>NC_137465.1:178219669-179603504 GCF_964235325.1 Thermobia domestica | reverse complement strand
GGGGGGGGGGGGTCCTCCTGTTTATAACGGTGATACATTAGACTGATGCCCATCTCATCCTCCTGTTTATAACGGTGATACATTAGACTGATGCCATCTAACCTCCTGTTTATAACGGTGATACATTAGACTGATGCCCATCTAAAAGTGCTACTCCCTGTTTATAACGGTGATACATTAGACTGATGCCCATCTAACCTCCTGTTTATAACGGTGATACATTAGACTGATGCCCATCTAACCTCCTGTTTATAACGGTGATACATTAGACTGATGCCCATCTAACCTCCTGTTTATAACGGTGATACATTAGACTGATGCCCATCTAACCTCCTGTTTATAACGGTGATACATTAGACTGATGTCCATCTAACCTCCTGTTTATAACGGTGATACATTAGACTGATGTCCATCTAACCTCCTGTTTATAACGGTGATACATTAGACTGATGCCCATCTAACCTCCTGTTTATAACGGTGATACATTAGACTGATGCCCATCTAACCTCCTGTTTATAACGGTGATACATTAGACTGATGTCCATCTAACCTCCTGTTTATAACGGTGATACATTAGACTGATGCCCATCTAACCTCCTGTTTATAACGGTGATACATTAGACTGATGCCCATCTAACCTCCTGTTTATAACGGTGATACATTAGACTGATGCCCATCTAACCTCCTGTTTATAACGGTGATACATTAGACTGATGCCCATCTAACCTCCTGTTTATAACGGTGATACATTAGACTGATGCCCATCTAACCTCCTGTTTATAACGGTGATACATTAGACTGATGCCCATCTAACCTCCTGTTTATAACGGTGATACATTAGACTGATGCCCATCTAACCTCCTGTTTATAACGGTGATACATTAGACTGATGCCCATCTAACCTCCTGTTTATAACGGTGATACATTAGACTGATGCCCATCTAACCTCCTGTTTATAACGGTGATACATTAGACTGATGCCCATCTAACCTCCTGTTTATAACGGTGATACATTAGACTGATGCCCATCTAACCTCCTGTTTATAACGGTGATACATTAGACTGATGCCCATCTAACCTCCTGTTTATAACGGTGATACATTAGACTGATGCCCATCTAACCTCCTGTTTATAACGGTGATACATTAGACTGATGCCCATCTAACCTCCTGTTTATAACGGTGATACATTAGACTGATGCCCATCTAACCTCCTGTTTATAACGGTGATACATTAGACTGATGCCCATCTAACCTCCTGTTTAAAACGGTGATACATTAGACTGATGTCCATCTAACCTCCTGTTTATAACGGTGATACATTAGACTGATGCCCATCTAACCTCCTGTTTATAACGGTGATACATTAGACTGATGCCCATCTAACCTCCTGTTTATAACGGTGATACATTAGACTGATGTCCATCTAACCTCCTGTTTATAACGGTGATACATTAGACTGATGCCCATCTAACCTCCTGTTTATAACGGTGATACATTAGACTGATGTCCATCTAACCTCCTGTTTATAACGGTGATACATTAGACTGATGTCCATCTAACCTCCTGTTTATAACGGTGATACATTAGACTGATGTCCATCTAACCTCCTGTTTATAACGGTGATACATTAGACTGATGCCCATCTAACCTCCTGTTTATAACGGTGATACATTAGACTGATGCCCATCTAACCTCCTGTTTATAACGGTGATACATTAGACTGATGTCCATCTAACCTCCTGTTTATAACGGTGATACATTAGACTGATGCCCATCTAACCTCCTGTTTATAACGGTGATACATTAGACTGATGTCCATCTAACCTCCTGTTTATAACGGTGATACATTAGACTGATGCCCATCTAACCTCCTGTTTATAACGGTGATACATTAGACTGATGTCCATCTAACCTCCTGTTTATAACGGTGATACATTAGACTGATGCCCATCTAACCTCCTGTTTATAACGGTGATACATTAGACTGATGCCCATCTAACCTCCTGTTTATAACGGTGATACATTAGACTGATGCCCATCTAACCTCCTGTTTATAACGGTGATACATTAGACTGATGTCCATCTAACCTCCTGTTTATAACGGTGATACATTAGACTGATGCCCATCTAACCTCCTGTTTATAACGGTGATACATTAGACTGATGCCCATCTAACCTCCTGTTTATAACGGTGATACATTAGACTGATGCCCATCTAACCTCCTGTTTATAACGGTGATACATTAGACTGATGCCCATCTAACCTCCTGTTTATAACGGTGATACATTAGACTGATGTCCATCTAACCTCCTGTTTATAACGGTGATACATTAGACTGATGTCCATCTAACCTCCTGTTTATAACGGTGATACATTAGACTGATGCCCATCTAACCTCCTGTTTATAACGGTGATACATTAGACTGATGTCCATCTAACCTCCTGTTTATAACGGTGATACATTAGACTGATGTCCATCTAACCTCCTGTTTATAACGGTGATACATTAGACTGATGCCCATCTAACCTCCTGTTTATAACGGTGATACATTAGACTGATGCCCATCTAACCTCCTGTTTATAACGGTGATACATTAGACTGATGTCCATCTAACCTCCTGTTTATAACGGTGATACATTAGACTGATGTCCATCTAACCTCCTGTTTATAACGGTGATACATTAGACTGATGTCCATCTAACCTCCTGTTTATAACGGTGATACATTAGACTGATGCCCATCTAACCTCCTGTTTATAACGGTGATACATTAGACTGATGTCCATCTAACCTCCTGTTTATAACGGTGATACATTAGACTGATGTCCATCTAACCTCCTGTTTATAACGGTGATACATTAGACTGATGCCCATCTAACCTCCTGTTTATAACGGTGATACATTAGACTGATGTCCATCTAACCTCCTGTTTATAACGGTGATACATTAGACTGATGCCCATCTAACCTCCTGTTTATAACGGTGATACATTAGACTGATGTCCATCTAACCTCCTGTTTATAACGGTGATACATTAGACTGATGCCCATCTAACCTCCTGTTTATAACGGTGATACATTAGACTGATGCCCATCTAACCTCCTGTTTATAACGGTGATACATTAGACTGATGCCCATCTAACCTCCTGTTTATAACGGTGATACATTAGACTGATGTCCATCTAACCTCCTGTTTGTAACGGTGATACATTAGACTGATGCCCATCTAACCTCCTGTTTATAACGGTGATACATTAGACTGATGCCCATCTAACCTCCTGTTTATAACGGTGATACATTAGACTGATGCCCATCTAACCTCCTGTTTATAACGGTGATACATTAGACTGATGCCCATCTAACCTCCTGTTTATAACGGTGATACATTAGACTGATGTCCATCTAACCTCCTGTTTATAACGGTGATACATTAGACTGATGCCCATCTAACCTCCTGTTTATAACGGTGATACATTAGACTGATGCCCATCTAACCTCCTGTTTATAACGGTGATACATTAGACTGATGCCCATCTAACCTCCTGTTTATAACGGTGATACATTAGACTGATGTCCATCTAACCTCCTGTTTATAACGGTGATACATTAGACTGATGCCCATCTAACCTCCTGTTTATAACGGTGATACATTAGACTGATGCCCATCTAACCTCCTGTTTATAACGGTGATACATTAGACTGATGCCCATCTAACCTCCTGTTTATAACGGTGATACATTAGACTGATGTCCATCTAACCTCCTGTTTATAACGGTGATACATTAGACTGATGCCCATCTAACCTCCTGTTTATAACGGTGATACATTAGACTGATGCCCATCTAACCTCCTGTTTATAACGGTGATACATTAGACTGATGTCCATCTAACCTCCTGTTTATAACGGTGATACATTAGACTGATGCCCATCTAACCTCCTGTTTATAACGGTGATACATTAGACTGATGTCCATCTAACCTCCTGTTTATAACGGTGATACATTAGACTGATGCCCATCTAACCTCCTGTTTATAACGGTGATACATTAGACTGATGCCCATCCAACCTCCTGTTTATAACGGCGATACATTAGACTGATGCCCATCTAACCTCCTGTTTATAACGGTGATACATTAGACTGATGCCCATCTAACCTCCTGTTTATAACGGTGATACATTAGACTGATGCCCATCTAACCTCCTGTTTATAACGGTGATACATTAGACTGATGCCCATCTAACCTCCTGTTTATAACGGTGATACATTAGACTGATGCCCATCTAACCTACTGTTTATAACGGTGATACATTAGACTGATGCCCATGTAACCTCCTGTTTATAACGGTGATACATTAGACTGATGCCCATCCAACCTACTGTTTATAACGGTGATACATTAGACTGATGCCCATTTAACCTCCTGTTTAAAACGGTGATACATTAGACTGATGTCCATCTAACCTCCTGTTTATAACGGTGATACATTAGACTGATGCCCATCTAACCTCCTGTTTATAACGGTGATACATTAGACTGATGCCCATCTAACCTCCTGTTTATAACGGTGATACATTAGACTGATGTCCATCTAACCTCCTGTTTATAACGGTGATACATTAGACTGATGTCCATCTAACCTCCTGTTTATAACGGTGATACATTAGACTGATGCCCATCTAACCTCCTGTTTATAACGGTGATACATTAGACTGATGCCCATTTAACCTCCTGTTTATATAAGGGGGTACGGTAGCTCAGTGGTAGAGTACCCACATCTGGTCCATGGAGTTCCTGGTTCGATTCCCGGCCAAGTACGTTTGTGGTCGACAATATGGTGTCCGTGGGTTTTCTCGAGGTACCCTGCGTTTTCATTCCACCAATTTTTCCATTATTCTAACTTGGCTTTATCATAGTCTCCCTTAGACATAGTCTCCCCACTAGATTGTGGGACGTTAAACTGAAAGATTAATCAATATATATATATATAATTGGGTGTTCCTTTTCTTCTTCTTAGCCGCTACAACAAATAATGAAACACTTTCCGTTCAAACACAAACTTCATATCCCAACACGACGTATATATATTTTTATCGTCATAAAGAATTAAAAGCTTGAAGCATCTCATTTTCTTTAGCTCCATGTTACCTATCGATTGTTATAAATTATGACTTATCTTTTAACAATGTTGTAGTTAACCAGAAATTAAAATATTAACAATATAAATTTTCACTGGACTAAATTTTATAAACCATGTTTTGTATTATCATCTTGCTAGTCTCATAACTGGAAGCTTATTGAGGATGTGTTTTAGCATGTTTCGTCTTAAATAGGTGGCATGCCGTTTGACATCAGTTTTTGGTTTACAAAAAGTTATTCGTTTTCTTCGATTTTGTCGAAAACTACGCATGAGGATGTACACTCAGCCATATCATTTTGTTCACTTTAATTAGATTTATCGATTGATATAAACTTCTTCTTTGCACTTACTTCCCCGTCAAATGGTAATGATGTTGTTTTATATTATTATTATTATTATTATTATTATTATTATTATTATTATTATTATTATTATTATTATTATTTCTAACCCACAATTTGATATATAATTCTATATCGCGCAAATGATATCACAAATTGAGCTCCGCTTGTGAATACATTTTCTAGAATGAATTTATTTATTTATGTATTTAACAATCAGCAGATACAACTCAGAGGATATTTTACATTGGATATCCGAAAACAACAATAACAATGGAAAGGGTTTGGGAAGGTATCGGCCAGGGGCCTGTTTGGTAGGTACCATCCCGGCATTTGCCTGGTAGGACTGAGGAAAACCCTGGAAAACCCCAGTCATGATAGTCGGCAGTGGGAATCGAACCCACGACTTCCCGAATGCGAAGCCAACACTCTACCACTTCAGAGGCCTACGTATAAAAATTAAATTTAAGTTACATATCGTCTTTTCACGAATAAACGGTCGTATTGTTTGAAATTAATTTTTGAATATAATTACTACATGGGTGAGATGTGTTATCATTTCACTTTGAGAAGTCAACTAGGGACCGTCATTTTGGAAGGGCAGGAGTGAAATTACCTCACTGAGTTTGAGAAACGCGTGCTTTTTTTTCTAAAAAAAAGAAAAAAAATAAACTGTATAGTAATATACTAAAAAAAAAAGAACTTGAAATTTTCATGTTGGTGAACAATCTTGGCCCCCACTTTATCTCTCCCTGAAAAAATTGGAAATATCACTCCTGATATTAACTATTCACAAGTTGAAATATTTTGATCATCATAAAATGTCTATTGCACTGCAATTAATAATTGTTGCGGCTAGTTACTGCGCATCAGGCCCGTAGCTGGAGGGTAACCACAAGTGACTTAATTCCCTCCACTCTTGGAGTCATCTTCAACCCTCCCTGAAACGTTTTGTTGTTTGTTAGTGTATATACAGTATATGTGAAGGAATGTAAGATGAACTGAAGCTAGACCCTTTAAAATTATCTCGATAATGATTGATAATTTTAGAATTTATGCAGTTATCAGTTAGAACTATATATTATTTTAAACTGTCACTAGTGAGGTCAGTAATGCTAACCTGACACGTTATAAAATCCCATTTTTAGAAGCAGATATTCCCTTTTTGCTCTTTAATTTCCACGTCATACTAAATAATTTTTTTCTTTAAAACAAAAAGAGAGCGTTAATATATGAAAAATGAAGTATTGCTTGCCACTCATTTTCTTCAATATATGGCTGAAGTAGCCATAAACTTCGATCTTCCACGTTTATCAAATAGTTTATGAATAATTATTTTTCTTAATTGAAAGAA
Organism: Thermobia domestica; assembly: GCF_964235325.1. Classification (NCBI taxonomy): domain Eukaryota; kingdom Metazoa; phylum Arthropoda; class Insecta; order Zygentoma; family Lepismatidae; genus Thermobia; species Thermobia domestica. Next base: position 179,596,667 of record NC_137465.1, on the reverse strand, counting down.
TCAATTGAAAAAAAGAACTAAGAAAACAACTACTGAACAGTATGTTCTCAAATTGAGTTGATTTGATTTTGAGTTTAACAGCCTTTTCAGCAGCAAGGCCATATGAAACGGGACCTACTAATTAACGTGGAGTCCGAACCGCCGAATCGAACCTGGGTCTTCCACGCCAAAGGCATGTACGCTAACCGCTTAGCCACGAAGGAGCTCTAAGTACTTATTCAGGATTTAGTACTTACTTCAGTCGCTTTGTATGGAACGTTTTCCAAGTTGGTGGTTTCTTATTTTACATTTTTTTTTTCATAAATTATTTTCTTTCGAAAAATACCTGAGCATTATTTAAGTTTCTTGGATATTGTTTCCAGGTTCTTCTGTACTAGTTATTGAGGACCCATTAGTCTACTGCCTGCCGATAAGAATTTTTAGTTCTTGATGAAGTGTACTTATGGAAAATCCCATACGAGCGATCAAATGTGACGAAAATTCAATTTGTCCCTATTCAAGAAATTAATGTCAAAATTTCCACTAAATGGGGTTTTCCCCACGGGATGGCATCACTGAATGAAGCCAATATTGTAGTTACACGGATATAACAAAAGAAACATACTTCATATACAATGGCAAAAGTGCAAAACCTCGTATGTCTACTATTTATGGAATTTTAGATTTTGGTTGCATGCAATTCCCCATATCAGAATCTACGTGTGTGTAAAAGCTCGTAAACGAAAACCCATTAAAAAAAAATATGAAAAATTAACTTTTAAAAACTCGTATTCCATATAAGATAGTGTAAAAACAGAACGGTTTTATTCAGGCCCGTAGCCAGCCCAAGAACTTAGAGGGGGCCCGGCTGAAGTTAGGGGGGGGCCGATCCAACCAAATGATAGTTCATCACCATATTATAGTTCTTTTGCAAGCCAACAGTAAAACTTTTAGGGGCCAGCAAAAATTTAGGGGGTCTCGGCCCCCCTAGATCCCCCTTGGATACGGGCCTGGTTTTATTGTTCTTCTGAAAAGTTTGGTTTTGATGAGTTACGAGGTTTTTCACTTTTGCCGTCTTCGAAATCAAGAGAAATTCGATTCTATGCATCTATGTAAGTCATACCTATCTGTTACTTTTTCATTCTAATTCAGGAGTACTTACTTGTAAGATAGATTTTTTGAGTCCCGGTTTGAATCGCTTATTATTTTTATAGAAAGTTACTAATCTCTAGAGCTCTACATTTTCTTCAATATCTTCCTTAAAATGATAAATATTCTGATTGTTATTATAAAGAGTTTATTTTTTTTTTTAACACAGTACCTAGCTAGTAGACCGCAGTGTAACCTATACATCATATATGGAAACTATCCCATAAAGTCTGAGTTTTTGGTACTTAATAACAAACATGGAACGTTCTGTTACGAAGAAAAGAACTATTCCATACAATGAATGCTATGGTAAAATCAGCATAAAACTTTGGTTAATTTAGCGATTGTAGCATTTATGACTAAATTTCTTTCATATTCCGATTCCTTCTCAGATGTAATGAAAATATTTTGAATAACATCTTTAATAGACATCCAAACTAATTCCTACAGTAATTCTGGTTTGGCAAGAAGAAAAATGCAAGCCCATATTACATAAATATATACAAAAGCAAAAGTAAACAAATTTATTTCTATTTATTTGTGCGATCTTTGTTAAGTAAATCGGAGCTTAACATATTATTTTTAAACATAAAATGAAATTAATATGTTAACCTACAGTTTTGCAAAGGGTTCGAATCCTATATTGTTCCTATCAGCATCGTAACTTGTAACTTTTCCTAGAGGGACAAATTTTAATATTTGGAAATAAGCATTAACGAGAAGATAATAAGATTCAGTCCCTAGTTAAAATATGAAATATTTAATTTGGGACCCTTACAATTTAAAACCTTAATAAAAATTTGTATTACATCTAGGGGCCCCCGTTGGCGCTTAATTGAAGTAGAGTTCTGATTAATTTTATGCTTCATTTTAGGAAGGACAGCAACAGTATTTTAATATATTTTTAATTTATTTTGGAAAATGATGGGGCCATTTCAATAGTTAAAATGAGCGGACAAAATTTGACACATATTAAAGTTTTAAGAAGTACATGTTATTTTTGAAGGCCCTAAGAGTTTTACTGCAATGAGCCCAAATAACATTTTGGCTTAATTCAAAAGATTTTGTGGGCTTGTGTTGTTTTGGGGATGTAGTAAAACTATTTTATGCAGTAACGTCATTTCAGGTTTTGTACGTAAGGAGCAAGGTTATCCGTTAACATAAAAATTTTACATTATTTTGTTAGTATATTAGTTGAGCTGAGCGAAGCGAAGCTCTTATACTCGGGTTAGCCGTTTGGTTGTCCGCGAACTCCTCCTAGACCGTTTGGCCGATCTCAACCAAACTTAGCACGCTGATAGAGTATGTCGTGCTGAGTGACAACACAGGTCGAAATCAAAAATCCGATGTACCATCGAGGAATAATGACCGAAAAACGCTTCCTCCTAGACCGTTTGGCCGATCTCAAGAAAACTTAGCACGCTGATAGAGTATGTCGTGCTGAGTGACAACATAGGTCGAAATCAAAAATCCGATGTACCATCGAGGAATAATCACCGAAAAACGCTTGCATAGACTTAACATGGGGAAAAAGTTTTCACGCGATTTTTTTGTCAATAATTAAAAATGGTATTTATTATTGCATAATGGCCAGGAATGATTACGTAGTTTATGCTCGCTCAGCTCATTTCATTGCAATCGGGTACAGCCATTGCATTCCTAGTATATAATTTATTTAAAAGCACATGTTACTGAAACTCTGGAGGGACAATTGAGCCCCCATGCCCATCTCCATTGACTCACTTGATTCTATACTTCATTTATACATTCATAGTCGTATCGTATTATTTGAAGTAAGGAAGTTTTATTACGAAGTGTGTGGCCCCCTCAAACGGTAAGGAGTTTAAATGCGGTACAGTTGACTCTCCTATCCCCTGCCACAAGTTGCGGACTTGGTGCCGATGGTAATCGAATACAAGAACAATAAAAATAATATCCAATAACAATTATGTTAACCATGTGGGTGTAATTTTCCATAGGATCAATAGTATCGTTAATTGGGTAAAACACACTTTTTTTTAAAATTTTTCTTACAGAATTTAGAAACATATATCAGATATCTTTCTTATTTTTCAGTCCAACAGAATAGTCTACTCCAGTGGTTCTCAACCTAATTCCTATCGCGACCCCATATTATCACATCCTCTTACCAGTGACCCCGATTTTTTTTTTTTTTGGTTTGTAATAAGCTTGTGTGAGATTTTTGATATACCTATTGCGAAAAATCTCACGATATCCATCTATTTCTGTAATAGGAGAATTTATTTCTTGTATATAGTGCATTCAGTAAGTTACCTAAAAACGAAGGGATTAAAACCAAATTTGGTCAGTTCCTTCATCTTCCACTTATCTTCGCGATCCCCCCTAGAGGTCGCGACACCCAGGTTCAGAAATCTTGGTCTAGTCCATTCATAATTTGATTTCTTATCACACATGAAACTGAATAAGAATAGGCAGCCGCGGTTAGGAAACTCGAAACCTTGAAATTGCTAAGCGAGAGTGCTAACCACGCACCTACGCTTATCTTACAGTCATTATTATTATTAGTTACTAAAGTGCATTATAAAATAATGAATAATAATAACTAATAAATAGAAACCTGAACAGCCTCGATTAATTTCATGTCTTTCTTAAAGTAAAGAAATATATTATCTTTTTGTTATATGTCTCTGTTCGGTGTGACTCGGTTTTTTCTTTAATTTCCGGTGTGGTAATTGAGAGTTCAAATTAATATATCCTCTTTTTCCCGTACATTGTTGAAACTGAATGCAGCGGTCAAACTAAATCAAATAAAACTCCAGATTAAAAATACTGGGCAACAAAATTAAATAGTCTTAACGAGGATATATCAATTAATCTAAATTAAAATGGAAATTTCAAAATCCTAATTTCATTGCTTGTGCGAGTAGGGTGGGTCCGAATTACTGTTACGGAGTTCGATAGATAGATTATACAAATGGAAAAGCAAAGCGTAAAGATAGTGGTTAAGGAAACTCAAAATTCGTATAATTAATTCAATTTTTACATATCTCATTGTCTAATATTATCCCCAAATATCAAAAGGAGTAATATTTTTTCCTGTTAAATATAATAAAATAAAATAAAAAAAATAAATATACAGGGTGGACCAAAAGTCACGTAAGTGTCATAGTGAATAGTTTTTTTTTTTTTTAACTTATCATTAGCTTCCATTGATATTTCAGTGATTCAAAGACCAAGGATAGAAGATAGTTTACACTTATGTGTAGAATATAATCTAAGGTAGGTGTCCGTCTTTATGGGCCTCACACACACGGACCCAGTGTAGCACATGATTGATGACACGGATCATTACTTCTGGTCCAAGTGTCGGTATTTCTGCACGAATACTGTCCTTGAGCTGCTGTATTGTTTGTGGTTTGTGTTGTGTGGTATGGGATGACGTCAGAAACGATCATTGGGCCATACTTTCTTGAAGATGATGGAGCCAACGGATGGTAGTGACGGTGACTGGTGATTGATGTCGAGACGTGATTGATATTATTGTGTGTTCTGCAGTGGAGAACATGCCTGAGATGTGGTTTCAACAAGATGGAGCCACATCACACACGGAAAGAGCGTCAATTGGGCTTCTAAGTATCATTTTCAGACCATCCTATCATCTCGAGAAACACTGACATAAAGTGGCCCTCCCGTTTGCCGGACCTCACTCCGCGTGATTATTTTTTAGAGGCTATCTGAAAGAAAAATTGTGTGTGAACAAACTACAAACAATACAAGCAGCTCAAGAACAATATTAGTACAGAAATACAGGCGCTCGGACCAGAAGTGTTGACCCTTGTTATGAATCATGTACTACATAGAGCCGTAACTGTGACGCCCATAATGGCGAACACCTACCTTAAATTAAATTTCACACATAAGTGTAAACAATTTCCCATCGTTGATCTTTAAGTCTGTGAAATATCAATGGAAAATAATGATAAAAATTTTAAAAAATGATATTCATAGTTATAACCCCTTCGTGACTTTTGACCCACCCATGAATTATAAAAAGATGCCTTTCATTGATTTCTATTAGGAAATCTTTATTATAAACATAACCTGAATTTAGAACATAGCTAATCATCGTCTCCTAATTTACTTTCTTATGGTTTGAATTAAAGTTTAATAAAATGTTTGTCCCCTATAGTGATTAGATTATTATACTTATCTGACACATACGCAGAAATCTATTTAGAAGGGTCTCAAAGCTTTAGGGGTTCAAATTCAATATGAAGATAATGATATTAAAATTTGAAAAATCGCCCTTGAAGTTATACTACAATTTACAAAAGAGTTGGGACTTGGGGGGCAGACTCCAATAAAACAACAACCCTGTGTAGGTCCCTGTTTGTTATTACCATTATTATTATTATTATTATTATTATTATTATTATTATTATTATTATTATTATTATTATTATTATTATTATTATTATTATCGCGAAGCTGGAAGCATGATTTTGATTACTCTTAACTCGGAAGGCAAAGATGTGCGCAAGAAAATATTTCACTTGAGTTGGAAGTGTTATCATGCAAAATTTGTTTGAGATCGGATATGTTCCATCGATTGAATACGATACATTCTACCTTTGCGATGGATTAAAATGTAAATAATAAATGTAAACTAAAAATGTTTCCATTAAAACTACACAGCAAAAAATGAGGTGTTGAAACAACAGAAAATGACTATCACTTTAGCGTGTTACTTGTGTGTCAGTTCAACACCAAGCACGTCGCCTTAGAGCATATCAAAAATACTTCGTTACTGACTTTGATTAATTGTGTTGTTTTTTATTGGCTGGTAGGAGCAAATCTTTGCGAAATATATTTCACAGTTGTGGCAAGTAACTAAGCACATTCTGTTTTCTTTTTTTTCTTCTTTTTTTTTACTAGCCAGGAGACTAGCGCCCTGTTAGAGAGTTACGCCCTCTTTTAGGGAGGATGTTTTCTGTAATCAGTCACAATAATATTGTTGTAAACATTTGAATCATCTGACAACAGTTACACAAAGAGCAGTGCTTCCATCTGTTTTCTTTATCTGTTATTCTTGTGTCTTAGCACGTATAAACAGAAGATGACAGAACTGTTCCCTATGTAACTCTTGTCAGACGATTCACAGGTTTACAACAATATTATTGTGACCGATTACAGAAAACATAAAACATTATTTGTTACTTGGCACAAGTGCCAAATATATTTCGCAAAGCTTTGCTCATATTAAACGATAAATACCAATGCAAATTATTTCAGGTAGTAACAAGTTATTTCTGATAGGCTCAGAAGGCGATGTGCTTGCTGCTGAATTAACACACAAGCAACACGCTAAAGTGATAGTCATTTTGTGTTTTTTCAACACCTCATTTTTTACAGTGTATAATAAAAAATTAATATTTATGCTAATATTCAATCTTCGTTAAAATGTAATCATGTGTGACGCAAGTAATAGCCCTATATTAACTTTAACAAATTCAATGATTAATCCTTATTAATTTTTGGCTGATATTTTAATTGTGCAAAAGAACATTCTAACATGAATTACATTTTTACTGTTATGTTGTGTTGAAATTTTACGACGATGGAGTGTCAGATATTTTATATTCTTTTATTTCTTACAATTTGTGCTTGTTATATAGAAGTGTTTGTGCTTGTTAAATAAATAGAAAACAAGGACAGGCAGATATAACAACATACTCTGCAATGTACTGATGCCAGTGTGTTAAAAGCACTTCGTTTTTATTTGCTGTATTATTCATAAAACAACGATGTCCCACAAATTATAATTTACGCCTACGTGTGTTGTCTTATGTAATCTATTAATCTACACGTAATCACCGTTACATGTTTCCACGTAGATTGTAAAGACAATGTCATCTATAAATTATACGATCTCTTTGTAGCAATACGGAAGAAAAGTACTTAATTTCAAAAGCAATTTTAAGTCTTTAAAGAACAATGTAACATAAACAACATTAATCTAAATTACTTAATTATATTGTTCTAATATTTGTTATCGTTTCGGAAAGAGCAGTGCAAAGAAAGAGGACACATTACTCTTCCTCTGAAATCAACATTATTACAGTTCACCACAACGAAACTGAATTAGAAAATTGAATATCTTTTTCAAATAACTAACCAAATTTAACTTATAAATTCATAGATAATTTATTGATTTATTATTTATTTTTGTTCTTTGTAGTGGGAATTTTGAGTGTTATGTATTATTTCCTACTGTGTCGAATTAGTACAGTTTAGTTTTTTTTTTTTAAAGTTATTTAGGCCATTTGAAATAACTATATTAGAAAAGATGTCACGCAAACTTTTAATTTTGTGTTCCACGACTATGGCCTGCAGGCTATAAAGAAAACGGATGATTAATGAAACTGAAAATCATTATGGATGAGCATGTAGAATAAGAAAAAAGAAAACAGAAAAACCAGTAGATAACACACGGAAATATTTACACGACAGAGCATCGAATCGATGACCCTCTTTCGCCAGAGGTACGCACTCTACTACTGAACGGTTGTGCCCCTCACTAGATATAGTGCATTAGTTGGTTGGTTTTGAGTATAACACCCATTTCAGGCCTGGGGCTACATCAGATGTGGATCTACATCTTACCGTGGTTTAAGTACCACCATTAGCTCCCACGGGAATAATACCAGGATCTACAATGTCAAAGATGCTCAAATGGTTATTTAGAAAATTATCTAATAATAGTACTATGACGCACTCGTTACGATATTGAAGACGCAGAAACCAAAGATCTTCTTTTCGTTCGATTTTAGAAGAATCTCCGAATCTTACCCTAGTAGCAAGAAAGCTTTCAGACAGTTGGCGCATGCTTGGCTTTTGACTTTCTACGCTTGCAGTTGAAACGCATGTTTTCATACAATCTGCCTTTCGTTGTACTTGCAAATGATGTTTTAGATCCTTCGCAGAGCGTCATAGCATCACTGGACTTTCATTGGCTATTGACCTGACTTGACTTGCAAAACGCTTGCGTCAAGCTTGAATGGAGCATTGAATGCAAAGTTTCCCCATGTAACTTCGTTACTGGAATCCAGCTTGCGGCATGGGTTGCACGCTTTCCAATCAAGCTGGATGCAAACTTGGCCGACTTGCAATTCAATCTTACAGCAAGCGGTTTGCAAATTGTCTCTGCTACTAGGATATCTTCCTAGATTAACATCAGCACCCTCTCCCCAGTTGAACTATTGAAGAGCAAGAATTTTCAACTGATACAAGCTTGGAAACTTTGATTTATATAGACTACGTACGCACTGACTACATAGATCACATGAAGAGGGTTTTTCAAATTATCTACACATTATTTACGGTAAAACGTAGACTATCAAATTTTATGCGCATCACTGTGCTGGAGTTATCTGTTATTTTGCTAGCTAATCTGGCGTAATATTATAGTACAGTATTGTGACCAGTGGCGTATTTAAGGGGGGATTCCGGGCTTAAGCCAGCCCCGAAATTTTATTTACTATATTTAAGTAAATAAAATATCTTGCAAAATTTTCACATTTCCAGGACTGAAGTTAACAAAGCTCTCCCCGAAGCAAAATCGTAAATACGCCACTGATTGCGACATAAGTATCTTTCTGTGTAATGTTAATGTAATTACTGTAATAACCTTAAAAACAAAATACTGATACAACTATAAATGCTAATTTCTTTATTATACACTTGTATCAATGGTATTGCAACCAGATTTAAGTATGCAGACTACGTGCTTGACTTTTACTATACAAATTGAATTTTAGTTAATATCATTAATCTTTGTTTATTGCTGTACCTTGCGTGGGAGATCCTGGTTCGATTTCCGGTGAGAACTCATGTGGTTCGGATTCCACGTTAAGTTGTAGGTCTAAGTCTCATGTAGCCTCGCTGTTGAACAGGACGGTAAACTAAAAATCTAATGAAATATTTCTGTTCCTTCCTTCAATTTGATTTTTATTTGCCAATTCCTAAAAGGTAAACTACTTTATACTATTCAAGTGTATAAATCGAAACAAAACCATATAGTATTCAAGATTAAAATCCAATCGCGACGTTTAATGGTAAAACTGGGCTATCTCTAGTAGGCCCAATTTATATTCAGAAGCAATCCAAATCAATTTTCCTTGTTCAGACGGCGCAGGCTCTTAGCATCTACGAAGGATTGGATTATATTGACCTCTTTGGCGCGCAGTCTTATTTTTATTTTCATTAGCAGTAAAATTTTAGTAAAACAATGATGAAACACCGCAGATATGAACATTATATTGTTAAAGCTAACAGTAGGACCTAAACTAGAAATACAACTGAAATTTGATTGATATTTTAAAGGTAGTTGTAACACTGTAGAAGCTAATCAACGATTTATATCTATTTATTATTATTTAAGTTTAAGGAAAGTACTCCTTTATATTTGACCGGTTTTAACAATAAATAATACGATTAGTTTGTAAACTTCAAAGAAAACAAATTGTATCAATAAATAAATATAAAATGCGGCAAATAAATAAATAAACGAAATAAGTAATGGTAAAGAGGATAACGCGTACGGTAATATTTAATGTATTGGATATGGAATATGGATAGTCATCGTTAAAGGCACCATTACCACTGAAGATGGTAAAATATTAATTCAATTAAAGGCCTCGTCCGAGATAATTGTCCTAGCCCTTTATTTAAAACAAACAATTCAAAAATTTGCTTTTCGTTTAAGTTATCTTGTGCATTAATGGACGGACTGACAGACCTACCAACATAATAAGATCCTCTAACCATATCCTAATTAAAGTAATAAAAAATATAACTTTACTGAATATTAACTAATTTGAATGAAATATGGTGGACACTTTCTTTTTATACTTTTCAAATGTGGTCTGTTAATTGAAGTGTCAGGGTAACCATAGTAAAAGTTTTATTCTTCTCATTAACGATGGGGATTGATTCATTCTATTCCCCTTGACTAATCTCTCTCTCTCTCTCTCTCTCTCTCTCTCTCTATATATATATATATATATATATATATATATATATATATATATATATATATATATATATATATATATATAAGTTAGAAATAAGATTGTGTCACATGAGTGGAGCAAGTAGGTATGAGCTTCATCTGAATATCTTCAATGGGATATCTGAAAACGAAATACACATATTTGAACAAGCCCTCCCAAAGTTATACAGCAATATGCACTGATGCAAGTAGGACAGTTGTATTATGTATAGGAAAGAAGTTAGTCACTAGGCCTATTAGGCCTGTCAGGAAAAGTAAGAAATCGTGGGATGCAGAATATTTACAGACAAACAATCACTTTGTAAGATATCTTTACTTTCGTAAATTTTTAATGTGTCAAAGTGTACTCGTAGTGCGATAACATTCTACCACTGATATATAAAAAAGTGAAAATTTGAAAATAATTTATTTATGCTTGCTAATGATATAAATGGATTCCCACTTATATCATTGGAATGGCAATTTACTTTCATCCAAGTTCCCACAAATTAACGGTATGTCCTTGGATAGAAAATACGGTTTGGAAAATCTTAAAATGCGCACTATTCTAAGGAAGTACATTAAGTCCCTTGCATGGACTATAATTCATAAAATAAGAAAATTTTTACGAAATTTAGCGTGGAACATGGCTATTTTTAACATAGACGGAGGTACATTAATCCCATAACGTTGGACATGGACCGTATTAAAGCTTTTTCCGCCCTGGGCCAATAAATGAAATACAACTTCCTCAATATCAATAAATGAAGTTGGTGATCAACATTTAAATGGAAGTGAAAAAATAAAATACAGACAGTAAAATAAATATATTAAATATAAATTTCAGTTTCAATTAATAAAATTCTGATTGGCTTGATTAGTCATTAGTCACTAGTAGAGATGCAAAAAAGCCGGTTTTTTTGAATCGATGGGTTTTTTCACATAAAAAGCCGGCTTTTTTGGGAAAAAACGAGAATTTTGGAAATTTTGGCTTTTTTCGTTTTCATGATTTTTCTATCTAAATAGCTTTCTTATAGTATATTCTATAGTTAGATAAGAATTCCATGACCTAAATGCGATATTTCGCTCTGAAATTCACCATCAAGATGGATGGAGCACATGTTTTACGAATTAAAGCTAACATGAAGAATGTAGTATTTGAGGGCAATTGTAGAGGCTATTTAACTTTATTTTAACTTTTGAGTTATCGACATTTTTTTCTTCTCTAGATCATTTCAATTTGTCATCCGTGTTTCATTTCTAAGAACTAGTACTCTGCTTCTAGCGCAAAAGTTAAACTTACGTTTTTCTATATATTCGTCAAAGCGTACGTTTTCAATATATCCGTCAAACCGTACTTCCACATTTCTGTTATAATGTAGCTGTGCAGTGATTTAGTAATAATTTTCCAGACGCAACCTTGAATACCAATTTATACAAATAATCAGTAGCGGATTTAGAAAAGTACTTTAGGAGGGGTTTCTCTGACTGTTTTGTTTTCTAAAAAGTCCCAATTTTATTTGGGAGGTGCTTGAAGTTTATGAGTACAGGCATAACTAATATTTCGTTTCATTTATGTGTTTAGCAATAATCTTCCGGATCATTTTATGCTGAGAATCAGTGGCGGATTTAGAAAAGTATTTTGGGAGGAGTTTTTCTTACTAGTGTTTAGTTTTTCTAAACATTCGTAATTTTTATTTGACGGGAGCTTAAAGTTTATGAGTAAGGGCATAACTAATAGATATTTCGTTTGTTGCAGACATTCCGTAACTTTGGGGAATAGGCTTCAGTCCAAAAGACCGCCCCCCTAACCTTCGCAAAACCGTCACTGCTGGTAATTAGTAATAATAACGACTTAAAAACAATAAGAAAGGAAGTCGGCCAACTCACAGTACACGCACTATTTCTACATTCACAGATGGAATGAAGAAAAGCTTTGTCAGAATGGTCGAATGCTGGGTTGAATCCCGGACTTCCCGATAGAAGCGCAAAAGCTAACCACTCAGTCATGTTTGTTGTGTAGTTGTATTTAGCTTAACTTAAATATATTCCGTAGTCCTCTTTTTTTTGGGGGGGGGAGTTCCGTAATGATATGTTGAATCCCTCTTGTTAAAAATTAAGAAAACTTGAGGATTGGGTAAACCGTGATGGTGGTTATATAAAACTTAACTGTAGAATTTCAAGAATATACAGAACCAAACGCTCCAGATGTGCAGCCTAATATTTCTCTTACGTTTTATTTTAATTTTGAATCATTAATTTTATTTTGTTTCAAAAAGCGGGTATGGAATATTTTGAAGTAAAAATACTACATACAATTTTGCTCGTTATTTATGTATTTTTTGTAAAAGAAGTGTTAACTTTTAGGGTTGGCTGGTTTACACCAACTTTTTTTTTAATAACTGGTTTAAACCAAAATAAAAAATAAAAAGAACGAAAAATGCGAATCGTGTGAACATCATGTTGACGTTTCCACATATCAAACTACCTGCATTAGTTTTATTTGTCTTTCACCTTTTAATCAAGGTGCCCCATGTTCAATTCTTGGTCGAACCACAACCCTTCTTTCATGCGTAAACCAAGTAGCGGTTCGGATGTCACTTTAAGCGAAAGTCTTCTCCTTGATAACCTCGGTATTACGTAAGGATGTTAAGCCTAAACATACGAAACGAACCAAATTGTATATTTCTGCATGCCTAAATGCCTGTTGTTTTATAAAGAAGCCAAGATTGCTTAAATATATTGATAGAAATTGGCAAAATTTATCGATTGCCTATGTAGCTTCCAACATTAGCTTGGATTGGAGTTTCAATCATATCTACGTACTAAATTTGTAATTTAATACCTTAGTTTTAGCGTACTGATCAGTGGCGGCGGTTGGACGTTAAAAGTGGGGTGGCAAGACATGATCTAAATATTTGCACATCAATGTTAGTTTTCCTAGTTGTTTCTAACACTGTTTGACGAAATGTTGTATAACTAATAGGATATTATCGTTTTCAGTTAAAATACCGCATATCGTATTTCATAGTTTATTAAGTAAATTGACAAGACCAACGCAAGAAGGTACCAGCCCTTTGTACTCTTAAAAAACACAAAGTGTAAGAAGAGATTTGATTCCTTGCTCATGAACATTTTAAAATTCTGTCTGAAAAATTGTGTGATCAGATTATTTAATAACGAAATTCCAAAATAAATACAAAAGATAATATTAATCATAGTAATGAATAATGATGCTTGTTTTACAAAAGTTATATTGAAACTGGAGATTAATGAACAACTTAATTTTTAATTCCACATATGCTATTAAATGTATGTTATTACTCTTAGAAAATGATAGACAGTAAATACTATAAGCATATGCTACATTTAAAGAAATATTTGCTTTTGCAACTTCCCTAAACTTGTTCGTTGCCAGTAGGTGCAGTTTTCACTTTCTTGAAACACATCAAAACACAACAATACTTAGAATCTCTCTACACTCCAGTTATACAAAATAACCCTAAAACGTAGAATTATGTTGAATTCATTAAATTTAATTGTATATACACTCGTACACCTTTTAACACACCACTTCACTCGTATATTACACTACAAAACAATGGTAAAGGTAGTTGTTTCTTATTACGCTTTTTTTTAACCAATATTCCTTACTTTAGAAAGAAAAGACATTTTAGGAACTGTCAATGTTTGTGCAATTAAAGAATAACTTGTGAAATACTTCTTTTTTGCGAAATGTTCTCTCAATTAGTTTCAAAGCGGTTAACATATTGAGCCCTTGTAAGAAGAAGTAAAAGTATGCTGGAATTGTTTTGCTCCAATAGGTTAATTTTGGGATTATTTTCTGTGACAATTAAAATGCAATTTCTGTAGTTTGCTTTACTCCACGAGAAGACAACCAATACGTATTCACGCAACGGCAAATATTATATGGCACCATTTTGTCTATGAACCAGTAACACATACAAAAACTTTAGATTTCCAAATGAAACTATATACATTAATGGGTTACTTCAAAAAAAGTGAGGGGGCAACTGCCCCCTTTGCCCCCCCTAATCGCCGCCCATGGTACTGATTATGATACGTTGACCTTTAAATTTTACATGCAAAGCAATAACAGGATTTTCCCGTTATTGTTTTACATTTCAAGTAATGGCGGGATTTTCCCGATGTCTAGGGCGGGAGCTTCTCAATTTAAGACATTTACTGACCGGACTTCTTTAAGCTTATGGGACTCCTTCCAACATAACCCCGCTGATGCATAACAACACCAAGGCGAAACAAACTTATTTTTGTGAATATGTAATATAAACACATAAAGCAAAATATCTAAATCAAAAAACCTGGTTTAAACATCCCCCCAAAAACGGGTTTTTGGCATTTTCAAAAACATCCATGGTTCTTCCCTACTCTGCTTATTTTTGTATATAGGAAGTTAAAAACTTCTTATTATATACAGTGGTTAATCCTTTGGAATTCATAATGTAAATATGTTGAAGTAAAATTGTTTGAAATATCTTTTCGAAATTCATGGTTTATTTTCGAGGTTTTATATTATTATCAGCATCAACCACTAATTAAATGATTTTTTTTTATGTTATAGAGAAGCGAAACAAAGTCTGCTTTATCAATTTAAAGCAGAATTTTGAAAAAAGCCCAAAATTTCCCAAGCAAAAAAGCGAAGCAGAAAAAACCGAGTTCTTTTTTCAAAAAAGCCGGGGTTTTTCCGAGCCCTTGAATCTCTAGTCACTAGTCATGAGGCCGCTGTTGAAGATTTCCTTGAGCGAAGGTGTCTGTCACAATTATCATAATCTATATTTTCAAAATATCGCTTCCGAAACAAAAATGAGGAATGTCCTGTAAGCGTTCTTGAGATAGAGAAGAACGAAGCCATACTTCGATTCTTTTAATGGTGAAACACTCTGATGAACTGTTAGATTCAAGGATGCAAAGAAGCCAAGGGAAGCTTGGATCTGCATACGGGTACAAGTTTTTGAAATCGGTGAAATGCTATAAAAGAATACGATGTCAAGAATGGGAGAAGAGTAGTAGATAAGTAAAACGTTCATTACCTTTATCTAACAAAATGGATTCATGTTACTTGGATATTTACAAATGCAAACTTTCCGTGTCATGCCCATTTTTGCGTACATAATAAATTTCTGAAATTTCCAGGGCTGAAGTCAAGGGGGCAATGATTCTGGGAGACGGAGGAAACGGTCACTTCTCCCTCGCATCTGGATATCTTCGTATGGATATCTGTCAACGAAACATATCCTTAACGCTTCCTCTCCGGAAGTTATACAGAAATCGGGCCTCTAACTGGAGTATGAAAAATAAACTGGATCGAAAAAAATAACTGCTTCCCGAAACTTGCCATCACGGGCCATGGTCCATGCGTAAATACAGCCCTAGTTGGAGGTACATTTTCCTCGTTTGATAGATGACTGGGAAGCGTCAAATAAAAGTATCCCTTGTTTCACTAAAATCGGATAATTTTTACGCAAGTTATCGTGGTAAAACTTGTTTTATTATTAAATTATAAGTTAAAAGTTGCAAATTGAGTGTGAACTTATTAATCTTTCACCACTTCATCAATCTATTTCTACCCCAAACGGTAGAAATATTCGGGAAACCTTAGGAAAACACTAAGTTTAGTTAAACTTGGAAAGATTTGCGAAAGGCACGAAAGCAATTGTGAAACAGATAGTTAGAAAATACACAAACGCATGTCATGTTGAATGGAAATTCTATTCAAAAACCATCAAAAATAAGAATAATTATTGATTATTTACTTAAGTATCAATTAAATAGTCGCTGAGTGATAGATTGATCATCTTTGGGTGTAAGGAGATCCCAGGTTCGATCCTGGACAAGGGATTTTATGATGGCCAACGTCGTGTCCAAGAGTTTTCTCGAAGTTCATTTGCTTCCACCAGTATTCCCACTTCAACCAATTCTGACATAATCGATAACTTCCATTAATCACCCGTGTACTTTAGCCTAAAGGAGATAAGTGTGTGATGTAAAACTATATATTCCATTTAGTCTAATTCATTTAGTCTAGGCCTATATTTCATTTAGCCAAAGAACTACGCATTTATTCGTTCTGTAGGTAATATTTAAAAAGAGGGGGGGGGAATATAACAAATTAAGCATTAAATGAAAATCGAATTGAACAACGCAGAACAAGTTACTGATGCAATGTAGCAGCATTCCAGAAGGAAAAGCGCAGACTGAAAGTATTTGTGAATAAAATCCTGAGAAGAATATTCGGACCCAGGGGGAACGGGAATAGGGGATGGCGGAAACTTTGCAACAAGGAAATACATAATTTATACCGTTTACCAAACATTGATAGGATCATCAAGTCTAGGACGCTCAGGTGGGCAGGTCATGTAGCCAGGATGGAAGAAAGTAGGAACGATTTCAAAGTTTTAACTGCAAATCTAATCGAAAAACGATCATTACGAAGACTTGGGCGTAGATGGGAAGACAATATCAAGATGGATCTCGCAGAAATAGAAATACAAAGTAGAAACTGGATCCAATTGGCTAAGAACAGAAGTCAATGAAGGGCTTTTGTGAATGTGGTATTAAGCCTCCGCCTTCTATAGACCATACAGTTAGTTAGTTATATAGTGGCCATTTTCAAATGCTATGCCGCAATGAAGCCATGGTGTGTTCGAAGAAACTTGAGAAGACTTTGAAACTAATTAATGATGAGAATCCCAATTACGGAATATAATAAATGCTTGTAGGAAAGTTTATTATCTATGTTTTTATGATCAAAAATACAAAGTAACTTAGCATTAGCTACGAAAAGAAAGTTATTTTTTTATATTTGTACAGTACGATTTTATATTAATGCTGTTACCGTACCAAATTTTTAAAAATAGAATGCTGGAATATATAAATATGTATTCAAAATCTTGGGGGAAATATCTTCATTTGTTTTGAATTAAATTGAGCTTTGAAAGAAGGAAAATATATTTGTTTTATTTATAACTTCACTAAAAACAAATTTATTCATGTTTGAATACCTATCTTATATTTCAACTGAATTTACAAGTCTTCACAAGTTTTCTGGGGAAAATGTTCGATTATTATAGCACTAGCTCCCAGTGTCAGCTACTGATTGATATTACGTGTACATTACGTAATTAAAGTAAGCGTCAGTGAAGCTTCTACTACTCGTCTGGATTGGCATTTCTGTGTCTGACGGTATATTCCCCAATAACTCTCGTGAAACTTGTCCGATTGCAATGAATCTTGGTATGTATCTACCCTCCATTTGCAGAAATAAGCCGTTTGTTTAGAGTCATTTGTTTAGTTTCGTTTAGAGGGGAATAAAAGGGGTAATATTCAATCCATGTTAAAAGTACACGAACGATAATTTTCTCATATAAACCATATAATTCTTTTTCGGTTATGACAAAACTTAACGTATACATTCTTTACGACATTGTGAATATTATTACAACTTAGAGTTAAAATATGTCAAGAATGAAAGGGTGAATTCATCTCCCTCCTAGCTTCAAAAATATGTTCCACAATATTTTCGTTAAACAATGAACGATTTTGACATGATATGAAGTACATTTCCTTTGAGATTTTCCCATCATCCCATCTTCAGGAAGTTAAAATCAGTAAACAATAAAGTAGTGGATTTAACCCTCTGGCACGGCATCTCCCCCTCCCCCGATTTGTTTTAGAGTTTCAGGACAAATTTTCTAAAATTTATTCAACTTTGATACAATATAATGTACATTTTCTTTGACTCTTTTCGGTAATCACCAGTGCTTGGGATTAAAAATCAA
Organism: Thermobia domestica; assembly: GCF_964235325.1. Classification (NCBI taxonomy): domain Eukaryota; kingdom Metazoa; phylum Arthropoda; class Insecta; order Zygentoma; family Lepismatidae; genus Thermobia; species Thermobia domestica. The sequence continues at coordinate 179,578,688 of NC_137465.1, read as the reverse complement.
TCACAGAATAAGCAGTGAATTCAGCCCCTTCACACGGGACCGGTTACCCCTGGCCCCATTAAAAATATATATTCCACGATAGCTTCTGTTGCAACTGTTCGGTTTAGGTATAATACTTATGTCGTATAATTTTGTTTACCCCTTCGCAATCCCTCAACCTGCACGGAGCTGAAATCAGTAGAAAATAAAGGAGTGATATTACCTCACCCGCTTCTCGATTTTTTAAAAGATTGAAATAAATATATAAAATTCATTTGATTTTTATAAAATATTATGCAAATTTTCGTTGACTCTCTTTGTAATTCCTTGTCCTTAGGATTGAAATGTCTCAAGAATCGGCGATGAATTTAGCCCCCCTAATGTGGTTAAGGCTTACATCCCTTGTCTGTCAGACTAAAGAAATATGATTCAAGATATCTTTCGTAAAAATGTTAAATTTTCATGAAATATGATGTTCACCTTTTCAGGCTTAACAATCATCCCATACTTGAGTTTGAAACCAATTGGGAACAAGAGTGTGAAACTCATGTCTCGCAAACTTAAATATATTATTCGATTTTAACACAATATAATGTATGAGTTTATTGAGGTTTACACTTAATCCCCATTCTTGTAGTTGAAGACAATCAATTCAGAACTCACTTAACTTCCCACCTTCCTCCTCTGAAAATTTAAATAAAAATTCTGTGATAAGTTTCGTAAAAAAATGCAATTTTATTGATTATGGTCTAACTTTTTCTAAGAATTTCCTACCGTCTTAATTGCTTGCAGCTGAAATGGGTCAATAATAAGGGAACGTGTTCTCAATTTTACTTAGATATTTATAGAACGTTGTGTGTGTTTTGTCTGAGATTAGAGACCTAGTCATTTAGTTTGGGATTGAAATTAGTTCTGATAAGGATTCCCCACTTCCACATTTTACAGCATCACTAGTTAATAATAATAATAATAATAATAATAATAATAATAATAATAATAATAATAATAATAATAATAATAATAATAATAATAATAAATGAGTGTATTTTACTTGATGTGTTCAACTTAGAGATATTTATTTTCAATCTGTAATAGCAACTATATTTTGTCTCAGAAAATTATTTTTTCTTTTAATATTTTGTAAATTGCTTCAATTATACTGTGAATAATGATTTATTTTATATTTTATACGGTATACCTATTCTATATGGTATACTTATTCTATATCCATGTTTATGCTTATATTTCACTATAGTTATTTTGTATTTCTCAGTTTGTAATAGATACTGCATGTTTTTATGTTATCTTTTTTGAATCAATGATTTATCCATTTCACCTTTTTTTGTATGATCAGTGGTATGTTGCTAATTCTATTTGCATGCGCCCTATGCTTGTAAAACTATTTTGTTTTCTTTGGGGTACTTGTGACTGTAATGCTGTTTGTTTCCAATAAAGATATTTCATTATTATTATTATTATTATTATTATTATTATTATTATTATTATTATTATTATTATTATTATTATTATTATTATTATTATTATTATTATTATTACATTAATAATACGGTATAATTTTTCGGGGGTAAACTAATTATATTCAACTTAACTTCTTAGCACGAAGCTCGAATGTGGTTATGACGGCGAGTTTCAGTTGAAATATGCATGACGAGCCTTACAATCGTTGTTGAAACAGGATTTGGTATTAGTTCTATTCATGTAGCTCACCCAGTTGTCCTCACTGCGTCGAGTGAAAGACGCAACAGAAACCACTTTTCCATATTAAATCGCCGAGCCAAGTACTCACGATATTTCGGCCTGCTTAATTATTTAGTCTTACAGGATTCGGTAAACGAACAAGACTACAGCATTGGCATCATATTTATACTAATAGTAATGAAAATAGTAGTAGATGGTATATAATCAAAGAAGTATTCACTTTTCAGCATCTATGAGATGCTCAGATGTTATATGGGATGTGGAACCACCGTGCATTAAAAGACCTCTCCCACTGGGAGTCCAATCCAGGACCTTGTGCAACCAAAGACAAACGCTCTAATCACTAGATCAGCGGGTAAAGCTACAGTGATATAAATTTAAACTTTTAGAATTATATATTTAAAGTAAGCACAAAATATTTATTAATATTTCATAATTCAAACAGAGTTTTGCCCAAATATAAGAAAATATAAATATGATAAAAAAAAATGAACACGTTTCTTTCCGTTCCCTATATGATTTTCCTTAATAATAATAATATCACAAGAACACTTTATCATACGCGATCTGGGAAACTTGACTAAACTTGGCATGGAAATGTACCTTGTCTTGCCTCCGAAATATGCCTTGACGTGCCTAGGAAATATACGCCTTGACTTGCCTGGGAAATATAACTTGACTTGCCTAGGAAATATACATTGACTTACCTAGGAAATATAATTTTAACTTGCCTATGAAATATACCTTGATTTGCATGTGAAATATTTTCCAGTGCCGAGTTTTGGTTCCCTACTTATAGGACATTAAAGTTCGGGTTTGCATTTAGTCAAAGTTTAGCCCCCTCCCCCCAAAATCAATAATTGCTACTTAAAACGAGAATTAGGGTAATATATATGAAACAAACCTGATAACGTTAATTTAAGGGTAACAGTGGCGGATCCAGGGGGCGATCGCTCCCCCCCCCCCTCCAGAAGAAGAAACTTTCTTAGTTTATATATATAAAACCCATCCCAGAGTTTGAAGCTCTGAAAAGTAGCTCTAAGTAGCAGTATGACAATCCACCGTCCCCCCAGAAGTCGATCCTGGATCCGTCCCTGGAGGATAAAAATAAGTGAATGTGGACTTATAAGAAAAAGATACCTGTTGAAATCAATGAATATTTTTACCACAAAAGGGACAGTCATTTCCATATTGTTATTATTATTATTATTATTATTATTATTATTATTATTATTATTATTATTATTATTATTAAAAACTTTTCTTAAGTGTTATTAATTCGTAATTTATTCATGTATTTTCTTTTAGTTTCCTATCATTTGTCATATGTCATATGTAATATTTTTAAAAAAATTTGTATCTTCGTTTTATTATTGTTGTTATTACTACTATTATTATTTTACGATATCGACTGCATGTATAACTTGTATTGCTGTTGTATTTAGCCTCCTGTTAAGTAGAATCTAAGACTGTTGCATATATAGAGTTACATGTATCATGTTCCTGCTGTCTGGGTACACTTGTGGCTATGTATATTGTTTGCTGCGTAATAAACATTTAAACATTATTGAAGAAATCTGCTGATTTTATTTTAGCGATTTCTGTTTGAGCCGAATTTATTAAAATTAGATTAGCAACTCACATTGCTTTGGGGAGAATGGAGCAGAAAGAGAGCTTTGTAGACATGGAGCGAAATTATTCTTCTCGATTAATTAAAACACAATAAATTCACAGGATGCACATAATGTTAAACATTTCTCAGAATGTTATCATAGAGCAGAGTTTCTCAATCTATTCTATACCACTACCTATCTTTTACATTTCCTCTTGCTAGCGATCCCCATAAGTAGTATACCGTTTGTAATTAGCTGTTCTATTAGTGCTGCTTTCCCTTATATATCTCATTTTAGTAACCTTCATATAAATAGGAATAGCAGTTGACAATAAGTATCGAAATAAAAAATGTCTAATGGAAGAACCATCAATAGCGAATGTTATTTGGTGTTATTGGTGCATTTGAGGGAAGAAATTACGAAAAAAATGACCCCAAAATGAAGAGGAAAAAAGTGCTCTTTCATCAAGACAATGCACCGTGTCACAAGTCGATCGCAATAATGGCAAAATTTCACGAATTTAACTTTGATTACATTTCTATCCACCGTACTGTCTGGATCTAGCTTCTAGGGACTATTACCTGTTTGCAGATCTAAGAAGAATGCACCAAGGAAAGAGATTTGACTCCAATAAAGAAGTGATTGCCGAAACTGAAATCTATTTTAACGCCAAAGATAAAATATTCTACAAAAAAAAAAAAAAAAAAAAAAAAGCATCGAAATGTTAGAGAAGCATTGGAATGGATGTATCACTCTTGAAGGAGACATGTTGATGAATATCCTCGAATTTTGCCTAATAATTGCTGTTTTATTAGTTGTTCTACGAATTTCTTGAGTGATGTGGTATCAGAATAAGAAATCATAATTATCTTTAATAAAAACTTTAAAAGAATATATGAATAGACTTCAAAAAGTGACACTAAAAAGCAAAAATAATAAAAGCCCAAAAAGAAGATAATAATAATAATAATGAAACGCATAAAAGAAGAAATAATTTATTATTATTAGCTATAAAAAAATTAAAGTCGTGCTAAGTTGAATAAAATTAATGCCTAATATAAAATTATTTGGATTAATTTTAGAAGGTATTAATATGTTTGGTTTGCACGATTTTAAAACATTTTTATTGATAGTAATAATAAATTATTTTATGCTTTTAAGAGTTTTATTATTATTATTATTATTATTATTATTATTATTATTATTATTATTATTTGCTTTTTAGAGCTTTAATTTTTTTTGTCTTTTAGTATCCTTTTTGGTCTGTTCACATATTTATTTATTTTTTTTTGCTTTTTAATGTGTTCTTAAAATCGGTTGTTCTTTTATTTTCTGCTTTTTAGTGCTTTTTTTGAAGTCAGTTATTTTATCTTCTAATTTTTTAAAATTATTTTTCCCTTACCCAGTAGTTAGATACCTAAACTAAAGATGGCGACACGGTGGCTCACTGGTAGAGCGCTTACATCTGGTGTGTTTGGTCCCTAGTTCGGGCCACGGCCATGTAAATTTGTGGGGAACAACATTGTGTCCATGTGTTTCCTCGGGGTACTCCAGTTTCCTCACACTTTATCATTCCACCAATTCTCCCATCATGATTCCCTTGCGTTAATCATCCGTCTCCCTTACTCTAAAGCGCATAATCGTGGGACGCTAAACTAAAAGATTTTGTTTCTAAAGTAAAGATAGAACCCTAACTCCCTATAAAATGTGTCTTTCTACGAAGTATTTGTGGAAAAATGCTTGATAATTAATTATTAAATTACTAAAAATACTTTTATTACTATAGCTAGAAGGCTGCCTTGAGAATAGCTCATTACAATAGTGAAAACCGTAACAAAATATCACGTAGTCTAAAATGTAGTTAGGCTTTTGCATATGTGGTAGCGTTAGTGTTCCAAATCGCAAAGCATATCATTTGCAGACGATCCAGCCTAACTCTTATTTGATAGCTAATATTTGGGACTAATATGTATGCAAAATTTGTTGGTATTCTTAGCATCAGACCTAAGGTGTTGCGCCGTGAGTATGAGTGAATATTCCGTAAAACTGCGCTACATTTTACAATTTTATTTCGATAAAAGTGCAAGTTGTCTAAAGCAGCCGTTGCCAAGTCACTGTTGCTGCGACGTAAGATATTCCTTTCATTAAAAAAAAAAATGCCTGGACTTACTTTTTTACAAACTACTAAAAAAATGAATGTTTTTCAATGATTAATTTCCTTTCTTCTCATTGAGTAAATGCGAATGATAACTTAGTTCCTGAGTATTTTTTTATGTACATTGTTACTATTTTATGTCTATTTTTAGTTCTCGGTTTACTAATTTTTGTGTCTACGTTTCGTGTTTGAAGTGCCTAAATAATACAGCATACTAACAACAAACCTATAGGGAGTCACGATTACCCATTAGCTATACGCTTACATCTGCTAGCAAAAGTTAGAGATTGATCGCAGGCCATGTGAGCTCACGGCGGATGACATTGAGAGAGAGAAAGAGAGAGATTCAAATATGGAAACAGAGGGGAATATATTCACATATGCAAGGTTAGCATTGCAGAAACAAATGATCGGACAGCATCCATGTTCTGATAAAAATTGTGATTGTGTGAAGCACAAGAACTGAACTTTCCAGTCGGACATACAGTAGAAATTCGAAAAATGAAATCTTTTAGTTTTACTTCCCACGATTATTCTTTATATCTCAAAGGAGACAGATGTTTAATAAAAGTGAATGATTGTGAAATTAATTTTTGTACTCTGCCACCGGGAATCGAACCCGGGACCACATGCACTGAAGACACACACGCAAACCACTTTTTTCTTTTTTTATTTCCCTAATTACCAATATTTTTTTTTTTTTACTTAATTTCACTTTTTCCCACTTTTTTCTACTTAACACGACAGGAACATGAACACCGAAATATCGAGGACAGTTTAAAACTCCACATATGCTCTCCCACCAAGAAACCGCTAGAACATCGACGAGAGCTTGTAGAAGATAGAAGCTAACATACAAATAAGATTTTCCATAGATTACAATGTTAGCTTTAGATCCTTCTAACTATTATACCCTTGATCAGATTTCATTTTTTACAAATGTCTGTTAGTACTTTACGGATATATATATACCGCGAGTGGTTAACGTCGTGGCGTCGCAACAGAGACGTTTTTAGTTCAAAACCCGTATTCGAAACCTGTGAGATTTTAATTCTTCATTTTCCAAGTGTTAAGATCTTTCTCTCCCTGCGCAATCATATGATGCTTGAAAAAGAGTTCTCCATCTTAATTCAACAACTACGGAAATGATGCTTGCAAGTTAGAATGAGAAAGTTTGATTTTTGTGCTTCACAAAATCACAATTTTAATCAGAATATGGATGCTGTCCGATGATTTATTTCTCGAATTCCAACCGCGGATGTCTCTCTCTCTCTCTCTCTCTCTCTCAATGTCATTCATCACGTACTCACATGGCCTGGGATCAAATCCTCGACACTTGAAATCACTCTACAATGGGCCATCGTGACTCCCTCTCAAGTATAGGTACGTTGAGTAGGCTGCGGAATTTAGGCACTTCAAGCAAGGAACATAAACATAAAAAATCTGTAAAACAGTCACTTTCCTCCTGAACATTTCTGTGTCCAAGATGCTCCTCGCAGTGGCCGATCAATTACAGAAAATGTTGATGATATTTTGACCAAAGTTTAGCAAAACCGACATGTAAACAGTCATGGTATCGCCAATGACCTTGAGATTCATCACCAGTATTAAATCGTTCGAAAAAGGCTGGCTAAAACCGTCCTTACCCCTTGGTTTTATGCAGCCCGCCTAACTTCATTAAATTTCTGGTTGCAGTACATATTAGGATAAGTTTTAATCATTAGTCGTTGCAGGAATTATTTGATTTCTCAAAAGATAATTTTTTTTCAAAGATTTCATGTATATAAAATTTCCTTGGAAATTGCTTATTCGATTAGTGAAAACTATCGAAATATGACCAACCGTTCTCTATATAATCGCGTATAGCCATACATCGCGTATAACACGCATACAGGTCAGACTGAGAAACTTTTTATTTTGAAGTCGGTTAAAAATATTTTTTCCACTACTAGATCCTAATTGCATTTATCTTTTTAATTCTCTCTGCGTGACCTCCATGTGTTTCTTTCGTGACACCAGCTTAAGAAACTCCATAATGGACATGGATATATTGTGTGTATACACTGTATATATAGGATGTTTGTTACAAATACTGACGATGTTTCAATCTTTCTTTCTTTGAATATTGCTTTTCTGAAATCTTGCAAAGAAATTTAGTCTAAATTCGGTGAATTTACTCGAAAGAGTTAAAACTTGCAGCGAACATTGACATACTAAATATGCTAAAACAGTGCCGGATCTACAAGGTAGAGGAGGGGGAGGGCAGCCAGAACCCAGACTATGCTAGTTATATCATAAGTTTACAATAAACTTTCAATAGCATATAAATAATAGCTTGAATTATTTTTGTCGCTCAATAAACTGGGAGGCCTAGCCCCCCAGGCCCGAGCACGGTTTCTACAATATGTTCTTGTGATTCATTGTTATACAGTAATGTTTTCCAATTACTGAAATCCATCTTCCTCCTCTATTATAAGCACACACTACATTTTATTACCGTTTATCAGGCTTGTATCATGTATTTCACCCGAACATATAAACACTATCACTAAGCCACCGAAGCGCATACTAAGACTTCTGTATAGATTAACAGAAAAACGGAACCTCTCTTTCTTAGCAAGGTTCTACAAGGCAATAATTTCTTCTAAAAGGGAATATTATTCACCTATCTGGACTGTGGCAGCTCCTACAAATCTATTCCGGCTAAACTCAGTTCTATACATCTTCCTTGCAATAGTACGCTTTAGACTACCTCGCACACGTGCGATATCAAAACACGAACTGTTACAAACACTAAATATTCAACTACCTGACACTCGTCATAAAATCAGTGACCTTAAATATGTGTATAAACTCACACATGCTCAACTCAGGTCCGAAATACTATTTTCAGAATTGTATTTCCGAATTTCATTCAGAAAAACACGTAACACACATCCTTTTCATATAGTACGACCTAGACTTTCAATAGTTCAGCGTTCTCTGTTCCACAGGTTTCCTAAATTATACAACGAATTGTCACATACATCTGTAGATTTATTTAATTCTGAAGCTGCATATAACTCTGCACTACGATGTCATTTTAGTGGATAAACTTTAGTCAGCTATTGTCAGTCTTTCTTGTTATTATGTAAATATTATTATTGTTATTTATGTTATCGTCTCTTTGATTTGTTCGATATTCCAGTGTAAATTGGTGTTCAGGTTACCTTTAATTATATTCATAAATAAAAATAAATAAATAAACTAATAATTCTTGTTTTATATAAAAGTAGCAATTATTATTATTATTATTATTATTATTATTATTATTATTATTATTATTATTATTATTATTATTATTATTATTATTATTATTATTATTATTATTATTATTTTAAGTCCTATCTCCAACACTGATGGCCAGTAACTCGAAAACAAGTTCTGTACAGGGAAATATTTCACATGTGTAATAAGAAAGTCAATATCACTCTCCATTCGAAGATCGGTCAAGATCGGATTAGTTCATAAGGTCTCACGTAGGGTACATGAAGTGAAAAATTCGACTTTAACGGAAATGAACTCGAAACCAGAAATCTCCACAGAAGAAAAGAATATATGTATATATCACATTCTTACTAAACAAGTCAAGGTCTAGGCTCCATGCAAATTTCGTATGTTCTGTAGTCAGCGTAAGATGTGTAGTACTATAGATCTGAATTCTTTTTTGATGATCCATAACTCGGGAAATATTTAACATACATACAATGCAAGTGACGGTATATTTAAGACAGAAAGAATTCTTAAAAATTAAGTGTTTGGGCCTGTGTTAAAAATTAATCATTTATGGAAATATTTTCTCATTTTCGAATAAGTATGTTTACAGGTAATCCAGAGATGATTAATTCAGTTAACCGTTCTTGGATTCCAGATGATCTATTATTATTATTATTATTATTATTATTATTATTATTATTATTATTATTATTATTATTATTATTATTATTATTATTATTATTATTATTATTAACCTATTATTGAGTTCCAAGTAACTAAAATTACAGTTACGGCTGTTTATCATACTTTCCAATACGCAAAATAACTATGATTTTCCCCCCTCCAATTTCTCTGACCGAAACTAGGATCCGTGCCTTACTAGAACTATTCTGTGCATTTTAATATTGTTTGAACACTGGCAAAATTATCAAAGTTGCAGTACTAATATATTTTTTCTAACAGAAAAAAGAACGAAAACAACTTTCTTTCAAAAATAGTAATTTTTAGACTAATATAACAAAAAAAATATTGGAACCAACACTGTTCTGTAAAGAAGAAAAAAAATAAACGATAGCAACTTCCTCTCAAAATAGTACTTTTTAGAGATAGTAGTATAAAAAAGGAACGGTCACTACCGTTCATAATAGTGTTCTCTAAAAAGATGCGGTAACAAATTTCTCTCAAATTAGTATTTAGAGATAATAGTATCGAGACAAAAGAAATATTTGAGAATTTGAAGGATAAATTATACATATGAAAAAATATATCACGGTATCTTTTATTGTAATTATTGTTTCTGTAAAATCTTGTATCTGTATATAGAGGGAGACGTATATACTTTTTTTGGTATTGAAAAAATAAACATAGTTAGTTTCATTGAGAAATAGTTTTTTTTTTCTCGATTCAATTACATTTTTGCTAATTTGCGCAGCAAATTACTGTGTTCATTTTTGCGATAAAATATATATATCACTCTGAATAAGTATATATATAATTTCTTTATATATTTATATATACATTCTCTCTATAATATCTCACTTGTACATATGTACATATATCAATAATTTTATTTTTGCGTGTATATAAATAAATGATTGCTTTTTCTTTGGCTGTGATACTGGCCATTAAAAAAAAGTCATTCTCACGAATTTTAGTCTTCAATTAACGGTCTTTGTTGAACCGAGTTTTTTTTCTTTTGATATGACGGGAGTCAGATTTTTTTTTCGTCATTTGCCATATGTATAGTTATAGCACAAATACTATCACTTGTCATGGTAGTCATTATAATAATAATAATAATAGTAATTGTAGTATTAGTAGTACAGTACAAATAATACGTTCGGTTGTTTTTATTTTATATAGTTTTAAAGTTGTATCGTCATCGGGGTACTAAGTCGTTTTTGGTTTTCTTTTGTGATTATTCATTGTTTGAGGCCATGTAAGCACCACACAACATATTAAAGAATTCACTCGAAAGACGACAAGAAAATAGATTTCTATGTAGATATATGTATATATAAATAACAGATATCATTCACGCACACATGCGCAAAAACAGACACACACACACATATACACACAGATATAGATATATATACATATAAATATCGTCACATATTATGAACAACACTCACTTCTCTGCTTATGTATTTTCTTACGCGTTGATAGCTATTAAATTTTCATCATCTTTCAAAAAAAAAGTTTTTTTTTTTTTTTTTTTTTGAAATTTTCAAAACTAATGATGCACTATCCTCTTCCATATCAAAATTTCACAAACACTGATGGTTATTTCTTTTGTTTTATTTTGATTGCTCTTAATACTTTTGTAATCAACAAAAACGCACTAATATATCTATACATTTTATCTCTATATTTATACCGTATTTATATATATATATTTATTTTACATACATACTTACTGATTCACACACACGCACAAAAAAAAAAAAAAAAACACTACACACGCATTTGGTTTCAGTATAAAACACAGAAAACTGGTAAATATTTTTCTTTCTTCTGGGAGACGTCTTCTTCCATTTGTGATGATTGATTGTTGCTGCATTGTTGGAGGGACAAGTTGGGTTAATTGTTGTTACAAAAATGACTCATCATGCTCTCCTGCACCTGTTTCGTGATTGTTATGATGAATAGCTGCATGTTCATTGCTGTACTCATCTTCTTGGACGCCTTTGTACCTTGTTGTCGGGCATGCTATAGTGAGATCGGGATCACCGTACTGTGAATGGTAGAATTCTTCTCGCATCATACTATTTAAACTTTTGCACCGCAAACACAATATCTCCTGGAACGGTTTACGGAAGTCTCTATTTAAGGTAGCATAAATGATGGGGTTTAATAGGCTATTAGCATAGCCTAACCACAAGAAAAGGCTTGCTAACGATGGTGGGATAGCGTCTGGCTCTTTCAGAAACGGTGACACTAATGCCAGAACAAAAAATGGCAACCAACATACGATAAAGGCGCTCATGATGATGCCAAGCGTAGTTGACGCTTTGCGCTCTTTAGCTAGCGTAAAGCGTAATTTTGATCGGGTAGCGTGAGATTTTTTACGTCCGAGACCAACCAAGTGTCCTTGAGGATGATGCTGAGGTACATGATGCTGATTATTATGTTCGGGGATGGAAGTTCGTTTCTCTATCGTCAAAGCACATTCAGAACCGTGCGATGACCTTTGACCACGAACACCAAAACACCGTGTTGTGCAGCTGCTCGCTGTTGTGTTAGTGCTGGTAGTACTTGTGCGTTCACGGGTATTTGTCCATGGAATACTTGGCGCTCCTTCAGGTGGTACAAGTGCCGTTGACGATAATTTTGCAGGTGAGGATGTCAAACGAGTTTCGGGAGCACTACCGTTTTTACTAATCTCTGTCACCACCATTTTGTCCATAAAGCACTGAGCCTCTTCGGCTTTTAACTTTAGATGGGCTTGTGCCTTCTTTTCATCCGTAACAATCTTCTTAGCAGCTTGGAAGATTTTGTAGTACACTATGATCATTACAGTTAAAGGAATGTAGAAGGATCCCAAAGTAGCGTATATTTGGTACGCAAAAGCCTGACACACTAAACATTGTTCGTCCTTGTTTTCATTGCCAAGAATAAATAATGGCGGAAGGCTTATAAATGCGGCGCCTGACCACACAAATGCAACACATATTATCATTCGTTTTGGCGTTCGTTTTATACCATATTCTAACGGTTTTGTTATGGCATAATATCTGTCAACACTAATCATACATAAATTAAGAATTGATGCTGTGCATGATAACACGTCAAACGAAACCCACACATCACAAAGCACGGTGCCAAAGGTCCATTTTCCAAGTATTTCCTTCAGGAGCGCCATGGGCATCACAAGAATAGCCACACACAAATCCGACACCGCTAGAGACACTAATAAATAATTGCACGGACGCCGTAGTTTCCTGACTAGACACACAGCCACACAAACAAGAATGTTTCCCACGATGGTTCCGAAGGTTATACAACTCAGGACAATAGCTATAATAACTGCTTCTGCAGGAGTGTACGGGGAGGATGCGAACACATTATCCGTTTTGTTCACAAAACTGCTATTCACCATGTCAGCGTAAACTCCAGTAGGGAGATGGATATGTCGTTTCGTTTTGTGATTGGTACTTTTTTTTTTTTTTTTCGTCTGGTCAGCGCCTGCTAGAGAAATCACATATGGAACTATTGCTTCTGGTTTTTGTGGTGAAAACCAAACAAAACTAAGCCGATATTAAGTTATTGATTGATGTTGTTTTTTTCAGTGTCACCGAATGAAGTTCATGAGTAATGCGTTAAAGTATTCATTATGAAACTTTTGTTAAAGGTTTGATGTTCTGTGGTACGTTGTTCATACCCCGGCTGAAGAAAGTTCTTCTTGAATAGCCACCGATAACTTGAATCATCTTCCGTCATATTGGTGATTTATTTCTTTCTTTCTCTCTCTCTCTCCTTTTTTTTTCGTCGCCCGAGATTAAGTTTCTGCGCTCACGACGGCGACGGCGAACGCGGGTTAAGAAAGATTCCGAGGCACTGCTCGAGAACAACCAAAGAGAGATCAGTGCCAAGCGAAAGCGTAGACAGTCACTCGCGCGGACTCACAATCAGTGAGTAAGTCGCCCGTTCCATCCTCACCACTGATGGTGGTGGCGCAGAGCGCAACTCCAAACTTCTACATTAGTGGCTCCACACGCGAACACAAGGTTGCCAGTAACCACAAAGGAAAAAAATCATGTTTTTCTTCTCTCGCTCTCTTTCTCTTTCCTTCTTTTTTTTAAAACACACTTGTCGGTTCATCAGCTTAACTGAACGCACAAGTTTGCTCTCTAAAACCCAATGGCTTCTTCCCCACCATTCCCCTCTAATCGAACGAACAATGGTTTTGCGATAGAACGAAGGCCAGTGAACTGAAAACATACAAAAGCTTCCGAGAGAGAGAGAGAGAGAGATACGAGAGAAATAGAAACTACATATCACTGTTAATCGAACAATACTTTAGAGTACAAAGTAATAAATCTGTAAACACTGTACTTAAGGAATTTAGGAAACAGAAAAGTCAAATGTTAATGAATAGTGACATTGTTTCTTCTTGCAGAATGTATAATGTATGGTCCAGTGGCGGATCTAACCTACGCTCAGGAGGCCTTGACCCCCAGTTTTTTCAGTGACAAAAATAATTTAAGTCATTATTTATATTTTTTGAAAGTTCATAGTAAATTCATGATATACTTGTCAAGTCTGGGTTCCGGCTGCCCCCCCTAGTTTTTTTTTTACCTTCCGCCACTGTTGACGGCGTGGTGACTACACTATTACTATTAATAATAAACGTTCAATCTTTTATTAACAATCCTTCTCCTTTAGCTTAACGGACACAAGCATGTTACGAGAAACTAGGCTTTTAATTTTATTTCAAAACTAGAATGTATACTTATGTAAAAGAAAACGAACACTTATTTCTTTTTTCAGAAGTTCTGTCCTGAAGCAGCATTGTAGCAAATTTAAAAAGGCGTGTCTCCTTATCTCTGTGAAATCCCTCCAATCCAATGCTCCTTCTTAGTCTAGTGGTTAGAGCGCATGACTTCGCTGCACGAGATATATTAGATTGATGTTCGATTCTCATTGGGAGAACATCGGTTCTGGTTTAAATACCTGGTCTACAGTCTTCCTGCTGACAATGGACGTAAAATACAAATGAATCAACCAATTAACTTTTCTGTAAACCGAAGTCTCAAAACGCGTCGTTCAGTAGTCGATTTAAATTTTTCTACCCCGGAGAGAAATGTGTGATCGTTGGGGTAGCGGGGTTATTTCGAATTAAAATAATCTTTGATTTTCTAGGATTTTTCTCTACATAATGCATGATGAAACCAATGATGATTTCACAGGGTGGTTCTAGGGTGGAAATTCACTACTGAACCATATCTTGATTCATGATCAATGTGGATTAAAATCTTCTGAAATCACCATTGGATGTAACTACAGGGGTGTAGGTTCCCACATGCAGATTTTAGGGTACAGGTTGAACCCATGAGAATATTTGGGGAAGGAAATAATTATTCATTGAAAACGGTAAATCAAACAGAAGAATGATAAATTTATGGGGAGAGAAATATAAATTTGGGAGGGAAAATGGTAAATTTGGGATAGAAAGGTAGACTATATTTTGAGGAAGAATGTTAAATTTGGGGTAGAAAGGCATATTTAGGGAAGAGAACGGTAAATTTGGGGTAGAATGGCTTATTTGGGGAGAGAATGGTAAAATTGGAGTAGAAATGTAAATTTGAGAAGAATGATAAATTTGGGGGAGAAAGGTAAATATAAATTTTAGGGGAAGAATGGTAAACTTGGGGGAGAAAGATATACTTGGTGAATAGTAGTAAATTTGGTGCGGAGAACGGTAAATTAAGGGAATAAACCTAAATTTGAGAGTTGTTCTCAAGCCTTTGAGGAGCAGAACATGGGCACCCCTGTGTAACAATGAATGAATGGTGTAATTCGTTCCTGTATCTAACTTGTCTGTTAAAAAGAAAAAATCTTTATTATAGAATTATTACTGCATACTTTTGTGGAGCCACTAATTGACTATCTGTGACCTAAGGATATGCTAACTACGCTGCAAACACACGATTATGCAAATGATAACAGTTGCAGAGGGATCTTCTCCATAAGATTGTCGCCTACGTATAAGGCTGTATTCAGAGAAGAATTAAAGGATGTTGTCTTAAAATTTAATAATAATAATAATAATAATAATAATAATAATAATAATAATAATAATAATAATAATAATAATAATAATAATAATAATAATAAT
The DNA here is from genome assembly GCF_964235325.1 of Thermobia domestica. Classification (NCBI taxonomy): domain Eukaryota; kingdom Metazoa; phylum Arthropoda; class Insecta; order Zygentoma; family Lepismatidae; genus Thermobia; species Thermobia domestica. Next base: position 179,563,126 of record NC_137465.1, on the reverse strand, counting down.
AATAAAAGAAGGGAGCACTTATTCGTATAAAAGAAAAATTGTATCCGAAGATGATATATACAAATCAAACAATAGATTGCATTTAGCTGAACAAAATGTATTACTTTTGAGATTAAATCCTCATGCGTAGTTTTGAGAAGGAGCTCATCAAGTTGATCGGAGTCATGACATCTGTTTGGTCTTCCCTTCTTATGCCTAAGGGAAATATTTTCCCCTACTTAGCTTTCAAGATATTTAGGGGGCTGCACCGGAGCACATGCAGCCCCCTCCGTTTCGAATATACAGTATCTAAAGTGAGAATCGAGCAGTGAAAATAGCAATACTTTCCGACGGAGTTTTTTAAAAAAGGAAGAGGGTCAATTTTCTGAGGGTTGAAGCAAAAGGATTTATCGAGAAGAGACACTTGGCATTTCCAGAGAAATTTCTCATACACACCACAGATACCTAAAGGCATCTAAAGATTTCAAATTTAATTGAAATGTATTGGTAGTTATTGGTGCATCTCCCGTCAGGAAATCTTGGATCCGGCCCTGCGAACACAATAGTATTTTTCAAGGAATTTTGAGATCTGTACGTTAACATAGGACCTGTCCAGAGTGGCCTAAACTTTTGAAAGAAGGATTTCTTCAGGAAAATGCTCCATTTTTCTCAGTTCCTCTTTTTAGGTATACGGGCACCCCATAGATATGTGAATGATATCATTTGGAAGGCTGCTTTATTCTGAAGAAAATGAGGTACGAACCAAAATCCTAAGATAAAGATGCCAAAGCTACTTGAGTCAAAATCTAAAATTTACCTTAAAAATCCCAAAATCCCAAAATACCAAGAAAGCCGTTAGGTGCCACATAATCGCTTTTGAATTATTATTTATTTTATTTTGTACCCTACACTTCTCTCGCTCATAATTTTGAGTGCTACTAGTAACAAAAAAGCTCAGATTTCTGCATAAAAGAAAAAAGTCTATTCGTTTAGAGTTTAATGTCGCACTCTAACTAGCACCGAAGCAATATGAAATAGACCTAGTTTTATCATGTAAACCGAATTCATTCTCATGCATTCTAATCTCGATTAGAACCACAGATCGCCTACAGTAAATACAAGAATATAACATATAGTCAGAAAGACTTCAAGAAAAAAAAAGTTGTACGTGTTGAATAATTTAAGAATATGACACTTCAGGAGACATTTTTGACAATTCTACCAGTTCCTGTTCGTCACAAAATTCTTGAGCTTATAAGTGTAAGTAAGGGAGAGGGAATTCCTCATCGCTGGTCTAATAACTAGCACGTATGCTCTTGCTGCATAACGTCCAGGGTTCGATTTCCGGTAGGAAATAATCGCGTTCACTGTAGTGGTTCAGATGTGATCGCGCTCACTTTATACTTCAGGTTTCACAGCCTCGCTTCTGACAACAAGACACAAATATTTATCAGTCAATCAAAAAGAACTGGAAGGACGCATTTGCTGTTATTCCTCAATAATTCCTTAGTTTTGTAGTTATCTAATTTTCATTAGCCGGGAGCACGATGGTTCAGTGGTAGAGCGTTCATCTTTGATGCATGGAGTCCCTGATTCAATCCCCGGTCAAGTAAGTTTATGGTGAACAACAATGTGTCCTGGATTTTGTTGGAGTGCTCCCGTCTCCTCCTACTTTCTCATTCCATTAATTATTTCATCATCATTTACTTGGCTAAATCATCGTCTCCCTTAGCCTAAAGGTCGCATTAAACCGTAAGATTTTTTTTTAAACTTCCATGATAATTTTACAACTAGACGGATTATTGTTTAACCCTACGATGCATAGTGGGACAGATATGGATCATAGTGGTAAATGTAACATGTGCTTTCCTAGATAACGGTAGTTGCTAATGCATTTTCAACCAGATTGGGAACGTTCGAAGCTAGTTGCAATTCCACAGTTTCCGCTTAGATGGCACTTTAAGCGTACCAGTACTTCCGTTACTCTTCTTTCTTTTCTCTTGCAAAGCTACTTTTTTTCCCCCACAGAAAATAAAATCATGCATTGTATGGTTAATTCCTTAGTAGGCTATGAAAAAAAAAAATCGTCCCTCCTCTATACACAAATAATGTGAAATCTCTTATTGTCTCATGCGGGAAACAACACTATATTCTTTAGTTTCTTTTGAGGAAAAAAATTAAAAAAACATAACACGCAATATTAATTAATTACCTTTTTTATCTACACAAGTTTTCTGTGATATTGAATCGAATTCTGTTTGTGATTGTGTTTTTAGTATTTTGCACGATCTTCTTGATATAAGAAATGCGAGTATCTTTGAACAAGTATGTGTATGAATAATAAAACAGCCGAACGTGAGTAGAAAGTAGGGTACTCTAACAACGTCGCTATCGGAACGTTTCAAATCCTGCAATCATGGTTTCCTTTGGGACGTATCTCCAATTACTCCATACGTTTGACAGGAATCATCTTTCCAATTGTTGTTGGCTGTTTATAGTCTCATTGCAAATTGACCTCGTAGGCTGCATCGGAAGTTCTTTTTATTTCTTTCATTTTTGTTTTTAGAAAAAAAAGAAAATAATAAATATTCTCAATATTAAAGATTCCTTTACGAAGTTTGGTTTTACAAAACTCCTTTATATACGAATATTAAGTCTATCGGCTCATCCGGGAAGCAAAATATCTCAAGAATACTTGATGAATCCAGGAGCGTCATTTCAGGTTTTGCTTAGGGGAGGGGGGCAAAACCCCTTGATATAAGTAAAATTTCGCGTATTTCACTGATTTACTACTCTTTTATTAATAAAATTTATAGAAATCTCAAACTCAGGGGAGGGCAATTGCCCCTCCCTGCCCCCCCTAAATGACGCCCCTGAATGAATCACTACCAAATTTAGTCAAGATGTAGACGATCAAATTCGAAATTTAATTCGTTTCTATAGGCGATATTCAAATGAAATGAAATAAAATATTTCAGTTGAACGTCCCACTTATACGTCCTTTTAGTCTAAGGTTGACAATTGTTAAGGCAAGTGAATGTTGATTGAAGAATTGGTAAAATGCGAATGTGGGAGGAAACGGGAGTACACCGAGAAAAACAACGAAGACAATGTTGTCCAATGGCCATTTCCGGGATCGATTTGGCCGGGGATAGAACTTTACATGACGCGGGATCGAATGAAAGACCCCACAGTAACAGAAGACGAGAGATCCGAGAACCGTTCTAGGAAGCCGATATTCAACTGGAAGTAGTAGAAATTAATCATTTCTGTTTTCTTGCGTTTATCAGTATAGAGTGAAAACTGTAAGAGATAGTGGGAGGTGGTTTTCTGCAAATAATTAAGCGTTCCATAAAAATATTCCGTCTTTACTCTGATGCCTCTACTACACGTAAAAGCGGAAGTTAAATGTCCCAACAATATATTCCATCTCCATTATAATATCTTCAATAATCAATAAATTCACTACCACTTCTGGTTTCAGTATTAATTAAGAAAATATCACTCAATACAAATCAAACTTCTTCAGATGGTGTATATGTTATATTTCTATTTGTACTATATCGCCTATGCTACTCTGTTATTGCTAATGTATTCAATATAATGTATGATTTGAGTGAAATATGTGTCCATTCCCTCTGTTCTATCGGCTGCCACTGGCAATAGCTGAGTGGCCTCTGGCATTTTGCTTGGGAGAAATCAATCGTGGGTTCGAATGGTTCTAAAAAGCATGGACTTCTTTAATTGCTCTCGATGTTTCTGTGTTCGTGTTCTTTTCTCTTGTTGAGATTTAAGATTTAGGATTTAGATTTCTGGGCTTTCGGCATCTATGGCCATGTTAGCCCTTCATGTTTGATTGATGACGTCCCTCGGCGAGCACCTATCCAAGGAAAGAGAAGGAAGAAAGATCAGAAGGAGAATGGGAGAAGAAAGGAAGCGGTATGGGACCTACATGTTAGGTACCACCCCGGCATTTGCCTGGTGTGAATGACGAAAAGTTGTTTACACTTTCTCGACCGAGTGCGAAGGTAGTACGTATACGACTTTGATTCACGCGTAATAGGATTCTAGGTTCGATTTCCAGTGGAAAATTATTGACGTTTGATCGCACTACTTTAGTTCGGATTACATCCTAAACTATAAGGTCGCGGCTTATAGAGCCTCGGTTCTGAAAACAGACGTTGAAGTTCAACAAAAAAACAACAATGAGTAACAAGGAATGAAATATTACTTCCAGGCTTAACTTGAAACATTGTATATAAATATAGCGTAAATTTTATATTGCCCATCCACAAAGTTTACCTGTTTGCAACAAGCATTGAAAGATTTACATTTCCTCGTATCTTTCTATTTTGTGATCTGATCAACGTTAAGGCAGAGTAAACTTTAAAATAAACTATCATTCTAATTTACTATTTTTATTAACACGTTCGCGATAGCATGACAAGCAAAAAGCTTTTACAAATAATACATTGAGCAAAATCTTGGGAATAAAATGCCAAATAATAAATAAACAGTAATATACCAAAAGTGTCAATGTGTATTTGCTAGTAAACTTTGAGTATGCAAATATTGTTGATACTTGAGATCCACGGTTCAGTATCGTAAGAAGCATGTGTTGTTTAAATGACAAGAAGCAAAGTAACTCTCTCTTGTTTTAACTACGAATTTTCATAGACATTAATTTATGTCTTCTGCACTCTTGTTAGTAAAAATAATTATACACTTGCCTCTGCGTAGGTAATATAAAGTTCATCCTCCAAATTTAGTTTTTATGTCACGCTTTTCTGCGAAACATTCTTTATGGTACACAAAGACATCTTGGGAATAATAAAGTTAGAAGTTCTAAACTGTGGTGAGAAGCATTAGGAACAACGTTCGCGTAATAAGCAAAATTCCGAATTGCAGTTTCCGTAGTCTTGTGTTCCACCTCAGTTGGGGATACTTGCTTCCAACTAAGAGCGCACTGGGCGCGGTGGCTCAGTGGTAGAGCGTTCACCTCCGGTGCTTGGAGTCCCTGGTTCAATCCCAGCTCGCGCCGTGTGGACTTTGTGGTGGACAAACACCGTGCTCGTGAGTTTTCTCGGGGTTTTCCCGTTTTCTCCTACTTTCTTCATTCCACCATTTCACTCATCTCTCATCATCATCGTCTCCTTTAGCCTAACCGGCATAACAGCAGGACGTAAAACTTAAAGATTTTATTTATTTTGTTTTAAGCGCGCACTCAGAAATTTTTGTTGAGAGGGGTCCACGGTTTCAGGGGGTCCAATACTACAAATCATTACGTCTATAAAGTATTGAACGGGTATTATTCTACACCCATAAAGACGATAAATAATTGTAAAATATTTCCATATATATTTAAAGAAAGATAGAATTAAATTGTTTTTATAAGAGAAAGAGTACAGTTGAAGTATAAGATCAAATTTTCATGCTACATCAAACATCTCCTTGTTAAAGATCTACAGTTTTATTGAGAAAGTGCACAAATGTATATTGAGTTAGGAGGTTTTTCTGAGGGAGTCCGGACTCGGCGCCCCTCTCCCCCAGTAGGTGCACCCTACATTTCAATACAAACCAGTACTGTTTGAATACTACTTTGAAGAACAGGTTTCAATTACATTACGACCAATCACTATGTCCTATTAATAGAACCAGCCAGATAATACGGCCAAAATTCATTGTCCGAATGCAACAACATCTTGTATTTTCAGTGTAATTTTAAATGTCTTTTCTTATATTTCAGGGCAATGTATTATTTTAAAATATGCACTAACCAGTTTGAAGAAGAAGAAGAAAATACGAAAAGAAAAGAGAATCAAAATTGATTCTAATATTATGATGATTTTTTAATTAGTTTTTGTCTTTACGTTGTCATAACAACGTTTTGTAAATAAACGATATAATTCAGGAACCATCATAAAAAGGGATGTACGCATAATCATAAATATGTGTATTTTTTCAATAAGTGTGTACTACAACAAAAACCAGGAAAGCTAAACGCAACATAAACTGTTTTAAGTGATTTTAGTAATATAATCTAGCTATAATTATGACTGAGAACCTGTGTGTAACGAGTTACGTTATAAAATTTTGGTGGTTCCTCGCCGCAGGATTGTTGTTAGTTGTACGAACTTCTAATACATAAAAGAGAAAGTGATTTTGTTCGTGATCTAATCAGGGGAAAGCGTTTGAAATCAATTTTAGGATGCAGTTATCAACTTATTTCGAATTGGCTTTTTAAATCGAATTACCTTAATTAAAATACATACCCTAAGGAGAGTGGGAGTAATATAAGTTACGCGCAAAATTAAGTATACCCCTATCCTACAAGCCAATCAAGTTAGGAAGATGTAACTTGTATACAAACTTCTCATTAAAAATAAGAGTACACACGATCGAGTTTTCATCGAATTTCCGTTTTAAGGGAAGCCATTTTCTATATAAAAGAAATGTAAGAATGTTTTGATAGTCATCAACTCCTTTTAGACATCTTCACCAAATTTGATTATTTTTGCTATACGAGTGGACCATGACCTAATTTATAACAGTATTAGCATCTTGTTATAATAATTTTAATCCACGCCTTTTTCTGCTCGCCTATTTCTTCCTTTCTAGTTCCAATATTTTTAAAATGTTAAAACATTTGTCTCATTATTTTAAAGCAAAAATTTAAATATCAAATTTCATGTCTTAACTTTCAAGAATTCGGAGATATTGAACATTTTAATATAATAATTGCCATCCCTTTTTCTTTCTTTCCAGTCGAATTTCTAAAAATCTTTCTTTAGTGATACCCTACGTCACAAATCATATACCCTATTTAAGATTTTAAAGATGGTCAGTTAGTCAGTTAGTTAGTCATCAGAACGGTACCTTTTAACTTAATTACGAAAGAGTTGTCCTATTCAAATCAATCCATAGATGAAATTAATCGAGTATATATTATGACACTTCGCTAACTTTTTAATTCAAGTACCTAAATCCTAAAAACGTTGGATAAATACCAAAATTGATATACGAGGTCGCGGTGGCATTCAACTCTAGTGTATGGAGTCCCTGATTCGAACCCAGCTCGCGTCAAGTGAAGTTTGTGGTGAACAAACACCGTGTGCGTGGGTTTTCTCGAGGTTCTCCCGCTTCCTTTCACTTTATACATTCCACCGTTTCATTCATTTCTCATCATCATCGTCTCCTTTAACGTTAAAGATTTCATTTCATTTAATTCTTTTAAAACCAGAATTGCTATTTTCAAAGTCAGAATGGAACTCGGAACCATGCTTACTAAAGACACACAGCAAGAAGGAAATCTATATAGTAACTACTTTTAAAATATTACAAATTAGAAAAAATATAAATAAATATAAAAGTAAATGCGTGAATAAAAATGTAAATAAGAATAAGTAAATAAGAATAATTTAGTGTTATTTAGTGTTCTCTGAAGTGTTAGAAATATTGTGTAGATTTTTCACTGATTTCATTTTAGTTTTTTTTTTTTTTCTGATAATAATTCTTGATTTATGAACTTGGGTTTGATTTCTCTGGTTTAATAGTGTTTGCTGGGAAATTTGCATGGCTATCAACTCAATCAACGTTCTTAGTCCCATGAGAGCTCGAGGCACGATATCATTACGTCAAATGCAGTAATACGTATAGTATAGTGTGTTGTTCATAAATAGTAGTGCTTTTTTTTCACACGAGTTCTTGTGAGTTACATCTGTTGTAAATATATATTAAGCTACTTTTTGCTGTTTTTATTTTGACGCATTACTTACTTTTAAATTTAGGGAATAAATAAGGCTTAGTTATGCTTGTGAAAGATCCTTAGAAATATTTCAAGGCTTAATTTGGAAGTCTTTAAGAAAATATTATGCCAAGCTGATGGAAACAGAGTAGTTCTTTGATAAGGAAGATTACGTTTTAAATTAGACACAAATTTTTGCCTTGATGTAGCCAAATTTATTTATTTATTGGTTGTTAGGTTGGTTATTTTGGAGTTTAGTACTTCGTTTCAGCATCTAGGATGTATGAGACAGGGACCTACAATCAAGGCTCTCCCATCGGCACCCCGTTTAGCTATATATGTTTGCTTCAAAGAAATTTCACTGATATTATTATTACAACGTATTTATTCTATACTGCATAAACTTGTTACAGCTTCAAAATCCTCCTCCGTAGTCTTGCAGCAAGAGAGCACAAGGTCTTGGGCTCGAATCCAGGTGGGACAACATTGCACACACTACAGTGTTTCAGATCCTACTTTAAGCTGTAAGTCTCGTCCTTTATAACCTCGCCGCTGACCAAGGAATTAAGTCCAAATTAATTAATCGATCAAATGGCAAGTTGAGAGTAATATTTACCCAGCATCATGCCTTATACAGTGATGGGAATTGTGCAATGAAATGACACAAGTTCTGCTTTAACTTTCCACGTTTATGCCCTTTAGACTAATGCAAATGCTAAGTAATGGAAGAATTGAAATGAAACGAAGTCTTTAAATTTTAGGTCCCACGATTATGCCGGCTAGACTAAAGGAGACGGGGATGACGAGCAATGAATGAAATGGTGGAATGAAGAAAATGGGAGAAAACGGGAGAACCCCAATGAAACCCCACACACACGGTGTTTGTCCTCCACAAAGCTCACTTGGCGCGAGCTGAGATCGAACCAAAGACCCCATGCATCAGAGGTAAAGGATTTATCACTGAGCCACCGCCGAATGTAAGAATTGGTGGAGTAAATCATAGGAACGCCAAGAAAATCTGCAACAAACTAATCCAGCACAAACCTACGTAATCGAACCATAGACTACTCGAATGTGAGACAAGTGATCTACAACTAAGCCACTGTGCTCCATTGATGGGAATTATAAAGGCAGCTACTTGAAATGTTAACAAGGTAAATCAGAATTTTACCATGAAACCAGGCACAAAATTAATTTGTTTAACGTAAGGCTATATTACAGGAATTTTCCACCTTTTCCACTACTGTACTACCGTAAATCGTATAGTTACCACCCAACAGTTGTTCGCGTACCATAGGTCGAAAAGCCATAAATATACTATGTAATAAATGGTTTGAGTTAGAAGTTCTGCGCTACTCTTTACTTGCATTTTCTTTTCCAGAGCTGAAATTGCCAAAAGTAGACAGAATTTTCGTGAAGAAATACGAGAGAAAACAAAATTGGAATTTTTAATCTATATAATAAATCGTATATAGTTTCCTATTACTGTTTTCGTTTTATGAGAATGAATATTACAACCGGAAGTAGTAGTAGGTATATACCTGATCCGGCTGTAATAAAGAAATAAAGTTTGGAGATAGAACACATTCTCGCGGTAGTAGATTCGTATTTTAAAAGAAAAACTTTCTCTCCTTCTATAACAATTTTTCGTATATTGATCAGCTTTGATACTGTCACTACATCCGGTTTAAATAGGTAATAAAAAGGCTGAAATGGCGCTTATTTTTTGGACGGTTGTAATCAACATATATACAGGGTGCGGCACTTAAAACCGGCCCGTCGTAATATTCTGGTATATTGTGTTTTTGGGAACACTTAAATAATCTACCTTCCTACCAAGAGATGCCGTGTCGAGGTCGGGTCGACTTACGTGACTTCAGCAGTCACGTGCAGCCGCAGCCAGTGAAACTTGTCGAAACCAGTTGAGAAAAAGGCTTCGTTGTGTTAAACCGGGTGAGTGTCAGTATGTGATAATGCCGTATTCGATATCCGAGCGTGTTGCCATTGTTGAAGGGTTCATTCTCACTGAATCTTTTGTGAAAACAAAGAATTTGTTTCGGGAGAAATTTCCAGGACGTTCTGTGCCAGCAAAAAGCACCATTCAGGAATTGATTGAAAAATGGCGGCGTACAGGATTGGTTCAATATGTTCCCAGGAACAGACGACCATCTGTCTGCACACCTGAATTAAAGATGCAGGTGGAGGAGATAATGACAAGAAGTCCTCGAAAGTCAACCAGGAGATTGAGTCAACATTACATTTCATTTATGTTGTAGTTAATCATATTCAACACATTACATTTCATTTTATGTGTTCACTTTACGGGCCGGTTTTACGTGCCGCACCCTGTATAATAAAAATAAGTGTGGTTGGTCCGTGCGTGCCTCAAAGGCTCCGAAACCAAGACCCACAGCCACGTGGGAGTTATAAGGTATTGTAGTCCTGTATCTCCCATCCATGAAGAAGGTTTCGATTTGGACCAGCCAGGGGTCCTAGAGGGAGAAAACGCCCTAGCAACAGTGTTACTGTGCTAAAAAAAAAAAAAAAAAAAAAGATTAAATTTTAACGACAATGCGTGTATTTCTTTAAATTCAATTTCAATGTTGCTTTTCTTTCTACACAAATCATTATTGGTCGAATATTCTAGAATGTTCTAGAATTACCAACAATCTTGGAAAATGTTAAAGACTGTTATAGAAGTTTCCCTAAGGTTCGAGAATGTTCTAGAATTTTCAGAATGGTCTAGATAGAACCTTCTAGAATGATCCAGGAATATTCCAGAAAGTTCGAAATTGTTGTAGAATCTGCCAGGATGTTATATTTTTTCCTATAAGTTTGAAAATGTTCTAGAATGTGCACCACTAGGAAGATACACCTTAAGAATACGAGGTCATTTTTATTAAAGTTTACAGGTATCATTATCATTATGCTCAGTTTCTTCTCAATCTATTTAATGTTTTGAAAGGAAAATGGGATTATGTGTACATGATGGGAGTCAGACAACAGAACCTACCTTAACCTAACCTAACCGAATTCGAGCTATTACTACTATTTGTACTACTACTAGCACCACTTACTACTATTACAAACTACCACCATAGGCCTACTGTTTGTACTACTACTAACAACAACAACAACTACTACTATTTGTTCTACTATTTGTTCTACTAGAGTAGCGACACCATTTCCACAAAGAAACGTGTTTCAGAGTTACGGTAAGAATTACTTATTCAGAAGAATAATTAACTAAAATTATAGATTACTGAGAAACTTTTCTGGGAGGTAGGCTACACTCATATCCAAAATGATTGTCGCATATCTATAACTGTCTTGTAGAAATATAATTTGATAGTGATTTTGCGTGCTACTTCTAATACTGTTAGTATTTGTATAAGCGGGAAACGTATATTTCTGGTAAATTTAATACGAAAAAAATTATAAATACGAAAATTAGAATGAGTATAACAAAATGTTGCTAAATGGATAAGTAAGGATATGTTTCGTTATATTGTTCTTACTTACTGCTTTTTTGACATAAAATTTACCACATATACCCCCTACATGTCTTTGCAGATTATACACATACTAGCATTATAAGAAATACCGGACGAAATCATTAGCAAATTATATTAGTACAACATAATATTTATGAATCTCGACAGAATATGCGACAATCATTTTGGAGATGAGTGTACATTGACAGAAAGTTAAATATATGTCAGTTTCATTTTTAAATTACTTCATGCTCTTAGGCACCTCAAATAGCAGCAAAGAAAGTTAACAGGCAACGATGGACCGGAGTATGAGCCATTACATTTATTTACAAGTTTGTTTAAAAGAAGATATAATGTCTATAGACATCGTTGAAAATACAATGATGGTTTCAGAATTTTCACAAACTACATAAAATGCCCGTTCTTCGCACAAGGAAAATAGAATAGGGAAGATTATATATTATTAAACATATTTTCCCCGTGCGAAGAATGGGCATTTCAGCTAGTAAAGAATAAAGTTGGAGATGGAACTCACTCTTGCGGTACTAGATTCGTATTTTAAAAGAAAAACTGTTTCTCTCCTTCTATAACATTTTTTCGTATATTGATCAGCTTTGATACTATCACCACTTCTGGTTTAAATAGAAAGGAAAAGTTTTGAAACGGCACTTATTTTTGGGACTCCGAATCTATACCAAAAGCCATTTTTCCCGATCTACCGATTTTGTTCTATAAAAATTAACATTAAAACCGAAACTTATATATATATATATATATATATATATATATATATATATATATATATATATATATATATATATATATATATATATATATATATATATAGATAGATAGATAGATAGATAGATAGATAGATAGATAGATAGATAGGTAGATTTACTGGTTCCACTTGCAATAGGAAAGTAAAATCCATGATAGATGCTATTTTTGCAGTACTGAATCCACATTAGAGAACTGCTCCTCGGTACGCAATTTATATCAAAAAGATATATCTTGCTATATTTTATAACTGTTGACCTATGAAGAACAACATTGAAACCGGAATTGGTTTCAGAGAAATAAAATTGAGGGTAGAAACTACCCTTGCAGTACTGAATTCTTTTCTTTAAAAAAATGTTCCTTGCTATCTAATACGTCTTTTAACTATACGATGAGTTCTCAAGCCAGAAATCATTGACTTCACAAAGTCTTTCGGTTTAACGTCCCACATTATGCCCTTTAGGCTAAGGAAGATGATGATTAATGTAAGGAATGGTAAGGGAAGAATTGGTGGAATGAAAAAGTGGGAGAATACGAAAATACCCCGAAAAAACGCATGGACATAACGTTGTTTACCACCAACTTGGTTGGCCGGGAATCGAACTAGAGCCACCATGCAACAGAGGTAAGCGCTCTGCTATTGACCTAGCATACCCACTATTTCTTTTTTGAATAGAGCTGGGACGTTTTGAATCTATATGGAAAGATCATTTCTCACTATCTTCTACAATGTAACTTTTCTCGGTCTATGAAATTCAATACTGAAACCGGAAGTAGTAGTGAATTTTTTATTACTTTTGGTTTTAGTTCAGAGATAATAGTGGATACTACTGAGACTCTGAATTAGGGATAGTATCGAGACGAGACGAGACGAGACTTTGTACAGGCTCGGTCTCGTCTCGGTTGATAAATAACGGTCTCGGTCTCGGTCTCGTCTCGAGTAAAAAATCACCGTCTCGGTCTCGGTCTCGTCTCGGTCAACAGATGCTTGTCTCGGTCTCGAGTACCAAATCTCGGTCTCGTCTCGAAAGTCTCGAAAGTCTCGAAATAAATAGTGTGAAATTAAAATAGTGAAAGTATTATTTTCGTACAGTCTGTCGTTTCCGCTTATTTTTTGCTTTCATTTTGACTTAGAATTATGGTATGGTGTACCTCTTCGTAGCTAATTTGCTAGTGCTAATGCTTTCCATGCGCGTATTCCAGGTTCAATGATCAGTGGGTATATCACGCTAAAACCCTAATAGAACCCATATTTCACTTTCAGCGATAGACTTTGTCCCATATAGCTTCAGAACTGCGTATACAATTAAACTCTATTAAATTAACTCCATTACTATACAGTAGTTTATTTCCTTCCTTTGAATCAGAATTGTTCAATACCTCCTAACGGATAACGCAACACATAGCAGCACGAATGTATTTAATCGTACCGAAATGGAAACTTTACAATTTCTCATTTATTATTCAATACATTCTGCTTTGACTGTCATTTTAAAAACAAAATATAACGTTCATTATCTTAACAAATAGGGTAAATTATTACTACAATATACGTATTTTGTTTGAAATTGATGAAATGCTATATTACCTTTCACATCTCTGTGTTTAATTGACACTTTATAACACGAACGTCCTGAACCTTGTGGTGGGAGCTACTACACTCATCTTTGCTATGTGAGGTCTCGAGTTGGATCACAAAACAAGTTAGATTCAAAGTCCGATGCTTCGCATAGTTCGCGTCTCATTTTAAGTGCATTCTGTTTCTTATACAAGTTCATAAGATCGTAATGCATTACGTAAGCACATATCCAGTGCCGTAACATAGATTAATCTTATTCCTGAGCTCTCAATGGTGCATGCAATCTTTATTCGAGAAAACTAATCTTGCGTTCATTACTTTGAAATTTTATATTGATTAAAAATTACTTGCAAAACATGGACATACATATTACATAAGTATATAGGTAATTCGAGTTATCTGTATCTATTTTTTCTCACTCGCCAAAACAAGTGATTCATAACTTTCTAGTTTTTTGTATTAATTTTCGTAGTTTTGCTGCAACATGATGGATTGAATAGTCAAAAATATTTTTTTCGTTCTATGACTTTCATTAAATTTTGGATCCATTTTTACCCTACCTTACCTAGTAAAAGTTATATATTTAGTCTTAGTCGAGGAACCGGTTTTTTGCTTCTGTAAACTTACGAAATTATGACGGTTTAGTTTACCTCCGAAGTCCAGATATAACAAAATCATCACCATCATCATAATCAACCATTATCAATCCATTGCTAGATGAAGGTCTTGCCAAGTCTTCTCCACAACTATCTAACTTGGGCAATTCTTTTCCAGGTTACTCCTCCGTGGTTCTTGATTTCGTCACACCTTGTTTCCTAGGCTGTTTTTGTCTCGTGGGATCCAGTGTAGAAATGTTTTCGTCCGTCGATCATAATTTCTTTTTGCAATACGTCCAGCACACTTTCCAGCTCATATTAAATTATTTCATTAGCACCATCAGTATTCATTTCTATATATTTGGGCTACAAATAGTTCGAATTCGGTACTTTCGGAGTACAGACACGCTACTTTTTAATCTTCAGATCTGGCAACACTGATTTAAATCAATACAATGTGAGGGCCCCCATTTGGTCTAGCGGCTAGCACTCTTGATTTCGGTTCGCGTGGTCCCGAGTTCGATTTCTGGTACGGGTAAAGTTGAACGATTGAAGAAGTTCGGATTCCACTATAATCATTAGCTCTACGTCTCCTTTAGCCGCCCTAGCAAAACTGTGGGACGTTAAACTAAAACAAAACAAAAGTGAACACTGTGTATTACTAACTGTAAGTCCTTGAATAATTGCATATAGCTATATGGTATGTGAGTTTGAGGTGGTCGGTGGTCAAACTAAAGCAAGTGAAATGTAATTAGGGTGTAATTAGAACTTTTAATTAAGCACGGTCTTAATATAAAGTGTACACCAGGCCTAAGGCTTAGGGGGAACAACTACTGTTACTGAAAATGTATCCGTTACAATTTGTATTTACATGTATTGCTAGAACGAAGACTTAAACATTAACATCATAAGTAGTCCAAAGACTATGAAAAACGTCGTCTCTTGAAAGCATTCTTGCACCATGAATCAAATTACGAGTAATTTTAAAATATTTTGCAGTTTATCTACGTTATTTGCACATATTTAGAATAATATTTAGCAATTTATTTAAGTGGGCAACACTGCTAAAAATAATGTAACTGCGACTTGTTGTAATTAAAACCACCAAAAACTATTGTTGTAATGTTATAAAAGCAAAGGAAAACAATAATCATTATAAAAATTTAATACAAATACGTCATTATAACAATCACTACCAATGTGTTTGGTATCTCTGAAACGATTTGAAATAACAATTGTAAAAAGCATTTAAGTCTTTTGGAAGCATCTGCATGATGAGACGTGATATGTCAGCGCGTTTTCGAAGCAAAGTCTTTAGAAACATTTAAATTTTTTCGTTTCTTGTAACTTTGTTCCTTCATTCATTCGAAATATATTATACTATGATCACAGTATTTGACGCTAAGGTACAGTTGATGCGCATTGCACCGTCCATGCCATTTGCGTTATTAGAGATTTCCAAGCTACACTAAATAATATATGAGCTATTGTGTTTTTTTTTAATAACTAAATTAGAAATATGTAATACTTTACATTGCGCAATTTGAGAAAATACAACTTTATTTTGCTTTAGCAACATTGCTTGTTTATCTAGTGATATTGCAGAGTATCAAGAAGAATTTCCCAACTTGGTACAAAATTTCAGCATTTTTAATATATATATATCGCAGATTCTAGGGGAGGGCTATAGGGACTATAGCCCCCCTTTACGCTAGGTATGCACTGGATAAAATGGGCTTCAATCCTAATATATTTACACTGGATAAAGCGGCAAACCATGATTTAGCCCCTCCCTTGATCATATACTGGTCCGTGGCTATATATATATATATATATATATATATATATATATATATATATATATATATATATATCCAGGATGGCCCATTTTAATCTTTCCACTGAGATATCTTAAAAACGGTTGAACGTAAATGAACCGAACAAAAACTCAAATAGGTAATGGGGCATGAATGGGGCACACTGAATGGTGTCGCGGCGTCTCCCGGGGCCGCCTTTCATGGGGTACCAGGGACAAACTTTAAAATTTTAAATGGAAAGATGGGGCGAGTAATACCTCGCTCCATTGATCTTTAAAAAGGAAAAAGCGTTGTGGCAAAAGATTTTTCATATCGGTCACCGTATTCAAGATGGCCACCAAGACGTGGTGCCTGTATCTGATAAAACGTCCAGTACCATTAATATGAAAACAGTTGGAGATATACGAACAGTCAGAAAGTGAAACAGGAAAGGCATGGAGCGCGTCGAGTAATGTTCTCGCAGTGCTCCCAAGGCTCTTTTAAGGGAGCCAAACTTAGAAATTTTAAACCGAAATATGGGTCAAGTGATACGTCGTTGGATAAATCTTGAAACACTAAACAGTGTTGTAGCAAAAGATGTTTCATATAAGTCACCGTTTTCAAAATGGCCGCCAAGACATGGTGCCTGTATCTGATAAAACGTCCAGTACCATTAATATGAAAACAGTTGGAGATATACGAACAGTCAGAAAGTGAAACAGGAAAGGCATGGAGCGCGTCGAGTAATGTTCTCGCAGTGCTCCCAAGGCTCTTTTAAGGGAGCCAAACTTAGAAATTTTAAACCGAAATATGGGTCAAGTGATACGTCGTTGGATAAATCTTGAAACACTAAACAGTGTTGTAGCAAAAGATGTTTCATATAAGTCACCGTTTTCAAAATGGCCACCAAGACATGGTGCCTGTATCTGATAAAACGTCCAGTACCATTAATATGAAAACAGTTGGAGATATACGAACAGTCAGAAAGTGAAACAGGAAAGGCATGGAGCGCGTCGAGTAATGTTCTCGCAGTGCTCCCAAGGCTCTTTTAAGGGAGCCAAACTTAGAAATTTTAAACCGAAATATGGGTCAAGTGATACGTCGTTGGATAAATCTTGAAACACTAAACAGTGTTGTAGCAAAAGATGTTTCATATAAGTCACCGTTTTCAAAATGGCCACCAAGACATGGTGCCTGTATCTGATAAAACGTCCAGTACCATTAATATGAAAACAGTTGGAGATATACGAACAGTCAGAAAGTGAAACAGGAAAGGCATGGAGCGCGTCGAGTAATGTTCTCGCAGTGCTCCCAAGGCTCTTTTAAGGGAGCCAAACTTAGAAATTTTAAACCGAAATATGGGTCAAGTGATACGTCGTTGGATAAATCTTGAAACACTAAACAGTGTTGTAGCAAAAGATGTTTCATATAAGTCACCGTTTTCAAAATGGCCGCCAAGACGTGGTGCCTGTATCTGATAAAACGTCCAGTACCATTAATATGAAAACAGTTGGAGATATACGAACAGTCAGAAAGTGAAACAGGAAAGGCATGGAGCGCGTCGAGTAATGTTCTCGCAGTGCTCCCAAGGCTCTTTTAAGGGAGCCAAACTTAGAAATTTTAAACCGAAATATGGGTCAAGTGATACGTCGTTGGATAAATCTTGAAACACTAAACAGTGTTGTAGCAAAAGATGTTTCATATAAGTCACCGTTTTCAAAATGGCCACCAAGACATGGTGCCTGTATCAGATAAAACGTCCAGTACAACTAGACCCCTAATATGAAAATAGTTGGTGATAAATGAACAGAATAAAACTCGTATAGGAAAGCACAGAGGGTATTTATCATTTCACGGCTCGAGTATAATGCAACGGGGAAAAAATTATTGAAGTATAATTGACATGATGCAAAAGAGGAAATGATAGAAAATTATCTTTCCGATCTCTGCCCGTAGGTAGGTGAAACGGGAATGAATGGTAAAATCTCAAATGAGAACCTCAGTTTTATTTGCAATAGATATGGTTTGTCTAAAACACTTGTGTGTACAAATGACTGGTACTGTAATGAATAAACATAAAGTTAAATAAGGTGAATAAAAATAAGGTGAAATTCAAGTTTAACAACATTTTACCGATTCTTCGCCCCTGATAATTTAACGCATTGCGTGCAAGATTTTTGGAACATATCTGCATCAGTATGTACCGTTTCGTTACTAAGGATAACTGAAATTACCGTTGAAAGTTATTAGGAATGTAACTGGACATCTCAGTGAAACTCATATTCTATCACATGCAAGAAGACATAGAAGGAAAAGAAGCGAACCAATATCACGCAGACGACTGTTGAACAAAACCAACGTTTCTAAACATTGTTCTAAAATTGCATTATTCGACAAATTGGTTTCGCATTTCAGTTGATTCATTTTTGCATCAAACCATTGCCTGCAATCAAAATGGAAGGTAACATTTAACAAGAATTTTACATACTTTATCCCATTACAGAGACATTTATCTCTTATAAAAACACATTTCAAATAACTTTGTTTCGTAGATACAATTTGCAAAAACTAAGGCTCTCATTTGCAATTTCACCGATCCTTTCCGCTTCACTCACATACAGAGTGACGTTGGAGCGATACTTTTCTAGGGGTTAGATTTCTTCCTCCCCATTATGGCACCTTCACTCGAATCATCTTTTCGACTGTTGCAACATTCCAGAGCTATAGAATGATAAATACCCTCTGTGATTTCCAATTCGAATATTTGTTCTGGTGTTTTCATATTAGTGATACTGGACGATTTACCTGATGCAGGTACCATGTCTTGGTGGTCATTTTGAAAACGGTGACCCATATGAACAATCTTTTGCAACAGCACTCTTTAGTTTTTAAAGATATGTCGAACGAGGTATCACTCACTCCATGCTTCCATTTACAATTTTGAAGTTGCGCCCTGGGCCCCCATGAAGGGTAGCCCTGGGAGTCTCCGCGACAATATCAATAGATGTGCCACATGACATTTTCTATTAGAGTTTTTGTTCGGTTCATTTTTTGTTCAACCATTTTCATATTAGTGGTACTGCACGTTTTACTGTATCTGATAGAAGCAACATGTCTTGGCGGCCATTTTGAATACAGTGCCCGATATGAAAGATCTTTTGACACAACGCTTTTTAGTTTTTCAAGATCTATCGAACGAGGTACTACTCACCCCTTGCTCCCATTTAAAATTAAAGTTGGGCTCTGGGAACCCATACAGGGCGGACCTGGGTGGCACCGCGACCATTATATATATATATATATATATATATATATATATATATATATATATAAAGAGAGAGAGAGAGAGAGAGAGAATTCTATTTGCATCAGCAGTGGATTCGGAAGAGGCTTGAGGAACGAGTAAGAAACATTTGCGTTGTACGTGCAATGCAAAAAATTATCACAAATTTATTTCGGGAGGGGTTTCGAGACTGACCTAAGTCTCGTCTCGGTCTCGTCTCGATTTATAGAGGTCTGTCTCGGTCTCGGTCTCGTCTCGGTATTTAAAAGTCCGTCTCGGTCTCGGTCTCGTCTCGGTATATAAAAGTCCGTCTCGGTCTCGGTCTCGGGACCATCCCTACTCTGAATAAATTCCAAAAATCCATTCTCGTTATATCTTCTCTTGCTTATCGCAATCGCTTTTCTCCTCTGAAACGCGCTGAATAGAGCTGGCCACGATAAGAAACGGGGCAGAATTTTCATGACGAAACACAAGACGAGATCAGACAGAATTTCATGACCAAATACGAGAAAAGGCAAGACAGCATTTTCATGGTGAAATACGAGACAAGACAGAATCTTCATGATGAAATAAGAGACGAGACAGAATTTTCATTACGACATACGAGACAAGACGAGACAGAATTTTCATGACTCAATAAAAGACGAGACGAGACAGAATTTTCATGAGAAAATACAATACAAGACGAGACAGAATTTTCATGACAAAATGTGAGAAGAGAGGAGACAGAATTATCATGACAAAATACACAACATGGCGCAATATGTTTTTCTATCACACCCTTCATGGAACTCTCGTTACGTGGAAAGATTCAGATAATGCCTAGGTGCAATTAAGGAAAAATTCAGGCCACAAATTTGGATACATTAATTTACAAAATACGTCAAGAGAAACTTTGTCGAAAAACCAACACAAGAGGAGAAAAGAATCTTCGAAAATTGCGGCGCGACGAGACTTGTACAAAATTAACGAGACGAAAGTAGGCAATCTCATTTCTCGTCTCGTCTCGCTTCGTAGGCAACATTAAGGAAAAGTATTGTAGCCTTGCAAATCATTAATTTATTCTAACGCTTTGTATACTCTGAAGATTTGTAACATACTTTATCCTTTTCCTTTGCTTTTCAATATGATCTCCCTGTAGGTGGCTTAGCTCATCGTTCTTTATTCCTTGGTGCCTCATCTAAATTAGCTTCAATAATAATGAACTTGAATAATAATGACCTTCTTAGGATGGTTACTATTAAAAAAAAAAAGTCGCAGATTTCGTATCAAAAGGAAAGTCAGAACTTCCCACATAGAGGTACAAATTTGGTCCGACTGCCAACCTTGGTATTTTAAACTTGTCATGACTACATATACATAAAGGAATAAAGTTAACATATTTATATACTGTATGTTTGATCTCGTTAGTTATATTCAACTGGGAGTAGTAACCATAATATGAACTTACAGAAGACAAAATCTTGTAGATAAAACTGACAAAACTAAAGATTTGGAAAAGAAAAAAAAAACAAACAAAAAATATTAGTATTCTACCAGTTCTTAAATCAAGTAATTTAAATGCGATCATGCTCTGCCTTAGCAATAACGAGGTGTAGTTAAGTTGCATTGTATGTTAATATGTAAGTGCCAATGTGTATTCTATTAAAGATTACGTTTAATATTATTCATCCAAGTTCTGCATGCACCTGTGTCTACAACAGATGTTCAGGAAGTGTATTATTAAGCGTCTATTTTGGTATCTCAATTTTCTTACATAAAAGATTGCTGTGCAACTTGGCTGTTGAAGGGTTGTAGGCTATAGCAATTTATGTTGTGTTTGGAAACACTTCGTTAAGTATTGTTTATATGGAATGAGTTCTTTTCTTAATGTAATTACCGATAGAACGGTGGAGTTTATGAGTTTTGTCTATCATAAATATACAAGCCAGCCCGTTTAAGTGTTGTTGTAGTAGTTTTTAAAAAAAAAAAAATAACATTAGAAAATCCCATTTATAGAGGTATCAATGACAGTGGCGCAGCAACATTTGAGCTAGAAGAGGGAAGTGACTCGTAACTGAATATAAGAACATCTGCTATGAGTTAATTGAAAATAAACTAAGATTAGCCCACAAATAACTGTGACACTTTGTGAAAGCAAGATACAACAAATATAAATAATTGAAATATTGTTTTGTTCTCTGTGGAAAAATCACTAGTATGTCAGTTTTTGGGGTCATTTTTAGTGTTAAACTCCATGACTTCAAAAATCTAATATAAGAGAGTGGCTTGTAGGAATATCAACTATCTATACGAGTAGTTCTCAATTTTGTTTGTCTGGAGCTCTCTTCGTAAACCTTACATACTCCATGTCCTTCTTACTACTCGATTGTTTGCTCCCTTTTGTGGTCTCAGATGTAACATTGAATTCTCAGATCTTCAATATTAATACTACTACTACTAATAATAATATAGATCCCACCAATTTAAATTTATTTTCAGCAGAACTTCTGCATACAATTGTAGTACAGTATGACTATTTACCAGGTTTGTTTTTAATGGAACAAAAAGACGATCTTAGTCAATAGTTATTTTGTATGTGCACGGTATTAACTGCCTTTTTGTTACACCATCCATAATATTTGTAATTACGGATGTAGTTTATTTCCGTCAGAAACGTTCACCTGTCTTGCTTGGTCCTCACGCGCTCCCCAGATTGGACATCACCCATCTATAACATGTAAACTATTTCAAACTGACCGATGTATTACGTCATGGCATACTTTTTCACTTGGAGACGACATCTAAACTAGGAACCAATCATGGAAGACGGTGGGACGATTGGTAAATATCAAGATCTGTGTGTAAGAATTATGTACTGATTCTTCTAATTTAGAGTAGATTGAGGTTACCACAAAGAAAGAAAGCGTGACAGTTTACTATAAATTCTGGTACAACAGGTTGTCCATATGCATACAGTAATTTTATGCATACAGTAATTTTTTAAAGCCACTGTTACTTTTTGAAACAACTCTGATTTCTTGTGGAATAGAACCATATAAGATTTGAATAGTTTCCAGGAAAATCCATTCCTCATACAGTTCAACAAACAGTTCTGTCAGCAAGTACGCAGGAAGATACCTGCTCCAAAATCTGAGTTACACAATTGACAACAGGTGCTCAATAGTGTTGAGATCTGGAAATTGTGGGCCAGAGGAAATATTGTAACTCATTCTGACGTTCATAAAACAAACTCTGAATAATTCCATTAGTGTGGATTGGCGCATTATCATTTTCTAAAAAATTCTTGTTTAAGTGGAAATATCTGGTCGGGAGGCTATATTCATATCAAAACAATTATGAGTTTCTAGTGACTTGCATGTGCGACTTTTGGCGTACGTAGTCTCGAGGTCTTTCCCGGTGGAAAAGTATTAAAAATTTGAACGTACTGAGGTGGTTAGGATGCCAACTTAAACTGTGGGTCCACGTCTAATATGTACTCAACGTTCAACAGGGACGCTAAA
This sequence comes from Thermobia domestica, assembly GCF_964235325.1. Lineage (NCBI taxonomy): Eukaryota > Metazoa > Arthropoda > Insecta > Zygentoma > Lepismatidae > Thermobia > Thermobia domestica. Next base: position 179,540,372 of record NC_137465.1, on the reverse strand, counting down.
TTTCGACAAACAAACAACCAAACGAAACCATCACTTGCCATCCAGTGTTGTTCATACTCGATGGTACTTGTCGATTAAAAAAAAAAAAAAAAAGAAAAAAAAAAGAAAAAAAAAGAAAAAAAACGGACGGAATTTACTTCTGTTCTAAAATACGCTTCATACTTATGCATAACATAAGTTAGAAATCTAAAATTAATATTTATTTCGGTGGTAGTTTCATGCCATTCAAATACCAAAGCCTCAGTACTAACAACATTAATTTCAAAATTAAACCAAGTACCAGCATCATAGTGAACCCACGTGAAGATGTTTGGTTTGGTTTTTAGTAAACCAATCCTTAACATCCAAAGTTTTATCAAACCTTTGCTTAAATATAACATTTTACTTTAAATCAGTGGCGTATTTAGGATCTTGTTTCAAGATTTCTTAAGAACCAGTAAGAAGTATTGGAGTTGTACGTATAACGCGATAAAATAATAAAGAAATTATTTCGGAGCGCGGGGGGGGGGCTTGAATCCTATAGCTATCCTCTAAATACTCCACTGCCTTGAATGAAGTATAATTTATGATGAATGAATATTCAAAAATAGAAAATATTTAAATTTTTAGGTTAGTCGAATAGACAGTCATCTAGTTTCATTTTAGCGTTATATTTCAGGGATAGGTTAGTATTTTTGCTTCCTGAACTTTATACTAATCCGCTAATCTTAAACGTACCACAGGTAGTCTATCAAACAAGGAGGATATCCATAATATTAGGCCTAGAATTAGAATTAGAATTAGGAATTAGATCTTTGGGCTTTTGGCATCTATGATTATGTTTCCTCGGCGATTCAAGGAAACCATCCAAGGAAACGGAAAAAAAGAAAGGATTGGGAAAGAATGGAAGCGGCTTGGGACCTGTATTAGGTACGCGCTGGCATTTGCCTGGCATGAATGACGTAATCTTCACTCAGGATGGCTGACCTGAGAGAACTTTTATATACTTTTTCTACCGAGTGTTCTCACCTGAAATCATAACTACTCATGTAGGAATACATGAGGATCCGATGTTTTGACTGATCATATCTTGGGATCAAATAGATGGACTACATCCATGAACGAACTCGATTTCTAATTTTCGACCCTCTCCATCATGGTCAAAATTGATGGTGACCAATCAAATAGCTCTCGAGATTTTATGTCTTCCGGCAAATGGACACACTTACACACCAGAGTAAATTTATAGGAGTTTCTGGTAGACCAAACTAATTAGCTAAACAATAAAAATAGCTTTCGAATTATAAATATTTACAAAGGCTTAAAAAAAGCTTATTTTCATTAAAATTGCGGAATATATTTACTAGATATGGAATAATTGCAAATTTTGAACGTGGCGATCAACCTTCATTGGTTATTCATAGAATTTTTACTGCATCAATTGTTTCCGTAAACACGACAAGCCAATTGTTGAATTTGGCATATCAGCAAAACGCATAATGGCTTTGAAAAATTGCGTTCGCAGAACGAAACCCTATTTCTGATGCCTGAACCTCTATTTTCCATTGTTTACAATGAGAATTCAAGCGCCAAATACTTTTCTAAGGTTACGTCTGTGGGCATCCCGGTTTTCGGTGATTATTTCTCAAATGGTATGTCCAATCGGGACATGCCACTTCTTTGTGACATTCAGCGCGCACTCTCGAAGCACCATGTCAAATTTCGTGAAGAACGATCCAGGTATCTAAGAGGAATACGCGGACAAACGAACGTCTAAATCGACTTGAGTTGAGTTGATTTTAGTTTAGCCTCCCTTTCAGCAGCGAGGCAATATGAGACGTGGACCTACTGATTAACGTGGAATCCGAACCACATGAGCTCCAGCCGGGAATCGAACCCGGGTCTCCCACGCCAAAGGAAACACCTAAATCGAGTAAAGATGAGTTTCCCTCGCTACGCTTACTTTGCCCTAATAAAAGCACTATTTATTGAAATAAAAGTCAAAATGAAAGAGAAATTTTTGAGGTGGTGACATGAATTTATATCTAAATATCCTATTATTTAAACTAAAAGTGTAAACAATGCAGTAATATAGAGTTTTAGAAAAGAAGTAAAGGAGGACAGAACGTATAGTATTTACACATACACGAAGTGGATAAAATGAAAGAGATAAATTGAAAATTGCAGTGCAACATAAACATTCATGTGCGAAAAAATTCCCCTCTCCTCCCCGTCAAATTACACAATTCAAACAACTGTTTCGTAGGCGACAGAACTAAATAGTATGAGCTACGGAGAGACATGAAAATATGTATGTATTACCTCTCTCTTTATCTCTCCGTGTATTCATATATATATATATATATATATATATATATATAGGTATATATATACGCACACTCATACTCAGAGGTAAAGTGTAAACTCATATACGCACTGATGCTACCATATATGTACGTGCATTACCATACCGCATTAAACAAATTGCACAGCGTTGTCGTGACATTTGTGTGAATATTCTATCGGTACTATTGATAAAAGTCTTCTGTATTGTATTTCGCTGCTCATCTACACTTTTTTTTTTTAATCAAGCATCCTCGTTGTTTATATTTAATAGGTGTGACAAGGATAAGTTGACTCACGTGTAACAATTATGATATGTGGCATCATTTGATTCTTCATACTTCACTTACTTGGCACGGCATACCATGACACATATTAAGTATCTGATTTTTCTTTTTTCTTTTTTTTTTTTACTTTCTTCCTTTCATTTTTAACTTTCTCTTGCGTCATTAGAAAAAAAGAATATAGGAACCGATTCCAGTTAGATTTAACAATGCTTCATGTATTTTTCTTTATTTCTTTTTTTTATCCATCACATGTAATAATTGTCTTCTTTGTTGTTCAAAAGACATGTGTTTTCTTTAAGCTTCTTTTGTAAAAGCGTACAAGAATGTTAGTAAGTATTTTTCCTGACATAGTTCCAATAAGAGAAAAAAGACGGTATTTGTTTAACTGTAGATCACTAACTTCAATACGTTCTGATGAGTAAGTTCCATTGTGGTCAAGTGATAAACGCGTACACTTCTTTTGCGCATGATCATACGTTGATTCCCCATAAAACCGAGTGGCGACTGGCTCTTGCCTCATATAGCTTCAGTGCTTAAAAGAGATGTTAAATACTAAACAATCAATCTATTAATTTATTTATTTTACTCTATCATTCACATATAATAGAACTATCTACTTATACAGTAACCATTACAAGCTATCTACGAGTATATATTAAAATGATGAGTTTATATGTTTGTCTCCAATCCTTTCGACAATGCCACAGGACAAATTCTCAGAAACCACAAGTGCTAGGAACGGTGGTCGATTCCAAATTTTGTATAAATTGTCCAGCTCTAATTGAATATTTTAGAAAAAAAACATGGCCGTTATTTCTTTATTACATTTTTAGGGGTACACTGAAAATGTTCAAATTTTTAAAGAAGTAAAGCATCATATCCTACAAGTTATACATTTCAATACCATATAATTGTATGCAGGGTTTGTATATCGTCCAGGCGTTTGTTTCATGGCCAAATAATAATTAAAAACGAACAATAACCATTTTTAGAATCGAAGATGAATCTTTATTATTTGGAGTGTTTTGCCCGATGAACATCATATATCATTGATACATTATACGTGGTGTGTTAAAAAAAAAAAAAACTTTTAAAATTGCGTACCAAACGGCAGAGGGAGCGTGCAGCAGTTTCTGAGTGCACCTACCAGCAGATTTAGACAATAAATTGTCATTTGCCACGTTTCACTATGACCGATAGTTGGTAAGCTATAACCGCAGAAGTGAGCACGTACACAAGGTGTTCGTCAAATTAATGATACAGTGACGATTAAAAAAACTTGAAGAATAAGGGGTGTGTGTGAAATTTTGCTACAAACTTGAAAAAACATTTACAGAGACATTCCAATTGCTTTTCAATTTATTCAGGCAGGGACGTACGGATGGGGGGACACGGGGGTCCGGACCCCCCCGAAATTTCGACTTTTTAAAAATTTAGCCTAATTTTAAGGGCAATTTTAGCAATTTTAAAATAAAATAGCTTCATATTTAGTTTGGACCCCCCCGAAATAAATTCCTGGATACGCTACTGCATTCAGGGTCTTCTTCTCCAATAAAAGTACGCATGAGTAGGTCAAAGATCAAATTGAAGTTGGTTATGTATTTTGATTGGAAAGGCATTGTGCATCATGAATTTATATCACGTGGTAAGATGGTGAACAAACAATTGTACCAGGACATTTTAGCGCGGTTGAGTGATGTGCGCAGGAAGAAGCCTGAATTGTTGGAAAAATAGACTTGGAAAGTGCACCATGCCAATGTGCTTACTCACGCCTCGCTCCTCATCCGCAGCTATCTGGCAAAACACCAGACTTCTCTTGTGCCCCATCCTCCATATTCTTCGTATCTAGCCCTAACATACTTTTTCGTGTTTCTCAAACTTAAAATCACTTTGGAAGAACGTCGTTTTCAAACCAAAGAGGAGATTCAGGACAATGCGACAAGAGACATGCGCAGCGTCCAAGAAAATGCTTTCCAGGGGGCTTTAGAAAAATGACAGAAATTTTGGGAACGGTGTGCTGCCAATAGATGAGACTACGTTGAGGGGGACAGTACTTATAATGTTGTATATACAATGAACAACAAAGGAGTTACAGTAGAAGTTCGGTATCATTTTGAACACACATGTGTATGTAATGTATTTGCTTATTACATACTGCATGCAACAAGAAAGAAAACACTGATCATACATGAATTAAAACCTCCAACCGGAAGTAGGCTCAATCTTGCAAATAGTGCGAGATATTCAAAAACTAATGGGAAAAAATCTCCCTCTATTGTACCCCTTGTTGATTTTTTTTAAAAATCAAGGTGTCTTCCACTTGTGTCTGTAAAAAGACATGTACAGATGTTGTGAGGAATGACAAGGAGATTCATGTTCATATGTCAATGATGCTCTGTGTAGAAAGCGCAGGTTCAGCTAGTATATATAAAAATAAAAGTGACTATGTTTGTGATTTCATACCTCTTGGACAACCCGACCGATCTCGATCAAAATTTTCAATAGGGCCTATTGATGAAGTTCGGGCGTGGGGTGGTTATTATCATTTTACTTTGACAGTATATCTTAAGGGAGGGGGATGGAATCAATATTTAAAAAAAATGATCGACAATGACCTATATTAGTGTCGAATCAATAGTTTTTGGGGTTGCTGAGAAGAACAGTGACACTTGCGATGCCATTTAAAATCCAAATTCACTCTTTTATGTCCAAAATGAAAGGTATTCTGCCCGTGCGAATAATTGGTATTCTGCTAGTAATTGAAATAAATATCAATATTTATTGCAAAAATGAGAAAAGAGTAAGAGAAAAATTATAATACAATCAATCACTAAAGAGCAATGCAGCGAAATGTATATGTTCACAAACACGCGTTCACATCTACTTATATGCATACGTGCATGCATAGGTATACTTACACACACACACACACACATTTATATATATATATATATATATATATATATATATATATATATATATATATATATATTAAATTTAGATACAAAATTATTATGTGGCATCCAGAAATCTTATATTTTTACCATCTCTAGTTAAGACGTTATGGTTTCATGTAATAGTCACTAGTTGTGAGTTTTGATGTATATACAATGCAAATTGATTTTTCGGGATAGAACATTTGACGAATTCGCAAATTAGTTTTCCTAGAATCAAATCTAAATTGTTGTAAACATTCATCGTTATTAAATATTTCATTTACCATTTTGAAGAAAAACATCTGATCTCTAATTTGATTTCTAGCAATTAACTTATGACATTTAAATTCATTAATCACACTTTTACATGAAACATTTTCTTTATAAAAGGATTACTTGTACTTCTTATAATACAAATGTCGTAGGAACTTGTTTATGAACTCTCTCGATATTTTTGACATGAGAGTGGTAAAAGGGATTCCACACTACAGAAACATATCCCAGCTTAGTTGTAATAAACATAGTATATTAAATAATGTTATTAAAGTTTTGTAATTCGTTAGATCTTTTGAATTTCTCAGTAGAGACGTTTACTAGATATTCCTACTTTTTTTAATACTAGTTGTTCTGGTGATTAATGAATTATTAATTGTATATTTTATATTGACTGGAATATGTCACCTAGAGTGTGTGATTATGAAACATTTTGTTATATTAAAATGTGACTTATTTTTTAGAGATCATTCATAACATTTATTTAAATCGATTCCATGTCAGAAGGTCCCGACAAAAGGGCGAGGACAGAAAGGCCCGAGTCAAAACGGCCCCGCGTCAAAAGGGCCCGGGTCAAAAGGGCCCCGCGTCAAAAGGGCCCCGCGTCAAAAGGGCCCGGGTCAAAAGGGCCCCGCGTCAAAAGGGCCCGGGTCAAAAGGGCCCCGCGTCAAAAGGCCCCGGGTTAAAAGGACCCCGCGTCAAAAGGGCACGGGTCAAAAGGGCCCCGCGTCATAAGGGCCTTGCGTCAAAAGGTCCCGGGTCAAAAGAGCCTCACGTCAAAAGGGCCCTGCGACAAAACGGCCCGGGTCAAAAGGGCACCGCAACAAAAGAGCCTGAGTCTAAAGGGCCCCCTCTAAACGGCCCCGCGAGAAAAGGGCCCGAGTCAAAAGATCCTCATGTCAAAATGGTCCCGCGAAAAAGGGCTTGAGTGGAAAGAGCCCGGGTGGAAATAGTCCCACGGCCAGAAAGCCTGAAATCAAAACAGAAGTGGAAATCAAAGATGCACGAGTGGATAGTGTCACCTTAGTAAGTAGAAGTGATTGTCTAATAGAAGGAAGAATATCAGTGGTTATTAGAGACAAGAAGGAAACTTGAATTGTGATCCTAATTTTGTTTTGATTGCTGCTTGTTCTGCAACAATCCCTATCGCTTATGTCGTTTTTCGATGAAAGTTTGCTTTCAACCGCGTCTCTCTGAGGTTGTAGACGTGGAAGACCCGGGTTCGATTCCCGGCGGGATCTCATGTGTTTCGAATTCCACGTTCGATTCCCGGCGGGATCTTCTCATGTGGTTCGAATTCCACGTTAATCAGTAGGTCCACATCTCATACAGCCTCGCTGCTGAAAGGGATGCTAAAGTGAAAATCATATCATATCATATCTCTAAGTTTGTATTCTCGAGACCTAGCCCAATCAGACTATCTATTAATGACGTTCCCTTAGTTCTAAAATTCAATTTCTGCCCCTGAATCAAAGTAGAAAAATACGTATTATATGAATAATATTATCTTGAAAACGTTTCTTTCATTTTGGTGTAAGAACATACATGTGGATCTCCATACAGGGTTAGTCAAAAGTGTTGGAACAGAACAATAATAACGACACGCGTGGACGGAGGAAAATCAAATGTTGCAATTGCTGTTATTGCAAAAACTGCATTGGTTTGGAGTATGGTCACCGTGGAAGCCATTTTGAATTACACTATATTGCGGATCGTACATTTTTAATGGAAAAGGCTACGATCTTACACTTCAGTTTAGGCTTTATATTTCCGCAAATGTGAAGGTGAACTCATTTTTGACACATTACCATTTGTTTATGAGACAGGGTGTTTGACATATGTATCTAATAGAAAAAAAGTATCATGACAGGGCAGTAACAAAGAGACAAATGGACAAAGGAAAAGTAAATGTTAGAGGTTGGTATTGGTGTTAAGACTGCGTTAAATGATCATGGCACCCAACTTGAATTCCGCATATTATATACCATAAAATATTTTCAAATAGACAGGGGTACTTGTGTCACATAAATTTAGGCTAAAATATTGCTACAAACGATAATCTGAATTAGGGATGCGCACGAGACAAGATTTGAGGCTGTCTCGTCTCAAAATGTACTGTAAATGTGATGTCTCGACTCGAAAAATGTGCATTTTTCTATTGGAAGAGCTGTCTCGACTCGGATATTCTCAGGAAAATTCTGTCTCGACTCGTCTCGTGCGCATCCCTTACTGAGTCGACTTTTGACCGATCTCTATTCATTTACGCGATAGTGTGTGCTAAGTTTGACATTTGTTTCTAGTAGAAGAAAGTATTTAGACAGGTAACTAATAAATAGTACTTCATTGTGTTCTTAACGTTTCTGTTCGTTTGCTTACGTTTGTAAAATATTGAGAAGTTACCACATATGTATAACATATTTTAATAGTAAGTATATTTGTGATTAATTGTTACTTTACGACTATAAAGCAATAGAATGCTTTTAATGTGCAGTATCGAATATTTGGTAGAGCTCAACAACGTCGTTCAAATAGTAGTGGGTGATAACGATGTTTCTTCTGGTCAGCGTATTGTACCATGTAGAGTTAATACGGGAAAGATATAATGGTAGAATTGCTAGAAACAAACCATGTATTACCCAAATTAAGAATTATAAGATACTTAAATTTTCTAAAGCTTTTGAAAATAAACTCAAAAACTGGTGGGAATGTTTTTATCGACGAATTTAAGTTAAACCTGCATGAATATGATGGTAGAATAATAGTGTTTCGACAAGTAAATACAGAAATAAATGTCAAGAACTTCCAGCCTGCTTTAAAATACAGAAGAAATATATCTTAACGTTCTTAGAAGGACTTCTAATTTTATCAAGATATTGATCCCAAACAAAGTATATGTTGTAAAGAAAAGATTGCTTTAAAACTGCCCAAGAGTTCGCTAAACCCCACCACACAGTACCGGCTTTAATCCCATTGAGAATCTTTGGAGCGAATTGCAACGTAAGGTCAATATATACGAGTTACGGTGAAAGAAGGTTTGAGAAAAGCATTACGTACAGATTGGAACAATATTTCCCCACACTACACCAGGAAAATTGTAACAACGATGCCGAAATGCTTAAAGAAAGTTATAAATCATTGTGTGTTTGCTATTAAATACTAACTGTATTAACTTGGAGGGATAAAATTTTAGAGGACATTTTATAGTAGTTTTTTAATAATATCTGAATATTTATATGATCAACAGTATCCACATCCCCATTCAATGTAGTTTTTGCAACAACACACACTTGCAACATATGCTTTTCCTCCGCCACATTGTTATTTTATTGTCCTGATACTTTTGTCTACTACACACTAATGTCAAACATAGCACAATTTCCTCGTAAAAGAATGAGGATTGCTAAAGAATGAATCATATTCTCGTTTGTAGGAAAATTCAATCCTAAATTGATGTGCTAAACATACTCCTTTCCATTTAAAAATATTATGTGATATACAATATGGCGAATCTAGGATGGCTGTCATTATGTCCACGCCCTCACTCAGTGTAGTTTTCGCATCAACCTGCAACCTTTTACTTTTCTACGTCTACGTGTCTCTTTGCCTGTCCAGATACTTTGGTCTACTCGATACAAATGTCAAACGTAGCACCCTTTCTCGCAAACGAATGAAGATAGATTTTAAAAAATGAGTTCTTCTTCTCATCTGTGGGAACATTCTAGCCTAAATTGATGTGTCAAACCCACCTCTTTCCATTCAAAAGATACTGTGTAATATCAAATATCGCAGAATCCACCATCTGCAATATTTACTTTACCTCCGTCCACGCGTATCGTTATTACTGGTCTGTCGTAACATTTTTACTAACCCTATATTTTTTCCACATGTATGTTCTTTCAACACAAATAAACAGGTATGTTTACGTAATATTTTTCATCTAATGAGTATTTTTATACTTCTGAAGTTTTGCAGGCTATATCAGATTTCTTGACATGGGGCCTTTTTGTTAGGGGGCCCTTTTGACCGGGGCCCTTCTGACCAGAGTCCATTTGACTCAGGCCCTTATGACTGGAGCCCTTTTGACTAAGGCCTTTCTGTCCTCGCCCTTTTGTTCGGGCCCTTCTGACGTGACACCGGTTATAGGATAGGAAGAGATCATATACAGAGGTACAACAGTTATTTAATGCTACATTTTCCGACCATAAGCCAATTTCGAAGTCAACTGCCTAAGAGACCATTGAATGTTTTGCAGAAAGGTACCGCATGCGATCAGGAAGGCCGAAACAATGTTGCAATTTGGCAGTTTCTTTTAATTTACAATCTTTTGTGGAAATTCCGCATTCATTGATAACCAGAGTTGCTAACAAGCTAGGTGTTTCCCAGAGTTTAGCGCAATGAATTTTTGTACACTATGCTCTTTATGTAAAGTAATTCTGAAGTATGATTAATACCATACTAAAGAGTTCGATTAACATGTTAATTGCACTAGTCAAACCTTTAGTATGACGCTAATCATACATCAAAACGACTCTGCATAAGGCGGTATAAGTTGAAACCCTAGGAGAATGCGTTTAGTGCATGAAATAACGGAAGACGACTTTGATCACCACATTGAGTTTTGCGAAGTAATGATATGAAATATCGATGACAGCAATATTGTCGTAAATGACATGGTATTCTCTGGTAACTTTCAGACTGTCAGTTTAACGTCCCACATTATGCCCTTTAGGATGACGATGATTAAAGCACGGGAAAGAACGGGTGAAATCAAAAGGAAAATAGGGTACCCCGGGAAAACTCACCTATACAATATTGTCCACCACAACCTTACTTGGCCGGGAATCGAACCAGTAGTCCTACACACCAGAGCTAAACATTCTACCACTGAACCAGCGTGCCCCTCCCTCCGGTATTCTTTGATGAAGTGATATTTACCTTATATGGTCTGGTGAACCGAAAAAATTATAACTATTGGAGCGATGAAAACCCACATTGATGGGATGTTATTTCGAAGAACAGAAGTGCAGAAGCTACTGACAGAAATAAACTACATTCTTATTAGAAATATTTCGAATGATATAAGAGATATGTTAAATTAAAAGTAGGAATGCAAAATATTTTTTGAATACGAACTGTGGTTTAATTAGGAATACAGCTGGTAAATAATAATATTGGACTACAAAGGTATTCAGAAGTCTTGCTAGAGGAAATATAAATATATTGAGATTATTATTATTATTATTATTATTATTATTATTATTATTATTATTATTATTATTATTATTATTATTATTATCGAATTGAAAATTCAATGGTGTATATGAAATCAGGTAAAAGATCAGAAAAAGTTCGTGTAGCCAACAAGCGGTAAGAAATGTGTGAAGTATTAAGGGCTTGCATTGAAGGTGCCAGGTAAACATGATTGGGAGCCACTGATATACGATATTGCATTGAGGACGACCCCTTCTGTACACGTCGTTCTTTGTGTAGGCCTTACTGACATGGAATCAAATAAAAAATAATGAAACAAAAAGTATATTATAAACAAAAAATCCTTACTAAAAACTATTATATATATTTTCTCCACTAAATCTCATCAAATTATATATATAGATATATATAATATTAACGACTTGACTTCGGTGAACATTACATTATTCTTATTATATATTAACGGTGCTAACCTAACACGAAGCCTTATAATAAGGATTTAAAAACAGCTGAAAGACAAATGACAAACATTACAAACAAATAGCATTTGTTTGTATTTTCTGTTGCATTTGATCAGATTTTATACGTATATAATTATTTTACATTACAGTATATTTTTTGAACAACTTGACTTTGATTAACATTACACTATGATCATTATATTTTAGAAGTACCAATCTTGCATAAAGCCTTACAGTAAGATAAAAAAGTGAAAAAAACACATTACTAACAAAAGTATTTTTGAGATAAACACATTACATTTATTATATTTGAAAAGTACTTACTTAACATGAATCCTTAGAAAGAAAAATCTTCATATCTTGTCGATTAAATTGAGTCTAAAAGGGCCAGTGTCACTTTTTGGCAAAAAAATGAGATGTTCGTCAAATTTTAACACCTATAAATGGATATTTTCTTTTGCAAGAAAAGCAAATGTAATATGAATAGTATATATACTCCAAACTACTTCGTGTTGACATTAGCCCTTTTAGTCCCAAGTCGCAGATATATAAAGTATGTGAACTTACATTGAAAAATTCTGGCTACTTTAATCTGTTTTGAAGTTCTTCCAACTTATATTGGACATAAGTTTATTATCATTTTTGCTTAACTTTCCAAATGCCAAATACGATTGACATTTGTCCCAAACTACTTGCGTGGATTGCAAATTAAAATTGTGAACCAAGCCACGAAGATAGTTCTCTAAAGGTCTTTGAGCATACTTGCAGTTACTCTGTACTTCTTTCTGCCGGTGGTCAATACTTGTCGAGCAACTTCTATTAATTTGATCAACAGAGTGCTCCTTTAACCGTGTATATTCGACGATAACCGTTTACGATAAGATAAAATTCGTTGCGCCATATAATTTTATGATAAAATTACGCGCATCTCTTTTCTTTATTTCATGGTTCTACCATATTCACTTTTTAATATTTGGCGACAGTTGCCATCGAAATTCATACAGTTATACGCAAAATAATAATAATAATAATAATAATAATAATAATAATAATAATAATAATAATAATAATAATAATAATAATAACAGAATTACAATATCAATTACATAAACAATACCTTCGAATAAAGAAAAATAACTGTCACGCTGGGATTCGAACCCGAGTCACTGAAATGGCAGTTCTCTGCTTTCACACTTGATACAAAGTTAAGAAAATAAACTAGTAGCTATGTTACATAAACATAGCACACACTATTTCTACACGTGTTGATGCAATTCATAGAATGCGAAAATAATGTCTGCCGGCTTTTCTTCTTTAGAAATTAGCAGTCACGGTGAGGAAGAATTGCAGTAATATAAATCGGGACCAGTTAAAGACAATGAGGTAGCCTCATCTTGAAGAACGCTTCGCGATAATTTCCTCATTGACGAAGGTCTATATCACTTGTTTTTGAGTTAAAGAAGGAAACCTCGAGTAAGTCATTGTGACACTCATAAGGAACATCTCCTTATACGAGTATTAGTACGAGTATTTTGGGTATAGTCTAACATGCAATGCTTTTAACTAGCTAATAGTTTAGGCGGAAGATGAAGTGACGAGGTGGGTAAGTTTTTAGCGCATTGAACTTATATTCGGCGGACCCGCGTTCAAATCCCGGTCAGGTTCTAACTTTTTCAAATGTTTCAATTTCAATTTCAATACATACTCAGTGTGACAACCAAGATTTTCTCTCCTCCAGAAAGAAAAAATATTAGAATGAGGAGAATTGGAGAAGGTCTCTTAATGAAGGCAATCATTTACTAACTTATTTCCAGCAGTTGTTCTAGATTTGATATTTTCGTCTACTTTCAAGCATTTTCTGATTTATGTGTGATCAGTGTTTTTATTTCTTTGAATATACAGTATATAGTGAAATAATACATTACATACACAACAATATTGAGATTAACATATGATGTTCATTGGACAACACGCTCTAAACCAGAGAGGTTCATCTCAGAATGGAGAAATGTTTCGTGCGTCATCTACTCACACTTTTACTTGCATAAAGACTGGATTCAGTGCTACCAACTGTTGTCAGTGCCGAGAAAAGTTACGTGTAAATTGGGTTGCACCTGTCCAGGCGTTCTCACAACTGCAAATTACCTGGACCCCAAGTTATGGAATTAGAGCACTTAGGGTGGAGAGACTTTTGTTGTTGGGTGTACATAGATTTTCCTAACACGAGTAACACTATCTGCTATTGATCTAAAATATTCCAAGTAATTTTTTCTCTTTCTCTTTCTTTCCTTCTTTCCTTTTATTTCTTACTCCCGAATTTTGCGCCACCTTACTTCGGCAGCCAGGGTCGTTGCCCCGCTCACCCACACCATGACACGCCACTGATCAATACCTACCTGCATACACTTTTCTCTGTTCACATGAATCGTAACTGGGCTGTCGTAATAACTTTGACTAACACTGTATACAGATCCACATGTACGTTCTTTCAACACAAAGCAGGTGGTGTCCACTGAATACGTTTAATCTAATAAGCATTTTTATATTTCTCATGCCTTTCACGCTATATCTCAGGCTTTTTTGACGTGAGGCCCTTTGATCGCGGGGTCCTTTTGACTCGGGGCCCCTTTTGGCTCAGGGCCTTTTTGACTCGCGCCCTTTTGCCGGGGACCCTTTTGACCCGGCATCTTTGGACGCACTGCTCTTATGACCGGGGCTCTTTTGACGCGGGGCCCTTTTGACTCGGGCCCTTATGACCGAACCCTTATGACCGGGCCCTTTTGACGCGGGGCCCTTTTGACTCGGGCCCTTTTGTCGCGGGGCCCTTTTGAATCGGGCCCTTTTGACCCGGGGCCCTTTTGACTCGGGCCTTTATGACCGGGGCCCTTTTGACGTGGGCCCTTTTGACGTGGGGCCCTTTTGACTCGGGCCCTTATGACCGGGGGCCCTTTTGACGCGGAGCCGTTTTGACTCGAGCCTTTTTGTCCTCGCCCTTTTGTCCGGGCCCTTCTGACGTGACACCATTTAAATTATCCTGTAACTCTAAACAATCAGTATAATTTGTTATTTTCTTGTGTAGCCTCAACATCATCTGCAAATAAAAGACATTTTGAAAATTTAACAACACGTGGAAGAATCATTCACAAATAATAAAAGAAATAATGGTCCTAAATTAGAACCCTCAAGTATGCCAGATCTCACTTCAAAAGTAAATGATTTAACTTGTTTGTATGAGACAAATTGTTTGTGACCATTTAGATAAGAAGATAATTAGATAAGAATATAATCTGAAATAATTATATAGATATGCCAGATGTATCAAAAGTCCGGAGCCGTATGCCAACTCAGTTATAAGTGAAAATACAAAAAGAAAAAAAAGGAAAAGAGAGAAAAGCTTATGGAAATAAGTTGTTTTAAATCTAAAATAGTGGAATGTTTTCAATAATTACAGCCGTTTAAATTTTCACTCTGATAAGATGCCTCATGTTAAACAAAAAAAAAAAAAAAAAATTTCAGTCTAGCAGATTGTTCGAGCGAAACGCAAGGACATCCACAAATGTCAAGGTGAAACATGCACATTATTGTGTGACAGGACCTAAAACACCCTGAATGCTGTATTGTTGATATGAGGGAGGCTTAAGGAAATAGACTACTGCACTGGCAACATTCCTTTTTCATTCTGCATAGGGCGTCTTGTCATAGCGAAGCGCAAACAGCTAGTTTCGATTGGGATAATTCCACCATTTTAGATTCAAAACCGCCCATTTCCAAACAAATTTTGCTTCTTTCCATTTTTTCTCTATCTTTATTCATAACGGAATTGTCCGAAAGGCATAGACTTTTGATACACCCTGTATAAATCATTCATGACTTGTGACGTGTCATATATAGTCTCGGTGCTGAAAAGGAACTTTAAATACCAATCAATCAACGTATCAAAAGAATCAATATAATTATGTATCTTATCCGTAACATATAGATATCAATATGCACTGCGAATACTAGCTGATCCAGAAGGGCCGTTTGGAAAGAAAGGGCGGAAGGTGATGGACGTGGCTCAAAAAGCCCTGTCGTTAGGTCGCCATGGCGTCTAGAAATACGAGTTTGACATCTAGATAATTTAAGTGCAAAATATGTAAGCCTCTATAGTAAATGTTATTTTGACTCGTAATATTGAGAACTTGCGTCTAGGTAGATTCATATATTAAAATTCACTCGTATATTCATAGAAGAACATTGTAAATTTACTGTTTGGTTATCATCTATTTTTTTTTTCACAACCATCTATCTCGGAATTTTTTTCCACATAACTGCAGTGTTTATTGATTACGTCACACCACCCTCTACGAAGATGTGTTCTAGTTTCCCCCTCGTCTCTTGGTATCCAGTTCAGGAACTGGTTTCCTCCATTAATCATAATTTCTTCCTGGAATATGTCCGGCCCATTGCTACCTTGATGCCTTTAATTTCATGTTAATATTCGTAACTCCTACAATTGTTTGATCCATATGGTTCTTTTCCTATCTTTGTGGATGATTCCTAGTATATAACTATCTTTCCTTTCTTCGTTTTGTAGTCTGGTGGTGGTAATTTTATTAGTTCCCCCGTTTCAACACATATGTCAAAACAGGTAACGTACATTGAGAATTTCAAGCTTTAAATTCATTTGTGCTTGATTTTCAATATAAAGCTCTTTCTTTGAATGTACTCCAGCCTACGTCTGTTAATTTCTTCTTCAATATTATCTCATATGAACATCTCCTGTCTCAGGTACTAATTCCGTATGTTCAGCTTCAAAACTTAATTTCATTACCGAGCTGTTTTGGTGAACATTACTTTCATCTTTCTATATCCATTTTCAATCCGACTTTCCTGCTCTTCAAACAACCTACCATATGTTGCAGATCTCCGTTGTTTGCAAAGAGAACGACGTCATGAGCGAAATGAAGGTGGGTCAGATGTTTCCTTTTATACGAGACGTCATCGGGTTAAGTGAAATAAGAAGAACACGAGATGAAATAATCTAGATGTAGTACGTTCACCTTTTTTATGACAGAGAACGAGAATTTAACAAGACTGGCGGCGTTGGGTTTCTTATCAATGAGAAACTGAAGACCAATGCCTTGTAGATAGATAGTGCATCTAGTCGGAAAAAAAAAATGAAATGAAATTTTTGAGTTTTACTTCCCACGGTTATGCCGGTTAGGCTAAAGGAGACGGTGATGATGAGAGATGAATGAAAATGGTGGAATGAAGAAAGTGGGAGGAAACGGGAGAACCCCGAGAAAACCCAAGCACACGGTGTTTGTCTACCACAAAGTTCACTTGGCGGGAGCAGGGTTTGAACCCGGGACCCCAAACACCAGAGGTGAACGCTTCATCTAGTCGAGTGGTAAGGCTTGTTATCGAACTCTTCCATACATATATTCAAGGTACTCCGAAAAAATGTTCTTCTGACTGAGACTCTAGTTTCCAAAATTAAGTGACATAATAATACAAATGTAATTGATACGTAACCTTATATGTTTTACCTATTTAGTTTATATTATTTTCTAGCTAGATTTGTATTCTCAGTTGCTATGGCGACCTGGTGCCCAGAAACTCGTTTACGAGAGTAAAAGTGGGTCTAAGTATCTGGGCAAAAATCAACTGAGCTAAGTGTGGTTTCTGGAGAGAGCGGTTCCCCCGTTAATTTGCTACTTACTGTGAAACCGTCACATAATGCACATTATTATATAAAAATCTTAATTTGTTACTTCTTTGCGGATGAAAGGAGATTTAATTCTTCTTACTTAGCCCATGTAAAGTTCTCTTCGCCTTTATGTATTCACTTTCATTGTGTAAAGTGGAAAGAATTGCTGCCATAATGAAACTTAGAGTTAATGAAAGATAGTTTATAACCAGAAGGACGACTTACAAGGGAAATTATAAATTGGAGGCAATTTAGTGTCTTGTATTTTTATTTTGTATATTTCAAAGTGTATGCTCCGTACTAATTATACATATTGCAGTTCAGAATGTTGCATGTTTATAAAATTGAGAGATCTAGGTTGAAGTTGCTATAAATACGTATTATGTTGATTGAAATAATAAAATCTCATGATTTCGTAGCACTAGTAACTGTTTCCATCCATACCTCAACTTGAAACCACTGTTGATCAATTTTATTTATTTCTCTGAATAACTGCGACACTACAGTACTCAAAAAAGTCACAGTTGAGATTTGTGACTGATGAATGACGTTTAAAACTTTATGCTGAAAAATTAAATAAAAATAAAAATAAAAATGTATGGCTTTAATGTTTAAATACCTGCAGTCCCTCTATGACTTTGTGCATGTCCCTGTATGACTTTGAAGCGCTTCAAGCGGCAATTGACAGTACTACTCCAATTGTGCGGGAGGCAACGAAGAACAATATTATTTAAGTTTATTTTATACACTTATGAATTATTGTTAATTACTGTAATATGTTAACAAATAAGAACTAAAATTATGAAAATTAATGCTAACAGTAGTTCCTGTAATAATTATACTTTACTTGCATTCATAGTGTACCTTATCTGGTTAAAACTAAGTATGGCCACATATATTCGAAAGATACTTCTTCGAAAAATGAAAAACGAAAATTTTTTCGAAAAAAAATTTTTCGAATAAAACGAAAAACGAAATTTTTTCGAAAAAAAAAAGAAAAAATTTCGAAAAAATGAAAAACGAAAAAAAAATTCGGAGCAACGAAAAGTTTTCGGAAAACAAGAAACAAAAAATTTTTCGAAAAAACGAAAAACGAAAAACTTTCTTTTTTCGGAAAACGTAAAACGAAAACTTTTTCGAAAAAATGAAAAATAAAAAACGAAAAGTTTTCCGAAAAACGAAAAATTTTTCGAAATAGCGAAAAGCGAAAAAACGAAAAAGGATATTTCCGAAAATCGAAAAACAGATTTTTCGAAAAAGGCCATCCCTAGTTAAAACAGGTATTGTACTACTGTCGAGAAACCAATATGCTGTAGTCGTTGTGTTTCTCAATCTGCAGTTCTTCTTGATTTGTAGAAACAAAATCACAGTGGTGTCCCTCATGAAAGTTCACCGCGACCATTAATTGAACGAAACACGAACAAGATCAGAAAGGAACTAAAACATTTGATGAGATTGAAACGTAACTTCCAAAATTTTCATAGAGTTGACTGGCAATATGAAAATGTCTACACCTGTGAAAAAGAGACTAGTATTTGGTGTGGAACTTAGTAATTATTTAATAAATATTAGAACAAAATCGGAAGTTGAGCAACAAACCCACACTATGTTAGTATCTTCAAAGGCATTTACGCTTAAAACGGGTGAAGGATGTTTGATTCGAATTAACACTCCTAATAAAACTTACCTACCGAAGTGCGAATGCTAATATAATAATAATAATAATAATAATAATAATAATAATAATAATAATAATAATAATAATAATAGTTATTATTATTATTATTATTATTATTATTATTATTATTATTATTATTATTATTATTATTATTATTATTATTATTAAGTGGAGCAACTGTTCAATTTATTTGTTTATTTTTATTTAAAGAAGAAAATTAATATATTGGATGTATCCAATATATTAAAGAATATACATAAAAATACATAAACATATTAAATTATAAAATAACAATATGCAAAATATTAATGAAAATAAAATAAAAGAATAAGAAAAATAACTGCTACAGAAATTAACAAGTAAATTTTCTACTTACAAGTGCTATTACTTCTTTAAAGGAAATCGGACTTCCTAGAATCCCTTTATTAGTAGAGTTTAACATACCCGGTATTCAGAGATGACAGGACTTCGGACTTCCAGAAGTCATGTCTATCTCCCAGTGTCGGGTAACTTGATTCAATGCACTTATTTCTACATTGCTTTTTTTTATTATTTTTTATGCAAATGCTTGTGTGTGAGCCTGATTCTCGTGTTTTATTATTATTTTTTTCGTAACATATGAGGTTTATTCTTACTTTTAGTTAACAATAGTTTTTTATACACTTTCTAATTCTTTTAACCACTGTAAAATTAACCTTTTATATGTTTTGAAATTACTTTCATCTTTGATTCGGAGTGGGAGTTCATTATAGATCTTCGGAGCTCTGTAATATGTTTGGTATTGAGTTATAGATTTACTCGTTGCTCTAATTTCTAAATTTTTATTTGTCACATTTCTGGTTATATACGTATGTTTTATTACTTCCAATTTGTTTCTGTTCTTTTTAACATATATTAATACCTTCTGCAAATATAATTTTGAAAGTGGTAGTACTGAGAATTTGTCATAGAGTCTATCTAGTCTACTTTCAAGTCCCTTTTTTAAACATATTCTTACAATATTATTTTGCTGAATAATCAGAGCTTTTAAATGAGTAGGGTAAGCAGCACCCCAAATTAATATACCACATGTAAGTATACTATTTACCAGAGCATAATATACAGTTCGTAATATTTTTATGCTTACAATGTTTCGTAATTGAACAAATTTATATGATAATTTTCTTAGTATTGTGGCGATATGTGTAATATGAGAAGACCATTTTAGATTCTTATCAATAAATATACCTAAGTATTTTACTTTATTTTCACTAATAAGAGGACTACAGTTACGTTTTTCAGTATTTTGACAATAATGCAATTTTAGTGACATGTTCTCTGGCTGTCCTGTTATAGTTGGTGAAAACGTTATATACCTGGTTTTTTCAGCATTTAATACTAACTGATGATCATCAAGCCATTGTTTTACTTTCTTCATTTCTGCTTCAGTTTTTTTGAATACGTCTGTCCATGTTTTACCAGTAAATATAAGTGAGGTGTCATCAGCAAATGATTGTATATGCCCGTCCATTTTTAAATTACACAAATCATTTATATAAATTAAAAATAATATTGGGCCTAATACAGTTCCTTGAGGGACTCCTTGTTTTACATATAAATAATTGCTTTGAAAATTACCTATTTGGACGGCCTGCTTTCTGTCTTTCAAGTAACTGTTAAACCAAGATAGCGATAAACCTCTTATTCCACATACTTCTAGTTTATTTAAGAGAAATTTGTGTGATATTGTGTCGAATGCTTTAGCTAGGTCTAGGAAAACTGCAATTACTTTTTCAGCTTTATCAACATTTTTACAAACAATCTCTGTTAAATTGTATACCGCATCTTATGTACTTTTACCTTTTGGAAATCCATATTGATTTGAAGAATACATGTTACTTTAGCGTAACTGACTGTTGAGTCTCATTCTAATATGGATAGTAGTCCCTTTTAATTATTTTAATTTTTTTGTGACTAGTGCATAAAAGAAAATAGTTTCTGAATCTAATAAATCAAAAGATAGAAGTGTTACATATTTGTATAAGGGAAACAATGTAATGTTCTAGGTGTGTTTTTGGTGAAGATCTTTTGAAATATTTTGTAAGTAATATATTGAATGATTTAAAGAGTGTTTTTTTTTTCATGAACTTGAAATTTTGAAAGAAGAAATTAGTCAATGAAACTCTCAAAATAAAGAACTTCAGAAAAAGAATATTTAACTGTTTAGAGCAGTACTAGTAACTGTTAGTTGATTCATATAAGAATTTGGATACTATAAATGTGAATGATTCTGAAGAAATTCCTGAATTGAATATTAATGAAAATATTAATTGTAATAAAAACAGTCCAGAAAGTACTACTTATGACAAAAATAAAGAACAATGGGTTCAAGTTATTTGAAGAAACAAAAGGAGGAAATAAAATTAAAAATTAAGATAGGCTTGGCGTATACAAGCTTACTTACAGTAAGAAGTAGGAAACGAGCTTTTTGTAACAAATTTGATCCCAGTGTTTAAAAAGAAGCAATATAGAGAATATTGCGAATGAGAGGAATGCAACCTATGTAAAATGCAAGATATTAAAAACTAAATATGGTAGTAATGCATCTTTTCATGTTGAAGTAATTTAGACAGATTTTGGAATTATAAATGACTCTTTGAACAGATATGCTAATTTGTCCTTGCTTTGGGAGATTTTGAACAACTAATGCTATAAAACAAGATAGGAATGAAAATAACAATAATTTGTCTATAATTGAGTTGCATATTTGATATTATAATATTCGAGGCTTGAGAATCAAATGTAGTATATTTTATACTGCTGTTGCTGACTGTTCATTTGATGTTATAGAACCAAATCTTAGTTTAGTGATAATCAACATTCCTATGACTATTTTCCCGAAGTACATAAATGTTTTCGCTTTAATAGAGATCATTTCTCTAAGCGGTGTAGTCGTGGAAGTGGTATTTTACTTCTCTTAAAAGATATATAAGTTGCTAATAGAGATATGATTCAGAAATTGAAATGGTATATATGATTCAAAATGTTATAATTTAAAAAAAACAGACTGGAAGCAATAAAATTCCAATAATTGATTAAGTTTATAATTGAATGTATTGGGTAAAAATAACAGCATGCAATCAATAACCTCTTTCCATTCACTATATCCATTACAATCCACTGAATATGTGTGGATTGAAATGGATATAGTGAATGGAAAGAGGTTATTGATTGCATGTTGTTATTTTTACCCAATACATTCAATTATAAACTTAATGTATTATTGGAATTTTATTGCTTCCAGGATGTTTTTTTTTTTTTAAACTATAACATAGTGATTATTGGTGACTAACATATCTAAAATTGACTGGATTAATAGACATTTTTTCTAGTAATATAAATTTATTAACCAAATTCAAAGCTACAATTTTATTCAATTTTTTGGATGATGCGAATTTAAATATAGATTGTATAATCTCGAGTCTTGATCTAACCTTGCACGACGCATGTGTTAAATGTAGTACAAATGTCATAACTCACGGTTCTTGCTGAGCAATATAATGGGATCCTATTGCTACCTCTGTTAAATTCACCTAGAGTACTAAAGATTTTCAGAGATCAATGTTCGTTATATCATAAGCGGTGTCGGTTAATGATGATTTTGTATCTAACTTACAACTATTTATCGAATTTATGGCTAAGCAGTTCGAAGCTGTTTACTATAAGAATATTTCAATTCAAAGTGATGATATGAATAATCAGGTTTGTAGTAATGAGTTGTGTATTCCTTTTAAATAGGTAGTTGAGGCTATAAAAGGTTTAAATGCTATAGCTTTTACAGATCTAGATTTTATACTGATTTTTATAATTAAAGGCAGCTCTGAACTAGTTGCTTCAATTTTAACATTCTTGTTTAACTGGAGTTTAGATTCTCATATTTATCTGTGTATGGAAAGTGGTAACTGTAACTTCAATTTCTGAAACTGACAAAAAGACTATAGCAGATTATAAACATTTTTTTACTGATGTTATATCTAAGATTTTTGACCAACATATTTTTAAGTATTTATATAACGCTGTTCATCATCGGATTTTCTCCAAACAATACGGCTTTATAAAGGGTAAATCAACTACAGTGAATTTAAATAGACATTTAACTTTCGTTACTCCCGTGGTTACTAATAAAGGTTAAATAGACACTATTTTGATTTCGATAAAGCTTTTAATTAGATTTCTCATCATGTTCTTCCCACAAAGCTTTGTCTTTTTGATATTTCTAAGTCTTAAAAACTTTAGTTTGCCACTTATCTATTTGATCTAAAATGTGTGATTCTGTATATTGGTTGTAAATCGTCTATGCATAGTATTTCTTCTAGTGTCTCCCAAGGATCTAATTTGGGTCCGTTGTCATTTATTATGTATGTTAATGATATTGGTAAATTCTTTGAATTGTAATTTTCTTTTATATGATGATGATCTTAAGATTCTTTGTAGTATTCAAATTTACCAGATTTATGTAATATTAAAGGTAGATAATGAGGTTCAGTGGTTTAAAAATAATTTATACCGCTGAATATGAATGAAAGTAAAAGAGTATTATATTCGAGCAAAACCAATGTATCAGTTTATCAGTACAAAATTAATATTCATAAAACTGAGATGGTTTAAACTACCGAAGAACTTGGTACTGCGTATTATGGATAATAAATTACTGTTTAATGAACATATTTTGTCAAAGACTAGAAGGAATTTATGCCTTATTAAATGTGTTGCAAGACACTTTAAAAATGTTTTTATCAGCAAAGTTCTATGATGTACTTATGTTAGATCCCACTTAGAATATTGTATTTAATACTTTGATATGGAATGGGAATTTGATCTCAATCTCCAAGCTATTGAAGCTATTCAAATTTCGTTTTTGGTTTTATTTAAATTTAAATGTAATACTTTAAGCAATGATGCTATCCTTTGAAAGTTTATCTAATCTCCCTCGTTGAAAGAAGAAATTTACGGCAAATAAAATTTACTCACAGTATAATTCATGGTAAGATTGATCTAATCTATTTGTTGTATACCAGAGACTCATCTTATAACCCTAGAAAGTTTCGACTTTTTCTTGTAACTATAACTTGGTTGGTGCCCCAATACATAAAAGTAGAGATGCAAAAAAGCCGGCTTTTTTGAATCGATGGTTTTTTCACTACAACAAAATACTTTGGCTTGAGTAATATTTACCTGTACCTAGGGCAGAAAGTACTCATACATGTGCACTATACTTAGTAGAATGCTAATTTCGTATTAACAAAAGAAGAATGTTTTTAATATATGTAAGTGATTATTATGGGATAGTTGTTGATATGGACATGTTTTATGGTTACCTAGTCAGTGACTTTGTGTATTTAACAGTTTAAAGAAAAGGATATTTAAGTTATATCAAAATAATAAACCAGTTTAATACCATTTATAGACGTTGTCATATTTATTTAAAAAGGTGCGATTAATGGTATTTACATATCGAAGCTAATTTTTACATGAGGAAGAAGTACTACCACTTCAAATTTTTATTTTAGCAAACGAACCAGGTTTACGACTATCATTTTGATAAGTCGTTGTAAAAATTTGGTTTACTTCACCCGGGACTTTGTAAATTCAGTTCCCGAAGAAGAAGAGTAAGGTTGAATTTACTTTTATGAATAAGAACTTAACCATATTGCGAAGTGGTAAGGTAATCATAAGAAAAATGGACAACGAAGCCATGCAGCAGGAATCAAATACTAGTGACCAAGGTGAAACTAGTGTAACACCAGGTTTGTCATCAGAGGATCGACTCTTGTTAGCTTTACAGCGACAAATGATGCAAATGTCTACCGAGATAAAGCAGACCATAGAGCAGAAGTCTGACGAAGCTAACAAGCGAAATGAAGAATTAAGTAGACGAATGGAACAGAAGTTTGACCAAGCTAACAAGCAGAATGAAGAATTAAGTAGACGAATGGACCAGAAGTTCGACGAATCTAATAAGCAGAATGAAGAATTAAGTAGACGAATGGACCAGAAGTTCGACGAATCTAATAAGCAATATGAAGAATTAAGTAGACGGATAGAACAAAAATCCGACGAAACGAAACAGACAATTATACAGGTGGTTAACGACATTTCCTCACAGTTCGAGGAAAAGTTAAAAAGCATATCCGATGATTGTCAAGAAAAGCACAATCACCAAAATCAAGAAATCTGTGCTGTAAAAAAAGATTTAGAAGTAATAGAATCTTCCATTAAACAGCAAAAGATCCAGGTCAGTAACAACTCTAATAACATACGTGTAAATACACAGTTGTTAGCTACTATTCAGAAAGAGATTAGAACGTTACAGGCCAAAGACAACATTTTCCGTAATAACTTGGATAGTGATCGCTTTGAGTTGCCCCACTCACCAGAGATGATCTCGCCTTCGCCCGGATCTGATGAGGATATTATCCTAGAAGAAAGTTATCCGAAGAGTACTGATGAGCGAAACTTAGATGATGTCACGACACAGCACGTCAAGGATAGGAACTATCACTCAACAAGAACAAGGAATGAGAAAGGGAAGGTAAAATTAAGTGTTAAGATGAGTGAAATTCGAGCTATGAGCAAATTCAGTGGTAAGTGTAATGAGAATGCTACTTCTTTCTTAGAGAAATTCCAAGATGAATGTAACATAATGTCTATCGATCGATCACAGTATATGAAATTAATACCCCATGTATTACTCCCACCTTGTTCCTTATGGTTTAAAGCAATACGTGATCACATTAGTTCATATGAGGAATTCAAAGCGGCATTGATCGCAAATTATGAAAATGACTTTTTGCTGGCAAATAGAGATGCCACTCTTAGAAATCAACACTTCAATCCTCGATTGCACAAATCTCTTGTAGAGTTTGTTGTAAATGTCTACAACGAATTAAAGGTCGTTAATCCTTTGCAATCGGAATCGAGAATAATAGCATCGATTCGAAATTTGCTTCCATTTAAACTGCAACAGATCTTATTTTCCACACAGTGTATGAGTTTCAGCCATTTATTGATGCTTGTCCAATGCTACGAAACTCAATATCATGCCATGAATTCACAATCAGGAATAGGTAAAAATAAGAATAATTCAGATCATTTGGTGCCTGTTCGGAATTTAAATATTCGGAGTGTGAATAATACTGGACCTAACCTAAGCCGAGTATATTCTAGCAATCAAAATGCGCACAATAGGCAAGGTTATGAAGAGAATCCGCCTAACCTAATTAATAGTAGCCATTCGTACATTAGACCATATAGTCAAAATAGATTTAAAAATCGACGTAATGTATGGCGAAATTCCAGAAATACAGCGAACTACGCGGATAGACGTAATGGAAGGACAAGAGATGGCACTTCGCATCAAGATTCAGGCATTGAAGTAATTTCTGTACAGAACAATAATACGGGACATAATCACGATTGTGCTGTACAGTGTACCTTATTGGAACCATACACGAGTATGAATTTAAACTAATCGCGGCTGATGTGGTAGGGGTTAAACCCATGTCAGCTGTAGATTCTCATGAACATTTATCTAAAAATTTAAGCGATAATTCTTACGAACATTTATCTTCCAATTTACATGTTAATGCTAATTATGAAAATGATTTTTCACATGACGTCACTGTAAATAATTATTCTGAAATAGCAATTAATAGGTGTCAGTACCAATTTATACCGGTTGTAAATCGTTGTTGGTTTGAAGATGATACTGTCAATGATGGTTTTAATATTGAAGAAAATTTTGTATTTTTAAAGTCATATAGTACAGCTAAAATACCTATTAAAGTCAATGGGTTAAGTACCGAAGCTCTACTTGATACAGGAGCAAATGCCTCTCTATTATCGTGTTCATTGTGGAAAGCAATTACTAGTAATTATTCGAATCCTAAGTTACAAAAGGCTGAGAATCTTATTATAGTTGATTTTACCGGTAAACATAAAAAGAGAGTAGCAGGAATTACTCGTGTGACAATATCTATTCAAGATTTTGAAATATCAATCCCTATTCTGGTGATAAAGGATCTTAACGAGAAATTAATTATGGGCTTAGATTTATTATCCCAATTACGTGTCATGCTTGATTTTAAAAACCAAACGTTGACGATACCGGGTATACCTCAGGAAATTGTTCAGAAACTGCTTCCAAAATTAGATAATCTTTCTTGTCAATATAAGGATATGTCTCCTATAGTGAATAATGTTTGTATTAGTGCAAAAAGTGATAAATTAAATGATCCTCGATTGGAAGACAAACAAAATTTGATGAATATAAAGGACGATGTATTATTTTCTGAACATGTGAAATCACTCGAAAGCGGCCTTGATTTTGCTGATAATACAGTAATAGCCGACTTTAAGAACATTTTATATAAACATAGAAATGTCTTTTCAGAACGTCCTGGACGTTGCAAGGATTTTGTTTATTCTTTTAAAGTTAAAACAGACAAACCCATAGTAACCAAGCCCTATATAATTCCATATAGATACAGGGAAAATGTACGGCAGCAAATTGCAAATATGTTAAGAGATGGGATCATTAGGCCTTCAAGAAGCGTCCACCTTAATCCATTACATGTTGTTCCCAAGAAAAATGGTTCTCTACGTGTGGTATTAGATTTGAGACGCACTAACAGTCACATTGATCTGGAACAAGTGAGGTATCCTCCAGTAGAAGAAATACTAGCTTCTTTACAAGGGAACACTGTATTCGGAAATCTAGATCTAGTGATGGCGTATAATCAGGTCGAGTTACATGAAGATTCAAAACCATACACAGCATTTAGTTTTGAAGGTCACTTGTACGAATATAATCGTGTAGTCTTTGGGCTTATCAATGGTAGCGCAGCATTAGCATCCTGCTTGAACAAAGTTCTAGGTCAAGACTTACGTAGCAACGTGATAACGTATGCTGATGACATCTTAATCATGGGGAAAAATCCACATGAATACCTGAAGTACTTAGATATAGTTTTAGACAGATTGGGAAGTTCGGGCCTTACTATCAATCTACAGAAATCCAAATTTTTGCAGAATTCTATAGAATTTCTTGGATACCAAATTGATGCCTCTGGTCTACAATTCAGTCAATCTAAAGTTCAAGCCATAGAAGATCTGCCTGCGCCAGTAAATGTGAAACAGACACGACAAATATTAGGACTCTTCAATTGGTTTCGCAAAGCCATCCCGCGATTCGCTGAGATAGCCCAGCCTTTATTTATGATCATAAAGAAAGGGGTACCATGGCAATGGGGTCCTATTCAAGAACACAGTTTTAATAAGTTGAAGGAGTGCGTAAAACGAAACATCCATTTGAACCACCCCAGATACGACGTTCCTTTCTATGTACAGTGTGACGGTTCTCAACTTGGAATCTCTGCAGTACTCTGGCAACCTAACCCAACCATTCAGGAACCAGCTGTTATACATTGCGCTAGTCGTACTCTAAAGAAAGCTGAAAAGGGATACACCACGACAGAAATTGAACTTTTGGCTATACGTTTTGCAATACAAAAATTCGCTCCATATCTTAGCGGATGTCATTTTATAGTACTTACCGACCATAATTCATTGCGATACCTTAATAGCGTACAAGGATATAATAACAGATTACTTCGTTGGTCGTTAGATCTTCAAGCTTATGATTTCGAAGTACAACACATTAAAGGGGTAGATAATGGACCCGTAGATACCTTATCACGTCTGTTTCCTGGAGAAGAGCAACATATTTTGTCCATTAACGAATTTAAGATCTTACAGGATGAAATAGCTGCCATTTCGATAGAAGATTTAAGAGAACATCAAATGAAGTATCATGAATATAAACAAATCATGGAACATTTATCTTCATGTGGCGAGGGATGTAGTTGTCCCAAACACTGGAATTCCAGATTTAAATTAAACAACGGGATTTTACTTATTAAAGATTTCAAATTCAAATCTAGGAACAAAATTTGCATTCCACCTACGTTAACAACACGCATATTAAAGGCCTACCATGATGATTTCGGACATTTTGGGTATGTGAAGGTATGTGCCTTGGTTAATAAATCTTTTTACTGGAAGGGAATGAGAGCTCAGGTCAAAAATTATATCAATGACTGCATTGAGTGTATGCAAATTAAGCATAATTATCAGGCTATACAAAAACCAATGCTCTCAATAACACCTGAGAGACCACATTCATTTCTATCGATTGATTTATATGGACCGTTACCCAGAGCAGCTACTGGAGAAGTTTATTTGTTAACAACTATGGACATCTTTTCACGATATGTGGTAGCCTATCCCCTGCGTAAAGCAACCTCCGCTGCTATCGTGAATAAAATTCTGAATGTATATATTCCACATTGTGGCCCTATCGAGCATATATTATGCGATAACGGTTCACAATTCAAAAGTGATGTGTTTCTCAAAGCCATGAACAAGGCCAACATTAAAGTTCATTTTGTGACGCCGTACCATCCAAGTAGCTCCGTGGTAGAAAATGTACATCGCAATTTTGGTATGTTGTTTCGGCACTTTTGTAAGGATAAACATGCTGAATGGATTAAGCATGTCAACCAAATTACGTACCTTTTGAACCATTCTATATCAGACACTTTAGGTGTGTCTCCTGCTAATGTTCATAATGGCTCTGATCTGATTTTCCCTGTGGAACAACATTTTGATGTCAAATTGAAAGACTCGACAATTATAGATTCATCCAATCTAGTGAATATGGTAAAGATCCGAAGACATAACAAGTTTTTGAAACGTAATTCGCAAGTAGAGTCTTTACAGGAAGGAAAATATCGGATCAAGGTCAATGACTTAGTTTTTGTTAAACAACATCCGCAAAGTAATATGTTGTTAAAGAAGATTTACAAATTTTGTGACATTTTCTCAGGTCCTTATTTATGTTTTAAGGAAATAAATCCTAAAGTTTTCGAATTGTTGAACGCTAAAACGGGGATGTCAATTGGACTTCGCAATATAGATGAGTTAAAGGTTTGGAAACCTACTCCGTATACAAAGGAAAAATGGATGCATCTAGTGAAAGAGTTAGTAGCACCTGACATTCTTGCTCAAATAAATAGGAATGAAAAATAATAGTGATAATAATAAAAATGTATTTATATAATAACAAAAGGGTGTCTTTTGTTTCTGTAAAATAGATTTATTTACTTACATGTGCTTATTCAAACGTAGATTGTGTTTAATTTTTGATTTTTGTTCAATTATATTTTCTTTGATTTTCATTCATCAACGATAATTTTTCAATGACTTGAATTCTTTCTTATTAACGTGAAGGATTGTAAATTAATTCATGATTAATCAAGCACAAAAATTGTTTTCATTATATTAATTTGTGTTAAAACTTTATTGTTAAAAATAGGTATTGATGAAATGTAAGATTTGTTTAATGTATATGTAAAATGTAATGCATAGATATACAAGGTGCGATCAAAATAAGATGGACATATGTAATATAAGAACACTAATGTTAACGGACCAGTGGTTCTTGAAGATAAAAGCCAAGCCTTCTCATGACTTTTATATTCAGTCCCTTTGTCGAGCGACATTTTATACAACAAAATACTTTGGCTTGAGTAATATTTACCTGTACCTAGGGCAGAAAGTACTCATACATGTGCACTATACTTAGTAGAATGCTAATTTCGTATTAACAAAAGAAGAATGTTTTTAATATATGTAAGTGATTATTATGGGATAGTTGTTGATATGGACATGTTTTATGGTTACCTAGTCAGTGACTTTGTGTATTTAACAGTTTAAAGAAAAGGATA
Source organism: Thermobia domestica (assembly GCF_964235325.1). Taxonomy (NCBI): domain Eukaryota; kingdom Metazoa; phylum Arthropoda; class Insecta; order Zygentoma; family Lepismatidae; genus Thermobia; species Thermobia domestica. Next base: position 179,509,687 of record NC_137465.1, on the reverse strand, counting down.
TTTAAGTTATATCAAAATAATAAACCAGTTTAATACCATTTATAGACGTTGTCATATTTATTAAAAAAGGTGCGATTAATGGTATTTACATATCGAAGCTAATTTTTACATGAGGAAGAAGTACTACCACTTCAAATTTTTATTTTAGCAAACGAACCAGGTTTACGACTATCATTTTGATAAGTCGTTGTATCACATAAAAAGCCGGCTTTTTTGGGAAAAAAAACGAGAATTTTGGAAATTTTGGCTTTTTTCAACTTCATGATTTTTCTATCTAAATAGCTTTCTTATAGTATATTCTATAGTTAGGTAAGAATTCCATGACCTGAATGTGATATTTCGCTCTGAAATTCACCATCAAGATGGATGGAGCACATGTTTTACGAATTAAAGCTAACATGAAGAATGTAGTATTTGAGGGTAATTTTAGAGGCTATTTAACTTTATTTTAACTTTTGAGTTATCGACATCTTTTTTCTTCTCTAGTTTGTCATCCGTGTTTCATTTCTAAGAGCTTTTAGTACTCTAGCTTCTAGCGCAAAAGTTAAACTTGCCCGTTTTTCTATTTATCCGTCAAAGCGTACGTTTTTCAATATATCCTTCAAACCGTACTTCCACATTTCTGTTATACTGTAGCTGTGAAGTGATTTAGCAATAATTTTCCGGACACAACCTTGAATACCAATTTATACAAATAATCAGTAGCGGATTTAGAAAAGTACTTTAGGCGGGTTTTTTCTGATTGTTTCGTTTCCTAAAAAGTCCTAATTTTATTTGGGAAGTGCTTGAAGTTTATGAGTACAGGCATAACTAATATTTCGTTTCGTTTATATGTTTAGCAATAATCTTCCGGATACAACTTTAAAAATCATTTTATACTGAGAATCAGTGGCGGATTTAGAAAAGTATTTTGGGAAGGGTTTCTTACTAATGTTTAGTTTTTTTAAACATTCGTAATTTTTATTTGACGGGAGCTTAAAGTTTATGAGTAAAGGCATAAATAATAGATATTTCGTTTGTTGCAGACATTCCGTAACTTTGGGGAACGGGCTTCAGTCCGAAAGACCGCCCCCCTAACTTTCGCAAAACCGTCACTGCTGGTAATTAGTAATAATAACGATTTAAAAACAATAAAAAAGGAAGTCGCCCAACTCACAGTACACGCACTATTTCTACTAAAAAAAAGAAGTCGCCCAACTCACAGTACACGCACTATTTCTACATTCACAGATGGAATGAAGATAAGCTTTGTCAGAATGGTCGAATGCTGGTTGAATCCCGGACTTCCCGATAGAAGCGCAAAAGCTAATCACTCAGTCATGTTTGTTGTGCAGTTGTATTTAGCTTAACTTAAATATATTCCGTAGTCTTTATTTTGGGGGGGGGGAGTTCCGTAATGATATGTTGAATCCCTCTTGTTAAAAATTCAGAAAACTTGAGGAATTGGTAAACTGTGATGGTGGTTCTATAAAACTTAACTGTAGAATTTCAAGAATATACAGAACCAAAACTCTAGATGTGCAGCCTTTAAGTGTATCATATAAATCTTAGTATTTCTCTTATGTTTTATTTTAATTTTATTTTGTTTCAAAAAGAGGGTGTGGAATATTTTGAAGTAAAAATACTACATACTATTTTGCTAGTTATTTGTGTATTCTTTAAAAAGAAGTGTTTACTTTTAGGGTTGGCTGGTTTACACCAACTATTTTTTTTAATAACTGGTTTAAACCACAAAAATAAAAAGAATGAAAAATGCGAATCGTGTGAACTTCATGATAACGTTTCCAGATATCAAACCACCTGCAATAGTTTTATTTCCCTTTCACCTTTTAATCAAGGTGTCCCATGTTCAATTCTCGGTCGAACCACAAACCTTCTTTCATGCGTAACCCAAGTAGCGGTTCGGATGTCAGTTTAAGCGAAAGTCTTCTCCTTGATAACCTCGGTATTTCGTAAGGATGTTAAGCCTAAATATACGAAACAAACCAAATTGTATATTTCTGCATGCCTAAATGCGTGTTGTTTTATAAAGAAGCCAATATTGCTTAAATATATTGATAGAAATTGGCAAAATTTATCGATTGCCTACGTAGCTTCCAACATTAGCTTGGATTGCACTTTCAATGATATCTACGTACCGGTACTAAATTTGTAATTTAATACCTCAGTTTTAGCGTACTGATTATGGTACGTTGACCTTTAAATTTTACATGCAAAGCAATAACAGGATTTTCCCGTTATTGTCTTAATTTCAAGTAATGACGGGATTTTCCCAATGGCTAGGGCGGGAGATTCTCAACTTAAGAAATTTACTGACCGCACTTCTTTAAGCTTAAGGGAGTTCTTCCGGCATAAACCCGCTGTTGAATAATAACATCAAGGCGAAACAAACTTATTTCTGTGAATATGTAATATAAATACATAAAGCAAAAAATCTAAGTCAAAAAAGCCTGGTTTAAACCAAAAAGGCCTGGTTTAAACAACCCCCAAAAAACGGGTTTTTGGCATTTTCAAAAACAACCATGGTTCTTGCCAACTCTGCTTACTTTTGTATATAGGAGGTTAAAAAATTCTTATTATATACATTGGTTAATCCTGTGGAATTCATAATGTAAATATGTTGAAGAAAAATTGTTTGAAATACTTTTTTCGAAATTCATAGTTTATTTTCGATGTTTTATATTATTATCAGCATCAAACACTAATTAAATGATTTTTTGTGTTATAGAGAAGCGATACAAAGTCTGTTTTATCAATTTAGAGCAGTATTTTCAAAAAAGCCCAAAATTTCCCAAGCAAAAAAGCAAAGCAGAAAAAACCGAGTTTCTTTTCCAAAAAAGCCGGTTTTTTCCGAGCCCTTGCATCTCTACATAAAAGCATTCAAACGGTTACTAAGAAACTTTTAATATTTGATATTTTCAATAAACAATATCCTCAAATTAAAAATTACTATTATTAATAAATAAATTACCTTTCCTAGGGGATTTTCACGTATTCATAGTATATTGTGTTGTCAATTTCTACCTAAGTTTTGTATTTTGCTAATTATTATTTTATATTTTTTTTCGTGTTTTTAATTTGTGTGGAACATATTTTTCATTCCTCCATTTTACTCGTTTATCTTTCTTCTTTTCAATGTGATCAATTGATGATTTCAGTTATAAGTAATTTTCCTCAATAATAAGTGAAAAAATAAAAATTATGATTGTAAACGACTTTTGTAAAGTAAATCAGTTCGTCGTATTAAATATATATACAATTTTTCTTGTACAATTCTATGCCAGCACAGTATATTATTGTGTTGTTAAAATTTACATAACATTTGTGCTTTATAAATTAATATTTTAATAATACAGTGTTTCTTCATTATTTCAGTGTCCAGAATTTGTATTCAACGTTTACTATTTTAATAATTCAGTACTTGTAGTACTTGCATATATACTACGAAGAAGGAAAAATAAATTTTAAAGCTAAAGTTTTAATTACTTCTTTCACCAAATCTTCAAGGAAGTTTCTTCATAGTCTTAATACAAATTACATATGTTATGGTTCAGAATAACGACCATTCTATCAGGTAACTCCTGTCTTTTTTTTTTTTTTTTTTAATAATATTTTTCATCATTCTACTTTATCGAGTTCCTGGAAATCACTCTTGCATATTCTTCTTTCGTACAAGATCCGACGGCAAATACTATTATAAAAACAAGGAAACAATAGTTTGACAAAAATGTATACAATAAAATTATGCTTGAAATTTGTGTTGGTATTTTTTTTTACATCATTATTTGTTCCTTGATTCCTTGGAATTCAATTCATTCCATTTCACTTCTAAGAAGGTGTGCTCAAATATTTGTTTCCCTAATGTAAACCAGTGTCAATGAATAGGATGAATGGATAAGATTGTTTTGAAGAAGAAAAAGAAAAGAAACCACCGTGATGGAATGTCTTGTTTGTTCTACGCTAATATGTTAAAACGAAAGTTTAACAGAACTCTAGAATACTAGAGATTCAAAGTTACAGTAAGAATAGTTGATAAATCTTTTATTATCACTTTCAAGTTTTGTCAATAAGTGCTTGCAAATTGCAATTGATAAATAATGAAAATTAATTGCAGATACTTATTGACTTATTCTTGTAGTATAAGGCTTCTAGTGTTTTATGCCTAAAGTACTCGAACTGATCGATTGTTTGGATTCGAGTTTAATGTCCCTTTTAGCACCGAGACTTTATGAAACTAGGACCTATAGTTAGTTCCTCACGAGAAGAGAGAAAAGGTTTTTCTCGTCTATCGTCGAAACTTTTTACGAAAGTCTCGTCTCATTTTGATTCTCGAAAGAGCTTTTCTCGTTTCGACTTGAAATTTTTCTTGTGTCGTTTTGCAAATTTATGTACAAAATGTATGCCCTAATTTTTTTTTTTTATTAAATCTAGAAACTATCCGAATCTTTCCGAGTCACAGGAAGTCCATGAAAGGTGTAATAAAACTATTCGTATTATTGGAGTATACTGTAGGATGACGTATACTTCAATATATTCCAATAAAAGTTTGCGTATCTTTAAACTTGATAAACGTTCCCCATTGTGTTCATATAATCATTTTATCAATTTATTTTGTACTATGAATCATGAAACACTATAACAATGATTGAGACCTAAGACTTGGATGAATTAGTGCTGCTCACGAGACTGAAGAAAATTCTCGGCTTGTCTCATCTCGACTTTCTGGTCTAGTAGGCAACACTACCTACGGTTTTTAAGATAAAATCTGAACTGTTGTAGTAGGTATGCATTTCAAGGGTCTCTCACCGGGAAATTAACCCCGAATCCCGTGCACGAAAGGCACACGTGCATGCTAATAAACCAACGATAAGGTCTCCACTCGTATACGGAGATTGACTGAGTAATTGGAGGAAAAATAGGGACAATAGTACCTCATACCTTTGAGCTACTATAGAAATATCTATCGCATTCACAATGTATAGTCAACTAATACGTGTCAAGTTTCCGGTATTGTTTTTCCTTCAATCCATTGACCTAATTAATTGTGAGGAAAATTCTTACATAGCTATTCTCTCATTAAAAGTACTTCTGCAGCTGTCTGTTCCATGGTGACTTCATCTACTAGAAGATTATTTAGAGAGTCAATATAAATAGATTTTACCGCTGGCTGCACATTCTAGTTTAGTTCCACGAAATGAAAGATGTTCCATAAAATGTACTTGGTTTGTAAATATATTGACTCTTGTTACTGTGCCAGTATGGAACAGAAGGTGTTCATGAAACAGGCGGAAGCTGCATCTAATTCCAAACAACAAAACATTTACTCCAGCTAAACTTCGAGATTTATATGGACAAGAGGGATTGCCATCTCAATGGTAGATTAAGATTTTACTTAGGTGGAAGAAATTAAGTTCTAAGTCTGCTTGACCTGTAACATTTTTAATAACACACATACATAAGTACATACAGATAAACTTTTCTTAAATTTAGAAAATACATATTTTTATCTATCGTGAACCATTCTTTCTGTTTTCCCATTAATCATCTCATTTGAAATTTTTATGCTGATCAGGGCACATATTACTTGTAGATGTTATATTTCTTAAAGAGCATTGTGGATTTGTAAGACTTTGTTTCAATGAATTGCTCGTCCGAGCCAGTCACTTCAATAGTCTTCCTACGTTTGTTAGGAATTAACCTTAGATCTAGTTCATATCAGAAGTTATACCTTACCGACCCTGTGCCGCCGGTAAGGAAGAATACTAAACATTCTTTCACTTTCTTTAACAAATGAGCGGCTCCGGCGAATATAATAGCAAGAGCCATGTCCGGTAAAATTGAGTTATTAGGTGAAAGGGGTTGTAATCGAACCACAGAAGAGTATGTAGGTAGTTTAATATCATAATTGTACCTGCAAATAGCAGGAGAAGCTTGTTTGATACGTGGCATTGCATTAAATTGCATTGGTATATCGAACCTTCTTTTCTATTTAACTCGAATCTTAGAAAACGCGATATACCATTATGATGTCCGACCAAGTAAGTTTGTGGTAGACGACATTGTGCCACTGGTTTTTTCCATGGTACTCCCGTTTCCTTCCATATTCTCGTTACACCAGTTCTTCCATTATCTTTCACTTGCTTTAATCATCCGTCTCCATTAACCTAAAGGACATAATCGAAGAACTTAAAAATTTCATTTTAAGATTTTTCCCGAGCTATTTACTATTCAAATACATTTGTGAAGAGTCATCTCAATTAGTGGTGAGCGCAAGAGTCTTGATCTTGAAGTTTCTGCAAGAGTCTTGCATACAAAACCAAGATCAAGACCAAGACCAGGAATCCCGATGCAAGACCAAGACCATACCTGCAAGAACAAGACCAAGACCAAGACTCTTCCGCAAGAGTCTTGCACAAGTACCAGGTCAGTGGTAGAGCGTTCACCTTTGGTGCTGAGGTTCCTGGTTCGATCCCAGTTTGCATCATTTAAGCTTTTTTAGTGGATAGATACCGTGTGCGTAGGTTTTCTCGGAGTTTTCCCCTTTTCCTCCTTTCTTCATTCCGCCATTTCATTCATTTCTCACCATCACCATCTCTCAGCCTCGGTGACACGTAAAACTAGATATTACATCATTTCCAAAACATATTAGTGGAGTTCTTTTAAAACTAAAGAGAAATGTAGTATTGAACATCGGTAATTCTGTACATCATAGGTGCGAACTAAATGGGTATGGCCTTGGCTCCAAGGATCAAGCATCCGTTAGACATTTTTAATGTCCTCTCAAAAAATTAATATCGAAATAACATTTTCATTACATTGAAAAAAAAACTTGTGTGTGACCGCAAGTTTGATTTCATGGGCGGGTGCTTATACGTTGAATAATTGTTTATCAATATAACTTTTAGCCTCCTCAGGTATATGGCACACGAGGATTGAACGATATAGCATTATACAACAATAAATAATCCGTATTCACAAGTGAGAGTGATTTTGTACGCTTATTTCAAATAACCTGGAATTTGATGGTGTTTTTTTGTATTTCTAACATATGTCAAAAGTATGTGTATAAGTTGAGTCGTTACACAAAAGACATGGACAGAGTCGTTACACAAAAGACGTGGACAGTTGAGTCGTTTTCAGTTTTTACTCAAATTATACTAAAATATTAAGATGTTTGATTATCATCGTTATTATTTTAATTTTTCTCTCTCTTTTTTGCCCAATATAGCTGACATATCATCATCAGACATATTCTGCCATTATTGGCAGGTCACTTGTTGCAACTCAGAAGTTTCGATATACGGTGGTCCTCCGCTAGTCTCTTTATTTTGAGGTAGCAATTTTCTGTTTTAATACCTTCCTTCAACTACAGCCTCCTTTGCCCCCTACCTCTCTTTATTTCCACCATATTCTCTAGCATGTCCCTCATAATAAAGTTCCTCCTCAACCAATGTCCCAACAATTCCTCCTCTTAATTCCATGTAAAATTCTTCTTTTATCGCCTACTGCCACTATTTCTAACACCTCATTCGTTTTCCGTTCAACCCAGCTAACTCCCCCTTTTATCGAAAGCCTCCAATATTTTTTTCATCGCTTTTGCGTAATGTTCATGTTTCTGTTCCTTAGAGTACGTATTGGAATCAGTAAAATAAAATCTCAATATTTAATTGGAAGTTTGTTCAATACAATGATTAGCTAATCTTGGTTGAAAATAAAATATATCTGACGCCTTTAGAGTGTAAAAATAATTTAGCAATTTATGGTATTTCAGAAATCTGTGCCGTCTTGATTTTCTTTCATGCGTCTCCCCAATTTGGGAACCAGTAGAGTATTGAATTTGTTAAAAAATATAAAAAGATTTCGAAACATTATAATTTATCTTATAAGTAGTGAAGCGTGGGAACCCATTGAAAAAAAAATAAAGGTTATCGCCTATGTTGTATACTATCATCATACTTACACGAAGGTTCATTTAGAAACATAATTGCATTTCCGTTACTATTGGCGCAATGTAGAATTTATCCAGAGTCAGATTTACGTATAAAAGACATAAGATTTCTTAAAAGCAAGACTCTTGCAACAAGACCAAAACCAAGACCAAGACTGGGTATGCAAGGCCAAGACCAAGACTGGGTATGCAAGACCAAAACCAAGACCAAGACTGGCTATGCAAGACCAAAACCAAGACCAAGACTGGCTATGCAAGACCAAAACCAAGACCAAGACTGGGTATGCAAGGCCAAGATCAAAACCAAGACCAAGACTGGGTATGCAAGACCGAAACCAAGACCAATACTGGGTATGCAAGGCCAAGACCAAGACCAAGACCAAAGGTTCTAGTGCAAGACCAAGACCAAGACTGGATGTGCAAGACCAAGACAAAGACCACCCGGGTCTTGGTCTTGGTCTTGCATTTGCTCATCAATAATCTCATTGGTTTCATTGATATCATTCCGCCTCATTGGTTATGGTGTTCTGAAAGACAATTTTATAAGTTAATTTCTTTTCATAAAAGGAGTCTCGGGGGTAATTTCTTTTCATAAAAGGGTCTCGGGGTAATTTCTTTTCATAGAAAGGTCTGGGGGGTCTGTAAGCTGTTTGAATACTATCCATAAATGTAGAAGCTTCGAGTGCTACCTAAGAAGAAAGTTCCATTCCATTAGAGTGATAAAGGAAAAATTATATATCTTTTTACGGGCTGCTAAAATAATGCAACAAACGCTACAAACAAGAAAACAAGCTAAAGAAACATGCATTATATAAATTTCATCCTGCTGTCAATTAGACATTTCAAAATCCGATTACCTAAATATCGATTCGCCTCAAAAAGCCAGAAATGGAAAATTACGACTAGAAGTAGGCTTGAAAGTTTGGGACAATCACGCCGTGTAAATACAGGGCTTTGAGTACGACCCAATGATGAAAGCTCCAATCCGATAAGGAAAAAAAGCAATGCTAAAATGAATTGAATTAACTCCTTTTCGTTGAAATTTAGATCTTTTTTTATCTACCATATCTTCAAAAGCGCTAAAATTTTAAAAATACACACATTACGGACTTCGACACTAAACTTTCACCTTTCAATTTCTTAAATATAACCACATTATACTGCAATTGTCCCTGAAACATTTAACTCTGAAATACGAACGAAATTATAAAGAGTTCACAAGAATCTTTGTCTGAAGAATACTTATGCTTAAAAGCACACTACATGTTCATCCATCCGTACGTATGTGGACAGGTATCAGAGCAAAAGTGGTAAGAAATATCGAGATCGTGTTTCTTGCAATCGATTTAGCTTCCCAGGAATGGGTTATAACGATACTTTGTATTTTAACATCTTTCTTATATCTTTATTTGTATTTATGGGCAAAATATACTTTTAAAATATGCACAAGCTGTTCAAGAAACGAAAAAGAATTAGAGGTAATTTCTTTCCTGTTGTTATGAGATGATATTTTGTTATGATAGTGGTTTGACGAAATAAATAATATGCATCACAGAAATATATAAAAGAGGATCCATCTCGTGAAATTTATATGTACAATTTTTAAAGTGTGTACAAATTTAATTTGTTTCGTGCTACAATAAAAGGTTAATATCATGACGCAGTGTGTAAATGGATTTTAATAAATCAGTAGCCTTAGTTATATAAATGTATACAAACTGAGGACCTTTTACGTTATAGGTTCACCTTCTTTGTAAATCCTCTATTCAAACCGGGAAAGGTTTATCGCCATAGAACTAAAACGGTAGTGAAAAGTGGTTTTTGCAAATATTTCAGCGTTTCATGGCAGCACACCATGATTATCCACAACACTATGAGAACATTTACTATTACTTCCGGTTTCAATACTAATTTCCACAGAGCAAATAATTTCTCGATAAGAGGTTTCAAGATGCGGTTTTTTGCAATCGATCCAGTGTTCCAAGAATAAGTTCCACTTCCTCCTATTCAAACCGGAAGTGGGTTAAATTAACCACTTCCGGTTTCAAACCTCACCACCGTAGAACAAAAATGACAATAGATAGAGACAAGCTGTTTTATGAAATCCATTCAGGGTTTCAAGCAGACAGGTCATTACAATCCACAACACTACCAAAAACGGAAGTGTCTGGAATTTACCACAACTCCTGTCTGCAATACTGATTTCCATAGAGCAAAAACAGTAAGAGATATTGTTTTACCCCATTTCCATCATTATTAAGACTCCGGAGAGAATAACGCATTCTATATAACTCGAGTTCCGAAACAACAAGGAACAGATTTAATGGATAGCCGCACTACCGACGATTGACGCAATTGGCAACACTTTCGACACTATAAGTCGCCACTTGAACCTACCGTTCTAGACAAACGTCGAAAAATACAATTTTCCTCGAAGAAGTCAAACATAGGAGAGATAGGTGCAGACGTGTTTCGACAAGATAAGTCCACTTAACACAATACAATCAAAACAAGTGCGCAAGAATTGGATTTATAAATTACTAAACAAATATAATATTACGAAACTTAAGAACACTTACTTAATAGTAACCAGGAAAGTAAGTTTATACAAATGTTACCAATTTAAAAATTTGTTAATTAGCCTTTCTCTATTTCAATAAATCAACGTTCTAATTATTAACTATGTCTTATATTTTCAGGTGTTCTATGGATATCAACAGTTTTCATAGATAAAATATTTTCAGAGGTAGAGACAAGAAACAGCATATCTTACACTACTTTTCCACATAGTTTCAACCGTTGTTGAGGCACTTGTCGTAGCGGTGGATCAACTTATCTAGTCCTTCCTCATAGAACGATGCCGCCAGTGAGTTTGACACTATATGCCGCCAGTGGTGAGAACCATTGCTGCACAGCGAATTTCACTTCGTCAGAAATTCTCCTGAAAGCGTTGTCATAGTGAAACGTCTGTTCTCACGGACTTTTTCATCGATTTTCCTCACCAAGTCATCGTTGACGACAGAAGGCCGACCACTCCGGGGCTCATCGTGGACATTAGTTCGACCCTCATTAAACATCCTTACCTACTTTCTCACCATTCCATCAGTCATTGCGTTTTCACCATAAACATCTTTAATTTGACGGTGGATTTCTGCCGATTTCATATTCTTTGTGTTTAAAAATCGAATTACGGAACGAATCCAACAGTCGGTGGGATCTTCAATTGTCTTAGACATTTTAAACTTGCACTGTAAACAGATAACACTATGCAGAGCAACCAAAATGGCGTCAGTTGAGAGCAAACGAACCAGGACGACTAGCGCGCATGCGCGGAACGCCGATCGCAGCACAGCAGCGGCGGAAATGCGAAACGGTACTTTTTCCCTAATACGCCTCGTATATGTAGACCCTATTTCTTAATTATTTATGTATTTTTATGTATATTTATTGGTCTGTTTATTTACTTATTCCTTTATTTATTTATTTATTTATTCTTCATATTTTATCAATATTTTTCCACTTTTAAGTTGCGATAGAAGACAATATCCTACAAATGAATAAGTAGTTTTGAAAAGATCATGAGTCAGAAAATTGCGAGTTCGAATTGAATACACTTTTTGTTGCTACCAATTCCTCTGAACAAGTTGATTTCCTACAGTTACTCTACGTTTTCGAACAAAGGTCGATCATTTCATGTCTAGCAGGAGTTTCAAAAATTAAACAGTTTTCTGTTCGATTTTTTTATAACTTTACTTTTCTGACTCATGACCTTTTCAAAACTACTGATTCAAATATACTGTTTACTTTATTAAATTAAGCTGTATTTATATATGGGGATGATGATAACATATTCATTATTATTACGAAATGTCATGGGTAAAGTGAAATTAAATGTTATAGTTCATACTGTAAACCAATCGTCACTATGGAAATCAATAATTAGAATATACACATTCAAATACTCTGTTTCATGATGTTCAATTTTATTAATTCCAAGTTGATGTGTTATTTGTCTCTACGAAATTAATATATACATTGAAAACATAATACAGACTAAAATTTAGTATTGAATTCAATATTTAATTTTATTTTATACTGTAGAATATCAAGATATTGCTATCTGCGGCAGGCAACCCTATAAGATATACACAATATTTACCTTCTTAATTTCAGTTTTCATAGCTCGCAGAAATAGACAAACAATTCAACATAATTATAAAGTTAATCAGGAAAGTTCTGTCGCTTTTCCACACACTATTTTCGAACATCGATATGTTTCCTAAGATGTACCTGGAAGATCAAAAATAGTCCCCATTAGCATTGACAATCTACTGCCAACGTTCTGAAAGATCATGGATTCCATTGCGGTAGAACTTGGTGGGCCATAAAACGAAGAAAGTATTAAGTGCATTTTGCACCTTTACTAGGGATTTGAACTGGCGACCTCTAAGGTGTTTGTCCAAGGAATAATGCAGATGATAATCGTACAGCGCAATGTCCAGGGTGTATGGTGGATTCACTAATGTTTCCCATCCAAGGCGTACAATAGTTTCCGGGATCATCCTAGCCATGTGGGGATTAGCGTTGTACTGTAACAGGATTCAGAAGTGCTGGCTCCCTTTGAGTTTCAGAAGTGCTGGCTTCAGAGTTTTGAATTTTTCTTGAACATGGTTCAACTGCTGACAGTACACAGTTGCATTGATGCCCTGACCAGCTGGTAGCAATTCCCGATGCACGAAGCCGTGAGCAGTCCACCAAACAAACAGGAGGACCTTCTTCTGGTGCAGTGCTGGTTTCGGCTATTTTCGAAGCGATTCATGGTATGTTAAGCAATGATGACAGCGCCGCGGAGCTTCGTACACGACCCACTGCTCATCACATCTCAACATCCTGCCCAGAAATAGCTCCTTCCTCAGAAGAGACAGCAAGGAAACACAGATGTCTGCTCGTTTTGCCTTCTGACGCCCGGAGTCAAATCAAGTTGGAACCATCGACCCAACTTGTAGTGCTTCTCAAGTTGATGAAGGTGCTGCTGAATGGTTTCTCCACTCATACTGAATTGTAGTCCCAGTTCCTCACATGCCTGGCCACTGTTCTTCTCAATCCCTGCCTGAAGATCTTCATTTTGTGCATGTGTTGGTCTTCCGGTACGCGATGCCTTTTGGAGTGTTTCATCACTGTCCTTAAGCTTGTTAAACCACCATTGCATTGTCCGCGTAGTCACGGCACCGTCACCAAAGGCCTGGCACCTTCTGCCCCGCTGTAGTGGCGTTCGATTCCAGTTTGAACTCGTACAGTATACACGCCCTTATGACGCTCTATGGAGATCCCATGTTCACTCTGTGCTTACGCACGTTCACAATGTAACTCAACTGCTACAACCAGGTCGTATGTTGGATATATCCACACCAACAACTAGCCTTCTCCTTATCTCCATTAGCATTAAACTCACGGTGTGAGGTCCAATTGAACACAGACTTTCAGAAAAAACCGACAGAATTTTCTTGGATACTTTTGGGTCAATCCATAAGAAGTGGTCCAGATGTGGTTGCTCGACCATCTCCTAAAATTATAAAAATTTGAGTGTGACGAACCTTGCCACAAAGAAATTCTGTATGTGAATAAAGTATTGCAAAGAGAATCATGACTGATATTACATGGAGAAAAAAGTAAGGACATGGTAAAAACGCAAAGAAAGCAATTGCATGACGATGGTAATAGCCCGGAAAAATTAAAATGTTTGATATGATTGTTAGATATCAAAAACTACGCATGGTTCAGCAATTAGGTCCGCTTTTGCTTGTGTTCAATTGTGCAAAGGCTTGCGAGTGGCGTTTGTTCCATCTTTCTAGCTCCATGATCATTGCCACGTTTATAATGTGGACAATTTATCTTGGCCATCCGCTTTAACGAACAAACCAAAAGAAAGAGAAAATTGAAACTTTCCACGAATCAGGTATAAGAAGGGGGCATCTACGTATGTGTCAAACAGAAAGACCTAATAAACAGTGTCGGCAATCCAATATAAAGTTACATTTTTCAAATGGCACTATGTCAGATTATTACATATTTCAAATCAGTGTGTCAAACGTAAACTTAAAAATATTACTTTTATTAATCAATGTTGCAAATTAAGGATGCTATAGTATTACAAACATCCAAAGTTCGGAAGCCTCTAACGCAAATACAGCATAACGGAAATGCACAGTTTAATAAACATCGAAAGTACTTTAGTGTTGGATACCATGGTCATTGTATGATTTGTTTCGAATGAATAGGAACGAAGTTACCAGGGCTTGATTTTTTAAAAACCTTTATTTCGAAAAAAAAAAAAAAAAATGCTGAGATAAGAATCATAAGTATCTGTATGGTTTGTGATTGATATGTAAATTATTTTGTCGTTTACAACACTTCGATATCTCAAACCGTTCCGGAGATATCATAAACAATGCTGAAGTTTGTAACACTGCTTGAATCGTGTAATTGCGAGAACTTGTAATTACAGCTACTAAAAGCTATTGCTCTAATGCTATAGAAGAAAGGGAAACAACAATCATTTTAAATATTTTCCACAAACACGCCATTTTCAGCAGGATAGGATAGATAGGTATAACGCAACCTTGTGAACACATTAACTTCCGTAACTGGGATTGGATTTCAATGATACTTTGCTGATACATTAAGTGTCTTAATACCGCAGTTCAGTGCGACGATGAGTGTCATGGGCACAAGGGTTAGCTTTCCCCCTTACCAAATGGACGTGGCAATGATGATGAAGTTAAAAGATGGAACAAAAGCCATTCACAAGCTTTTGCACAACTGAGCACAAACAAAAGCGGACCTAATTGCTGAACTATGCGTTGTTTTTGAGATCTAGCATAAAACATATCAAAACATTTAATTTTTTCCGGGCTATTACCATCATCATGCATTTGCTTTCTTGGTGTTTTTACCATGTCCTTACTTTCTTCTTCATGTAATATAAGTCATGATTTTTCAGCAATAGTTTTTTCACTTACAGAATTATTTTGTGGCCTAAACAGCAATTTTTAGCACTTTGCTCTCCTGAGATATTACGTCCCAAACATGGCATCAAAATCACAAACTTCAATTTCGGCCACATAAATCTATAGTGCTAGTACTATCATAGGTGTGGATATTTCTTCAGACTCTTTGCATAAAATAGTATTCAGCACAAAACTTATGAACCCCCCACTTTATGCCATTCCAAATCACAGCCCCTTTAAAAGTGTAATTTTCTGTACTGTTTCTAGTGAATTTGTGTATTGGTTTGCAACCCTGCATATTTATTTAGAAGCAAGATTATATATTTTCCGTGGACCTCAGTCTCTCCTCTAAACATTCGTTTTTGTTTGGTGTTCGTCAGATTCGTAGTCCTGAGCAACTGTACTTTTCGTAAACGCTTGCAAATGCAAAAAATGACACTCAACCGACAACAAAGATGGCCGCCATTGAGGAACACTTGTACATACGACAGCGCGAAGTATTTTTGACCTTCTCATACACAAGGTTCATCACACTCCAATTTATATAATTTTCGGAGATGGTCGAGCAACTATTTTTGCCATCTTTCGACCACTTCAGATGGATTGACCCCTTTATAATAAGTTACCTGATACTTTTAGAAAAAAAATTCTTGAAGTATTGTCCTCTTCGTTTTATTCCACACCAATATACGATAAACCATATTTTTTTTAAAAAAAATCCATTCATTTTTTAAAACTTGTCATTCAGTTCGTAAAGATTAAAATCGACGGATCCTAGTTTCTTCCTTTTTGTGTGACTTGTATTCATAGCACCAATTTACGTGTGTGTCGTCAGTTCTGTTACATGTTAATGTTTCGTGTTTCCAAATTATAAATACAACTGTAATCACTCAGAACTTTAGCACACATGCAAACTTGAAAAGTAGACAGGGTGCAGATTAAGAATGCATCAATCAGAACTAAAATAGGATAACAAGAAATGCAAATTTGAAAAGTAGTCAGGATGCAAATTAAGAATGCATCAATCAGAACTAAAATAGGATAACAAGAAATGCAAACTTCAAAAGTAGACAGGGTGCAGATTACGAATGCATCAATCAGAACTAAAATAGGATAACAAGAAATGCAAACTTCAAAAGTAGACAGGGTGCAGATTATGAATGCATCAATCAGAACTAAAATAGGATAACAAGAAATGCAAACTTCAAAAGTAGACAGGGTGCAGATTACGAATGCATCAATCAGAACTAAAATAGGATAACAAGAAATGCAAACTTCAAAAGTAGACAGGGTGCAAATTAAGAATGCATCAATCAGAACTAAAATAGGATAACAAGAAATGCAAACTTCAAAAGTAGACAGGGTGCAGATTACGAATGCACCAATCAGAACTAAAATAGGATAACAAGAAATGCAAACTTCAAAAGTAGACAGGGTGCAGATTACGAATGCATCAATCAGAACTAAAATAGGATAACAAGAAATGCAAACTTCAAAAGTAGACAGGGTGCAGATTACGAATGCATCAATCAGAACTAAAATAGGATAACAAGAAATGCAAACTTCAAAAGTAGACAGGGTGCAGATTATGAATGCATCAATCAGAACTAAAATAGGATAACAAGAAATGCAAACTTCAAAAGTAGACAGGGTGCAGATTATGAATGCATCAATCAGAACTAAAATAGAATAACAAGAAATGCAAACTTCAAAAGTAGACAGGGTGCAGATTAAGAATGCATCAATCAGAACTAAAATAGGATAACAAGAAGTGCAAATTTGAAAAGTAGTCAGGGTGCAGATCAAGAATGCATCAATCATAATTATGACATGGTAAAGAATAATTAACACAAAACAATAAGAATGAATTCAAACAAATGACAAAATGTTATGGTTATTAGAGTGGAGCATTAAAATATTGAGATGGGATGTTTTTGCAATCAATTCAGCTTCTCAACAATAGATTCCATTTTCTTCGTCACTATTGAAACCGGAAATGGTTCAGCACTTACAATCATAGAACAGAAATGGTATTAGATAGCAATAAGCAGCTTTTTGGAATCGATTCAGCGTCTTTTGCGAACATATCACAATTCACAATACGATACCAAAACCGGAAGTATTTGAAATTTACTACTTCCGGTTTCAATACTAATTTCCATAAAGGAAAAACGGTAAAAATATATATCGAGATGAGCTTTTTGGTAATCGATTCAGCTTCCCAAGAATGGGTTCCATCTTCTCCGTTAACCTTCTATTCAAACTAGAAATGCTTTAAACTAACCATTTCCAGTTTAAGCATTTATTGCCGTTGAATAAAAACGGTAATATATAACGACAAGCAGGTTTCTGCAATCGACTCAACGTCTTTTGCGAACATATCATCACAACCAACGATACTCTACCAAAACAGGAAGTGGTTGAAATTTATTACTACTTCCGGTTTCAATACTGATTCTCATAGAGCAAAAACTGTAAGAGATATCAAGAAGTGCTTTAACGCAATCGATTCAGTGTCCCAACAATAGGTTCTATCTTCTTCCCTATTTTCAAACCGGAATTTGCTGAAATTAACGATTTTAAGGTTCAACCTTTATAATCATAGAACCAGATAAAGAGTATTATTTATGAATTCACCATTCGAAGAATATGTTCTACCTTTGATCTTATTAATCTATTGCAACTAGAAGTTATAGATGTATCATTTCAAGTTTGGGTATTGAATTTGCATAGTTTGCAATTCTACCATAGTTTCACAATATGAAACGAAACTCACTTGTTTATATTTTAAGTATTGTTTATTATTTCGATAGTTTCAATATCTTCTGGTATTTCGGTTTTTGGTATACCAGTATTATTCAACATTTCAAACATACCAAAAATCCTTAACATCAAACATCCTTGCTTCAGTATCTACTATACAGAAGAAAGCAATCCTATTTCTTGTATATAAGAATTAATACGTAAGACAGTTTTCTTCAATTACGTTAAAGCGATGCAATTGTAACTTTTGCCGATGTTACTTCCCTGAAGAGCCATCACTGACATTATACAGTACCTTTGTACACAATTTACGTTGATTGTGCCCGAAATACTTTCATTCAATTTTCCCACAACTTATTCTCTGTTAAGAGTCTTCATCCCGGCGAAATTAAAATACCGCTAATTTTACAGTAATTATGTGATATCTTCAAATAGATAAAATATAATTGAAATATGGAACAAGAGCGCCCTAGACAATATTATTTTGCGTGAGGTACCGTTATTACAAGTCACCTAGTGGCTTTCCGTTTTCAACTGTTTAGAAACGCGAAAATAAATGCCAATTTTCAAAATGGCTCGAAATCGGAAGCAGATAAGTGAGTCGTGATAACGGTTTCTCATGTAAAATAATATGTCTAGGGCGCTCTTGTTCCACATTTCGATTATCTTTCATCTATTTGAAGATATCACATAACTACTGTAAAATTAGCGGTATTTTAATTTCACCGGGATGAAGACTCTTAACTTTCAACGTTAGAAGCGTATAAGATGACGTGAAACCCAGTAAAGGAGGTGTGTCTTACATGTTAACGCAAACGAGAGTGGGAAAGACGGTGTGTAAGCAGAGCACGACAAACATTGTTTTCATAATGACTGCTCGTACCATCTTTTACATATAAATATATACACACACACCCACAACTCTCAAGGACAGGTGTTAGAGTATTGCAAAAGCCTGAAGGGACACTGTATGTCATGCATATATGTTGAGCGTGTGTGTTGTGAACACCATCACATCATCTCCTTGTGCGAGCCGACAAGAACCTTGATGCGGGATTCTAAGCGCATGGAAGTGGCTGACGTTCGCACAACAGGGTCAGCGGAAGTCGATGAAACAGAAACGCCTCCCACTTTATGGCTATTCCTGGATCATTGTTGGGAACGCAACACCTCACACTACGACAGGAATGTGTTTTGTTCGAAGATGTTACTCGCCTCTTTTTTCAATCATTTGTACATGGCTTCTGGCGTCTTTTCTACTCAAATCATGATTGCCAGCAGCAACATAAAATCTTATCTCTAGTTTTTGGGAATATGCTATACAGTAAAACCTGCCTACTGACTGACTGCGAGAGGTTCCATTGAAATAGTCCAATTTAGTTACGTGGAAAACTTAATCTAGCCTGGGGATTGGGACGCGAGACCCCAGAGTTTTCTGAGTGACAAAAATAATTGAAACTACAGTATATCTATCTATCTATCTATCTAGAGATAGAGGAAAGAAACCTATTTCTTGGTACTGAATCGATTCCAAAATAATGACAAAAAAAGTTACCCTCTCTCTATGTTTTACTATTTTTGCTCTACGCCTGTCGACAGGCAGTCAGATAGACGGTCGGACACAATCGTTCCATAAAGCTTCCATTAGTTAAATGCATGCTTTTAATTATAAGTATCTGATCGTAGTAAATAATCTATCCTTTATAATACTAGGTAATAACTAACTAACTAAAACTAACTCTATGGCCCACGGAACCCGGAAGTTCAATGCCGCTTTCACCAAAGCTCTCCACTGACTTCTATCCTTAGCCAACTGGATCCAGTTTCTACTTTGTATTCCTATCTCTGCGAGATCCATATTAATATTGTCCTCCCATCTGCGCCTAGGTATTCCTAATGGTCGTTTTCTGGTTGGTCTTCCAGTTAAGATTTTGAAAGCGTTCCTACTTTCTTCCATCCTCGTTACATGACCTGCCCACCTGAGCCTCCTAGACTTGGTGACCCCAACAATGTTCAGTAAACCGTATAAATTATGTAGTTTCTCGTTATGAAGTTTCCGCCATTCCCCATTCCCGTTTCTCTTGGGTCCGAATATTTGTCTGAGGACCTTGTTTTCAAATATTTTCAATCTATGTTGTTCGTTCCGAGAGCGATCATGTTTCGCAACCCTACAGAACAACTGGCATGATTATCGTTTTATATATTTCAAGTTTCAAATTCCTCGACAAAATTCCGCGACAACAAGAGATTTTGAACCGAATAATAACACGAATTCCCTGCTTTTAGTCGAAATTTAATTTCTTCGTGAATATGATTTTCGTCTGTTAATATTGATCCTAGATATTTGAAAATATCCACTTCGTGAAAATTATTATTCGATATTTTAACGCATTCATAATTTGCCGTATTACAATCCCGACGAACTTCCATGTATTTAGTTTTCTCTGCATTTACTTTTAAACTCAAGTCCCTACAAACGATTAGTAAGACCTTTGTATTTCTTTCTCTTGTTTTCCTATTATTCCCAATTAAATTTTCATCAGCATATATTATAGGTCTACTAGGTAATAAAGAAATTAAGTCTTTAAAATCTTGGGTAATAGATAAATATATACTTTAAAGTCATAGGTAAAATATAATTGTACACTTTAAAATCCTGTCTAATAAATTAATTTATACTTTAAAATCCTTGGTAATAAGAAGTTAATTTATGTTTTAAAATCTTAGGTAGTATATAAATTTATACTTTAAAATCTAAGTCGTGTCATTAAAAAAAAGAAGAAAAACTTCCTTGCTATGTTTCTTTAACAATGCTGTGTTTATTTGGAAACATAGGAGAGAGAAGCTATGAGTTGATTTGCATCTAAGAAGAAAACGTAATCTTCGGGATATTTTATTGGTGTACATTCACATTTTATGGGAATATTCATGCCAGTTATAATGAATATCGGAATAATAACAATTTACGAATTTTGCTGTGAATATTTTCTTAAAGTTGAGAAATGAACACATCATTCTTCACAAATTTCAACTTAAACCGGTAGACCCTTTGGAGATTATTCAGAGTTAACACAGATGGACAAATGTGTTTCGATTCAAAAAGGTGAAAGGACGCTTGCGGTCGCTTCAATTAGGATTTAGATACGTAAATTAAAAGGTCGTATTTTTTATGCGTGCCACTGTAGTCTCTACAGCATCCACAGAACCTATTGTGGTCATGCACAAGTTAAATTCAATGCTATCAAATTTTCTAATTGACAATCACAAAATGCGAAATGACATTATCCTAGTTTGCATTTCATTCATGCGTAACTAGAGGTAAATACTAAAGCTTTCGTAATAAATAAAATTGAAGTTCAAAAACTCTAATTTCAGTTGATTTAACTGTAATTGAAATTTCACTAGTGATAACGCAAAGTAGTTTTTGTCATTTTTTTTTAATCGTGACGGAGACAAATGGCCGCCGTTTTACTTGCATCCAGATCCTCCCTCCATTCAATTAAAACGAACAATACTTCGTACTCAATATCAAATAGACAAATTGAAAGCTGCAAGTGCATTATTTGATTCATTAGACAAATTGAAAGCTGCAAGTGCACTATTTGATTCATTAAATTATTCTATAATTTGCTTTTGTAAAGAAGATGGGCGCATTGAATTAATTATGTATCCTCATGACTTCTAAATTTTTTCTTTTTTAAGAATTTTCAGTAGATTGCAGTGGATTACTAGCAAAGCGTTGATACTTAATAGGTAGAGGAAGTCGGAAATTAAGCTTCCCCTCCTTTTTCTCTGTGAAATTACAAAACAATGAAGCAAACAAAGCGTAAGTTTAATGTGAGTTGCATTTATATACCATTTGGTGATTTAAGATGAAGATCCTGTTGATGGCGCTATCACAGTACTAGGAGAGAGTTCAAATGAGCAACCCATTCCTTGCCCGGCAAGTATGAAGGGTGAAACAAACCAATACTTAGCGGCATCGTCAGATACTGATACAATTGAAAAGTGCTGTTCGCAGGAAGTGGCTTGGCTCTCCGAAGTATAGCGTTCTTTAAAACGATAATGTGAGACCAAACTAGGCGGTCGAAACACAAAACTATCTTTAAACCCTCGGCTTGCGACACCTTGCTCGTTTGCTCTACAGTCCCGGCCTTGCACCCAATGTTTTCCATCAATTTTTGTCATGGAGAAAGCTCTCAGCAGAATGCATTTTGGAAATACAAGCTGTGAAGGATTTTTTTTTTTTTTGTGTGTGTGTGTGTGTGTGTATGCAGGACGCGTTTTTTAAAGCGATTTTCAAACCTGATAAAGTGCTATGACAAATGCATAAACGTTCTTGGTCCTTAACCTTTGCTTTATATTTATACAGCGTATAACATGTTTTGCGTAAACAACTTTATGTGTAGCTTCCAGGACACAACCTCGCGCAACCCGTAGATAGCTGGGCTGAGGTGGGTCTTAAATAAATGTTTTACTTCAATGGAAACGTTAGTTGTAAAACCTTACTCCACAGATGAAATTACACGAATATACAATATATCACATTTTACTCTTTATAGCTTGACACTAATACGTCTTTGCTGTTGTCATTGATTTTGAACTACTGAAGTTCATCTAATTTTATATTGCTATAGAAGCCATTTAATAGCAGACATTTAACGAATTGAGTCACGAAGCTTATATCACTTACACAAGATGAAAGGAATAAGCATACTTTGGTATATTTATATATATAAATAACTCTGTGGGAAAGTGCCATGAAGAGTCATGCTTCAATATGGATATCAAGAACAGTGAAGGAAGAGGTTGAAAACCAATCACGGAATTTTTAAGAATTTTTAAGTATATATATAATAAAATGACATTTTATTTTCTGGATACAGTCTTCATAATCTCTTTACCTATTACCATCTGGTTGGCTTGGATAGAGGCTTATTTCTAGTTCGATTAAACCTTCAATAGTCCACATCATAGCCGCTACCACCGCTGGAAATATGTGTTTTTATGTAGTGGGCAGGGGTAAAAGTGGATCTGAAAAGGTAGGAATCGGTAGGTAGCTTCATGACGTCAGACTGTTCCCCCTGCCTATCTTTGTCCATTGTAATATTTTAGGAACTGTGGGACGCCGTAGATATTTTTTTCGAGGCGGGGGGACGGCGTCTCTACGCGCTTCCCCTCATCTTTACCCCTGGTAGTGGGGATTAAGTATGCAAACATAGAAATCAACTCTGCTGTAGGAAACCACCAACATTCGCAACTCCTTTTTTCTTTCTTTCTTTCTATTCCTTTTCTTTTCTTTTTTTTAAATTTTTGGTACATTGTATGGAGGGCAAACGTAACTTGTGTCCTGGGCGCCGGATTGGGGCGCGCAAAATTGGGCAAATATTTATTTTCACTACATGGCAAGGAAAGAAGTTTTAGCAAACTAAAGATCATAATTAAAAGTTACCTCAGAAACTTAGCAGGACAACAACGATTCACCAACCTTAGGATCATATCCATAGGACATAAGTTGGCTTCAAAGATGTCTTTTGAGGACATTGTAAAAACTTTGCAGTCAAAAGAGTCCGCGTAGTTAAATTTTAGTTACAGCTTTTTGTGTTTTTATTTAACTTACGTCGATTTAAGAGATTTGCAAAATGTCCGAATATAATACCCAAGACAACAGCTTGACTGTTTGTCGTAATTAAATATTCTATTTTAAAGCAACAGACTGCTGATTTATTCTTCAAATATAATAAGATAAATTCCAAAAACATTGTGTTTGCAGTTATTATGATAAGTCTATAACAATATGTCAAGCATGCTACTCTCAAATTATTTGGCAATCAAATACTAATTAATTTGGTATTTTATTTTGTGCTAAAAATTAAATTATGTACTATAATTTTGAAATCAAGCTTTACCACTGGAAGAAAAATGGAATAGAAGAATTACTGTGTGATGCCTATATCGGGTTTAGTCGGGGAGCGCTTTCGTTTGGTTGGTGTGTTGGGGAGGCCCGGGCGAGTTCTTGGCCCGGGCGACGACTAGCCTAGTTGCGTCGCTGCACATTGTGCAAACACAAACTGAAAATAAGGAACTGTATCGTACCCAGTGGCAGTTCTTGAGGGAATCTACATTCAGTCATTGCTTCAAGGGATAGCCCGACCAGAATTTCCCTTATCGCAGCCAACGTGGATTCCCAGTATTTCGGCGGTACTACTTTATGCCTCCAGTGTATTCAAATTCCCAGCCCTCTCCGGAGATAACTTAACTTATCGCTGATCATATCTGAAAAAAAAAAATATATATTGTTTGTACAAGGTAACAGAAGAAAACGTACATAAATTTATTATTTTTTGTATATAAGAATTAGTAATTACTTAAGGTTTTTTTTTCGTTTATACCGTGCAGAGATAAAATTATAATTTTTACTGATGTGACATCCTTCATCAGCCGCCACTGTTATTCTTTTTTTTTTGTCATTTACATTTACTTGTTTTTTCTTTCGTAAGAAATTATGTAAACTAAAGTTTTAAATATGTTCAAATATAAATACAATGGTAAAAGTTACAGCCACAATGGTATTGTCAGTAAAGCGTCTAACTCAATCGAGTGGCCAGAGTTCCGTTCCTCGCGCATCAGGAAATTTTTGTCATTTTAGCCTCCTTCTAAAGCGGCTCAGATGTTCACCTGACCCTCTTTAAAGTGGATATCTGGGACAACTTGGAATATAAAGGCGACAGGAGCTTCCTTAAATATGTACTGGCTTCCTTAAAACTACCCACATATTGAAAGGGCAAAACAGACATGGCGAGGCGCCGTATAAGCAGAAAGCTATCAAGAATGAAAGCTTTGCATCCTATACAGGGTTGCATAGTGTTGTAAATAGAAAAAAAAAAAGTTCGTATTTTCTCAGATGTGTACGTTTCTTTTTAGAAAAACAAACATTCCCTCTCGTTTTTTTTCTAAATTTAGTTTTTTTTTCAAATAGTCATTTCTAATGCATCTTACGTCTATTTAAGTATGAAATATTTTTATGTAGGTGTAATCACCGTAAAATGCAACATACATTAAACGCTAGATACTGATACGCTACAAATATTTTACAATTTACATGAATACCATACCTATTAACAATTCGGGTTTCAGCAGTTTTCATCAATATCAACTAAGAAATAAAAGTAGAAATGAAATTTTGTTTTTTCGTGAAAGCAGGCCTTTAATAAGTACGAAAATAATGTCACGAACAGTATAAAATTCCAATAACTTGTCTAATGGTAAAAACTAATACTAATTTGCCTAATAGTATTTTTCTAAATGTCATATATAAATAATTTGTCGACTAGATATATATGATGTGCAGAGCCGGCTCTACCATATATGCAACACGTGCATTTGAGTGGAGCATAAGCTTGGATGATGCGGTAAAATCTGTCATAAGTATATTATTTAAATTAAATATTTCTTGTTGGAAACAGACTTCATGATGATGGTAGTTACATTTACTAAGCTGACCTTCTATTTGAATACTACATTCATAAATTATGTTTAAGTTGCATTATTTTAAGACCACATGGACAATGCTAAAGCAAATGGTGGAATAAATCCGAGCACAAATTGCTTGATTGTTGTCAAATACAAGAATTCAATTCTCGAATAATAGTGAATATCTGTTCCATTTAGTAAGTTATCACAGTTTTGATTTGAAAGTAGTCTTGTTTTTGTCAGAAACAAGTTCCTTATCATTGAAGATAGAAACAAGTTTTACTACAAAAAAAAAAAAAAAAAAAAAATAGATGTAGAAAAAAATAAGAAATAAAGATAAAAGAGCTAGTTGCACTGGAATTGTAAACTGATACATTGAGATTGAAGCTCGATAGTGAATTCTATAAAAAGGATTACCATCTTTCCTCTGCAGGTGTGTTTGCTTTATTTTTCACTATCATAATAGATTAACATTTAAAGAGAAAAAGACACAACGGAATTGCATTTTTAGTAAGTATTTAAGCCTTTCTGAGTGCGACTGCACTTACCCTCACCTTTGTTGTTCATGCTGGAGTAGCATACTTAAAATCATGACTTTTAAGATTTGTTCTTTCTGGAAAAAGGGGGAGCCGGCAAATTATGCTATTACACGAGGCGACAAATTGACTAGGACCGGCCCTGATGATATGTATATAAAAGACATGAATATAGGATGAGACATTTTGAAGTAATGCTGGGGTGTTTCAAAATTAATATTAGGATTTTGAAACTTTGTAGAATCTATTACAATTAACTTACAATCATAAATATTATATCATATGAAAGAGCAACTCAATTTTGTACACACGCAAGTACATGCATTGTTTCTTCTGTCTGCCGTTAGAAAGAGCAAGTAGCAAAGATGGAGACTAGAAAGCAGAAAGCTTCTTGTGTTTTAATAAAGACTGAATCTGTACAGTGCAACCGTCTGTGTGAAGAATATTAAGGGGACGCTTGCAACTACGTCTTTATCGTTTGCAGTTGCTACAGGTCTAAAGCCTACAGACTACGGTTTATGTACCAATTTCGCAAGTGAAATATTCCTGCATAACAATGAAGATTTTCTGGATCGTGTCGTCTTCAGTGATAAATTGACCTTTCACCTAAGAGCTAATGTGAACACTCATAATGTTTGCACCTGGCCGTCAGTAAATCCCCAGGATATGGTACAGTTGAAACGAGACTCCCTTAAAGTGAATGTGTTTTGTGCCATATGGCGGAAAGTTTATGGGCTTTTCTCGCCTATCGACTAGATGTGTGCCGTGTGACGAATGAATCTCACATTGAACACTTGTAGCAAAGACTGTTTGAGGTACTCTTTTACTTGATGCATTGCTTATAATTGTACGTAAAATGTAATAAGTACTACGAAGACTTAAAACCCCAAAATGTATTTTGAAACACCCTGCATTTCTCACCAACAGTGTTGGAACTAAAATGTAAAAAGGAGAGAAAATTTTCCTTATAAAGTTATTGTTTACAACGATATTATTATTAGTTGAGACTATAACTACAACAACAACACGAGTTAGTAGCCAAAAAAATGTAATCAAATGTATACTCGGTGGTCCAGGTGGCCAATGGAGCACACATGGGTGTGTCACTTGTTTAATCCGCTCCTGTGTGGACACTAATTAAGATATCGGGATATTATTCATGCAAAATATGGTTGCACTATAGTTTATCATATTAATTTATTTTTCTCCTGGTGTCGAATTTCCTTCTCAAATTTCACCCGTCAAAAATTCGAGAATTTTCTAATTTCGAATTTCCTTTACTTCTTTTTTCCCCTGTAGCTTCCTTCGTTGTAGAAAGACATCCTTAAGACTTGCCAGGTAGATACCTCGGATGGGTAATTAACTGTAAACAACAATTGGAGAGGCCTGCGCGCAGTGTTGCCAATTAGGGAAATTAAAATTATCCCATGTTTGGGCAAAAAATTAGAAGTTTTTGTTTATAAATCCGTACCTATACGTCCGAGTGAAAGTCAACTTACGCCAATCGAACATTTGTCCTTACTTAACAAACGCAAGTACAGATCGTTACAATGAGGTAATTAGGGGGCGCACGTAAAATTCGTATTTAGGTTCTAACCCTTGATTTTTCTAGTTTTTCCTGACTTTTCTGTTTGCCGTAATATATTTTTGGTAATTAGAAGCTTTGTTCCTTAAATATCGCAATAATACTTGTAGGATATATTATTGATGTACCAATGTTTAATTTAAGATAGTTTTGCGTCTGTCTGGTAGCAGTGTTGCCAGCTACAGAAAATTTTAATTCCAGATTTTAGGGGGAAATTTTGGAAAAATTATATGTTTTGTTTCTATTATTTCCCTCTTGTTGGCTATATCGGAACAAACGTACCATTATCTGAAAGTCTCGTCTTTGCTCTACGCAACGCACTATAGAAGATTTCAATAGGATAATTAGGGGAAGTACAGTTGAAATTTACAGTAGACCTTGTTCTCTAATTGGAAAGATAACTGTGATTTTTTTAAAGGTAGAATGAGATATTTTTTATTGACATGCTTACTTTATTAGATATCGTCACAATACTTGCAGGATATATTAGAGGGATACCAAAGCTTATTTTAAGATAGTTTATGTATGTCTGATAGTAGTGTTGCCAGCTACAGAAAGTTTTAATTCCAGATTTTAGGGGCAAATTTTGGAAAAAAATCGCTTTTTATTTCTATTATTTCCTTCTTGTTGGCTATATTCAAACAAACGTACCAGTGTCTAACAGCCTCATCCTTAGCCTACACAGCGCACCATAAAAAGTTTCACTAGAATAATTAGGGAAGGTACAGTTGAGGTTTATAATAAACCATGTTCTGAAAATGGCAAGAAAATGGTGAGTTCCTGAGGTAGAATGAGATTTTTTTTAATTTCATGCTTACTTTGTTATATATCGCCATGATACTTGCAGGATATATTCTTCGAGTACTACGGTTTATTTTCAGATAGTTTTCGTCTGTCTGATGGCAGCATTTCCAGCCAAAACAATTGATTCCCGCTATTAGGTGAAAAATTCGGAAAATTTCCCTTTTCCCCTCTATTATTAAACTCTTACTGGCTACATTGAAACAAACGTACCACTACCTGAAAGCTTTCTCTTTGCCCTACAGAACGCACCATAAAAAGTTTCAATAGGATAATTAGAGAAGCTGTAGCCCCGGCATATTTCATTTTTGCTTCTGAGGCGTAAAAAGTGTCAACATTTCATGTGTATGACAGGATTTTTTCTTTCCCTCTTTGAATGAAAGCCAGCGACTTCAGGATTTCACTGTACCTTGTGAACACACCAAAAATTTGTTTAGGTGACTTGAACCCATATAGCAGCAGTGGTGCTAGATACAAAAAAAAAAAAAAAAAAAAATGAAATTCGGTTAGGGAATTTTTTGTAAATTTTCACCCCTACATTTCCCTCAATAATTTCCCACCCGTTGACAAGACTGCAATGCAACTTACACCAAAAAATAACCACATTCATTTTCTAAAAAACAAGTCCTTAACCATATCAATCGAATGAATAGTTTTTGAGCAATAAGTCACTAACTGGAAATGTAGGAAAACGCCAAAAATGACATGGTGCCGAAAGGAATAATCACACAATTTTGCTCGTATAGGTACAAAGAAACAAACGATTTGTAAGTTACGAGGGCTTCGACTCAAGTTCTGTTGATTATTTCAATAATCTGTAACATAAAGCAATAAATAATATTTGCCAGGAAAAAAACAGACATTTGAAAAAAAAACATGAAAAAGAATGATGTTTTTTATTGAAAAAAACTTCACAGAAAAAAAAACGTTTTTTTTACAACACTAAGGTTGCAAAAAAGTAGGTATACACTAGGGATGGCCAATTCCAGAATTTTTACTTTCCGGAATCCGGAAAGTAAAATCGGAAAATTCCGGAATTCGGAAAAATTCCGGATTTCGGAAAAAATCCGGAATTCGGAAAAATTCCGGAATTTAGAAAAATTCCGGAATTTAGAAAAATTCCGGATTTCGGAAAAATTCCGGAATTCGGAAAAATTCCGGAATTTAGAAAAATTCCGGATTTCGGAAAAAATCCGGAATTTAGAAAAATTCCGGAATTTAGAAAAAATCCGGAATTCGGAAAAATTCCGGAATTCGGAAAAATTCCGGAATTTAGAAAAAATCCGGATTTCGGAAAAAATCCGGAATTTAGAAAAAATCCGGAATTCGGAAAAATTCCGGAATTCGGAAAAAATCCGGATTTCGGAAAAATTCCGGAATTCGGAAAAATTATTTTTTCTTTTTGTAATCCTAAGAATTTTGTTCAAACGCAAACGAACAAATTTCCTTTTTGTAATCCTAAGAATGTATGATGCAAGTTAAGCTGAAACTTACATCCTAAAGTATACACTACTTAATCTTCCCATGGTTAATGAGATGTAGTCCAAAAGTACGATGTACTTCTAATATTTAATTTTTGTTTTACTGTGATATTGTCCAGAGGTAAGACATATATCACACTGAGATAAACAACTTGACATAATGAAGATGTTATCATACGTAGTTTTCCAGAAAATCGTGAGAAACTAATTTTTGTGAAGTTAAAATATGCGTCGCTTGTTGCCAGTGGGATGCAATTGATAACTTTTATGCTGGAATAGTCTTATTATTATTATTATTATTATTATTATTATTATTATTATTATTATTATTATTATTATTATTATTATTATTATTATTAATCGTTTATGTACTGTAAAAGAAAAATGTGAACCGTTAAGTAGTAGATTTTATCTGTTGTTTTTTGATATCTTCTAACAATAATAACAAACTGCTTGTAAATACGCAATGATTATCAAGGACAATGGCATATTAATGTAAGGACTACTCTGCAGACTAGCAATAAACAATAACAGATAAACAATAGTTGCAAAAAAAAAAAAAAAAAAAAAAAGTGACTAACTTGGGCACGTCAGAATGTTCGCGAGAATATAGGGACGCATTGAGACTAGCAAAGAGCGTGCTATTATCATTACTCAAAGGGCCGTACGATGGAGGCATTAATGTTAATGGCACTAATGAGCACTTACTTGCTCTAACGGTTAACCTCATTTTTGAGATGATTCTTAGAAGTGGGCGTGTTGGCATGCAGTTAGAAGACCTATATCCATTATTTAAAAAGCACACGTTATCTGTGAAGTACTAACGATTTGCGTCACTATCGAACACTAACGTAGCACTAGCGACGTTTAAAGTCGAAATGGAGTCTGACATAAGTGGCTTGTCAACTTCACGGACATTATATTTTCCTTGAATGAGAGAATTTTGCGCCCAGGAAATTTGCGCCCTACCACAAAAATAGGAAAAAATGCGCTCGCAATATATTTGCACTGGGATGTTTGCGCCCTACCCCAAAAAGAGGGGAAAATGCGCCGGCTATATATTTGCACTGGGATGTTAGCGCCCTACAATTCAACTTATTTTTGTATTGTGTAAAGTAACTTCCACTCACACTTGAACTAGGCTTGCCTATCATCGTCTCAGTGAGTTACTCCATCCGTTATATTATTCCGAACAAATGAAAAAAATATAATTTTAGTTCACTAAAGGACAATCCATACAAATACAATTTTTCATTATACTACAAAATTTACAAAAAAGTATAAATGACTGATATATAATTATTAATATAATGAAAGAGTATAATTTAATCTACAAAAGGCTGTTTGGCTCTACCCAGATATCTCTGTTCACAATCCTTGCGAGTTGTTTGGCTTTTCAGGACACAAAATATAGAAAAGAAAATGTAAAGTGAATGTAAAATCAGTTCAGTAATATTATCAAGAAAACTATGTACAGTGTGTTTACTTGCTGGAATTCAAACACACAATTGCGTTCAGTCGTTCTTTCAGAAAAAAAATTTTCCGGGGAGCACACTTAGAATTCCGGAGGGAGGTCACTGCTGGTACTATTCTATTTATTATTATATTATAGACGTATTATTTTGGTCTCCTCCGAGGGGGCACTCTGAGAGCTCTGGGGAGGCCAGTGTTCCCCCAAAATCATCTCTGGAAGAAGCAGTGATTGCGTTGATCCGTTGTGTTCTTTTGGCTTATATTGAAGTTTATTCTCCCCTTATATAGCCACAATGAAAATAAATCACAAATGGCATGGTTGTGGGGGGAGGATTGTTTATGCTGTAATGTCAGCCCCTCCGAGCAAATGCGTAAGCTCCAATAGGTTCTTTTATTTCGCAGAGCTCAACTTCCCGGTGGAGGTACATCGCAGGCGCAATTTTCCCTGTTCTTGAGGTAGGGCGCAAATTTCCCAGACGCAAAATTCTCGACACCGTTCGAATGACCTCGGAAAACTATATCTTTTTCAATACTTTTTTATATTCTTTTACTCGAGATTTCTTCATAGCTTCTTATTAAAATACTTACTAATATATCCTCATTTTATTGTCCTAACTAATCAATATGGGTATGTTGTCAGTAAAATATTTAGATTGATCGAGCCTCTGGTGTGTAACCACAGTATTTCATATCATCCCCCCATTAGAAATCTTGGCTAAACGAACCAATATATGTTGCCAATAGAATAGTTTAGAATGATTGAGCCCCTGGTAAATAACCACAGTATTTCGTGACAGACCCCCCCCCCCCTTCCTATTACCATATTCTAGCTACATGCCTGACTCAGCTAATTCTCTACATTATTTATCAAGCACACGTTTTCTAAAGCGGAAAATGCTCTCTAAATACCTAAGCTCATTATTTTCAGCAGATGTACAAATTGGGTAACATTCTATCTACATGATTACTGGAAACCGCTTCTCGCTATCTATAACCATATTTACTATATAATGATTAACGTTAAAACCGGAAATGGTTGATTTGTACCGCTTCCGGTTTGAATATTACATTTATCAGGGAACTCGATTCTTAACTATTGACTCTGTACATCATGGCCAAAATTGATTGGTAATCCATCAGATAGTTCTTGAGACTGTTTGCTTCACTGACGGACAGAATGAATATATGGCTATAGAGTTTTGATAAACTAAATTCGTTAATGAGTGATGATGGAACAAATATAAGAAAGGTAGGCCTTCCACCGGGAAAATTTTCGAACACAAAATTAGCCATCGAAAACCCACATGTCCTGGGTTAGAATACCATAGATGAAAACTCTACCACTGAGTCATCAATCACCCGCTTATTAGTTTTATTAATTATTATATTAATATAAATTAATGAATGCCTGCTTATGTTAATTATTGAACAATTACATTGTACACTTCGTAAAGTCAAAAATTATAAATTTGTATTTAACTGTACATACAGTGAGCGCAGAAAGTGTTCGTACACCTATGCTATTGAAACGAGAATGCCTGCGAAAAAGAAACAGAAAATTTAAGAAGTGTAATAACACACACAATATGAATAATGAAAACTAAGCTTTATGAATATATCAATAAAGAACCACAAAGACAAGTTTAATGGTTAGAAAGTAAATAAATTCCGTAGAAAGTGTATAGAGTAGACGCAAAAAATGATCGTACACCTGACGTACGAATACGAAACAAAGATACCACAACTGGGGTTCACTAGTATTCACCTGGGTATACACCTCTGTATAGCATGACGAGTAACAGAATGAGTTTAGTTGTGAATAGAAGTGAAAAAACTGCACGGTGGGCTGTCAAAGTGGGAAGCAACCGAACAGAAACAAATGAGGAGACAAGAAAAGTAATTATTAAATTGCATAAGAAGAGTAAGTCTTTGAGAAAGATAGCAAACCTTGCAGACAGGCCTCGTTCAACAGTACAAACAATAATTGCGATGTATAATGTTTCTATCACTGTGCGAAAAAAAAAAAAAACAAACAAACAAAAAAAAAAAAAACTGGAAGACCAAGAGTGTTGAGTGAACAAGATAAACGTTACATTATTAGGGAAAGAAAAAAGGTTCCAAAAAATAGTGCTGTGCAATTGGCAACGGATCTGGAAACACGCGGTGTTAAAGTATCAGCCAGTACAGTGCGGAATATTTGCAAGGTATCATGGTCGGATAGCCAGGAAAATGTTCTGGGTGAACAAGACAAATCGTATAAAGAGACTAAAGTTTGAAAAAGAGTATAAAGATAAGGGATCAGGCTTCTTTCTGGAATAGGGTCATATTTTCGGACGAAAGTAAATTTAACTTTATCGAGTCCAATGGGAGGCGTATTGTATGGCGCAAGGTGAATACAGAGATGAATCCTCAAAATCTCGTCCCTAAAGTAAGACACGGAGGAGGGTCCGTGCTCGTCTGGGGTTGTATGAGTGCCTCAGGAGTGGGTCGTCTCCACCTTATCGATGGAGTGATGATCCACAAAGTGTATATTAACATATTAAAGGAAAATCTCCATACTAGTGCTCAGAAGATGGTTCTTGAAAACAATTTATTGTTCAGCAAGACAACGACTCCAAACATACAGCGGAAAATACTCGATTGTGGCTACTCTATAATACCTTGAAACAGCTTCGCACACCTCCCCAATCCCCAGATATGAACCCCATAGAACATCTATGGTCTGTTCTGGAGACAACAATCAGAAGGCACAGCTTCTCTACTCAGGGCCGGCGCTAGCAATTTTGCCGCCTTAGGCGGTGCTTTCACATGCCGCCCCTTTAATCCGCAAACCTTATTTTGACAGATAACGTTCAAGTGTCATTTAAAAACATGTATAAAATGGAAAAGTAAACAAAAAAAAAAAAAAAAAAAAGAACTAACTTTCTGAAATGTTCACGTAATATTTAAACGACTCTATACTGACACAATATTCAGTATGCTCGATTTCGCTGTATATCTGTAATATAGAGCAGCGCATACAGAAAATAAAATTTTAAAAATATACTTTAATCATGACTAAGAATTTTAATTTTTAGGCTTATTTTATATCAAAAGGCGTTTTCAACAGAGTATGGAGCAAGAAGATAATACAGTAAATCAGATAATTATGGTAAATGTAAGTGATTAGCTTAAGCCTTATAATGTACTAAAACACAATAGACATACATAAATTTAACATACCTTAATTGAAAGAAACTTTTCTTGCTTTGATATGAGCAAATTCCTTTATCACATCACGTAGTCCAATGTTTTAGCCAATTTGTGTTCTATTGATATCGACGCTAGACCACTCAAGCGTGTTTCAGACATAGAAGAGTGTAGATAGTTTCTAATAAACTTAAGTTTCCAAAAACTTCTTTCTCCACTTGCCACTGTTACAGGCAAGATTAACAAAATTCTACGTGCAATACTAACATTGGGAGCAAAGTCATGTTCGTATTTTTTTTTTTTTTTTTTTTTTTTTTTTTTTTTTGTGAACTTTCACACGCTTAATTATAGTGGATAACACTTTCAGTTTGTCTTTCAAATCACTGGGGTTAATATCTTTCAATTCTTCGTGTGTTAAAATGATGGTAAGTTTAGTACACTTTTCAGACAAAAAGTTCAGGTGGTAGGCTATATCTTTACGATTACTTATATCGCAAAGAAAATTGAAATACTCGCTGTGATGTTTAAGTTGCTCAAATCTTTCTCTTAAAAGCTAACACAATCACTTCTAGAACTTTGTAATAAAAATCGATCTTGTATCTTGTTTGTGGCTGTTTTCAGTAGCTTCATCCTCTGCCTCGTACTGAAACTGTCTCTTCTTTCGACTTCGAGCTTGCACTGTGTTACGTATCAGTGGATCACCCGTATCTAATGCTGATGCCAAGTCCATCGTATCAACTAAGTAAGATTTAAACTTTGCATAATTTCTGCTCCTCTCAAAGTACCCAGATATATTTTCAAGAAATCCTACTGCATCCAACACATGAGAATCAATGCTTTAAAGTCATATCAGACAACGAGTGAGTAAAGGAAAGAAAAGTAACTCAGCTGGTTTGCTATACACAGAGCATCGTGGACGACCATTCTATCGGTTCTATTGTCATTACTTATTTGAAGTAAGGCATCATAAACTTCCTATATTTGATAACTGAGTCAGAGCATCAATTCGGCTCTCCCACCTTGTGGTGGATTATGATTTTAAAGTGAGACTACTAATATGTTCCTTTAGTATGGCCTAACGTTGAACTGACGCAGAAAAAAAAGTCATAAACTTTTTTTTAGCTATACAAAAAATGAGACATTTCTCAAGAAATAATACGCTGTACGATTTACTATATTCGGAATGAACAATTTGTAAATTGGTCAAAAACTCGCTATTAGAACCTAAATGTCTCTAGATGCTACCAGGGGCGGATCCAGGGGGGGCGATCGGGCGATCGCCCCCCCAGAAGAGGAAACTTTTTTATTTTATATATAAATAAAATATATAGTTTATTTTTTGACGCTCTTAAAAGTTTCCTCTCTAAGTAGCAGTATTAAAAGTAGCTCTAAGTAGCAGTATTACAACCCACCGCCCCCCCCAGAAGTCCGTCCTGGATCCGCCCCTGGATGCTACAGGCTAGAACGGCCTGTCTCAAGTGGGAGTGTACCTTTTGCATACTTGGAGCGGAGCGTTAGAACATTATTGAGTAGAAAAAAAATATAAAAAGACACCGTGATAATCTTATGCACTCTAGCTCAAAATCCTATCTACACTGCTGCAAGGGAAATATTGAACGAGATACCTGTGGCTAGTAGTTTGATAATTGAAAACGAGGAGGAATGCTCTGAATTTCCTGAGAGAGTATTTTCTTGAATGTGAGTAAAGTAAGTTCAATTACATTCTCAGGTTAACACAATCTTATTTTTCCATGTGAGCCTATTACGAAGCATTATATTTTGATAGTATTCTTTTCTTTTTCAAATTTTGCCGCCCATTAGACTTGCCGCTCTGGGCGGTGGCACGGCTCGACCCTCTCTCGCGCCGGCCCTGTCTCTACTAAAGAAGGCCTAAGAAAAGCTATTCAAGAAGAATGGGACATAATCCGTCCCGAAGCTACAGAACTACGAACTACTATAGGTGAAATCAATGCCACGAAGACTACAGACAATCATTAACGCACAGGGTAATCCCACAAAATATCAAATAACGTAATATACTTTATAAGCACTAATTCACGCATAAGTGTAAGGTGACATTTTGCGTTTACAAAAAAGGAATTCTCTCTTTTCTTCTGAACAAAAAGTGATTGTGTTTGTTTGGCCTTTCTGTTGTATATAGAAATAAAATGTATGAATGTGTAGTCTTAATTCTGGTTATATATATATTTTCCACCTCCCGTTCTCATGCTAGCTGTTTTCAATATAAAGTATGCACGGTGTACGAACACTTTCTGCGCTCACTGTAGGTATGTTGACAATAAGCGAATGTTATTAGAATATTTGTTGAGATTTCTTTTCCTCCACTGCCTTTCGCCTGGTTAAAGTAGTTTGCAGTGCTTTGGAGCAGCTGCAGGTGGGAACGCGATAATGTTTGAGACATACCGGCGACTTTTTTGTGTGTGAAAATAAGACCTTCCTTATAAAACAGTAAATAACTGCAGTAGCAATTGTCTACGTAAGTGATAAAGACATATCCAACTACAAGAAACTAATACAGTATATATATTCATTATTGTGTTTCTGTTTTAACAGCTACTAGTTAGGGATGGCCAATTCCAGAATTTTTACTTTCCGGAATCCGGAAAGTAAAATCGGAAAAATTCCGGATTTCGGAAAAATTCCGATTTTTTTCTAAATTCCGGATTTTTTCCGAATGTCGGAATTTTTCCGAAATCCGGAATTTTTCCGAATTCCGGAATTTTTCCGAATTCCGGAATTTTTCTGGATTCCGGAATTTTTCCGAATTCCGGATTTTTTTCCGAAATCCGGAATTTTCCGAATTCCGGAATTTTTCCGAAATCCGGAATTTTTCCGAATTCCGGAATTTTTCCGAAATCCGGAATTTTTCCGAATTCCGGAATTTTTCCGAAATCCGGAATTTTTCCGAATTCCGGAATTTTTTCCGAAATCCGGAATTTTTCTGAATTCCGGAATTTTTCCGAATTCCGGAACTTTTCCGAAATCCGGAATTTTTCCGAAATCCGGAATTTTTCCGAATTCCGGAAAGTAAATTTTCCGATTCCGGAAAACAAAATTTCCGGAATCCGGATTCCGGAAAATTTTGGCCATCCCTAGTATACACCCTTGCATTGATCAAGTACAATATTCTAGCTTATGGGTTTCTTTTTTTCGGCTGTTCAGGGCTTAAGGTATAAGTAAAAAGACATTAAGAACAAATAATAAAGAAACTAGGTCTACCTGTTTGATAACAATAAGAAATGATATGAAATAATATGAGCAGATCAGTACTATGCATATGATCTACTCATATATGCAAGCACGTGATAGACAAAGATCTCCCCACCCAGTCAAATTAATCAGCCCTCTCCCCTGCAAGGGGCACTTCGTTACCTTGCTTTGATATTTCAAGTTATATATTTTAATATTAAATCTATCTATACATAATTAAGTTGTGTGTATTAATAATAAGTCAGGCCTGACACGTATTTATCTTATGCATTTATTTGGTTCTATCTATTTAATAAGTATAGCGTAATATATAATATTACTATGTTTAATATATGTAAATGTATGTAAATATCAATTAGTGCATTATCCCAATCATTTATATAAGCCAATTTTTTTTTAAAGATTAAGATTCAGTTAGTTAGATCGAGTATTACTCTCGCTCCCATTTTATTATAGACCTGGTAGAGAGGCTAGTTTTTTTGAAGATTTCACTTTTCTTTCATACTTTTCCAGAAATTTTCCACTGCTGAAGAAGCTTCTAGAACCGTTAATACTTAAATTTTTTCTTCATTTTTTCTGTCCCCGGCAAAACATATAAAAAGGCGGATCTTTTTTAATGGCTTTCGCTGTTTCAGCTAAGGAGGCCTGTAGAGTAGAGGACTATGCTGGTGGCTGTTCAGTCCGAAGGGAATTAGCAAGAGAGCTTTTTCCTGGGAATTTGTCCTTTAGATTAGTTACTGGTTGTCCAGTGGATATGTTAGTCCGTGGCTTCCAGTCCCGCTAGAGAAAGTGGTCTCTAGCCGTAACTTAGGTGAATTCCAGAGTTAGGAATAGGAATTAAAGAATGAAGTAGGAATTTTTGAGCTCTACGTCAGAGTAATGGCTTAAATGGGCTCTAGTTAAAGGTTAGAAGGAGTGAAAAGTAATTTGCTCTTGGGGTGACCCTAGGGAGAGAGTGAACCCAGGGCACTTAGGTTTTGAAACTCTCCAGGTGCTGGAGGTTTTTCCCATTTAAAATAGAATCCAAGTTGCGATTTGGTTTCGTTTCCCTGTACAGTCATGCAATAGTGAGGCTTGGCTGGTGTTTTTGTTTTCACACTGCGACTTTCGTGTTTGAAAGTATTAGAGTGTGTGTTCACCTTTTAACCTAGAGTCTTGAATGGAAGACGTAATATAGCTGGGCCATGAGTGACGGCTGCTACTCCTAATTCCCAAAGTTTACCTAACCCTTAAGATTTTAGCTAGTTTCCTTTTTCTGGATTTCTCAGAGTGTTGAGAGTCCAAACCAGGTGTAGGCCGGACTGTTACTAAGTGAAGTTAAGCAGTCTTTGAAAGTAAGGAATATGGACCTAGAGTAGAGAGAGTACTAGTTTCCATATTATCGCAGTTCCCAAAGAATTATTAGAGAAGTCTTTTATTTTATGTTTAGTGATATTTAAATTAGAGTTTGTGCTCCTTGAACTCTCATGATGAGTTTTTAGGAAGCCGAGCAAAATATTAAAGATTAAATTTGCAAGGGCAAAGTAACGTCCTTTGAATCTCAGATTTCTAGTCAACTCACCTTACCTTAATTAGAGAAACATTAAGCTAATAAATGTAGTTATTCTCCGTAAATATTTTGACTTGTTATTTTTAACTCAATCGTATTTTTGAACCTGTTACTTAGACAACAGCGAGCGGACGAATTATTTATTTTGGAATTTCTTTTTTTTTGTTGTTGTTGTTGTAAGGTAAAAATGGCAGACTCGTAAGAGTGGTGATAAAGAATATCAATTAGGAATATAGTTAATATAAACATAAAGCGATACCGATAAATAGTTAAAGATAAAGATAGCGAGATTAATATTTTATAATTTTTTTACCCCCTCTGCGCCCTTTCTTGCCTCCTTCTGTCTCGGCTTGACTGTCCTTACGTTTGGACAATGTGCGGGTAGCCTATGTGCCTAAGCTACGGGCCACAGCCTATGACTCGTCCTAAATGGTGCGCAATCGAGGCTCTAACTCACAGGTAAAAATTACTTGATACTTATTATTATTATTATTATTATTATTATTATTATTATTATTATTATTATTATTATTATTATTTTGTACACTTACTTTATAGTCATTAAATAATTATGAATATCCACTAATAATATCTTCATATTTCTAATTCTCTTTTACCTTTAATCGTAAATACTATCACATCCTTCAAGTCAATGACAAGTCAATGTTAGACAATGTCCTCATATGTTTCTTCTCCAGCAAACTAGTACGGTCGACCGATATAATGCTGGCGATTTTAAGGCCCGTTCGTCGGATTACTGCTCAGGGCATGAATGGTGTGTATTTCATTTTTCATCTTCCCTTCTAACAGTGCAGTTTGATTAGAGCAATATAAGAACTATATTTACTTTCATTCAAGGAAATTTTTGTCAGTTTGAGTGCAAAACAACTTTATTATTCCAGAATGCCAACGATGCTTACAGGGGCGGATCCAGGACGGACTTCTGGGGGGGGGTTCTAATACTGCTACTGAGAGCTACTTTTAACAGCTCCAAACTCTGGGATGGGTTTTATTTATATATATAAAATAAGAAAGTTTTCTCTTCTGGGGGGGGACAATCGCCACGATCGCCCCCCTGAATCCGCCACTGGATGCTTATCGATGTTGAGAAATCTTCACGAGGATAGTTCTCCTTCTCAGTCACCTGAAACACGAAGTAACTGAGCCTGATTTGACCCAGGTAATAGCGCCGCCATCTTGATTTTATCAGAATCGAGAAAAGGAAGACAAGTAAATAACCACATTCGCGACGTAACAGTTTAGGACCGCATGAAATTTTTATTCAGTAGTGTCATGTGGAAAATTGCAACGAACATGACGTGGAAAAGTAATGGAAATAAGCCGTTAAAATACAAAATTAACGTGAAAATCAGATTTATGATGATACGTTCTATATTATTTCTTAACGTAACATGCTAAAGAGTGATACTCTGCCTAAAAATGCAACTTAAAACTCATAGTACCAAGTAGCACTTACCATGTAAAGGAATTTGGTTTGTATAACGTGATATTTTCTCAATTAATATCACTACCACTTCCGGTTCCGGACACTTGAATGATTGTAGAGTACCGTTTCTCGCTATCTATTACCGTCTTTACAGTATAGCAATGAACGTTAAACCCGGAAGTAGGTGATTTCTGCCACTTCCAGTTTCAATAGAGAGTTAAGAGAGAAAACGATACCTATCCTCAGGACGTTAAATCGATTTTAAAATAAACGTTTCTCGCTATTCTTTATCGTAGATCAATGCTCTACACAGAGAAAAATCCGTTCTCCGGACAGCGGTATATTGTACAAACATACGGTATCCTCTTGCTTACTATAGAAATCAGTACGGAGCATACGTTATCCGTATGCAATATAGGCACTGCCCTTAGATGTTATATCATGCCGTTGCAGGATGTATGGCATCTAACAGTTTTCCGTATATCACATGCTTATACTTATGTTACCTTCGTCAGCTATATGTTATATACGTCCATTTGTATGTGAGATCCTGACCGCCTATATTGTTTCATAGGGAAAGTACGTATAGATGGAACACTTATACGGAAAGTATTATAAAACATGCGGTTTCAGTTATACGTCTGTTGTACGTTAAGTCCAAAAACTACAGGAATTACGCATGTAACCTATCTTTTTAAGTACGCCACCTACAATTTTTTTTCTCAGTGTATGTAGATCAATGTTGAAACCTGAAGTTATAATGGATTCTATCGCTTTCGGTTTTAATAGAGAATTAAGAACAGACATGAAATGTTTTCAGGAAACTTAATCTGTTGTAGAAAATCGCCACTTGCTATGTATCACCGTCTCCTCTCTATAGTGATCAATGTTAAAACCGGAAATTGTTAATATCTACCATTTCCGGTTCGAATATCACCTCCTCCAACAAACTTGGTTCCTGGCTTTCTATCCTCTACACCCTAACCCAAATTGATGATTCATCAAGTTGTTCTTAACATTTTTTTGACTTCTAACGGAAACAATACACACTCACGGACAGGCGGGATAAATATACGTATAGACCTAAGGGAGTTTTGTTACATCAAACTCCTTAATTGATAACGGTTTATGTATTTGTTATCATATAGTTGCTTAAATTCATAAAACTTGTAAAATTATTGAAGTAAACACCGTGGATTAAGCACAATATAACATAATAAGCATGTTCATCATTCCTGAAGGGATGTGTAACACAATTCGCAAGGACAGAATGATTGGAGTTCAATATTCCTTATCAATATTGAAGTTATTTTAGATAGAACTTACTTCTCAGACAGTTCGATCCAGTACTTCAGTTTATATCCGAGGCAAGCATTCCACTGGGAATCGATGGCATAACCTCTCAACATAGGTACTTGATCACAAAGGAATAGAATCTACAACTTAGCAATTAACAAAAGGGTCACCATAGCTTAGTAGCACCGGTGGAAATAGTTGAGTGGTCTGGGTAGTGACTACGCTAGAGGAGAGGTTGTAAGGGGAGAGTTTTCCGCCATCCCACTGTTTCCTAGATATCTTGTGTTTTAATGTAGGTTAAGTAATGTGAAATTATTTTTTCTCGGTATACAAAAAATAGCTGGTCCTCAAAGTGTCTTCGCCAAGGGCGACCATCAGGGGGGAAAGGAGGGGCGTTTTCTCCCCTAGAGGAAATTGTACTTCGGAATATCGAAAACCCAATAGAATTTTTAGAATAGTTACATCAAAATTTGAAACTATATTTGAAATGTCGCTTATACTTGCCCCCCCCTTGGAAACCACAACACTGGCGCCCTTGGTCTTCGCCCCTCCGCTAGCTCTCTTCCTTGAAGAAATTAAAGCTGGCTTCTTCACTGGGTCTCAGGCAGTGGCGTATTTAGGAGGGATTCCGGGCTTAAGCCCCCCCGAAATCTTACTTACCACAGTAAAGTATATGGAATATCTTGCAGACTTTTCACATTTTCAGGCAAAGCCGCCCCGAAAGTTAGCAAAGCCCTCCCCGGAACAAAATCGTAAATACGCCACTGGTCTCAGACGTTCGATTTTTGGACTTTTCTTTTCCCCTTGATTTCCTAAAATAATCTTGTTAAGAGACGCATCTCCATACTTCCGTCCAAGCAATACGCCACTGGTTGCAACGCAACTCTATGACCACATATAGGCTATTCATATAACAGTGATTGATTATTATCACTATGGACAGCTACGTATTTCATTGTAAGTCGTTTTAAGCTTCGAGAAATACATGAGATCATCGTATGTTGAATGTGCTAAAACTTTTAGGTTAATTAATGTTCAGAGACACATTGTTATATGTAGATTACTTCGAGGAAATCCCTTTGGATGAGATTTTAATCAAAGGCAAATGCTTTGTTATTACATGTCTGGAGAACGATATCCTTTGAACTAACTACATACGATTTTCTGTATAAGATCAAAGTGAACTATAGATTATATAACAACCCCATATTTTGATTAACTTTAACAACTTAGTTATAATGAGATGTGCTATAGACGCGATATATTCCCTATACATAAAGTGCCTAATTTCCCAAGAGATGTCCCTGTCTATCAGCTAATCTTCTGACAGTCACTCATTAATATTTCATTAACTAGAGAGTTTATGTTGATGGACGTAATATATTTCCAAGTATACCCACTAGAATACTTATAGTTGTAAAACTTTTCATAAACGAATTTCTTAACAGATGCAGAATTTTGTAAACGCTCATGGTTATAGTACCGGCAGATACCTTTTTGTAACGAAAGAGTTTTAAACTCAATGCATTTATAGTAGTCAGTTTTGATGTTTATTTGCTCTTTTCGTAATTGGGAATCTTTAGTAGATCAATACGTTTGCTCTGTGTTAATTAATGGTTAAAATTGAAGATGCGGTATTTGTAATTTTTCACCTGAATCAAATTTAGTTAGTAATTAAGAAATATAGTCCTTTACTTTTACTATAACTGCAATTCATTAATTAAAATTGAATTACTGACATCATGTTTTCCAAAATGTTAAATA
This sequence comes from Thermobia domestica, assembly GCF_964235325.1. NCBI lineage: Eukaryota > Metazoa > Arthropoda > Insecta > Zygentoma > Lepismatidae > Thermobia > Thermobia domestica. Next base: position 179,466,144 of record NC_137465.1, on the reverse strand, counting down.
AAGTGCTTCTAATAATAAATGAAGTAAAGGTCGATTTATTATTATCCTCAGGTTCTTTAATCAACTTATCTTTGATCAATGTTTAAACATCCATGTTTTGTGCTTGAATGTATTGTCACTTCCTGAAAATAGTACATTTAAGAGATAGTGAAAAATTTTCTGAAACCTATTAACAATCTCTTAGACTTACCTTGATCCATTTATACTAGGTACATTAAACGCTATAAATTATTTAAAAAAAAATAAATATCGAAATCTAGAACAGACATAAAAATCTAAAGAAATCCAAAATCAATGGTATATCCAGCCAGCCTAGGGCAAGCTTTGAAATTGCGTCCCTGCCTTCGTATCTTTATCACCACTACTGCATTTATATTATTTCAATTCTAATTCTTCCATTCTATTTCTTTGTTAAACATGGTTGTGGCTTAAATGTGAAGATGAGATAGAATTTCATTATTCAAAATATTTCATTCAATTTGCCACAATCTTTTTAGGGTTCTAATTTAGAATGATTGAAGAATGATTGAACATAACCTCACTTTTTAGTATGATTATCATACTTGTTTCTTATACACAATTTAACAATGTTAGTTTTCTTGCCTTTACTGCGTAAATTTGCATAAACCTATATTATCCTCAAAGTTAGGCGCTTAAACTTCATTTTCAACATTTTGAAGAGCAAGATAATACATTCTTCTCGGTCCATGGATGCTTTTAAGCACAAAAGAATTCATTTTAATATTCTGAATGGCTTTACATAGATTGCAATGGAAACAGCAATGGTTATCATTTTTCGGTGGTGATTTAAAGATTGGGGAATACACCTTCATCTGCATACTGCACAATGAATTTAAGATGGTCTTCACGTCTTTAAATTTTTGGAGTGTGAGTTGAGAGTAACATGCCGCAGTTCGTAATTTCTTTATGTAACTGCTTGCTGTAACTTTGTTTAGGAAATGTAGTGGTACTGTAATATGCCATTACAGCCTAATGATATTATGTTTTTAATAGGAGGGTGCCCGAAATTTTTTGCACCGACTGTACTTGACGTTTAACAAAAAATTTCTGGCTGTTCATATAATTCGTAATATTGTTCATTATTCTATTTCAAATTAACATGGAAAAACTGTAAAAAATTCATTGGGAATGATAGTTTTGGGAATCAATATCTTTATTTATATTTTAAATTAGTTATAAGTCTTGTATATGGATGTGTAAATGGATTATTACAATTCTTACGGTGTCAGTGCTATCCGAAAATATAGATCCACTATTGGACGGAACTTTCCAGATCAAATAACCAATCTAAAAGTTGACAGAATTTTCAGGACCACCCTTCACCTCTCTTTTAGATACCTAGGTCCTTCTAAAATCTAGTTTAATCCAGATTTTACCAAATTTTATTCGTTTCAAAGCCCCACCGCCAAAATGCTTAGTTTTGATTGGCTGATAAACCCACGCTATGATATTAGGGCGCAATTATTCCATTCCTTGCAAGATTTTTACTGACAACAGCCGGACTAAGATCTTCCCAGGATATAAAAGTCAAAAGGGAGCTCGAAAAGCTGCAGTAAAAGGTAAAATAGTATAATAATTGAATAAATACCGTCCAGGAAGCTATGGAGCCATAAGTTGCAGATTTTTATAGTAAAAAACTGGACTAAAATCTTAGTGAAATATAGCCAGAACCACAGGACGCCATGTCAGATGTAAATATTTAGTGTGGACAGGTTCGACGTTCCGTGCATTTAATTTGGTGTGCTAAACTCTTCATTTGTTTCGATTCAGAAATTTCAGAACAGTGATTATCCTTTTCACCCCTCCCAATATCTTATACAGCTAAGACCTGTCCGAGTAGTAATTTATTAATATAGATAGTAAGTGATTTTCTTACTAATTAACATGGCGGTATTTAATTTTGTTGTAGTTAGAATAGTAACCATCAGCATGCACGTGTAAAGTTTCAAGAAGGCTCCTATCTGACTCCCAAATTGGGAGTACGGCTTCCAGCGGGATGAGTTGAACATGTAGTTTGGTTCCGGGTTTCTGCCCCTTCAGGGCAGGGGTCCTATTGTTAGCTAATACTTCGATATGTCCCCTCAGGGCATTGATTAAACAGGTCGAGTAAGAATGTGATTTAATAAATATAAGGGCCAGTTGGCCCTGTTCATTTCTTTCCTTTCGTTACCTTGCATAGAGCCGATTTAACATGGTAAAATATGAATGTTTTCTGTGTATATTTATTAGTATAACATGTATTAATGTAGTGTGTAGTATGGATGTGGCATGTGTGTGTATATTTGTAATGTAGTATATTTGTAACATTTTCTAGTAGTAGCAATTGTAGTTAAGTGATGTAAGAGTGTGTGAAATTATGGAATAGGGACAGTGTAGTATTTACTATGCAATAAAATTTTTATTATTCCGTCATTAAGTGAACTCATACACAATATTTAAGAGTGAACGTAATATAGTATAATAATTCCGTGTACAAGGTCACATTCAGTTGTTCAAGGGTTGATTATATCATCGCTAGCCTCTAGTATCAAAAGTCAGTACTAACCGCCATTCTTCCGTCGAGGTGCTTAGTGATTTAGTTTTCATGGAATTGACCTTTCTTTTCGAAATAAAATCTAGAAGGTATAATTCACAGCCCATATGAATGTACAGTTAGGTCAAGTGACCCAAAATTAATATATTCTGAAAGTTTCAACATTCTGTATAGTCTAGAAATCGAGATATTTAAGTAAATAAACAATCCGTAATTTCTTAACAGAAGTCGGGCGATATGATGCTAGTTCTTCGCTTTGAAATTATATTAAATGTTCATTTTTCTTCGTGGCTGCAGAAGTTTATTGTTGCTGCAGAATTTCATAAACATTAAACATTATCGCAGATAATTCTATTTTCAGTGAACATACGTAGGATTTTTTTTTCTTTCTTCTTAGTAAAGCTACCGAGTATTACATAGTATTGTGTATGGGATGAAAAAGTCTTGGGTTCGAGTGAGGTTGTCGTGCGGTGATCGGAATGGGAAATGTTTGTAGTGATTATAGATTTTAAAGTGTTAGGATGAAATGCGTATATAGGCTGGGCGTAGATAGAGGAAACAGGGTGTTTGTAGAATATAGCGTCGTGGCAAATGAATATTAATGTGAATATGAATATAAAGTATATGAATATTGTAGTAAATGAATATAGAATATAGGACACCCATATAGTTAAATATATAGTAGCCCAGTGAATACTTCGCCGTGTGTTGACATATAGATATTGAATAGATATGTGTAACTACAAACATCTCAGGTTCTGACCCCTGCACCATGATATCACGCGGACCGGAGGGCGATATATAGTCGGACTATGGTAATACTTTGTAGTTTTATGTGTTATAATAATAATCAACCATAGTAATACCATCTGATAGAATGGGTAGCATCATATAATCGTTGACTAGACATATTGAATACTAAATTATGAAAAGACAATAGTAGTTATACAACAGGGCTGTAGTGAATCATATCTTCTGGTCGGTTTTAAAATAGAATATCCTGCTCCGTGAGATTTTTTTTTCTTCACGTTACTTACTCAGGCTAGCTTACAATGTTCATGGAGGCGACGGTTCGGACAGGGGTACAGAAGCAAAACAATTAATTATTGAAATTTATTATTCGCGTACCCGGATGTCGACCCCTAGTCCCTTTAAGTATTTTCATTTCTTTTCTTAGTTTAATTAGACGAGGGAAATTAACGACATCCCAGACTGTGGCGTATCTGCGCAGGGTAGCTATCGGTGATGTTTTGGTAATTGAAATCACCGATCCAAAATTCAGTTTATTTAATTTTTTTATTTTGGCAAATCACTAATTAGGGATATCGTAGCTATTACTCTAGTTTCATTACTGTCCTCGAACCTCCTTAGTTCTTCTGAGGGGTCCAATGTTTTTTTTTTTTACTTAGAGATTTCAAAATTGGGGACGAAGTTACCTGGTCCCTTTTCCCCCTCTCCTTTTAACCTGCTGGTCTGGGCCGGATACGGGGATCGGATTTCAATCTTACAAACAAACTCTTGTGGGATTGGGATCTGATGGACACAGAACTTGCATCCTTGGCAGCAGGGCGCCCCTTGAGTCTGCGTATTTGAGTAGACCACCCCTTTTGGCATGTTAAGAATATTTTGGCTATGGATTTTGTTGAGAGCGAAATTCGACTTCCATCTTTGTAGCGTTAGTTATTTCTCACTTAAGTCTTTGGCGCCCCTATTCTTCGTCTTCCTTCTTCTCTATCTCTCTCTCTCTGTCTTCATTTCTTCAAGTTTTTTTAAATTTTTTTCAACCTTCCCCCCCCCCAAGATTTTGAACTTGTTACTTACGATTTAGTTAACGTACAACTCTGATCTGAAACTACCAGCTGAGACGTTGCAAGACACGATTCATGAATGGAGTAGATAGTGATTGAGTCCTCCATCACATTTTGACCTATCGCTGAAATGAACAAAGACTTAGTATTTGACGACAATTCGATTACGTTCTTTCACCGTCGTTCCTCTTAAGTTTTTTTTTTTTTTTTTTTTTTTTTTTTGTAATCCGTTGGTCACTTTCCTTTCTGTTTTGGTTTTCGATTACTTTGTAGTTAACCTGGGCCCAGAAATTGTGTTTTAGGTTATCTAGTTATATCTTTAGAAATGCTCTGTGTTACGTGCCTGCCTTCCAAAGTTTTTTTTTTCTCCATGATTTAAGCACGAACTGATTATATAAAAGTGAAAAATGTATAGATGCGCGGTATCAGGTAGAAAAGCGATTTTCTTTTTTCATATGTAATGTCGGAAGTCATTTGTTTTGGGACAATGTTTGCAACCTTTTAAAAAAATTATTGTTGGGGGTGATTAATTTAAATGTGTGCGCATTTATAATAAATATATATATAGAGAGAGAAATGAATACGTCGAATGTATATGTACTTAGTATGTGAATATGATTTTAAAGTAAAAGTATGATATTAAATGTATTATGAATATATGTAAGAGCGCTCGTGTCTGTCCCCCTAAACGTGTATTGGTTGCTATAGTTACCAGTGAGTTCTCCGACGAATGTAAGAATGTAGATTTTGTTAAGAATACCGCCGTGCACTTCAGTAATTTTCCTTTTATTTTGAATAAATGTAAATGACAACTTCTGTAATTATGTAATGGCATGTATTGAAAAGTAACGGCAGGTCAAAACGTAACCCACATCATCATAACGAAAATTATCCCTGAACTACCAACCTAAAACCATCGTGGAAAGTGCACCTTGAATCCTTCTCACCATTAATATGTATCCTGTGACTTGACCAGTTTTTTTTTTTTTCTTTTTCCAATTTGAACCTTTATACTCCGTACACCTGCGGGAGATCGTTCTTAAAAATTCGAATTATATACACATATATACAAAAGTGATCCTGAAGAAAGGTCTCATGACGTGTCCCAGTATTGAATAAATAATTTGAAACTATTCAAATAATAAGTTTGGAAATGGATCGTCTCAGAGGAGAGACATCCTCTAGTGAAAGTTGTTTTCTTAAGGTCCCTAGATGGGTAAAGCGTCGTAATGTGTGATCGTAGACATAAACTGTGACGAGTTACGAACCAAATATAAATGATGAATGGTTTTTTGTAAACCAATATTTATATATAGAGATATATATAGAGAGATATATATAAACACAAACTAAGTTAAATATAGCGAAATGTTTTGGACGCTATGAGTAGTGCGTGATTTGTGATTTGAACGCTCAAAATTATTGATATTTCATTTCTCAATGTGAGATAGAGACTCATACAAGTTTTAATGCACCTAAAAGTTTTTTTTTTCTTTCTTTCCTCTTTGTCCAATTTTTTTTAAAGTGAAATAAGTGTCTCCTTTGCATATGTCGCAAATCCTAATTTTGATTTAGCATGCCTAAGATACAATATATGTAATTATTTTTATTTGTCAAGATGACTGAATATATAAAATTTTACTAGAATATAACACTATGTACTCTATTAATATATAACCAATAACTTGTGCTTGTAATATTTTCTTCATAATTATCTGTTTGTCTTTTCTTTTCACTATGTATGTAATAAATTATTTGTATTTTTGTAGTTAGTTGGTTTCCGTTAACCATATATACACTGTCCTGAGTGAGTGAGCGTGTGAATGCATGATAGATTTAATATAAGTAATTTTAGTGATATCATTTGTTGTATTAACATCTGTAACATATGTGTAGTGTTTTAATATATGTGTTAAGGTAAATAACCTAGGTCATGAAGGACCGCTACTAATGGTTTAAATCGGCTCTAGGAGTGAAACAAAAATAGCAGGATGAGCCTAAATACGACATCTTTCTTCCAGGAAGTTGAAACTCTTATTGATGCGATACATGAATTCATATTGAGTTTATAAGTCTGATTTTTTTTTTCCTCTTGGCTAATTCATATGTGTGGTCGATCCTAGAGAACAGAGTTCAGATGCTGGATGGTAATCAATTACCGGTTGGAATAACAGTACAAAGAATTAAATTTCACTTTTCTCATTTCCAGGTCTAGGTCTGGGCAACCCCACGGTCGTGGTGCCTGGAGCTAGGTCTGGGTGGTATGAGGGAACATGTGTCTATTCCGAAGCATTCCAAAATTGATTAGTCGTTAATAACATTTAGAATGATTCATCTTTCAACGACTTTCCCGACCTTTTACTATATTTCCGGAATTATCCAGTAATCTGGTTTTTTATTAAAATACCCTATTTCTTTTCTTTCTTCTTTTCCTACCTCCTTCTTTTACCCTTCTACTTTCTTCTCTTTCTTTTCTATTTCTAAATGAAAGAAAACGAAGTCATGATTGAGAGTAGTCGCTATTGGCACGGTCAATAAGTTGTTTAGATGAGTTTTCTTCGGGAGTCCGATATGGAATAATCAACAATAACAAGAAAGTTTATTGGAATTTACTTTATTGGAAAATAATCCGGACTTCAATTAGTAGATGATGTTTCGTAAATCGTCCTCGTTAAAGAGAATTAATTCTAGCGACTTCTCTCCAGTACATTCCATTATTATTATTATTATTATTATTATTATTGTTTCTTCGTTTACGTTTTTCTTTCAATATTGGCTAACCGTGACAGGATCTGTTGCCCTGGAAACGGCGGTTTCTATGGCAACGGACAAACGTTTTTCTTCAAAATATTGGCGACCGTTGACATCGGACAGTTACCATGGAAACAATTGTTTTCCCTGGTAACGAATCTGAAATTATTTATTAAACACTGTTTAGGATCGAGCACATATTGACTTGGCCACAAAAGTGCATAATTAAAAAGTTACAGTGGGATTAAATAATAATAGTCATTGGCTGTTCTGCTATCTTTGTCTCTCTCTGTAGAAAGGGGGAAATGAAGGAATTTGCTAAAGTGACTTCTAAAATTTGAAAATGCTGGAAGTTGACCCAAGGAGGGAATTAGATAGGAGTCCCTTAATTTATGAACAGTACTTGAATAGTAAGTTTTGTTAGTCTATAAGTATATAATTGCATGTGTTTATATTGTGTCTTTTTGTACGGAAGCTATGGCAACCAATAGAGAAGTTGTCGTATCACACGAGAACGCGGAAGTCTCATGTACACAATGTACTATAGAAAGTAGTGAGAAAAGAGCTCGCGTCTCTCGTAGGCTAGTGAGGTGTCACGAATGTGGGTTGAAATGGATTCATTTCAGTTGTACCAATTTAGAGGATACTGCTGAAAATGCAGAAAAGGTCCGGGCTGGTGAGATAGTTAAATACTGTAAAGAATGTGAGGGGAAGCTCCACCAGTCGCGTGAACCCATGAGCTTATCCTCTGAGAAAGAAAATGAACATCCCGATTCAGACGGTGAGCGAGGGTATAGTACCCCGAAGAACCGAGGCCAAATATCTCCAGTGGAGATATCTGACCTCGATGATGATGAAAGAGATGGGGATCCAATTGGTGATAAACCCAAAGAAAAGCAAAGGAAGACTGGGTCATCTAATAATGATGCTCTCCTCCTTTCATTGCAACAAATGCTACAGGAAATGAGACGCGAAATGAATGAAAATAGCCTGGAAATGAGACGCGAAATGAATGAGAATAGCCGAGAGATGAAACGTGAAATAAATGAAAAATTTGATACCTCGAAACGAGAAACCGAATCTCGATTCGAGGTACTAACCCAGAAAATCGACAACATATGTTCGGACTTTGCTTCCTCAATAACTACGTTGAGAGAGCAAATGTCTACTGAAATTGACTTGGTCAGATGCGAGGCTCAGCAATCTCTAAAGCAACTTCAGCAGGAGACTGAGGGTAAATTCGATCATGTAAATTCCGAATTTAAACAAGTAGATACCAAATTGCATAAGATCAACCATAAACTAGAAACTCAGCAGGCCGAAATTGATAATTTAAAGTCAACTTTAAACTTTGTCAGATTTATCTCTGGAAACCAAACTGGAAGTAACTGACCAAAAAATTTTGAAAATTCAGGACGAAATAGTAAATATTCAAAAAGAAATAACGAAACCAAGTCGCGAAAAATCAGAGGTAGCCTATCCTTTCCCCGGTAGCGATTCCCCGGAAATATTACCTGCTATAACAACTACCTGTAGCGCAGGAAAAGAAAATTTAGTGTCAGTTGATGCACGGGATATTGCGACTCACTACCCCATGTATCAGTCAGAACCAAAGTCGTGGTTCAATTCCAATAGTGTGCCGAATCAGTCGAGTGTTGTGACGACTACGGTCACTAGCGTGAGTGCTCCCTCCTTACATGGAGGTATACAATCACATAGCGTGTTGCCGGGAAGAGGAGATGGGTGCCATCCTGAGTCGTTGTTCACGGGTGCGATTGGTCCGGGGATGGAGCCCAACATATTCAATACGACCAACAGAATCCCTTTCACTTACATGGGTAGTTATAACACCGCTACGACGTCGTCGGTGGTAAATCCGGTGATGACTCCGATTGTGCAGGATAATATGTTAATTCCCACTAACAATTCCCCTACTTATGTTAGTATGAGCTCTAAAGTGTCCCTCCGGGATATTGAACATTTTCCCACTTTCGATGGGAACATTGCGAACTGGTTACCTCGTGTTTTCCTGCTACCTAAAAGGTGAAAGTATCGGAACTCACAATTTCCAGAATCTTAAGCTTTTCAACTGTACTGAGGACAAAAAACGGGATCTTCTATCTCAATACCCAAAGTGAATGTTACACTGTCTCATTTGAGTGCATGAGAGTATGAGTGAGTAGTTAGTTTATTAGTATTAATACATGTTAATTCTATTCAACAAAATTTTGTTATTCAAACAAAATTTTTTTTTAACGACGCCGGGGAACTGTAATATTCCATTACAGCCTAATGATATTATGTTTTTAATAGGAGGGTGCCCGAAATTTTTTGCACCGACTGTACTTGACGTTTAACAAAAAATTTCTGGCTGTTCATATAATTCGTAATATTGTTCATTATTCTATTTCAAATTAACATGGAAAAACTGTAAAAAATTCATTGGGAATGATAGTTTTGGGAATCAATATCTTTATTTATATTTTAAATTAGTTATAAGTCTTGTATATGGATGTGTAAATGGATTATTACAATTCTTACGGTGTCAGTGCTATCCGAAAATATAGATCCACTATTGGACGGAACTTTCCAGATCAAATAACCAATCTAAAAGTTGACAGAATTTTCAGGACCACCCTTCACCTCTCTTTTAGATACCTAGGTCCTTCTAAAATCTAGTTTAATCCAGATTTTACCAAATTTTATTCGTTTCAAAGCCCCACCGCCAAAATGCTTAGTTTTGATTGGCTGATAAACCCACGCTATGATATTAGGGCGCAATTATTCCATTCCTTGCAAGATTTTTACTGACAACAGCCGGACTAAGATCTTCCCAGGATATAAAAGTCAAAAGGGAGCTCGAAAAGCTGCAGTAAAAGGTAAAATAGTATAATAATTGAATAAATACCGTCCAGGAAGCTATGGAGCCATAAGTTGCAGATTTTTATAGTAAAAAACTGGACTAAAATCTTAGTGAAATATAGCCAGAACCACAGGACGCCATGTCAGATGTAAATATTTAGTGTGGACAGGTTCGACGTTCCGTGCATTTAATTTGGTGTGCTAAACTCTTCATTTGTTTCGATTCAGAAATTTCAGAACAGTGATTATCCTTTTCACCCCTCCCAATATCTTATACAGCTAAGACCTGTCCGAGTAGTAATTTATTAATATAGATAGTAAGTGATTTTCTTACTAATTAACATGGCGGTATTTAATTTTGTTGTAGTTAGAATAGTAACCATCAGCATGCACGTGTAAAGTTTCAAGAAGGCTCCTATCTGACTCCCAAATTGGGAGTACGGCTTCCAGCGGGATGAGTTGAACATGTAGTTTGGTTCCGGGTTTCTGCCCCTTCAGGGCAGGGGTCCTATTGTTAGCTAATACTTCGATATGTCCCCTCAGGGCATTGATTAAACAGGTCGAGTAAGAATGTGATTTAATAAATATAAGGGCCAGTTGGCCCTGTTCATTTCTTTCCTTTCGTTACCTTGCATAGAGCCGATTTAACATGGTAAAATATGAATGTTTTCTGTGTATATTTATTAGTATAACATGTATTAATGTAGTGTGTAGTATGGATGTGGCATGTGTGTGTATATTTGTAATGTAGTATATTTGTAACATTTTCTAGTAGTAGCAATTGTAGTTAAGTGATGTAAGAGTGTGTGAAATTATGGAATAGGGACAGTGTAGTATTTACTATGCAATAAAATTTTTATTATTCCGTCATTAAGTGAACTCATACACAATATTTAAGAGTGAACGTAATATAGTATAATAATTCCGTGTACAAGGTCACATTCAGTTGTTCAAGGGTTGATTATATCATCGCTAGCCTCTAGTGTCAAAAGTCAGTACTAACCGCCATTCTTCCGTCGAGGTGCTTAGTGATTTAGTTTTCATGGAATTGACCTTTCTTTTCGAAATAAAATCTAGAAGGTATAATTCACAGCCCATATGAATGTACAGTTAGGTCAAGTGACCCAAAATTAATATATTCTGAAAGTTTCAACATTCTGTATAGTCTAGAAATCGAGATATTTAAGTAAATAAACAATCCGTAATTTCTTAACAGAAGTCGGGCGATATGATGCTAGTTCTTCGCTTTGAAATTATATTAAATGTTCATTTTTCTTCGTGGCTGCAGAAGTTTATTGTTGCTGCAGAATTTCATAAACATTAAACATTATCGCAGATAATTCTATTTTCAGTGAACATACGTAGGATTTTTTTTCTTTCTTCTTAGTAAAGCTACCGAGTATTACATAGTATTGTGTATGGGATGAAAAAGTCTTGGGTTCGAGTGAGGTTGTCGTGCGGTGATCGGAATGGGAAATGTTTGTAGTGATTATAGATTTTAAAGTGTTAGGATGAAATGCGTATATAGGCTGGGCGTAGATAGAGGAAACAGGGTGTTTGTAGAATATAGCGTCGTGGCAAATGAATATTAATGTGAATATGAATATAAAGTATATGAATATTGTAGTAAATGAATATAGAATATAGGACACCCATATAGTTAAATATATAGTAGCCCAGTGAATACTTCGCCGTGTGTTGACATATAGATATTGAATAGATATGTGTAACTACAAACATCTCAGGTTCTGACCCCTGCACCATGATATCACGCGGACCGGAGGGCGATATATAGTCGGACTATGGTAATACTTTGTAGTTTTATGTGTTATAATAATAATCAACCATAGTAATACCATCTGATAGAATGGGTAGCATCATATAATCGTTGACTAGACATATTGAATACTAAATTATGAAAAGACAATAGTAGTTATACAACAGGGCTGTAGTGAATCATATCTTCTGGTCGGTTTTAAAATAGAATATCCTGCTCCGTGAGATTTTTTTTTTCTTCACGTTACTTACTCAGGCTAGCTTACAATGTTCATGGAGGCGACGGTTCGGACAGGGGTACAGAAGCAAAACAATTAATTATTGAAATTTATTATTCGCGTACCCGGATGTCGACCCCTAGTCCCTTTAAGTATTTTCATTTCTTTTCTTAGTTTAATTAGACGAGGGAAATTAACGACATCCCAGACTGTGGCGTGTCTGCGCAGGGTAGCTATCGGTGATGTTTTGGTAATTGAAATCACCGATCCAAAATTCAGTTTATTTAATTTTTTTTATTTTGGCAAATCACTAATTAGGGATATCGTAGCTATTACTCTAGTTTCATTACTGTCCTCGAACCTCCTTAGTTCTTCTGAGGGGTCGAATGTTTTTTTTTTACTTAGAGATTTCAAAATTGGGGACGAAGTTACCTGGTCCCTTTTCCCCCTCTCCTTTTAACCTGCTGGTCTGGGCCGGATACGGGGATCGGATTTCAATCTTACAAACAAACTCTTGTGGGATTGGGATCTGATGGACACAGAACTTGCATCCTTGGCAGCAGGGCGCCCCTTGAGTCTGCGTATTTGAGTAGACCACCCCTTTTGGCATGTTAAGAATATTTTGGCTATGGATTTTGTTGAGAGCGAAATTCGACTTCCATCTTTGTAGCGTTAGTTATTTCTCACTTAAGTCTTTGGCGCCCCTATTCTTCGTCTTCCTTCTTCTCTATCTCTCTCTCTCTGTCTTCATTTCTTCAAGTTTTTTTAAATTTTTTTCAACCTTCCCCCCCCAAGATTTTGAACTTGTTACTTACGATTTAGTTAACGTACAACTCTGATCTGAAACTACCAGCTGAGACGTTGCAAGACACGATTCATGAATGGAGTAGATAGTGATTGAGTCCTCCATCACATTTTGACCTATCGCTGAAATGAACAAAGACTTAGTATTTGACGACAATTCGATTACGTTCTTTCACCGTCGTTCCTCTTAAGTTTTTTTTTTTTTTTTTTTTTTTGTAATCCGTTGGTCACTTTCCTTTCTGTTTTGGTTTTCGATTACTTTGTAGTTAACCTGGGCCCAGAAATTGTGTTTTAGGTTATCTAGTTATATCTTTAGAAATGCTCTGTGTTACGTGCCTGCCTTCCAAAGTTTTTTTTTTCTCCATGATTTAAGCACGAACTGATTATATAAAAGTGAAAAATTTATAGATGCGCGGTATCAGGTAGAAAAGCGATTTTCTTTTTTCATATGTAATGTCGGAAGTCATTTGTTTTGGGACAATGTTTGCAACCTTTTAAAAAAATTATTGTTGGGGGTGATTAATTTAAATGTGTGCGCATTTATAATAAATATATATATAGAGAGAGAAATGAATACGTCGAATGTATATGTACTTAGTATGTGAATATGATTTTAAAGTAAAAGTATGATATTAAATGTATTATGAATATATGTAAGAGCGCTCGTGTCTGTCCCCCTAAACGTGTATTGGTTGCTATAGTTACCAGTGAGTTCTCCGACGAATGTAAGAATGTAGATTTTGTTAAGAATACCGCCGTGCACTTCAGTAATTTTCCTTTTATTTTGAATAAATGTAAATGACAACTTCTGTAATTATGTAATGGCATGTATTGAAAAGTAACGGCAGGTCAAAACGTAACCCACATCATCATAACGAAAATTATCCCTGAACTACCAACCTAAAACCATCGTGGAAAGTGCACCTTGAATCCTTCTCACCATTAATATGTATCCTGTGACTTGACCAGTTTTTTTTTTCTTTTTCCAATTTGAACCTTTATACTCCGTACACCTGCGGGAGATCGTTCTTAAAAATTCGAATTATATACACATATATACAAAAGTGATCCTGAAGAAAGGTCTCATGACGTGTCCCAGTATTGAATAAATAATTTGAAACTATTCAAATAATAAGTTTGGAAATGGATCGTCTCAGAGGAGAGACATCCTCTAGTGAAAGTAGTTTTCTTAAGGTCCCTAGATGGGTAAAGCGTCGTAATGTGTGATCGTAGACATAAACTGTGACGAGTTACGAACCAAATATAAATGATGAATGGTTTTTTGTAAACCAATATTTATATATAGAGATATATATAGAGAGATATATATAAACACAAACTAAGTTAAATGGAGCGAAATGTTTTGGACGCTATGAGTAGTGCGTGATTTGTGATTTGAACGCTCAAAATTATTGATATTTCATTTCTCAATGTGAGATAGAGACTCATACAAGTTTTAATGCACCTAAAAGTTTTTTTTTCTTTCTTTCCTCTTTGTCCAATTTTTTTTAAAGTGAAATAAGTGTCTCCTTTGCATATGTCGCAAATCCTAATTTTGATTTAGCATGCCTAAGATACAATATATGTAATTATTTTTATTTGTCAAGATGACTGAATATATAAAATTTTACTAGAATATAACACTATGTACTCTATTAATATATAACCAATAACTTGTGCTTGTAATATTTTCTTCATAATTATCTGTTTGTCTTTTCTTTTCACTATGTATGTAATAAATTATTTGTATATTTGTAGTTAGTTGGTTTCCGTTAACCATATATACACTGTCCTGAGTGAGTGAGCGTGTGAATGCATGATAGATTTAATATAAGTAATTTTAGTGATATCATTTGTTGTATTAACATCTGTAACATATGTGTAGTGTTTTAATATATGTGTTAAGGTAAATAACCTAGGTCATGAAGGACCGCTACTAATGGTTTAAATCGGCTCTAGGAGTGAAACAAAAATAGCAGGATGAGCCTAAATACGACATCTTTCTTCCAGGAAGTTGAAACTCTTATTGATGCGATACATGAATTCATATTGAGTTTATAAGTCTGATTTTTTTTTTTCCTCTTGGCTAATTCATATGTGTGGTCGATCCTAGAGAACAGAGTTCAGATGCTGGATGGTAATCAATTACCGGTTGGAATAACAGTACAAAGAATTAAATTTCACTTTTCTCATTTCCAGGTCTAGGTCTGGGCAACCCCACGGTCGTGGTGCCTGGAGCTAGGTCTGGGTGGTATGAGGGAACATGTGTCTATTCCGAAGCATTCCAAAATTGATTAGTCGTTAATAACATTTAGAATGATTCATCTTTCAACGACTTTCCCGACCTTTTACTATATTTCCGGAATTATCCAGTAATCTGGTTTTTTATTAAAATACCCTATTTCTTTTCTTTCTTCTTTTCCTACCTCCTTCTTTTACCCTTCTACTTTCTTCTCTTTCTTTTCTATTTCTAAATGAAAGAAAACGAAGTCATGATTGAGAGTAGTCGCTATTGGCACGGTCAATAAGTTGTTTAGATGAGTTTTCTTCGGGAGTCCGATATGGAATAATCAACAATAACAAGAAAGTTTATTGGAATTTACTTTATTGGAAAATAATCCGGACTTCAATTAGTAGATGATGTTTCGTAAATCGTCCTCGTTAAAGAGAATTAATTCTAGCGACTTCTCTCCAGTACATTCCATTATTATTATTATTATTATTATTATTGTTTCTTCGTTTACGTTTTTCTTTCAATATTGGCTAACCGTGACAGGATCTGTTGCCCTGGAAACGGCGGTTTCTATGGCAACGGACAAACGTTTTTCTTTCAGTACAAGCGTTCACCTCTGATGCATGGGGTCCCTGGTTCGATCTTAGATTGCGTCAAGTGGACTTTGTGGTGAGCAAAATCCGTGTTCGTGGCTTTTGTCGGGGATTTTCCATCTTCTCCCACTTTCTCCAGTCCCTCATTTCATTCATTCTCATTATCACCCTCTCCTTTAACCTACACTGTATAACCGTGAGACGTAAAACGGAGATTTCCTTTCATTTTTGTAAATTTTGTACAGGTTTATTCAATTACTTTTTAAACCACCACTGTCAGAACAAACACAATGTGTTGACATCCAGAACAAACTCGACCTTTGAATTAATATTCTGGAACTAGTGAACCATTCATCAATTCTTCCATAAGAACTCGATCGAGTGATTCTTTTATACTTTTCTGTTTCTTCTTTACTGGTTAATCCCTCATTTCTCCATCTCACTGAGCATAATTCTTTTTTCTTTGACGTCTCTCAAATGCAACACCCCATTTCACAAGAGTTTAAATTTTTCAACCAGGGTGTAAAGACTCACAGAAAAGTTTCTCTTTCGGCGAAAAATCATCTTTTAAATCCATAAGTGCGGCACTATGAAAGTTGGTTCTACAGCCTCTTATAGACTCGACCGATTGAAATATAGTGTATAAACGAAGTTAGAAATCCAAGAATTTACATAACTGTTAATGTGTCCTTCTTGTTTGACTGATCTCACTCTAATGTATCTGAAGAGTTGAAAATACTTCTGCCATGTACACTTATGTCCAAAATTATTGTCGCATGTGTATAAATATGTTGTTCTACGAAAATAATTTGATATCGAATTCGTCCGGTATTTCTTATAATGTTAGTATGTGTATAATCGGCAAAGACATGTATGTGGCAAATTTCATGTCAAAAAAGCAGTAAATAAGAACAATATAACGAAAATAAAAAATTCTTGTCCATTTAGCAACATTTTGTTTTACTCATTCTAATTTTCGTGTTTGTAATTCTTTTCCTATGAAATTTAACACAAATATACATTTCCCGATTATACACATAGTATCAGTATTAAAAGCACCCTGCAAAATCATTATCAAATTATATTCTTACAAGACGACAGTTATAGATATGTGACAATCATTTTTGACATGAGTGTACTTAGTGATGGGTTTTATATCTTCTTCTCTTGCACTTAACATAAATTTTGGCTCCCATATTAAAGCCATAGGAACAATAGTTTTCAGTTTTTGGTATGTCTACGTTGAACGAGGAAGAAAATTTAGAAGACTTCAATAGTTCTAAAAAGAACGTTACCATGAATGAATCATATATTGTCCGTGGGATTTCTCGGAGATACTCTCCTTTCTTCCCACAGTCTCATTCCGCCATTGCTTCCATCGTATTTCACTTGTTTTAATCATAGTCTCCCTTAGCCTAACAAGCATAATCGTGGGACGTTAAGCTGAAAGAATTCGTTTCATTTCGTTTGTGTTACATTTCTACCCACCAAACTTGAGAAAATGATTGTCATAGTTTAGAATATTTTTTTTAGATTTGTGTTCTCTTTAATTCTTAAAGGAATGCTACTTCTGTGTTGTGTCACAGTAGCGTTGTCTTAACACTGAGACCAACAATCTCTTAACTAAATTTTGTCAACCTCTAGTTGCTTCAAGAAGTCTTCATTTCAACTTTTCTTACCCTTCTGCTTTATTTCTACAAAAGGAAAGACTAAGTACGTGTACTGTTTTTTTCCCTTAAAAATCAATTTCAATATAGCTTATTATTTCTGATATCTTCTCTCGGTGTATCTGATCAGAAGTGAAGTCAAAGATTAAGCTCTAGTACTTAGTTTTACATAAGTTTTTTCTGTAACAACCGTTGAAACACAGTCATTAGGTGGATGGATTAGCTATGAACACTGGGTGTAAGGTAAGATATCAATCTAAGATTTTTCTGCGTGAAATAGTGTTCTTTTAATATTGGGATCGAAGCGAAAAGTAGTTTCAAGGAGTCTAGTAATTAACCCATGCTGGAGTCATCATTAACCTGAAGTGATTTTCTGTGTCTCTACACTGAGAAAAATCCGTTCTGTGGACAGCGGTATATTGTACAAATTTACGGAATCCTCTTGCTTACTACAGAAATCAGTGTGAAGCAGAGATGGTCATCCTCCCTCATTTTGCCTTCACGAGGGCCGCCCTCACCCTCACCTCACCCTCATTTTAGTAGTTGAAGGTGAGGGCGTTGGAGGGTGAGAGTGATAAAGTAATTGAGGGTGAGTGTGAGGGCGTCAATGGAGGGTGAGTGTGAGGGAGGGTGAGTGCGGGGGCGTCAATGGAGGGTGAGTGTGAGGGAGGGTGAGGGGAGGTCGTCAATGGAGGGTAAGTGTGATGGAGGGTGAGGATGAGGGCGTCAATTGAGGGTGAGGGTGAGGGAGGGTTAGGAAAAATGACCATCTCTGGTGTGAAGCATACGTTATCCATATGCTACATATACACTGCCCTTAGATGTTATATCATGCCGTTGAAGGATGTCTGATATCTAACAGTCTTCCTTATGTTACATACATATACTATAACGGTACTTAGGTGCTATGATTGCCATTATAAAAAGTTAATTATGCATCAGTGGGATGCCTGTTATGTAAATAAAAGATTAAAAGGTTGTTTTTTATATTTTATTATAAAATAGATGATGATTATGGTAAGATGGATGATTAAACTGAAAGATTCGGAGTTCTTTAAACAAAGGGGAAGAATTTAAATTTTTGATTACACCGGTTTATACATTGACCAGAAGGGTCTTGGTTTATGACCGGGTGTCTCGTTAGCTGAAGGCTAGATCGAGACGGGAAAGTTAAAACATGCCAATGCAAGGCTATGCGTAGTCATAGAGTGATGACTTCCTTTTCCCTCAAATGAACCTCTTTGAGAAAACAATTTAAATATGGTTTTGTCTACTCACGTATATCACTGCCTGATGCTGTCCAAGGAACTGGCTACTGATTACGAATCTGTTATTGCTTTTGGAACGTTTATGCGACGCACTAATACTTGTCTTCGGTTGACGAGGCCCTTGGTTCAAACCCGCCGGGGAAATTGGATCCCCTTCTTTTTTCCTCAATGGCGTTGCCTCGCAGACTCGCTGATCTCGCTGCTCGGCTTGGAACCTTGTAGTCCTGGGTTCGAACTCGGCTGGCGGCTGTCCTTTGGCGTCTACCTTCAGCGGATCTGGACTGAAACCTTGGAGTCCTTCCTGTAGGTCGTCCTGGGTATAGACGGTTCTGGACACTCGGACTGGCCGGATCAGCTACCTGGACCTCTGATTCTTGAAGTTACATCCCTGAAGACTGGCGCCGGGTCCTATGGGTTCTCGCGTAGAGCGACGGCGTTTACACACTATTCACTCGTGTGAAATGGATAAGACTGGACGAGTAAACTTTCTAATTTTGGGCTTATATATGAATAAGCATCCTGGTTTACTCATATAGGTTTTTAATTTTAATCTGGGGAAAATGTGTTACTGTGACATCTTCGTTTCTATTTCCAGAATAACAGTTTGTACTGAAATTGTACTTGATGTCTACAGCTTCACACAAGAAATGTGAATTTCTTGATACTCAAAGATGATTGTTAAAATAAACGTATAATTTACTCCATTTTATTTGCATGTTCGCTACAATACTATTATATGTATGTTACCTTCGTCAGCTATATGTTATATACGTCCATTTGTATGTGAGATCCTGACCGCCTATATTGTTTCATGTGGAAAGTACGTATAGATGGAACACTTATATGGAAAGTATTATAAAAGGTGCGTATTCAATTACAAGTCCGCTGTACATTAAGTCCAAAAATTACAGGAATTACGCATGTAATGTACCTTTTTAAGTACGCCACCTACATTTTTTCTCAGAGTACAGAGATAAGTTTTGTGTAACAAGGAATTTTATGCAGTGAACTGTTCGCCGCTTCTCCTTTTCCCCCGAAATCAGTGTGTGACGATCTACGTCGATAACTGCTATGTTCACAACTATATTTCATTCCATAGGGTGAAGAAAGCACGATGTGGTTTCGGATTTTTTCTTGAAACAATTCAATTTATTTCTCAGTGTTAAATATGTTCTAATGGAAACAGATAACTACATGCTGATTCAAAGAGAAGAATGAAACAAATAAAATGCTGACCTTTTAGAATGAGAATAGAGCAGCCATAAGCAAATTACCCCTTTGCCACTATAGTTGGCTAAATTAATTTTAAACTAAGGTTTGTTGATTGAGCGATTATTTTCAGGTATGGAAGGTCCCTCATTATTTTGGAAATAGTTCGCACAGACTCACTCAACGACTTAGACAACAGTGTTATTCTCAAATTCCAGAAGTCCCATATTGTGGTCTTCAATCACCTGTAGTATAACCATTCTGGGTTTCATATTAGTAGTTTCTTGCTTGTTACCGTGGTCGATATCACCGCTTCCACGAATGCCTGGTAATGCTGTAGAATCCCTGAACAGATCACATGCGGATATCCTCATGTGAAACGCATTGGTACATAATTCACTTTCATAACTTAACGTTTCAGCCTGTGATTCATCGAATACGGAGCATCCCGAAGTTCATGAAGTAATTGCTTCCTGTTCTTTTAAATGCTGCAAAAGAATTTGCTGTACTTTACTTTAAAGCTTCTTCTACTTCTAACTTCCGTCTCTTCCCCCTGCAGCACTACTTACTTTTCCAAAATAACTAGATTTTATTGCCTTACAACTCAAGTTGTTGCGATTAAAATTAATTTTACAACTTCAATTCTCAACGTTTTATAAACGCTAAAAGATCAGAAAACATCAAATAGATTCCTTCTTGTCTGTTCCAATACATCATGACTTAATAAAAGTTGTTCATCCTATAATCAGGTTGTACTAATGACTAAACTTCAAGTTTCAATGCTTTTAAATTGTAAAAATCTTGTATTGTTTCTATGACGAGTTAGTCAAAGTCTAATCTTACATCAGCAATGCAAAGTTTGGGAAACAAAATAGCAAACACAGACTACATATGCCACTGATAGTTCAGTCGACCATTCTAGTCTGAGTGTTATCGGGATAGTATCGTAGGGAGCAACTAAGATCCGAAAATATCACCCTTTCTTTAACGACCGAGACCACTTCGAAAAATTAAAGAAAGGAAAGGGACACGAAGTTTAAATGCGTAACAGGACAAGATAAAGCTAATCGAGTATTATCAAATATTGGACACTACCAGAAAAGGTGGCAGTTGTAAAGCTGGTGACACCGAGCACATCGACAAGCACGGACCTACTAATGTGGAGTCTGTCTGCTATTCTTTTTGTCCCAGCATGGTCTTTAGCGCCTCTCTGGCAAAGGCGCCCAGACCACATGCCCTATTTGCCCCATCGTAGATCTATATCTGAAATATCTATATAAAATGATATATCTCCAATCCACCTTAGTTCTACACCTCTGATCATAGTCTGTAGGCAGAATAATAAGAGACAGTGGTGCCCGAGTTCATTTGGAGGACTTACTTGAGTTTTGATACGTAAATAAATACTTTTGAAATCCGACAAGGGTTGAAAATTTCAAAGGCGCTGAAGGTAGACTCAGTGAAAGCTAAGCTACCTCTAGCTACAGGTCTGGGTCATAGAAACCTACATGGTCTTTCTGATTTTAAGTATAGTACATTGAATCTAGATCTTCCGAATTCCAACAGGTCTGCACAAGACCCACAGCCATAACTCTAGGACAAGTAGGCGAGAGATATTTGCCTTTTTTGGAGGGAAGGTAACACTTGAGTTCATTTTACATAAATATTATTGTTGAGAAATAGGAGATATTTCCTTTATGAGCACAGTTTAAGGTCTGTTGTCACAGAGGTGTGTATTGTTATCAAGCTGAAAATTTAAAGATTTTATAAGTGAATCCATATTTATGCTTCTGTCCGTTTGGGAGTCATACCACTTCTAAATTGTTATCAAGGCTAGAATTGAAAGAAGTTTCACTAATCATTCCACATTGATACGACTTTCCGTTTGGAAAGTCATATACTGTAGCTTCCAAATTGTCATCAAGGTTGGGAATTTAAAATAGGTCTTACAAGTTATTCCATATTGACCAACAACATTCCGTTTGAAGTCATATCGCTTAAAAATTCCAATAAGACTTACGCAACGTCCTCTTCTAGTCAAATCGAAAGTGGGGAAGGGAGGTACAATTCTGTAAGATACTGAGCTCAATGTTGCTCAGAATTAGCCTCGAGAACGGGGCAGAATTTATTGGCTTCCTTCTTTGACTCATCCCCTAGAATAAGAAAGAATTTTTAATTGCTTTAATGATAGCATATTCAAGAAACCTTATGTATAATGTTGAATACCTTATGCTACGATGTTTTAACCTAAAACCCAGATTGGTATCTTTTTGATACAGCTTTAACACACCCATAAAATAGGACGAAAACCTTAATTAGTAACGTTCAGGATAGGATAGGAAAAGCACAATTTCATTACAGGTACGTAATTGCATTTGGGAAAACTATGCTTGGAAGTAAAGGCAGACACAGTGTTTCGTTCCAGCTTTTATCCCCTCCCTTAGTTAGAACACGGTTCTACGAAAGAACAACAACTCGCTTCCCCACTCTCTCACACTTTTCGTCGCGTAGTTTCTCTTTTGAAGCTGAAGATGTTAAGTCGACGACATACGGTTAATCCGTCTTCTGCTTTTGTCCTCAATTCGACACGGATGATACATCATCTGCATGGAAGATTAATGCTAGCGAAGAGAGAGAGAGAGAGAAACACAGACTCGTTCCTGTGGGGAGTAATGCATGTGGTTAACCCGTAGCTGTCCAGCTGGCGAAGCTTTTTGGTTAAATAAGAAGAATGAAAAGATGAAGGTAGGAAACTAGGCAAAGTAAAGGACAGAGAGAGAGAGAGAGAGAGAGAGAGAGAGAGAGATGATGGATATAAAAGAGAGGTAGGAAATGAAGAAAAGAAAGCCGCATAGGAAACGTGGGAAGAGGCACAAATACAGCGTCCAGACGAGATGTACCCTGATTTCATTTCTCAATTAAATCCGTAGCATGATAGAGGGCAGCAGATGTTTCCGTGGTCTCCAGAGTACCATTTTTCTCACTTCCTGTGTTATGTGGAACCCTTTTTTTTATTTAAAAAAAAGTAATGGCATAGTGTTTGCACATGGGATAAATAGATTTAACCGCTAGTTAAAACTGTAAATATAAATAAATATTTATACATGGTATTGGAAAAGACAAAAATACAAAAATCTATATTGAATTTCAGAAAGTATACTACAACAAAAAGAGAAGACAGTCTGCGGGAAATTGAAGGGACTTTTCTCTTGGTCTCTTTTACTTCTTTTCTTTTTTCTTTTTTAGGTTACCCCATAGACCAACGTTTCTCAAACTGTGACTCACCGATCACGAGTGGTACTCTCATATTGAAGTTTAATAAAACAAAGCGTGCAGGTTTACTTTTGGCTCCCCACCCGAAATAATTGATAACAAATGTAATTCTTTCACTGATTTCCTTTTTATAGTCTTTTAAATGATTCACACTGGGAAACATGAAGTTATCCCACTTGACTTAGATAAAATTCAAGGAGCTATGAGAAGTAATTGTTGAAAAATTACAATTATTTTACGATTTGAGTATAAGAATGCTTTCGGATGTATGGCATAAAACCTAGTGCGGAAACAGAAACAAACTTTTGCTAGGTGGGCACCAGAAACTATGCAGGGCAGGGCGAAGCAGATGCTCCCAAGCGGTAGCAGGCGCGTCAGCGACGGTGAGCATACGCATAAGAGAGGGTAGTAAAAGGAAGTAGGTTTTGGCAATGATACGAATTTCAGTGACACTTGTCATGATTGTATACTAATAGCATTCTACTTGTAAATATAAAACACAGCTTCTATAAACTGTACAGAAATACATTGCCAGTGAAAAATAGTATCTAACACAATCATCTTTCATATACATTCATTTATTTCATCCGTCGTAAAGCGCTTGTAGTAAGTTTACACTAATAACATTATACTTGTAAAACTAAAATACCTATTACTTTGTATTTGCACCCAAAAAACACGCCAAAGCTACAATTAAAGTAATTTGCGTATCAGAAAGATATTTGAGGATCTCAAACAGGTGTAGCTTATACAAATAACAATTTATAGGTTAAACTAGCATCAATTACTTGCTTGTTTGGGTTAAAATAAGAAAAATGAGTAATAAGTTCAGTTAGTCAGTCACTTTTTACAACTACTGAAGCGCCCTCTGATATCGGTTTATTTTCGATCATTTATATATATTCCTCTCCCCAAGTTGCGGGGTTGAATTTTAATTTTAACTGCATCGGAAGTGTCACTATTCATCTCAGCGATCTCGAAAACTATGGGTTTGACACTAAATTGGTCATCTTCGATCATATATGCAGGGTGGTAAGAAACTATTCGAACAAACTTCGGGAGCTAATTCCTGACATCGAAACAAGCAAAAAGGTCTCCTGGAACTTTGGTCAATGAGGGATAGTTTCAGTGATATGAGGTGCCGAAAGCGTGGGAAAGATGAACTTCAGGAGGCTGTAATTCAAAAACAATGCAACGTAGAGAGTTCGGTTTAAAACATGACACTCGAAGTCATACCTGTTCGATTGACAAATGTATGCTTCAAACCTCCGCAAAATGTGTGCGAGGGATTCTCCAAAGGAACGTAGAGATTACTTGCCAGGTTATAGGAGATCGCTATGTTTCTTTGGGGAATCCCTCACACACATCTTGCTGAGGTTTGAAGCATATAATGAGCTCAACTTATCACCGTATGACAGTGATATGATATAGGTATACTCAACTACTATGAAATGTCAGGAACACGTTTCCGAGAGTCCACTTCCACGGTGTTCCTGCGGAACTCATAAAAATATGATGTTAGTCCGTGCCCACGGGGTTCATTTTACAATGCTGTGTCACCGAAACCCAAATTTGACAAACTAACAGCTAATGATGTGTTCGTTTACCATTTCTAGCTTAAATGTACTGTTAATTTATTTTGCAGCTTGTGCAGAATGTCCTAGATTGTATTCTTAAAAAAAAAAAATCTTACAATTTTCTGTTCTCCATGCAGGCCCGTACTTATATATTAGGCGCCCCTGTGCTCTAAATAATTTTCCGCCCTCCTCCCCGGACAAACTTATGTCTTAAACAAGGAAACAGGCCGTGATTTTGCAAACATACCAGCCCCTTGATTAAAAGGCAACGAGATTAACCACTCTTCCATTGGGAACACATTTTCTCAATACTGGCATGTAATTTATTCATGTGGATTTTAATTTACTGTCCAGAGAAAATGCATTGTATAAATTCTTAATTAACCGTTATGTATTTTTTATATTTCATAATTTCAGTTGATTTATGATTGACTTTCTTAAATATTTAGATGTATGTCTGTAGCTCCTTTCAACTCGAGAACCATAATATATAGGAATATGAAATTTTAATGTTTTAAAGCTCTCAGAGAAATGATCCAAATGACTTACTATAGGTCTCTAGGTCACACATGAGCTGAGATATGGGGGTACAAACCCCATAAGAAAAACATGGGGATATTTTTAAAATAATCAAAAATGAGCAATGTTAGAGTTGAATTCATAGTTTTGGGGTCACTGAGATGAATAGTGACAGTTTTAACCCAATTCAACTTCAAAGTCATACCACTCCCAAGGAAGGGGGTGAAATTTAAAAGTAATCGAAAACGACAAATAGTTCAAGCTTGGGTATTATGGTATACCATTTTTGTTTCGCTTGTACCTCAGCTAATAATTGCATATTGAAACAAACAGGAAAACAAGTATACACATTACATATTTGGCTTTATTTATCCGCACCGTGATAAAAAAGTTTCGTTACAGGGGTGGGCAAATTGATAATTTGTAAAGATAACCACTTTGGAGGGTAATATAAAATAGTCGGGCAATATGGAATAAAAATATTAGGGGAAAGTCGGACAAAACCGGGACCCAAAATGTTTTTGCTTGTTCCTCAGCATCTATGTGGATAGTATAGCTTGAATTAGTTTTCAAATGTTAAATAGATTTGTTATTGAGACAAAAATGTTTATTTCAAAGGAAAAAGCTGGTAAATTTCGAGAGCAAAAACAATTTTTAAAGGGTATGCAAAAACCCGGTTTTGCCCGACCAGTTGGACAAAACCGGGTACATATAAAATAAATATAAAAAACTTTTCTCTTACAAGAAAAAATATGTAATTACGCCAAGAACCAGCACAGTAAGAATCAATACAACAGAAAAAATATGTGAGCTTAAAATGTACGGAAAATATAGAGGGCTAGACTATATTAGACCAATAACATAGAAAAATAACTTTAGGTCACGATTTTGTTAAATCTAAGAAGAAAAATCACAAATGAAAGTTTCATCATATTCGTCTATATTGCTACAAGCTTTGTGTGCCCATCCTTTACAGTTAAGACACTCTATCTAATCTTCTCAGATTTACACTGTACTACCCGGTTCTGTCCGAATGTTGATGTCCCGGTTTTATCCTACTACGCCATTATTCAGAACTACAGGCCTAGCACCTCTCAAAGAGCACAAAAATTATGATTCAAGATACGAAATAACAGCAGAAAGAGGTGTTATTATATGTTGTATACTCACATAAGTCAATCTTCCAGTGGTTAGGAATTGCAATATATTATCAATGGGAGACAAATCAAAACTTTTCTACACAAATTATTCAATACATCGCCAACATCAAAGAAGCCAGCCACTTACTCAACATTCTCTTAAACTAAGAATGACATGGCGGCTGTTTGAAACTAATTCCATGCGTTGGCCGACAGATAGCGACACTAATATAGCCCGAAAACCCACTTTACGGTTTTATCCACCTACCCGGTTTTATCCGACTTTCCCCTATATAAAAAATAAATGAGTTTTTTGTTGTAAATACAATGAATACAGTGACAATATATGAGCACTACGTTGAGAAACACTCTTTCTCTCACATTCATCACTTTTCTTGTTTGCCTTTTGCTTCATGTCGTAGTAAGTTTCGTTTCTAGTTGTGTTTTGTAAGGAGATCCGGTAATAATCTTGGCAGTTCCTCGTTTCAATCCTTTATTCAAGGTTTTCTTGTTATGTAGTAAAGGAGATATTTCAAGTGGTAGGATAACATCTGAGGTTTTAGAAGAACGTGCCACTTGTTGCATTTCTGGGTCTTGGAAACTATTTTGTGGCGTACTCGCAATCTCAAGCATATTGTTCTTCTATCTAGCTAGAGGTGAACAGGATGGCGATATAAGACAGTCAATTGAGTTAGCATCATTTGAATTTGTAGCAGATCTGGGTTCATTGGCAACAATAGTATCCTGTTGTTCGACTGTCTTACCTGTAACTGTACGGACGGTTTCCTTACTAAGATCTGTAGTAGATAGCAAAGAGCTAAATAGTTAAAAAGTCTCCATAAATCCAACAATAGCGTTAATGCAAGTAGGAAAGCACGTAGAGTACTATTCATATTCAAAGGCAGTTATATAAATGTATGTTTAATTACTCAATCTCCGACAGATATTTTTGTAATCGGAATATTATACGGAATACGGAATACTATGCTTTTCTTGTGGTTATTATGGAATACTATTCTATATTGCCCTCCACGCCATCTTGGAATGGAAAGAGTTGTTAAACGCATTCGTAGGCGTATAGGATAATGTCGCTTATCAAACTATCATCCTATATATCCAACGTCATATTAAACAATTAATCGTTATTCTACTATATTTCAATAGAAAAATACAGGTTGTAAAACACTTACGTGTAAAAGTTTTCACGAACATGAAATCAGTGTCTACCAACACAACAAATGCAACAATCAAAACGAGATTGAATGTAGAGTATCATGGGAGCGTCAGGTAGTAGTTTCTTCACTCTCTCTTGGAAGCAATACATCACACGTGAGATAATGAAATATTCCATATTATCCGACTATTCCATAATACCCGAACTTCCTTTATTACTGTTGAATTCATAGTTTCGGAGGTCACTGAATTTAACGACATCAGTCTTCATGATGTTCAAGCTCATCTTCATCCCTTGGGGCATGGGGGAGAGGAGAGGATGAATTTTTAAAAATAATGAGATAAGCTAGCTAATTAGTAACTACTGAAATTAGAGCGAATTAAACACATTAACATATTTTCTTGCACTTGCGCGCGTCTCTGCGAGTTGCTACTTTTAAATATTACTTTATTGTGAATCTAAAAAAAACTTAGAATTTTGCCGTCCTGTGCTTGAGCACAGAACAGCACTTACCTAAATACGGGCCTGTCTCCATGGAACACTTTTATACTGCATTGTATAACAAGGCATTATCTTCTGGCTGTCAGTGAACCCAAGCGGGGCATCATTGCTTTGTCTTTTTAGATACTTAAGTGTAAAGTAACAATTTAAATGTTATTTTCTTTCCTATAAAGACCATGCAACACAGTTGTAAATAACTGATTTCTAAAGTACCTAAGTGATAATGTAACCGTCATCAAGTGAGAGATCTTTTTTCTCTGCTATACTTGAAAGATAAGATTTTTGTTTGTTGTACATTTGTACCTATTACAATCGTTCACTTTATCAAATAATTGCGATTCAAGATAGAAGTTATTACCGATCTTCAGATATGACGTATTTCTCATAAGTTTTGTTCTTAGGGAAGAACAAGTTAGTAAATATGTCCTTAAAATCGTTAAAAATTAAATCCTAATATCGAAATATATTTCAATGATCTTATCAGACACTTTTCTGGGAAGATAAAATTCGTTTTATGTGGTTGCGAAACCTCTGAAAATAGTATTTTCTGATGTATGAAATTATGTATGATATTGGTTATTTTTAAGTAATAGTAGAAGAAAAATGAACGTATTTTTAAATACCATCTACATGAATATTGTCATTTATACTTTATTAGTACGGTACTTAATATCTCCTCATACCCTTTCTTGATAGAGTTGAATTTTAAATATGTAGACCGTATTTCGTAGTAATTCCAAAGTACTTCACTGAACCAATTAGGATAGGTTTGATAATTCTCTAGTTATATAACTTTAAAATTCATTTTCCATCGTTTTAAGCAACTCATTAATTTAAAAAGACGCTTTTTTTGTTTATTAGGCAATTATTTCTTCTCTCGCGGTCTCCTAGAAGATTACCTAGTATTATTTATTTCGTAGCCACCATTATTTTACCACCAAGTATTTGTAAGGTTTACTTACATTACTTAGTCAATATTATCTTCTCCTCTCAGAGAACAAAACAAAGGGTAACGAAAGAACGAATTTGCCATTACAAATAATATGTACTATGCGAATTATTCAACTTGAGAAGGTTGAGTACGTTTTTGACCATTAATTTACCGTATACGGTCGTGAAATGTCCGATATTGTGTAAGGTCCTCACCTCAATTTTTCGGGAAGTACAGAAATTATCTCTCTCTCTCTCTCTCTCTCTCTCTCTCTCTCTATATATATATATATATATATATATATATATATATATATATATATATATATATATATATATATATATACATATATTGAACCATGTAATATCCGCAATACCATTTCCACATTTTAGATTTTTCTTCTATTTACTATTTATTATTGAAATAGAGAAATAGGAGTATTTTCCAGCAATTACAGCTTATATCTAAGTAGATACGTCCATATATAGTAATATTGAATTGCTATATTTCTGTTTGCTTTCTAAACATTTTTCTTTGGTTTCGGACATGGTATCTGTAAGTATCGGTAGTCAAACTTATAATCTGAAAATTGCATGTAATGTCCGAACCCTGAAATTTGAGTTGAAATTTTGAGTAAAAATTTGCGGACATTACACAGGAATATGGGGTTATTTTTCTGTTTTCTTTGTAATAAACTGGAAATTTAACGATGTGGCTTTACAGTTTTCTTCTTTAGTTTTGTTAAATATTCCTTACTTTGCATTATGTAACTAAATTTAATATTGCGTAAGTTAAATTTGATTGCTAAATGTATGGGACATTTTTGATGGAAATTACTTTAGTAAAACTTAACATTTTTATCACTCCAAGGAAAAGAAACTTCAGATATGTAATAATTTTGTATAAGGCTTCTAACGAAAATATATGATATTATGCCTGTTGTTCTGCATGGTTGCGAAATAGTGTATGGCCGCTTACTTTGTTGGAAGAGCGTAGATTAGAAATATTTGGAAACAAAATGTTTTGGCCCATAAGAGACACGAATGTGAAATGGCGCCGTAACGGCGAACTGCACAATTTGTATATTTAACGTAATGTTGTTCGGATCTTTAAAATTAGGAGTCTTAGCTGGACAGGTCACGTAGCCAGAATGCAAGAAAGTAGGAACACTGACAATTTTCACTGTAAACCCAATCAAAAAGAAAAAAGGATGACCTAGGAGTAAATGTGAGTTCAATATTAAGATGGATTTCCCAGGAATAAATATACAAAATAGAAACTAGATCCAATTAGCTAGGAACAGAAGTTAATGGAGAGAATGTGAATGCATATTGAACCTTTGGGTTCGACAGGATATACAGTTAGTTCGTGTTTTGCAATAAAATGTGTACTAATTTCAGCAAAATCATTGTAGATTTTACTTGGGGGAACAAGACCTTCAGCCAGAGCCGTAGCTAGAGATTTCTGCGCCCGGGGCGAAGTAGAATTCACTACCCGTCGTACTCTTCTCACAAAACTTTCTTTTTCTTTTCTTATTTTTTTCTACATGTAAGAGAAGCGGTTTTTGCTGTTATGCCACACTGACGTTTTATTAAGTTGCTTGGACGGATCATTACAACAGCCAAAAGCGATCATTATGTATTCTTTAACAAATAAGAGCTGTTTTCAAGAGACCTAGTTTGAACTTTTTGTTAAACTTGACAAAAATACCTTTGGTTGGTAAACAAATCCACAGGAAAACAGTTATGGAAATGCTATTATAATGTTCGAAGTGGGTAAGAGTATTAATTTCCAGTAATAATTGTAAACTTTTGAACTTTTATTCTGACCACGCAGATGGCATTTTAATTTCGATTCTTTTACTGTAAAAAAATATTTTGTGAAATATAACGGAAATTTAGAAAGAACCATCTTTGCAAATTTTTCAATGTTGATCGATAAAGCTGAAGAATATGTTTAAGGTTTGTAGTCTATTTAAAATCCAAAATATAGTTTGGCTACTACATATCCACTACTACATATTCTTCACAGCACTTCTACTGCTTTGTTAGGTATTAAAGGCAATGTGCTTCATGCACTAAATGACAAATATGTTGTCATACTAGTCTTATTAGACCTCTCAAAGGCATTTGACCTTGTACAGCATGGTTTTCTCTTAGCAAAAATGAAATACTATAACTTTTCAGTAAATACCATAAAATGGTTCGAATTCTATCTGCATAAGAGAAAACAGCAAGTTACTTTACGTAGTTCCTCTCATTATAAAATTTCTGAAGCTGCTGTACTTGATAGAGGTGTTCCATAAGGCTCAATTTTAGGGCCAGTTTTGTTCACCTTATACACTGCCGATCTGGTATCTGTTGTACAGCATTCAAAGATGTACTGTTACGTAGACGACACTCAATTGTTTATAAAAGCCTTGTCTCAGGACTTACCACAAGTTGTTCGACTCCTTAACCAAGATCTTAAGGCTATCAGTAACTGGTGTATTGGTAACGGTCTTATTATTAATCCCTTAAAATGTACTTATATTGATCTAGGTTCTTCTAATAGACTTAATAAAATTGCTCCTGACAAATTAGAATCACAAATAATGGACTCAAACATTAGCTATTCACCTTGTGTTAGAAGTCTTGGAGTACAAATTGACGATAAACTTTCTATGAATAATCACGTCACTCAGTGTTTAAAAGCTCTAGGAATACTAAGAAACTTGTACAAAATACAAGACTGTCTGTCCAAAGATACCAAGCTACTCCTGACACAAACGCTGATACTGTCTTTGTTTGATTATTGTGATGTTGTGTATGGTTCGCTTCTAACAAAAAGCAATGCCATCCTGATCCGAAAGGTACAAAATTCATGCACCCACTTCGGTTACAACATACGAAAATTCGATCATATTTTGCCTATTTTGAACAGCAATAGCATGCTGACAATATCCAGAAGACGACATTTGCATTATTGCTCTCTCATTTATAAAATTCTTAAAACAACACGTCCCGCGTATTTATACAAGAAACTCACTGCTAGGTCAACTATTCACACTCACTTAACACGCAAAAGAAATACGTTTGATGTTCCACACCATAGACTCAAGCAAACCACTGCGGCATTTTCAGTATTAGCACCAAGGTCATGAAATTCCTTACCAAATGTAGTAAAAGAAGCTAAAACATTTAATTCTTTCAAGAAAATGTTAAAAATTTATATAATGGGCCACAAAATTTAAGTTCAGGTTCCCATGATTTTTATTCTATCACTCGAACTACGTAAATGAAATCAGACTTGGTACATATTCTTTATTAAATAATCATGCATTGTAAAAATATTTCATCACCCTCCTCCCTGCATAATGAATCACAGGCATAACTGATTTTGTCTCTATGTTATTGATCGGTATGTGTTTGTTTTCATGTTTGTATGCTTCTTTCTTCACTTGTCGTACTTGTGCGTGTGATTGTGTTTTGTTAAAAGTACCACTTTTTTCTTTTCTTTTTTTATCATCTTAATGTATACCTGTATTTTTGTTGCATATAACCGTATCTTATGACTCAATTGATTGTATGTTTTTTTGTATAACTCAATGCACTTCCTTGTCAAGGGTTAGTTGGTAGAGCAGCAATATGCTGAACCTCTCCCGCTTAACCCATTAGTGCCCAGAATTTCCCACTTATATTTTGAAAAGTTTTTTTCGCCTATTTGGTCTTACTAGTACTCTAAAATATATATTAAAATATTTTTGAAAAATATTTGGTTTTTTCTTGTTTTTTTAGCCCGGCAACTTAAGTTTCCAACAGGCAACATATTCAAGAAAAAGGGAACATTTTGAAAAGTTACAATTTTCAAGGAGAAAATACACTGGAAAATCATAACTATTAAAATCAAATCAATCCTTCCTTTACAGACCCTCAATCTTTCCTTCTGGAGTTTTTCAAATCAATCCAGTTGAGTCTTTCTCTTTAAAACACATTGTACCCAAAAAACAGTGCTAATCCCGCATCAATATATTATACAAAGAAAATGTAACAATTCTATAACGAAACAGACCCCAAAGTTACTTTACGATTACAACTAGCAATGTCAATCCATGAGTTTTTTGCGCTATGACGAAAAATTGCCATGGCAACTTAAGTTGCCAAGGGGCAGCAATGGGTTAAATAAAGCCTTTTTCAATTCAATTCAATATCCTTCAAATTACAGTAATTACTTAATTTCTTAATGAATGGAAATCCTAAATTTAAGATTACTTATTATTAACATATTAAAAATGCACTAACACACATACAAACACATGTATATTGTATGTATTTGTTTTTTGTGTATGTACCTAGATAAATATATCACACAACTAGATAGTTATGCACAAAAAATCCTGGCGATACAGGTAGATGATTGGAGAAATAATCTCAATAAATTCCTTCAGATTGGAAACATTTCATATATCTATCAATGCAATAAAAAAGTCAGTAGTAGTGATTAGTTTGAAAAATACGAAATTCATTAGGTTACATTCTGGTCTCTTAAGCCCCTACAACTGCTTCAAGTTCGAAAATATTATTATTTTCCTTGTTCACCTTCATTTGTAATATTTTCGCACAAACAACAGCTTGTTTATGTCTCTTTACTCCTGTCATTTTCATACCCTTATTCTCGCCATCGTGATTAATCCAATTTGGTAGAAAAGCGGTATTAACTAACCAAAGTCATCCCCATCAAACGTCAATGTATTTCAAACTTTCACCGTTTTGATTTTGAAAATGCTCCTGCATAAGTCATTACCCATCACTTTGTATTTCACATCGTCATTAACATATCATAATAACTTCCTTTAATTAATAAGTAATACCTTTTATTGACTCTTATTGAAATGTTTGAGTTGTGAGGGGAGTGATCAAGAAAGTTTTTTTACCAAACCTATTCTTTACAAACCAACAACAATATTGATTTAATAGGGTGCCAATACTTTTACGGGTCTTTCAATTTTTCCAACACTTTTTCTTTCTTCTTGGTCGTTCGGAGCACTATCAGCGCCCGGGACAACGTTTCCGCTCTCCTTCCAGTAGCAATAGCTCTGACCCTGGTCATGTTTTGTATTGGTATATAATTATCATGTTTATTAAAAAGTATATGACGTCAAACCCAGAGAGGGCAATTGTCCATAAATATGCCCCTGGCTCATTCACTTTGCTAGGAACGATAAAATGTTATTTTTATATCGGTATAAATTTTTTTCAGGAATCTCCACTGATTAAATGTTAAAATTATATGTAGATGGAAGAACAAACCGGTATAAAAACAATCAATGTATTTCCAAGAAAACAGAAAAAAATCCTTGTATAAAACAATGGGCTAAAATATACAGAGGTGTCACAGATATTCAGCACAATTAAATACTGTAGTTAGCAAAAAGGATTAAAGCTGCTCAAGAACTAATATCGGATTAAGTTGGGAAACACTTGGCCTTGTTAACACTGCTAAATCTATTACTTTCTGTAAAAAATCATTAGATTACATCATACTTAACAACAAATAGTGTAATTTGAACGAATATAAAGCATTAAGCATATATTAATCAGGTGCAAAATAGGTCGAATCGGGTTGAGAGTCCCATAAGAATGTTTGAACAAGCTGTTTAGTATTTTAATTTACATATTATGTGCACTTTATTATTGATTTGAAAGTAGATAAGTTATATTAAACGAATTTTAGTATGATAATAATTTATATTAAAAGGCGACGTAAAGACTCTGGATTCTTTTGATTGTTGAGAAGAATAAAGTTTCTTCACTAAAAGTGACAACAATGATTCAAGAATAAACAGAAGTTACTGAAGTAGACATGCGTATTCTCTAGACAATTGCGGGTGCGCGGGGACTCAGTGGAAGAGCGTTCACCTCCGGTGCTTGGGGTCCCTGGTTCGATCCCAGCTTGCGCCGTGTGGACTTTGTGGTGGACAAACATCGTGCTCGTGGGTTTTCTCGGGGTTCTCCCGTTCCCTCCCACTTCTTTCATTCCACGATTTCATTTATTTCTCATCTTCACCGTCTCCTTTAGCCTAACCGGCATAACCATGGGACGTAAAACTTAAAGATTTCATTTCATTTTTCTCTAGACAATTGGTGATAATTTGTAAATATATACCATTCGGGCTTAAACAATAATTAACAAGATTATTGAGGTTCAGACATATTATAATAAGCACACTTTTGACAGTATAGTTGCAACGGAGATACAAATTGAGTTTCTTAAGTAAGCACATTTTAATGTAAAATTTCAAATGCTAACATTCGCACAGATTTTAAATTCTACTTATGCTCATAATCAAGATGGCCATTCAGTCGAATTTTGAAACTGAAACAAGAAAAGTGCAATTCTACATAGGAAGATTCATTCAAATGTATAAGGCGAATCAGATTCTAGAAGAAAGAAGAGCTCCTTTCAGTAAATGACACATAAGCATTATGGAAAGTTAAGCTACATGTGTAGTCCAGACCATTCGACACACAAATCATTTGAGATACTGAAGAATCTCATGTTCACTTATTATAGTGCTCGTACAAACATGATTTCGGAAACATAACAAAAAAAAAATATATATATATATATATACCTTATGCTTCAAGCTACAAGTCAACTGCTGATGCAAATTCTGATTAACCTAAGAGAACAAACTATCTTCTCTAAATTGAGTTTTAAACTTGTCTGAAGCATTTGTTACTGGATCTATTGGTGATAGGAATAAACAATGAAGTAACAAGACATCAACTATCAGACAAAAGAAACTCACATTCCAAGAGACAGTAGATATGTCTTTAGCAGCAGTAGAGCAATCGGAGCAGCATTTGAAAGCCTTTCCTAACAAGTTACTGGAAACAACAGAAATGGACTGCAATAGTTAATTCCAGACAAACCAGTTCTACGAAAAGGTATTCACAGTCAACGTGTAAGAGATCAATAAGAAGGCAGAGAGTTACAGATTGCATCCATTGCTGATATGAATGAAAGACTAGGAGACTGAAATGCAGATCGTGCGACACTATACACGCAAAAGAAAGATATCCAGCTTATAGTAAACAATGTTTTAAATGTTCGAGGAAGAATCATGTTGCACACATATCTACTAAAAAATGTAGTGCAAAAAAAGACAGAGCAACATCTTAAGCAGTTGACTATACATAATGGTGGAGAAGAAAGTAATCAAGCAGTAGTAAATTTCATTATGCTATGGGATTTAGTAGAAGAAAAAGAAAGTTGCCAACGCTTACCATATACTTAGGTAAGTAATAGTTGAGTATGGGACATTATATACCCACAGACCTAATTTGGCTAGTACGTGCCCATCTAGTAGTATTAATTAACAACTGATACCAATTCAGTACAGTCAGATAATTACTTTACGAAAACTAATCACTATAAAACTACATCAAATAGCTACAGATGTAAGAATACCTTTAAAAAGGCTACATATAAGGACAGAAATTTAAAGCAAAGGGATTCTGAAATGCCAACGGGAGCAGAGAAAAGACATTAACTTTAATGCCCATTGTTATACGAATACAGAGAAATGTAGTCAGTATAGATACAGAAAGGATAATTTCAGCCGTAGAAGAAAGCATCACCAATCGAGAGAGGAAAATCAAATCGAAAAAAAGAGAGTAAGCATGAAGTTTGATATAATAAAGTTCTACGAGTGTATATAGCACAACTTTAAGAACAACGGCAAGAATATTGTTTTCCTTTCTTGTATAGAGAAATAAGAAGGATAAAGAGTATTATTAAACAGCTGGAGAAGAATGTAAGAAGAATCATCAAACAATTGAAGGAACATGAAATAATGTCAAAGAAGCATAAGTAAAAATTAAATCCAGAATATTTTTCTCATGTGAATCCGGAAGAATGTTGGATAGTAAACGAAATGGTTTCTAAGTTTTCGTACGAACTGTTTTAGTAGCTTAATTTATGGTATGTTTTGTTTATTGTTGACTGTAGAAGGAGATAAGTATTAAATGAATTTTATTATGAGAATAATTTATATTAAAATGCGAGCAAAAGGCTCTACGTTAATTTGATTATTCAGACAAATAAAATTTCTTTATTAAGAGAATTGGTAAACCTACTTTAGTATACAACTGTAGACAGTAGATTTAGAAATGAAATATTAGTAGAGTCTGTGAAATTGAAATATTTTAAGGGAAAGTTTCAAACACTAACATTATCCCGAAGAAGCATATAATCTTACACTCTTTTTCCGCTAGTAGTGCATTTGGTTAAAGCTTGTCGAAGTTCTAGACGGGACCAGACGCCATCGCATCAAGTCCCACAGGTACTCAATGAAAGACAGATCTGTTGATCATGCAAGGCAAAGGAGACTACGCAGGCTTTAGACAGTGTATTTTATAACAAAAAGGGTTTATAACGGCAACAATTGTATTCTGGATGTACTGCACTGGTCAATGTTATTTGTATGATCAGTGGAGAAGAATGGACGTTCTAACCTTCGTGTCTTCTCATGATATGCACAGTAGATGCCGTATGTCTTAAGTTTAACCCAATTAACGCATTCTTTTGAAAATTATCGTCATGTTTCTCTTCTCTTAAACTCCTTGATATAGAATAGTGACCTTACTTGGTTAAGTTGTTATGGATAACTTAACATTACGTTTCATAGCCTAAATGCTAATAACAATTTTAAAGAGTAATAACTGCTGAACATACCTTTAATACGAAATACCCTTTGTGATGTATTTTTATGATCTAGTAAGGGATTATAATCTTTGGTAGTACCATCTCCCAGCTCACTGATGGTGTTTTTTGTATAAAGATAAATAGTAATACATCTTGTTTTGTTTCTAGTCATGTATTATGCTCCACATAGTCAACATTTTCACCTACTGTAAGAGTAAGTAGTGTTTCTCTTTGTTTTATCAGAACCATATGCCATGTGTATTGACAGTGTGCGCCTTTCAGTGGATGTTGGATTAGAGATTGCATTACAGTATCAAACGTTACTCTTCTATATGTCTGATCACCTCACTAATAATTCATCAATGGTTCTTCACAGCGACACTATTATTATCCGAGAGCCTTCATAGAGAATACATGGCACCACAATCTCGATTGCCTAGTCTTTATCATACTTTTCTGCGATGTACAAGGCGAATTCCGTGATCTGCCACGTCGATATTTGTCATGCTTCTTCTGCAAAAGCTGTCCCTTGTTGACGCGTTCCAAATAAACTGACATATACTGTCTTTTGAACAGGGGAATGAAGTTCAGGTTACAGAAAATTGAATGTAGAATGATTCTCAACCATGAGCTTGTGAGGCATCTCAGCAGTAGTAAAAATTTATCTCGGTCGTTAATTTAAACAATGAATCGAAAATGCTCAAAATATTCGACAAATAGTCTAACTATTTTTGGAATTGGTTAGCAAGAATATTTCGAATTTTCTGTTAGAGCATTCGACTTAAGTTTCGAAAGCCGACTGGAGTTCTGAGCTCCAATCTTCCTCACCATCATCAGAGAGCAAACCTCTCCTCAACTTTAGTAATGACCTATGATCATTATTCGACTTATGTGAGAGTTTTTTGTTGTGTCTGTGCAATATAGAATGCTTATTTAAGTCGGACACGCAATGCGCGATTACTTCTGTACAGGTGCAAACTGGAAATACCGTGTTTACCAATATATACCATCATTCACAGCTTGTATCTGCATCACTAGAATAGTAGTAATTATTGAAGTTACTTAAAGATCGGAAATCATGACTAATGAGTCAACCTATCACTAGTTACAATTGGTACATTTACACTTTCACAGACACCAGTACAGTCATCTACTTTTTGTACACTTACCACTTCAAACTTTCTTTGTATTTCTTTAATTGTCTTCTTCAGTACCTTTTACTTTGTTCTTCAACTTATCTTCAACCAGAGACAGAGCTACTTCCTACAGCATGACACTTTCATCTGCATATTTTGTACAGTTTTCTTGTAACTTGCTTGTAGTGCTTCTTATTTGGTTAACTTCATTATTTCTGAGTTCTTCACTCATACTGATAAATTGTTGTAGTTAGTCTTCCATTTTCCTTCTTTCTGTCTTCCTTTTTCCCTTAGATATTTTTATCGTATCTCCCTTAGATGTATTCTTCTATTATTGTCTGCTAGCAACGGTTGTCTGCAAGCGTCCCAAGAATATTTTTCCTCTTCACTTAAATTTCTGTGCCAAAACCGGAAGTGGTATAAATCTATTATCACACCCGGCTTCAACATTAATTGAGGAAATGTCAGGATATACATACCAAACTCGTACTATTTGTATTTTGATGGATATAGCACGAGCTGAAGCTTTTTCTTTTTAACTGTATCTTTTGCACAATTTGATCGGTTGGCATTTGTCCGTTATACAGCGGCAGGCCTTTTTTATAGATAGATTGGCCATTACTAACGCCCAAAAGGGTAAGGTGATAGGCTAATTCCGCGATGGACTAAAGGCCTAAGTGATGGAGAAAACTTTCCCTGAGAACCGGAATTTATTTAACCGTCATATGCAGTATTGGTGCAGAAACATTTGAGGAAATCTTGCTCCTCCGCCCTCACCCCACCTCAGAACATCAGTCGATGCTCTAATACCACCAAGCACATGAAAGAGGACACAATAATTTTATTGAGCAATAACATAAGGTATTGTAAAACACGGGATATATCGATGTAATTCAACATTCTGACACTAACATTTGACTTCTTGTATCTCGAATTAAAGAGAAAATAATTTTACAAAACTAAGGAAGAAATAAAGGAGATAAAATAGAATCAGGTCCGCAGGAAGCACAGTCGAAAATAGAGAACTTCTTTATTTTCCTTTTGTTTTACTAACACAAATGTTACAAGCAACGAAAACTGGAGGAAAAAGAAATATTAAAACAGAGACAAAAATCGAAAGTAAAAGTAATACAAAAACGCACCTCCTATTCGTGAAGTTTCTAAGTAAAGTTATTTTTCTTCACCGCTAGGTGTCTCTGTTCTGCAATGTCTAAACCGATCTTTTTTCGTATCCATTAGTGTAATTCTTTCTTGATTTTTTTGTGTGTGTTCACCCTGGTTCATTAAGCATGCCAACTTCTGCAGTTGGTGGCCTAATTTTACGGTTTAGGACGATAAGACAATGCAAGCGGCAAGAAACAGGAACAGAAATAGAGTTCCTTTTAGATTATGTTAAAAATAGCAATGAAAAACTGTGCTTACTATAATTGCGTTGTTTTGGATAAAAACGCTTCAATGTCAAAAAATTATATCTGACTCCGTCATATGTACTGTCACTGACATCCAAAGTTATTTTCCGTTCCCAAATTGAACCATACAGACCAGGGGCGTAATTTAGGAAGGGTAATTGCTTGAGATACTCATGCTATTTAATAAATTGTACTGTATACTATTTAAAAAAGTGAAAATTATAAGTCTGTGGACTATCTACCTCTCGCACTCCCCGTGGCGAAACCTGAAATAACGCTACCGGTACAGTCCGCAGCAAAAAAACCTGCAACATGAGCATGTAAGTTTATTGTGAAACGACGAAGTCTCTTGCTCCACAATAACTGTGCAGGGGAGGACGCCGAGGTTTCTCCTGCGTGATTCGTGCCACTTAGACGTTATGTTGATTCCCTGGGCTGTTAGGCGTAGTTTCACAATAAAATTACATGCTCATGTTGCAGGTATTTTGCTACGGACTGTACAAACAAACAACGTAAGAGTGGTTGCTCCGTTGGCTTCTTGCACGGGCACCAATCACTATGGACAGTGGTGCGGATCAGTTTAGGAGAATGTGGACAACCAGTATACAATATACCATTTCTTAATTGACTCCATTCCAATCTGATTCTAAAAGTCAATTATTCTCCGATTTAGAATTATCGTGCGGTTTACTTAACTAAGAAATATCAAGGAATTGTATATCGTAAGGTAACCTACGAGCATCCTGGGAGTATTTCAATGTTCCTAAAATAACATATATTACTATTTGTTTCTGTAATACTATTGTTAAAAGACCATATTAATCACATCCTTACTGAAATTCAGCATACAATCTACATAATATACGCTACGAATACATAAAGAAAACAGCAGCAGTTACAAAAACGTCAAAATGTCATGTGTATGGGTTGGGAACGGTCATACTACAACTGCAGCGCCAGGCTTGTGGTGGCGATGCGTTAGGGTGAACTCTGTACTACGTAAGCAGCTATAAACAGTAGTATGTAGTGAACTGAGGATATGGTGATAGTCTGAAATGGATGATCTCTCTGATTTTTAACGAGGACACATTGTTGGGGCTCTGTTATTTGATGCGAACTTGACGCAAGTAGAAAATGTGTTGAGTGTTCCGCGAGAGACAGTGTCGAAGTTGACAATAGTTTACAAAACCACATCGACCAAGAGGGACAGTGGTCGGAAGAACAATGGTGGTGAGTGACAGGTAACACCGAATATTACTGGATTAACACTCAAAACTATCGTTGAACTACAGTGCAAGTGACTGAAGAACTAAGTAGAATCTCTCACAGCCTGTTCTGATAATTACATTCCGCAACGAGCTACATGAGATGGGTCTATGTGGTCAGATTGCAAGAAACAAACCGCTGATAAGGAAGCATAACGCTTTTGCACCATGTCAATGGTACCGCGAACATGAAATATTAACTACTGACCATTTTGAAGGTATGATATGGTTGGATGGGTCATCGCTCAACTTGTTTCAAAGCACTGTCCCTTTTTATGCTCAAAGAAGCGAATGATTCGCAGTGTCTCTGACCAACCATCAAATATAGCAGTGGATCGTGATGCCTTGAGCTTCAATATCTTGGTTTTCGGCAGTTCCTGTGGTGAGGCTTGTCGGTCGCATAATTGCCGTGATTATATCGCTATTTTAGTAAACCATGTGCATCCTATGGTCCAGATATCACTTCAGGGTAATGATGTCAAACTCCAGAATGTCAATGTACCGATTCACTTTGATAGAGCTGTTGTGGTGCTTTGAGAAACATTGAGATGAAATTGAACATATTCTTTTGCCGGCCGAATCTCCAGACCTGAACATAATTGAACATCTGTGGTTCTTTAGGATACACGAATCCGGAGCAGACTTTCGCTACCATCCTCTCCAACTTGAATTTTACGCTGCTTGAGTGGTATAATATTCCATTTGTTACCATTCATGGTCTCTGTGACAACATTCCACTTCGCATCAAAGCTGTTCTGAGAGCCAAAGGCTGTACAAGGCCAAATTAATATAGTACTTTGAACTTTGGTATTGCCACTAAATTGATAAAGTTATTCTAATATACAATTAGAATACACCTATTATTAAGATTTATTGGAGGCACATTGGCTCAGTGTAAAAGAACCCAAATTTGATGCGAGAAATCCCTGGTTCGATATCATGTCATGTCAGTTTTGTGGTGAACACCATTGTGTCTGTAGATTTTCTCTGGATTCCTTCATTTCCCCCCACAGTGTCATTCCATTAATCACTTTGATAACCATTCACTTTAACCACTCATTAGTCTTCTTTAGCCTGCAGGGCATATTCCTGGGATGTGAACCCAGAAATTTTATTGCATTTCTCAATAGATTTGGAATGAAATGATTAAGTAATTTTAACACTCCTTTTAAAAAGCCAGCGAATAGATTACACAAGGTGGATTACTTAAAGTACAATTCATACCC
Organism: Thermobia domestica; assembly: GCF_964235325.1. Classification (NCBI taxonomy): domain Eukaryota; kingdom Metazoa; phylum Arthropoda; class Insecta; order Zygentoma; family Lepismatidae; genus Thermobia; species Thermobia domestica. The sequence continues at coordinate 179,423,563 of NC_137465.1, read as the reverse complement.
ATACTCAGGTTTGTATCTGAGTCAAGTAGTCCCACTGGGAACAAACAATGGACCACATATAGGTATAGAAAGCTTGCGCATTAGCCATTTGGAGCACTTTAGTTGGCTCACCGTCATTGTTGTTGCACAGAAAAGATTGCTAATAGAAAACAGTTACCTTAAATGATTAACGAGTGTTCGAAGGATTCCCTCGACTGGCACAAATTTTTCCCTTTTCTTATCAAATTTTCCCTGGTTTGTTCAGTGTCCAATACCTATGACCCATGGCGTATTTACGATTTTGTTTCGGGGAGGGCTTTGCTAACTTTCGGGGCGGGCTTTGCCTGAAAATATGAAAATTCTGCAAGATATTTCATATACTTTACTATAGTAAGTAAGATTTCGAGGGGGGGCTTAAGCCCGGAAGAACCCCTAAGTACGCTACTGCCTATGACAGAAGATAAGGTTAATTTAGCTATATTAAAGGAAGTACCAACCATATTTATTTTATTCATTTGTTTTTGTGTGTATTTTTTGAAACAAGAAGTACAAACAAATACACCTAGCCAACAATGAGTGGCAAACTATGCTACTTTGTACACATCGCCATTGTGTTGGTTTATTTCTGAAGAAGAAAGATACATTTCAACATTTATACTAGTCAGCAGTCATCACAAGATTTTCCCTAGATTTTCAAATTTTATCGAAAAATTTCTTCTTTCCCTTTTTGGTAAATTTACCCATGAAATTTCCCTCGAATAATTAACATTGGTAATAATAAGAAAGAAAGAAAAAAGAGAGAAAGTTGCCAACAAACTCCACAGTAGTGGCAGTAGCAATAGCAGTTCACATTGCGGGTTTTACCCTTATTTGCACGAATTTCAAACCGTAATCCCTGCCGTCATTCATGAGGTTGTGATTATCGATTGGTTGATTTAGTATTTATTGATACAAGATTGTAACTGTCACAGTTTTAGACTCCACAATCAATATCATAAAAATTGTTCCTCCTACTACTTTACTTTCGTCTTCTAAACTGTAAAGATAAGCAAGAAAGTTACACTGGAACGTGCGTAAGGACAGAGTGGGCATGGGATCTCCACAGAGCGTCATAAGGTCGTGTATTCTGTACGAGTTCAAACTGGGATCGAACGCCGCTGCAGCAGGTAAGAAGATATGCCAGGTGTTTGGTGAGGGTGTCGTGACTACGTGGACAGTGCAGCAGTAGTTTAACAAGTTTAAGGACGGTGACGAAACACTTAAAGACGCACCACCTGCAGAAAGACCAACACGTGTATAAAATGAAGATCAGAGTGTTGACATGTGATAAGAAGTGAGTCCTGTACGAAGCTCCACGTCGCCTCATCATATTAATCAGCATCCCATGAACCGGTTCCAAAACAGCCGAAACCAACACTGCATCAGAAGAAGGTCCTCCTGTTTGTTTGGTGGACTGCTTGCGTCATCGTGCATCGGGAACTGCTACCAGCTGGTCAGAGCATCAATGCAACTGGGTAATGTCAGCAGTTGAGCCATGTTCAACAAAAATTCAAAACTCTGAAGCAAGCACTTCTGAATCGCAAAGGGGTCCTCCTGTTACAGGATAACGGTAAGCCCTATGTGGCTATTACGACCCGGGACACCATTGTACGCCTTGAATGTGAAACACAATTGCATCCGCCATACTCCCCAGACATTGCTCAGTCCGATTATCACCTGTTCCATTCCTTGGACCATCACCTTAGGGGATGCCAGTTCAAATCCCTAGTAAAGGTACAAAACGTACTTGATACCTTCTTTGCTTCACGGCCCACCAAGTTCTACCGCTTCCAGAATGTTGGTAGAAGGTCGTCAACGCTGATGGGGGCTATTTTTCCATCTTACAGATATATCTTAGGTAACATATCGATGCTCGAAGGGGGTGGGTGAAAAAGCGATAAAACTTTCTTGGTTACCTTATAATTACCTCATTCTACACAAAGAATGCTCATCTGTAAGCAAAACGTGAAATAAAATGAATTAAGTTTTACGTCCCGCGATTATGCCAGCTATTCTAAAAGAAACGGCGATTATGAGAAACGAATGAAGTAGTGGACTGAAGAAAGTGGGTAGAAGCGAGAGAACTCCGAGAAAACCCACGTTCACCACAAAACTTACGTGGCGCGGGCTGGAATCGAACCAAGGGCCTCGTACACCAGAAGTGAACGCTGACCCACTGCGGCCCCTTGTGGACAAAACAATCACATCATCCATCAAGATGAAGTTTCTCATACACTATCACAAAATAATATCAGATATCATCGGCTTCTACTGTATTGCAGGTTGCATGATGGCTAAGTGGCAGAGTGCTCATGCTCACATGTGGTGCAAGGGTTCCGTAGGTCTATCATAGGTTACGTGCACTTGTGGTGATAAACATCATGTTGTGCGGTTTCTTAGGGTTCTTCCGTTTGCTACCACATTCTCATTCAACCAAATTTTATAAAATCAATTATTTTCGTTAATCGTCTCTCTCTGTTAGCTACATTGCATATTCATGTGAAATAGAATAATAAATTCTGTTTTCCTATTTAAGAATATCGAATAGCAGTGCTGAAAAGAAATGCTAACTTTGATAGGCAAATAAGAATTAGGTTGTCTAAAACGTATTGAACATTTGCTGGTTATAATTCAGATGTGAAAATAGCATTATGAAGTCACATATGAACCATTTTGTTCGAGTACTTGTCATTTTTCTGGGAATGCCATTTTTCTAGAAACACCATGACCCCCGTCACTATAGAATATATGTAGTTTCAGATTTTGTTTCTTAAGTGAGACATGTGGTCTACAAGATCCCTTTTTGAAACTAACTTAACATTATTCAAGAAGCTCTGGAGAGACCGAAACAGATGATAGTCTGGTGGTCCCAGGTGTAAGCTATAGGTTGGATGTATTAAAACCTTCCAGCCGAGCTTTCTCAATTTCTAACAGATCTTTAAATACCGGTACGTATGCTCTCTGATGTTGTCAGCATGGTATACAGCATCCTTTCTGTTGACTATTTCCAGACATTTCTTTTGAATTACTATATGCACTCGTGTTAATTGTCGACAGTAGAGTTTCAAGTCTATCATTCTGTCCTATGCTAGCAGCTCGCGCTGCAGAATGCCCCTCCATTCCCATCAAACGCACAGCGTAACCTTTCTGGGCGCCAGTATGAGCTTACTACAGATTGTCGTTACGTTTGGTTACAGCAGCGTTTCCTAACCGGTGTACCGCGAGGAAATTGAAACAAAATTATTAATTCTGTAGCAACCAAATTGCTAGACATAGGAAAGAATGTATATTTGTATTTCACATTACCATGAATCATGGGACAAGATATTTGCTTTAGTATGTGATTATTTAGATGCAGCAGGTTTGTCTTGTTTGAGTATTTGCACAGATGGCGCTCCTTCTATGACAGCGTCTGTAAAGGGATTTTTGGCATTAGCCAAGAAAGCCAAAAAGAAAAAAAATATCCGAAAATAATATTTACACATTGTTTTCTCCATAGAGGAGTATTTCATTCAAAATGACTTGTTCCTGAACTTGCAGAGGTATTAAATCAAGTGAAAAAAAATGGTTAATTACGTAAAAGCAAGGCCTCTTAGAACAAGATTTAATATATGTTCTGCAATGGATTCTGAGTACACTCACACAGAAGTGTGGTGGTTGTCTAATGGTCGCGTATTGTCAAGATTTTATGCACTTAAAGAACAACTTCTCCTTCTGTCAGAAGAAAGTGAATATGTCGAATTCCTTAGTGATAATTCCTGGTGCAATAAAGTTGCTTTTATTTTAGACATGTTCCAATCATTGAAAACGCTAAACGAAAGCACGCTGGGTAAAAATGAAACTATCCTAACCTCAAGTGACAAAATTTGCTCATTTAGGGAGAAACTCTCAGTTTGGGAGGACATAATTAGAAAAGAAAACAAATATGACATATTTGAGCTTACAAGGTGCTGTAAAATGGACACAAACCTCTCAACACTCATTTCAGACACATTGTCTTCGTTGTGTACGAAATGTTGAGAAGTATTTTCCTACGCTTCAGTTGACTACGTTTGACTGGTGAGGAGCCCCTTTGCGCCTTCTGTCCTACAGTCAGCAGAATTAAATGTCCGGGAAGAAAGTGAATTGGTCGATGTGAGGAATGACCAAGTTTTGAAGCTCCAGTATTCACAACAAGACATTGCATCATTCTGGATTTCCAGCTACTTCTACAAAGTGAAATTTCTCATTCTCTTTTTTAAGTCCCACGTAAGTGAAGCAGTATTTTCTGCAATGAACTCTATCAAGTGTTCGGACAGGTCACAACTGTTATCTCCGGAACACGATATGAGGGTGCGTTTTTCAACTATCCGTACAGAATTGAAGAAGATTATGAAAGAACATCAAACGCAAGTTGCACATTAATTCTGCTTCGTGCACCAACTCGTTTTACTTATTTTTGAAAAAATCTTCATATATTATTACTAAACTATTGTAACCTTTAATAAATATTGTTGAAAAATTGTTACATTACTAATATTATTGAACAATTGTATTGATAAAAAAGTATTTGTTATCATTGCTATTATTTTCCTTATTGTTGCAGACTACTTCGTCACTTGAAATTTTAAAATATTCAATCCTTTCGACAAAACAAACATGCACAAAATTCAAAAATTACCTACATTTGTATTTCAAAAATACAAAAGATTTGTTTATTCCTTTCGTTATTTAGTAATGTTCTTTCTTAGTGAAATGTTATATACAGTTTTCGAAAACGAAAGTGCATTTTTAAAAACGTGAGTCCTATATTTATTAGAATGAAAAATAAGTATATTGATTTACTATGAGGGAAAACCAGTAATCAACCTTTCTTCTCTGTGAGAAGATCAGTAATCACAGAAAAAAAATACCACTGTATTTTATATTTACGAATAATAATAATAATAATAATAATAATAATAATAATAATAATAATAATAATAATAATAATAACAGTGTCTATGAGTGTGCCGCGAGAATTCACGTTACACCCGTAGTGTGCCGCACGTTGAGAAATGTTGGGAAGCGCTGGGTTAGAGATTAGAAGATAAAAATTCGACCGAGTACATGATTTTGTGCCTGAACATGTGGCATCCAAATATGGTGCTTCTTTTTGTACCCAGCTCTCTCCAAATAGTTTAACACTATTTGGTGATGACTGTTTTGGTTATTGGCGATGTCATGTCTGCTTAAATATTGATCTTGCTTGACTTTTGCCAGAATAGCATTCATTTTTGCTGTGGTTGGTTGCACACTGTCAGGAGCATCTTGTAATATCGAAATTTCAAGAATGAAAGTGACTGGATCATTTTTCAGTTGTTGATTTTTTATAATGTATATAGCACAGGTTTTTTCACTGGCCTGTGTAGCACTTGCCCCATCGAAATAAAATGTAGTGCAGTTTTGTGGAAAATGTACTCATTTTTACAGTACGATACCTTACGTCTATTTATAAGAATTGCTACACAGTTTGGACGCCTATATGCTTCAACTGTCAAATTATAGAATGACATAACGCCTGACTCGCTTCGACTCATACACCTTGAGATTTGGGACAATAACGCCATCTTATTCGCAAAAGTGTCATTATTTTTAGACTACCTGATATATCTATCCATATAAATGACACATAGTGTTCTTAAAACATTATACTGCACATATCAGCGTAACCAACTAACATTGAACAATACATTTCTTAGTTAACATTTTTTAACTGTGAAAGACTTGTTCTCTTAATCACATCATAATCAAGATTCGTTTTCTTACGTTTCCGAAGTAACATTTCCACTTCTAAAGCAATCTATTTCATTTGACACCATATCTGTGGAGATTATTTCAAAATAGGCACACTCGTTCTTTCAGAAAAAAATGTTTCGGGGTGGCACACTTAGAATTCCGGAAGGGGGCACTGCTCGTACTATTCTAATTATTATATTATAGACGCTCCGGGGGGCAGTGCCCCTCAAAAAACATGTACGTAAGAAACACTGATAGGCATATCAAATTTATTATTTCGTGAGATGACCATATCTATGAGTTAAACATACATATTTACTGCCAAACCAGACCTTTAGACACGTTTTACTAAAATAAAAGTTTTTTAAAACATCTATGTTGAGGTTTATTATCCTTAAAGTTATATTAATAGGATTACTTCTAGACATGTTTGTTGCATATTTTTAAGGAAATAAAATTCTATAGGCAGATTGTTTAACAAAATATTTTAGAGGCTTTTATTCTGGTTTTAAGTTTCCCTTATTGCTTTTTTTAAATCCTCTTTTTACAATCCTCTAAACAATTTTAATACTATATCATCAAAGAGGATTTTGCCTTATTACAAAATGAGACACTGGTATTGTGCTAGACCTGTACATATACATTGATATTTATATATACAGTATACAAAAACTGATAATGATGTATTTTCAAGTGGTTATACTACTTCTTGCTTTTGTTAACATATGAACCAACAAATAACAATTATCCTCATGTAATAACAGAATTTTTTAAGTGGAAGAGAGAGAGAGAGAGAGAGAGAGAGAGAGAAAGATTAATAACAAAGTTTATACAATCAAGCGCCTACCTATTGGCTATTTGATGTGAGTACAAATAAATTACACAGCTACGTTGCCTGGAGATATGCATCAGAGAGAGAGATAAGCGTACCACTGAAAATTATTTTCCGTGGTTTGCAGAATATTAACTATGTGCCAGGTAGAAGAAATATCACGCAAGTAAAATATTGTTTTTTTTTCCTCTAATTTTCTGTGTGTTGTATAAAACAAAATTGAAATTTAAAATATAGTTATGCGTATTGATTCAACAATACTAGATTTACAGTATTGGGTAGGCAGGATTCAAATGTCAAACTGATGTGATTCACTTTGAGAGGACAATATACGAGATATGGCTAGAAAAACCGGACTGATGCTACCAAATCTTTTTATTGGACATTTTGCACAATGGAACCTCTATCACCTTCAAAGTACTCCCCTTCACGATCCTTACATCGTTCTATACGATTCTTCAATTGTTGGAAACAGTGTTCTCAGTATTTCTTTTTTGAAATCATATTAATGACATCCGTCGCTTTTCTTTCTACAGCTTCTACTGTCTCAAATCTGGCTCCTTTCAGGGCTGACTTCACAGTGGGGAATAAAACAAAGTCGCGGAGCAAGATCCGGATAATATGGCGGGTGATCTAACACTGGAATGCCATGTTTAGCCAAAAATGTCTTAACTGATAGGGCCGTATGGAGAATTGTTCTGGTGCAGAATTCATGACTTCGTTTTCCACAAATCAGGTCGTCGTCTTATTACTTGCTCACGAAGGATTGCCAGAACATCAAAATAATAATGTTGGTTTACAGTTTGATCCTCGGGTACCCAACGAACGTACACGATCCCACGGACGTCAAAAAAAAAAAAAAAAAAAAATCACGGCTTTGAATTTCGAGTTTCTCATTTGAGCTTTCTTCTGGCTTGAAGAAATCGGGCTCTTTCAATGCATTGATTGGCGCTTTGTTTCAGGATTGTACATGAAAAATCACGATTCATCACACGTAATCACTTTGTCCAAGAATGTAGGATCCTTTTCAATGTTTGTTAAAATGTCAGTACAAATGTTCACTCGAGCTTCCTTCTGTTCCAATGTCAGGTTTCTTGGCACCAATTTTGAGAACACTTTACCCATGTTCAAATCCTCATGTAAAATTTGACGAAAACTTCCTTTGTCTGTTCCTGTGATGTCAGCAACAGCTGTAATACTCAATCAACGATCTTTCCGAATCACATCACTCACTTTTTGAATGTTTGTTTTTGTTCTCGACGTGCAAGGTCATCCTGGACGCGGGTCGTCTCTGATCATTTCCTGACCCTCTTTAAAACGTTTAAGCCACTCAAACACTTATGTACGTGATAAGCAATAATCTCCGTACACTGATCTTAACATATCGTAAGTTTCTGTTGCGTATTTTCCCAGTTTGCACACAAACTTCACATTAGCACGCTGTTCTATTTTTTAACATTCGGCATTTTTCCGACGGAGCACAGACGTATGTTCCGCTTTGTACAAAGACCACAGTAAAACTGATTGACCTGCATCCAGGGCAGTCTGTCAATCAGTAGGCAGGGTATTGTGCTATAGAATCATGCATTGCTTTACCTTCATGTACACGTTGTTTGCCAGTAGCTAAATCAATTCGATTTTTTTAGCAATACCTCGTATATCCTTCAATATAGTGGAGATACAGGGTGTCCAAATTACAATGCAACCCAGAGTTTGGGATAGTAGAACTTTTGAACCTGAAGCGATACACAAATAACGGTTATACCAAAGTGAAGATTTGTTCATGCATATATTTTTAAATTAGGAAGCGACGATTGAAGTATACTAGTAACCGCACAGTCTTGTCAGATGTAGCCAAAGGTGTAAATCAATGTTTTTTCAAAACATGTAAATTCACTCATAACTCATACGTATATATGTTCTGTCGTTAATTATCAGTTTATTTATTTGGAGTAGCTTGGAAACTATGGAGCAGAAAAAAGAATTTTTCATTTCCACCGATAACTAATCGGATGTGGCTTCTGTAAGGGAGAACTAGGAAAATCGTAGTTTTCATAAATTAACACTCTGAATTGGCAACACTGCTGATGTTTCAGTGCATGAAAAGTGTGTTAATAATCTGTCTACATTGTACAGTTCGTGAGAACAAATAAAGAGAAACTTTGAAACAATCATGATAAAACTTTTACTTACATGCACCCGGCAACCCTGCTATTTATTTCTACGGGGCTACATAACCCATTATTTACCAAGTTTTCAATTTTTTAAATTCTTTGTTAAATGTGTTACAAAGTAGTAGAAAAGACCTCTCATTGATGTACATAACGTCAGTTTTACAGTAAAATTTTTTTACCGCCAAAACTGGTGTCTATAAATAGAACAGTGGTTAAAAAAAGGTATGTAAATTAACAAATATTATATGATTTTATGTTTTGCTAGAAATGTTATTTATTTATTATTATTTTTGCAACTTTCTCTATCTGAATGTCTATTAATGTCTCAAAAGCTTTCATAATCACATTCTGGATGATGATTGTAGCATGACTCAATGTTCAGGGTGATTTTGGTGAATGAAATGGAATGAAGCACTTGAACACAGTGTTTTACACTTTCCACAGTACTTCAAACACTTTCCACAGTACTTCAAACACTTTCCACAGTACTTCAAACACTTTCCACAGTACGACAGAGGTTTTGCTTTGCAACTCCTACCTTGACAGCGTCTCTGTGTAGCTAGTTTTTTTTTTTTTTTTTTTTTTTTTGTATAATGATTTATGTTGTCATATCTAATAGACGTGTTGACTTGTTGAAATCTGGGATCTTGCTACGGGAATGCAGGGCGACCAATATGAAGTTGTATTGAAGAACCCTTTATACACGGGAGTGTTATTTCCCTCCGGAAATCTAGAAGCGCATTACTCTCGGGATGTAATTTTTTATATACCAGCCAAGAGTTAATAAGACACATATCAACAATGCTCATCACTATGAGCCAATACCATTTTTTTGCTCCTAATGAAAATTGCATACTTAGAAACCAATCAGTCGTGTAAGTCTATCCCACCTTTATGCATTTAGTTGTGAAATATGACAATTCTTTCTTCCTTTATTGAAAAGAGGTTCAATATGATCGTCTCTGATCATTTCCCGTCCCTCTTTAAAGTATTTTCCTGCCCGCCATTTTAGTAGCTGTTAGAAATATTCCTAAAAATGTTAAAAACCGAAATTTTACTTAAAGTAAAAAATAATATTTATTATTCTTTGCTAATGGCAATCTGACTTATCATGAACCTATCAAAGTTATAATTCAGGTTGTTCTTTGAATGTTTGAGAACGCTTTGCAATTGCTAGTAAAAAATGTATTTCTTTCATATTTGCAAGTGCTCTGCCAAATTCTTATGTAAACTTTCTAAACTTGCAAAATGCAAAGAAATCATCTGGCTAAATACTGAAATAAGATCGTTTATTGATTAGGTTAATCTTTCTTCACAGCAAATTGTCAAGGTAGGCTATATGAAATAACAACGTTCTGATTGGCTCCCTGTCCGTGACGTCTTGTGTAGGAAGTTTTACCGATCTAGAAACATTATACCAACTAGCTTAATTGAGCATGCAGTATTTCACTTGTTCCCTTGAACGATAGCTCGCGATACAAAAGGATGATGTAAAATAGAGTATCTGTCCATGTGTATCTCCATCCTATTATATAAATTTTAAATAAAATAATGTTTCACAATTTCTTACAAGTTTCTGTTCAGGTGTTTACATGTATAGTTTATAAAATACTAAATTGTTGTTGTCCATAAATGCAATATCAAGATACATATCAATTCCAATTTTTAACACTAACCTTGCATGCTTTCTACACATTTTATAACATACATCACTTACTCTAATATTGGTCCATATATAAGTAAAAACTACGTACCAACCGTATTCTATAATTCACATTTCAGTATTTATAATTGAACTCAAATACCGTCAAAACACAATTGAGGGGGTGAGCGCAACAGTGGTCTAACCCACATTTTAAAAAAAACTAACTAACTAACTAACTCTATGGCCTATGGAACTCGGAGGTTCAGTGCCGCGTTCACAAAACCTCTCCATTGACTTATATCCTTAGCTAATTGGATCCAGTTTCTACTTTGTATTCCTATCTCTGCGAGATCCATCTTAATATTATCCTCCCATCTGCGCCTAGGTCTTCCTAATGGTCGTTTTCCTATGGGTCTACCAGTCAAGACTTTGAAAGCGTTTCTACTTTCTTCCATTCTAGCTACATGACCTGCCCACCTAAGCCTCCTAGACTTGACGACCCTAACAATGTTCGGTAAACCGTATAAACTATGTAGTTCCTCGTTATGAAGTTTCCGCCATTCCCCATTCTCGTTCCTCTTGGGTCCGAATATTCTTCTCAGGATCCTGTTCTCAAATACTTTCAGTCTATGTTCTTCCCTCAGAGTAAGCAACCATGTTTCGCAACCATACAGAACAAAGGCATGATTATCGTTTTATATATTTTAAGCTTCAAATTCCTCGACAGAATTCGCGACGACAAGAGATTTTGAACCGAATAGTAACACGAAATCCCTGCTTTTAGTCAACATTTAATTTCTTCGCGAATATGATTTTCGTCTGTTAATATTGATCCTAAATATTTGAAAGTACCCACTTTATCAAAAGTATTATTTAATATTTTAACGCCTCCACAATTTGCCGTATTACGGTCCGACGCACTTCCATGTATTTAGTTTTCTCTGCATTTACTTCTAAACCCATGTCCCTGCAAGCGTTTAATAAGATCTCTGCATTTATTTCTACTGTTCTCCTATCATCCCCTATTAAATTTACATCATCAGCATATGCCATAACCTGCTGAATGCCGTTCAACTCTAGGCCCTGGTTGCTATCTTTGATTTTCCTTATGGCGTATTCCAGCACAAAGTTAAATAATAATGGCGACAACGCATCTCCTTGTTTCAGGAGATTTAAAATTGGAGAAAAATCAAGTTAAACTTAAACACATGTGGTTTTCTGTACAATATACGAAAAGCAAGCACAAGTGGTTGAATGTGTCATACATTGTATAAAAAACACATGTGTTTAAGTTTAACTTGATTTTTCACCAGCTCTAAAAATTTGGGTTAGACCACTGTTGGGCTCACCCCCTCAATTTAATGATCATTTTGTTGGCCACTGAGCACTCATCTGTACCAGAATCAAAACAGGAAGGAAATCAGATCTAAATGTTTGTGATAATATTTAGTAAACAGCAGAGAAGAATCATTTTAAAGAAAAGTATCCATCGTACTAGTTCTATTGATATTAATTTGCTGTGATTATGTATGCAATAATACGTAAACTTTTACAGAATAAAACTGGTTTGAAGAAATTTATCAATACAGTGGAATCCCACTAATCCAAACTAATTGGGACCGAACCCTGTTCGGATTAGCCGGAATAACAGTAAAATCGCGGTTTGAAGCGGGCAAACGGGTCTATTGTGTTGCAATGCATAGCGTATACACGTTTTATGACTACAGTATTTGTAGTGTACTGGAAAAATGTTGGAAATTGGAATAACTTGATGCCTTTATTCTATCTCAAATTTTGAGCAATTGTCGTAATGTGGCTTAAGGCCTAAATACAGATATTAAAGAAAAAACTGTATTTAATGCAAGTTTACTTTGTTTTCTAAGAAAACATGCACCCATTTTCATCTTTTTAGTTACTAATTTCCGAAAACAGCATTTTTTTCGCCACAAAAAGTCCTCCCGCGGACCTGTTTGGATTACCAAGACCCCGCTGTACTACAATTTTGAAGTCATTAAATTGGAAAAGTCAAATTACAATTTCATATGTTAAAACTCTTTCATTCTGCTGAATTATTAATAATTTCAATATGTTGTATAATATTGTGCAATGCGCTGATCGTGCAGTCATTTTACACTGTGGAAGTAGGAATTAAAATATAATTAGCGACTAATCATGTTTGAAGCCTTTACCATGCTTTCAAAATTTCAACACCCTCTTCTAGTAAAAATAATTTGAACTGTAATATTGAAACTACCAAAACGTTATTATTAGTACTATCTTAATTCACAAAAATCCTCAAAGCCAAAATATGGATTCAATTTACATTAATGCTCAAGATTTACTAATCAACAAGAAGCTTATAAAAGTTAAATAACAGTAGGATGTCCCGCATTATATGCAACTCAGTCAGCAAAATTTTTGTGATGTCATAAGTCAAAGGTCAAGGCCCTTCGCCCAGGGCCAGTGAAGCCTAGACCTCCCTCTCTACATTTCGGTAGAGGTAGCTTGACCCACGCCATAAATTTTGGCAGTGGTACATATTACCACCCCTTTAAACATTAGAAATTGCCAAATCTAAAAATTTGATATGGTAGAACGGGACCTGTGTATGTACCTCTATTAGTTTTGGGAGTCCATCACGTTTCCTTTCATTTGTAAAAAATACCAAAAATTCAAATTTCGGAGGTTTGTGATCTAATGTATCCCTCTCCCCCCTTTGTTGAGTTAATATAACCTTATATTGTTATATGGGCATGTACAATGGTCAATTCCCTTTCATAAGACATAGGTAGATTGATAAACCCTTTAAAAATTGGGAGGGATACATTGGCAAACAACTTCAATCTGGGAAATTGTCGAATTTAAACATTTGATATAGTAAAAATAAGACCTTAATATATACCACTATAAATTTGGAAGGTTCATCTCGTTCCCTTTCATGGGTAAAAAATTGCAAAAAAAAAAAAAAAAAAAAAATATATATATATATATATATATATATATATATATATATATATATATATATATATATATATATATATATATATATATATATAGACGTAAGCAATACGTTGTACTACATGTTCGGTTTTTGACCTAATTTATCGTCTTTGATGAGGTCCTATTATCTTATATGATTATATGGATGTGTAAAGGGGTACATTCTCTTTCATAACACGTGGATACATTGGCCTAACCCCTAAATTTTGGCAAAGGTACATAGGACTACCCCTATAAAGTTTGAAAATTGCAAAATCTAAACATATGTTCTTTATAGTACATCTATTCTTTGATGTTCCCTTTTAAATTTTGGGGTGATACATAGGACCATTCCTAAAATTTCGGAATTACCAAATAACAAAATTTGGTAGACATTCTCAAGGACCCGTTGTAAATTTTGATGGTCTATCTTGTTTCGTTTTATGGGTATAAATATGGCCAAATATTCAAATGTCGAAGGTTATTGACCTATTTTATCTTCTTTCATACTGCTTTATTACCTTATCTGATTATATGAATGAGTACGGAGCTTATCACCTTAATTGATGTTCTTAGATGAGACCTAACTACAACATATAATTTTATGGTTAATTCTAATACTTAGGTATATTGATCTAATACTTAGGTACCTCTTCCAAATTTAGGAATTGTGATAAACGAAATTTTAGTATGAAGCCCGAAGTTTCAATGATGTGCTTAAAGGAGCAGTTCGAGTTAAAAACAAGTTTGGTGCAATAGAAAGAGTAACAAAAAATAAGAGACCCGTATTTTTTTATATCTTGATAGGCCGTCTCGTTCAGCTTCTACAGATTTGTTTTTGATTAATCGTAAATAGTGACGTCACTGGTGGGACACGCGAGAAACTCAATGTGAGTCAGCAACCACTCCCTTGTACGCAGCTGATAAACCTTTAATAGTGCATTGGATTTAATCGATTGTGTTTTGGATTTGTTAGCAGTCTTGCTCTGTGTTTAATTCTTGAGGGAATTTTTGTTAGTTGTTTTTCCTATAGCATTAGTTTAAAAAGAGAAGAGAGAGAGCAGTAATTACGTTTGTTGTGTGAAACAGTGTTTCTTCCAGACATGTTTTTAGGGTGGCACTGTCTCCCGGAGCTCTGAGAGATTCCCCCGGAGGAGACCAAAATATTACGTCTATAATGTAATAAATATAATAGTAGTGTGTAAAAATAATGTGCCTCGCCGAATACTAAGTGTCCCTTTGCCCCCCCCCCCCGGATTTTTTTTCTGAAAGAAATACTAGTGTGAAGTAGAAAACACGTGTTAGTACAGCGCGTGCTGTGTCTGTGAAGTGAAGTAGAAATGCCTAACACCTGCTGTGTTTTCGGTTGTAATTCTTGTGCAATTGAAGCTGAGGATCTTTACTTACGTTTCTAAGTCGTGAGAAATCACCAGATCGATATAAATTATGGCTCAAGAAAATCAATGGGAAAAAAATGTACCAAATAAAATCACTCTTGTTCCGAACATCTTGAAGAGCCTGCCTTCGAGAAGTCAAGTCTACTGAAAGAAAAGTTAATGCCAGTGGCGGATCTGGGCTAGGGCCGGGGGCCTAGGCCCCCCAGTTTTTGAGTGACACAATTCATTTAAGCTATTATTATTAGGTATTTTTGAAAGTTTTTAGTAAACATGATATACATATCATAGTCTGGGTTCTGACTCCTCCCCCCCCCTGAGTTTTTACCGTCTAGATCTACTTCTGGCTAATGCCAGAATTATTTACACGCAAACTGAGATAGAATACTGTTCCAAGTATATTATTGAAAGGTTTAAAATCCGAGCCATTGAACAAGCACCGATCTATGTCCAGTTACCAACGTACAAATATCGTACAAAACGCAATCGACGGTTGTAGTCAAGACGAGGCATTAGAGCAGCGTTCCCCAACCGGTGTGCCGCGGCCCACTGGTGTGCCGTGAATGGGCCGCTGGTGTGCCGCGAGGAATCGAAACAAAATTATTAACGTTATAGCAACCAAATTGCAAAACGTAGGGGAAAATGTATATTTGTATTTCACATTACTGAAAAACTCTACTATGAACCTACAAGTTTAAGTTTCATTCCGGGTTACTATTCTGTACATTTCTAATGTTGAAAAATGTATTTGTTATCATTGTTAAGACCATTATTGCTTCTTTATTGTTGCAGACTATTTCGTAACTTGAAAATTTAAAATATCATTCAGTCCTTTCGACAAATTACCTACATTTATGTTTTAAAAGAGATTTGTTTGTTCATTCGTTATTTAGTGATCTTCCTTCTTAGTAAAAGGTTGGATACAGTTTTTGAAAAGAAAGCGTATTTTTAAAGACCTGAGTCCAATATTTCATTGCAATTGTTTTCTATTTTTAAATTAGAGTGAAAAATAAGCATAATGACTTACCACGGGGAAAACTCAGTGATAGAGCTTTCTTCTCTGTGAGAAGGAGATCAATAATCACAGAAAAAATACCATTGTGTTTCATATTTACAAATAACATCTATAAGTGTGCCGCGAGAATCCAAGTAATGCCCGTAGTGTGCCGCAAGTTGTAAAAGCTTGGGAAACGCTGCATTAGAGGGTAATAGAGACGATGTCACTCATGATTCTGAAGATACTGCTTTAGAAATAAGCTATACAATGTGAATTAGGGAGTGAAATATACCGGCTTATAGAAGACGATGACTGTTCCTCTAGATATTGATTCATCATTTAATTTCTCTGTATCATGTGACAATGATGAAATGGGTGATGAGAGTTGTTCCTACAGCTATGAGAATAAAAGAAATTTAACCGGTGAAGTGTTTTTCGTATTCTGGCAAACTTTACAGATGTTATTTCATTTTTGCCTCATATGTTGCGCTCCTGTGCATACCTTGAAGCACAAAATTATAAGGTCAGCGTTAAAAATTGCAACAAAACGTGAAAATGAACATACTTATGTTCGGGAATCGGAATGCTTTAAGAAAAGGTACTTAGGTGTTGCAGCAATCTCGTCCGCCATCTATTTACATATTGGTTTCGATTTTTTTTTTTTTTTTTTTTGAAACGCTGAACTCATGCTTTATAAGATACGTTTTATAATGTTATAAAAACGTTTGTACAGCCCACCATCAGATATCATTTTCTACATGCAGATGATATTTGTAAGTCTTTGCAATCAGTTCTGGAAAAGGAAACCGCACTTAGAACTGCCACCGCACCTCTCACAAACGAAATGCTTGGCACTGTGTAGTGTGTAAGCCTGCTCTCGCTACTTGCCCACCTATGACGTCATCACAAAATCTTTCTTCCTTTGTTACTCGCGAACGACTGAACGTATCGCGATCAAACAAACACCATTCCTTTTAGAATTTTCAACTCTACAAATGGAAATAAATTGTAAAAAACGCATTTCTAAGTCGAACTGCTCCTTTAACGTACATCGTAGTCATCTTCACCTAACTGTGGAACAAGGAAGTTCTGGAGCATATCAAGATAGGCGATGCCAATGATGGTACTCTCAGCAAAGAAGAATGGTCCATACAGCTCTGCTCTGGAAACAGCGCAAAACGCGTCCACGAACCAGCTTCAAGCGTACATGTGGATTTTCGGTGCCCCAAGTACGACAATTGTGTGTGTTGACTCGGCCGGCAGGCTGAAAAG
Source organism: Thermobia domestica (assembly GCF_964235325.1). Taxonomy (NCBI): domain Eukaryota; kingdom Metazoa; phylum Arthropoda; class Insecta; order Zygentoma; family Lepismatidae; genus Thermobia; species Thermobia domestica. The sequence goes on along the minus strand of NC_137465.1, from coordinate 179,406,495 downwards.
TTAATTCGTCACTGAATACCATTTTTCAAGAATGACTCATCACCACTAATGCGAACCAACATTGTAACACAGAATTCATGTCAGGTATGTTTATCCGCTTCACTCAGTGCTTGAACCAAGGACAGTCTGAATGGCCTGAGGGATACCAGTTTCTTGTGATGCACGTCGTGTAGATTTTCGAGAACTGATGACAAAACTCTCCCTAACTGCTTCCACCACATCGTCAGTTACGGGTGAGCGCCCTGAAGTTTTTGTATGAGGCACAGAACAATCTGTTTCGACAAATGTCTGGTTCCATTTGTACACTGTTGGTTTTCTGGGTGGTTTCTTGCCGTATGGTGTGCTAAACTTACGCTGTACACTCGTTGCTGACTTCGTCTCTTCAAACCAAAACATGCACTTAGATCTTTCCGCACCAGTGAAAGTCTCAATTTTAAACGACTGACCTGTGGCGCCGCGTGTGGTCAACTCCACAACTACTCACTACGTGAGTCAAACTTGAAGTGTTTTGCAGTATATGACATATAAACCAAGTCTTGTATGTGGTTCCAATAAAGAATTATTAACTGATTGAAATTGTGAATCCTATAAAGAATCACCCTGTATAGCTATATGTTGTATATACAATATGCATAACATATTTTTCAAAATAATACTTTTTCAGGAATACACTTGTTTTGTTGCACATTTCAATGGAATGTTTTACAGACTGGAAAACATTGATGAATTTGGTCAATTCTGTTTGTGTGAGGTACGCCATATTGCGAGGTACACTCACATCCAAAATTATTGTCGCATATCTATAAATATGTTGTTGTAGGAATATAATTTGATAACGAATCCGCCTGGTATTTCTTATAATGTTTGTATGTGTATAGTCGGCAAAGACATATATGTGGAAAATTTCATGTCAAAAAAGCAGTAAATAACAACAATAAAACGAAAAAGAAACTTACTTGTCCATTTACCATCATTTTGTTTTACTCATTCTAATCTTAGTATTTACAATTCTTTTCCTACGAAATTTACCACACATCGTACATTTCCCGATTATAGACATAGTATCCGTATTAAAAGTATCCTGCAAAATCATTATCAAATTATATTCTTAAAGGAAGACAGTTATAGATATATGACAATCATTTTGGACATGAGTGTACATGAAATGTACATTTTTTTACGTAACAGCACCATTTTCTCATCCCTATTAAAGAAATCGAATATTTAGAATACTATGATACTGTGAAGAGACTAATATTTATTGACTTTCGTTGATCTCCCACAAAATCATTTATTCTTTAAGACATCTTCAGACTTATCTTCGGTGTTGTGAGATTATTCTTTTTTTTCTTTTTTTTCTAATTTCATAAAGCCATCTCTTATGTGTCGAAGAACGCTAGTTATTCGGATGTCTTAGTTTATGAAATTCATGTATGTCTGAGAATTTAGTCTACGTTTCTCTTCCGTAATTTTGTGTTTTCGTGGCTAAATCGTGGAAGTGTTTGTTTATGTTATATAATGTATTATGTCAATGTGTATTTTATGTAATAAAGCTGAGAGAGCTCCTTTCCTAACTATCTGTCCATCTCTGACGTCATGAGTACCTGTTGGGACGAAAACATCACATCTACACGTGTCTGGAGTCAGCAGGATTACCAGAAGATGTTGGTCTTTAAATACTCCCTCCATCCCGGAAACAGGGAGTCACATGGAGCCTTTGGAGAGACACGGAGCCTTCGAAGTCTCACGGAACCTTTAGAGTCGCTTGGAGACTTTGGAGTCGGTCATCGAGGACTTTAATCGCGAAGTTATCAAAAGACAGTCAACGGAGTCGGTCCGGGGAGTGCACGGCAGTCAATCGAGCACTTCGGGAGTAATTTGGAAAACAAACCGAACAGTCTATAATTCGGTTTTCGATATATTGAACACCAGACGAACAACAGGACGAAGCCCAGCAGAGAAGATGAAGCTTCAGGTACTGTGACGTCAGATTTCTTCCTTTCTCTTCCTCACCTCTCACCTACCCATTCTCTCTCTTTCTCCAAGAAAAGCTAAAATTCTTATTTTTATTTCTTTTAAAATCAGACGGGTGTCGTCCGGTTCCAGGACCCGTTCTACCCTTGAGAAACATCCCAAGAATCTCACTTTGACGACACAGCTTTCTTTGAAATTACTTTTCAAATTTAGCACCCGTAAAATGGTAGAGATGCTGGTTCTTTGTTAGTAATCTCTATTTTTATTCCCCCCCGTAAAATGGCGGAGATGCTGATCTTTTATCAGTAATTGTTTCTTTATTTCCCCCGTAATAGGGTGGATATATTGGTTTCTTCTTTACAACTTTTCAATTAAGTTTTTTTTCTAATCATTTTCACCACCGCTACCCCTCCCCCACCCTCTCTGTAGCTTCTCAAACGCTATTAGTTTATTTTTTTCTTATTCGCAAGTTTTTTTCTTTTCTCTTCAATCCTTTGAAGAGTGGTGGAGAAACCCCAAATACCTCTTGTGCTTTAAGACATTCTGTTATCTCTCTTCCTCCCTCTAAGTTTTTGCATGTGTAATTTAGACTTAAGTAGTTATATATGTACACAGTGTATTTCGTTAAACTAGTGCCCATTTTAGTTCATTTTTTGTGTATATGTTGCGACGTCTTGTTGACGAATTTTTAGTACCGGGTGATGACTTCTTAAATCTTAGTGACACGATTTATTTCGATCCCGCGGCTTGTTCGTCCCCTGTATCTGCTAAGTTTACCAGAAATTATTTAGACCAGCTTCGGAAAAAGTTAGAATTTTCTGAGGTCTTATCCGATATTTCTCCCGATTCTTTGGAAGTTACCGTTGAGAAGCCCAGTTTAGACATGGCGTCAGGAGGCGATAACCAACCGTTGCCTATTTTTAATACCATAGTAAGACCAGAGCCTTTCTACGCTAGATTAGGGGAAGACGTGGAACGTTTTGTGCGTAAATATGAATCTATTGCTGACATCAATGGTTGGGATGGGATGAGACGGAAGCTTGTACTTGGGAATTTGCTTAGGGGTCCAGCTGAATCATGGTTTACATCTATAGAGAGAAAGCCGGATTTTGCTCAGCTGTCTTATGAGCAATTTAAGCAGGCGTTAATAACAGCGTTTAAGGATAATTTGGTTCCTCAGTTGACAGAGGCCCAAATGCGAGGACGGGAACAGGGCGATGATGAGTCAGTCGTTGATTATGTATATGCAAAACAGGATCTCATTCTGAGAGCAGATCCTAACGCGCCTGAGAGAAAACAAATACAACTGATCATAGAAGGGTTATTGCCCGACTTTTTCAAGGTCGTCATTCGTAAAGAATATAATACGGTATCTGCGTTATTGGGTGATTTAGTAGTGGAAGAAAAGACTCGGCTATTACTCAAGAGAAAAGAGTTGGAAAAATTCTTTAAAAAGAATTCTGCGGTCTTGCATTCGTCAGTGCTTCCGCCAAGCCAAGTTGATAGTCAGTTATGTAGAAGTGCGGAGTCAGCAGTTCAAAGTCCGCTGTACAGGCAAGAGAATTTTGTTCAGTCAGCTACAGCTCAGAAAGAACAGACTAAGGCAATTAGTGATCAAATGAATGACTTGCAACAGCAATTAGCTAAAATGACTCTTCAGATATCCGCGTTAACCTCAAATGATGACAATCAAGGTAGCGATTATGCACAAAATAAGAAAAGTCAGGAAAGGAATGTAGGTCAGGGTAATAACGAGAGAAGTGATAATCGTCAAAACCGTAGAAACAATAATAACAACAATAATAAAAACAATTCAGGTTCTTCCACGCAATCTTCTTCACAGACCCAGAGTTCGACTCCTAGTAAGGGTCCTATTGTTTGTTATAAATGTAACATGCCTAACCATATTGCACGGTACTGTAGGGCGTCTTTAAACTCAAAAACAGAGTAGATGACAGGGACGAATCTGCTCGGAGGTGCGTTATAGTCCCCATTGTATCTTCTAACGACTTACCACATGTTTCGGCCCTTTTAGATGGTCAGCAAGTTAAGATCATGATAGATTCTGGCAGCCAAATAAGCTGTCTCGGGGAGAATCTCGTTCCGAAGAACGCAAGACGTTTTCGTCTTAACACCAGATTGAAGGGAGTTACGGGAAAAAGCATTCAAGTGTCCGAAATTGCCTTGTTGAAATTTTTCCTTGGGAACAGATGTTTTACTCACGTTTTTAGGATAATCCCGAATTTTGATTATGGTCCTTTGGTTGGTGCGGATTTCTTAGAAAAACATAAAGCCATCTTAAGTTATGATGAGCAAAATTTGACTTTGTATCGTTTTGGACGTCCTCCGTCCAGGAAGTTACCACCTAGGAATTTAGAGGTCAACTTATCTGAAGTATTAACAGCGAGAATCGCTCGGGAATCTAGAGCTATTTTTAGAGTCTTAGAGAATACCGTTTTACCACCTCGTTCGCACACTTTAGTGAAGTTACGTTCCTGTTGGGACATTACGGGGAAAAAGGCGTTACTGTTACCATCTCAGCGTATAGAGGAAATGTTGGGAATTTTTATCCCGAGGGTAATAGTAGATTGTGGGTTCCCAGTGGTGTTTGTAACGAATCCCACCGTCAACACCGTGAAGTTGCGCCAAGGAACGAAGATAGGCGATGCAGAGGAGTTCGAGGAAGTACCCGATGATCCAGAAAAAAGGACATTGACAGCGTCAGAAGAATCTTTACCGTCTCCAGAGAAGTTGGAACAGTCTAGAAAGATGTGTGACCCGCAAAGAGTAGATGTCAACCCAGATTTGTCTCCAAAAGAACGGGAGCGTTTTTACGACCTAATTTATCAGTTTGCCGATGTTTGGAGTTGGTCGGAAGACGATGTGGGACTCGCCCGTGGTTTTGAGCATGAGATACGACTTTCCAACCCCACGCCAGTAAACAAAACACCTTATTTAGTACCTTACCACCTACGTGAAGTCCTCAAACAACAGCTGGATACTATGCTAAGACAAGGAACGATTCGCGAGCAGACGTCTCCATGGAACCACCCTATTCTTTTAGTGAAAAAACGCAATGGACAGTTCAGATTTGTTTCAGATTTGCGCCATCTCAATGGGCAATCTCTCCCCTCGAACTTTGCGACGCCATCGATTGATGACTTGCTTGCTCGCATGGCGGGACGTCTTCTTTACACTTCTAGTGACATGAAACAGGGATTCTTCCAAATTCCAATCACAAAAGAGAGTCAGGAGTGTACAGGATTCTCCGTACCAGGTGCTTCGAGTTATGTTTACCAACTTCTGCCTATGGGCCATGTGTCCTCGGCAGCTGCTTTGAATAGATTAGTGAAATTGACTCTCGCAGGCGTCCCGAGTTCGAATATAATGTATTACATTGACGATTTTTATGTAGTGGCCTCTACTGTGGACGAGATGATACACTGGTGCACCATCCTCTTCCAAAAACTTCGAGAACGTGGGTTAAAATTGTCACCCGAGAAGACGAAAATAGCACATCACTCTATGGTGGTTTTAGGCCATAAACTTTCGAAATATGGTTTACAGATCTCTGACCGGATGCTGGACACGATCAAGGACTACCAACGCCCAAGGACAAAGAAGAACTTGAAGAGTTTTCTCGGTGTTTGTTCTTTCCTGAGAAGGTATGTCAAGGACTTTGCCCAGATAGCGCACCCTTTACAGAAATTGATGAGGCGTGACGAGGAATTTACTTGGGGTTCCGAACAGCAGCAATCCTACGAAGCATTAAAAAATGCGATTTTGGAGAGTCCAACTTTAATGGCCTACAAGCCTGAAAGAGAGCTGCACATTTTTACAGATGCTTGCAAGAAAGGTTTGGCCTGTGTAGCCAAACAACCAGCTACAGATGAGCCGGATGCTGAATTGGTGCCAATTGCGTATGCGAGCAGAGCAGTTGCTCCATCGGAGAAGAATTTGTCCGTCTACCATTTGGAACTTTTAGCCCTTCTCTACGCTTTACGCTCCTTTCGTTACTTTATCCTCGGACGTCATTTTCATCTTCACACTGATTCGAAGGCTATCACATTTCTTCGCCATAGTAAGAACTTGACAGGGAAACTCGCTCGTTGGTTGTCAGAGATTGATTCTCATGACTTTACGATTTCTCATGTTGCTGGTTCCGAGAATTTAGAAGCAGACGCTATCAGCCGCTTTGTAAAACATCGAAGAGACGAGGAGGACGAAGAAGCGAGTGCCTCAGACCCAAGGATCTTCATGATCGAGGACTTGGATAGCATTGACCTTAAGAAGGAGCAGAGGAATGACGGATTTCTGAGTAAAGTCATTGCGTATTTGGAGGATAGACCCGACAAAGACCCGGAGTATGAGAGGAGAGCATCGCATTTTGCCCTGCGTAAGAACATCCTGTATAAAGTTAACAAGACGCCATTGGGAAAAGTTTTTCTATTAGCAGTGCCCACCAAGTTAAGGGATGTAGTATTCGAGAAGGCCCATTCAGAGAAATTAAGTGCCAATCACGCTGGTTTCAGTAAGACGTATAACCTCCTAGTGAAATCTGTTTATTTTGTAAACATGAAGAAATTCGTTTATGAAAAATGCAAACAATGCATTAGCTGTCAAGTATTGAAAAAGCGTAGTGGCAAACCTTACGGAAGTCTGCAGACACACCCCTGTGTTCCACCCTTCTATAGAGTGTATGTTGACTTAGGAGGAGTGTACCCCTGTAATAATATCTTACGACACAAGTTCCTCATTGTTGTCGTGGATGAAGGGACACGATTCTGTATCACTGGATCTTTACCAGATGCTTCAGCGGCTTCCGTTAGTTCTTTTCTATACGAGAACGTTATTCTGAAATATGGACTAGTAACAGAGATCGCATGTGACCGCGGAGCAGCTTTCACTAGTGCTGTGTTTAAAGAGCTTTGTCACATCCTAGGGACACAGATACACTTTGCAGATGTACAAGGGCATTACGGTATCGGAACAGTTGAAGTCGTAATCCGGCATATAGAACAGCAATTGAAGTTAGCTTTGGACAAATATGATCAGTCGAATTGGATAGAATTACTTCCACAGGTTACGTTCTCGTACAACGTGACTTGTAACTTGAGTATGGGTTTTAGTCCTTTCGAAGCCCTTCATGGATATTCCCCACGGCTATTACACTCTGCTATATTAGCCACGCAATGTCAGTTTTCTGAGAATCAAGACAGAATTAAGCAACTTCAGTACATAAGGGATGTGGTCGCCGGCTCATTTAATTAAAATAATTTTGAAGAGATATTCACATTAAATGATCCGGGGACCCACAAACCCTCACAACAAGTGAAAATTTCACCGTTGTCGGCCAAGGCAGCTAACAGCAGGAATACGCTTTCTAATTACTTACTTAAAACGCAGGTAAAACACATGTGAGAAAAGCTACAGCTAAAGGCATGCGATTCAAGCAGGTGGATGGACGAAAACAATTGAATGTAAACAGCAATTTTTATTAGGCTGATGGCCTCAAAAATTTAAATATACAATTTAAAATGTTTATATTTCAAAGTATTTAAGTAAATATTTGTCCACTGTTCAGAATAGTAGGATACTTATGAAGTTTAGTTTGCCGTCCAGCAACCGTCCTATTCTTCTTTCTTGATTAGGAGCTCACTACTGCTCCTGCCTGCTCCAGCAACCGTCGAGTTCGAAGTGGACGAGCCTCCCTCGCTGCTTTCCGAGTATGTCCGCTTCGTAGGCTCGCCGACTGGACAGCAGTGTTGCTAACTGTTTGCGTGACGTCACCTGTAGAGTTCTGTGGGAGGGGACTACCACAGATGGTGCTCCGTAGACGGGCGAACTCACGAAGTACAGGTCGACTGGATCTGATGAAGTGGAACTGCGCCATCACTGAGACTCCTGGGCCTCGCTGGTACAGTGAAGGGAATGCAACTATGAATAACAGGAAAAAAAATGCATTAAGTTTGGCGATTTAAAAAAAAATGAGATGCAAACGCTGCATGGAATTGTTGATACTTAAAGTTTGTTGGACGGTTTTTTTTTAATGACGTGGACTGGTGTACACTACACTCTTCTTGGATATGGACGACGAATACAAATATATATATATATATAGAGTACACGAAATAACATTATATATATAAAAACAAGATGATGATTAATATGTATACATTGAAAATCACTGCAGTCTTGTTGGTTGAAACCAGTTAATCTACACAATCGGATCGAGTAAAAGCACTGATCACTATTTATATGACATGTAATTTGCTTTTTTTTTTTTTTTTTTTTAGGACATGAATGTACATATAAGCGTTCTAAACACTATGTCATTCGATGTAACGCATTTCCACTGAGTGGGACACTTGAACACAAGACACACATGAGACACTGGAATTTTTCTTTTTAAAGTGTTCCTGGTGCACATTTGGAGATCAAAGTCTATCCGTGGAGATTGATGACAGCTCACTATTGTAGTTATTTTGCACACATTCTGGGAGATTATTCACAGTACACAATGGGACAGTTTTTTTTTTTTGTTCAATGAGATCACACCATAAAAACTTTTTTTTTTGTTTGTTTGTTACTGAGCTTGACGTGGGATGTTGACACTAAAGTTCGTGCTGGACGATGAGTGAATTGAGACACTGGTTGCACTTTTGGGATAAAGTTCGAGGCACTATCGAATATACTTTTTTTTTCTTCTTTTTCTTTCTTTTTTTTTTTTTTTTTTTGCAATGAAAATATTGAGCCTCCGCCTGTGCACTGTGTTTAATCAATCGTCTCGGTCACCCACCTTCGTCTGTCCCACGCCCCGCAGCCACTTTTCCCGCATGTGTGCTGTTGGTCTCCACAATTTCAAATTGTCGACAGAATGTGTGCCGTGCAACGAACCGTCCTTCAGGTCTAATAGCTCAAATACTTTATTGCCCACACGCCTGTGACAAAGATAAGGCCCCAAATAAACATCAAAGAATTTATAAATTTGCTTATTGATGGCACTGCTGACTGGCCTCGACCGCAAGAACACGAGATCACCAGTTTGGATTGAGGGTAATTTTTCTCCCTTTTCTTTGATCTTGTCGTTCCTACGATCAATCTTCCGACGTCTCTTGATGTCAGCCATTAGAAGACGTTTTCGCCAATCTGAAATGTCGTCGTTCAACCCCTGTTCTCTCAAAGAGACTTGCCATACCCGTTCGATGGCAACACTAGGGTCATCATTGAAATGCATCTCTATCGCCGACATTCCAGAGGATGAGGAAATGGAATGGTTCAATAAAATTACTATTTGGGACACAAAAAGTGTCCAATTTTGATGTTTTTGAGAACAAAACAATCGGAATAGCCGTGAAATGTCCGAATGTACACGTTCAATGGGCGATGAAGAAGGATGGTAAGGTGTCGTACGTAGGTGTTGTATGTTATAATTTTTGAGGAACCGTTCGAATTGATGGGACACAAATTGTGGGCCATTATCGGTCAGAACTTTAAGGGGAACACCGAGATGCTGAAAGTACCTGCTCTCCAAACACTTGATTATGGTCTGCGTATTCGCGGATCGCAAACAATATGCCTGTACTAGGCGAGAAAAGCAATCCATGACGGTGAGTAGATATGTTTCTCCATGTTTACCTCGTGGAAGAGGCCCATATAAATCAATCGAAATTAACTCACCCTTGGTGGATGGAATGATGGACCCCATGGAAGGTGCGGTATGAATTTTGTGGTGTTTGGTACGCAAGCAAACGACACAATCGTGTACATAGCGAGCGATATCTTTTTTCATCCGTGGCCAGTGGAAGGAGCGGGATATACTGGACAAAACTTTGTCTTTTCCGAAGTGTCCCATGTCGTGGTATGACTTTATAACTTTGAATATGAGCTGTGAAGGCAGGCAGATGCGGAAACGCTCGGGAAAACGGAAGTCTTTGATTGTGAGAACGCCGTCCTGTATGCGGTACAATGTGTCCCAAGTTTTCTTGCCCGGTGGGACTGCCGTGTCTGGGGACACGTGGGACGCGGCTTTTGCGTACTCGGTGTCACTACGCTGCATTTTAATGAGTTCTTGCCTCGAGACACTAGCGACATCTTCATTAAGTACATTGAGAGCATGCGTTCTCACCACCTTCTGTTCGAGGGACGGGATTAGTCTCGTGAATGCATCAATGCACTCGTTCTGTTTCCCAGGAACGAATTGAATTGAAAAGTCAAATTTTTGTAATTGAATAAACCAGCGAGTTAATCTGGGGTTCCACGAGCATATGTTATTTCCGGAAGTCAGAGCTTTATGGTCTGAAATCACAATAAAATGGGTGCCCAAAAGGTATGCCTCCCATTTCTTCACAGCACACACAATTGCATAGGCCTCAATTTCTGTTATTGTGAATTTAGACTGCGCCGGTGAAAGTGTTTTTGAAAAATATTCGATGACTCGTCTATTGCCCTCTTCATCGAATTGCAAGAGAGCTGCGGCGACTGCTTGCAAATTTCCATCAGTTTGAATGTAAAATGGCCTTTCATGATCAGGGAAAGACAACATTACATCATCTACCACGTGATTGACGAGTTGGGAGAATGCCTTTTCGTGAGCTTCTGTCCACTGCCAACGTGAATTCTTTTTCAGAAGCTGGAAGAGGGGCGCCGCTAAAATAGAGAAATTTGGGACGTAGCGACGATGCCACCCTATTATGCCTAACCATCTCCTCAAAGACTTTAAGTTATGAGGTTTTGGGAGACGTTTGATGGCTTCAGCGGCCTGGGGATTTTTTCGATATCCACGTGGTGTGATCTGAAAACTGAGAAATTGCGTTTCAGACTTGAAAAAGTCACACTTGGCCAAATTCAGTGTCATGCCTGAATGTTTAATTTTTGAAAGTACTTCGTCTAGCAACGACAGGTGTTCTGCTGGCGTGGAATTTGCAAGGCAGAGGTCATCAATGTATTTGATGGTCTGGCGAGCGAGTTCGTCACCAAGCACATGTTGCAGGCACATATTTAAGGCAGTTGACCCATTCTTTTGTCCGTTCGGTACCTGGCACCACTGATACTGGACACCACCATATAAAAATGCAGTGAAAGGCCTCGAATTTGGGGAAATACCCACTTGTTGGTACGACTGTGAAAAGTCTAGGGTTGAAAATATGCTCTTTCCGCTAAATTTGGCTAGCAATTCATCAATCTTTTCTGGTCTCTGATGGTGCAAGGGGGTAACAGCATTAGCACCTCTCAGATCTGTCACCAAGCGTATAGATGGAGTGCCATCTTCATTTACAGTCTTTTTGGGGACCACGTGAAGAGGATTCAAGTGAGGTGACGAAGCTTTCTCTAAAACCCCAAGGAAAAGCAGCTTGTTTATTTCACGATGGACTGCATCTCTATATTTGTGTGCAACAGGGTAAGGCTTTCGTACAATAGGTTCCGTGTGCGTGATGTTAAAGTCGTATTCAAAATCGCGACACAATCCTGGGAACTTGGCAAAGACATGTTTGTGCTTAAATAGAATGTTAGTAAGATTATCTTTATACTCTAAAGGAACGTGTGATGACTCTACTGCTTTCATAATTTCTTCATCGGAAGCAAAAAGCTCGGGGTGACTTTCGTGAGATATACCCCTCCCATTGAAAACGTCAGTATGAGAGTCTGCACAATTCTGCGCGTGAGCTACAAGCATGGCCTCGCATTCTTGTGCGCACAAAATGCTTTCCGTGTCGTCAATGATAACGTCATCAGGACTATAGCACAATTCGTAATCCTGTTCTGAGTGCTTCTCGGGAGTTAACTTTTGCAAAAACAAGTCTTCCGTATTGGACGGGGCCACACTGGAATGTAGGACTATGTTGTTTACGGTTTTGCGAACTTTTCTTTCACTGACCACGGGCAGAAGGTTGCAAATAGCATAAAAATCTGAATGGTGAAATGTAGCGGTGCAGTTACCGTAATCTAGAATGGTACGTAACTGTGACAATGCGTCAAGACCCAAAATGATATTTTCGTTGATGTTCGGAACGACTAAAAATTGTACAATAATTTCCAACTCTGCAAGTTTGATAGGAATGCAAGCTTTTCCTTTCACATGTGCTCTCTTTCCACCATGAAACCCTACAAGTGATACATGTGAAACTGGGCTCAACCGTGGTGACGACACTATTTTGCTTATATTTGACCACATATCTAAACTAAGAAGTGAGCATTGTGAGCCTCCATCCAAAAGACACGTGTACTCTTTCCCAAGAATTTCCACCTTAATATTTGAACTGCACGTGCACTCAAGAAATTCTAATTGTTTCGTGGATGGAGCATGAGGTTCATCATCACTCTCTGACTCACTGTCACCTAAACTTTCAAAATTGACAGTATCACTTGGCTGGTCCACATTGAGAAGAGACTGCCTCACGAAAAAGCTCTTGCAATCTGTCTCGCAACTTAAATTATCTCTAATGGAGGATTTGCTTACATTATCGTTACCCGTGCCATAGCTATTCTTGACCTCCGAACCAAGAAAGCTCTTTACAAGTTTAAATGGCTCTGTTGTTCGTGATACATGTCATCGTCGCTCAACGGTCGGAACGCCGAGGAACTGCGTCGTTCGTCACGATCATCAGTTTCCGGTTCTGAAGACGGTGATTGAAAGCGCACGTGATTTTGCCTTTCGTTCCTGCTCGGACGCTGACTATGTGAAGGCAGGCTACGGTTCCGGTTCCGTCCACGATGTCCATTACGGAACGAACGTGACGATCGGGACTGAGCATTACGAGAATGCTGCGAAGTGTTTTGATTTTCATGCGCGGTTTCGTTTTGCTCATACGAAATCCGGTTCACATGACTCGGAAACGTCCGTGACGACGTATTGTTATTCAAAGAAGCAGAAGTTTGCGTGTTGTTGGCGCGCGGAACATATGACGATGTGTGTTGTCGTGTGTTGAAATTACTGCGTGGTGTAGTGAAACGTGACGCGTTGTGAGACGTGGAACGAGTCTCATTAACTGATCCCTGCAAAGCTTCGAGTCTTTGTACGCAACTTACAAAGTCGTGGAACCGTTCATGTTGAGTTGCGACTAGATACGTTTGAAATCGAGTGGGGAGCAAAGGAATGACAGTTGAAATTATTTCGGTATCGGTAATAGAAGGACATAACGCCTTGATATCTTGGAAGCGGTTTACGACGAATGACTCTACCGAAGCGTGCTTCGTGGGCGTGAAACGTTCTGTACGAAGAGCTGTAAGTCTGTTCGCGACGATGAAGCTATTTTGATAATGTTGTTTCAACGCGACACAGAATTGACTGTAGTTACTTATTTTGGTGCGATTGAGATGAAACCAGGAAAGCGCGTCACCCTGTAAACAGAACTCAAGCATTTCAAGATATTGGCTGCGCGGGACGTGTAGGAAACTCATTTCCCTTTCGAATTTTGTAAGAAAGCTGTCGGGCAAAATTGGCGCGTTAGTTCCGCAGAACTTAGTGAGATGGGCAATATCGGAGAACCTAACTTGCACACGTGGCACTACACGGTTGTATTGTTCACCTTCCCCGTCAGACAATGCACTTTCATACGCTTCGTCACGATTCTGTGATTGCGTGTGAATATTGGGGGAGGGGGACGTTCGTGAAAATTGACTTGGTTGCGAATAGAAATGGGATGGCTGGGCGTTGAATACGGTCACCGGAGGCGGTTCGCGGACAGGTGTAGTGTTATGCAGCTCTTGCACCTGCGAGAGTACAGATTGTGCTTTGTTATAACTGATGGCCTTGTACGTTTCCAGTTCTTGTGAAAAACTCAAGAAGAGTGCATTATACTGTCGCACGAACTGAGTAAGAGACGAATCGACCTGATGAACTCGCGACGCTAAATGCTCGTAACCTTTAGTACAGTGATCCTGAATGGATTTCGTATCGTTTGAAATCCGTGCTGTATCACGCTCGAGATCCACGATACTACTCTTATTCTTCGCAGTTACGGTTTCAAGGCTCGTACAGCGTTTGTCAAGAGACTGAATGCAATCACGTGTTTCTTCCAGACCTTTCTCCGTGTTTTGCATAACTGTAACAACGACGTCGCAAAGTGACGACAATTCCGTTTTCATCTCGTCATTCGCGGCACTAAATTCAGTACGTAGATTTGTTTCTAAATCCTTTATTGAGCCAGAAAGTTTTTGTTCCACGCTTTGTATTTGTCTGGTAAGCTCATCCTGGTTAGATTTGAGCTGATTGTTTATATCTTTTGCCTGATCATTCATTAACGATTTCATCATTTCTTTAAGCCCTTCCATGCTCATAGCCATCTTGATTTGACCACTTCTTAATAACATACAAATATCATGAAAACTCTAATACCGTCGCAAAGGAAAGACTGAAATTGAACTTCGCGAGAAAAAAAAACTCAAAAACTGCAGAATGAGGGTTGCATGTGAATACAAATGATCTACAATCGATGGTCTAAAAGTACAGATTACGTTGACTTTTTTTTTTTAAATGAAGGTTGAGTTATACTGATATCAATATGAGAGCAAGTAAGACCAACATGCATGGGGGCATGGAAACGCGTGATCAAACAAAAACTTTCTGATAGTACTAAATGAAACGGACATATAAATACACTTCACTCGCGTGCTCTAAAATCTTACATACTACGGACATTTATGGCACTTCACTCGCGAAATACAAGCAAAACAAAACAAAAATAAATGCACTGACACTTCATTAGAAAAATGTGAACATGGACAAATATTCATGAATGGAAATTGCTTCCATGGGATCTGGTGGAAAAACTGATAAAAAGTACAAGGAACGTCAAAATGAAGGTAGAAATTAAACTCAGAATGCCAACGATAGTTCTGCCGAAAATAAAAACGTGATCATAAAATAGCTCAAATTGACTCTTTCCTTTGTCACAAAACAGGCGTGTAGGCGTGTTAGAACCTGAAATCGGAGGGGTCGCTACCGACATCCACTCTGCATGCCACGTGGTCGAAACTATGGCGACCTTTAGCTAGCCTTGTACGACACTGTGTTATCTCGTTCTGCGAGCAAGAAAACGAGACATGAGTCTCATAATCTATTAATTTGTGGTCGCCGGCTCATTTAATTAAAATAATTTTGAAGAGATATTCACATTAAATGATCCGGGGACCCACAAACCCTCACAACAAGTGAAAATTTCACCGTTGTCGGCCAAGGCAGCTAACAGCAGGAATACGCTTTCTAATTACTTACTTAAAACGCAGGTAAAACACATGTGAGAAAAGCTACAGCTAAAGGCATGCGATTCAAGCAGGTGGATGGACGAAAACAATTGAATGTAAACAGCAATTTTTATTAGGCTGATGGCCTCAAAAATTTAAATATACAATTTAAAATGTTTATATTTCAAAGTATTTAAGTAAATATTTGTCCACTGTTCAGAATAGTAGGATACTTATGAAGTTTAGTTTGCCGTCCAGCAACCGTCCTATTCTTCTTTCTTGATTAGGAGCTCACTACTGCTCCTGCCTGCTCCAGCAACCGTCGAGTTCGAAGTGGACGAGCCTCCCTCGCTGCTTTCCGAGTATGTCCGCTTCGTAGGCTCGCCGACTGGACAGCAGTGTTGCTAACTGTTTGCGTGACGTCACCTGTAGAGTTCTGTGGGAGGGGACTACCACAGGGACAAGGCCCAGGAAAACTTGTACAATAGACATCTGACTTCTGTAAAGTCACATAATAAGAAGAGGGAGCAGCAGACTTTTAACAAGGGTCAACTTGTGTGGATCTACGATGCGACGAAACGGAAAGGTGACTGTAGTGCATTCTCTGGAAAATATTTTGGACCAGGACAAATAGTATCCCGTAAGCATGACAATAGTTACTATGTAAAATACCGAACTCCCCGAGGTCAAATAAAGATTGATTCTATAGCGATTGACAGGTTAAAAAAGTATTATCCTCCTCCAGAAGGACTGCCTAAAAATTTACGTAAATTAGAAACATCTGAGATTGATGTAGTAGGAGAGGGAGTACCGGATAAAAATCTCCAGGAAGTGGATAAGGTAAATTCCTTCTTGATGGAATTCCAAGATCCGGATAACGAAACGCAATTAGAATCGTTGTTTATAAGGAAAGTTGTTTTCATGTCCGATCTGCCATCTTGGGATCAGGTGGGTCCGAAAACAAGTTCAGTGGAAGGTTTGGAGAGACCTAAGTTTGCCGTCAACCACGACATTAATAAGAAAGTTGCGCTTTATTACGGTTCAATCACGACGTTAGCTGGTGATTGTATAGTAAACTCGTCCAATTCCTTTCTAGAGCCACGAGGAGGCGTGGACAAAGCAATTCAAAGTCTTGCAGGAGAAGAAATGCAAGACGAGTGTCGTAAAATATCCCACCTTTCCCAGGGTAACGTATGCATTACACAGGGTTACAATCTACCCGTGGATTTTGTGATTCATGTTAGCGCACCTAATGATCGAAATCCTAAGAAGTTAAAAATGTGTTACGAAAAAACGTTGCAATTAGCAGTAGACAACGATATAACATCCATTGCGTTCCCCAACATCTCTACAGGAGTTTTTGGTTTTCCTAAAGCAGATGCTTGTCGCATTGCTTTACAGACAGTACGTCTTTTCCTGGAAGAACATCTTGATTCTATCGAAAGAATAGTGTTCGTGCAGTATGACAAAGAGAATCAAAAAATCTATGAACAACTTATGCACCTCTATTTTCCTATATAAAATAGCTGAAAGAAAAAAGTATTAGTATGTTACTCGTTAATTGACTTAGAGCTATCTTAACGCTAGCAATATATTTAGAATATGGGAAAGGATATAGTTATTCATCATCAATGCTATGCAGTTTTCTTTTGCTCTCGTCATCATATCCGTCTCCTATTATCATTTTTTGGGAATTTTAGATTCTCCACTTACCTAGAAAAAGAAAAGAGAAACATTGAAATAAGTAACGCAATTTGACAATAACATATATACTTAGGCTAGCAGAGATAATAATCAATAGAACATGTGAAAATTCTAAATTTCTCATTATATTTAATTTTTGTTTCAGATAACCTATTTTGTTTTAAGCTGCATTATCCTATCTTTCTCTTTCCCAGATGTGACGTCTAATAACACCGAATTCCAAATAACATCTGGTTTATTTTTCCGTAAACTCCCTAATGTTATTTTGTACCAACACTCTTTACCGATATCTTTTAATTTGACATTTTCCTTTCCGCATGATGTTAAGGTTTCTTCTCTTTTCGAATCTTTGCTTTGCAACGAAAATGACACTCTAGCTCCAGATGTTTGCGAAGCTGCGAAAGACCTACATAATCTGCAAGTCCATATTAACGATTATTTTTTAAAGCCTCCAAATCCACGATTTCATCGATTATCAACCAGATCGCCGCGTGCACTGCTAGGGTTCATTGGGAAAGCATTGAATTGGTGTTGTGACGTAGCTGACAGTTCATCTATTGATTCGATAAACAAGAAGGAATTTCATTTGGAACAGACAGTACTGGGTTTACAAAAACAATTGTTGAAAAACAATTTATATATTCAGAACACAACTTCAGAATTTTTAAGTTTTCAAGATCAGATACAGGATAATTTTCATAAAATTAGAAACTTTTCGGCAAAAATATTGGATCAAGAACATGATCTGGGAGATCATCTTAATAAGCTTGCAAATCGAGTACATAAAGAGGTCATTTCGTTCATTCAAGAATTTTATTCGATTTCAACGCAGTTTGTACAGTTTCTACAAATTTTTAAATATGATCTGACAATCCAGATGTGTACAGATGCTAGGCTGAACCCTAATATAATCCCTTATAAGGTGTTGCACGCACATTTATCTGAAT
This sequence comes from Thermobia domestica, assembly GCF_964235325.1. NCBI lineage: Eukaryota > Metazoa > Arthropoda > Insecta > Zygentoma > Lepismatidae > Thermobia > Thermobia domestica. Next base: position 179,388,685 of record NC_137465.1, on the reverse strand, counting down.
TTGAGAATATCACTTTGAAAAATGGATATAAGTTAGCCATAGATAAGTCGTTATTGGAGATGTATTATTCAATTAATGTTTTGACTTGTTCAATCACCGACACATACATTTACCTACAGATGAAAATTCCGATCGTTGAAATACAGCCTTCGTTTGAGTTATATGATGTGCAGCCACTTCCGTTTGCTGTATACAACCAAACTTGTACCGTTGATATCCAACCTTTAGTTATGGTAGTTCAAGATAAAAAAGATCTTATACCAATAACAGGAACAAGCCTACTTGCTTGTCATTATAGCCAATCAAAGTTATGTAAGATACCTACACACACTGTGACACGATCTCGTTTAATAAATTGTGCTCACGCAGCTTTCGTTGCCAGTACAGTCAGGGAAATATTACACAATTGTGACCATACGTGCTATGATTCGAAAGAGGCACAGATTATAGACATTGGATCGCATGAGTTTGTTTTAACACACCCGCCAGAATTTCTAACTTTGAAGACTAGAGAAAATGTGTCAACTATTCGAGTTCCAGAAGAAGCCAGATTATACGGAGCCCTTAAAATTCGAATACCATGCAATACTAAATTAATTGTGGAGAGAAATCTTTTCGTCAGATCGGATTTTCCGTGTCTCGACAATGATCTTACAGAACCTGTATTTTTACATCTTTTTCCGAGCCAGCTAGTCTCTAATGATCTGATGCTATTACGATCTACATATAAAGGGAATGAATTTTTTAATGTTTCATCTTTACTTAACGATGTTTGGAGTTCTTCCATCCGGCATATGAATATATCAGCATTTACGATAATTGACCAGACGCCCATTAAGATGCCTATCTATAAGCATGAATATTTTATACCAGGAATTATTATTATTTGGAATATTATCATCACTCTTCTACTTATTTATTTGCTAAGGGAACATGGGATTTTCAATTTTATATGGTTTTGTAGAAAATGTAGTGCGTCTACGGAATTCTCTTTGCAAGAATTGAGCTATTTTTTAGACATTGTGCAAACCGTTATTGCAATTGTAAGTCTAATTTTGCTCTATAGAGTAATGAAAAGTTTAATGAAAAAAATTGGTGATGATACGCCACTGCAGACGAAGAGTTTTGAAAATAAACGTAACGAGAGGTCTGAAGAAAGAGATCAAGAACCTGAAGTGACCCCAGAAAAGTTCACCACTTCGAACAGAAATGAGGATGCACATTCAGTGTCAGATTTAAGTTTACCTCCTCCTCCGGAAGAATTGATAGTTAGTGACAGAAGTTTTGGTACAGAGATCATAGTGCCGCCTTCTACCGTCTTGGAATTAACGAATTCTAACGTAAAATCTTCGTACATTTCCAACTATATAGTGTATTCTTAAAAGTGGATACGGAAACTGAGATGTAGAGCAATTCACGCAACTTGTGAAACAGCATCTAGAAGAAGATATTAGAACGTATATACGCACGACCATATAAAATTGAAAATCATTACCGCACATACCTATTTTTATGAATTTAGAGACCTTTTGTCCCCCCCCCCCCCAACTTTTATTTCCAACATAATTTTACTAACACAATCGAGTATTGGGCGATAAAACCCAATCCAACCTCTAGTTACCTTAAGTTCCCAACCTAATCAGGAAATGGGTTAGGTTTATGTTGGAAATAATGAGCCCCCCCCCCGAAATTAGAGTTTTGTCATTATCATAAATAGTTGTATGATTCAAGAGTTTGGGCACTACGTTTATCGTTTTACTTATGTGTATTTATATCTGCTCGAGTTTTTCTCTTCTTTTTCTACTCCCCCCCCATTCCTAGATCCTACCTACATTAGTTTACCGGTTCTTGTATTTACCCTTGCACTTTCATGGTCGTCGCCATCTTTAAGCCCATAATACCTTGCGTTTACTGGCATCAACGCTCAGTCGCCATCTTAGAAATTTTTCATTTAATTTTTTCCCACCATTATATTTTCATGTTTTTCTCTCTTTTTACCCACCACACTTCTGCTGTATATTTTGATAACTCTTCCTCGTTATATTTCAATCACCCTGCACCAAATGAACCCTAATTTTAAATCTTAACATTTCAAATTTCCACCCCCCTCATGGTCCTACTCACATCCATAACCTCCTTATTCTTAACAATTATACCCCTTCAACCCTCACAGTACGCAGCTTGTTTGATGCCAAGAAGATTCCACAACTTTATGAAGAGAAGAAGAGGACACCAATTCTTCTCCATACTGCAATTTGGATGGACCCGAACCAAGAACTTCTCGATATGACAACACTTAGCGTCAGACCCGCCCACCAGTTTTAACTATAATCTTCAGTTTTCTCACCTGATTTATCAGCCAATACGTCAGCTCCATAACCATGCTTATATTCCTTATTTTATTTTTTATTTTTTTTTGTTTTCTCCGACTCACAAACACCAAAGCAAAAGTAAACGAAAAATGTCATTGTTCCTCCACTCTAAAGAAGATGGACGATTCTTCAAGATGGCTGTCAGCGTCATTTCCCCCCCTCCCTCTCAGACAACGGATGTCAAGAAGTTTGATTAGTGCTGCCAACTTGTGGCCACCTTGCCAGTGATTCTTCTCAAACTACAAGGCCACGTACATTCCAAGAATTGTCTTATCTTCAGAACACTGACCCAGTGAAGTTGTTCAATTATGCTGACCAAGGTGTTATTCAAGTTCACTAAACAATTACACGTGCTTTTCCATATGTTTTGTTGACATCAAGTGTCATTAGCTACATTCGAAACATAGAATGTTATTCAGTGCTTTATGTGTTTATGTGCAGTGTTTGGTTAACGAATTATTGATTGTCGTCGATTTCTTTAGTGTGAGATTTATTTTCCTTCTTTTTTTTCTTAAAAAAAAATGAGATACTGAAAAACTGATATTCAGTCATTCTTTTTTCTTTGTTTTTGTCTGTTGCTACAGTGTACTTCATGTATTTTATTTATCATATAGTGACGCTAATCAAAACAATATATACAGTCTATTTTCAAAATAGTGGTGACGACGATGCGTGTTTTCTTTAAAACCGCATGTCTAAGTTTAGCGGTGGGAGTGTGAAGAGACTAATATTTATTGACTTTCGTTGATCTCCCACAAAATCATTTGTTCTTTAAGACATCTTCAGACTTATCTTCGGTGTTGTGAGATTATTCTTTTTTTTCTTTTTTTTCTAATTTCATAAAGCCATCTCTTATGTGTCGAAGAACGCTAGTTATTCGGATGTCTTAGTTTATGAAATTCATGTATGTCTGAGAATTTAGTCTACGTTTCTCTTCCGTAATTTTGTGTTTTCGTGGCTAAATCGTGGAAGTGTTTGTTTATGTTATATAATGTATTATGTCAATGTGTATTTTATGTAATAAAGCTGAGAGAGCTCCTTTCCTAACTATCTGTCCATCTCTGACGTCATGAGTACCTGTTGGGACGAAAACATCACATCTACACGTGTCTGGAGTCAGCAGGATTACCAGAAGATGTTGGTCTTTAAATACTCCCTCCATCCCGGAAACAGGGAGTCACATGGAGCCTTTGGAGAGACACGGAGCCTTCGAAGTCTCACGGAACCTTTAGAGTCGCTTGGAGACTTTGGAGTCGGTCATCGAGGACTTTAATCGCGAAGTTATCAAAAGACAGTCAACGGAGTCGGTCCGGGGAGTGCACGGCAGTCAATCGAGCACTTCGGGAGTAATTTGGAAAACAAACCGAACAGTCTATAATTCGGTTTTCGATATATTGAACACCAGACGAACAACAGGACGAAGCCCAGCAGAGAAGATGAAGCTTCAGGTACTGTGACGTCAGATTTCTTCCTTTCTCTTCCTCACCTCTCACCTACCCATTCTCTCTCTTTCTCCAAGAAAAGCTAAAATTCTTATTTTTATTTCTTTTAAAATCAGACGGGTGTCGTCCGGTTCCAGGACCCGTTCTACCCTTGAGAAACATCCCAAGAATCTCACTTTGACGACACAGCTTTCTTTGAAATTACTTTTCAAATTAAGCACCCGTAAAAATACTAAAATTATATAAATAGAAAATATATACTTATTTTTTAAAAATTTCTAAATATATGCATTTCAATGGGTAACAGAATTGGATCATTAGTATTACTACGCCCACATAGCTAGTCAAATCAAAACCCGACTACCTCTAAGTGATGCAAATGAAAACTTGGAAATGGTGAATAAATATTATTAATATACAAAATTAGCAACAAATTATGTTAATATTATTTAAGAATTAACACTCTGAGAAAAAATAAAAAATGGGATTCCTACACAATTTCTTGAATTATACGTTTATTTCTAAACATTACAAAGAAGTTATAGAATTTAGGGGCTATGAAATGGTGATTTTCAATTTTAATTTACCTTTCCGTTATCCGAACAGGGCCTGGTACCTCGGTGATTGGTTAACAAAGGCTTACTGTATAATGAAATGGTGTTCTTACCTTTCGAATGTTTCCTATTGAGCTCAATAACAATCTCCTTCTGCATTCATTTCGGGAGTCCAGAATTATCCGCACTTAAGAATCTTTTGTTAATTCTGTAGCTTTACTGTAATAATAATGATAATAATAATAATAATAATAATAATAATAATAATAATAATAATAATAATAATAATAATAATAATACAATTCCGCATTTAATCCCAAGCTTTATGATCACCCTACAGTAGATTATTAAAATTTTATACGAACCATTGTTATTTCATCGTTACCAAGTTACATCTAATGCATAACACGAGCAGTATGCTTAATGCTACAATCAATAATGATGAGTTGTTAATATTATTATGGGGGGCGGTGGGTCAGTAGTGAAGTGTTCACTTCTGGTGCGTGGAGACCCTGGTTTGATCCCAGTTCGCGCCAAGTGGGCTTTGTTGTGGATAAACACAGTGTTTGTGGGTTTTCTAGGGGTTTTCCCGTTTCTTTTTTTTCACTTCATTCATTCCACCATTGAATTCATTTCTTACCATCACCGTCTCATTTAGCTTAGCTGGCATAATTGTGGGAAGTAAAACTTAAAAATTTGATTGTTAATTGATATTATTATTGATTATTATTTTAAGGCCAATCAATATCATTGTTTAAAAATATTACAATGACAGGATGGCAATATATCTGCCAGTCACTCAATATATTTTTACTAAACAATTAGCAGATTATATTAATACAAAGAAATAATTACGTAAACAATCCCTTTATTGTAAAATTACTATAGAACTGTAGATATAACCAAAATTAAATAAATACGTGTCACAATATAATATAAAAATTTCATAGCCATCTTCTGATTGCATAAAGGCAAAATCTTTTCCTTCGCCTTTTTGTTCTGACGTATTATGGTGTAATATAAAGATCAGAAGAGCACGCTTCTTTGGTTTGAAATAGGACTAGAACCTCTGAGCAAACAAAGAGTTGGCTAATATTGTTTTTTCTTAGCTTTTTTTTTATTTTATTAGGAGACAGGCATTACGTGTCGTCCTATCTGTAAAGTGGCTTTACGTTTAAACACTCTCTTCGCAGAGAAACAAAGGAAAACATTGGAAGTGTTAGAGGATGTTGTTTTCTCACGAAAATGAGATAGAGAGAAGAAATAAGAAAAATAGAGAAATAACGCAATGGGATGGAAGAAGAGGGAGAGACTCGAGATGGAATAAGGAAAACAAAGGAAGATGTGATTGGGAAGTACTCTAAAAGTTAAACAAAGTTTACAGTCAAAACTTTATTAGGAAAAGGTCAAGTGATCCTTGTGGTAGAGGCATGTTAACAATTGAACTATTTTCAATTGCATTTTCTGACAGTGTACAGCAAACAAGATAAGGTTTACTCCCAACTAGTACATACAGAAAATTGTACATATACAAACCAGTATTATCATTTCACATTTGGCCAGGGTTGGGGGAAGCAAGATTGTCCACCGACGTGAGTTTCAGGTTTTATATTAGTCGTATTAGTATACAATTTATTTTTTTAAAAAAAAGTGTGTTTCTCAAACTCAGCAGGTATTATTTCCCCATATTCTCCCCAAATGACGCCCCTTATTCAAATTTATAATCACTACTTCAATATTGTAGCAGGGGGCTGCGGTGGTTCAGTGGTAGAGCGTTCATCTCTGATTTCTGAGATCCTGAGTTCTATCCCAGCTCGAACCAAGTGAATTTTGTGGTGGACAAACACCGTGTACGTGGGTTTTCTCGGAGTTCTCTCTTTTCTTCCCGCTTTCTTCATTCTACCCTTCGTTTCTCATCCCCACCGTCTCCTTTAGCCTAGCCGGCATAATCGTGGGACGCGAAAGTTAAACATTTCATTGCGTTTTTTAATATTGTATCAGCGAAAAGGAAAGCTACCTAAGAATACCGAAAAATGTTTAAAAATAAGTAAGAATAAAATTATTTCTCTTTTACTTTTCGGTTCACTTAACAGTGAGCCATAATGTCAAGTACACACTCATTTCACCAATTGCTTTAGGTTCATTCTCGTTATAATAACTAATAAATTTTACATAAAAATTCGATCGTTCCGTTACTTCGTGAACCCTATTAATATTACTATAATAAATATTTCTACAGAAAAAAATACAATTAAGAATAATTCCAAATATGAACAAGACTTATTTTCGAATTAAACTACATATAATTGATATTTGTAATTAATCAATAGATGAAGAAATTAATTTAGATATTTTCTAATAGATATCACTTCAGTTTCCTGTACGTACATAGTTGATATGGATATTAAATATCTCTATCTTTGTTTGGATGTTTGTTCATTAATTAATAGGTATCTCAATAACATATTTCAAAATATTACTTCTCCAGCATGCATCATGCATTATGCTGTATTTCCTCCTTTCAGTCCATATATGTGCTTCACAGTAATTTACAACCTACACATTAAAGTTCTGGATACACTTAATTAAACACATACCATAATCATGTATTATTCATTCCAGCTCAGTTTACTAATATTTAAGGGAATTAGAAATTATATTTGTGAAGCTTAAGGATCCGTGGGTCATTTTAGCTCATGGTGAATGACTAATGATGTCCCTTGGTGATCACAGTACCTAGATAAGTGGGGAAGGAAGGATGGAATGGAGAAGAATCAAAGTGATTTGGGACCTGTATATTAGATAACACCCTTGTGTGAATGAGGAAAACTCATTCAAAACCTGACTCAGGATGTCTCGCCTGAAAAAGCTTTTAGATCTCTCAACAGAATGATATTACTGATATTTCATAGCACAGATACTAAATCAGAAAGTGCAATTTAACTTAACCCAATGTAATTGGAATTTATCTATATTAATGCTTATAGTCATTACAGCAAATTGAGCCAAGTATCGAACTACACCTCTCATCCAACTACATACTCAGTTTCATATGAATAATTTTAGTAATTAATATATCTGAAATGTGTAGCCTTAATATAATACGACTTAGGCATAATTTTGTATGCTGTGTTTATAATTAAACACAATTTTCTACTGCCAAGATTAATTTGCTTTGGATTTAAACTACCTAAATAGACTTTTCGAAACGTTGGTAAACATTGTACAGGGAATCTGGACGACAGCTACTCTACTTCAAGGGAAAAGAACTAAATTTCTTTAAGTATTGATATTGTTGTTAGACATTGCACTAAACAAATAACGTAAATTTTATCTGACTTTAATTTTTTTTTTTTTTAAAAAAAGTACTGCAACTTCTACACATTAGTGAAGTTAATTCTATGATACTTGATTTGATGACTTGTCATTGAGTTGATGACTTAAACTCTTCACACAGGCAGGCACGTAGCCAAGGGGGAGGGGGTCCGCGGGGTCCGGACCCCCCCCTTCCCTTCGAGACCAGAAATGAAAAAATTAAGGAAAGAAGAAACAAAATGAAATGAGAAAAACAAGGATCAGCGTTAGAAATAATTTTAAAAAACGAGAGAAAGCTTTTGGTTTCTCTTTCTTATGAGCAGGTTTGTATTAGTTACAATACATGGTGGCGAGGTGAGTGAGATATCCTGGAAGAGTCAGGGAATTTGAAATTTCTAGAAAAGTTACGGAATTCTCAGAATTTCTGCTACTAGTCAGGGAGATTTCAAGCTTCCGAAAGAATAGTGCCGTTCTGTAACAGCGTGAACATTTTTTATCATAATTTTTCGTCATCGATTCTTGCTCTATCAAACATGTTATTTCAAAAACAATTTTCTACTGCTTTTTTAACCTGTCATTTGGAACCGACAGTAGTTGACGGAATAATAAAAAACAAAAATTTATGTGGAAAGAAATTTGTGTTAGCACTTGATTCAACAGAGAAAGGAACGCAGTTATTGTAAAATATTTTACAATACATTATTATGTACTTTTTATAATAGTGAAGATGTACTTTTTATAATAGTTGAGGTCAAAATGAAAGGAAAGTTGTTATATTTGAATAAAAAGAAGAATGATGTAAATATTGTAAAATCTTCTTCAATACGTTTTTTTTAAATTTTACTCGAGATTTCTTCATAGTTTGTTATTAAAATACTTGCTAACATATCCTCATTTTATTGTCCTAAAAAACTCACATATGTTCATAGTAAAGTAGTTTAGATTGATCAAGTTCCTCAGCCTTCAGAATTTCATGTCACGCCGCTCCCTCCCCCCCTCCCCCGTTACGAAATCATAGCTAAACGATCCAATATGTGTTCCAGTAAAATAGTTTAGAATGATCGAGCCCCTGGTGTGATGAGCACAGTATTTCATGTCACGGACCCCCCCCCCCTTCACGAAATCCTGGCTACGTGCCTGACACAGGCAAAATACATAAATCTCCTAATGACCACGATACTCTTTATACAAAATATTTTACACATCTTCTCGACGGAATCAAATTAATATTTCAATTGGATGCTTATTCTTTCAGAATTTTCACTAAACCAACTACTGCCCACTGTGGATATTTGCAGAAATTCACTTTTGTACTGAATTCCTTAAGCTAAATTCAATTTATTACTCACTTTCGTGATTTTTTAAAAATTGAGTAAACTATGAGACTTTAGAACTAATTAAATTATTCAATAGAACCAAAAATATTCCTTTGAATCTTTCATTAGATACAAATTCTAGAAACGAAAAGTGTTCTAATGTAGATCTGCAAAATCAGTGTATATTGCATAATACACTTTACTGTAATGGAATCCTACAGCTTGAAAAATTAAGAATTACAGTTGGGAAATTTATAAATTTGCAATCAATCAATAAAAATTAACATAAAAGTCTGTATAGGAAAATCTCTTGAAAATAAGTTTCCTACATGCTCCCATCAGCAAGTTCTAATTGATCCAACCAAAAATCTTTTTTTAAAAATACCTCCCATTCCCTTGTCATTAAGTTATTTTTGGTAATTTACTGACAGTGTCTTTTACTTCTGATACTCATCTCTCTCTCTTAATTTTTTTCGTTATTGTCTCTCCCTCTTTAGTGTCAGGTTTTTTCCTCAAGCAAAGCAAGCTCTGATCTGATACCTGAAACTTAAACCAGACCTCTGGCAGTGTTGTTTTTATTTCTCTTTCTTTTATTACTATTACTACTTTATTTATTCTTTTAATTAATTGCATATATACCTACACAACCCCATCAGGAAGTCGCGGTCGGAAAAGGGATTGCTGTCGTCGACGGTGGCAGATCGCCGGAAGCAGCCGGCACCCGTCCGCTGCGGCACGACGATCTACTTGTTCAAAGTTGCGACCTTTTGCCGAGGCGGCAAGCAATCGAAAATCGTAAAATAAAATGCCCTTTGCCGACTATTGCCGACCGTCAGAGTCGGCAAAACAGTCGGAAAGGCCTCTTTCCGACCATCTGCCGACTCCTTATGCCGGCCTCTTTTCGACGGCGGCGTCGGCTTCTGCGCATTTACTGCGCCTTTACGTCTGTTTGCCGACTGCTCGGCAAGGCAACTATTCATCGCGGTTGAAAATCGCGCGGAAAGACGCCAGTGTCCGGCGCCGGCAAGCCGACCGTGGCATCTATTCGGCATGGACAAATTGTCCGACTATCATGCTATCATTAGACATAGAAGAAAATATTTTGAGTTAAAAGAGGAAGCTGAAGTTCAAGAAACGTATATGAAACATTTCTAGGCTCAAACATATATAAAAAAAGATAATTAATCCCAGACCCTACCAATAGGCAGAATAATAAATAATAATATCGTCCTTCCAACGGAGCTTAGAGATTGTTTTATCCTCTGTACAATCAGTAGGCTCTACCTCGAGAAGCTAGGCGGCTAAGCGCTGCTGCAGGTAGTGTGGGGTACGTGATCTTTAGAATGTGATCAAGTCTTATAAACCTTTTCTCCACACCGCCTGTTGGATTATCTCGAATAGGTGGAATGATTGGTGGTGTGGAGTATATAATCCACCTGAGAAATTACACTTTCAAGTACAGTATGGTACAACTAGTACCAGCAAATACGTGGCTAGTAAAGATGGATCCCGAACCTTCCTCTCCTACCGGACTTCTATCCTTATTGAATTCAAAGGTATAGTTTTCTTTTTGTTAGTGTGCATTGGTTTGCAATATATATATATCTATTACAGATTGCAATAAAACATTCATGTTTCATTATTAGATCCAATTTCCTTATTTTTCTTCTGCATGGCAGCCATTTCTGATTCCCGTTGCCGGATTATTCAGAATAAACTTTTGTTTTCGAAACAAAATCCCGGAACCACATCGAAAGAAGTCTCCGATAAAAAAAAATTCTAGAAATACTACTCTAAATTCTGTGTTATCGAATTTTACTTTTGAATTTCTATTCCCATGTTTCTAATCAATTCTGAGCTACGCTATCTACGCCCCCAAGATTTGCATCAATTTAAATTACTTCTGGGAGGAACTGGGTGGATGTTAAGACCATTCAGTAATTTCATGTATGAGAATTGTTTGGGGTTCGCAACCTAGACAAGAGGTCTCCGTTCGATATGCCTCCGGAAGTTTTTAACTGCCTTTTACGTCACAAAACCGGTCACGTTTAAGGTAGATTGCGAACCTATTTCTAACGTTTTAGCAATATAGATCTCGATATAACACACGGGCAAGATGTTGTCCATCACAAAACCATATGACTTAGGGACAAACCATAGACCCTTGCTCCAAAGGTGAGCGCTCTATCTCTGTATTTCTGTTCACGTATCTATCCAAATTTTATGGTCCATTACTAGTTTTGTGTTTGCAAGGAAATAAGATTGTAACTGTACAGGTAACCACGTTTCCTATTTTTTTCACGAGAAACTAAGATTTTACCAGTCCGTCCGTCGTCTCTGTACACTTGTACAAGAAGACCATATAATGCAAGTCCAAAAGATTGTGATCAGTCTTAAGTAATATTCTTTTTGGGTTTTTGTATTCATACTAGCAGCTTGACACGCTAGCCAAAATGGTAGCAGCTGTTCCTCTGGAAGCTTTCTCTAAGGTTGGCAATCGTTTGGGGTTGTTGAATATACTCTTTCTTTGAGATAACCCAACAGGAAGTAATTGATTTTGGTTGAGGTCAGGCGATCTGTCTGGCCAATTGATATCGCAAAATCTTCAAATAATACTACCCAGGAATTGATATCAAAGAGCCAATATTGGTAATCTTAACGTGTGACTAGTGACACCATATTGTCGCATTTATTAAGATCTAGTCGACTCATTTCCACAAAACATTAAGTAAATAATATGTCATTATATTACTCATTAACATTTATTGCAGTTTCACCATTTTTGTCCTCAAAGTTGAAACGACTAATCAAGTTGAATCAGACAAAGCACCCACTTTGTTACTTTTGCATTGCAGAAGGGTCTCAAATATACATATTGCAGATTATCTGAGGCCCAAAACATTCAAAAATTATGTTTATTAACCACTTAAGCAGTGACCAAATGTTCAACGCGAAGTCATTACTTCTACTCAGAAATCATTCACAGAGTACAGTACCACCTTGTTATTCTTATAAGTTGGTTCAAATACTGTACCTCTACCCGATTATTTAGTGTTTATCACGAGTTACTTTGGTGCACATGGTCTCGAGTTCGATCTCCAGTGGGAGAGCATTGGACTCAATACGGTGGTTCGTGCTTCACCTTAAACTGTAGGTTTATGTCTCATCTAGCTCTAACGTTGAAAAGGAAACTGAATTTCAACAAACACAACAACAATCAATTAACGTACAACATATATTTTATTCTAACACTTGTGGATGGATACTTGTTAAGTCAATACACGAGTAAACTCAACAGGGGACTTTGTTTAATCGCATTCGCAAGTGAATTAATATTCTGGTACCGTGCGACGTTCGTGGTCTTCCTGGATAAGAGTTTTTTGTTGACATCACCTGCCGCCAGAAGTATTCAGCGCACGTAGGATTATCTTTCGTGATGGAGTCTCATCCTTTGGGAAATGATAGAACTTTCATTGGGGGAAATATTGGCCGAACTCAGCGATGATGGAGCTTCTACTTGTAAGATGCTCTTCCACAACGTACACAGTTCATTGAGAGTTCACATCTCGACTTTTTACTGGAAAGATACAAGAAGAAATTCATTGTTTACAATTCCCAATGTTACAATTCACAAAATGCAAATTATCGTCTACAAAGGGTCATAAGATTCTAAACAATCGAGTTTTGTTTCAGGTTGAGAAACTACGATTGACATCCAAACTGTGTGTATTCTCGGAAATAATAGATCAATAACTTCTCTTTTTGATAGAGGCATAAGGATAGATGAAACCTATTCTTCGGACGCTGAATCTATATGTTAAAGCAGTTTCTTGGTATCCCCATAGCGCTTTGAAGAGAAAGTGTAAACACTCAGTTAGTTGGAGTGGTTCACCACAGAGAGGCGCTGTCGTAGTTTTACGATTCCACTTCGTATGAAAACGCTACGAAAATAAATGTAAATCTCATACATTTTTCTTCTTTTTTTAACAGTTCGTTAATTCACCTACAGAAACGTAGCGTGTACTTAATTGATTTCAGTATTAAATTGTATACTTAATACATGTGTAGCAGTAATTTGTAGATAAACATAAAATTTAAAAAATAACTGAAAAAGAACTTCTGCACCCACAAATGACCAAACTCGCAAATTTGGTATAGTATTTTTCCATCTATTAATAAAGTCTTTGTATATTTTATACATGGCATTGAGACAAAACCCAAGTTACATTTAAATATATAATGAAACTTGTATAAACCGGAACTTCAATAAAGTAGAAATCTGTCATTAACGGAAACTTTTCAAAGTCCCGGTGTGTCTTTAGATTGCTCTTCAAATTTGTATAAAACGGAAATCTGTCCAAAACGGATGAAAATGTCGGACCCAATGCTTTCCGTGCTTTATGCAAGTTTCATTATAAAATAAATTGACAACATAGATAATATTTTATTATAAGTAGGAAATATAGACCTACCTATAACTATACTGCAAGATTTCTTCGTTGAGCCCTGGGTCAGTAATTAGACACTAGCAATTTTTGAAAACTTGAGTGATGATTTTGCAATTTTTGACGACGCTAACTCCTTCCGAATTTCCTTTGAACGAAAAGAGAAACGGCATTTGACATAATGTAAAATGAATTTGGGAATTAGTTCCATGTAATGAATGTTCCTTCCTACATTCCAGCACTATGGCCTCAACTTTGATTTCATTCAAACTGTCCAAAGTATCGTAAAAATATGTCACCTTACATGCTTTTATTAGATGCAATGTTAGCGGTCACTACTTTTCTGCCTGTAATAAGACGCTAAACACTTCTTGAGTTGAGTACATTAGAAATGAATTTCCAGTCTTTTAATTTAGTGAAGACAGCGCCGTTATTTTCTTTTGAAGATATTCTTCGTAATTTGCTTATACAGCATGTACATTTAGTGAATTTTGACTCTTTACTATGTAACCTGACAAATGATAAACGAGACCTTCTTTTGCAGTACTGCATTTTGGAAGTGGTGGAGAATAACTTATCCAGTCACTTGCATCTGTACCCTTTTCAACCAAAATCAACTAGAGAATGATATTTTGTAACGACTTTTTCTTTAGTTATTTTTTTTTCAGTGATTTTTTGCCAATTTTCTCATTTGATTAACAAAAGTCGTGAGAGAAATATTATTTGAGGCTCGCAGTTTGAACTTGATGAAAGCACTTTTTTACAGGACCATAGTAGAGGTACAAATATTGCAACATATGCAAATGAAGCAAGTCAAGGGTAGAAGGGTAATCATCACATGACAATGATCTTATAATTCCAAAATGTCATTCCAATGGATCCTGATTAAATGTTGATGTTAATATGTAGGAAAACTAATATTCCACAAATATTCGGCTATTACCAATGTACTTTGAATGGTGACACGAAGATATTCAAGTGTTCTTTCAGATGCGAAAGTGTTCTTTCTGTTGTTGGTTAAATACATGTTCTGCAGAGTTTTATGGTGTGAGCAATTTTTAAAGAGCCCAGAGGAAGGGATGTTAGTGTTCAAATCATCGGCAAAGTCATTCATGTCAGGGAGGAAACTACGCTCTGGTGAAATCTGAAAACGATCGCAGCGCCACCCTAGCCTTGGGGACAACAGAGGGTTGAGAGTTTATATAGACTAGAGCGGAAGAATCCACACTTTCTCTTCAAAGCGCTATGGTATCCCTTACAATCATTTGGATCCATCAGTGAGACTTGTGAGATTGTGTTATTAGTCTATCCGTCATTACTCCCTTTGATAACTCTTGAACGGATGCGAATATTTTAATTGTTTTTTGTAGTAAACAGTTAGAAAGATTATCTCGGCTGAGTTTATTAGTGGAGACAATCCAGTAACGGATAACGACGACTTTAACCTTGGCTATCTATAGCCCATATACCATACATGTAAGCAAGCAAATATTTATATTCTGTTTTTGCAACAGATACCTAGAGCAATTACAGGGTGACAATTAATGAACTATATGAGATAAAACCATTATACTTTCAGAACGGTTCGCGTGATAACGTCCAAACAGCGTGGCTGATCACATGGCATGATGGGAATTTGTATGCACATGCGATGAAGCAAACTTTAGCGACGAAGTACACTTTCATTTGGATGAGTACGTCAATAAGCAAAATTGGCTCATTTAGGGGACTGCGAATACGGATTTAGCAATGGAGAAGTCTCTCCACTCTGAGCGGGTGACGGTGTGGTGTGCAATGTCCAGCCATGGAATAATCGGTATGATATTCCTTGATGGCACGATGACTACTTCACGATACGTGACGGTTTTGGAAAATAAGTTCATACAGATTATCCAAACTGACCCTGATTTCGACAAGATGTGGTTCGTGCAAGACAGATCTCGAACCCATCGGAACATGAGAGTGTTTGACGTCCTGGATGAGTATCCAAAGGCCACTGGAAGGGAACTCGCTTGGCCGCCATATTCCCTGGATCTGAACCCATGTGACACATTTTTGTGAGGCTATGTTAAGGACAAAGTACACAGTAATAACCGCAAAACCATAGCCGAGGTGAAAATTGCCATTCAGGAGATCATCGACAGCATCGATGTTCGGACACTTCAGCGGGTCATGCAGAATTTTGCTGTTCGTCTGCGCCACACCATCGCCAGAGATGGAAGACATAACCTAAATCCGAATGTTTGTAGGGCCGTTTACATGTGCAGTGCAGTTTGTGTACTACGTAGTTTGACACTAATTTCCGTTTTATTTCATGTAGTTCATTAATTATCACCCTGTACCTAGAACGAGTTCGTTAATGAAATCAATCCATTAACATCGTAAGGAACAATGGTGACTTTACCAGTTGCTATCCATATCCCACACGGAAATATTTTTGCATGATCCTCTCTACTGTCATTACCAGAGTTTATTCCTATATAGAAATCAACATTGAAACCAGTAGTTCTTGTTTCTTACAGGTTCTGCTTTCAGTATAAGAATAATATGACTTGAGATTAAATTCTTGGGATTCTGAATCCATACCAGAAAGTCATTTATCGCTATAGAGACCAATACTGAATCCGAGAACGGTAGAAGATAGCCAACATTTCCGCTTACATCTGAGGAATAAAGTCATAGGTAGAACATATGCGGCACTGAATCCACATTCAAGAAAATACTTCTTGGAATATATTATCGGTACTGAAGTGCTAGAACATGCACCCCAATGTTTACTAGATAGACTAAAGATTTGACGTATGGCTAGTGGATATGATTTTGAACATATTTTGTGAATATATGTTTTTTTGTTGGTAGCAATTGAACATCGTTCGGTCCATAGTGCCTATCTTGTACATGTACGGCTGAATGGGATATTAGCACTCTTTTATGGTTTCTTTCGACAGGATGTCTCTTCATTTAACTAGCCAAGACGCGTGCAATAAACACTTTTTTTGTAAGGCGGTACAAACATCAGCGCTTGTACTCACTTGACGTCTGTGAAAATCACGCATCGGTTGTGGCCTATTCACGCTGCAAATTATAAGTGAATCATCTTTTATATACGATCAGGCATAGGTAGAACAAGGAGTTTCTTTGTCTGTGAGTCTGTGTGTCTGTCTGTCTCTGTGTGGCCTGGGGACGAGACGAGTGGACCGAGAGTTACTAAATTTGCGTCACGGGTAACTTGAACCAGGCCTCAGACCAAGACGAAACTTTTTTTTTTAACATTTCGAAACATCGGGTCTCAGGGGAAGGGGCGTTTACCGGGATATGTAAAAGTAGTAGAAAATAACCAATATTAGTGTCAAATTCATAGTTTTCGTGGTCGCTGAGATCAATGGTGAAACTCTGGTCACATTAATATCCAATTCACCTCATTTGGCTGCAGGCTGGGGGTCACGGTGGAATTATATGCCGAGACATGTAAAAATAATCCAAAATGACAGGTATTAGACTCAAATCCATAGTTTTCGTGGTCGCTGAGATGAATGGTGATATTCCCACACGCGTTGACTTTCCAATACAGCCCCAATGCGAAGAATGGGTATTCCAGCTAGTATCAAATAAATGTAAGTATTTTTCAAGTGTTAAATTTAAAATTCGTTTTTTATTTTGTTTTTTACTTGACATCACTGGTTTTACAAAAACTTCCAAAGAGAAAGATTTCTTGAAACATGTCTACGTACGTGGTTTAGGTTTTCCTTTCCACCTTGTCACTTCTTTCTTATTTTTCAAATGTCTTTCTTATCTTTACTTTTATTGACTTCCACTGCCACCTTCAAGCATCTCGATATTTTTCTCCAATATCTTTTCCTCTCTTGTCTCTGTTCTTCGTGTACAGTTTTGCTGTGTTAGCGTCATTTTTCTGTATTTCATTACTTGTTTTGTTTCCCCTTTTGTGGTTGACTTCGACGTACGATGTCACTTTTATAACTAAAAAAGAGGGAAAAAAAAGAGTCATTTTGATTGCTTTTGTGTGTCTTGTTTTGTTGAAATATAGACATTATCTTCTGCTTCGTTGGTTCAGTCTTAGTAAAATACTTTTGAGTTCCGGAATTTCTTCTTATTTTCACTCTTTCACATTTTTTTATTTCTCTTTAACTTAGTTTTGCTGACCTCTTGTTATCTATTTTTTTTTCTTCAATTTATTGCTTTTACACGTTATATTTTTCTCTTCTGTCAGCAAACTCCTAACAATTTGAACTATAATATTATGTTTTATATACTGTGTTTTATAGAAAACATTTTTCATCTTCTTCAAATATTCTTTGTCTACTTCGTCCCCTTCTCATCTCTCC
This sequence comes from Thermobia domestica, assembly GCF_964235325.1. Classification (NCBI taxonomy): domain Eukaryota; kingdom Metazoa; phylum Arthropoda; class Insecta; order Zygentoma; family Lepismatidae; genus Thermobia; species Thermobia domestica. The sequence continues at coordinate 179,370,898 of NC_137465.1, read as the reverse complement.
TTCCTTAGTTTAACATTTTTTCTTCTTTACGTTACGCCAGACAATAATTCTTGAACGAAAGGGAAGTTTTCATTTTTTCTTTCTTTTTCCTTTTTTTCTTTCTTTTTCCTTTTTTTCTTTCATTTGTTTTGTTTTTTTCTGTACAGTAGACAGCTGGAGCAATTATCTCGCCCGAGTTAGTTAGTGGAGTTAATCGTTACCATCTTCACGGGTAATAGTGATTTTGAATGTAGATACGTATAATCTATTTTTACTATTGAAATAAAGGTAGTAGAAATTACACATTGTGCTGTTAGATGGCAGCATATATCCCCTGGCACTTGACATTTATCAGATGAAATTGAATCTTCTATCAAAGTTTTTACTATCTATCATATATTTTTTTTCTGTTAAGTTACTAATCCTCTTATGTTCCTATTTGTTGTTTCGTCAGAAGTACTCCATTGTTTTGTACCGTTCATATACTTTGATTTGTTTATTTTCCTTTCTCTTCCTTTAATTTTAATTAACAGATTTCTTCCCACACCATTAGTTTCAATTCATTTCTCTGACTTAAAATTATCCTCTCATATCTTACATTTTTCTAAAGTACGCATTTTAGTTAAGGGAATTCTCAGAATGTGAAAAGAAAAAACACATTAAACACAATGGTATAATGTCCTTATGGAAATAATGGAAGTGCCTGAATTTACCCTATTAATACGACGTGAGATCACGGTTAGCATGCAGAACAATAGGCTACTGACTTCCATTTGTACATTTCTTTCAATTTTGGATACAATTCTCGTTCACATCTACATTTTCATCACAAAATTCACTCGTAGTACCTTAGAAATTGTTTCTTAAGGTACCAGTTGTATTAAAGGATGGAGGTTTACTTTACGAGGTCTTCTTCTTACGCGTAAAAATACCCCTTCGGACGTTTGTCATAAAAACGACTGTGGAAAAACAACAAACCAACTTGTTTTAGATGGTCACTAAAACAAGAATGATATCTAACCGAGTAAGGGCAGAAGCGCAACAAGCAGGCTAGAACGGGGGTGCATCCACAGGTACCAGACGAGCCAACTGCTGAAGGTATGCGCGTAAACGATGATAGTGCAAAAATCACATACCAACTTATGCTAGATGGTCATTAAAAGCGAGAATGGTGTCTAACTGATCCAGAGCAGAAGAGTGGCGGGTGCGTCCGTAGGAACCAGGTGCGTCAGTGACGGAGGATATGGACATGAAGATAATTCAGCAAACGCTTAATATCGCGCTCAAAACCATTTTAACGCTACAGTAGCCCTTTTGATAGTTTAACACTAGTAACATTACGCTTGTAAACATAAAATACTTGTTTCCAACATTATGCAGAAATGCTCCTGTAATGGAAATCGTTATCCTAAACAACCCTTTTTCATAAGTACTCACTCATTTTAACTGCAAAATTGTCTTTTTGTGACGGTCTATTCTTAACTAGTATCTATTATTTTTATCGCTATTGTTCTTCAATAAAATAAAGTTTTTTTGTCCTTGTGGCATTACATATTGTTATATGAAAATGTTCATGATGTACTTAGTATTGATGAACACATCCTGTGTTATCGAATATCAGGTAAAGAGAGAAATAGGTGGCATAGGTAGATATATAGATATAACTCTCGTAGGAAACAAACCATACAAGGTAGAGAAAAGCAGTCTTTTACTGGATATCACAAGTGACAAGTAGGAACCTACACAACATCCTAATACGAAGTGGCGTGACGAAATTATAGAATTGGGAATCTGTTCGAAACGAATTATCCAAAAAAGACGGTTGTCAAAAAGTATTGGAAAGACCTTAATCCAGTAACGAATTGACAATTGTTTATAATGGTATGTATGCTTTTCAAATATAAATAACACTCATGTAATCCTAGTTCTCGTTCTTGATATCTGAGCATTTAAGATTAAGAATTGAAGTCTTATACCTTGTTCTGAGAGATCATATGTTTAACCCTGCAGCAATAAGAATTCCTACAAAAACAAAGATAGTTAAACTAAACTTTGCTGTTCCTTGGTATAACTAGGTATAATTTACTGTTATGTCTGGGTATAAACAAACAGTTCTGCGAACTCGAAATATTTCAACAACTGGTTCTAGCTGAATAGCACCACTAGATATCTCATGCTAAGTGAATGAAATTGGATGTCAAACATTTGTAAGTATTACGCTTAGCTCATGGGTTACGATATAGAAGGTGAGGAACATGTTGACTGAAGATAGCTCTTGACTATTATATAATATTGTGTTGGGTTATTTGTTAGTATATATGGATGAATAGTTCCGTACTTCTGCATTCATTAATCATATCTGTTCTATGGATCTTTATTGATCTATCCTGATGACTGACTTTATGGATGCTGGTGCATTCTTGTCTACCTTCTTGTTTTAATAACTATTGAATCCGATTTTGTTATATTTGCATCTGATTAAATATTCAATAAGATCGAGTCTTTTGCAAATCATAAATAGTAATGAAATCTATGGTAATCTTCAGCACTTCACAGCCTTTATTGGCATTGATACTATAGTTAATTGATAGAACTACAGCCAGGGGATCGGAAACGATAACCTGAGATATCAAATGTTAAAATAATACTGTGAAAACTGTCATACGCACCATTTTATACGGCAGTCTTAATTAGGAGAAAGAGTGGTTATAGCGTATAGAACATAAATTTCTTAGCGCGACTGCTATCATAAACACGTCCTGCTGCTGGAAATAAAGCGAAAGAGCATCGGACCACATCTTGAGTTTGTCACTGAACAACATCCAATCACTGTTAGTCCATTTTGTGTGTTGTCATCGCAAGTTTCATATTGAATGTTAGTTGATGGTGTTCAGAGGTTTGTGCAAAAATGCATCCCGACCTCCGCTGTTTATTTAGGTTGTGCAGTTGATATTGGAAGATGATTGTCGTAATAGGCTATTCCAGGATGTGATTGAGTTAATCCGTCTCTTTTGCCGCAATCACTCTTATACTGCTCTTGGTGATAATCCTCTAGAAGTGATAATAGCTTTCACAACTTCTGATTTCAATAGATGAACTGAAGTTGAGATAGCATCTGTTCTCGAACTAAGCAAGTCATGTAAATAAAAATAATAATAATAAAGTGTTTCATGCTGTATCGTACTGTCTTTATTTATGGAAATCAATACTGAAACCAAGAATGCAAAATTCTACTACTTCCGGTTATAATAGGTTACATCTGAGGCTCTTTTTGGGACACTAAAAGTAAATAGTTTGTTTTTGCTATCTATATTAGTTTTAGTTCTATGGGTATCAACATCGTAAATCTAAATTCTTATCAGAAAACCATTTCCCGACAGACAGATAGATGGAGATACCTGTCCTATAAGACATCTCATGCTTATATATAGCATAGTTTGGAAGCCTAAAACCATTAAACTAGTTGGCACAACAAATATAATATTCTAAAATTAAGACATGTAAAACGCGTCTTAAGCAAGACAATATCGGATATTGGAGGTTGGAGAGCTAGCTCAGAAGAAGAATTAGGGGTGTTTCATGGACCATTTGAGATGGACACTCCTGTTGTATACAACTTGCACAAAAGGGGAAGATCAAACGAGGAGTTAATATTTAATTTCCGAAAACGTAATAATTGTCATTAAACTTGAGGAAACATCAACTACTTTCATATGAACTTGCCCGTTTCTGAATAATACATATTAACTAACTAACTAACTCTATGGCCCATGGAATCCGAAGGTTCAATACCACGTTTACAACAGCCTTACACTAACTTCTATCCTTAATCAACTGGATCTAGTTTCTATTTTGTATTCCTTCTTCTGCGATCCATCTTAATATTGTCTTCCCATCTGTGCCTAGATTTTCGTAATGGTCGTGCTTTTCCGATTGGATTTCCAGTTAAAACTTTGAAAGCGTTCCTACTTTCTTCCATTCTGGCTACATAACCTGCCCATTTAAGTCTCATAGATTTGATGACAATAACACTGTTTGGTAAATGATATAAATTATAAGGTTCCTCTTTGTTGAAGTTTCTGCCATTCAACTTTCCCGTTTCTCTTGGGTCCGAATATTCGTCTTATCATCTTGTTCTCAAATACTTTCAGTCTACGTTCTTCCCTAAGAGTAAGTGACCATGTTTCGCAACCATACAACACAACGTCCATGATTATCCTTTTCCACAGAATTCGCGACGATAAGAGATTTTGGACTGAATAATAACATAAATAATATGCTTTTAGTTAACATTTAATTTCTTCATGACTATGTTTTTTGTCCTTTTAATATTGATCCTAGATATTTGAAAGTATCCGCTTTATCAAAAGTATTACTTCATATTTTAATGCATCCATAATTTTCAGTATTACGATCTCGACGAACTTCCATGTATTTAGTTTTCTCTGCACTTGCCTCTAAACCCACGTCCCTGCAAGCGTTTAATAACATCCCTGCATTTCCTTTTATTTTTCTATCATCCTCTATTAGATTTACATATTCAGTATGCGCCATAACCTGGTAAATACTATTCAGTTGTAGGTCTGATTTACATCATCAGTATGCGTATTAGACAATTAAATAAATGCTTGTTAAAAAAATAGTTAAGTCAATATTTATTTAGTTAGATAAATAATATAGCTTTTGAAAGATGATCCTTCATTAATGATTTACCTCCACGAATAGCCGATTTAGTTCTGGTTTGTTATTCCATTTTCTCCTACAGTCAAGCTTGGATTCACATTTCCTCGTTCCACTGAGTTTTTCCTTGAGTTGCATTTGTTAGGGACAAAGAACAAATGGACAAGCATCGAACAAAAATACCTTTGTTTTTTCCTCCCTCTCTCCGATTACAAGTATCTTTTTCATGTCCAATTTCTTCACGTCTTCAACGTTATCGAGTGGAAACGTACTTTTTTTCACTGTTTCTTTTTATCCTATTTCCTTCTTACGATCTTCCTTACGTTGAAGATAACAACGACCAATTTGCCTGATAGTTCCCTCATTCTCAAAGTTTAATTTTGAACCGATTTCTTCCATTATACGTTTCTCATCTGATTCAGTTCTTAAAAGCAAAGCCATTATAGAAAAATTACTATTTTTACTCTTTTCTAGGATTTTTGTTTCCTCTAAGAATCTCTTTTCTTTTAATTCACTAAAAAAATGCAGTTATTTTTTTTAAGTTTATTGTTTGATTTTCCTTCCTCTGGTTCAATTTGACATTTGTAAAACTTTTTTTTTTATCGAGGCATTTGTTCTTTATTTTTGACGTTGAATTTAATTATCGACCTAGCAAACAAAATTAATTTGCAAGTTACTCAAGTACGTAAGATGAGTTTTGTTGTTTTAGGGTCCTTTTCTTGTGTTCTAAAGTAAATTTTCGAATTTCTCTGCAGCTCATTGCATTCTAATTTCTTTTTTCGGCAATGGAACATAGTTGCAGATAAGTGTAAAAGTGAGGGGGAATGCGAGGGAATGTCGTCCCAACACTTCCAAAGATATCGATGGCATACTCCCAATTCCCCCCCAAAAATTACAATGGGCGAAGATAGGCACGGGGAACGGGTTGACGTCATGCGTCCCTACCTTTTCAGATCCACTTTCTCCCCTGGCAGTAGGTATTTTCTGATTGATTCCTGTTTATTTAGGCAGGGGTGTTAAGTCTTGGAGCTTTACTAAGGAAAATAGTAATGTTATATGAATGGAAGTTGCTGTCATTTGAATATTCTCCTTGAAGTTAAACAAACTTGTGACGCCGTCACTTTAACTTCTCTAGGTAAAATGGTTCTGGTAGGATCTGAAATCCGTGGTTTACTCCTGCTATCATTTCTTCATGGTTATGAAATTCTACTCCCTTTGATTTTTCTTAGAATTGAAAAAAATATACATATATAGAAGTAACTTGGTGCTACGTCTGCTAAATATAGAAGTTGTTGCACGATTTCATACTTTACATAAGTCAGTTTTTCCATTGTGGTAGTATCCTCGTGTCTAGGTAGATTTATTTGAAGAAACAATATTTGTCAACTTTTCCCACAATTTTTAATCAACTTCTGTCTCACTTCACTCAATAATGAAGTTTAAAACGTTGCTGTGGTAAATATCTCCTTTCTCCCACGTTCTTTGTCACCAGCAAGATCATATAAAGTGAGATCTCTACCACTGATGCATTTTTGCTAATTTCTCGTCGAAAGAACAGCGATGTGAGGTAGACCCGTAACTGTAACTTAGTCGAGCAAGCTACAATGATACTTATTTCTGAGCTAAGAAGGTGATTACAATAATTTAAATAAATTAATTACATTCTTCCTTCGAATTTTAAATGAACTATAAAACTTGGAGGAATAAAACTATATAAAATACTGAATAAACGAGAATCAAGAGTAAGTAATTTATTTACAAAGTTCATGAAAGGTAATAATTTGCCAGGTGTACATATTTCAATTAATTAAGGTGAGGTTAGCAAATTAGTCGCATTATCACAGGGGCGGATCCAGGACGGACTTCGGGGAGCAGTGGGTTGTAATACTGCTACTTAGAGCTACTTTTAAGAGCTCCAGACTCTGGGATGGGTTTTATTTATGTATATAAAGTAAGAAAGTTTCTCCTTCTGGGGGGTAATCGCCCCCCTTAGATCTGCCCCTGCATTATCAATGTTTCTAATTATGTAGGGGCAATATTGCTCAATGCTAGAGCGTTCGTCTTTTGATGCCTTGTTTGATCCCAGCTCGCGCAAATCAATTTTGTAGTGAATGAGCATCATGTGTGGATTTTTTCAGGGTTCCCTAGTGGTACCCCACTTTTGTCATTCCACCACTTCATCATCAATGCACCTAGAAAAGAAACGTATGTGGCATACGTAAAAACGTAGATTACATGTGTAAATCCTGTAGTTTTTGGACTTAACGTACAGCAAACATGTAACAGAAAAAAAGTATATTTTATACGTACTTTCCGTATAAGTGTTCCGAATAAATGCACTTTCCGTACGAACCAGTGGCGTAGCAGCTGCCCCCGCAACCCCCGCAGTGCGGGAGGGCCTCGAGGTATAGGGGGGCTCCGAAGTCTTGCGAAGAATAAAGTAGAACTTCAACCTTACTTCTATCGGCTTTACAATTAGGGCCCCTCCTCTATACTTTGCGCGGGATTCCACTGGTACGAACGAAAAAACTGTATATAGGTGGTCAGGATCTCATATACAGATCGATGTTTGTAACATATAGCTGACGTATGTAAGACACGTATACGTATGTAATACACGGAGGACTGTTAGATGCCATACATCTTGGAACGGCATAATATAACATCTAAGGGCAGTGCGTATGTAGAATGTGGATAACTTACGTTCCGTATTGATTTCTGTAGTAAACATAAAGATTCCGTATAGTTGTACATATACCGCTGTCCGGATAACGAATTTTTCTCAGTGTGGCTCCTGTAGTTTATACAGCATAAAGTGAGACGTAAAACATAAATATTTAATGTTATTTTCATTTCTCACTATCTAAATCATAATTGCATATATGTTTATATAGATAGCTTTCCTTCGTCTCACGACAATTCAGTACTCTCTCAAAATTATACTAGTATTACCTTTCATCTATTCTGCTACATTTGTATAAATTGAATCGTTGGATTTCAGAAGGGAATAAAGATCAATATGAATTTTTGGTCTCCATATTATCCCCAAGCTTTACGCTGCACGTCAGATGTGAGACAGAAACAAAGAAAACAGTCCCTCGTAACCAAATTTGGTGGTTATTGATTGGAAACTCTACCATTTGCCCAGTTTTGTTTCGGTTTCTCAACAATATGATTTTTGGACTTATTCCATTCTTAAAGCTGAGGACTCATTTAAGTTACGATAATTCTTTGTGCCACCTACTGTTAAATGATATTTTTGAAACTATTAAGTACAAGATCGTTACTTTTATTATGGTACCTTTATGTAGGAAATAATTGCTTTGTCAAACAGAAGTTCACTCTCGATTTGTAGTAATTGCATTCAAGGTAGGCCCCATATCACAAACCATAGAGTGTGACTGTCACATACGTATAATGTAGCTATGCGTGCGGGTATTGTTCAAGAAACAATAAAGGAAGTCATTTCCTGAAGGGTAGGAAAAGATTAAACGTGGGTTGGAACTCAAAAGATGATTAAAACGTGGGACATAACCAATACTGTGTGGGTCAAGCGAACAAAACGGTTCGTACGGCGACATTGGCGTTTAGTAAATGGGTTTGGCTAAGAAGACACACTACAGTGTGAGCACATGATGGATACTTCTCGTGCCCTGGCAACACCACAGCCCTCCTATTTGCTAATAGAGTTTAAAGAGATCGCGGAACGATGCCGTCAGATGTCATAAACGCTATCCCTTAATATAGATAGGAATAGTGCTTTAAGAATAGTACGGATAAAAGTTATTTTAAAGGAAATGTCGAAAACAGTACGCACGCCATTATAAATTTGTATGTCTTGTTTAATGAACTTGTTACTGTTGTATTAGTGTTTGGATGAAAAGAAAAAATGAACACTTGGATCGTTTAGGTGTCAAGTGTCCTAACGCCGAAAAAAATGAGAAAATGGTCTAATTATTTCACTCACTTCTATAGATGGGTATCTCTTTTAAAGATATTTGTAAACAGTAAACTAGCAAACAAAGCTACAACCAAACTTCATAGTTTTTTGTTTTTGCTGCTAACATAACAGAATTATGAAATATTTATGAGATACTGAATTTCAAATTGCACTCCTCCTGGAACTTATAAATTTTGTAGTTAGGCCACTTCGCATCCAGCTGGGCCATTTGTCTTTGGAATATTGTAGTTCAGCGAACAATTTGTGTATAAGGGGACATGAATTACTTATTAGAAATCGAATTAAAAAGAGTTTGAAGTAAAGAACATTAATAGAATTTAAGTCTAATGCAGTCATCTGTGTGTTAAGATTCTGGTATTCCTGTTTCTATAATAAATATTGTATATCTTGATTTGGATGTCCTATCAATAACCTTTATTAATTCTAACTAACAATAACATTAATCAAGCGATATATTATTGATCTTACGCGAAAGGAAATACTAATGTATTCCTTCCGTTGGATATAGTTTTTGATTTTAATAGTTTAAAATTGTGTATTACACAAAAATTTTGCTAATAATATCAATTTCACCGGAAAACAAAAATGGTTCGAAATTGCTTTTGGATTTTATCTACAGTACCAAATGAAGAATGCAATGCACAATACAGAAAGTTTATAATTCAGTTGTGCAAACATGTTGCTGAGTGTAATGGCAAAATATTAAATTAAGTGACAAGTGCGATAGGAAGGAACCTAGGATCAAAGGAAACTGACATAAAGTAACTGATTCCAAACTGCAAGATCCATATCTTTTCGGACATCGTATTCATATGGCATTGCATCATATCGATGCGATAACAAATTAATTTGTTACGAATATGATGAAGTTCACGACACTCTGTAACAAATTATTAAAATATATAGAAGCTTTGTGTGCATTCTAAAGTAGGGTGATATGTATACAGCAGAGATGGAGTGGGTCAGTGGGTCAAGTTTTCTGAGTGGATCAGTGGGTCGTGGGTCAACAGCATGTGACCCACTGTGACCCACCACCCACCGTAACCCACTGCGACCCACCACCCACCATGACCCACTGCGACCCACCGACTCAGTATGATCTACCGACCCTCTTTGCTCACTGCATTGTAGACAGTATCTTCTGAAGACTGGTAAATTTATCTTCGTTTTACTTCCTTTTCCCTTCCTTTTCCACTTGTTTCTGTCTACTTACCTGAGGTAAGTATATCTAACCAAGTGAAAAAAGAACTTCAGGCGCTTTTGGATATTGATATTTTTAATTGTAATAATAACAATAAGACTTATACTACTACTTGGCTTTCGAGATCTGTGACTTTTTAGAGGAGCTAACTACTGGAAAAAATACGTTTTTGAATCACTGTAATATATAAATTATTATATAAAAAATTGAATGTAACTATGTGTGCCTGATCGTCACGGCCGAATTGCAAAGTCAAATGAAATTACTTTTGGTAAGTAGTTAGGCCTTAATCCAAATTGGGATGTTGTATTGTTTTCATTATAAAAGCTACATATCCTAAGGAGTTTGAGGATCCGAATTTTTGCGAAAAAAAAATAGTATTTCGCAAGCCGTTATACTTACTGAGCTGAAATTCAGTGTATTAACTCTTTATTGAAAATAAACAAAATATGTCCTAGCATATTTTTAAATTCTCCTTTATGAAGGGGGGCACTTTCTATATATGGATAATTGGTAGTGAGTTGGTTTGTAAAAATAATCGAAAACGATCGATGTTATTTAAGAAAAAAAACCAGAAACAAAAAATTACAGTGCTTGCTTTCTACTATCATAATTGCTGAAGCTTGTTTATTATATGGAGCGCTTACAGTACAGAGCATTGTACTGTAAGCTTAATTACACGGAAATTTTAAGTTTGGATTGTACGCATAATTATATGGAAAAATTTCACACTTTTTCCCCTTTACGTTGGTCTACTTACCTTGATTTGGAACTTTCAAATTTCATCTTTTTTTCCACTGAAAAGTATTGATAATTCAACAAGGAAATAATTATACTATGATAATTTAATTAAAATTCATCGTAATTTGGCACATGGCAAACAACAATGTGGTAATTGAAGGGGAAGAAGGAGAGAAATTCCCATTCACCTCTGAACACTTTCCATTAACCACGTTCTCTTTCGCTTTCTAGACGGGAGAGGGAACTTCGTAATGGCATCAAACCTTCATGTGTAATTACAAAAATTAAATTTATAAACAAATAAGAAATCTTCAGTTCATCAGGCTTTAATTGATAGTTTATTCACAAGATTCTCTATCGAAAGCGTGGTAGATGAAGTTTCTGTTCTCCATGAGTCGACATTGCCAACTGACATGGTCGATAATGAAAATATGTTGTATGGTGATAATGAAATGATACTTCTTGCTGAGTATTTCAAAACTGGCCAAGGAAAATCGTTATCAGACTTAAGTCAAACAAGCAGATTGTCGATGAGGAGTTGCAGAAATCAGGTAGAAGTATTTCCACGACAGAGTGCGAACGGGGACTTCTCCTTATGAATTTACAGATGACTGATATTAGAAATAGCCTAAGTGCTCAAACATTGTCTAACTTGTTGTTCATCAATGTTAATGGCCCACCGCTAGACAAGCTCAAAGTAGATGAGCTATTTATTTATTGGCTGAAGGATGGACACCATTCCGCTGCGGATGATTTACCACGAAAATGTTACCAACAGGAAATAAACCCGATTTCAGATTTGTTTTAAAGTGGAAAATTACGAGCTATAGAAAATGTATAGACATAATTGTATTACTAATGGCTTATTTGTGTTATTCAACTTTGTACCTATTTTTTAGTAAGTCTCTTCTTTGCTTTAGGTAAACTACTTTGAATAAATATTCATAATAATTGCAATTATGCATATTTGTAACTTAAACTTAACGTGGTGTTCAGTAATTACACAAATTATAATTACGTATTAGCATACTTTATGGAGATACTCTCACATAGGGTACCCGAACACCTTTATACACTATGAAAAACTGATTTTTCAAGCCTTTTGTGAGAAAAATACTGTGAACTGAGAAACCATAACCTTTTCCATATTGTACAGGGGTATTTTACTGGGAATAGAAGTTTCTTTTGGAATGCGTTGAGAAATTAACAATTACAAGAATACTCTCTTAATGCAAGTATATTTTACGCACACACTAATTTCCCCTCACCTCGAACTGTTTCAATTTCCACACTGACAAACACTTTACCATTTTATATCATAAAGATCAGATCCACCGTTATTCTGACAGAGCGGTGCTTGAGCGATTGACTACAAATTCAAACTCCGATTAGTGACAATTTCACAGTCAAGTTTTATTACAAGTGTAAACTCTTTGGTCAGTACAGAAGAGGCCGCGAATCGTGTTCAGAGTTGATAACGATGGATTTTGGTGAGTCAGAATAGGTCACAGTGGATGAGAGTGGTTCATGGTGGGTGGTGGGTCACGGTGGGTCAGAGTGGGTCGCCGTGGGTGGTGGGTCACAGTGGGTCACTATGGGTGGTGGGTCATGGTGGGTCACAGTGGGTCACGGTGGGTGGTGGGTCAAGTTTTCATTGACCCACGCCAACTCTGGTATACAGCACGGGAGTGTAAGTACATATCCAAAGCAATCATTCCAGAGCCGCCTTTCTAGGATTCTTAGACTATTAATAGAAGTTGGCACTTACGAAGCTCACTAAAAAAACTAACTTACGAACAGCGAGAATGTTGAAGTACAACATATTAAAACGACACATGGACAAATGTCAATATATGATAGAACAACAAACTCACAATCTAGCAAACCAATAAGTGCGAGAACCTTTTGGACAATATAAAGAGTTTCCGTAATGCTATACTATGAAAAGGGAGAAATTTTACAAGTTTGAGGTACATATATGCATTTTTAGCAATAACATAATAACATACTAATGAAAAAGTGATACTTTGCTTACATCGGAGAATCTGGCTCCTTCTTAAGCAAAATCTAAAATTACGCAACTGGTTGTTTACTAATTGATTCTAAAGATACTGAGATCAATAATTGATTGACTGAGTGAATTTAAAGTTTCTTTCAGCAGCGAGGTTATATGAGACGTGGACCTACTGATTAACATGGAATCCGAACCACATTAGCTCCCGCCGGGAATCGAACTCGGGTCTCTCACACCAAAAGCGCGTACGCTAACCGCTTAGCCACGGAGGAGCTCTGAGATCAATAAGTTCCCAGATTTTGCTTTAAACTGACATATTAGAACTCTGATTGTCAGATGCATAAAAAATCAGTTACTAGTAGAAATGCATTGTTTTGAAGATCACCGTTAAATCTATTATATTTTTTATAATCCTTATCTAATTTTGGCGTATGTGTAGAGCAGCGTTTCCCAACCGGTGTGCCGCGAATGGGCCGCTGGTGTGCCGCGAGGAAATGAAAACAAAATTATTAATTATATAGCAACCAAATTACAAGACAGGAAAAATGTGTATTTTTGTTTCACATTACTATGAACTTCTACAATAAAAAAAAAAAGTATTGTAATTGTAATATATTAATGTATATACATGCATTACTACTACACAGACTGTATTTCGAAAACAGAATTTTATTAATATTTACAAACTAGCAGCGTTCACCCCGCTTCGCTGCGGTCACCCCGGAACGCAATAAACTTTGTTACTTAGATAATTTTTACTTTTTCGCTTTCAAGTGATATGATAAAAACCATAGAAGATTGCAGTAAATCTTAACATTATATCGCCTGTCATTTATGTTAACCCGCCCCGCTTCGCTGCGGTCATCCCGGTGCTGGCATATTGTAAAAGTGTCTGTAAAAATAAGCAAATCAATTAAAAAATTTTAAACAGAAGATTCAAGCTATTTTCCGCTGTATATCGCCTGTCATTTATGTTAACCCGCCGAGTGACACGGTCATGCGGGTTGCATATAAATACGTTTATTTTTACCTATGATGAACTAACAAAGGATTTGTGGACACCTGAATGGTCAATTATCTCAAGACACTGGTAATTAAAAATTAAAGTGATATGATAAAAACCATCTAGGGTCCAAATCCTAATAACCCCCCAAAAATGAAAGAAATTGGTTCAGCCGTATTAGCGTGATGAGCGGACAAAGGATTTTGTACGTTCTCTTTTATATGTATAGATTGTGACGTATATTAACGACACTGTGTTACTTGTCTGTACATTTTTAATGTTCAAAAAAACGTATTTATTATCATTGTTATGATCATTATTGCTTCTTTATTGTTACAGGTTATTTCCTAACTTGAAATTTTAAAATCTCATTCCACCCTTTCGACAAAGCAAACACTCATACAAATTACCTCCATCTGTTTTAAAAGTACAAGTGATTCGTTTGTTCTTTTGTTATTTAGTGATCTTCCTTAGTAAAAGGTTGGATACAGTCTTCAAAAAGTAAGTTTATTTTTTTAAAGCCTGAGTCCTATATTTCATTGGAATTGTTTTCTATTTTTGAATTAGAATGAAAAATAAGTATAATGATTTACAATGGGGGTTAACCAGTGATCGAGCTTTTTTCTCTGGGAGAAGGTGTTCAGTGATCACAGAAAAAATTACGACGGTATTTTCTATTTACTACTAGTACTAATAATAATAATATCTATGAGTGTGCCGCGAGAATTTAAGTTACACCCGTAGTGTGCCGCAAGTTGAAAAAGGTTGGGAAACGCTGGTATAGAGCCTGAACCGGAGTTAATAAAATAGTTTTGTTATCAGAAATAAGCTGCTTGCAACGAAAATCGATTGATTGAATGGGTGAAAGATTGTCTAATTTGATTTAAATTGAGAAGGAAGTTAAATTATATAGCAGTCATTTCCAGCTGTCCCCTATAAAACGTCAGAACAACATTTTCACTTGGGATGTCAGATCAAAACTAGTAAGAGCTAAGGACGAGGAGGAATAGGACGATTAATAAGTGATGATTAAGAATGTTGGTAATGTTTAATAAATCTTTAAGTTTTACGTTTCACGTTTATGCCGGCTAAGCTAAAGGAGACGGTGATGATGAGAAATGAATGAAATGGTGGAAAGAAGAAAGTGAGAAGAAACGAGAGAACTCCGAGGAAACCGACTCACACGGTGTTTGTCCACCACAAAGTTTACTTGGCGCGAGCTGGGATCGAACACAGGATCTCATGCACCAGAAGTGAACGTGCTACCACTGAGCCATCAGTCTACAATATTTAGCTTTTGCATCATTTCAACTATGTAATTTGGAAATAGAAAGACCAGAAAGACTTGTAGGATGGATGGTCTTGTTCTTTACTGAGCTGTATCTATACTTAAGCTGTATCTATGCCACATCATTTCCAACAAACTAAACTATATCATTTAATAATAAAGAATTTGAAGTTTAATATCACGCTTTCACAGCATTTTTTCGAGTCAAATTTTATTATTGTTAACATTTTCAAACCGAACTAAACTCATAATGTTGCATTTAGCAAGTCGATGTACAGCAAGCTTTAAGAGAAGAAGATGAAAGCTTAGGCTTTTGATGTGCAGATTATCGTCTTAACATGTATGATCCGTAGTGGTTAAATTGCGGAATTAAACATTTCTGCTATTATCAACAACATATGAACAATAACAGAGCAGGAAATTAACATTATATCAACGATTTACGAATTCAAATAAATATATTTAACAAGACGTGCTATTCATATCATATATCACGTTATGGTTCGTTAAAATTTGTCTAGCTTTATTGTTTAACTAACATCATCGGTTACAATATGGCCACTTAGTAATCAGGGTTCACTCGGACTTGTGTGGGTTCAGGCTCAATGAAGATCACGCTCACTAATCTTGAAAAGTCTAAAAAAGCTATCTTAGGCTCGCATTCATTTGAACTCTGGCACGCCATCCTTAACGAGGCTCTCGGTCTTACGATCTTCGGCTCACTAACCTTATTAGACTTGCACCCTATTCTATTCGTGCTGAATAACCTCTCTGGGACTCGCATTCTGGCTTGCTCCCCAGTTATAGGGCTAGTGATCAATTATTGAGCTTGGATTCTATTCAGGCTCAAAGATGAGCGCACTCGTTTGGACATCTTCGGTGCATGGATTTAATTCCCAATGGAAGAGTATCGAATGTACTACAAAATGTTTAAATCCCACTTTAAACTGTAAGTCTCGACTTATATACCTTGTTTCTAACAATTGACGTAAATTCAAATCAAGCACGAGAAATAGCAGCCATCTTTCCTAATTCATCACAATTGGAGAGCTCCCCGCTTTTTTTTCATGATGTTCAGCATAGAATATTCTGTGAGATTTCAGTGGCGGACTAATCTTCTGACCACCTTTGTCCCCTGATATCATCTCTGAACGTTTCAATTGTGTAAAGATAATTGGATTTACTGAAGATCAGAAAAGAAGACTATGAGTTGCATATTACTGTCAAATATAATAATAGAAGTGACATTTCTTTAGTATTGTATTTTTATTATTTTCCTGTAAACTTCCTGCCTTCAGCAAACACAAAAATAACAAATAAATAATACAGAGAAGGAAATTTCTTTGAATACACGTTTCATAGAAAGCAAAGTTAATATTTCAATTTCAAAAAAAAAAAGAAAGAAAAAAAGAAAAAGAAAAAAGAAAAAGAAAAAAAGAAACGAAAGAAATGCACTGATTCTTCGTCTAAAAGATATCTAACTTTTCTTGCTTTAAGATCATAATGATATCTCCTTCCTATCTTTATTCTGTGGAACTTCAGTTATTTACTATGTCTCCTACAGATGTGATATAAGGCTATAATATGTTCATAAGAAGAGTAAATAAATAGATTGTATTTTCGATCTAACATCTATGCTTTACTTTTGCAGCCATGCGCGTGTCAAAGTTAGATTTGTTACTATAAAAGATGGCTTATTATAAGTTGTGTTACAGGGATTCATGTAATCCTACACAGACGATATTTTTATATGTTGTCCAATTATATGAAGTGGCAAAACTAGTGGAAAAGAATAAAATATAAACTTCTGAGCTAAAACATCAAATGGAAAAACATATTAGTTAATGATGTTATATATACATAAAACATGTAACATATATATGTGTGAGAAAAAATTCCAAATCATATTATGTTAGAACACAGTGCAGACTACGTAATCTTTTCAAAGTTAAGTTACAACGTATCACTGGGAAAGCTGTTGCTGTTTCATTAGCTTAATTACAACAAATCTTAATACCAGAGATAGAGTAGATAGTAAAGTAAGATTGACACATGACAAAATATCTATAAATCAACCTAATTCTTTTGTCATATATTACTGTTATTTAACACTGATACAATGACAGCACAAAATGTTAATATTTTGTTCCAAATTTACTTTTACAAAAATTGGAGTACACTTCATAAGGGATAAGCATACAGAGATGACTAGACTTACAGATTTGAATTAACTCTATGTACCTCTTTATGTAATGGAATAATGCATATATTGTTACCATCAAAAATATTTGTACACTTTTTTTTAATTTTTTTTAAAAAAAATTGGGCCATTTTAAATAAAATTTGCTCTCACTTAACTTGAAATTTTTAACTCTTTTTTTTTTTTTTTTTTTTTTTGCAATAGATATTTTGAGCAATTATTTTGACCGAGGTTGTCAATCGGACTCAATCCGTTTACATTTTCACCGTTACTTTACGGGTAACGGTAACATAACAGTAGTTATCCATATTCTATCTTATTTTCTATTATTGGTAGTAGAGCAACCAAGGTAGTAGAACTTACACATCACGCTGTGAGAGTAAATATCCTCCAGCAGTTGACATCTATCGGACGAAATTGAAATTTCTAGTGCGTGGTCCTTTGTGCTGTCTACTAGAGTTTTGAGGGAAGATTAGAAATAACAGCTAGTAGGCGAAAGGTATACTAAATTATAATATGAAACTTATAGTCCGGGATGGTAATTGGTTTCCGGTATAGTTTGTTCTTAAGATCACGTTAGTGTTCTTTAAGGAATAGTAATGTTCGTTTGTTACTTCACACAATAGCTCTTGAGCAAAAACGAATATTTTGAATATATTTTATTGCAATGGGAAGCCAGAATAATTATTTTGGCCAAGTTCGTTATCGGAGTCAAAACATTATCATCTGTACAACTAACGGTGACTTTTAATAACGATTATTCATATCCCTATCCCATATATGTATTACTGGGCGCCTAAACTATGAGCAAGTTTTCGTTTGATCCCCTTTACTGTTTTAATAGATCTCATTTACAGTGTTTGGATTGAAAGGTTGGACCTAATTAAGGGATATTGGGGTGATCTTATGATTTATAAATACATGATTGAGTTGATAAGTTTTGTCAGTTGTTCCTAATGTGTTAATAAATGAGTTACATCTGTGAAAGTGGTAATATGATTAAAGCAGCAGAGTCTGTTACTTCCTGGTAGTCCACTTACAAAGATATCCTGTTATTTTTTTACGATTTAACCTATATCTAGTACTTAAATCTATTCAATAAACTTACTACTATTACTTTCCATTGAGTTGTTTAATGAAACAATAGTAATGAGGGTCTGTAATAGTAAAACTGTGCATTTAACCCAAGAATTCCCTGCAGAATTTCGATACAATTCTTAGCTTCTATCTATAGATAATGATGCATGTCAAAATCAGTAGGTCTACATAGTCTATATTTCGCCTGTAAACTGTAGCAAGATCCCTAATAGGGTACTGAGACATAATCCTAAATTTATCCTTAAAGAAAGAAAATCATAATGAGCTGCTTTCGGGAGATCGAGTAAATACGATAACAGACCAATAAGGTCTATCCATCTCCCTCGAAAATATTCATTCACAAGATCCTAAAGTCATGAGAACTTCGGAGAACGTCCTGCCATCCTGAAATATTATGGAAGGTTGCAACTTCTTCAGAAGGGACAGAAGTATTGTCCTGGTATGCTATTTTAAAAGAGTCCTGATTTAAATTTTAAAAATAAAATACCGAATATTGTGGATTAGATTGCACCACACTTTCACCTTAGGTTTACCGCGAAGTGCACGGGATTATCTGAACTCTATTTCCACGTATTATGACACTTAACATGTCGTGACCCGTAAATAGTGAATTCATACGAAAATACAATTCTTCGTAGGTACTATCGTCAGTGATTTTGTTTAAAGAGGCGCAAGCAAATCCAAAAGCAAAAATTTCTCATTTGGGTCAAACGCTTCGGCGATTTACACTTTATAAATATGAAGATGCAGGTTTGCATAGTTGTTCTTGGTATCTGTTGCTTTCGCGAGGCACGATGACCTGAAAGATTTTTAGTGCTACATTGTGATGCAACTTACAAATTATTGGCACTTTCTTGCGACACTCCTGGTCTTCCATTTCGTAGCAGAAAATTCACATATCCAGTTTTTCTAAAGTTCTTTACTATTTATAAACTTCAGCATGCTAAATTCATAGGAAGACTCACTTCCAAATTCAAGTTTACAGTCCCTTTTCACTGTAATTGGCGATTTGATCTGTGTATACCATAACATGTTCTGAGTTTTCTCCTGTGGTGAATTAATTTCTACTTATTTAGTCAATCTTAAAGAAAACCAAACAACACTGCTTTGGTGAGCTGTGGTACTTTTGGCAATAGATACTGCGTGTCTTTCGGAAGATGTAACTGATTTAATAAACACCGGATCTTCAGGACGCCCAACGTTGTCCCGAACATAATATGAGACTTCTGAATGATGTTCCCTTCAATCTGTCAGAAAAATACTGATCAAGTAAATTCAACACATTTCTAGTCAGAGTTCTCCATTTTCACTGAACTTCACTACATCAAATTCGGTCGTGGACTTACTTAATATTGTAATTTATCAAACTCAATGAATCTTGTGATCTAGGAATAAGGTTGAGTTAAGAGAGAGACAAGTCTGAACTCCACAAGCCAATATGGATATTTTGGCACTTTGTGAGTTGGGTGACATACTGTGTCTCTTAGATTGGTAGAACCCAATGAAATCTGAATCAAACAAGTCGTCAAGTGAGTGAATCACATCTTCCAATTCAGATCCATCGTCTCGGGAGGTTAATCTGTCAGAACAGTGTTGAAGAAAAATGGTGTATAAGTAGTTGATTAGCCTTTCACAACTCTAATATCAGTGCTGCTTGTTGCTCTATATGGTTGCGAAACATGGTCACTTACTCTGAGGAAAGAATATAGACTGAAAGTATTTGAGAACAAGATCCTGAGACGAATATTCGGACCCAGGAGGAACGGGAATGGAGAATGGCGGAAACTTCATAACGAGGAACTGCATAATTTATATGGTTTACCCAACATTGTTAGGGTCGTCAAGACTACGAGGCTTAGGTGGGCGGGTCATGTAGCTAGAATGAAAGAAAGTAGAAACGCTTTCAAAGTCTTGACTGGAAGAGCAATCGGAAAACGACCATTCGGGAAACGTAGGCGCAGATGAGAGGACAATATTAAAATGAATCTCGCAGAGATTGGAATACAAAGTAGAGACTGGATGCAGTTATCTAAGGATGGAAGTCAGTGGAGAGCTTTTGTGAACGCGGCATTGAACCTCCGGGTTCCATAGGCCATAGAGTTAGTTAGTTAGTTAGTAATTCAGAGGTACTTGCTCGACGGTTTTTAAGTTTTAGTGCACTTGCATTGATCGTCAGGTCGCAGCATTCACAATGCCCAGCACTTCGACCAATTCACCCAATGAATTCTTTCAATACAGAGTATAGCCCTATGTTGATGCTGTTGTTGTTTTGGTTGCTTGAAGGGTGTTAATGTGGTGCCAACGGATAATGATATCGCCAGGAAGTATCTTAGCGCAGTCAACACTCTGTTTAGAAACGGATTCTTCGTCTCAAACAACAACAACAAAAACAGGCATTTGCTCATGACGCATTCTAAGTTGCGAACAATATGGTCCAATTTTAACTGTTTCGTAGGCTTGGTTACAAAATTCGCAAATGCTTTTTGAATTTGTAACTGAGTGCTCCTCCAATTGCATGACATATTTATTTGTTGGGTTTGGTGGTAGAGCAATCTACAACTGAATCTCGCTTCATGAATAAACACTTTTTCAATTCAATTTTTGACCATTATCAGCCTCAATTAGCAACCTTGAGTGCTTTGATGCGTAAAACTTTTTGGACATTCCGTACGTGATGCGCGCTGGAGGAATTTATAATCTTCCTTAATTTATTAATCCACTGTTATTTTGCCCCCTCATTCATCATATTGGATATTAGTTTAATGGCTGGGAAATTAAGAGAATAAAAATCAAGCTGGTTAATGATTCTACTATAGCAGAGCACGTTTAGATTCAAAATCAAAATATGCTTCCTAATTTTAAATTAAATGAAATCTTTCAGGTTTATGTCCTTCGATTATGCCCTTTAGGTTGATTGAAGCAAGTGAATGATGATGAGAGAATTGATGGAATGAGAAAGTGTGAGGAAATAGGACAAGCCCTAAAAAACTGACTGACATGATGTTGTCCACTACAAACTTGCTTGGCACGGGATCAAACCAGGGACCCCATGCACCAGATGTAAACGCTTTACCACTGAGCCACCGTGCCCCTTTCCTTATTTTAAATTATTAAATTTTTATAATATGCTTATGACATATACATATTTTTTAAAAAAAATGGTGACAAGTAAGACGAAATTCGTAAAATGGACATTTTTTGTTAATTATTTAAAAATAATTCATTGCTAAGGGTTTTAATAAATATTGGTCATATCTTTTGCACAAATTTAAAATATAGAATAGTCTATTCCATGACGCTGTGGGAAACTTTGATAACAGAGAGAAGTACTAAGAATTAGTGGCCACATACAGTATACACAAAGAATTCTTTCACTTTTTTTGCACTTACCAAACCTCACATCATGTACACAAAAGCTAAGCTAGATTGTCGTCCTGCTACTGGTGGAGTTTTTATATGCCTAGAATTGGTTTTGTAACTTCACAAAGATAAAAGAGAAACACATGCAAACTTCAGAGACAATTGGAAAAAGGTTTCCGCAGGAAACGTATACACACATATAGTGAACGTGTGACAAATACAGAAGATGAAAAGCGTAAAGATATGCAAACTTTTTTGTTATTATTATTATTATTTTGAAAAACCCAAATATAAAATAGCGAAAGAAAAGCGCTTTTGTACTTGATTAAGTTTTGAGTTTGTAAATACTCGAATCAAGTCGAGAATTCTCTTCTGTGAACGAACGAACAAGAGAAATACCACACATATTTTTTTTGTTGCTTTTTAACGGAGGTTTATTTAAGGTTTTCTGAAAAAGAGGGAAAAAAAGAAAGGGAATGTGTGATGGTCTGCTTTTTTCCTACACTTTCCGCGGCGCTTTTGGTGTGACCCGTCACTGGCACGCACTTTGAAGAGTTTAAAAGAGGAACTTGAATGAAAGAAGGTAAACACTAATGAAAATAGATAGAAAAAATAAGGAGATAAGAAAAGAAGTGGATGAAAGTGTTTGTGAGAACGCTTTTCATTACATAAAGTTGAAAGGAAAGAAAACAACTTCACAAGCGAGAACAAAAATAACTTATTCAATATTTTTCACATGTTTCATTGTGAATTTAAAAATAAGGTAATTTAGAATATAGTTCCCCTTAGAATTTAGAACAAATTTTATACAGTTTATGCCATTAAATGGTTGTAGTTAATTAATTAGTCTACAATGATCAAAATAATTAAGGACTCAAGCCAAAAAAAAAAAAACGACCAATAGACATGGAAATTTAGGACATAATTGGTAGAGATGGCCAGAACCGGTTCCTAGTGGAACCGGTTTTCGGGTCTAAACGGATCCGGTTCTTGAAGATCCGGTTCCGGAACCGGTTTTTCGGATCCAGGCCTGGAACCGGTTCTTCGGATCCAGATCTAGAACCGGTTCTTCGGATCCAGATCTAGAACCGGTTCTTCGGATCCAGATCTAGAACCGGTTCTTCGGATCCACGTCTGGAACCAGTTCTGAAAACAGAACCGGTTCCTCGCGGAACCGGTTCCGCTGGAACCGAAACTTTGTTACCATCCCTACGCTAAACGCGAGCTGCTGGCAAGCTGTGAACAGTATGCTAGATGAAATGGTGGAAGCGACAGGCAGGCGCCAGGCGGCGGGAGCTTGTCTCATTTGGCTAAATAAAGTGGGTAACTGGCAAACTCATTGGCTAAACAGGCAAACTGACCAACTCATTTGGCTAAACACCCACTGGTGGACCAAATTTTTTTTCTGGGGGCGCAAGCGGGTCTGGGCGGGAAAGGCACAATGCAAGAGTATAATGGTCCTCTTTGCATTATTTTTGAAGGTGAACTTTGTGCTTCCTTTACGGGTCTTTGGGGGCTTTCAGATCCAGGTCTGGAACCGGTTCCTAAGATCCGGTTCTGGAACCGGATTTTCAGATCCAGATCTGGAACCGGTTCCTAAGATCCGGTTCTGGAACCGGGTTTTCAGATCCAGATCTGGAACCGGTTCTTAAGATCCGGTTCTGGAACCGGGTTTTCGGATCCAGGTCTGGAACCGGTTCCTAAGATCCGGTTCTGGAACCGGGTTTTCGGATCCAGGTCCGGAACCGGTTCCAGAACCGGTTCTGAAAACCAGATCTCCGAGAACCGGTTCTTCGCGGAACCGGTTCCGCCGGAACCGGAACTTTGTGGCCATCCCTAATAATTGGCTGTGGGGCTTGTTGCTTTGATCACTGCAACTTACCTGTACTAATTGGTCTACATTAGGGATGGCCAAAATTTTCCGGATTCCGGAAAACGTATTTTCCGGTATCGAAAATTTCACTTTCCGGATTTCGAAAAAAATCCGAATTTTTTCCGAATTCTGGAATTTTTCCGA
This sequence comes from Thermobia domestica, assembly GCF_964235325.1. Lineage (NCBI taxonomy): Eukaryota > Metazoa > Arthropoda > Insecta > Zygentoma > Lepismatidae > Thermobia > Thermobia domestica. The sequence continues at coordinate 179,347,356 of NC_137465.1, read as the reverse complement.
TTTTACTTTCTGGATTCCGGAATTGGCCATCCGTACTCCACATAAACGAATAGATATGACGTAACACGATATAGAGAGAAACTTGTCACAAGGCGTGAATGTCACTTGGAAATACTAGTAGAGTCGCTTTGATGGCAGAGAATAAAAAGTGGGCTGATGTGTAGTGTTCAATAGAAACTGTGGTAGCACATCTGTGACTTGGAGAGCCATAAACAGGATGGAAAATGGACTGATATGACGTGTAGTAACTCAGGCCATCGGCGTGTCTCCCAATGTAACTTCCAGACCCTGGATGCTCAAGGTGAGAATAATACATAGGACATCAGGACAAGATCGTCTACGTTAGGAAGGGAAGACAGTTACTTGGTGTTACCAATTCGGGAAAGTGCAATTCACTTGCAACGTGGGCTTTGTACTGGTAATAGGACGCAGAGTGTGAATCCAAACCGAAAGCATTCTGTTACGGAATGGAGGCATTTATGCGTGAAGGGTATTGGTGAACCTTTAAATGTCGAACAGCGTAACTATCACAGAAACTGGGCTGCTGATCATAGTGAGTGGAGGCATATTGAATGAAACACTATTCTGTTTCTCAACGAGTCATGTTTCAGCTAATAATCAAACAATTGACACGTTTACATCTGGAGGAAATGCGGATCTTGAAATTATCCATCTCATGTGCAGAAAGTATCGCAATATGGAGGTGGTGGAATGACAGTGTGTTCAGGAGTCAGCACCGGACGACTCATAGTCCTGCTAAATATTGTTACAACTTGAAAAAAAAAGAAAACATCTGAACTGGCAGAATATCGAAAACCATGCTTTGTTTGTGGGGTTCTTTATCCATTTACAAAAATAACATTTAAATCTTGGATTTTACATTCATATGGCACGAACGCTTTTACTTTTTACTTATCATAGGTGAAACAAGGACAATCCTTATTCATCTCCTTTGCGGGATTCTGATATTCAAAGTACGCAAGTATTTGTAAAATTCGAGTTGTCACAAAGTTGATGTTCTGTCTTCTGATTTGCAAAAACCATCGAATTACATCTCTCAAGTTCAGAATCTTTTCAGAACCGTGTTGCAGGGTAACTAGCGCGCTTCTGTATAATAAGGAAGCCCCGAAATATATCCCACCTAAATATTGCAAGAAAACATTAAGTTAGTTTTCGTTAGTTTAAGCCTTAAGATCTTATGAGATTCATTTATGAAAAAGGTTTTATAACATTTCAATCAGTTTTAAAAATAACAATGTTGTAAATAAGTACAACTTTCTCGAGGTGATTCGAGAGCCACAGAGAAACGAGTCAAAGGTTGCAAGTGGCCTGTGGCCCGAGAGTTCGACATGCCTCGTTTAGTCCTTTGCCAAGTGGGATTCGATAGAAAAAAGGATAGAATTCGATGTATAATATTGTTTATTCTATTCTCGCTCGACATGCGGCTTTTGCAGTTTATTCCGTTCAGTGTTGAGTGTAAGTTGGTTGAATTCTTTGCTACTATACTGTATCCACTGAACAACAATAAAACCACTACTTTCATCCGTTTTAATGGATGGCGGTAATATAATAGGCTACAGGTTTTAACTTTGAAAAATAACTTGCGGGCAGATTAAGGATATAGGAGCACTGCATAAAATTCTTTTACATGACTTTTCTTTCTTCAAGTGATACATCATTACATTCTTGAGTGTTGTTTTCTATGTGCCTGCCCAAATAACTATGCCTACTAACAAATTTTTAATCTACTGGCAAACTGATGTGCCGTTGCGAAAAACACACTGACCTGTGCCACGGTCTCACTTTTTGCATTTAAATGATTTTCTAAAACATTCTGCACTGTTAGTTTCTTGGTTCATTGAAATGTAATTGCGTACGTATTGATAATGTTGTGCAAACTGATATGCTATGAAAACGATAATTCATTGGAAAAAAAGCACCTACATGTGCTACTGTACAGAAAAGTAAAGTAGAATATAGCAGAGTAAATTAGAAGAGGTTAGGTTAGGGTAGGTTGTGTTAGTACAATGGGTTAGGTTAGAAGGGTACACTGAGAAAAATCCATTATCCGGACAGCGGTATATTGTACAAATACAAGGATTCGTTATGTTTACTAAGGAAATCTGTACGGAGCGTACTTTATCCATATACTACAGAGGTACTGCCTTTTACCCGCTTAGATGTTACATCATGTCGCTGCAGGATGTCTGACATCTAACAATTTTCCGTATTTTACATACGTATACGTATGTTAAATACTTCAGCTATACGTTATATACGTCCATCTGTGTGTAAGATCCAGACCGCCTATAGACACTCTTTCTTTCGCCATGGCTGACGTCATTGAACTACCGTCTTTTGCTTGCGAAACGAGGTTGTTTACAAACGGAACAGAAGAGAGGAAGGAAACAAAAGCCTGGGTAAGTACAATAGTTAACTATTACTTTAGTTAAATATTCCATTAATTATATATTCTTTTAGTGTAACTTGCTTTAATATAGTACTAAGTAAGTAATGTAGTTTATGACTACAATTCTTACTATTGTAACTCGTAAATGATTGAGGAGAATGGAATGGGTGAATCTGAATTTTGAAAAAACTTTGAATATTAATGTTTTGAAACATATTATGTTTCAAGGTAGCAAAATGAATGTTATGTGTTTATTCATTCCATTTTATATGTGACGATTTATTACTTGGTGCAGATTTACTACAGGACTGCTTAACATAATTGCTAATAAACCGTTTTCAGCGCGGAAATTTCCTTGTGTAGTGAAGATTTAGGATTTAGATTTCTGGGCTTTCGGCATCAATGGCCTTGTTACCCCATATGAGGGATGACTTTCTTCGGCGAGTACACTATCCGGGGAAAGGAAGGGAAGAAAGGATTGGGGAAGGAAGATAACGGCCTGGGACCTATATGTTAGGTACCACTCCGGCATTTGCCTGCTGTGAATGAGGAAAACCCAAGGAAACCTCATTCAGGATGGCTGGACTTAAAATCTTTTGATACTTTTTCGACCGAGTTCTCCCCCGGGATCGAACCCGTAACCGTTCGCACCGAAGGCGAGAGCGCTAGCGACTACCCTACGCGGGGCCACTTGTGTAGTCTAGAAAACTCATTTTTACTAGGATATTTGCAAAATTTTTTTTTTTTTTTTTTTTTTTTTGCTTTTAGTTTAACGCCCCATGATTGTACATCAATGTAAGAGAGAAGGTGACAATGAGATACATGATAATGGTGGAATCAAGAAAATGTAAGGAAACTGGAAAGTCTTAAGAATAACCACACCTACAGTGTTTTCACCAAAAGACTATTTGTCGGGAGCAGGAATCGAACCAGGGACCTAACGCGTCAGAGGTAAGCGTTCTACTACAAAGCTTTCTTTTGTTTAAAGAACTTGTTTACATTGAAATATATATATTTTACGAAGATACTGACATATTTTACAGCCTCACTGAAATTTAAAAAAAAAAAGTAGTCAGGGAGAGTTTACTTGTCAGATTTTTATTTTTTAATTTAATTTATTTTTATTTTTATTTATTTTTGCTTTGTTATGTTCCCTAGTTAATTAATGTTTGGGTTACTGAAAATTAAAGCCTTTTTAGTATTATTGTTATGTCATCACTTTGGAACCAAAAAAGTTAGATTTTTTTTCTTGTGTTTTCATATAGGAAGTTGGTAAGTTTGTGCCTTAGCATTGGTTTGGTTTCTAGAACGTAATTGAAGGTCATGTTGAGTTGAGTCTTGGCGGGTTTAGAGTTCGTGAAGTGTCAGGCACTGCTTGTGCCCCTGTCTTCTGTCTGTGATGTTTCCTGGCTTTGGGCTGTGAGGTATTTATGTTGAGGAGTACCAACGCAGGCCGCGTGATATACAGGTAGCTACAATACAGCTTCAACAGCTACGAGTGCCAGGTGTTCATCTTTCGTTACGGCGTGACTAATGCAGTATAGTACTAGGTTCAAATTCTATGGGTGGTAAAAATGGTCGTGGTGTGGTAAGAAATACAACGTAATTGTTATTAGTTTATTAGTGTTTCTTCATAGTATAGTTTCACTATTTCTAGAAGGAATTAAGTATTAACGAAGTAATAAATAAGCAAAAGCACACTTTGATTGGCGTTAACTATTTCTCATACTCCATTGAGAATGTTTTGATCCTCAGTTGCGCAAACATCCAGTGTGCGTTTTTTTGTTTGCTTACACTGCCTTATAGAAGAGCTCCCTCGTGGCTAAGTGGTTAGTGAACACGCCTTTGGCGTGGGACACCCGGGTTCGATTCCCGGCCGGGGGCCGCGGTGGCTCAGTGGAAGAAGGTTCACCTCTGGTGCTTGGGGTCCCGGGTTCGATCCCAGCCCCGCCAAGTGAACCTTGTGGTGGACAAACACCGTGTGCGTGGGTTTTCTCGGGGTTCTCCCGTTTCCTCCCACTTTCTTCATTCCACTATTTAATTCATTACTCATCACCGTCTCCATTAGCCTAATCGGCATAACCGTAGGACATAAAACTCAAAGATTTCATTTCATTTTTTCGATTCCCGGCCGGAGTTTATGTGGTTCGGATTCCACGTTAATCTGTAGGTCCACGTCTCATACAGCCTTGCTGCTGAAAGGAACGTTAAAATCAAATCAGCACTGTTTTACAGATGCAATTGTTCGATTCCGAGTTCGAATGAAGCTTTTTACGGGCAGGGGGCGACTTTTATATATACAATCCAAGGATTTTAGTTATTAGTCAGTGATGCAATATATAGACCTATATATATTACAAAATTGAAAGTGACTATGTTTGTGACTCAATCTCTTAAGAGCTGCGGTGGCTCAGTGGTAGAGCGTTCACCTCCGGTACTTGGGGTCCCGGGTTCGATCCCAGCCCCCGTCAAATGAACTTTGTGATGGACAAACACCTTGTGCGTGGGTTTCCTCGGGGTTCTCCCGTTTCCTTCCACTTTCTTCATTCCACCATTTCATTCATTGCTTATCATCAGCGTCTCCTTTAGCCTAACCGGCATAACTGTGGGACGTAAAACTCAAAGGTTTCATTTCATTTTTTCTTAATCTCTTTGGAATCTTGTACTTAGGTTCACAGCGGAAGCGACGAAATAACTCGACTCATCCATTGTAGCTCTCTTCGCAACCAGTTTCCAAAATGTTGGCAATAAGTTTGCGAAACGGGATATGACGACTCCAATTTTGGGTGAAAAGTCGCTATAAAAAATAATAGAGAAATTCATTGTCTATAAGCATTGTTTTAAAGTTGTAGATGTAAACTAAACAATATGTTCTACTCACTGGCGCAAATCCGTGGGGGGGGGGGGATGACGGATACATGTCCCCTCCAATCTTGGAACTGAGGGGGACTTCTCCCCAATAATCCGATTTGAAATGTGTTTTTTGGGAGAAATTTGATTATTTTTGTCCGATTGCTACAAAGGAACGTGAGATAAAATAGATGTCCCCCAGAATAAGCCTCAAATCTGCAGCCTCCCAACGCTGAAGACAACTCGGATCCTCCACAACATTGTTTTTCAACTTCATAAGTATTTTGGACATCGTCAAAAAAAGTATGGTAACGGTCTTACCCCCCCCCCCCCCAATGTTGAAGACAGATTTGCGCCGCTGGTTCTACTCACATCTTTGTAAATAGGGCGCAACCAATCCTTTAATTCAGGGATCATTTCAGGTTGTTTCGGGTACTTTTGTTCATATTGTGGTCAAAATAGTTCCGAAATAATTAACACTACAGTACTTACGTTAAGCAATTTTTTTGTAAAAGAAAAAGTGCAGAATAATTAAAAGACCCCAAAGGACAAATATAACAAACATCTTCTTCGCCTTTATTCACGCAATCTATAGCTAATCTTGTTGCTATCGGTAATGATGTATTACGTGTGTTTCTCAACGGAAACTCTGCGAACTAAAGGACATCAAGTTTGTAGTTGTTCTTCGTTAGAGGGCAAGGGTAACATAACAATGCAGGATTGTGGGGCAGTGAGTATGCTGTATTTCCAAACTCTTCATCAGTTGCGCTGATTAAAACAAACAAACAGAAAAAAAGAACGTAAAAACTGTTTTGAACTAATAATGCTTCTCTACAGATGAACATTTTGTTTGGAGCAAAAAGTCGCTAAATGTGTAAGTAGGTAAATCGTCATTTAAAAATCACCCAAAAAAGTCTCCAATCGGAAAAAAATATTTTTTGTCGCTATCGTAGGGCGACCATACGTCCCGTTTTGACCGGGACAGTCCCGTTTTAGTGGCGTGTCCCGGCCGTCCCGTCAGTAGATGGAAAAAGTAGTATTCGTCCCGTTCTATGTAAATGAAGGAAGTAAATAACAAACCCAGTATCTTTACTCCTTTTAAAAGTATTAATAATTAATAATAACAAAGAGGCAAAAATTGAACTGAAATTCCCTATATTAAACATACTCTATAGTTCGCAGTACTGCTCTAAAGGCAGCAGAGGTTTTAGCAGTTGGTTGTGTGTTGAACAAATTTCAACGTGTCTTTCCTTTTTCATAAGTACCCGCTCTGTAACAAAGAGAGAGAGGAGGAAATCTGATATCAAGGCACTGATAAGAACAAAGGTAGATCTAAAAGTCTAGGGTTGCAAGAACCTGTCCCGTTTTTAACTGAAAATTTTATGGTCAACCTACGCTATCGTTGAGGTCGAATTCCCCTTATTTAGCGACTTTACCCAAAATTGGCAACATTGACCCCCACCGAACAACCAGGGTTGAATTCAGGGGGTAGCCCGGGGGGAATCTCCCCCCCGAAAAAAATTCATTCCCCCCGGAGAAACTCCCAAAATTTCAGTCACAAAATGTAGAAATTACTTCACCCAATTATTTGCTTTTCTGTCCGTGTACGTGCAGACGAAATCCGATCTCTCAATATACATATAAATGACGCAGACCCATTCTATATAAATGTTAACATGTAACATCTAAGATAGAATACCAAATAGTGAATAAAACTTGTATTTCTTAACGCTATGACTGAGTTTGGCAGAACATGAAATTGTTAACTGTTGAAGAAAGGTTTGTATTTTAGTAGGTACTATACTCTCGCCCTATATTATATATTAGTAGGTAGCACTAGCACAGGTTGAGATACGAAAGGAAAGATAGGGAAGATCTTTCGATCATTCCATATAATCTCTCATGTCAGCAGACTTCAGTTCTTGAAAATATACAGTTCCTACATTATTTGAAATAGGGCGCCTAAATCCCATTTCTCGCATCGGAAGTAACAGACGTAAATGTGTTTTACGATTGTTAAAGTAAACACATCTTTCTTTAATTAAAAATAATTCAGCTAAAGGGTGAGATTCAGTGGGCGTCATTTAGAGGGATCAGGGAGGAACAGTTATCCCTCCTTGATTAGAGACTTATATAGAATTTATCAATATGATAATAGTATATAAGTGAAAGATTGCTATTGAAGGTGGCCAAGATCCTGCTCAGTGCATTTCCATGGGGGAGGGGCAAGCGGGGCGACGGCCCCGGGCGCCGAAGTAAGGGGTGAAAAATTCAAGAGGGAAAAAGAAAAGAAAAGAAGGAAGGAAAAACAGAGGAATGAAATACATGTGGACATATATAAAATGAAAGGAAAAAAGTAATGAAAAGTGCTCAAAATCAAGGAAAAGCAGGGTTTACTTTTTAAAATTTTCCCACCTTTGGCGGCTGGTCTGTCGACCTCACTCATATATACGGGGATGCCGTCGTATACTCTCGCGCCAAGCGCTGATTTTCCACGACACGGCACTAATCCTACTGAAGATTTCGTCAACTAAACTATTGATGTATATGCAGTGAAGAAACCAAGGCTAATATGTTTGATTTAGAATCAGAAGTGTGAGAAAGAATGATAACTTTTTATTAAGATATTCCTAAGTATGTTTGTTTAGGAGAAAAAATAATTCAGTTAATTTAAATCTTTTTAAAAGTTTTTACATTAGTAACAAACAGTAATTACTGAATATAGGAAATAATAAAAATAGTTACTGTAAATAGCAGTTAAAGTTTAGTGTAAACTATTTTTGCCAGTCTTTATTTAATGTTTTAGATGAAATCAAACGATTGTTTTCTTAAAATTATAATCTCATTGAATATTTATCAGCAATTAGTCTCAATATTAGGTAAGATGTGAATGTGAATGGAATTGTTAAATATGCTGCTTTCTTGAAAAAAATACAGAAAAATAACCCTCCCCCGAGCAGTTGACATTCCCCCCCGGGTGTAAATGTCTGAATTCAACACTGCGAACAACACCCCGTTATCTTTAGCCTAGCCAGCATAATAGTGGGACGTAAAACTTAAAGATTTCATTTCGAACAACACTCCCAGAAACCTATTGTTATACCATTCCCAAAACACCCTTTTGTACAGTTCTCCCTATTCGAAAAAAAATTGTAAATAGCAGTGTTCATACATAAATATGGAACTCAATTTCCCTGAATTTTCCAGGTTTTCCAGGTATTATTTTTTCAATTTCCAGGTCTAGTGGAAGAAACTAATAGTACGAGAACACATAAATTTTAAGAATACTATATTTATATATTTGAGAATGGCCACCCTTCTCCCCAATGAACGATTGCAATTAAATATTGAGTCACAAGAAAATAAATAATTAAAATAAATAAAATTTAAGTTGAAAAATATGAAGTTGAGAAACCTACTAAGGGAATTATATAATACTTTTGTTCCATACTTGAATACATTCAAAATATACAAAAATATTGGCTTGGGGAAGAAAAAAGGGCCCGCGAGATTTTAACTGATTCTTATAGTACTCGACAACAGAAATAAATTACTGAAAGAATTTTCAAAATCGGCGCAGGTAAACATGCAGAAAATCGCATTTTCATGTACCGGTTCAAAATGGGGAAGAAAAGACGACCGCGAGATTTTAATTGATTCTTGTACACGACGAGAGAAATCGATTAGTGAAGGAATTTTCAAAATCGGCGCAGGCAAACATGGAGAAAATGGCATTTTCATGTACCGGTTCAAAATGGGGAAGGAAAAAGGTTCCGCGAGATTTTAACTGATTCTTGTAGTACTCGTCGAGAGAAATCGATTAGTGAAGGAATTTTCAAAATCGGCGCAGGCAAACATAGAGAAAATCTCGTTTTTATGTTCCGGTTCAAAATGGGGAATGAAAAAGAACCGCGAGATTTTAACTGATTCTTGTAGTACTCGACGAGAGAAATCGATTAGTGAAGGAATTTTCAAAATCGGCGCAGGCAAACATAGAGAAAATCTCGTTTTTATGTTCCGGTTCAAAATGGGGAATGAAAAAGAACCGCGAGATTTTAACTGATTCTTGTAGTACTCGACGAGAGAAATCGACTAGTGAAGAATTGTCAAAATCGGCGCAGGCAAGCATGAAGAAAATCGCATTTTCATGTATCAGTTCAAAATGGGGAAGAAAAAAGGGCCCGCGAGATTTTAACTGTTTCTTGTAGTACTCGACGAGAGAAATCGATTAGTGAAGGAATTTTCAAAATCGGCGCAGGCAAACATGGAGAAAATGGCATTTTCATGTACCGGTTCAAAATGGGGAAGGAAAAAGGTTCCGCGAGTTTGAACCGCTACGATGTATGTTCACGAATGTCCCCGTCTTCTCAAATTTAGTTAATTACTGTGACACTGAAACATGTGACACAGAGTCACATTGTGGATGACTGCAATCGGCAACCACTGCACATATACTCCTCCCGCCCCACAGTTTGATTATTTCGATCCATTCCTCACGTGCTAACGGCATGGTTCAACATCTGCAAGAAAGAGGTAAATGTAACGTTCAATTGGCAATAGCTTTTCACCAAATTAAGCTGCATGAAATCTGATTGCATATTTGACATACTGAGAAAATTCTAGTCCGTGGCCATATGTATCACATATCCCATCAATTCATAAAAATTTTGAACACAAAATTACGGTCGTCCGTGTGACGTACTCCCAAAAGGCCTAATGTGTATCACCCACCTCACATTCAATGAAACCACATCCGTGTAGAATTTAGAAAGGAACTTCTTATGATGTATACAGGATGTCTCAAACGTTCCCTGACATAGGATAACTCTGCTATTATCAGAGTTACAACAAAATGTAAGAGGAAAAACATCTCGAAATATGACGTTTTCAATCTAAAGTGAACACTTTTTAAAAAAAATCGGACGAGACGTTTGTGCTGTATACTCTTTAAGCACCCAATTTTAAATGAAAATGCAACGTTGTCATTTACCTGGACCCACAACATAAGTGAATGAAGTTACTGTTTGAAACGGGGGCTGGCCATCGACATGTTAGCGTAAAAGACAGTAACTTCACTCACTTACGTTGTGGGTCCAGGTAAATGGCAATGTTGCATTTTCATTTCACATTGGACGCATAGCGAGTGTACAGCGCAAACGGGTCATCCGATTTTAAAAATTCCTTCACTTTAGAATGAAAACATTATATTTGGAGACGCTTTCCAAAGTAGTATAATTTAGTTTGTTTAAATTTACAATTTAATACAAGTAGATTCGGATTTATATGCGTAGGATTTTGTATGCATCTAACTAATGAATTCTTTATTTTCATGCTTAACTTAGTGACTTGGCTTTGGACTGCAACTGATTATTGTAACCCATTATTGCTTGAGAAGAAACAAGATATCCGAATCTTCATTTGGAGAAATCAAACGTCTATTGGAAAGCTGGGGATTACAATCATTAATTTCTACATTTCAAGGTGCGTAAATTATATATTCTGTGTTTGTTGTTAAATTACTATTACTATTATTGGGTTTAGAATCAATCAAGCACTTCATGATATTTTATGGGGATCAAGATGGGTGCCGGATAGATAAGTATTTGAGCGTCAGGCTCTTATTTCTTTTCAATTTAATATTTAATCAATGATTATTTTTCTCCCTCATTATTCCACCAAATCGTATTCCAAGATCATATATCCATTTTTGATCGATATATCCATATTTTTGATCTCTTTCATATTTCTATATTTTCGATTTTTGATATTGTTTATATTTCGATATTGCTGTATTTTTCGATATTTCGAACAAGTTTCGATAGTTTGTCAATATCGATTATCTATATCTAAATTCGGATATCCCAAAGCCCTATCGAACCCCCTCCGAAATGAAGTTTTTGGCTATGGACCTGATTAGGGATGCGCACGAGACAAGACGAGACAGAATTTTTGTTACGAAATTCGAGACGAGATAGAGCTCTTCCAATAGAAACGGATCCAGTTTTCGAGACGAGACATAACTTTCGCGGCACCTTTTCGAGAGGAGACAATCTCAAATCTTTTCTCTTGCGCATCCCTACACTTGATCATGAGGTATCAAAAAAAAAAAAAGTTAATGAGAAATACCGGTAACATGTAAATACAATATAGGTAGCTAAAACATTTTTGTTTTCATTCTTCAGTAATGCATTATTATTAATCTCAGGGGGGCGCGGTGGCTCAGTGGTAGAGTGTTAACCTCCGGTGTTTGGGGTCCCTGGTTCGATCCCAACTCGCGCCGTGTGGACTTTGTAGTGGACAAACACCGTGCTCGTGGGTTTTCTCGGGGTTCTCCCGTTTCCTCCCACTTTCTTCATTCCACCATTTCACTCATTTCTCATTATCTCCGTCTCCTGTAGCCTAACCGGCATAATCGTGGGACGTTAAACTTAAAGATTTCATTTTTTATTAATCTCTGTATTTTATAGTGTATTCTCAAGCTTAAGGTGATGTATAATTAAATTTTGAATTCAGTTAACTTATTTTGTTTCTCAGATTGTTTTTAAAATGTATGTACAAACGTTTATTTTCATTCTTGAGAGTTTAAAGTGACGTATAGTTATTAAACATAGTATTTAATATTGTACTCTTAACGTGGAAGTGATATACAGTTAACTTTTGAATTCAGTTAACATTTTTCTCTCTGAAATTGCTTTAAAAAGTATGTAAAAACGTTTTTATTTTATTTCTTGAGTGCTGAAAGTGATGCAAAGTTATTAAGCTTACTACTTTATATTGTATTCTTAACCCTAAACTGATACACAGTTCGTTTTTGAATAAATTATGTCAAGTTATTTGAGTGACGAACACTGGTAGAAAATCCTGACTACTACTGGAACATTTTGATTTTAAGGTGACGACTACTGGTGCAAGGATTTTAAAATATTGTTTTTCCTCCAACGGCTACTCCTTTTTTAATTCTAACTACATGGTCATTATAGGAAGGATCAGTGAGTCTTTCCAACTATGGTACAGCTCCGACAGATTCACGATGCTCAGAGAAGAGACAAAATAGTATGTTTTCAACCTTAAAGTGAGAACCACTGGCGTTTTTACCCTGCTATGCAAAAGTAAGGGAGTACTCCAATGGAGTTCCAATGCGGTACTTTATTTCTGCGTTTTAGATATATGGAAATACATGTCTCTAAAATGTAAAGAACTGATTTTTTTTTTTTTTACTGAAAACTGCAACTCGGTAAGCCTTATGGATACCGAGGTATGGGAAAATAAACTATAGGTATGTGGGGCTTGCATACTTGACGCTACAATTCGGAAATTGAATTAAAATATGACTAACGGCTATCAAGATGTTGTCAAATAAAGGGAGGACCAACACAGTTAAGGGGTTTTCGTGTTAGATGCTAAAATTTCCGAAATCGGTCATGGAAAGTTAATAAACACCAGTAGCAATTTCATCTTAAAGTAATTAGATATCTTCATGGAGTGTTAGAACATCATGGAGTCTACCAAAATTAAATTTTAAAAGCTTTTGAAAATATAATCTGACATTTGTAAACAGTATTTGAAATATGTGTTTACCCAAAACTTCCAGCTAGTACATCTAACATCTGGAGAAACACTGTGAAATAAAAGCGTACGAGATCTTGAAATTTTGGAAACAATTATTGGTGGCAACAAAATTAAATAAGATGGTACTTCTATGGGTTAAATGAGTACCTCAGTACAATTTCGATCGAAAGATTAGTTCAGTCCTAGGTTTTCTTCAGGCAATTCCAAGGGTTCATCGAGCTGTGCAAAAGAATGAAAATTCGCTGTCAATATCTAAGATAGTAACCAAGATATAAGGAATTATATATTTTATGACGTAAAAATAGAGATCTTTACGGATTTGTACTTTTGGCTCTTTCCTATAAGAAAAAAAAATTCAGAAAACTACTGTATATACCTTAATAGACAATTCAGTGAGCGGGGACACAGTAGCTTAGTGGTAGGGTATTTAACTAATCTTTTTTTGCAGAAACTATTGGAGTATTCACTTAACCTGTAGAGATACGATCATACTTAACTCCCTATTTAATTTTAAAATTAAATAAAAGGAAATATTTCAGTGTAGCGACCCACGATTATGCATTTTAGTCTCAGGGAGATTATGATTAAAGCAAGTGAATGTTGTTGACAGAATTGATGGAATGCAAAGGTGGGAGGAAAGAGAGTACCCCGAGAAAACCCACGAATACGATGTGCACTACAAACTGACTTGACCGTGGATCGAACCAAGAACCCAATACACTAGAGGTAAGCACTCTACCCCTAAGCCATCGTGCCCTCGCCCATTTAATTGTCTATTAAGGTATATACGGTTGTTTTCTGAAATTTCTTCTTCTTACAGCAAATACTCAAAAGTACAAATCCATGTGGGTCTCTATTTTTACGACGTCATAAAATGCATAATTCCTTATATCTCGCTTGCTATATTAGATATTGACAAAAAATGTTCACTTTATTTCAGAGCCCGATGAACGCTTGGAATTGTCCAAAGAAAATTTAGAGCTGAATTAATCTTTCGATCGAAATTGTACTGACGAGTCTGAGGTACTCACTTAATCCATATAAGTACCATCTTATTTAACTTTTGTTAGGATCAATAATTGTTTTCTGAAATTTCAAGATCTAATACGCTTTTATTGTATGGTGTCTCTCTAGCTGCTAGATGTACTAGCTGGAACTTTTAGGTAAATACATATTTCTAATACTCTTTACAAATGTCAAAATATATTTTACAAAACTTTTAAAATTTAATCTTGGTAGACCCCATGATGTTCTTAAACTCCATGGAAATACCTAATTATTTTAAGATGAAATTGCTACTGATGCTTATTAACTTTACATGACCGGTTTCGGAAATTTTACCACCTAACACGAAAACCCCATAACTATATGGATCCTCCCTTTATTTGACAATATCTTGATAGTCATATTTTAATTAATTTTCTAAATTGTACTGTCTAATATGCAAGCTCCACGTACCTATGGTGTCGCTTTTTATTTCACCATATTTCGGTAACTGTTAGGCGTACCGACTTGCGGTTTCGGTAAACACACACCTCTAACGTTCTTTAAAACGTTATTAAGACATATTTTAGAATATTTAGAAATGAGAGTTCTGGGAATATCATGGTACCCGAAAACCCCCATCAGGGCGTGTGTGTAGTGTATTTAATTGAAACTACTTTTGAGGTTGTTGTAAGCCCTCGTAATTACGTTTCCGAAACTGCACCATCTAGTACGCAAACTCCACAGTTCTGTAGTGTCGCTCTTTATTTTCCCATATCTCGATATCCATAAGGCTTACCGAGTTGAGGTTTTCGGTAAACAGATGTCAGTTCCTTACATTTTAGAGACATATATTTTCATATATCTAAAAAATACAGACATTAGGTACCCCATGGTAGCCCGAACACCATTGAGGTACCCACTTACTTTTGAATGGTAATACATTTTGAGTTGTTGTTCAGCATCAATAAACACTTCATAGTTTTTCTACGTGCAACCCAAAAGTCCATACCTGACCGAACAGATTTTGTCCATTTAATCTCAAAAATGTTAAGATACTTTGTATTGTTAAGTACAACCAAATTAAGCACACTGAATATAACATTTTAAATATTTTCTGATTTTTGTTGCAGGTATTTCGTGCATCAAACCAGGATTCTGCTTGAAAGACAGTCAAAAGAAGCAGTGTAGGTTGTGGCTAAAAGTACGCCCTTTCTGAAGACAGACTCAGTTGTACTTACATTATTTTGTACGAATATATAACCCTAATAAAGATACTGTACTACAAATTATTTCTTTCTTCCATAAATTATAATAAAATATTATCTCTGTTTAAAGAAAATGATTGTTAATGTTAAGTCATTTTAATTCTTTTTCTCTGTAATAAGAACATTATCCCTAGCAATATTTTTTATCTTTGTGCTATTGCGATTGGATGAAGTAAAATTCTATACGAAGCACTATTATTTCAGACATGCATTAATAACTAATGTATTGTTCTGTATGTAAGACAATGTGTATACTGAACATGTCTAGCGAAGGTGTTGTTTTAATACAGAATCTATAACTCAGCTTTTCAGTAGTCAACTTTATTGGGAATCCGAAGAAAGAAGTTAAAAAAAATGTTGGACTTACCAGCGTGTGTGTGTTCGAATTCTGGACTAATCCAAATTATCCAGAGAAATCATTATATATTTCTTTGTTGCTATTTCAGATGTATCCTTTATCCAAGTCGTATGAAACGGAGACTTCATACATCGCTATACTTTGTATGAACTATGTTCCGTATTTACTTAATCACTTTGTAACTTTCTCTAGTGTTGACAAGGCCGCAGGTGTCAATCGAATAGTTTAGTGTTTCACTCATGTCACCTTGTGACTAAGGTACGTCCTGTCGGTATATATATGGTACTGGGTTCAATTAGCGATAAAATACATTTTTAGCGTTAAACAAATGCAAAAATCTACACGAAATGAGATACCGTGATCTCTGACTTACGGATAACACCAAGCAACTAATGGTACTGAGTGTGATTGAGTTTACTAATTACTATTTGGGTAAAATCAGTGTTCCTTTATCTATAGTTCTTTTCGTGCTTTGAATTGCAAAGTTTGAAATAACCGTTTTAAATTATTGTGTATATATATCTTCCGAGTAATTCTGAGAATCATTGCTCTTTCTTTAAGCAATGTATGAGACTGTTAAATTGCTCTTTCCTTAAAATGTTGCACTAAGAAGGATGCATCCAGGAAAGTCCAAATTTGCAGAATGTCTATAGCAGGTAAGAATAAATATGTTTAGTCGATGGCTGTCACCACGTTGTCACACAGCGAATACAGCGAACGTTTAAGAGTATTCTGCACTTACTATTAGGTATCGGCCTGGGAACTTTGGCGCATCTACCCAGTCTCCTTCTTGGTGTTTCATTTTTAATGGCGAGTACTGAGTAGGAATCATATTGTAAGCGAATACGTTTCCGGCTGACACCACACTTTTAATTATTGCGACATTTAAAAAAAAAAGACATACCTGTTAATTAAAATGTACAGAGAAGTTATTTCTGGAAAATTCTATTCAGGCCTCTTGTGGTAACAACTGCACTTTAGTAGAAGATACTATTAAGGAAAAGAATGAGGTAAAATAATCTTTATATCGTACAAGCAATGGATGATAACAGCTTAATAAATGATTGTACGTAAATCTTGTTTGAGTTTGAATATAGGATTGTATAAGGCTGTGCATTTTGCATTATTATTGAGGTGCTGCAACTAACTAACTGCAAACCATATGATAAATTCTTACAGTAATATATCACATATTGATTTACTCTGTATGGAAACGAAAATAGTTTAATATATGGTTAACCTCCTTTGTGGTGCCCATAATTTTAAAATTAACGCTTGTGTCACTTTTCAACACTTGACTTTGCAGTAGCTTTCCAACGAATTAGCAGGAAGCCCAAACTTATAGGACACCCTGCAGGTAAATACATTTCTTTGGACAGTTTCACTGCTCCAAACTAAGATTTGAAAAGTGTAGTATTGTTAATTTTATTATTATTGGCACAAAGGAGATCAACCATATTTTAAGCTATTTTTGTTTTCATACAGAGTAAAACAATATTTGACAACATTACAGTAAGAATGTATCATGCACTTTGCAGTATGTTGCAGCACTTTAATAATGGTGCACTATACGTACACTCTAGATTCTGCATATGTCCGATCCATACATTACAAGAAGGCAATACGTATTCGATAAGGTAAAATCTGTATATTTCATATGGACAACCTATTGGCTATATACATCCAATCTATACATTACATATGGCCAACCTGTACGCGACATACGTACAATCTATATGCTGCATGCAGACAGTCTGTAAGCTACATATATGCACTCTGTATGGTGCATACGGATATTCTGTATGCTGTATCTGGACAAGCTGTGTGCGACATAAGGAAAATCTGTATAATACATACGTACAATACGTATACTGTATCTAGTCGTACGTATGGGGCACAAGTACAATATAGATGCTGTCTCGGGGTTGAACGCAAGAAACATACGTACAGAACGTATATTGCATACTTCTTGAAATCATGCTCCGTCCTGATAGTCAGTGTATGTCGTCATTATTAACCCACATGCTACATATGACCCTGACGTCACAAAGTTAGATATTACCTCCGTATATACTTGTTACTGCAGATAACGTCACACGAATGACGTCATTGCACTTGTGCAGACAGTACGTATAATACATACTTTTTCAGCTATACGTTTGCTGCAGGATGTTATATACGGTTGTACGTTAAGTCCAGAAACTACAGGAATTACGAATGTAACCTACGTTTTTAAGTATGCCACCTACATTTTTTTTTCTCAGTGTATGTTAGATTCGTAGAGTAGGTTACGTTAGGTAGGTGTTGGGAGGCGTGCTTTATTTGGTGCAACCGTATCCCCAAAACCATAAATCTTGGCTTTGGACTACAGTCCTATCTAATACCGATCGGGAACGGTTATTTCGTAGTTGTGTTGCTATTTCCGATACGGTTAGACGTCTAGTCCGTTTACGTGTGATTTTGAAGAGCTTGTCCTTACGAGTTGTTATTTCTGGACGACCAGTTTGATCCGTCCTATATTTACATCAGTTTGTGGTTGTCTTTCAAGAGTCCTGAAATTCAGTGTCAACGGAGG
Source organism: Thermobia domestica (assembly GCF_964235325.1). Lineage (NCBI taxonomy): Eukaryota > Metazoa > Arthropoda > Insecta > Zygentoma > Lepismatidae > Thermobia > Thermobia domestica. The sequence continues at coordinate 179,329,342 of NC_137465.1, read as the reverse complement.
CATGGGATTGAAAACCCTTCATATACACGTGACAATTAGACGGGTTCGTGACAAATTTGAGAGAAATGGTACAAACCATTTTTATACGTATCATTTTTTAATGTGCATAATGGAAGGTGCGGAAGACCTCGTACTGCTGCAACTGTTCCTTCTTCGGCTATGGTTTTACGTAAGTTTGCAACATCGTCACAGAAATCCGATTATACAATGTGTAAGTGACACTTCTATTGTGCTTTATTGATACATGTATTAAGCTCGGAATATGTAACTAAGTTTACCACTAACACACAATATAGAACATTTTCTGTCGTTCAAGTATGTAGAGGGATGTTCAATTTACAATTGAATCCCTTTTTCTTCAGAGTTGCTGTGCGCAACTTGGCGTAGGGTAGTCCTGACACTGTTTTGCGACAACTAGCAGTTGATTAAGGAGATTGAGTCTCAGAGAGTTGTGATGGATGAAAGTAACAAACCTGGCAATGTGGAGTGGCGGCCCCACTGGAGCTGCGCTGTATCAATTTCCTCCTGAAGAAAGACGTGAAACCTTCTGAAATCTTCAGAAGATTAAGTGCACAATATGGCGAAGAAATTCTCTCTTAGTTGCAAGTGTAAGATTGGTGTTCAAAATTCAACGTGGGAGGAGAATCAGTTCTCAACGTGGCCCATACTCCACTCCGAATTACCGCACCCAACGAAACCAACATTCGTTGAGTGGAGTAGCCCATTCTGTGTAATTGGCGCATCAGTGTGAGAGATTTGAGTGCGATAACAAACACCAGCGTGCAAAGCTTGGAAACGATCATTCACGAACAACTGAACTTTCGGAAAATCACAACCAGATGGGTCTCAAAATGCTAACGTTCGACGAGAGGCAGTATAGGGAAAACGTCTCGTTAGAATCTGCAGCTATTTCAGAGAGAAGGTGAGAGCTTCCTTGCACACATAAACACTTGTGACCTGGGATGAAAGCTGAGTGCATCATTAGTCTCCGGAGTCAAAGCGTTCCAGCATGAAGTGAAGGCATCCAGAAAACAGTCAAGGCATAAGATTCCGCTGGCAAAGGGATGGTGACTGTATTCTGGGACAAAGGCGGGATGATATACACTGATTTTCTGCACGCGAGAACACAATCAATGCGGTGTACTACAGTAAGCTCCTCCGGACCAAAATCAAAGGGCTTTGAGAAGAAAACGGCCACAGACGGTGAAGGATGACGTCATCGTCCTGCAGGAGAGTGCGAGTCTTCATACGACCATGACAACGGTTACAGCTATCAACAAACTTAGTTGGAAGATCCTAGACTATCACCCGTATAGCCCCGATCTGTTGCCTTGCTACTTCTATCTTTTTGATCCCCTTAAGTAGCACTTGGAATGACAAAAAATCCACAGCGACGACGAAGTCAAAACGTGTGTGTTGAAATGGCTGAAAGAAAGTCCCAAAGAATTCTATGCCGCAGAGATACAGACACTCCCACACAGATGAGACAAATGTAGGGTCTATGGGTGTACATGGTGAGGTACATGGAAAAGAACAATAATTAATTCGCATGTTTGCTTCTCTATGTAACAGCGAAAAGAAATTCTGGTTATAATATGAACATTCCTCGTATATATATATATATTTCTTTGACGGACTCTATATATAAAATAAAATAAGTTCTACATCGGATATTGTTTTAAAATTTAAGAAGCTGGAATGAAGAAAGTAGAGAATACTATACTTTCTATACGAAATTGATTTTAGAAACTTTTTTTGAAAAAAAAAAGAAAGAAAGAAAGAAAGAAATTCCTGCACCATCATGGTAGGTGAGTCAGTGAAGCCTATGGCGGAAACAAAAGTGAAGGTGAATCAAAACAGAGCAGAAATTTAACTTGGCAAGGAGAAAGAAAGAAAAAGAAAAAAAATAAGCGTTGAACTGAAGTATATCAAACTTTCGAAAGAATAAAATAAAATAAAACCATTTTAGATTTGCATTCTGATTGACCTTGGTTACAAAGAGATGACAATTTACTTATAAAAGGCAGAAAGAAATAAAGAAAAGAAAGAAGAAAAGAAGGAGTAATCAAAGATTCTTCTTTTTTTTTAAAAAAAAAAAAGTTGGGATCATCTAGCAAATGTCTTTTCTCCTTCTTTACCATATGTTCTTATAGTATTTTTATTTTAGGGGAAAAGTATTGAAAAGAAAGGGGAGAAAAAACGAAAAAAATGAATAAAAGGAAATTTTAGAAGTAAAAATGTCCCTAAGAATCTTTTGTCATGTAAGGAAAAGACAAAACAAAAAAAAACATAAAAGAAATATTTGACACATAAATCCTACATGAGAAAAATCACCATCCTAGGAAACAGTAAAAAATAATAACCAGTAAACATCAACAGAAATATATATAATACTTAGAATGTGTCACAAGAATGAACACAAATATATGAAAAAAATAAGCCTTGCTTGCACAACCATTCAGTAGAAAGAGAGGAAAATTCCAATGTCGAACGAAGAAAGGGACAATACTGCCAACTTTCTAGTATTCTACGACAGCCGAGGGAATAAGATCTAAAGAAAAGGAGCAGGTAAAAAGTGAGAAGGTGAGAAAAGAAGAAAAAAAGAAAATCGGCAACTCAGAGTTTCTGGTTGACTGGAGCCATAAAATTGAGATGAAACCATCGAAGCATCCGCCTTCTTGGCTAGTATATGTGTCCTTGTTAACGTCTTCCATGGAAAGATGTTGAAAATTTGATTCAGCGAAAGTTTTTTTTTTTTTTTTCATCATTTCGATTTCTTTAGTTTATTTCAACAGACTTAGTCCGTTGGGTGCTAGAAGTGATGTACAAAAAGAAAGAAAATTTTGCGAATTGTTACGAAACAGAGAAGAAGAAACGCGGATAGAGGAAATGCTTTGAAGTAAAATATACGAGCAGAGTTCCGAAGCTTTGACACTAAAAGAAATCTCATCCGTACTACTAGTTGTTGGAAATTTGAAACTTATTAAAGGTTCTCAAATTAGGAATACGCGCTGGATTGTTGAGGTATATTAGAGGTCTACATTAGCCGGAATTTTCAGCCCGGGGCCCGTCCCGTCCCGTAAATTTATAATGTAAGGCCCGACCTGAGTCCGGAATATGTTTTAGCCTTTAGGCCCGAGCCCAGCCTAAGCTCGTGTGATGATCAAATGAGCCCCCAAATAAGCCAGAATTACAGAAATTAAGCCCGAATTACGGAAATTAACGCAAAATTGTATTTTTATTCACAACAATTAGATGTTTAATTTTGCATTTTAAAAGCTTACATGATTCAGAGAGAATAACGAAATAAAGCTTATCGTTTACACTTACTAACTAGCCTTATGAATTCTCTAAAAAAAAGTGATCATTTATGTAAATTTCGTCTCCCTTAGCCTCGGTGCAGAATTGTGGGACGTTAAATTAAATATTTCATTTTATTTCATTTATATAAATTCTCATGAAATGGAAACATGACTACTTCAAATATTTAAAACAAAATGTCAATGGGTGCAAATTCTTATGCAAATGGATGTGTACTGGACTCACTGAGATAATCCTCAAAGCAGTCATTGTCGATTGCTGTGAATCCAAAGAATGGAATCCACACTTTGGCTTCTCAAACTTTCACTCACAGATAAGCTAAGCATGTTAATTTCTTCTTACTTATATTGTTCACTACACAGTTAGATTTACTCTCAATTGCACAATGATAATCAGACTTTTAGTGTGGGCTCTCTAGTTACAAATTTAGAAGTGCTACTTTCTCCAGAAACAAAGGTCCGATAAATATCGTTGTGCACTATATTTACAAAGTTAGGCCCTAAAAACCCCAGAAATATAGTTGTATATTTAAAAATTTATGGCCCGAACCTGGCCTGAGCCCGTGCAGACACCTAAGGTATATGGGACAAACAATTTTAAAAAATTCAGGACAACATATATTAGCCTTTCTTTACTCTGTCACACAGTAATGTCATGAGCCACTTGGGCGATTACTTTAGTCCGAGTCTGTCCCGATGACCCAGACAAATTTGGTAATCTAGACAGATCCAATAATCCGAAGAGATCCGATTATCCTGAAGCATATTAGATATCCAGTTTTTACTGCAGTATTTCATAATGGATTAACGATGTTCTCAGCTTAAATATTCATATGTCTGATTCCCAGTGAGACATTTTCTTCAACAAGGTGCCATGCCTTGAATATGTTAAACATAATTTCATGTTACTGAAAAATAATATAATGGTTTCGAATACAGACAATACAAAAAATTAATACAATACTAAATCTCAGCGGCATTGCTTATATTCTACATTACAAGTTTCACAGACTTCGATACACCCTGTGCTTATCTTTCAGTGGAATGCTTTACTACACAAAGACACATACAACAACAAAGAAATAAACTTTACATTTAGTGAGAAGAGAGAGAGAGAGAGAGAGGAGAGATTCGTATTTGTTAGAATTATATTAACAGCTCCTTTACATTTTCTCTACATGTATGACGATCTTCTGTCATCTTCTAGTCATGCTAGGTTTGGTGGGTAACATTTCCGCTTATTTTCGTGTCTTCCTAGTCATGGGTGAATAAATTTGTGACCTATTCCACTACTTCTGCATACAACGCACTATCTTTAGATCTATCAGACTAAAAGTATAGTCTAGAATCAGGAACTTTAATAGAAAAAATAGATTACAAGTTGAATTAACCCCAACTCGACTGATCATCAAATAGGTCAAATAGAGTCTCACAGTCAACTACGTCAATCTTTTCAAAACATCTATTTATTTACTTATTTGTGATAGTGTATAACATGGCATATTGGATTTCCGTAACTAGCATTTGGAAATGAAATATTTCAGTCTAACATTCCACGATTGTCTCCTTAGGCTAAGGGAGGCAACGATTAAAACAGGTGAATGATGATGGAAGAGTTAGTGGAATGAGAAAGTGGGAGGAAACGGGAGTACCATCTGAAAACTCATGGACACGATCTTGTCCACCACTAACTTTCTTGGCCGGGGATCGAACCACAGACCTCACACACCAGAGGTAAGCTCTCTAAACTAGTATTTGGAACCTCTATATTTGCAAGAACACTCCTAGATAAGAGTAGAAACGAACTCGGCCCAATACAAAAGGGAATACACAATTTTATTTGTGAAATATTTTGTCTTTCGGAAGATCATTTCTATTCGTGAATCCACTTTCCGAGTTAGCAAACTAGAAAAAGTAGTAGTATGGCACTATTCTCGTGCTTCCCATGTCGCAGTATTCCAACCGTAAATAAAAAGAAAAAAATTGCGAAAAGGTTTCATAAAATATATTGTATTGACTATCGTACTATACAGAGTAGAAACGCTTGCATTATGAAGAAGTGAAAATGACAGATAGAACTTTGTAAAATATGAGTGTGGAAAAGAATAAAATCTTTATCTGAGTCGACTAGAAAATCAATGAGAAATAGTAAGGGAGAAATACAAAGAAGAAAACTAGCAAGCCTTTTGTTGACTAAAGAAGCGCAAGCGCAAGACAATATTTTTGTCTAAATGATTGAATATGATACAAAATTAAAAATATTTATGGCTAGCAAAGCAGTTATAATAACACGTTAATATTACCTTTAATTAAAAATTTCTCGATAATTACTCGAATTCAAGACGTCCTCGAATTCAAAACGCACCCCACTTTCGCTGGGTTAAGTTAAGAAAAAATGGTAATATGTTCTTTTTTTACTATTACTAAAGCGCTCTTTGATATTGGTCATTTTCGATTATTTTTATATATCCCTCTTCCCTCTCCATGTTGCTGGGCACAGTATGATAAAAATTATCCCAGGCCCGATTGTCATGTATGTTGAAAATTTGATCAAGATCAATCAGGTGGTTATGAAGTTATTAAGTTTTATTTTATTTATCTATATATATAAAAGAGAACGCACAAAATCCTTTGTCCGCTCATCACGCTAATACGGCTGAACCGATTTCTTTCATTTTTGGGGGGTTGTTAGGATTTGGACCCTAGATGGTTTTTATCATATCACTTTAATTTTCAATTACCAGTGTCTTGAGATAATTGACCAATCAGGTGTTAATACGTACAAAAAATCCTTTGTTCGCTCATCACGCTAATACGGCTGAACCGATTTCTTTCATTTTTGGGGGGTTGTTAGGATGTGGACCCTAGATGGTTTTTATCATATCACTTTAATTTTCAATTACCAGTGTCTTGAGATAATTGACCATTCAGGTGTCCATACGTACAAATCCTTTGTTATTAGTTCATCATAGGTATAAAAATAAACGTATTTATATGCAACCCGCATGACCCTGTGACTCGGCGGGTTAACATAACTGACAGGCGCTATAAATCACTTGAAAGCGAAAAAGTAAAAATTATCTAAGTAACAAAGTTTATTGCGTTCCGGGATGACCGCGGCGAAGCGGGGCGGGTTGGGGTGACCGCAGCGAAGCGGGGCGGGTTAACATAAATGACAGGCGATATAATGTTAACATTTACTGCAATCTACTATGGTTTTTATCATATCACTTGAAAGCGAAAAAGTAAAAATTATCTAATTAACAAGGTTTATTGCGTTCCGGGGTGACCCCAGCGAAGCGGGGTGAACGCTGCTAGTTTAGTTATATATCTCTCCCCTTCCCTCCTCCTAGCCCTAAGTTCTACCTCCAAAGGGACATGATAAAAAAAACACTCCAGGTCCGAACTTCATCTAGGTTGATAATTTCATTAAGATCGGTTCGGTGCTTTAAGCATGATGTTTTTTTTTTTTTTTTTTTTTTTTTTTTTTTTACATATATATGTCCCATTCCCCTCCTATATATTCTGCCGTCAAAGTAAAATGAAAACATCTCAACTTCAAACCATATCTATGTTGAAAGTTTGATCGAGATAGGTCGGGTGGTTCAAGAGTTATTAAGTTTTTTTTTTTTTATTTATTTTCATATATTTACCCTCCTCCCCTCCCATTCTCTAAGTTCTACCATCAAAATGAAATAATAAAAACTTTCCAGGTTCGAACTTCATCTACGTTGAAAATTTGATTGAGATCGATCGGGTGGTTCAAGAGTTATTAAGTTTTATTTTTTTATGATTCTCCCTCCCCTCCCCTAAGTTCTATCGTCAAAGTGAATAGCTAAAAACACTCCCAGGTTAGAACTGCATCTACGTCAAAAGTTTGGTCAAGATCGGTCGGGTGGTTCAAGAGACTAAGAGTAACAAACATAATCACTTTCAATTTGGATCTGAAGTTTTTCATTGATACACACCGCTATTAATATATAGATAAACTGTTTAGATTGTTGTTTGAGAAAAATGTGAATTTTATGGAACGTGATAAAATAGTCAGTTATAAGAGTTTATAATTCATGGATGTGTGACGTAGGAGCACGTTTTTACAATCAGAGAAATAGCAGAGAGAAACATTGAAGCAAAGGAGGAGAGGATTGAGAAAGAAAAAATGCAATAAACAGGGAGTGGCAGTCTATGCGTTATCATGGATCCTCGAATGGTACGTCCTGGAAAACAATCGACTACGTTATCGATCTTCTTGTTTGCCTGTCATCGCTGTCTTTAATAAACATCTGGCTTCCTGCCTGCTCCTTCTCGCCTTCATGTGATTTACTAAGAAGTGGAGCACCAAGCTGTGATGTTACAGAGCATTCAGCTCGAAATGACTTGATAAACCGTACAAAGCGAAAGAAAATCATAACAGGGAAAGTAAAAAGGTACAATTGACTTGCCAGTATTAAAACATATACAGGGTATTTCAAAGCAACATCAACAACATTTGGAAGGTGATTCTTTACACCAAGATAAGACAAAAAGTATAGACCAACCTGGGTGAACAAATGCTTCCTATCGGAGTTATAGGCTGCCAAAAACATGAAAAAATGAAGTTTAAAGGTTCTACGTCCAAAACTATGGGATCTAGAGGGAATTTGGACGCGGGCATATAATTTGAAGTACTCACCAACTACCTCTAAGAAAATTGTTGCGCAAGTACCGCAGGATTATGAAACTTGGATATTTCGATAGGACACACACTGGTTCCTAAGTGAAGTCTTGATCTGAGTACAGTAAGTCTCATATTTTTTTGAGCTTCGTATCTTTAAATTGCATTTTTATATGTTTTCGGCAGCATATAACTCCAAAAGGAAACATTTGTGCACCCAGGTTGGTCTATACTTTTTGTCTTATCTTGGTGTCAGGAATAACCTTCAAAACGTTGTCGGTGTTGTTTTAAAACACCCTGTACATGTTTAAAGCAGTAACATTTTCTAAAGACGGCGTCACACACAAGCTTTTCACTAAAACTTAGTGATCGCTACGACGTTGATGGTATTATTACTGTATTTACAAATTTACATATTCTACATATAGTTACAGTAGAAAATGTTGATTTTTAAAGTAACGTGATATACAATTACAGCATTAGCCATTCCCTTTCAAAATGTGATAAACATACACCTTTCATTCATATAATTTATGACGTTGTTTAGAGAAAACATACATTTTCCCGCCTGATATATACACGACAGCATTTAAAGAAAAAAAATAAAAACGCAATTGTCGCCAGAAATATTGGATTCTTTTTTCCAAAGACATGAACATCTTATTTTTCACCGGAGTCAGTGAATGATAACCTCCTGTTCACTGCCTCTCGCATTCAAAATGTGTGTTGGTGTGTTCTAATGTGAGAGAGAACCAGGATAAAATATAATGGAACGTCTGCAGAGGAAATGTATGAATGCTCATTGTGAGTGAACTTTTTATATATAACAACTGTGTAATGTAATGTATATATCATTACAATAAAAAGAAAAGTACATACTAGTCTAGGTACGACACACATTACGTAGTACAAACGCATGTTTAAATATACTTCTGCACAACGTAGAAACAATCTTTCATTTTAACTCATTAGTGCATGAAGTTTCCTAGAGGTAATATCTGAGCAAAGTTTACTATTTTAGTCTAGGTTTACAACACTTTAAACATCTGTAACGTATTCTAATTGAAATTTTTATTGTAGTGGGTGAGAGACACCATCCAAAAAATTGGATCATATCCACAGGAAATACTTGAAGTAATATATTTTAGCAATGTTTTTAATTTTTAAAAAAATATATTCTTCATACAAAATTAAGTTTTAGTTGCTGACTATAAATTGACATTTCTTTACCATTCAGGGCGAATTGTATTCTTTGAGAGGTTTGCTCTGTAAAACCAAAGTTGTCAGCTTTTTGAGAACAACAATACTCTCAAGATTGATATAGGATCGCTGTTCATAAAAGTTGTGGACGTTGTGGTGTGCTGCAGTGAACGTGTTGGCATAGCCAGATTCATATGCATTTGAACAATGACATACTTAAATATTCGCACCACAATGGTGGAGTGCCCTTAATGGACAGTCCCAAAAAGTATTTAAATAAAGTAATTAACAGAAGTTATGTAAATGAATTATATTAATTACTTGTGATTTCTTAAAATTTTAAAGATATAAAAGAAATATTCGGTAGATCTTTCTTTATACTTTTTTAAATTATGTGATTTGTAATATATACAAAATACTCTTTAATTCAGGTAATTAGTGGTTTTACTTCAACACACATGCTCCATTGAAATGGTCAGATTACAACCATACACCCTTGTATGTTCATGTTCTTGCCATGCTGTAAAAGAAAACACTTGCGAAATTTTCCATATACCTTAATTGATGTCTGGAACCCGTACAAGAAAGACTTCCATGATATTTTGTTGAAATTTTAATGGTGATAAAATAGACACTCCACTCCCACACATATATCATACAGATTTTACACACTGATATTCACACACAAAAAATATTTTATATTCACTCGAATATTAAATTGAAGTGACCGGTCGATAAAAAAATGAATTATTAATTTCTTTTATGAAAATTTGACCTTTATATATATTTTCGTTCATAGTTCGTGCATGTATTGTTTTGATGTGTTCTTCATTGTCTTCTTCCTTCAGTCCTCTCTCTTCTCACTGAAGTTCGCTCGGAATCCTGGAATCTTCTAGATCAGTGGTGTCCAATTATAATGAGCCTGAGGGCCATAATCGTCTTTACTGGTAAGGTGGATGGCCACAGCTAATATAATAATAATAATAATAATAATAATAATAATAATAATAATAATAATAATAATAATAATAATTATTATTATTATTATTATTATTATTATTATTATTATTATTATTATTATTATTATTATTATTATTATTATTATTATTACACTACAAAAGAAAAATATAAACAAGTATATTTGAAATATTACATACCTATTCAATGTGACTAATGAGGGTGACTAGCAGCGTTTACAAGGGCTGGGGTATCTACATACATTCCTCTTGTTGTAAAAGATGTAACCCACAGATGTAAAAGAGAAGAATCTCCAAGGCAGCTTCTGGAGCGATTCTTTACAATTTTCATGGTGGAAAATGCACTTTCACACAGATAAGTACTTCCAAACATTAACACTATTTTCCGACACAACTCACAAAAGTTAGGGAAACGTTTGTTAGAAAGTAGCCTGGAAAATCTACTCCTTTCTTTGTTCTTGTCTGAAAGAATGGGTCAGCCTGAAAGTCACAAAGTTCGAGCTGTAAGTTTGGAGGTTGTTCTTCGATGTCTATTGTCAATGGATTAGTAAATAATGCAATGTCGTTTTTTAGTTTGTCAAAATCTGAAAATCTCGCATTAAATCTATTCGTGATACTCTCGATGTCTCTACAGAACTCAGAAAAATTAAATGCTTCATTTTCAAAATCTAATGTCAGACGATTGCAACTTGGAAAGTATGCTAAATTGTGTTTATCACAAGAAGTGGTGTATTTCTTGCGCGCTATGGCTTCTAGGCAATGTTCGAGGAAGAAAGGGTCTAATTTAAAAACCTAGATCAAATATATATATTCGTTCATTGAAGTAATCATCCCTTTCAGCAACGAATACATTACCGACTCCAGTGTTGCCGTGGATGCCCGCGCCTTTTTGTTGTATAGAAGCGCTAAATGGATGCTTTATTCGGAAAGAGTGGAAACATTAAAAGAATGAATGAATATAAATTAAAATATTATCAGTTATAACAATCTAAATTATGAAAGCTTTGTGGGCCGCAGAAAATGGTTTGGCGGGCCGCATGCGGCCCGCGGGCCGCCATTTGGACAGCCCTGTTCTAGATGGTATCAATTGCTGCTACTGGCCGCTGCTCTGGTTGTTTCTTCGCTGCACTGCCTCTTTCTTAGCATCTCTGGATTTATTTGAAGGCGTCTGGTTTATCCATCTGGATTGCCTTAAAGTCCCTGGAAATGTGCTGCTTCTACGGTGCAGTTCCAAAGTTCACACTACACTGGCCACATATGATGCACTTTAAATTCCACTATTCAAATTAGTTTTTTTTTTTTTTTTTTTTTTTTTTTTTTTTTTTTTTTTTTTTTTTTACACGGCGAACTACATATAAGAGTTATATGCTAGTCAGAGTTAGAGTCATTGTCCTAGCTGCACATTCAAAACTCAGTCGCTGCATTTATTTAAAAAAATTCTAACTCTTCTCTTTTCAACATCTCGTCTCGCAACATGCGTTGCCCGTAAAGCATACACCGAGATGACGTTAAGTTCTGAGACAGACTTACGACAGTTGATATTTCAGATCGAGACGAAGGAAATACTCAATCTCGAGTAATGTCGCAATTCTGCTATTTAAATGTGCTTATCTCACAAAACAGACCATTGTCACAATGAAGTTTTTTTCAGAGGAAAGGACATGATGTTTCAAAGGCTCGCTCCTGACCTACCCAAAATTCAATGTATACCCCGTTTTCGCGGACCCTAATGGTTTTGTCGTCAAAATGTCTGGGTACTACACTTTCATGTAATCTTTCATTTATTCTTAGATTATTATTGCTTCTCATCTGTATTGAGTTTGACCACCGAATAGTGGAAATACTAAGCTTTAAAACGGTGTATCATACACTTTGTTATTCAAATGTTAAATACTTGTTTTCGTATTGTTTTCCCCGGCGTCACTATCCATTTTCTTTGTAAACACCTTCCTTGCCGAACCAGTCCACGTGGTTTTGTTTATCTCGCTAGAGTACTCTAGTGGTGATCTATCGCAATCTCCACACACAGTTGTTCTTGGTTTTTCACTTTTTTTCACAATAATTATCATGAATCAACATTGTATTCTATATTACATTACAGTATACCACATATTCCTCTGATTATATTTACATCGGATTCCAGCAGTGACATTCAATTTAGAATTAATAATCATTAATTATACACATGTCGGCTGCTATGACATTGACGGTACTGCGTATCGCTGTTGTCTCAATTACAGCAATGTCAACAACAAGCACAGTAAAATAATAAGCTTTTGTTTTAAGGTTAAGATAACAACGAAAACTTTCCTCTCACCCAAAATTACATCTTATATTAAATTTCTACAATTCTAAATATGTAATAACGCTAGGATCTGATTGCATTCATTATTTTCAATGGGGAAAAAACCCACTCACAGGAAGAGCAGCAGCTCTTCACTGTCGAAACCGCTCTTTAAAGAGGAAAAAACATAGGCTGAATTTGCTGTCGGGATCTAACCCAAGCTTTCGAAGTTTCTAGTGTTAAAAATGGACATTTGAAGAAAATCTAAGGCCTTATTGTTCCCGAGAATTCTTACCCACTAGCTAAAATATCTGAGCAGAAATACACAAAGGTATATGAATAGGATACATGTCGCCAGAGCTCTATCTGCAGGAACGTTAGCAACTCTGCTCACTTCTACCTAACTATGTTAGAAGTATGGTGTAAATATATGACCTAGATAAAATTTCTCTCATACCACAATTCTTCTTTAACTGTAGATAGCAATCCTGGGTGCACGTATGCAGCTTTTGACTGCTACGGAACATTTTCTCTCTCTCTCTCTCTCTTATTTTTTTTTTTTTACTAAGTACTCAGTGGTGCTTTTCCAAGTTCAGTTTTCTTACCTACATATATTATTATATTCCAAATGAAAATGTTTAATTCACCTACTAATTAATCTAACATTATATATATATATATATATATATATATATATATATATATATATATATATATATATATATATATATATATATATATATATATATATATATATATATATACACCCTCCATTCCAAAAGAAACCGAACTTTTGAAACCAAATAGTACCACTAGTTCCATCTGTTGTAATATTTTACCGGTAGATGGCGTAGTCCCTCATTGACAACTGGTATAAATGTCATGACATTTGGATGCACGGCAACAAAGTTATTGCGTTTCAACTGTCAGTGCGTTGTGTACATCGGTCGGAAAATGAGTTTCAAACAACGAGCTGCAATTGAGTTTTGTGTTAAACTGGGTAAAACTTTTAATGAAACGCACCAAATGCTACAAAATGCAAATGGTGATGAGTGTCTATCCCGTACGCAAGTTTACGAGTGGTTCAGGCGATTCAAATCGGGTAGAGAGACGCTGGATGATGACGAAAGATCAGGCCGTCCCAGAACCGTATTATCGGAAGAAAACATCGAAAAAGTGCGTGAATTCATCAAACATAACAAAAAATCGTCGGTGAAAGTTATTGAAATGGAATTAGGCATTCCTCAAACAACCGCATACCGCATTTTGACCGAAGTTTTGGGCCTTAAGAAGGTCAATTCGCGGTTTGTATCACACAAACTCACCGAAGAACAAAAAGTTGATCGAATTGCGCATTGCAAAGACATCGTTAAAAGTGCTCGGCAGGATCGAAACTTCTTGAAATCGATTGTAACTGGTGACGAGACGTGGTGTTTTGAATATGAGCCCGAAACAAAGCGGCAAAGTGCTGAATGGAGAGCGCCGGATGAAGGAACACCCAAACAAAGTCGCTTGGTGAAGTCAAAAGTTAAGGTGATGCTGATTTGTTTTTACGATTCAAAAGGAATTATCCACAAAGAATTTGTTCAGCCCGGCCAGACAGTCACTGGAGAGTTTTACTTGGGCGTCATGAAGCGTTTGCTGGCAAGAATTCGTCGTATTCGGCCCGAATATCGCGAAATCGGCAGTTGGACTCTTTTGGACGATAATGCACCATCACATCGTTCGCGACTTGTAACTGAATTTTTGGTCAAAAATCACATTATTCGGTTGCATCATCCGCCCTATTCACCAGATCTCGCTCCGTGCGATTTCTATCTGTTCCCGAAACTGCATTTGGCGATGAAAGGAAAGTGGCACGCATTTCGATTGATGCCATTGAGAAGGCGACGACCGCCGTCCTAAAGACCATTCCAATAAAGGACATGGAGAAGTCGTTTGACAACTTGTTGGAGCGTGCAAATATGTGTATCGATGCAGAAGGGGAATACATTGATTAATAAAAATTATTTGTTCCAAAATGTACATTGCTTTTTTGTTTTTTTAAAACGTTCGGTTTCTTTTGGAATGGAGGGTATATATATATATATATATATATATATATATATATATATATATATATATATATATATATATATATATATATATATATGTGTGTGTGTGTGTGTGTGTGTTTATACATATACATATATATATATATATATATATATATATATATATATATATATATATATATATATATATATATATATAGTCATCCCTTACGTTATCAAACTAATCCTATGCATGATTCCAGAAATAAGTGAAAAGAAAATACTTTTATCCTAAACTAACTTATATATTCTTAATTAACCTATAGATATGCAAATAATTCTAATATTATGTAAAAATTTCGGGTGAAATTACCATAAAAATATTAAATAAAACATAGCTATATGTGTGGCTTCTATAACGCGTGGTTATATTGAGTTTTAAAATGATGAACACAACATACGATTTTACGAATTGCATGCACTAATTAGTTAATATTATTGAACTCTAATAGCGTATTTGTATCTTTTTTTTTTTTTAACTTTTTAAGCTATGTTTTAAACAAAGATATATTAAATTGTATGTCTTTATGTCTTTGAAGTACACACCATGAGATTTTCTCTAGGAGTGGCTAGCATTTTTATTCAACACGGAGGTTATGAAGGACGGTACCTACTATTAGGTCTGGATCAGGTGCAGTCACTCCTCACCACACTACCTCACCTGCAAGAGAGCTCGTTACAGAGTCATGGCCCCGATCCTGGTTGATGATAGCTTCGCATCAAACCTATTAAGGAGTACTGACATAATATTGGACGTGCAGGAAAATTGTTCCATGCGAGATTTCTTTTAATTGAGCTGCAAATCATTTCGCTTAACAAATTATCACATAAGTTTGACCAAAAGGTTTCCAAATTAGAAAAATAAGCTGATATTTTAGACGAAGCGAGACACATTATTTTGCTTTCTCATAAGTTTAAGAATTACTACCGACGGAATTTTTCGTACATCGCCAACTAAAGATAAAGAAAACAAAGTTTAGATAAATACGAATTGAAAGACCCATTTATAGAAAATGAGAAAGATACATAAACAAATCACTTATTGTTATTTCATGTAAATGTAGGGCTAATTAATTGATGCTAAAACTTGTTGACAACGTTTATTCTTATCTATTTATAATTTGGCTTCAGTTTGTTTCTGAGGCCTATTCAATCTTTTTTAAAGCATCATCTGGAAACAGTCTGGTACTTTCTTTGAAAGACGTTGGTCCAAATGTTTAAAATTAGTAATCTAAAACATGGCAAAAGAAAGTGAAGTAAAAAAATGTTGTTTGGCCTAAAATGGCAACTACTCACATCCAGGCTTATATTTAGGTAAGTGCTATTCTGTGCTCGAGCACAGGGCGGCAGAATCTAGGGGGCGGCAAAATTTTGGATTTTTCTTAAAAAGATATACAATAAAGTAATATTTAAAACTAGCAACCTGCAGAATACCGCGCAAACGCGAGAAAATACGTTAATGTGTTTATTTCGCTCTAATTACAGTAGTTAACTAATTAGCCAGCTTATCTGATTACTTCCACCCCGAGGGGTGAGGATTAGCTTGAACATCATGAAAACTGATACCGTTAAACCCAGCGACCTCGAAAACTATGAATTCAACACTAATATCTGTCGTTTCCGATTACTTTTAAAATCTCACCCCTTCCTGATGAGCAGGGCCCGGATCTTGTTGACCTAAAAAATTTTAAAAAGTGACCTATAAAATGACACTAAAATTCCTGTAAAATGACCCTAAAAATCACAAAAATTGACCTTAAGACTTACGTTTTCTCAAACTTTTATTTCATTAAACATTGACATTTTTTAATATCCATTGGATTTTTAATTAACATTTCTCACTCATATTCAAAAAGTATTGTTTCACTTAGTTGCAGTCCATTGATCATTTATTTCTATTGATCAGTCCATTGCACGGCATTGTAAGTATTGAAAGCGTCAATTCACTCCCGAGTCGAAACTAGGAAGCACTCTTAAACAATAAAACTTAGCAAGTTTAGATTACATGAAAATAATAGATAAAAACCTTCTAATGCATATTTAGTATTCACGTGATCACATTCTTTGTGGTCAATAACCCAAAACTATCTGTTTGGCCACCTACCGATCACCACCTTTCGTTAACCAGCTACAGTTTAGTTTTCATTAGCTTGTTAAGAATGCAGTTTTTCCACTCAAATAGTCAGGAGGTAAGAAAAGAGATTATTCAACTTCGTCTTTTCCACATCCGTAAACCGTGTTCATTTAAAGATTTCCTTATGTAGAAGAATAAAAAGACCATAACTGACCTAAAAGTTACCTTAAAATATTAAAAAAATGACCTGAAATTTCAAAACAGCAAAAAGTGACCAAAAGTTGACCCTAAAAAACTATATTTTTAGAACCTAGAGTTGATGGATAACGTTTTTATTTGAACTTGCCTTGTCCTATGCGTAACAGAAAAAAGTTGACTTGTCAACAAGATCCGGGCCCTGCTGATGAGTGTAGTATGACCTTGAAGTTTAATTGGATTAGAACTGTGACTATTATTCAGCGACCCCAAAAACTATGAATTCAACTCTGATATAGGTCGTTTTCGATTATTTTAAAAAATGCCCACATGTTATTCTTATGGGGACTTTTCACCCCATATCTCAGCTCAGTTGTGACCTAGGAACCTACACAAGGTAATTGAGTCATTTCATTGAAAGCTTTAAAACATTAAATTTTCATATTTCTATCTACTATGGTTCTCGAGCTGAAAAGCGCTACAGACAGATAGACAGATGGCTTATGTATTAATATAGATGCTATTAAACTACTGCTGACGGTGAATAATGTAAACAATTATTTTTCTTATCAGTTATCGCCAATTAGGCCATTTAAAATTACGTTGTAACTTTTGTAACTTGTAATACCTACACTGCTACTCAACAAGAGCTGGTATGTTTGCAAAATTACGGCTTGTTTCCTTGTTTGAGGCATCAGTTTGTTGGGGGAGGGGGGGAGACAAAGTACTTTGAGCATAATATATAAATATGGGCCTGCTCACATTACATCGCAACTTTTGATGAAAGTACCTGTTAATTTGTTAGGTAAAACAGTGTTAGCTAGTTAATTTGGAGTTTGGCGATCGTTTTCAGCACCAATGCTGTATGTGACGTGGATCTATAGTTTAATGTGGGATACGAACCACATGATGTTACACCAGAAATTGAATCCGGGTCTCACTTGCCGAAGATGTGCACACTAAACATATAGTCAAGAGGGAGCTCTGTGAAACGAAATGTTTAAGCATATTTCGGTAGAGAGAAAGAAAAAGCCATAGGAATGTGGAGGAAAAGTGAATATCTAAATGTTATTATACTGCATTAATAAAGCTTATGCATTAAAGGTATAGAGTTGCTTTTGTGCAGTCGTAACTCAATTTTAAGAAGACTTAAGAGTTCCCTTACCCACATAAGTAAAGAACAGCCTCTCGCAGCAGCCTTTTGGCATTGGTTTTTAACTTCCAATAACCCCACAGTCATAGGCGTCGACTTTGGGAGTTTAGGACACTTTTGGCACCCCAATATTTAAAGGTGGGGTCCTCGCCCCCTCAATATAATCCAATCGAGGAAGAATTAGCAAAGATAAGCAATAATTTCTGTCGTGAACTTCGCTGTGCTTTTAATTCAATATTAAGAACAACCTTCTTATTCGATAGAAAATGCCGTTTTCAAAACGGTGTTTTTAAGTGGAGCACTAAAGCTTCAAATAACACTCTGGCAGCACTGATATAAAAAGTAAAGATGAATGTGGTGCGCAAAGTTGCAGTGAAGTTCTCAAATTTTGAACTTGAATTTGTTGTAATGCCTTTAAGCGAATTTGACTTAGGTCGTGCATTTTCCAGTGGAGTAGCGGACTGAGATCTGGGGGAGGGAAGGGGCCTTCATCAAGCAGTTGATAGAAAACAGCTGAATATGATGATATATTTATTCGTTGTTTCCCCCCCCCCCCCCCAATATTTTCTTCAAGTCGGCGCCTATGCCACAGTTAGCACCATTGACAGTACACCCACGCAAAGTCCACCCATAACATTCATGCGATGCCTTAAGAGCCTACTAAAAATAATACAAAATTTACCATTTTTGTTTTGCTTGTTTTCCAAAGATGATAATGAAATGCAACTTAACACAATCATAGACAACGTTATTCTACCATAGCAAATATGAACATGAAGAATTTTCAGTGTTGCCATCCATAGAAATTAAAATGTTGCCATAGCGTTTCCCCCAAACATTTTGTTTTGGTATCCTGGGAACTACTTTTTAAATAACATTATTATTTAATTTTAAGAACTGTATGTTAAAATTATTTTGGTTATTACAAACTAAATACAACTATTATTTAAAACAACATGATACGTAATCAAATGCAGTTGAGTTCGTTTCTCTAGTCGCTGCCTTAATTTAGATTTTGGCAACACTGTAATTTCTATGGATAGCAACACTGAAAATCGTTCAGGTTCATATTTTCTGTTGTAGGATAACATTATCCGTGATTGTGGTAAGTTGCACTTCATTATCTCCTTTCACTTACGAAAAGGAAGCAAAGGAAAAAGGATAATGTTTGTATTATTTTTAGTATGTCAGGCTCTCAACCATCGGAAACCACAAATTCCTTATAACAGCAATACTACACCAAACTTCTTCATTAATTAGTAATCACAAAAACCAGAGGTGGCGGAGTCACAAAACCGACGGTGCCCAACTCCACTGAAAGAAAAGACAGATTTATAAACCAATACCAACTACAACAATTGTATTAGAGACAATCATAATAACGAAACTAACAAAATAGCTACCATTATTTATTCTCCAGTATAAATAAAAATAATGCCTTAGAATAGTCTGTAATTGAAATTACATAGAAGAAGAGCTCAGAATGTTTGATAAAACATTTTCATTATTTTCCACTAATTTTCGAGCTGTTAACATTACTATAGAGGCGAAATTTTCGGAGCAGAGAACCTAGATGTCCAGGTTCCCTGTATTTTCGCCACTAATTTCAAAAAAATCCGGAAATTCAAAATACTACTCAACTATGTACACAACAAACATTCGATGCGGAGCGTGGTTATTGTTAGCTATTCCACGTATCTTTTCAAGTCATGTACAGCACCGATCAAAATTAGATGACCTGTGTCTTTACGATCTGTCTTTATCCATACTGCAGACATCACTATTGTATAGTATGTTGAAGAGTGAGATGCTTACTGAACAAGGAATGTATCGTCATGAAAAAATGTAAATAATTCGGTGAAAAATAATTTTGTTCACTATTAGAAAGAGAAACAAAGAATTTAGTATTGAACATGAACGTGGAATAAAGAGCTCCAATGCATCTACAGAATCTATAAAACAAAAAGTCAGTTAAGTGTATCCAATACTTTGATATAAGTTCTTTTGCATTGATTACAGCTTGGATCCGTTTAAGCATAGACCCATGAAGTCAACCGATTGTTGACGGAGGAATTATCTTCCACGCCTCCATGAGTTTAACGAACTTTTCTGTTTCATTTTTCTCTGGTTTACCAGCTGAACATCTCTGTAGCTCATTCTACGAAGGATCAATAACGTTCAAGTTCAGAGCTTGAGTTGACCAGTTCATTAAAGTGACATGATGTTCTTGGAGCCAGTCGAGTATTTCACGCGCGCGGTGCTATGGATCATTGTCTTGCTGATAAATGAAGCTGTAATTAAGAAGACGTTTTGGCATATGGAAGCATGACAATTTGGAGGATATCCTTGTGTACTTTTCGATCTATTATCCCGTCGATCCTGAGAGGATGCATTCCAGTTGTGATGAACGCACAGCACACCATTACCGAACTGTCACCATGCTTGGGAACTGGTACTTTGGGTCAAAATGTTTTTCATTAAGGCAATAAATATACTTAGTGCTGTTATTAGCAAACAAGATAAACTTACTTAAAATCATTGCTCAGGGGTCCAGTGAAGCAGGGGCGGATCCAGGATGGACTTTTGGGGGTGCGGTGGGTTGTAATACTGCTACTTAGAGCTACTTTTAAGAGCTCCAAACTCTGGGATGGATTTTAAATATATAAAATAAGCAAGTTTCCTCTTCTGGGGAGGAGGCAATCACCCCGATCGCCCCCTCTCTTGAATCCGCCTCTGCAGTAAAGATCTGCTTTAGTCCATGCCATTTGCGCCTTTCGAGCAGGTCTCCAGCCATCAAGTCCGCAGGTTTCCAAACTACAGATGGAGTAGGTTGGTTAGGAGTCGATATTTTCGTTGCAATGACGGTCGCTTTAGAAGCCTAGTTACCATTGATTTGGATATGTTAAACTGTTGTCCTAATTCTTTATGGGTTCGTCTTTGTTTGCGACCTTGTATATACAATGGGTTCTTGTTGTCGTGAATCCAAATTTCGAGCACCAGCTGTCTTCGCCATGCTGTAGGTTAATAACAAATACTAACTTGCTCACTCCTGGAGCACAAATTTAAAAAATACGGATTAGTAAAGAAAATTTTACTAAGGAGTCATTTTAAACAATATAATATAATACATAAAGGACCTCCAGAACATATTCTCTCTGTTATTAAAACACATTAAGTACCATGAAGAATGTCAAACGAAATTCCAGTAATGGTTCGTAATCATTTCGAACGCATTCGCTTTATTTACATAGCATTTCACATTCAAAAGTACAAAGGTGATTGGCCTGTACTCTAGGAAATAAACATAGATAGTGTAAACCAGACAGTCTTCTCCTAACTGCTTTACATCAACATCATGTTGTTTTCACTATGGTTAAAAATGATCGAATGAAAAATATAACTCACAAGGTTGAGGTAAAATCCCTTGACAGTTTGATCTCTTTTTTCAAAGTGTAAAAGATTTCGATATCCGTTTTCCTTCTAAGCTCAAATTAGATTTTCTGCAGACATCCGATCCAGGTTTTAAAAAATTCTGATACGAAAATAGGATAAAGGTAGATCGACATATAGGAGTTCCAATGTGACAAAAGAGCAAAGAAATGCACTTCAAGACTAAAGTCTAGACGCCTACGTCCTTCAGTTTCTATTACGTGATAAGGTGAGACAAGAGAACGTTGGAAACTAAGTTTTCTTTTCCAGATGTTATGTGTGGGAACGTATATGACGTTGTTTTGAAAGTAAATAATCCAAAAGATTGAATGAATGAAACATGTATGAAAGTGAAAATTTAACACAAGAACTGTGAGAAATTGATAAAAACAGTTGATAAACTTGGAAGTCAATTACGATAGCAGTTTGTAAAGGAAAGTACATATTATCTGTCTCAGAATAGTGGAAAGCTCTTCAAATAATGAACAGCGCTTAAATAGAACAAGCATGGTTCGTTTCGCATTGTAAAACTACAGTGGACTTTCAAACTACGAGGATTCAATAATTGAAACTCAAGGATATATTACTTCTGGTAGCAATGGAGAAGTAAGTTTTAAAATTAAGCTTGTTCATAGGACACTGAACACATAACAAACATCCAATCCATCCAAAAACAAATACTCGTTATATCTTATCAGTGAAAGAACGTTAAGAACAAGAAATCTGTTCTGGTATAAAACATCCAAAACAAATACATACAATCATTCACCATTGGTCAGAATGTGTAAGCTGTATAATAATATAGCACAAAGTGTAGAAGAATTTGACCTTAATCTTAACCAGCATGCGTTTATAAAATTAATCAAAAATAAATTTTTACTGAATAATGGTACAGGATAGAATAAATATAGGCGTAATTATGGACTTTACCTGTGTATTGATGTCTTCTTGCTTGCAAGTATATGTGCGTGTACTTATACAGTATGTGTATGTATTCATATAAAACCTATATACCTGTAGGGTATGTACTCCAATATGAGTATCTGGAAATATTCAGAAGCATAAACCATACCTGTTGTTTATAGCGATATCTATTATCTAACTTTGTGTATCTGAGCAGAATGTTTCTGGCCATTTTTGTGTTTGTGTTTTTTTTTGTGTGTTTTTTTATTTTTATTTTTTTCTTTTTAATACTATCTCTTTTCTTTTTTAATTTTTATAACTTACTAATCTAGTAATTGTTCCTTTAATGTATATAATAGATTGTAAGAGCCTTCTGTAAATGGAGATTTTTTCTCTGTTGAAGGTAAATAAATAAATAAAATAAATCTTTGAAATTTTAAGAATCAATACTATAACGGGAAGTTTACTGCATTTTACTACTTCCGGCTTTAATACAAGAATAAAAACTTAGATGGAACACAGCGTTTGGGCCTTAAATTCATATATAAATTCACATCACCTTCTATTACCGAATTCTATGGGTACGAAACGTGAGCATTACGCAGAAATCATGAAAGACGACTGGAAGATTTTGAAATGTAGGTATGGAGAAGAATGGAGAGCATTTGCTGGGTCAAGCGGAAAACAATTGAGAGAGTGCTACAAATGGTCGGGGAGAAAAGAACAATTTTAGAAATTATTAAGAAGAGGAAAAGAAACTGATTGGGACCGCATCATGAGGGACGTGCTAGAAAAATGAAATGATATTTTTGAGTTTTACGTCCCATGGTTATGCCGGCTGGACTAAAGGAGACGGTGATGATGAGAGATGAATGAAATGGTGGAATGAAGAAAGTGGGAGGAAACGAGAGAACTTGTTTTCAGCACTAAAATTGCAAATTAAATTTTCCATTATTTGGACCCTAATTAAACTTTGTATCGTTTCAGATTAAATTAACACAGGAGTGCTTAATTCTGAAAATCTTGAACAATGTGAAGTTGTATTGAAATCCGAAGATTGAAAACTTAACTTTTCAATTTTAATGCTGTTAACAAGCTCTATACAGCATATTCTCGAGAGACTTTCGCTTGGCAAGTTCTTCTAAGCACTGAAATTGCTAATTTCATATACCGATTACCGAATTTCAATATAAGTTGGAATGGTTTTAGATCTCTATTGTTTTTCCTGTCCAAGAAAGTAATAAACGTGGGAGAACTTGGGTTTAATTTTCATATATATATATATATATATATATATATATATATATATATATATATATATATATATATATATCGGGTGTCCCTAAAGCTCAGAAACAGTGAAAAACGAGAAAATCCATATTTCATCATTTCAAAAGTACCATGTATTGAGGGAAACAAAGTTGCCCAGGGTCCCTCGGAGGGTCCCAGAAGGGGTCTAACTCAAAATTTTTAAATGGTAACGGAGGTCAGGTAGTATATAGTCCGAAAGCTCTTTTCAAAAGAAAGACGATGCAATAAGTTTCGACGCTCTATAGTAAACCTGTACAAAATATCGGCAGGTCAAAATGTTAATACAGTTTGCATTGAAAAGTCTTTGGCCACCCCTAGAAATCTGAAATGGCTCAACAGATATCAAAACTGAAAAAACACATATTTCATCATTTCAAAAGCACCACGCACTGAGAGAAACAAAGTTGTTCCAGGGTCCTTCGGAGGATCGCAGACGGGGTCCAACTCAAAATTTTCAAGTCGTATATCGTTTCAAAGCTATTCTTAAAAGAAGAAACATGGAACAGGTCCTATGCTTCAATATCAATCCTGTGTGAAATGGCGGAGGGATTAAAATGTTAACACGGCCTTCATCGAAAAGTTCATCTTCTAATGATCCGAAACGGTAAAACATAAGATGTAAAAACGTAAAAAAGAGTGTTTCCTTATTTGTAAAGTACAGCTTTTCGATGTACAAATATTTGTTTCAGAATCCCTGCAGGTTCCCAAGTGGGGTCCAACTTAAAATTTGCGAATAGGAAAAGGGTCAAGTACCATATTGTTGAAAATTATTGGTTAAAAAAAATGAAGATGATACAAGTTCGGAACGGCTCTGCAAACTGTGTTCGAAAGAGCAGGGATTTTGTGAACTGACAGATATGTAAACAGTCATCTATTAAAAAGCTTAATTAACTGGGTGTCATGTCTGCATTACTAATTGAGACAATTATTTCAAGTAGAAGTGTGCCTACTACTACTTCTGACGCTATTACTAATATTCCTGTTACAAGTACTAATATTCCTGTTCCATCTTCCTTCTTTTAACAATAGCTTTCAAACGATATACTACTTGACCTCCCTTTCCAATTGAAAATTTTCCGTTGGACCTCGTCTGGGACCCTCCGAGGGACCCTGGAGCAACTCTGTTTCTCTCAATACATGGTACTTTTGAAATGATAAAATACGTGTTTTTCAGTTTTGACATCTGTTGATCCATTTCAGATTTCTAGGGCTGGCCAAAGACTTTTCAATGCAAACTGTATTAACATTTTGACCTGCAGCCATTTTGTACAGGTTTACTATAGAGTATCAAATCTTACTCCATCGTCTTTTTTTTTAATAGCTTTTACACGATATACTACTTGACCTCCCCTTGCTATTTGAAAATTTGGAGATGGACTCCGTCGGGTACCCTCCGAGGGACCCTGGAGCAAATTGTTTTCCCTCATTACGTAGTACTTTTGAAACGATGAAATACATGTTTTCTCGTTTTGACATATATTTAACCGTTTCCGAGTTTTAGGGGTGGCAAAGGACTTTATGGAAATCCTATATATATATATATATATATATATGAACATTCAGTGCGTTCCACGAATAACACTAAGGCCCGTCTCCTGAAGAAACAAGGCAAATACGAGTAGAAACGTGAAATCTTTTGCAACCTTCAAGGGACATAAAATACAACACTATGCCATTATGCTGATAAGGAGAGCTCCCCATGAGGGATCCAAAGGGGTTACGGGGGAACTACAAAAATTTAAATAGAAACCCCCATTGTGTGGTACCTCGTTTGCAAGGTAATCACGTGTAGAGACCAGTTCTGGAAACTGCATGCCGCTAGCTTGTCCCTAGTCAACCTGGCGGCCATCCGTGAAGTATGGTCGAAGAAAAATTGCAAAACTGTAAGCAAAACTGGTCTCTACACTTGAATACCTTTCAAACAAATTGCCACACGATGGGGGTTGTTCTTTAAAATTTTGTAGTTACCCCCGTTACCCCCTTAACCTCCATCATTGGGAATTATCCTTATCAGCATAATGCTTTCTTTTATGTCCCTTAAAGGTTACAAAAACTTTCATGTTTCTATCTGCCTTTGCTTCTTCAGGAAAAGGACCTTAGTTTTATTCGTGGAACGCACTGATTTATATATATTTGCAGAATTAGTACTTTCTGAAAAGTATTTACAATGATTAACATAGTATCTAAAGCGAAAGATTAGTGTATTAAATAGTGTATTAATTATTAATAGTGCATTAATTAGTGTATTAAATAGTGAGACATGAATTTTCAATTTTCTCATTTATGGGAAGTACTTCACAAATTTTTATTGGTTTTCAGTGATAACAATTCAGAAACTCAATATGCAATTTTAACGCACCTCCTCTAGTATTATTCTCCATAAACCGGAAAAGTTGACATTTTTATAAGTTTTATCTTTACTTAGCAAATACTTAAATGTGTGTGGAATTTCAAATTTTGCTGCTAGGTGGAATATCCTACAACATGTGTTTGCATAGTATTTCTTAGTATCTCAGATAAGAAAGTTTTTTGTTTACAGGAAGGACGCTATAATCGTTTTCACACTGTTTAACAACGAAAATGTAAATTGAACAAAATCAGCTAATTCTTATTGGTTTTGTGGTGCTGATCACGAATTTGAAAGTTATTTTCGAATATTAGCTCTACTTTTCGTTTTACAGGCATGTCTAATAATAACGCTTTAAAAATAAATATATTCGCTTCGTTTGGGGTAAAATGTTACACTGATCCGGCAACACTGGAAAAAATATATGAACGCTTGGTTTCATTGTGTTCCTTATCTCAGTAGTGTTCTGCTATTGTTAGAAAAGACAGGTTTAGTGCAGTTATCAGCGTTTTGGGTGTGACGTTTGTGTAGTGCAGGACATAAAAATACAACTACAAGTATGCAAAAATACTGGTATTTCGAATGTATATTTTTAAATAGTTGTCGGAACTATTTCAAATGACATTTTGAGGATTTCAATAAACAAAAATGCAGCGAAATTGTGTAAACAGTGCGGATAGCTTCTGCTACGTGTGTGGGGAAGTGACATTTTCCTCACAAAAGCAGACTATAACACCACTAATAAGAAAAGCCTATCAATATTACTTTGGTTGTAAAATTGGAAACCAAAATAAATCTTGGGCACCCCACATTGTGTGTAACACTTGTGCCAGCAATCTAAGAAATTGGATTAATGGGAAGGGGCGCTCAATGCCTTTTGCAGTGCCCATGATTTGGAGGGAGCCAAGCGACCACATCAGAGACTGTTATTTTTGTATGGTTCCTTCCGTCAAGAAGGGAATTTCCACGAAGAAGAAGCGGGCCTTGATCTATCCTAACATTCCTTCTGCAATGCGCCCTGTTCCACATGGAGAAGGACTACCTGTTCCTGACCCACCTAAAGAATACGATCTTTTTTCTGATGATGATCAAGAAGTTGAAGCTCCTGAATCAAGTATTTCGAAGGACCCTACGTTTGTTGTAGAAGAACCTCCATGTGAACCACATAGACTTACTCAAGAGGAACTAAGTGATCTAATCAGAGACTTGGACCTCTCGGAAAGCAAAGCCGAAATTTTAGCGTCACGCTTAAAGCAATGGAATTTATTGCAGGAAAAAGTAAATATTTCAGTGTATCGGAATAGGGAGAAGATGTTCACTTCATTTTTTACTATGGAAGACACACTTGTGGCATGTACAGATGTAAATGGTCTCATGAGTGCACTTAAAATTAATTACGAACCAACGGAGTGGAGGCTCTTTATAAATTCGTCCAAGGTGAGTTTAAAGGCAGTGCTTTTACATATTGGAAATGAACTTCCTTCAACTCCTGTAGGTTACGAAGTTCATATGAAGGAATCTTATGAAAACTTGAAACGTTTACTTCAAGCCATTAAATATTACGATTTTTAGTGGCTCATTTGTGGTGACCTTAAAGTAATAGCACTGTTGCTAGGTATGCAGTTAGGGTATACAAAGTATTGTTGCTTTATATGTGAATGGGTTCAGTAGAGATCGTGGATCTCATTACCGCAAAAGTGGTTGGAGTACCAGAGAAACTCTTCAGCCGGGAGTGAAAAATGTGCAGCATGAACCACTGGTAGATCGTAACCGAATTTTACTTCCCCCTCGGGAACCAAGAGGATGAGGCCTATAAGTACCTAAGAGGACAATTCCCTCGATTAAGTGATGCCAAAGTTAAAGAGGGTGTTTTCATAGGGCCACAGATTAGGCAACTATTCAAAGATCACAAGTTCGACGAAATTCTCCAAGGTGAGGAGAAAGCTGCGTGGGAAAGCTTGAAGAGTGTTTGTTCACAGTTCTTTCGAAGACACCGAGCAACATATTACAAACAACTGGTAGCAAAGTTGTTATTGTGCTACGAAAACCTTGGTTGCAATATGTCTCTGAAACTCCACTTTTTTCATTCACATCTAGACTTCTTTCCCGAAGATTGTGGAGCAGTAAGTGATGAACATTGTGAGCGTTTCCATCAAGATATTGCAGCCATGGAGAAGAGATATAAGGGAAAGTGGAGTTTTAACATATTGGCCGACTAATGTTGGACTATTGCAAGGGATGCTCCAGATGTAATCTACAAAAGGCAAGCCAAGCGAAGACGCTCACAATAAAATAAACATAATCCTGTACAAGGGATCACTTGAAACTTTTGTCTACATTGCAGTGTAGTTCTTGCACAAAAAGGTATTTGTACATATTTTTCATGTTTTGATGTTAATACTGATTTTTATTATGGAATTGTTAATGTTTAACTTGACCACGGTTACTTTATTTTCTGTATCGCTGTGAAACTGCTATTTGCGCAATTTTGAAAAAGGAAGTACAAGGGTATAGAAAGCTATAGGTTAGGGTACTTCTTAACTCCCCAGCTTATCGCATCACAGTGAAATAGATAAAAAAAGTGAAATGTAGGTTTTTACAAGGATTTTGCTTAAATGTTCTATAAATATTAATACATTTGTATATATACAACTACTGTTGTACAAAGGCGTTTTTTTTTAAACCTGAGCTAAGAAAATTCTTCTATTATCATTTCCTTTCATATTATGCTTAAATGAATGTAAAAATCGCAATTTCAAAGAATTTACATACTTTCGATCAAAATTTGTTGAACAGTGTAGTTAATATTAAAATCTAATTTTGCACTTGCCCTTTAATCATCTTCCACTTTGGAGACGGAAATTCGGAGTTTCTTTTCTTCACTTCACTTACAGTTTGTCTTTCAGTTGTGCTAAATTTCAAGTTTGTATGCTTGCAAAAACTGCCACATAGATTCTGAATCACTTTCAGATGTGTCTTTAAAAATATGTAAGTTTTTGTTTTTGCTATTAAAATTCCTTCACGGAGGATGAAATTTCGAGTGTTCGGAATTTTCCTTTTACTTGTTCCATAAAATCTACTTACATGCCAAATTTAAAGTTTACATGTCCAAAGGAAGTACGGTATAGATTTTTAATCGATGTCTTAATTCATGGGACAATATGTAGGTTTTGCCTCTCTCTCTCCTAAATTTCCAAGGGATAGCCAAATTAACTAAGTTTGTTGAACAGAACGTTCGATTCACAAAAAGTGAATACTGTGGACACAATTTAGGTGACGCTCCAATCAAAATGTAATTTACTTTGAAACAAAGAACGTAACGGATATTAGCTTTACGCAAGAACTATTCTACAAAGCAGCTTATACACGCAAAAAAGTTGTTCTACTACAGTTACTAGTGTTCGGTTTTTACTTTTCCTTTCTCTGGCAACAATTTTTCACAGAGCACCGGCAACCTTGGTCAACCTGAATTTCCGTTCCGGTAAAAGTGTTCTTTCGCTGAGAGATAAAAGAGCGTCGGCAGCCGGGATGTCGCTGTTTGGAGGCTGTTATTGAATATTCATGCTTTTTCGTTACACAGGATTAAACAGCCTAATGAAGATTGGGAGCACCGAGGCTAAATAAAATAGAAAGAAAAGAAAGAGGAAGAAAACCCTACAAGCCACTCCTGGAGGAAACAAACTAGATTACATAATTTTCTGTAAGTGATGAAATTTCAAACTATATGAAAATACCTTCTGCTAGGGCTTTCTCATAATGTAAACTAGGGTTTAAGAACCAACAATATTTTGTCGAAAGGTGTAGCAAATAAGTCATTTCTTGACATATTCTTTTAGCCTCGAACGTAAATAACAGAAATCTTAAAAGAACAGCTATGTCTGTCTGCCTGTCAGTCTTATGAAAGACAATACTAGTAAGAATTATCGAGTTATACTTTCTTTTGAAATAAATTTACTGTCGTTAGAATAGGTCCTATCTCTCCTGTTAAGCCTATAGTGGTAGAAATAATCCGTTTCCAGTTTCAAAGTTCGGAACAGAAACGGTAATACATAGCTACAAATGGGTTTTTCGGAATCGATTACGTGTCCCACGAATATATGTCATTCCTTACCTTATCCATCTTGGGCCGCGGTGGCTTAGTGGTAGAGCGTTCACCTCTGGTGCTTGGGGGTCCTTGCTTTGATTCCAGATCGCTCGAAGTGAGCTTTGTGGTAGATAAACACCGTGTGCGTGGGTTTTCTTAGGTTTCGCTGTTTCCTTCTACTTTCTTCATTTCATTTCATTCATTTCTCAACATAACCGTCTCCTTTAGTCTAGCCGCCATAATCGTGGGATGAAAAATTTAAAGATTATCTTTCTACTAAACCCTAAAACCGAAACTGATATAAATCGATTATTACGTCCGGTTTGAATATCGATCTACGTAAAACAAAAGCAATAACAGATATCAAGAAACGGTTTTTAGGAATCCATTGAGATTCCAAATAATATGTTCCATCTTTTCTGTTTATCCTCTTTTCAAACCGAAAGTTGTTCAAATCAACCGATTTCGGTGTCAATGTAGATCGTCATAGAGTAAAATCGATAGTAGATAGTGTGTCGAGATTTTCTGCAATCAGCTAAGCGTCTTCCATCTCCACTCTAGTTTATCTTCGAAAATAGTTTGAAACTAGTCGTAATACGTGTAGATCTGTAACTTAAAGTTGTGATATAAGAACAAGGTGAGAAATGAAAATTATTCCTCTGAAGCTGAAGCCATATCAAAAACTTATTTCTGGCTATCTCACCATT
Organism: Thermobia domestica; assembly: GCF_964235325.1. Classification (NCBI taxonomy): domain Eukaryota; kingdom Metazoa; phylum Arthropoda; class Insecta; order Zygentoma; family Lepismatidae; genus Thermobia; species Thermobia domestica. The sequence continues at coordinate 179,298,611 of NC_137465.1, read as the reverse complement.
TTCGCTCTACGAAAATTAATATTGAGTAAACGGTGAAAACTGGAGGGGCAGCCAGAATTCAGAAACGTTCAAATTATATAAATACATTGTAAAAAAAATCTTTGTGTTATTTCAACGACATGCCTATGTGTTAACACGATTGTGTTAAAATATAACACAAACAAGTGGTTAAAACAACTCACTCTCCATGTGGAATTGTGTGTCAAATGCCGGTTGTTGAAATGACACAAAGCCTGTGTGTTAAATTAACACAAGTGTAGAATCTTCGGTGTTGTTTTCTGCGTGATTGCCAAATATGTTGGGCATCTAATTATAAAGGCTTATGAATTGAAGCTACAGACAAACACAGTAGAAAGAAATACTTAAACAAATCCAGGTATACGCAAAATTTCAAAATGCAAACCGCGCGATGTGTTTTATATTGTTTTACATAATGTTTCTGAAGAAACCCAACAGCACAAGATGTGCTAGGCATGTGCCATTTAGGTGTTCTAAATTCATCTCCCACATTTGATGCATTTATTACTTCTTTTTCTAAGCGATTGCGCACTAGAAGCAGCAAACGCATCAACTTTATTAGATGGCAACGGTCGCCGATCATTTGAAAGTGAATATGGAAGAATTATAAAATAAAGTAAATAGACAGTCGTCATTTTGTTATATAATTAGGTCTACATGGCGAGCAGATTTTATCTTATCCGAACGTTTATCGTCGAATATACGCGGCTTAAAGGAGCACTCTGATTAGCACAATTCAAAAAACCTCAAAAATGTATCCCTCTACAAGCGGCGTTTTCTTCATCGTCTCCGTGGACAAAGCGGAAGACCACGCGGCTAGTAATTGAAAGGTTGGTGGTTCGTGCCCACCCCCTGCCAATGGAGTACATTTTTTTTACTTGTTTAAAGTGTTTTTTTAGACTCAGCATAATGCAAACACATTACGTATATATAGGCGATTTAACATATTTTGGGGGAGTAATTTTGTGGTTCATTAACGCTTACGGCACGGCTCAACACTGGCTTCGTGTTAAAGACGTAACACACCCACTGTGTTAAACGCCAATACCGCGGGGTATGTGTTGAACTAACACCGCATAATGGTAGTCACGCTGGAACCACTGCCCTGTGTTAAAATTGAGTTGAATTAACACAACCATTTTTTCTATCACTAAAAGACTGTGCGGCCTACGTCCCTCAGCCCCGGGCTAGATCTTCGATTGCTGGAAATGGTAGGTTATCACAAAATTCGGGAATTCCCAAAAAGGAGGATTTAAAAAAAAAAATGTGGGGCATCCGTAGTATTGTTCAAGGTGCTAGTATTTCCACAAAAGTTACCTCAGAAAATAACATATCTTCTTGTCTCGAGACGGTAAACAAAGATGCTGGGAATCCCTGTATGCTACTAGGCAAATGTTAAATAATAATTTAAAAAAAGACACCACATTTTGTGAAGTATGAAAACCAACAAAATGATCACCACAAATATGAGTGAAAGCTTTATTATGTTAGCCTTAATCCAACCGACCGATCCGACGCCGACGTCAGAGCAACACAGAGGAAGAAGTCTTTTGTCATAGAGAAAGAGGTGGAATCAATAGCTCAGGTGCTCATATTGACTTCGGAACAACGCCAATCGCGCGGCATGGCGCCCACGCTGAGAAAACAACGAGCTAAGTATTGAAAAAGAAAAACAAAGAAAAAAATGAAGAGAGAGGGAAAGTAAAAAAAGGATTTTTTTAGTAATAGTGTTAGTAGTACTATAGATTTTGGTCACGAGATAAGCTTTCATCTATCAACGTGGTGGCCTCCATGTGAACAGTGCTTGTGCTACGAAGCTAATTTTAAGACGAAGTCTTTAGTCAGTGTAAAAAAAATTGGTCAAGGTTATTCAATCCAGTAATGTATTATCACGATATTATTTAACCATGTTATTTCTGTTAGTTTCATTGACGGAAACATTGCCAAAAAGTTTTCACTTTCGAGAACTTTCGTTTCTTTCCTTTCGAAAAGGGTTTTAAGATTTTCCTCCGTCTAAAAATTTCCGGGACTTTTCTTTTTTTCTTTTTCTAGTTTAAAATATCCGTAAAACCGTCATTAAAAATCCCTTACAATATGCAGTGCCGATTTCTGTATGTTTTTTTTCTGTTTCTTTTTGAAAAGGTTGACGTTCAGATATGTGTTTTGTTGGCGAAAATCGAAAATAAAGACATTCAAATTCTAGGGAGGTCGAGATGGGCACGGTGTCTTACTGGTAGATCGCTTATCTCTTCTACATGGTACCCCACGTTTGAATCCCGGTCAAGTAAATTTGTAGACAACAACATCGTGTCCGTGGGTTTTCTCGGCGAACTTCCGTTTCCTCCCACTTTCTCATTTCACCATTCTTCCATGATAATTCACTTGTCTTACTCATCGTCTTCCTTAGCCTAAAGGGTATAATCGTGGGACGTTAAACTGAAATATTTCATTTCATTTCCTATGGAGGTCGAAGCAAATTTCTTGGATGGGGCACGAAACACCTCGCATCCTCGAACACCAAGATCGGCGCCAATGCTCTTAATTCATAGTTACTAATAAACAATATGAGGTTAATAGAATAAATAACTAAATCATAATATTAATAAAAGTATCATCGTCATTATCATAGGTATTTTGCCATTATTGGCAGGTCACTTGCTAGAAATCGAGAAGCTTCTATGCATCATTCCATACACCCCCATGTAACATGATCCTCGACTACTTTCTTCATATCCACAGAAGAATTTTCTATTTTGATACCATTTTCGCTCATTCCTTTTCCCCTGTCACTGTACCTTGTACATTGGCTTTCTTGATACAACTGCTTTTGAGCCAATGTCTTATCCAGTTTCTCTTCCTGTTTTTCAATTAAACCTAAAATCGTTCTTTTTCCTCTATAGTTTCTAGCATTTCCTCATTCACTCTCCTTGCCTTTCTTGTGTTCATTTTGTTTCGTTTAATTAAAGAGTTTGGTTTATCAAAACTTCTTGTCTGTCTGTGCATTCGTACGTCCTTCCACGAAACAAATTCTCTTTGCCTAAATCCATAACCGATCTGAATTAAACACATCTTTAATATATCGTTAAGTAGGCAATCTCTTCCAAATGACGAGAATCTTGTTTTGTATTCACCGACGGAAAACTTATTGCAGAATTTCGTTACAATTTGATTGCCTAATAGACAACGCGCAAAAGAAAAATCTCCGTTGTAATGTTAAGTCTACGGCACAACTTTTCGGTGATTATTCCTCAAGGATATTACCGATCACTGATTTATTTACTGTAAAACTGTTTAGCCATGGGTGACCACTATGACTGTTCGAAATTTTATGATTGTGAGTACAGAAGTTATGTAGTTAAAAATACAGAACAAAACTCGATGTGAATCTACCAGAACTGACCGAAATATTGTTGCTCTCTTAAAGAAATTCATTGAAAAATACAAAAAGAAGTCTTGCTATCTCTTGCATATCGTTATGCCTTTAAATTTAATTTTAAATACATTGGCCCGATTCAAATTCACGCAACTTAAAAATGGGCACCCTACCGACGACTGGCAAATGGCAATTACGATGTTATAACTAATGATAGGGTATATAATGAAATCAAATAACATTTCTAGTTTTATATCGGCTACCGGAGACGGGAGATTATGGAGTGGGAATGATTATGAAATAGTTGGTGGAATGAGGTTGTAGGGGGAAATAGGAGAACATCTGGAAAATCATCAACATGATGTTGCCAACTACAAACTCTTGTAATCAGGGATTAGGGATGCGCACGAGACAAGATTTGAGACTGTCTCGTCTCGAAAATGTGCTGTAAAAGTGATGTCTCGACTCGAAAAATATACATTTTTTTATTGGAAGAGCTGTGTCTCGACTCGAATTTTCTCTGGAAAATTCTGTCTCGATTCGACTCGAGCGCATCCCTATCAAGGATCGAGTCAGAAACCTCTCTCACCAGAGGTGAGACCTCAACCACTGTTCTCTTTACTGACTCTTTTTTTTTTTTTTTTTTGACTGTTGAGGACTACCGGGCTCGACAGGTATTCAAATATAGAAATATCGACGACCGATAAAAGTCTGACAATACTCTTCGGAAAACTTGGAACACCTCATTGGTTTTCGCCTCACAATTTTCAGGTCAACGAGTCATACCATTTCTCTGGCACCTGAGCCACCGTATAGTCTTTTATTCTAACGAGACTATATATACTTTATATATATATGTGATCATCGTCAATATTCTGAGCACACTACGAATGTTTTCTTAATTTTCAAAAGAAAGATGTTTTCATGCAAATCCAAATTTGTAGACTTGTTCTGTAAAATAAACATATTTCCTGATATAACGAAATGAAAATATATGGTTCTGTTTCCACTGACAAATGAAACTATCCAACTCCTCGACGATTATCACATTGAAACATGTACAAATGGAAGGACATGTTGAAAGATGAAAACGTGCTTACTCCGAAGATTCGCAACGTCATCGAACAGGAAATACAATGATTTTTCCCCCCCATAGCCCCTGCAAGTTATGTAGTATAGTCTGGTCATACATGTCTTGTATGGGATATGAATGTGATACACGGAAACTTGTTTTCGCACGACGACAAATGTTGCAAACTCAAGATGATAACAGTTGATGGTGATTCTGATCTCTTGTACATTATTGATGCGAATCGATATCAAATGGAACACAATACGCGATCTTAAGTTTCAAACGAACACGTTTACCCGATGGATAAAACGGATACGTTGAAACCACAATGCAAAAATTGGCTTTCTATTAATATTAATACAGTGAAACCTCTCTAAAGCGGACAGCCGTGGGGAATAAAAAATTGTCCGCTATAGAGAGGTGTCCGCCTTAGGGATAGTTCAATATTTTCTTACGTAAATGAGTAAACAAGTTAATATGCAATTCGAAACAAATCTTTTATTTTTTTTTTTTTTTTGTTGCATGAATCATATATTTACGAATGTTGCCAAAATGTTATTGCACCCGCATTATCCTCCGCCATCCAATACTCTACGTTCGAGGGATAACATGGAAATAAGATGTTAGAGTTCTCAGCACTTTATACTTATCGCTTTACTACGTTTTCAGTATGTCGCTTTAATTTGTGGTTTATTACAGTCCAGTAGTGTCTTTTTTGAGGACAATATGCGTGCCTGTGGGCAAAAAATACCAAACTTGTCTTTTGCTTGGTTAGAGATTCCAGCGGAACAGTAGAATAACATGTCATTCCAAACGGCGGACAATTATCAATCACTTTTGTGTCTAAAACAGTTTGGGTGGAAGTGGGATGCAAGCGAAAGATATGACATTGTTGTTAAATAGAGGCGCTTCGTCTGGATTGCAAGCAGACAGTAGAGAAGGCAAAATGCTGTCATAATGCTACCATAGTGACACATGTATGAATTACTAAAAATGTATTTTTACTGTACTTTTCAACTTGTTTCTAGAGAAAGTGTCCGTAATAAGGAGGTAAATGATAACTATAAAAGACAGAAAAGACTGTCCGTGTCCGCACTAGAGAGTGTCCGCTTTAGAGAGGTTTGCCAATATGTTCTTTCCTACTACAGTGTTTGGAAATTATAAAATATGTCCGTTACGGGAGGTGTCCGCTTTAGAGAGGTGTCCGCTTTAGAGAGGTGTCCGTTAGTAGTGGTTTCACTGTATTATTATTATTATTATTATTATTATTATTATTATTATTATTATTATTATTATTATTATTATTATTATTATTATTATAACAATAAGAAGAAGAAGAAAAAAGTGGTGGTAGTACTAATATTAGTAGTATGATGAGTAATAATAATGTAAAGAGGACAACAAAGGTATTGTTGGGCCCGTTTAGTAACGAAGGACTTCAGCCCGTCTTGATTGTCCTGTAGCACTGCTATGGTGGATGTAACATCCACAAACAGCCATACCCCGCCGGGATTCGAAGTCGCGACATCCAAATAGTACTACTTTCTATATGCCTTGCTGTACGTATTACACGGTCGGAATAAATAAAAGCTCTCTTCGGGACAAGGAGGCACAAACTTCTAAGATTGGACGACGAAGAGTGGAATTTACATTCATCGGCCCAGAGTGTCCTCTTCCATTGTTCATCGTTCTAGTCCTTGTTTTATTTTATTTTATTTTTTGGCCCAAGAGTGTCTTTTTGTAATGTTCCCTGGTTGAAGGAATGTTTTTTTTTTTTATTATTTCAATTTTAACCCTAAGGCCATAGATCTGAAAGTGCTGGGCCACTGCCCTATTTGATGATTGGAATGGCTCTTCCTTAGTTCTATTGGTTCTTCCGGAGCAGTTAACATCTAGTCCATTTGCTTGTTTTTCCAATGAACTTATCCTTAAAATAAGGTGTTACTTCTGGACGATCAGTGCATTTCTCTGTAATATTTGCATTACTTTGTGAATATCTTTCAAGGATCCAACGCACTACTCCGCCCGATCACTGAACGATTTCTTTCTTTCTTTCTTTTGTCTTTCTTTCTTTCTTTCTTTCTTTCTTTTGTCTTTCTGTCTTTCTTTCTTTCTTTCTTTCTTTTTTTTTTTTTTTTTTTTTTTTTTTTTTTTTTTAAGAGAATGTCTCTTCTCACAAAATAACTACTTGAACACGTGTTTGGACTCTTAGTTAACAGTTTCTCTTCCGCATTTTATAGTATTTGCGTGTTCTTCACACTATTCAACTGGTTCATGCGAATGAAAACAGCATGTCACAGATTTTAAAAAAATATATTAAATTTTTACTGTTAAGCTCCACGGTTATGTCGGCTAGGCTAAAGGAAACGGTGACAATAAGAAATGAATTAAATGGAGGAATGAAAAAAAGTAGGAGGAAACGGGAAAACCCCGAGAAAACCCACGCACACGGTGTTTGTCCACCACAAAGTTCACTTGGCTCTAGCTGTGATCGAACCAACAATCCCGTGCACCAGAGGTGAACACTCTACTTGAGCCACCGCATCCCCTTATGTCATAGATTTGCATCAAATTTTGCACATATTACGACACGATTGAATAGCGCATACACAACGGTTCGTTGAAGTAAAGAAACAACGCCTGACAAGGGTTCATACACACACACCACTACATGTCGTTGAAATGATGCATTAAAAAAAGAAAAGAGCGTGATGTTAGTTCTCTGTCCATTAAAGTTAGCTGTTTATTGTCAAGCAGGTTATTTACAAAAATGATATCAATAAACATAATTTTGTATTGAAACAGTGTCTTTTCTTTGGAAAATTCTTTAAAAATTTTGTGCTAAGACTTTTGAAAATGACTGTGTGTATATACGCGATGGGCTAATACAGAAAAGTTTATACAGAATGTTAGGTATTGATCAATTACCTCTCCCAGGCAAGAAAATTTTATGCTGGAGTTAGAAAAACCAAAACTTTTGAAACTGCTCATTTAACAAACGAGAAGTATGTAGTGCGTATATTACATTAGCAAATTAAGTCTCTAAGTTCCTTGGAAAGTTCTATCTTTCCTTCGTTACTTTTACTTCCGAACAGACTGAAGCCTTCAAAGCCATAAACTAATATACAACAAACTTATTCCATATTATTAAGGCTTCTGTGCATATTAATGGGGAAGCATCTAGGGTAAAATAAATGCAAGAAACCCTTTGTGTTTTACGAAATCATTTTCAAAAGGAAAAAGCATTAAGATAAATGTTTGACCCTCTCTTCAATATTGTTGGTAAAATATTTATTATTATTATTATTATTATTATTATTATTATTATTATTATTATTATTATTATTATTATTATTATTATTATTATTATTATTGCTGTATCTTGGTTTAAACCGGTTTCAGTTTATTTAATAATCTAACGGTCATCTCTGGCAAGTGCAGATTATTTGAAGAGTTCTTGTTCTCCAAAGAAATTTCTGATCATAGGATCAGGTGTCTAGTATTACTGATTTTAAGATGTATTAGCAAATGTTGTGCATTTATCTCTTCAAGTAATGTCTCATTACGTTTAGGAACATTTGCTGTAGTTGAGATAATGGGTGATATCAATAAAAATAAGTAACTACTCCTGAGAAGTCCTGCTCGAGAATCGGAGTAACTACACCTGGAGTAATCTCCTCCCTCAATTTCGTATCAATAAAACAAGCCACTACTCAGGTCTAGTCTGCTCCAGATTTATGAACGTTTATTCGCGCTTCCTCTGCACGTAGCACTGAGTCGTATCAATAAAAGAAGTGATTACTCATTTCTTCCATTCATCGCGCAGTCATTTCGTTGTTTTTAACCTATGGCGTAGTATCTTAAAAGCCATGAAACGGGCAAGTAGCAACGACAGCTTCAATCAAAGTGCATTTATGGATATTGCAAAAGAGTTTCCAGTGGTACTTTCAAAGTCACAGCTACCAGAAAGTAAACGAAGGAAAGCCGAAACTTTGAAGGTAATTACAGTGAAATGCAACGAAATATCAAATACATCTACGACTGAGACACAAATTCAAAAGAGAATCTTTAATATTCGAGCGAGAATAAAACAAAAATAAAAAAGAAGAAAAAATTTTTAAAAAAACGGGAAAGAAGAAAGTAATACTGAAACCATGGGAATGAACCTATTTGAGCTGATGGATGTTGATAGGAATCCAGCAATATCAAGATTAACACGACAAGAGCATATCACGTGTTGTCCAAGGTCTTTGTAGATTGTTTGGCTTTAAGAACGAAATCAGACACTTGGCTCCTTTGTTTTCTTCTTTAAAAAGTCCAGCCACCCACGTCATAAATCACGTCCATGTGATTGCGTTCTCTACACCATACGTGTCCCTTTTGCCTTGACATAAACAAAATACATTCTCATGTATACACCCTTTCTATCAACGTTGAGTTGAGTTGATTATTAGTTTAACGTCCTTTTGAGTAGCGTGCCTATATGAGACAGAACCCACTGATTAACGTGGAATCCAAACCACATGAGCTCCTGCCGGGAATCGAACGCGGGTCTCCTATGCCAAAGGCATGTACGCTAACCGCTTAGCCACGAAATAGCTCTTCCTATTAACGTATTACTCTCCAAAATACTAGGTTTCTTTAATGCCACTTATGTATAGTCAAGTGCTCCGATAGCACCCGACGCACACTTCCGGAAACAATCCATTTTCAGGTAGTCATAGACAGTACTTTGAGCCACACCAGAATCCCCTGACATTCCGACCTGGAATCCCGGATCACTCACGTAACGCAAGAAAACCAAGGGCACCGATTTCTCTGTAAATTTGGGGGGGAGGGCATTCAGATGCAGAAGGTATATATATCAGGATTTTAAGACAAATTGCACTCTAATTATGCCAAATATTGTATATTCATAAATACAATAGGGGGCCCACATGAGCTTTGGGGAGCCCGGGCTCCCACAAGATCGGCGCCCTTAAAGAAAACCCGCATCTTTTCATCATTACGTAGTCCATCACCCCGAATTTCGGTTGATTCTCCTTATAAAATGTTGTGCTAATTACTACATTTTCTTTCATAAACTTATAATGCTTTTTGTAATCTCCATTTCTATGCAGTTTATAAGTTTTTCTACGTAGTAAAACAATCATATACTCTGCCATATTTCGCACGGAGTCACCTATTTAGCTTGCTCCACAAATTTGGAGAAGTTACTAGCATCACAGAGGAGTCTTTGATTTTTATTGATATCAAACGCGTAGTAGTTACTCGGCTCGAGAATAGAGGTGTGGTTACTTCAAAAGGGCGGGGCTTCTCCGAGGTCAGTCGAGACGACTAGTGCTCAGTTCTCTTTTTATTGATACTAATGCGAGTAACTACTTCAAAATTGGGCGTAATGAGTAACTTCTCCGTTTTATTGATATCACCCAATGATTGGTCTTACTGTAACTTTCTGACATTTCCATAACTTTTTGATTTCGTCAGTCAGATCTGTATATTTGCTTAATTTCGTACTGAATGTTGTACGTATGTTATGAGTCAATGGTACTGTTACATCTATGAGGGTTACATCTTGGTACATTTTATTGATAATAGTGATATAGGTTCTATTTGTAGGTACTGTTACATCTGTTCTGATTTCTCGATCCCAGTAGAGTTTGTATTTATCATTTTCAAGTACTGGATTTGGCTGGTATTTGTAGTATGGCTTGGTATCGGTGATTAGTTCTATGTTATGTGACAAAAAAGTGGTGAATGCTTTTTGTAACATTGTTGTGTCTTTTTAGATAGTCTGTGAGAGCCATTATACGGCATGCATGTGTGATGTATTCAATTGTTTCTGATGTGTATCCGCATTTTCAGCATTCTTCATCTGGTATATCTTGCTTCAATATATATTTACAGTAGTTTCGGGTTGGTATCGCAAAGGCCCTGTATGGCCATCATAAATCCTACTGTTTCAGAAAAGAGTCTAGTTTTCTTCAGCCAGGCAGTTGATTGTCGTTTATCTGTGTTACTGTCCTTTCTGATTTCCATTTGCTATGCTTTTGTTAATCTAATTCATAGTTTTTGGTTAACTCTATAACTGTTAGATGGAGTGCTGTAGCTTTTGTGTCTGCGTCGCATATTACATGAATGGTTTCTTTTCTGCTGGTGAATATTGACGAAGGTTTTCAATCTGTTCGTAGTGTTTTGACATATATGCGAAGCCAATCCCACCTTCTTCTGTGGACACTCGTTTTCTTGCAGCTTATGAGTGTTTCTTCTGAATTCTCATTAGAGTCCGGATCATTCGTGATAAATGAACTAAATTAGTCTCAGTTCTTTCGATTCAGCCAAATGAATATGTAATGCGGGGTACTGCAAAAGTGTTGATGGCTTTAGCTTTGTTAGCTTTATTAAGCTGAGTTCTGAATATCGCCTTTATTCTTACGCATTTCAATGAAGTCTAAAGATAAAAACCCGCGAGATAATCATATTTTTGGAATACATTTTTGAGCCCCTTTCTATTTAGGATACACTCTTCAACTAAATTGGCATGATAAAAGTTCCGCTTGAGATAGATATTAGCTATGTGTCAAAATTCATTTCAAACAGATCAGCCGTTTCCAGTGAAAGCAAGCAATAGGTAACGACGGTTTCAATGGGACGAAAAATATAGAAAATGCTCTTCTTCACTCCATTTAAAAGGAGGAATCTCAGAAACCCTGGGACACATGTTTGGTTATTCTATTTGTAATGAGAAGTTTATATATACTACCAAGTGCCATGTTGGCTCAAGATGCACTATTTTTCGCATCAAGATAGCTCAAGATACGTGCTCATTATGTGTCGAAATTCATTTCAAATTGTTCAATTGTTTGCTCTGTGATGTGATCACAAACAACATTGCTTGCAACGTAAATCGGGAATTCTCAAATCACTGGATACTTGTCCACTGATTTTTAATGAAGAGCTTATATACCAAGTTTCATCTTTCTAACTTGGCAGAATCGTGAGATAAATTTTTTGCATAAATTGTGACCTTCAGTTATTCCCTTTGGGTACATATTTTAAACAAAGTAACAGACGTAAACTCTGTTCGAGATTCGTGAGAACTATACCCCAAGATTCATTTCCAATGGTTTAGCAGTTTTCCAGTGATGCGACCACAAACAAGGTTCTTTTCATTTTTATATAATAAATGATATCTTTTTGCATTTATAGTACCACAGAATCTCAGTAGTAGAGAGTTCACCTCTGGTGTGTAGGGTTCCTGGTTCAATCCCAGGTCGCTCCAAGTGAACTTCGTAATGGAAAAATATCAAGTATATGGGTTCTTCCGTTTCGTCCCACTTTCTTCATCCCACCATTTCATTCTTTCTTATCGTCACCTTATCCTTTAGCATGCATGGTATAATCGTGAGAAGCAAACCTTTAAAAATTTCATTTAATTTCATTCTTTTTTTTTTAAATTTACAATCAGATAATCAATTTAGTTTTTATAGGATGAATGAGGCAACATTGAAGCAGTGTTAGAGATTTTGGTTTTGTCCACGAGGCTCCAAAGATTTCTTGTGTCCTATTGAATTTCAAAAATGCTACTTATAGTCTTAAGACTCGTTTTGTTTCCGTGGCGAGACGAAAAAAAAAAAAAACCTTGTCTTATGGGTAACACGATTTCTTGACATCATTTACAGCTTGGAACAGTGTTTAAGCTAACAATATTTGCAAATTAAAATATCAAAATTAATTTGGGATCTCCTATGGAAACACAGCAATTCACGGTTTTCCATTTCATGAACACAATCGCTAAGTCTAAGTGCATTTCAGTTTCTTTCTCAAAGCAGACCAAAATAAAACATTTATGGTAGTCACGCATGCGGGATGCGGAATATATAAGAGTGTAATGTTAATACATACGTCCGTCCGTTACTCCAATAAACTCTTGAAAGAATGCAAATTTTTGAATTCTTTTTTTTTTTTTTCAGTAGATGGCTGGAGTGATTATCTCAGCCGACTTTGTTAATGAACTCAATCTTTATGAGAATCTTCATGAGTAACAGAGATTTGAATGGTAGCTACTGACATCCAATTAATTCATAAATGTACAGTCAGTCACAAAAGTTCCTGAAATTAGTTTCGTAAATAACTTCAGAATGGAAGAACAATTTGAGAACAGTTTTCAGTAAATTAAAAAGAATATAATTTTCGGTATGTTCCAGCCATACTACATTTGTACGTTCCAGCTATACCACCGTTATTCCCAAAATAAATTTTTACTAAACGGAGAGAACTTTTGTCGGTTACTGTACATATGTCTCGCCATGTACCCTCTTTACTGACCTCAGCAGAGTTTATTTTAGGTTCTGGAACCGGACCGGAATCCAAAGCATTTTCGCTTCCATTACCTTTAATAACCCTATTATATAGTATATGGATCAAAACTTCATTTAATCAGTCTCAGTGATTCTGCAGCCTACTACTACCACCTTGTTTCAAAAACGTGGTTGAGTATTCAGGCAAACAACGTAAAAGAGAAACGTGGGCAAAGTAGCGTGGAGGTTGAATTGGCATAAAACATGCTATCTATCGACAGCTTATAGACAAAGAAGGACTTACAACATTGAGCGAAAAGAAAGAAAGAAAGAAGAAAGGAGGCAAAAGAACTGGATAAAAATAGAAATGATAAGAACGCTAAACTCTTTAAAAATAACTACGAGCGTGTATTTGTATTATGCAGCATACTAATGAGAAGATATTCAGCTATTAATAACGTAAAATCTAGTGACGTAACCACCCACGCAAAATAGAGATTAACTCTTATTTTGCTACTTTGTTTTTTAACAAAGCCATGCGATTCTTTTTATTTAGATAGAGGAATATTTGAGTAACGCGTATTAATGACCGTAAATTTATCAGTTCCCAATAACCCCGTGGTTCTAATGTGTATGTAAAGACGTTGACTATCATGCATCTCTTAGGTTAGATCTTATAGGCGTATATCTTCAGTAATGATTGCCTCTATAGATTATACAATATTTCATAAGTACTCCCTTATGGTTATATGTGCGAAATGTTATTTCATTTTATGGTTATATGGTTAGCGTGCGCGGCCTTGGTGTGAGAGACTCGGTTTCGATTCCCTATGGCAGCTCTTGTGGTTTGAATCTCACGTTAAGCGGTCTCATACTGCCTCACTGCGGAAAGGGACGCTAAACTTCATTCTAATAAACCATCCAATATTTAATTTAAAAATCCTAGTGACAACTCTCAAATTTTGAAGGAGAATCTATTTAAACCAGAGAACGCGGTAATTGTTTGCTGGTGTGGAGTTCTCTGAAGATTCTTGGTTTCGTTGAAGATTTGCATTTAGCGTGGGGACCACCGTGGCTCCATGGTAAAGCGTTCATCACTGGTGTGAGGGGTCCCTAGCTCGATCCCATTTCGCTGCAAATGGACTTGGTCGTTGACAAACCCATGCCATATACGTTCTCGGAGTTCTCCCGCTTAATTCATTCCACCATTTCATTCATTTCTCATCATCACCGTCTCCTTTAGCTTAGTCGGCATAACCGTGGAACATATAAAGATTTTATTTCCTTTTGAATTTACCCTCCCTAGTGTGCAATTTGAAGTGGAGTTCCACAGGGATGTTGTCTTTCACCAACAATATCTATCTAGAAGATATATTAGTAAAAAACAGTCTACTTAATGAAGATGACATTTCAGTAGGAGGTATAATGACTAGGTGTATACAGTTTGGAGATGATATGATGCTTGTTGTGGAATCTGAAAAGAAAATCGATAAGATGTTGAAAAACTTGGGAAAGAGCTGTGAAGAATATGGGATGAAAATAGATCTGAGAAAGGAATACAAATTCAATGCCATAGAGATCCTGATTGCTTAGATCTTACGTCATACTGACTTACCAACAAAAGAGGCATAGACAAGAATACACACATGCAAGCATCGTCCTATATGCTCTGTTGAAATCCATTTTTTGATCGTCTGCATGTCGAAGGAACCAATCACCATTTGATTCCGTCTCAAGGAATTGACCCTGCCATCGCGAAGCATCGGTTTTCCTACGTGACGTTACGAGTTGTCATAGTTATCAGCATGCTTTCATCTGCTTCGCTCACAGTGACTTCACTTGTAAGTAATAAACTTAGTGCAGAAAGATCAGATGGAAAACTAACCCTACCGAATACCTCCCCGGTGTACATTTGTATCTGATGTTGTAGCCATTAGTAACGTAAATAAAACAAACCATATATTTATTTATTTTCAGTTGCTTGGACTAGTGTATCTAGTTATGGACATTCATGTTCTGTGTTTATTTTGTTGTTTGTGCAAACCACAACTCGGCCATGCTATCAAAAATTAGATTTAAAATTTCTGTACATCTGACATCAGATTGAAAGTTCCTTTGTCGCAAGTAAGAGGCAAGGGCGGACTGGCAACCATAGGGCCCACCCTGCTAAACTGAAATGAGGGCCCACTGTATAAAAATGTAAAAAAATGCACTTGGCATTCTTCATATGTATTACATATAAAAGTAATACATATACCATCAGATTAAAAAAAAAAACAGTAGAGGAGACATAGACATTTGGGAAACGTTAATTAATTTTGAGGCAATTTTTATTGCGTTTTCATGTAAAATAACATCTGAAACTTTTTTTAAAGTAACCAAACCTGCAAGCACCCCACTTAACGAAGATCCGTATTTTGTCATAGCTGATCTGGGGCTCCCTCCCCCATGATACGTAAAAAATAGTTACTTCAGTCGGCAGTCTGCTCGCGAATGTGCCGCAATCTCTCTCTGTACCTGTCTTTTTGCCGAGAAGAAAATGTTGTAACCCACATACACAAACTCGTCTAAATATTGCTGTATAATCTCGAGGAAGTACGCCCCGCTCTTAGCAGACAACTCCCCCCTCCCAAGCGTGTCAGGTCGGACAACAGACATGCCGTCAGTGTTGGAAACTTGAAAAAGCTGTAACTTTGTGGCCTCAATGCAACACAAAGAATGCGATTGGAGGTAAATTTGCGATAATTTCGAAACGCAAAATTTTCCTTGACATAAGTAAGTCATAATATCATATCTATATGTCGCAGAAAGATTAGATATCGTCTATCGTCTAGTGTAGTCCGCCCATTCCTCGGCTGGCCCCAACTTCTCTTTTTATATGAATACCTACTTTGCACATCACAAATGATCTTTACATTTTACTACAATTTTATTTTAAATTAACTTCAAATAATTAAAGGGAAGTTAACATTTACACGATATACACACTGATTTGACTGACAGCATAAGTGTTCGGCACTTTTAGAAGTTACACCAACGCTTACTAAGCCCAGTGCCGGCAGCTAGTGCTCTCAAACGGGTCAGGTCAGGCTTCATCGGGTCAGGGCTCGAGTCGAACCTCCTTGGGTCACAGGTCGGGTCAGGGCTGCTCTAGCCACGGGTCGGCTCGGGTCAACTTTCTTATGCGTCGTTTCGGCTTAAACCTATTAGCGTCATGAGTCGGGTCGGGTCGACGTTCAACTTGACCCGACCCTGTCGACCCGAGAAGGATTTAGCCGAAACGGCGCATAAGAAAGTTTACCCGAGCCGACCCGTGGCTAGAGCAGCCCTGACCCTAGCGTAGGTGACCTGACCCGTGTCTCAAGCAGGCTTGACTCAACCCCTGACTCATGAAAGCCTGATCTGACCCGTTTGAAAGCACTACGCGGCAGCAAACAGTTCAGTTAATTTCGTGTTCGCCTGTTAAAGTTGTGTAATTTCAAGTAAAAATAGCCATAAAAGATAAGCTACAATTGACTGAAATCATCCAAAGACGTGGTGTATACATTACAATTTATAAACACCTTAGACAGAAAAACAAAAAATACCTGGTAACTGTCCTGCAGTACTCGAATGTCACATCACGCTCATTTGTTTCTTATAGCTTTACAGATTCAAATAGCCTACGTGCTGCTGGGTCAGATGCAGCTTTTTGTAAATCACATCTTCGTTTGTGTTCTCGCTTTTTAGCACCACTTTTATATTTTTTCTTTACAGTAATCTTACAATCACTCATACCATCCATACTGACACAACCACATCTGTCTTCCACGACAAACGACACGTAACTGGTGTTCCAATAATTGAATTGCTGCTATCGGATTTGCTCTTCGATGTAATATACAAATAAAACACGAGCCAAGGGCAGCAACTTCATAGTAATTGTTTGAGGTTTGTATAAAACAATCGTTGATAGCGGCGACTAATTTCTTTTCGCTTTACCGCACTGAAAAAAAAATCAACGAAGCCTGATCCGATTTCTTTCTTCGAAGCTTGGTTTGAGGACAACGCAGTTCAAAAGCGTTCCGGCTCCACCTCCACTTTCCACAATAACAATATCTACGAAACTATTGTTTCTTTAAAACATCGCCACTCGCCGGCTTGTAAAAGGACCGGAGTAGGCAATGGTATCCAAATCCAATAACCGCCTGAAATCTACTGTGTTTCTTATCTTGAAAAAAGTAGTAGTTAACGTGCTCGTTTTTAACAGCTGATGTATCACAAACCCCGCAATGTTTTAGGGCCTGATTGTCTCAGAGACGGAACCTTTCCAAGTCGATAAACGTGAAGAAGAATAAGGTCTGTTCATGAAAGTTTAACTTTACGTCTTTTTTATGCAAAACACAAGTTTGCGGGAGTTACCCTGCCATATTTTTGATGCTGGTAGGTTTAATTGAGCACATCTTTTTAAAATTGGTGAAGGGGGCCCACCTGTTTAGGGGGCCCACCCTGTATTTGCAGGGTAGCAGGGTGGGCCAGTCCGCCCCTGGTAAGAGGGGCTACTGTGTAATGGTGTTGCAAGTTTTTCGCCGAGTTCTGTATGTATTATTTGTCTCTGATTAGAGGTACAGAGTTCTGAACTTGAAATAACCTTGATAGGGGTCTATAGCTATGTAAGAAAAAATGTATAAATTTCATTCAATTTACTCCTATGGTTCTTGAAGTAACGATTTGCAAGTACAATAGTGTATTATCTGAACATTACTTTAATATATGTGTCCTACATGCTTGGTTATGGTGACTTATTTCCCTCTCCAAGTTACGAGGCTGAATTTGGTTTCAAACGGCATCGGAAATGTTACTGTTCGTCTCAGCGACCCGAAAACTATGGATCCGACACTAATATCGGTCATTTTCCGATAATTTTTATATATCTCCCCCTCCTCCAAGCTGCGGGGCTAAATTTGGATTTAAACGACATCGGAAGTGCCACTCTTCATCTCAGTGACCCCGAAAACTATGGATTCGGCACTAATATCGGTCATTTTCAAGGGTTTATATATATATATATATATATATATATATATATATATATATATATATATATATATATATATATATATATATATATATCCTTCCTCCTCCCCCTCCCCTAAGTTGCAACGTCAAAGTGAAATGATAAATATCATTCCAGGCCTGAACCTCTATTTAGAAAATTTCATCGAGACCGGTCTGATGGTTCAACAGTTATTAAATCACGAGCATAGTCACTTTCATTTATATATAAAAAACATTATTATTATTGTTATTAGTAGAAGTAGTAGTTAGCTACTTATGTGGGAACTAATTGCAATATAGATAAGTATTCTATTTTTAAACATATATGTGTTGTATATTATTATGTTTATACACGCATTAAGCATTTGACCAAAAAAAACTTTATTTTTTCATTGTAAAAGTTTATCATAAGTTGTATCTACTTTTTATATATATATATTCCAAACACTTCTTGTATTGATTATAGAAAACGAGCACGGTTTTACCACAGATAAATACCATTCATGAGAGAAATTTGCAAACATCCTAAAACTCTTCCATGCTGTAGGGGATTAAAAGAAAGTTTTAAATCCGGTAACAATTTCAGGGATTAGATGTACGAAATGTACGGAATGAATACACTCAAATATGCCACGCCTAAGCCAAAAAGAGAAACCACAATCAATTTAATTTTTCATCTGAACTCTATAATTAAACACAGGAAAAGTTATCAACGCTCTGGAGTAACACATTCAAATAAAGGTATATACGATGCTTGGATGGCTCCGGGTGATGAAAATACAATCACTACTTTCCATTATAGTATATATATATATATATATATATATATATACATTAATTGAAAATTTAAAGTAAGATATTATATTCTATATCTTTTACTAGTATAACCCAAAACAATTTTATTTTCTAAATTTAATTTCATTTTAAATAAAATTATTGTTTTGGAGGTTTGTTGCTATAATGTAAATTAAAATTAAAACATGCTCTCCAATAACGTTATTTGTTTAATTAAACAACGTTTCCAGAAACCAAGTTGTAGCTTCTCATTGTCCAGAAGGAAAAATGAAAGAACGAAGAAGAACTCGATGTCCAAAAAATATCTCTCTTTAACTGTATTTTTGACGTTACTGGAATTGCAATTGACTGCATGAGCCAATACAGTTGCATTTATAATAAGAATTAATTGGTGCAAACCTTTTCCATAGGTAGACCCCTATATGATTAGTATACACCCTTTTGGTGTGAGAAACCCGGTGGGAGTTCAGATGGTTCGAATCTTACATAGTAGCTAACGTTCTTGCCTTTTGTCCCAGGTTCGATTTTAGGTGGATACTTTAGGTCGGAAGGGTGTAAAATCCTTTCCAGACTAACTATCCTGAGTGAGTTTTTCTAGGATTTTTCTAATTTCAACCAGTCAAATACTGGGATGGTACCAATCACACCGTTTCCTTTCTTCCTCATTCCATTCTTGTCCACTTCCCCGGGTAGCAGGCCGGTAGCCAGCCCCAAAATGTAGGAGGGCCCGGTAGAATCCAGGGGAGGCACAATCCAACCATTTTATAGTTAATCACCATATTATAGTTCATTTGCAAGCCTACCGTGGAAATTTTAGGGGCCAGCAAAACTTTAGGGGGGCGGCCCCCCTAGATCCCCGTGGATACGGATCTGTCGGGTAGTATGATTGCCAAGGAACGTCATTCCTCATAGGTGATGGGCTAAAAAAAAATGACTATAGATAAGGAAAGCCTAGAAATAATCCCCAATTCCTTTATAATTGAATCGGTCATAGTTAACAAGGTATATGTTTCATTATATTTGAATGATACACCTCTATTTTCAACAACTGATTCAATTCTCTTTCTGAGCTCCTCCGTGGCTAAGCGGTTAGCGTACGCGCCTTTGGCGTGGGAGGCCCGGGTTCGATTCCCGGCGGGAGCTCATGTGGTTCGGATTCCACGTTAATCAGTAGGTCCACGTCTCATATAGCCTCGCTGCTGAACGGGACGTTAAACTCAAAATCAACTCAAATCAACTCAACTCAATTCTCTTTCTTGCATGTTGTATGTATGTATTATGCCAAAAACTACACTGCCATATAACTGTAAGATCTATCTAAGTACAAGGAAAGAAAACCTATATATTATTCTTATGAATGATTCCAATGTTTATATTAATCCAGCGAGAAATAAACTTGTCGCGTATAATATGAAAGGTCCCACTGATCGTGAACGGTGTTCTGTTAAATATTGTTGTATAGTCTGTGTACAAAACCGCTCTATTCTTTTTCAGTATGAGAAGATGAATAAACATAACATTTCAAGTCATGAGATCTTGAATAAGAAATGTTATATCTGGGATTGAACATGTGAATATTGGAGTTCGAGTAAAGAATATCATTAGCGTATGTGGATGTGCCTTTGGCATATGTGACCCGTGGTCGATTCCCGATAGGATCTATGTGGTTTGGATCTCTCGTTAAGATATGGATCCAAGTCTCGTATAGTTGGCTTAAGAACGCATCTCGAATTTCAATCATCCAAGAAACTAAATTTGCTTTAGGTGCTCAATGGTAGAGCGTTCACATCTAGAACGTGAAATCCCTGGTTCGACCCCACGTCCCGCCAAATGAGTTTTATGTTAAGCGAATGCCGTGTGCGTGAGTTTTCTCCCGACTCTCCCGTTTCCTCCTACCTTCGTTATTCCACAATTATCATCCATCTAATAATCACTGTATCCCTCTGCCTCGGTGCATAATCGTGGGACGTTAAACTCAAAAAATAAACAAACTCACTTTACAAAATATTAAACTCATTAAAAAAAAAAATAGCTTCATGAGTGACAACACTGCCAGGAACTTACGTTTGTTAGCCCCTTAACTCTGTTTAAGAAGGAAGCGGGATGTTTCAAACAAATAGAAAAGGAAAACATTGCAGTAGCAGGCAAGATAATCTAGTGGAGAAGGTTTTATTTATTTATTTACTTATTTATTTATTTAGACGAGTTGACCTTGCCTTATATTCTGTACCTGTATCAGAGGTGGATCCAGGGGGGGGCGATCGGGGAGATCGCCCCCCCAGAAAAGGAAACTTTCTTATTTTATATATATAAATAAAACCCATCCCAAAGTTTGGAGCCCTTAAAAGTAGCAGTATGACAACTTACCGCCCCCCCCCAGAAGTCGGTCCTGGATCCGCCCCTGACCTGTATTGACTACAGGAATTTTGCATAGTGTGCTTGATTAAAAATAGAGTACTCTATTATTATTATTTCCTCTGTTCTGTAATTGCCAGTATTAGCCTTTACAGATATCGGAACTTACTAACTACCAACAACAGCAAACTGATGTTTCTTCCTTTTTACATGTTAAAATGAAGTATCAGTGTACGTATTTACAGGAGACAAAAGTATATAGTCTGGCAACGCTGAAAGAGGCGGTGCTTCAACATCACAGTCCGTAAAAGAAATAAAAACAGAAGACATTTATGCTGCTGTACTCTGGAGGTTTTTTTTTTCTTTTTAACTGTATGCTACGGTTGTCGGCTGCATGTCAAACAGAAATTGACAGAAAATGCAAAACAACGGAAGAAGAAAACACACATACACAAAAGAACAAAGAACAAAAATGTAGTGGAAATGCCTAGGAGAATAATAGTCGAAACAAAAGACTAACGAGGAGAGACAATTGGAAAATGCATGTCATGCTTTGTTCGCAAATAAGACAGACAACAGAAAATTGCAAATCCCGGTTAACAACTTGATGGGTAAATGACAAAAAAAGAAGAAAAAATAGTTTATTACGTTTATGCGAGGGATGTTGATACGATGGAGCAAGATGAAACAAAATATATTTCTCTAGATCTTTCTTCCTCAATATTATCTATCGTCTTTAAAATTTAAATTTGTGACTAGCAAATCAATTATTACAGGATTTTAGGATTTAGTTTTCTGGGCTGTCGGCATCTATGGCCATTTTAGCCCGTGACGTATAGAGGATGACGTCCCCGGCGAACACACTATCCGGAAATAGGGAAGGAAGCGGCCTGGGACCTATGTTAGATACCACCCCGGCATTTGCTTGGTGTGAATGAGGAAAACCCAGGAAAACTTCTTTCAGGATGGCTGGCTTGGAAAAGCTTTTTACACTTTTTCGACTCAGTACCCCCACCAGGAATCGAACCCGAGACCGCTTGCATCGAAGGCGAGAGCGTTAGTGTCTACACTACGCGAGACCATAATTACTGAATTCTCGAAAATAGTAATCAAATATTTCGTGGCTCGTATCCTACCTTATACGCAGCCGAAAGGGTAGAAAACTGCACTTTTCAAAAGTGAGTGTGGAGAGGAATGAACAAAATCAGTTAAATTGAACGCAAAAGCAATGAAAAAATGTAAAGAATAACAGGAGAGAAAAATATAATATTGAATGTAATTAACAAAAAGAAGATAAATTGGTCAATACATTATGTAGTGTTACCTACGTGTCGAGACGAGACTGAATGTTTCTGACAAGCCAGAGCTCTTCCAATAGAAACAAGTATATTTTTCGAGACAAGAAAACACTTGCATTACACCTTTTCGGGACTAGAAAGTTCTAAATCTAGCATCCTGGGGACACTAAAATTATCTAAAGATAAAATAAAGAAAATAGCGTCTCTAACATCTCATAACTATTATGTCCTTTAGGTAAAGGAAACGTTTGACTAATGGAAATACATAGCCAGGAATAAAATCTGGGATTCTTCGCATCAGAGATAAGTGTTCTGGCTCTTTTTTTTTTAAAAAAAAAAAAAAAAACTCTTCAACCACTCACTTGTCTCCCTGAGCTTCAAATTAACTTTATTCAATATTGTACTTAATCCACTACACTACTTAACTCAATAGGGTTACAAACACAGAAACTTCGAGGAGAGTAAAAAACACTCAAATCCCCTACCATAGGATTCGAACCTCCGATGAATTGCGTCTCCTGATTGGAGGTGGGGGGCACGGTGGCCCAGAGGTAGACCGGTTATCTCTGATGCATAGGGTCCTTGATCCGATCTTCGGGCAAGTATGTTTGTGGTGGACAACATCGTATTTATGGGTTTTCTCGGGGTACTCCCGTTTCCTCACACTTTCGCATTCTACCAACTTTTCCATTATCTTTCACTTGCCTTAGTCTCCCTTAGCCGTCGGACGTTAAACTGAAAGATTTTATTTCATAAGATGAGAGGAATAACGCCCGAGACCACTCGGTTATTCCCCCTGCTTTCACTGATCTCTCTTGTCTCCAGAATAGTACAGTAATGAATGTGGCAGATGGTACAGTGGAAGGAAAAGGAGGATGGGAAAGAACGATAAGTTATTTTTGAACTTAATGTACCTTTTCAGCACCACAGCTTTATAATACGTGCTGCTATACGAGTACAAACGTAAGATTTGAACCAAATAAGCTCCGTCTTCTGTAAGGGCATCTCCTTAGTTGAACATTTCCTCCTGTTATTCAGCCAATTTGATCTGATTTCAGTTTAATGTCCCTTTCAGCAGGGAGACTATTGAGACGTACACCAACTGATTAAAGTGGAATCCGAACCCAAGTTCCCGACGGGAGCTCATGTCGTTCGAATTCCACGTTAATCAGTAGGTGCACGTCTCTATAGCTCTCGCTGCTGAAAGGGACGTTAAACTCCAAATCAACTCAACTCATTCTCGAAGGCCTCAATCCGTATCGAAATCGACGCTTAATCTATTAGGATTACTCTCTATCGATTTTCTGTTTTTGTTTTAATACCCTAAATATTGAAACTGGAAGTCGTTAATTTCAAGCACGTTCGGTTTGAATAGATGGTTAACGGACGAGATAAGACCTGTTCTTGGAAGGCTGCAGCAACTCATTTCAGATTTTGCATTGGGGGTGGAATGCTCGATGTCAGAAGATTTTTAGATTTTTTAATTGGTATATTATTATTTTATGGATTGAAAGGTATACAAACGTGAAAATCAGGGAAGGGCAGTTGCCTCCCCTGGAGCACCAGATGATGTCCCTGGGATGCTGAAACAATTGCAATTGCTCTAGGGAAATCAGTATTGAAACCGGGAGTAATAATACATTTGAACCATTCTCGGTTTTGGTTGAGTGTTGTGGATAGTCATAGCATATTGTCCTGGAACATGGAATCGTTTACAAAAAACGCTTCGCACTTAGGGTTGCCAACTGACCGGTTTTTGACCTGCCTGGCCGGAAATATTGCTGTTATTTTAATTAAAGTCGGTGACCGGACAAACTTGTTACCAGTCCCTTTATGACCGGTTTTTCCAAATTTGTATCTAGTTCGAAGTATAGATTTAAGAAGTAACTGATTCTGTAAATTCAGAATAAATTTCAAGATAAATTTCATTTTCCAAATCCAAATTGTCAGGTAAAAATTAATATACTTTTGTTTATCTGTTTCGATAATTTTAAAGAAGTGGCAGTTACTGGGAAATATGATAAAATGATCAATGCCGATTTCAGTTTCTCATTTATAGCACAATGTGTATATATTAAGCTTATTAGTGGATGTACTAAGGATATGCAGAATATAGGTGCTAATACTTTTGTTCACAATAGTACATTTCCTTTCCGTGGATGGGTTTGGACAGAAATACTTCACACTTAGACCTATATCACGGAATTTTGAGGGGTGCCGGTTTTCTTATTTATCAAAGTTGGCAAACCTATTCACACTACCTTTTATCGTTTCTGTTCTATAGTGATAAATGCTGAAAACGGAAGTGCTTAATTTGTACCATTTCCTATTTTAATAGAGGGTTAACAGAGGAAATGAAATCTATACCTGGGGCCAGCGTTGTCAAAGCGTACGATAATTATCAAAACATACGATAATTTTGTGCTCCGGTTGATAGGGAATAGTAATTACAAAACATACGATAATTTTAGGATTGGGTAGAATATAATTTTCCACTGGTATTTTCTTTGTGCTTAAGGAAGAACAGCTGTTTTGGCGGAGATAGACAGGGACAATAAAACGAAAAATCAAACAAAATGACACTTATTTTTGAATCCCTAACCGCATCTGCGGACAAACCTTAGGTCAGCAGAATGACTATAAAATCACAATGAAACTCGGTTCTCTTTTTGATGGGCGGGAGGAACAAGTGTAGCATTGTTCTTCCTTGTCTGTATCTCTACACACGAAACAGAGAGCAGGCTTTGTGGCAAATCCAACAGAATAGTGGTACGTACGTCAAATATTGCCAATTGACAATCCTAACTGCTTTTTCACTTTTTCCTCCCATTATACAGCTTTACAAGCCATATGTAGAGAGTAGACAAGGAAGAAGAAAGACACACGCACACGCACACGCACACACACACACACACACACACACATATATATATATATATATATATATATATATATATATATATATATATATATATATATATATATATATATATATATATATATATATATAGGGGTTGACAAAAAATCTAAAACGTTTGCAAAAGTGTGAAAATGATACCTATGGTGTGGGGTCTCCTTTTGCGTCCAAAACAGCTTGGATCCGACGTGAAATGGACGTATACAGCTCCTGAATCGTGGTGTGTGGAATTTTGTACCATTGTTCCTCCAAAACATGCTCCAGTTCCTTAAGAGATACTGGTGGAGAATAATGAGACCGAACACGCCTTTTCTAACTCAGACCACAATGGCTGAATGATGTTCAGATCTGGTGATTGTGGGACCCAGGGGAGGTGTGATAGCTCCTGGTCATGCTCCTCGAACCATGATTTCACTGTTTTTGCAGCGTGACAGGGTGCCAAATCATCTTGGTAGATGGCATCACCATCAGGGAACAATATTTGGGCCATGGGTAGAACCTGGTCCTCCAAAATACCGTCATACGCCTTACCATTCATCATTCCATGCAGGGCTACGATAAGACCTGCAGAAAACGACGATATCACTGCCCATACTGTAACAGAACCACACCCATGCTTTACAGTTGGGAGCAGACAGTCTGTGTCATAGGCCTGTGACGGTGTTCTCCACACGTAAACACGGCCGGTTATTATTACGTGTTTCCACTTCTCATGAGCCCACGCCTTGTGGTCCTTGCACCACTGGATACGCCTCTTTACACTTACTGCAGTGACCAGGGGTTTGGCGATAGTGGTCCTGCCATGAATTTTCATTTTATGAAGTTCCCGTCGCACTGTTTTCGATGAAACCGGGCTCTGTAGGCCGGAATTGAGTTCTGACGTAATATTCATTGCACTGGTCTTCTTTTCAGCTGCTACAATTAGTTTTAACGCCCTCCGGTCCCTATCTGACAGGATTGTCTATCGAACACTGTTGTGCTTTGCAGGCGTCGTTTGCCCATGAATTGTGTATGCCCTTGTGACATTGGACACAGTTCCTTTTGATACCCCCACAATGTTCGCCACTGTTGCCACTGAAGCTCCAACCAGACGGGCACCAAGGATCATGCCTCTTTGGAAGTCTGTCAGGTCGCCCATTTTACCGCACCACTTTCACACCATGACACTCACAGGTGAACTGGTTACTGCTGACGGAAGAGGAAGGTCCACATGACACATTAAAAAAAAAAAAAAAAAACGATCGGCAACCTCAACACGTGCTGTACAGTGGAGGGCCAAACTTACGTGTCCTGTATGAAGTGTTTGTAGATTTTTTGTCTACCCCTGTGTGTATATATATACTTTGTGTGTGTACGAGAAATACGATTTCTTCTGATATATTTGTTTCTATAGTCTGGCAACTCTGCCTGGGACGCCGAATAGATTGCAAAATATCGCTGCTAGATATCTCTTACTGTTTTTGCTCTGCTGCCTGTCGACGAACGGACGGACAAAGCCGTTCTAGAAGACTTCCGACACTTATGTATAGCATCGTTTGGAAGTCATATAATTCATCAGAAGGGCAGAATTTCGTTTTATTACGTTAGCGATTTTTTCTTTGAAGTTACAAGTACAGTGCATATTAGCCTTTGGAGTGACTCTTAAAATATATTGTCATAAGTATCATTTGACAGTATTATGAAAGGAGTTTTCCGTTTTCTAACAGAGATAGCCAAGGGAAATGACATCTTAGTTGAGTTGAGTTGATTTTGAGTTTAACGTCCCTTTTCAGCAGCTAGGCTATATGAGACGTGGACCTACTGATTAACATGGAATCCTAACCACATGAGCTCCCGCCGGGAATCGAAGAAATGACATCTGAATATCCGCTCCCCCAGTATCTATTCGTAAAATCAAAACCAATATAGTAATTAGATTTCAAAGTCTTACGTTAAAGAAAAAGAAGTTATAACCACATTTATATAAAACAGAAAGAACTCATTATAAAAATGGGTTTAATATTTTCACAAAATCTATTTCAGTAATACGTTTTAATGAAGCTGCTTCTTTTACAGCAGCAATTTTAAGTATGGAGTTAATTAAAATTTTGCTAAATTATATAGTCAACGAGGTAACTATCTTTAAAGCTAGTTTTTTAATGTCCTTGGCACACATGGATTGCCGTTACGTAACCGAATACGAAAGAAAGCAAAAGTAGGAAGATAAGCAAAGAATACAAAAAAGAAGAAATATAGCAAAGTAAACTACGTAGGCCTATATTTCATGGCCTGTGCTGTTTTCAGCGATATGGCATATCTTAGTAGCAGATTTTTTTTTTCTTTTCAAGAAATAGGTAAAATGCATAGGAAGTACAGCTACAGAGACGTACTCGGTAATGCAGCAACTTATCAACTGAATAGATTGGGTTTTATCTACAGTGAGAACGTGATTTGTTTTTAATTCTACCCTTGTTGCAAAACGATTCCAGTATTCACCCAACCTTAGTCAAATTTTTAGCGGAGATACGTGCGGTTAACAGCGAAGTGGTTAACAGCCGAACAGTGATGCTCAGCTCATCCTCTCCAGTACAAGAGTGGTGGGGCGATAGATAAGTGTTATGTTCACTTATGGTGTGAGGATTTCCTGGTTCCATATTCGCTCACATGAGTTTATGATGGGTCCATGGATTTTCTTTGAGTTTTACGTGTCCTTCCACATTCTCATTCCGTTACTGCTTTCATGATCATTCACTATCATTAATCATCCATGTTCATTAACCTAGAAGACGTAATCGTGAGAAGTAAATCTGGAAATTTCAATTTTTCAGCGCAGAAAAATGTGGATCCCACCTCTGCTTCGCTTTAATGTTACCTGAGCCGATACAAAGTACAGGTTTCCGTTTCCCATAAATGAGCTGATTGTGAGTTTAATATCCTTTTCAGCAGTGAAGTTATATGAGACGGGACCTACTGGTTAACGTAAAAACCGAACCACATGAGCTCTCGCCGGGAAAAGAACGCGGGTCTTCCAAGCCAAAGGTGTGTATGCTAACAGCTTAGCCACAAAAGAGCTCCTCGTTTCCCATAAGCGTATAATATGTTGTCTTATATTATTCAAAAACTTAAAGAGTTTTGTTATGTTTAATACGAAAATCCAACTAAGTGATCAAGGCTCTAGTTGGATAATATGGGTCAGCGATTTCTCATGTAGTCATATTTAGCACCCGTTCCTTTGTAGGACATACTCTCGAATCTGACTTTTAGTGAGAAAACAGAATTGTTGATCTCGACGAGTTTCAACTTAATTTTGCTTCTTCCAGCAGTTAATCAGCTTACTTTTTGACATAGTGCTCCGTCATCCATGATTTACGTGGTATCTCATGACAATTTACTTGTTCCAAAGGAGAATGGCAATGCATTTCGAAATACCTCGATATATTTTGAAATATCAATGAGGTTACTACAATCTCCATTCCAAATTACACGTCATGTCGCCATGTTTCACCGTAGGATAATGGAATTGTGATGAATTGTGGTCTGTGAGTCGCTTCTACACAATTGACGACCGATGTCTAAGAATTGATAAAATCAGCTTCCATCTGAGAATGAAACATGGTTCCAAAAGTGTTATGGTTATTGGACATCACGATGGTATCATTTGTAGTTTTACACGAAGAGTATCCTAAGTATTTCCGCATTATCCAAATAATGCTGACAGTTCAATCAAATGTTTTCTGTTAATCTTATTTCTGCGCTTTCGAGAAACAGAGTGTTCACGGCAAATTTATATATTTGTTCTATTTTTCAATAAAATGGAATGTAATAGGATTAAAGTAATAAAAATAGTTAAACTATACTAAAAACGGAGGTTTTGAGACTGGTTAACAGGGAGCTAGGGAACTAGTTCTCTACCTCAACGAAGATGTAGCCATTGAAATAGGTGTAGCGCTAAACTCAGAAGTCTGTGAGTGTGGTAGGATGTAAGTTTATCATTAACATAGAAATGATACTGAACCATTAAATTCATAGAATGTGCAGAAGATAGCTAACAAAGCAATCAAAGAGATGTGTGAGGGAAAATGATTACAAGGATCGCCTGTACTTACCGGGTTACAGCGTCGCTTCATCTGCTCCAGGAACAGTACAATGACGTCATGAATGTTCTCTCAAATCTTGACACAGAGATCAAGATACAGGTGTTGCAGAACCAGTTCTCGATCTCGGGATGTGTCGCTTATTCCTGGACTGCGGGAACCTTGCGCAACTCCACAGCCGTGATCTCCATCGACCAACGGCAGAGTTCCCAGGCTTCCTCTGACCCTTGCTCAGCTGGCACGATGTTGGGCTCTCTACCTTAGAACTCGAATGGTCCTTATCCAGAACCACAAGTAGAAGGACAAGTAACTGTCAGCAACAGCGCCAGATCACCAAGCAGAGACGAGTAACTACAGCCGCAAGAAAAATGTCCGCTTAACGAAAGATAGCCCAAAAGATCTCTTGACCTTTGTGACCTTCCTACTTAGGAGACAATTATGTGAGTGTCACGAAAGCATAACGTAGATCACTTCTCCCAGACAGTCTGTGTCCTTCCTGGTAATGATGAAATATGAAGCCATGCTGACAGAAGGGAAAATTTGGACTGGGATTAAGAAAATGATGTCTTACAGAAAAGTTGTTGTTATTTTGACAGCCCGTGAATAGGAAAGGAAAAATTCTGCAGCCTTATTATATTTTAGTCGAGTTACACAAGCTTACGTAATGTAAATTCTTCGACCAAATGGGATGCCTTATGTAACTGGTGAGATATGTAATCTTACTCCATCGTAGTCTGGGCAATGTTCTGCCGAGCCACTGGTTCGATAACCGATACTAATGGCTTCCTTTATACGAGGGTAAGTCAACTGAAAACCATGAAAGTAGAAATAAAAATCCACATATGGCGCCAGTGAGCTGTAAGTTGGCATGCCTGTTTACGATAGTATGCCGGATGTCTCCTAGGTGGCAGCAGCCGGTAGATGCCCAAACACCGGCGCAACAACAGTTCCAAAATGGCAGCCCCACTAGCCACATGCACCAGCGAGGAGCAGCGTTCTGTGATTCGGTTTTTTGCGAAGTGAAGGTGTGAAACCGATTGACATTTTTAGGCGAATGAAGGTTCAGTATGGAGATGCGTGTTTGTCACAGCCACAAATCTATGAATGGTGCCGGAAATTTGCAAATGGTGTTACGTCTGTGGCCGATGCTCCACGCCCCGGCCAGGCTCGGCGCGTAGTGACTCCAGAGACCATTGCAGCCGTTGAAGCCATCGTTTTTGAAAACCGCCGTGTGACAATAGACGAAATTGCAGCATGTGTACACATGAGTCATGGATCGGCACATCATATTGTGAATGATGTTCTCCGGTTTCATAAGGTGTCTGCAAGATGGGTGCCCCGACAACTGACGCCTGAACTGAAACAGCGACGTGTTGATGCGTGCGAAGACCTTTTGTGGCGTGCTGAACGTGACGGTAATGCCTTCCTGTCACGAATCGTCACTGGTGACGAAACATGGGTGCATTACCATCAGCCTGAAACAAAGCGAGCGAGCAGGGAGTGGCACCACTCCTTATCACCGAAATCCAAAAAGTTTCGGACACAGCCGTCTGCAGGGAAGGTTATGCTGACCCTCTTTTGGGACGAAAAGGGCATTATCTTGGAACACTACACGCCACGAGGAACCTCTGTGACGAGTGCTACGTACTCGGACCTCCTATAAAATCATCTTTGGCCTGCCATCAAAACGAAACGACGTGGATTGCTGTCAGCCGGTGCCCAGAAGCAATGGGCGGCAGGAAGTTCCACTCCGATGAAGAGGTACGCAACGCGGTGCACGAGTGGTTGCGCCGTCGCCCAAAATACTTTTTTTCTGCAGGTATTCAGGCTCTTCCGAAGCGCTGGCGGACTTGCATTGAACGAGGAGGGGACTATGTTGAAAAGTGATTTACTTCTGTACCCTGTGTGACCAATAAATAATATTTTAAAAAAATAATTATGGTTTTCATTTGACTCCCCCTCGTAATATCAAAAACTCTGCTATTTGTTTGGAAAACTGTTTTTATAAACAAAAATATTATATACCTTGACGTGTCAGCAACAGAACTTGCGCAGCTACTAAACTAGAAGGGTTTAGAAAAAAAGACAAAAACGAAAGATTATTTTTCTTGTGAAAATATAAAAGAGAAAGTTAAGAAAGAAAATATTGTAACGTAAATTTTGTCTATTTTCTATAGCGCTATCCTATAGCCCATAGTTAGAATATGTCTAACATCTAGTCTACTATTTAACCAAAATCCACATAAACACTCCATCTTGATATTACCTTTTATTATAACACGTAATGAAGGAAACATTTACACCCTTTAAATAACATGCATGTAGATTATACAAGATGGATCCTTTGTTATATCTTATATCTTATATCTATGACAACCAATAACACATATCGTCTGATTGCTATATTAACAGAATATCAATCATAATATCAGAAAGAAATTAATTCTCTTTTTATATTTTCTTCTTTTTTTTAGCTAGCTTGTGCATATTTTAATAGCACATATTGCCCGTAAATACAAGTGATGATGTTAAAAATACACAATATCGTTATATAATGTCGTCCGAACAATAATACTTTTTTGTTTACAATACATATAAAAAGAATTCTGGACCGTTAGATATTACATATTGATTAATTAAGTTTTTGAATGGCCCTTGTATATATAAAAATTACATTTCATATAATTATATATCATATTTTTTTTAAAAAAATAATTAATATCATTTTCTTATTTATTCTAATTCTCATAATTAATTTTATTTTAAATATTCATACAACTCTTCGACGCAAAGTGAAGGTACATTCAAGATACGGTATAAAAGTTATTTATTTTTAAGTCCTTTCGAGGCCATTAATACTTATCGTAAGTTAGAAGTTAACAAAATCTATATTACTTTCTTGGGCATAACTAGGAAGATTTTGAAAAAGATATTATTATGACATTCATTTAATTTGTTCTTTTGAAACGAGACAGGATCAAATACATTATACATTTAAACAATATTCAAATTACAAACGAAATATCGACAATGTTTAGAATAAAACAAGATAATCAACATCATAAATAAAACTAACACAAATAAAGAAATTATAATATTAAGAATTAATTTAAAGATTAAATGTCATTCGTGCTAACTTTGGATACAACTTCAGAAGGAACCAATGTTTTAACTAACTGCATCCATTTACTTTTATTATATTTTGAAGGACGCCATAACTTAAGTTCATCAATATTGCGTAAACCCAAAAGTTTACCAGTTTTTACATCCATTAGCTCGAAAACTTTAGGATTAATTTGTTTGATACATACATATGGTCTTATACGCTGGACTTTTACTATATTAAAAATTAGTATAGTTATCAGGACTTTGATAAGTATTATTCATATTCTAGATCTTTTGTTATATATTATAAAATTCTTATCAGTGATATTTATTTATATTATCTTCATAGAATTCAAATAGAGTACAAATAACAAACGAAATCATGACGGTATTTACAGTGAAATAAAACAAGGATCAATTGAATATATTCCTTCGGACGCCACAACATTAGGTTACGTTATGTTACCATAGGGTTGAGTTAAGTTACATTGCGTAGCTCAATCTTGTGTACAGTCTTGTCTATCATGCACTTTAACAGTATTTCGATTTCTATATTGTGAATTCCTGCCACCTGTGAATCTATTAGTAAATCCATTTCGTAGAAAATTAAACTCATTATTTGTTTGATTGATAAACATGCTACGATTATTATTTCTGTTGTTACTCCTGTAATTAGATTCGGTTCTAACGTTATTACCGGTAAAATTTAATTCATTTCTTCTGCTATTCTAAGGGAATCTATTATTATTTCGCATATTTGACACGCCTTTCTCTTTAATATTGATATTACGAACAGATGCATAATTAACTTGGCTACGATTAGGATTTATTTGACATGGATTATTGTTTTGCATCATGGATTGACTTTCAAAATTTTGAACTATCATAATAAGATGGTTAAAGTTAAAACACTGAGCTGTAATTATCATTTGTTGAAGCTTAAAAGGTAACAAAATACGAATGGACGCTATTATTCTTGATTCTGGTTGAAAAGGAATGATTGATTTCAATTCATTGTATGCCAATATCACAAAGTCAGTAATACCCCGGTCCAATTTAGGATGATAATGCCTATTCCGAAATAATGCATCTCTATTAGCTAATTTGAAGTCATTCTCAAAATTGGATAATAACGCATTCCTAAAATCAGAATAATTACGCAAATTGACGAACAGGGAGGCAATAAAATGTACGGTATTTTTTTTAAGAATTTGGATTCATCCACCCCCCATTAGGTCACATTCATCTTCGAACTTTTCTATAAATGTGCTGGCAGGTATATCATCAAATCTTTCGCTAAATTTTGTAAGAGATTTGATTTCATTAACACGAAAAATTTTACCTCTGTTATTATTCTTCATACGCCGAGGATTTACAGGATTGTTTCTTTCACGGTAAGATGAGCGATTTATTCTCCGATGTCTGCCCACACTAACTTCAGTATCATTTTTTATAGAATTTCCAGAGGAATCACTCTCTTCCAGATTCATTCGGTGTTGATACGGTGTCGGTTCCATATTGTCAGTAAGAACTCTGTCACTATTCGCACGGGCATTGACATGATCACCGTTGACGGTAACAAGTCTTTCTTTGATGGAGTTTACTTCCTCCTGTAATTCCCTGATTTGACTGCTATGTTTGCTTATTTGATGAGTATGTTCATTAATTACAGTTTCCACAACTTCAACAGAATTTTGTACTTCGGTGAACCTACGTAAAATCTGCTCCATTTTGCGACCACTCCGTTCAATCCGTTGTGACAGATCTTGATTTGTCTGAGCAATGTGTTGATTTATCTGCTCAATCTGTTGTGTCACATGCTGATTATTATTGTTCGTTTTCTCACTCAAATGTATGATAAATTCAGCTATGTTTGAGGATGTATTCATTTTTATATTGTCACTTGCTTCAAGTGTATTTGCACTCCCAGTAACACTCATGTTAATATTTCTGTAAATTTTTCTTCCACTCCCTAACACGGTATATTCCGTGTTGGTGGATTTGATAAAACGGGAGCAACAGGATTGCGCACACTATAGATCCCGAATTGCGCACAAATCTCTGTTGGTCTTTCTGAACACAGATTTTTGCCCAACGTTGCCACAATGGTATATTTAAAATCTGTGCGCAAAGGTTTTCCTTCAGACTAGGATAGAAACAGAAATTAGAAATAAAATTCATATTATACTGAGGATTAACTAAATATAATTTGGTCAGTAGATTTGTAGGTACATTTGGTCATGATACCTATAAATTTACAATCCAAATGTTAAAATTTTCTCGTCTTATAAACTGAATCGCTTTGGAGTTCTAGTCCCTATTTTTAGGTACTAAAGTAGCGTCTTCATTATTCGATTAAAAAAGAACCAATAAATCTTTTTACTTTTTTTCAAATCTAGAGGCACTGTAGAACACGTTACGTATGATTTCACGCCTTCCTGCGTCGAGGCATAGGAGGTGATGACATCATAACTTAAAAACATATTTTTGTTAGGCCTATTTTCATTATTTTTTGGCGGGCTTACTTTCGCACCTAGAAGATTGAAATTTTGTACAAACATTCTGCCCACTGAGTACTATTTATTAGATTTTTTCGGATCTTTGCGTTAACACAAGGTGGATCCAGAGGGGCAAAAAGGTAAATAAAAGGGATTTTGTGGTTTAAAAAATCCCTTTTTCGCGATTTTCCCGCCTGAGATACATGATGGAGACATGTGAAGGGTCCGTTTGAAAGGCAGTTTTATTCTAAAGATAATAAAGGGTGAACTATGATTCTAGGATAAATACGGAGATTAAGGTATTTTACAGAGATGTTCTGCCTGAGATTAAGGTATTTTACAGTAATCTGGGGCATTGTGGGGATTATTGATATTTTCCCCGCCCTGACTGTTCAAGATAAAAGCTTGAAATTGTGTACAGGCATTTAGTACACCCCTTAGTGTTTTCCAGTTGAGTTTTAGGTCTCTGCATTAACACAGTGGGGGTCCAGAGGGGCTCAATTAAAAAAAAAAATATTTTCAAAGAAAAATCACGATTTCTCTCAAAATTTCCCGCCTCAGGGATATGATAAGGAGGTGTGAATGGTACCATTTGAAAGGTTGCTCTATTGTAAAAAGAGAACGAGGTATGAGCCGTGATCCTATGGTAAATAGGGATGATGCTGTAGCCGCTTGACTGAAAGTCTCTAATTTACCTTAAAAAGCCGGAATCTATAAGGGTTAAGCATTTCATACTGCTTCAATATAATGTTACGATTCTTTAAATCTTCCTTTTTTGTGTATTGGTATATCCTTTCGCAATTGATCTTAATTTCAATTTTGTTTCTGATTGTATCTTGAACAAAGAAGAGATCACCTGATAAATATCTGGACCAAGTGAATAGAATTATTAATTGCAATGTTTGTGACATGTTTCCGCCCTATTTTCGTTCGAGAAGCTACTGAGGGTTCTGAAGCCCATATTCTAGGTGGAACCTAAATAAAACAAAGCAAACATTTATGATGACATTCTTAATGTTACTACTACTACTACTACTAATATTACTACTACTACTACTACTACTACTACTACTACTACTACTACTACTACTACTACTACTACTACTACTACTACTAATAATAATAATAATAATAATAATAATAATAATAATAATAATAATAATAATTATAATAATATAGTAAACATACTTCCCACTACTAGCCAAGTTTTATGGAAACTTCACTGCTTTTACACATGTACATATAAACTTCACTGCTTTTACCTAATGTTGTAAATGAAGATATAATTATTTCAACTATTTTTTAAAAAAATAATATTAACGTAATAATTATTACATCACTAACTGTGCCATCTATCGGGTAACTTCTGAATCTTCAAAACGAAAATATGATGTCTAGAGCATTGCATATAACTTCTAAAAGGAAGCATAAGCATTTAAAAAAAAAATAAAATAAAACGTAGGCATCCAATAATCTGAATCAATTGGGTGTTCAGAAAAAAAGACATGAAAGTTCAACATTCTTAAAGTAAACAAAACTTACTTTAAAGTTTAAAACTCTATTAAAACCCGTACTATTTGAGTATTTCTTACGTACGTTTTAAATATTTATGAAGCATCAATGTATTTTCTTTTTTTTCTTTCTTTCTTTCTTTTTCTTTTTCTTTTTCTTTTTTTGTTTTTGTAATCTCTGGTTATTGCATAACATTAATTTAAACAAAAGTTCAATCTGTTCGGGATTCTTGTTATTTCAGTTGGACCTGTTGCAAAGCTAAAATAATTTCATGCAATTCCAATGGTCTTGTTAATTGTAAAACTA
The DNA here is from genome assembly GCF_964235325.1 of Thermobia domestica. Classification (NCBI taxonomy): domain Eukaryota; kingdom Metazoa; phylum Arthropoda; class Insecta; order Zygentoma; family Lepismatidae; genus Thermobia; species Thermobia domestica. Next base: position 179,261,952 of record NC_137465.1, on the reverse strand, counting down.
TTCGCTTCAAAATCAATAACTAAAAATCATAATAAAATATCAGAACTTTTCTGTCATGGCGAAAGTACATACAGTATACAGGTTGGGCCAAAAGTCTTAGGGAAGTTGAGTAAAATTGAGAAATAAATACATACGTGCCAGAAATGAAATGCAAGGTGTTTGGCTACGGGCATAGACCCTATAAGTTGAAGTACTCACGAACTACATCTATAAAAATTGTTTCGGAAGTATCGCAGGATTCTGAAACATTAATATTTGAATAGGGGACATACTAGTTCCTAAGTGAAGTCTTGACCCGATTACGGTAGGTCCCATAGTTTTGGAGCTATGAGCCTTTAAATTTAATTTTTTTTTCATGTTTTCGGCAGCCTATAACTCCGAAAGGAAGCATTTGTGCAACCAGGTTATTCTATACTTTTTGTCTTATCTCGGTGTCAGGAATCACCTCCCAAACGTTGCCGGTGTTGTTTTGAAACACCCTGTATAAAGAAAACAGTTTCCGACGACGCATGTGAAAGTGTCAGGTAGGCTTCTGTTTTCCTTTCCACGAGTTACTAACTCAGTATGTTGGCTGCTGCTAAGTGTCATGTACGGTCTAGTGGAACAGAGAGTTGATAGGGCTTTTTTTTCCTCTCCTTTTCATTTTTGAGTCTTAGTTTTACTACATAACATAATTCAGTGTGCACCAACGAGATGGCTGGCAGAAGACGACATGATCTCATGTTGCAAATGTCAACGGAAGCTTCCAAAAATATCCCCGCTGTGTCTCCAACTCATGACGCGACCGACTACTTTTTGGCTTTCATTTTGCCTTTCTCCTTTCTTCTCTCTTTTTCTCCAACTTTTTAACTGATTTTTTCTGCTCTCGTGCAGACTAATTGTATGGCATACGGCTTTGTTGTGGGCTATATGGTACTGGATTTGATTCCCGGTAGGTCGGTAAGGGGTAGAATTTAACGTTTGTTGCCTTGTTTTGTTTGTCAGATTTTAGGTTCAAATTTTTAAGCTTTGAGACCAGGAATTGACTCCGAGACACGTATATTAGAGACATATATTAGAGTGCTAGCATATAGACTAGACGAGAGGGCTATAATTTTTTTTAGGAATACTGTCACACACACACACACACACACACTCACACACACACAAAATCAATCAATCAATTTACAATATTTATAAATAATAGGGTCTATGTAATTTAATTTATTGGTGTGAAATAAACTGTAATGCATTGTACATAAATCATTAATAAATACGAGTGGACACAACGTATTTAGAATCATTTTGCGTTCCATTATTTATGTTAAAACAAATTTGAAATAAAGCCTAATATGGAGAAGACCGGAAAATTTTGGTTTCCGTCCGGAAAACTAAAAAATACTTTTTTTAGTCGTTTTTCTTTTTCTCCATAAATATTATGTACTAGGTATTTTGTATTATGCTTAACCAAGAACTACTGCTACGGACCAAACGTTATACTTTTAGCATAACTCTTTCAGTTTAAGCTCTTGTACAAGAACATATCTACATAAGATGTGTATTGACATAGATTTACAATAGGCTGTATAACACAGGAACACTAGATCAATCGATTGTAGCAGATGTGGTAGCAAGCTGTGCATTTGGTTATTCTTTACACAGAAGAGATATCATACTATTTTTCGATCGGTAAGAATCGGTCTACATAATTTACAAAAAAAAATGTTAATTATATTTAAACTTTGTTATTTTTAAATGACTGAAGCAAGGTAATCTTACGATGATGATTTAAAAGCTGGTTATTTGGGGGTCCAGGAAATCATTTGGGGGGGGTTCTGGCCCCGATGTGTCCTCCGTGGCTACACTCATGCTAGGCCATGCATATTAGAGGATATTTCCCAGGTGAAATTGGAGTAAGACCCCGGTAAAATGTCATTAGAATGGCTGCTGACGAAAGGATTCGAACCCGAAAAGAGTTGGGAACGATTCAAGAATACTAGGCTTGTCTGATATATAAACCCACAGATGAACACATTCGAACCATATGTGATCATTGTTATGACTAGAAGATTATGCTAAGGGGGAGGGGGAAGCATAGCCTTTTAGTTCTGAGATTTAAATATACCCTTCTCCGGCTTACAATAGATGTTAGAATAGGTCTAATACATAATCTCGTTTTAAAGTACATTTTAAACTGTGTGTCCCACGAGACGAGATTTAGGGTTGACTAGTCTGGAAAGGTGGCTGTTTCTATTGTAAGAGATCTATCTTGTCTTGTGTATTGTTTCGGGTAGTCTCGTCTCGTCTCGTCTCGTCTAAACAACACTAATACTGAACCCCTGCTTCCATTGCTCTATCAGCATATTTGGCAACTTACTAGCAATCGCATCGTCGACCATTTTAATTTCAATCTCCAGATTTGAAAGTATAATTTGAGAATTCATATCCACTATTTCAGGACAGCGACTGCATATCCACTAATCAGATTCAATAACAAGTTTCAAAGCCGTATATAGGAATTATAAAAGTCAAAGGGGTGTATGCGTAAAAAAAAAAAAAAAAAAAAAAAAAAAAAAAAAAAAAAAAACGAAATGCATACACAACACAAAATCGGTTTGTGCGAAATGCTATAAATTTAACACATTATTATCATCCCATAGAGACTAACTTTTCCTGATCCTATCAGTTACGTCTATAGATCTGATACTTATGCTGATCGTACTTGGCACTCATTATAGAAAAATACGCGTGTTATCACCCTTTGCTGCACTAGAGTCACATCTGAAATATGCAAACGAAAATATATGCTGATCAAAATTTTAGAAATTAGAAACATAAATAATTGATAAAGTTAAAAGATGTTGAAATATTTGTCAGCGATTACTCAATCCTTTTTTTCTCAAGACATAGTTCCCCTACTTCATTAAGAGGTAACCAATGAAGTAAATCATGATGAGTTTTATAATTTAAATTTAAATTGGAAATCCGACTGTTTTCAAATTTAAATTGGCAATTTAATGAATGTCTTTGCCTGATACCTAAACATCACTGGCTGAAGAGGAGACGTAACTTCTGGAGCTTTCATATATAATTCTGGAGCTGGAGCTTTTTCTTACATCATCATCATTACCACCATCGTCATCTTTACTTAAGAATTTTCTATTATAATATTGTCCATACATATAATATCGTCCATATATTAATATCGTCCCGTTCTTAATTTTTCCATATCACTGCACCTTCTAGCTGTATCGGGATGGATATGATGCTGGAGATTTGTGGTACAATAGCAAAACCAATTCTTCTGGAACATTTGTGGTACTGTTCAAAACTCTCTCTTAGACAGGGATTACTTTCGGTGTATACCATGCAACTTGTGTCCAAAGCATGAAGATATCTTCCATGGATATACACGATCATTTACTCAAATATTAGAGCACGTTGTTACTATTAAGAAATCGGATCTTGCATATTAGCAATTTTAAACAGTAGGGATAGGGTAGCAGCAAGTAAAGTAAAGTGTTTTAAATGGATCACTGCTAATGTTATTAGTTTTCTGTACTTTACACGTTAATCTTTTATTAAACAAATATAAGAATCAACCGAAACACACGTCATAGTTACAGAATTTGAGTTATGATACTTCTAGAAGTCAGATACACATTACTAGTGGAAGGAAAAGAATAAGTAAAGTACACAAGTAGTTCATATATCTTATCACCTGATGTAAAAATAGAGCGCTAGTGATAAGGCTGTAAATACATATTAGATGTACCATGGGTGAAAGAAATAGATGGAATATTTAAGTTGTTGTCTATAATTTGCTCAATATACGATACATGATAATGGAATTAGTTAAGAGGGATCACAGGTTTTTTTCCTTTGATCTTCGGCCTCTGACCAGCAAGCAGTAGTAAGACGTATTAGAGATTTTCCATGTTGATGAAAACTAATATTAATGATTGCATTCGAAAGTAATCAAATTGGCTTTTGTGCAAGTTGCAACAAAATCTCTTTTTAAAAAATGTATAGACATATTAGTGCGTGTAATTCCCATTTTAATCAGTGCTTGTGGAGGACGGTTCAGGAATTAGGACCCACTAATGATTACAAATAAATTCCAGAGGTGAAGTTCTGTCTATCATTCCTCCCTGTAAATGATGACGATGCTGGGCGGCTTTATCTCATGAAAGATCCACCACGTCACAAAAGACAATAAATATTTAGACTAATATTATAGAACCATGATTCAGCAAACCCTGTTATTTGCACATGGTGTTACTAGCATCAACAACACCGAACGAATACTCCTGTTCAAAGTAATGGACATATAGACTCAATTCATTCATAGATAAGTCCTCATGTGCACTGTTTAGTATCTCAAATGTGAGGCTATGTGCTATGACTACCTGTATAAAAGAGAAACTTTAAGTCATGAAGGCAACATCAACACATAAGATTGGACAAAAGAATAGAGAACGCATTAACCGAATATGTAATCTCAAAAAATGTTAAGAAATTCTTGAGGAAACGAGACGTTCAAAAGTTGTTGTAATTTTTGTTCGTTTCAGAGGAATAAAATCCTTATCTATTGTTTTCACCCATTTATTGTATTGTATCTATTCTTTGTACTTGTAAAATAGACTGCTAAGTCGTAGACGTATTGTGTATTCATTATTAGCTCCTTCTATTACTGAAGTATATCTTTCTCTCTAAAAGCCTGTATTATTATTATTATTATTATTATTATTATTATTATTATTATTATTATTATTATTATTATTAGGCTATTATTGTTATATTGGTTATTGTACTTTATTCAGTATTAGTTATAAATAATACTGTACCTAAATTTCATATAGCGTATTTTGTCTGAAAACTCTCATTGACTATCTCTAACGTACTGATTGAACTCTGTTATAAAACATGTCTCTAAATTACAAGTTCGTAATTTCGACTGAGTAAATTTTTAATGTTTCTTATGCTATATAAGACCTAGTTTTTGTGTAACAATTGAGACTGTGCAGTTCTTCTCTAACTAAATTACTTAAAATGTCCTCTCTCAGTTTGGAGAATAAAAAGTTGTTTCTAACAGCACCACAAATGTCTATACCCCACGTACTGCAAATGTCGATACATCAATTGTCGTGCTTCCCCTTCTATCATGCTCCGTATAATACAGATCCTTTTCAACTAATTTCCCAACTACGAGTTTCTCCTTCTCTTTCTAATTACATTTAACGTTCTTTTCTCCTTTACTATTTCTAACACTTCATTCATGTCCTGTTCGGCCCAGCTAATTCTTTCCATTCTTCTCCATACTCAAATTTTGGAAGTGTAGCCTATTTTCATCGTTTTTGCCTAATGTTTGTATTTTTGCTCTATGAAGTACATTCTTTTAAATTATGAGTCCTTTTTGTAAACCCTATTCAAGAATTTAAAAAAAAAATGACTTTTCTTCCTTCTAAATGCTTCTTTCGCCATTCATATCCTTGATTTTATTTCATACTCACACTTCATGTTCTCACCAATAATACCACATTCAGGATAAAAAACTAGAGTGAAATAAAAATTGTAATAAAAGAATATGGTTATTTAATTTATTTCATATTCAGACATATTTCTTCTTTAAACGTCACAGAAAATTGTATTAAAGAAAAGAAATAAAATTATTATATGGAGTCTATAATTTAAGTAAATATTTACAGAACAAAATTAATTTGTATCTCTTACAAAAATAAAGAAACATATAATTGATAACGACGTATTTCCAATAAATTGAATGTTTTTTATTTTAATTTTTTGAAAGAGAAAAGTTATAATTACTGTATCATATTCGGTCAATTATTTTACTGTACAATGGTCAATCAAAAGCTATTGAATTATTACACTAATTTAATTTGGTTTATTAACAAATACTTTCCTAATTCTGTAGATGGAGGACATGGTCGAATGTGAAAGATATATTCAAACATTTCGAAAAGCTAATTTAACATTAATTAAGTTCTTTTTATATAAATTAATTTTCTCTGTCATCCGTAGATTATTGCCAATTTAAAATCACAACATTTTACTGATATTGACTTGATGTGATTTTAAAATAATACCAATGCACAATGTATTCATTTCTGTGTTTCATTATCTGGATGTTTATTAGTTTGGAGATTAACGTCTCATTTAAATATTGAAAGGCTTATGCAGACTCGTACTTACATGTGATTAGCACCATACTAAAGGTTTTCACTACTGGAAGATTCAATCATTAGTCACACTCTTACTATAAACTAATTATACATAATAATGGCTCTGAATAAGACTGAGAGTCTGTAGGAAATGCTAAATGGCTTAACTTGCAAACAGTAGCACGAATAACCATACTTTCACAGAGGATCGAATAACCATAGTCTTTCGAACAAAAGGCCATTGATGTTGATTATTTACATGTAAATGCAACTGAGCTAGTTATTTGGGTAATTTCGGTTTTCTGTAATGGTGATAATATTACTATACAGGGAGGACTATAAATCACTTGGCAAAAAAGATTTGAAGTTAATTATTTTTCATCAATCACTTCTTGCAACGTATTATTAACTTAAAAAAAAACTATTATTCATGAACTATCAATAATGTATTGTTTACATCAATGAGCTACTGCTACCCTAGCCAATTGAGAACTGAATAACGTCTATACTTCCGCCTCTGTTATTCCCGCCCTGAACCAACCCAAGGTTGCTCATTTCAAGCAACCTTGGAACCAACCCACTTGTTTACCTCGCTGACCAGGAAGCACGTGAAGATAATTCAGTGTTACAACTTAGCAGAAAACTGTGAACTACTCCAATCACTTGCCCCTGTACGGCTTTTCCTTATTGGTGTGACGTGGCAGCAGTCGAGTGCTTTCAAGGACATTAAGTCATAAGCAACCAACGGCATTCCTCGCTGTCTGGCTCGGTCTTTTGCTTTAGACAATAATGTATGTGATTGGAGGATGCACGACTACCTAGGCTCTACTACGTTGATCAACAGCCTTTGGAACAACAGGGGTGAAGGAGAAATTTTGACATGCAAATCATATGTGAAATCCACTTCTACAACCCTTGCTTATAGGAATATCATTTCATAAATTAGAATAATAACATTTTTGATTGTCGAATATAAAACTAAAGAATTCTCAGTGTTTAAATCGTCAGAACCAAAATATCTAAAACATTTCTGTATGCATAAGTTACTTACTTATAGTCCAGTTACCTCTGTTACCTCTGTTTCTTTGGCACGTGGACTTAGGCATATAAGAATTTGCCAATTCAATATATATATATATATATATATATATATATATATATATATATATATATATATATATATATATATATATATATATATATATATATATATATATATATAAACTTTTGTGATTACTAATAGATTTCATGAATTCTGGCATTAATGTGCAAAGATCACGTCAAACCTAAAAGAAGTCAGATAAATAATTCTGGTACTCTCCATCACTGAAGGAAGACTGCTTAGTGAGGATGATAACTCTATTGATATTAGATTGCAACACATTTATTTTAACACACTGAACTTTAGCACATAACACTAAATAACATTTCATTCCCAGAATAATAAAAATACATATCTTTTCCCAATCGTTCTATTTCACAGCTTCAACTATAAAAGAATAACTTTCTAAATAGTTATTGTATATTGCGTTTTTCACTTCGATATTTTGTGAGCTTCTGAATTCTCTGAAAGGGAGAAGCTCGCACTACATATGTACTCTCTTTAAAGATGTCTCTATCCTTCCTTTCTTTGTCTAAGAGTAATGGTCTCTCTGCGGGATGAATAATTAGACTACTATATTCAACTGCTATGACTTTACTTATTAATATATCAATAATTATTAAGTGCAACTTCTTTCCAGTAGTTGTACAATAAACTACAAACTTCTAAGATTCTTTTGACACTCTTCATTCTTTAGTGCCTTTCTGATTTAGTCTATATATATATCGTGATATTAAAATCTGTTCTTTATTTATTGTCGCTGCCATATTACAGTAGTCGAATTTGCGCTTGTATATCCAAGCCTTCCCTTTGGTGGTGAAAATGTGAAGCTATCATGAAAACAATGTCATGTGGATGTTGTTTTTGAACTTCTGCTTTGGTTACTACATTTTTACTTATTATCACAGAGTAAACTAGATTACATCTACACAATGGTTATATACAGATACTTATATACATTTTGTTAGCTATTTCATTTTGACATGGAGTTGTCATTCTCCAGAAACGATAAAAACAGTGGCTTTTCTGGGTTTGATGGTCATTCTTCTGCTCTCCAAGCAGGTTTGCTAAGCTCTACCCACCAATACCAGAAGCAACTTTGGGTTTATTTTAACATACAAACTAAAATATTATACAAGGTGTTAAAAGCAACAATGAGGGAGGGTAATGGGAATAGACAAAATATTTATTCTCCGTGGTACTTTACAGAAACATGGGTATTATTGTTGATTATAATTATTAATAATAATTACCAAATATTTCATCTGGTTCTCCTGTCTGAAAAACTAGCATCTTATCGTTAGGCTCTTTCCAAGTCAGTGTTGCCACAGTTCTAGTTCTGGAGTGGGCTGAAAAATAGAACCAAATTGAAACAAAAAGGGCTGAATTCATTATTTTATACCAGTGTAATATATGGCTCTATAACACGAAACTGAAAGAGGTAAAGTTGTAGAACTCCCCCTCTTCCAAGAGTCCAAATCAAGAAAGTGCTCTTTTTAAAAATTATTTCTTAAAACAACCAAATAGGAGGACCTAGAACAACCGTGGAAGTAGATGAAATTTTTCTCGCAGGAAGTATAACAGAGGCTGCAAATTAAAAGGGAAAACAGTTATCATATTTGGTATGTATTGCAAGGAAACCTAAAGTGCCTCTACTTCCTGTATTATGGCCATATATATATATGGCCACAAAGTTCGTAGCGTTATGCGGTGCAACGTCACAGAATGAGTGTTTAACAGTATATTTTAAGAGTCAAACACACAGTATGAGTAACGTGAGATGTAGGAAAATTTTTACTGACACTTTTGAAAATGTGACAAGTATTTGTTAAATGGTGTTGAATTGGGTAGAATTGTACCAACTTTTTCACAAAAGGGGCTAAAAACGCAAGCGTGGTACCAACGGGCCGATGAATGACAAAAAGGGCTGAATTCGGTACAACTGTACCAAGTGTGGCAACACTGTCCCAAGTCGAATGCACGCTCTTCTCACAACTTAGGTAGGTGAAACATGTACTACTATTGGAGAAGAAGAAGGTGTAAACACAGTGGTTGTCTGCGATCAGTTGTGTTGTGTTAATGATTTGTGTGTGTGTGTGTGTTTTCATGCATGTCGGTTTTGAGGTTTGCACATTAGATCTTTAAGTTTTCTTCAACATTTGCTACAAAGAATAAACATTTAAATGTCATTATTCATATAGCACTTAACAAGTATTTTTTGACATAGTAGGTAATCGTGTTTAGTTCTTGGCTTGGTTTTGTGACACAATATTTTGTCTAATGAGTACGAGAGTGATGAAACCGGGTATCGATGGTTGGCTATTACTCGGATTTATCCCACCAGTTCCTGGAGATGAAATAGCTAAATTGTGTTATCGTTTAAGTAGAGCTAACTATTCAATTTGAAAATAACAGTTAGGCCTAAAAGTATTTTAAAAATTAACGTAACACTACAAATTATTATTTGTGTAAGGTTCATATGTCTGAAAATGTTGCAGTCTGAACGGTTTCTAACAATAGAATCTACAAAACACTAATAATGTTTCATCTTAATTGTATTAATTATTTATATCTAGAAAATAAGTGATACTATACTAATAACAAAGTGAGTACGATTGTTGTGAAATCTGAAAATACCACAGAACAAAATTAAAGCCTTAATTTAAAGAGATCCCTAAAAAGAAACTACCTAAGCCTAAGCCAACTTTAAATTGAAGAATTTTGGTCTACTATAAATTTTTCGTGGCGTTGTTTTACAAACTTTATGTCTATATTTTTTTCTTTTCAGATTTGACGATCCTTAGAAATTATAAACGGAAATTAGACCAACAATCATGGAGTCAAGGAAGTATGAAATAAGTCAACATAACTATTTCTTTCGTAAATGTTACCACTCAATAACATGTTTTAGAGGGGCTAACTTCAGTTAATCTTACATTCATTATTACACCACAAAAAACAACTGAAAGTTTCAAGGAGTTGAAAGTAGTCACAGTGAAGCTGAGCTCTCTGACTAATCCATAATTACGAGATTGATGTGAGCTACAATACAAATGTACGTTAATTAAAGAAAAATGTTATTTATCATTTGTACACAAGATTTACACTTGTAGTCGGTTTTACTTCATCAGTAGGGTGAACTCGGGAGATCTGGCACTTTAGAGCTCAATTTGTAAGTCATAATGGAAACATGATTTTATACTTGTCCTATGTGGTACTTTACAACACTAAGTTTGTGGAAGCTTAGTACGACAAAGTTTATTACTTTTTTCTTGCTGAAATAATTTACAGAGATGCTTTGTGTTCATAATTCCTAACTTTTAGTGGTCTCTTTTTATCACAAATTATTTGAATTGCCGTTCTATTGTATAACAATCTATATTTTAGTACATGTCGTTATTTACCAAGAAGTTGTCGAAGTTTCCCAACATTTCGTATGCTTGTCCTTTTATCAATATTTATTGAAGTTATAATTACGCTACGTAAACGATTAGGTTATGTTACATTTGTCTAAAAATATCTTTCAAATATATGTATAAAAATGATGTCACGTGTTTAAATTTTTGGGTCAAATCCACTTATGATTTAGGAGTTGCATTATAATGAATAACTAAAGAATTAAATTGTAGTTTTCTAAAATACAGAAGAGCTAAAGTATGGAGTATTAGAAAACCTCTCAAAACAGTATATGATAAATGCAAAACAATGGTAATCAATACTGTCTATAAAATCGCCCTTTCCCAGTTTACATTAAGGAGGTAACCGGAATCACTGTTTTATACGTGCACGAAACTAATGTTCTATATATCTAGGCATTGAGATTAAATGGTGCATGAAAATAGTTTCCCCGTAAGTGCTAAGGTAAGCTAGCAATCTACATATATGTATCCGTGTACATAAATGCATGTTGTCTAAATGCACACACTTTTTCTCCTTTCTTTATAGCGTCTGGTTACGTCTAGCTACCAGTATCTCCTATGCTTCGGAGAACCACTGGCATTTAGTTGTCGCTTGCATAAAATTTACGACTCTCCCCGGAAGTTATAAAACCAGGAGAACAAATTAACAAATTTTATTGTGTTTACCTCTTTCCGTCTCATCTTCAATGACTTCTTTTTTATTCTTTTTATTGAAAAAACGCAAAAGAAAGAATTTCCATTTCTTTTGTTACAATCCCTAGCCCCCACTGACCTTACACTTCATTTCTCTCTTTTTTATTCCTTTATTTGTTTCTCTCGTTATTGGTACTTGGCGTAACAATTATATCGCTAAAATGGTCTGAAAAGGCTCTTCCGAATGGTATAATAAAGAACCCATTGAGTACATCCATTTTGACGTTTTTGCAAAACATGATGAACACACAAACACAGTAAAATAAATACATAAATAAAGGAAGTTTTTTGCGATCACTTGCAAATTGCTCGCTGCACAATAAAACGTTTTAGCGTTTCTTTCAAATGCTAAGACGTGTCTCTTTTTTAACTCACACACAGAGATAAACTATGTTACATGTTTGCTCTATTGACAGGATAATTGTTCGTGAAAATATACCTTTAAAAAAGTTTCTAACTTGTTAAATAAGAAAGGTCGGTACTTTAATCTAACAAACACACTTCTTCACGATATAGACAGTCCAATTCTGTAATGGTTTGCTTGCGTGTAAAGAAAGGTACGATTTATATGTTCTGGAATTACCATTGCGGAGGAAGGACATACCCAATATAGTTTGTTTTAAAATATGGGCTTTCTATCTTCTTTTCCATATTCCTTCCTTTGTAAGCCCTATAAATTTAATTCCGTTGGTAGAGTACGAATCTAAAGAACTGAAATTTGTTTGGGAGCGAACTCCTCAGACCAGAGATGGAGTGTATCAGTGGTTGTGGGTCAATAGGGTGGGTCTACTACCCACGTTGACCAAATACCCACCATGACCCAGTCTGACCCACCAACTCACCATGACCTCTGACCCATCGACTCTGATCTATAGAGCCACTCTGCTCAGTGCATTGTAAACAGCATCTTCTGAACACTGACGAATTTGTCTACGTTTTACTTTCAAGGCCTCTATTTTTTTCTCTCTCCATTTGTTTCTATTTATTTAACTGACATGAGTATATCTAACTGAAAAAAGAACTTCAGACACTTTTATATATTTATATTTGTAATTGTAATAATAGCAATAGGACTTACTACTTGGCTTTCGAGACTCAGCCAGTACATTTTTTGAGAAGCTGACTACTGGAAAAAGTATATTTTTGAGTTACTTCTAATATAGGACTTATTATATAAGTAAATGAATGTAACTATGTACGGCCGATCATCACGGCCAAAGGTCAAAGCCAAATGAAATTACTTTTGGTGTATAGTAGACCCAATCCCAACTGACAAGTGAGATGTTATATCCTTTTCATTATAATATTTATCCTAAGGTGGGGTGGGAGTCTGAAATTTTGCGAAAAACGGATCATGTAATAAATGGGTGACGGTGGGTGCTGGGTCAATGGATTGTGGGTCAATGAGTCGTGAGTCACGTTTGGTCAATGGATCATGGGTCACGGTTGTTGGTGAGTCAGTGGATTATGGACCAAGTTTTCATTGACCCACGCCATCTCTGCTTCAGAGATTTGCGAAGTAACGTTGAAAAATATATTAGTTTCTCGATTAACATCGAAATCACGCACGCAGTATTCTATGGTCGAAATTAAGCCGAAAGCATGGTAGTACAGTACTTACCTTTGGTTCAAGGTTCCCTGATTTATGGTGGACAACATCGATGTATATGAGTTTTCTTGGAGTTCTACCGTTTCCTCCCACATTTTCATTCCACAAAATATTTCATAATCTTTCACTCTCATTAATCTTTTGTCTCTTTTAGCCTAAAAGTCATAAGTGTTACATAACTGTTCCATCAGAATCTTGATCACAAGTCAACAAACTTTTCAATCACTCTACATTACGTTGTGGTTGTAATAATTTTATTTTATTTTATTACAAACGAAGTCAACGACCTAAAGTTACTAAATTTCAATAATATAAATAAATATGGTTGTCAAGTCTGAATGACCACATCTGAAAATTGTAATAAAACTTATACAACACGTTAGTGCTCGTAAGCAGCCCTGACAAAAAAATTATAAAGCGTGTACTTTATTACTCGTTACCCGTTACATCACCCGGGCGCGGATTACAGCATTTTACACGTAATCCACAGCCTCCATGGAGTTGGCACCTTTTTCAAGGGATCCTCTATCAGCCCTTTGTACGCACTCTGCTTTGTAGGGTTCTTCAGCCCACCTGATCATTATGGATTGTTAAAATAGGAGCAGAGCCAAGATTCGTCTGACTAGAGGATGCGTTGCTGTTAGTTTCTAGTCCAGTGACGGTGATCTCTCGCCCACGACAGGTAATTTTTCTTGTCTATGGTATTCAACGTGGAGCGTATCCCGGAACGCTACTGAATATGCTTAGACCATGTACAGTTGTCGTTGCATGATTCGCTCAGAGACTTGACGACTGGGTTCTATATTATACATACTCCTGCAGCAGTTCTTGTCGGGTTTGGAACCGTGTAGAGGTCGCTAATCTTCCCAGACATCTATGGTCGCGCTCGGATATGAGGAATTTACTGCCACTGTTGCTCCAAGACGATTGATATCTGCTAGACATCCTTCACTATGTATGTATGTATCGTATGTATGTAAATCAACCAATTACAAAGTAGAGAAGGATTGTCTCAGAAAATTTCACAAAAAAAATGAGTCAAGCGGTAACTGTTTCATATAGCCTCACTACCTAATAAATAGCGTTGTCCTTCAGATGAAAAGCCCCTTTAAAATTCAAAAGTAGACGAGAAACATGAAACTTCTGGCCTCTTTTTTTAGACAAGAGTCGAAACACACAAGAAATTTCTTAAGTCTCATGTGCAATACTATTTTACCTATGTCTCAACTTTCAAACACTGTTTTAGTCTTGTATGATTCGTAGTATAAACAACTATAAATTGTTAAACTGTTTGTGTTAAGATAATGAAGAACATTTATCAACGTTTATAGATAACAAGTCATTACACTATATATATGGTTTAAATGTTGTTACAGCACATATTTTGTGAGCCTCTCTTGACGGCGAAAGATTCTGATAACTTCTAGATGAAATTAAGAAAAAAAATCAGGTCATAAATTTCGTAGATTAATATACAAAACAAAATTAAAAATTCCTCGAGAAGAGACGAAATGAGAAAGAATTCTTTGAGAATCGATACAGGACGAGATTTCTACAAACTTTATGAAAGCAACGAGATGACTCGTCTGGTGGGCAACATTTTGCAGAATGGGACGCTAAACTTCAATCCCACCACCAACATACCCTTGAAAACCGAGAACTTATCACCTTATTTTAGAATTTATACCAAACAGATATCCTACAGGAAACAAGCTTTTGACTATGATACTAATTTACTTTCTGTAATATTGACATATCAAAGAACTTGAACATGAGACGATGGTTGTTCCAATAGCCTCACATATATTTAATAATATTCATAATAGCATCCAAGGAATAGTTTAAAGTCTATGATATTCTTAGCGTTTACCGAGAAAATTCCAAAAAATGAAACATGTATATATATGTAAGTGAGTGTAAATCATGCTTCAATTTCTTTTACAATTCGCAAAATTAAGTTTATTCATGAACTTAAACATTGATAATGTACAATAGTTATGCATCTTATTAAGACAGAACTTCACTGAAATGAACATTAATCCAGCATTTTATTATAACGCTACGAAGACAACAAGACAACAGTGTATAGTGTGGTTAGTGAGGTATGGCCCAAAATTATGATTAACTCCCAAACTTTATTTTCGGTTTAACTAATAGACCTACAATATTGTCCAAATATGACATAATATGATATATGGATTGATATATCATATCGAGCTGAACAAAATTAGATTCTTGAGTGTAAATTCTCATGCACGTTGTTCGCGAAAAATGAATATTTATTGGACTAAAATTATATCACTCATTGCCAGCAATTATTGATAGGTTTTGTTTTGCCGGAACAGGTTGTTTATTTATATAGGTATGAATCGTATTTGTAAATAATACACTATTACGTAGCAGAGTCTATCAATTGTTGTTTGTCTTCTTTCCATCAGGACACCTACATTCCTAACTGTGACGCACACCACTTATAAAATACTAGTGAATCAAGAAAGAAATTTTCAATAGTCTTCTTCAAAGGAATTTTCAAAAGTCCTTCTTCAAAAGAATTTTCAATAGTCTTCTGTAAAGGAATTTTCAAAAGTTCTTCTTCAAAAGAACTTTCAATACTCTTTTGCAAAGGAATGTTCAATAGTATTCTTTAAAAGAATTTTCAAAAGTCCTTCTTCAAAAGAATTTTCAATAATCTGCTTCAAAAGAATTTTCAACAATCTTCTTCAAAGGAATTTTCAAAAGTCCTTCTTCAAAAGAATTTTCAATAATCTGCTTCAAAAGAATTTTCAACAATCTTCTTCAAAGGAATTTTCAAAAGTCCTTCTTCAAACGAATTTTCAATACTCTTTTGCAAAGAAATTTTCATTAGTATTCTTCAAAGAAATTTTTAACACTTTATTACAAAAAAATTTTCAAATAAATTTTTAATACTCCTCTTCAAAGGAATTTTTAATAGTCTTCTAAGAAGGAATTTTCAATACTTTTTTTGCAAAGGAATTTTCAATAGTATTCTTCAAAGGAATTTTGAAAAGTCCTTCTTGAAAAGAATTTTCAATAGTCCTCTTTAAAGGAGTTTCCAAAAGTCCTTCTTCAAAAGAATTTTAAATACTCTTTCTCAAATGAAATTTCAATACTCTTCTTCAAAGGAAATTTTCAATAGCCTTTTTGAAATAAAATTTCATTACTCTTCTTCGAAGTAACGCCAATAGTTGTGGTGTGAGTGTACGGAAGACTGCAAAATTATATGTAGCAGAAAGGTTCTTTTAGATTTTCTTTTCGTAAGACTAGGATACTAAGGTTGACAAATGTATTCTTCTAGCAACTGTCACGTCTACGACCTCCAAATAACGGAGAAGGAATTACCTCAGAAGTGCGTGGGTTGTATTCTGTAAAGTATCTGATGTCTAATTAAGATTTCTAAAGATTTTTTTTAAAACCATCATGAAAGTAAATACATTATGGATATTTTTTTCTGTAATACATACAATTTGTATAAAATAAATCATAATTTATAATAACATTTTGTATAACCTGAATAAAGAAACACACTTAAGGATGAAAAAGATTGCAAAAAAGCGTAGTAATTGCGCTCATTAATATATTAGCTTTTCCTGCATACTAACATTTGACAAAACACAATTGTAATTTTATACAATCACTAATACATAAGAATGAAATGAAATGCAAAAATTAAGCATGAAAAAGATACGAAAGGAAGAGGAAGTGAAAAAGAAGAATAGAAGATGGAAATAAATCATGTGAAATGGAAGCTTATTTTCTTTTATTTTTCTTTCTTCTTATTTCCTGGTTTGTTGTTAGAGACAAATGTTGAACTTTTCTTCAGCTGCGACAACTTACAGCGTTCATATATCATTTTATATATATATATATATATATATATATATATATATATATATATATCACAACAAAACTTCCTTTTTTTCTTTCTTTTTAAGATATTATAAATATGTAAATGTCTTCCCTTTGGTGAAGCTTGAAATAAAAAAAGCACTTCTTCATTTCAAGTCAACATAAACGATGTATTTCCATATGAGATAGAAATGTGACCTTGTTTTGTAGGGCAGAAATTGGGGTTCGAAACTACTAGGAATATATATATATAGGTTGGCCGCCCACCGCTGAAACCAGTTGAAATCCATACGAAGCATGGGCTTGTACAATCAATTTAAGTGAATTGAAACACTCTGTGTAAAACCAGAACTGACACTATAATCTGCGAGGCGAGTTTTAACCCTAGGTCGTCGTATAAATCTTCGCACATGATAACGGACTTTGAATTATTGTGAAGACGTAATTTTCACCAGAGAATCAACAATATAGCATAGCATAACCGGCTGAATTTGAAATACTGGCTGAATGTGGTTTTGTGTTATCCTGTTCCAGTAGCAAGCATTATTGTTTCATAAATGCAGGATATTTGTGGTGTACTGCAGGATATCTGATCTTAACTGTTTGGAATAAAGATCGGCAATAATGGTTCCACCATACTCAGAGAATGATTTTGTGCTCAAAACAGCCTTATTTGATGGCTGGGTTTGGAAACTTGCCATTTCTCAATCACTGTTTCCGAAAAACACTCACTTCTCGTTGCACATGGCAATGAATTTCAGGAAACGTATTATGCAGATTTTGCAGCTGCTGTCAGCGCACATTCATTGTTCTCACTAGTGATCAGTGATGCCAACCTGAAACATTATGAAATCTCATGTCGAGAGGCAGAATCTCCCATTTTACGTATAAATTTCCCACTACTAATTTATAGTATGCTATAAATATTAAAAATTAAATTTCTCTGTGTTAGTTACTTTTTACAATATCTAAATGAATAAGTCGTAAATTCCGATCTTCTCGAAAAATCCCATATATGCTGCTTTTTATCCCTTTCCAAGAAAATAAACTCAAAAACTCCCACGATATGGGATTTTTCCCACAGGTTGGCATCACTTCTAGTGATTACAATCCGGCAGCTCCTCATGGTTTTCTCCAGTTCGTGAAGGTGACAGACATGCTATAGTGGACTGGGCCAAGCTAAGTTCATAAGAAAATTGTCGTTATTCACTGTACCTTTCCTTTTCGCATAACAAATATTTTGGGTTGCTGCCGCAGCGTTATGCTTGAGTTTGAACTCATGAAGTAACAGTTCACATATCACATGTTCTTCGTCACTCATCGTCACTGTGCCACTAAAAAAATGACTGAAGGTACTGAGATAGTGAAGGTCTCCGTGTTAAATAGTTTGCTAGTCACACTACTTTTTGACTGAGTTTGACCTTTTACTTAACGGTCGATCTCGGGTCGAATAAAAATATTGCAAGACCTATGACTGAGCTTTATATAATATCAATAATAACAGTTAAATTGGGCATTAACATTCAATTTTTAGTGCTCACTCCATGTTAGTGAAACATACGTATTCAAGTTTTCTTCAATGAAAAGCGAAAGCTTATGGGGAAAAATAAAGGGATAAAACGTCTCTGTAATGTAAGCGGTTCTTAAAATGTAATATGCTTTAAAGTAAAAATACACATGAGCGTGGTTACTTGAGAATCTATAATACTCGTAGTGTGTCTTTATTGATGATCTAGTTGAAAAGAACTGAAAATCCCTTATATATTAAATATTATTTTTTTTTTACCTGGAACTCACATACATATGTAAAAGAAAGTATGCAGTTATTGCGTATGTAATCGTTTCTGTTGAATATACTGTTGTGCACATACAATAGATAAATAGGGGAAACGATGCATGATACACATACCATAATATTAGAGCATCTGTTATTCATGAAGAGAGCTGTAATATAGTGGGATATTAAGAGCACACATTTCAAAAAAAAAAAAAAAAAAAAAAGCAAAGCAAACGTAGAAAAAACGAACAGTCATCAAACCAGGAAGAACCCAAATGAAAGAAATCCAAAAGCGGATTAACAAGGTTTTTTTTAAAACCGTGAAACTGGAAATAAATCATGCAGAAATATTAGTTATGTTTTGAATATGTATATATTTTACCCCTTCTTATGTATTTTGTACCTTGTTGCACAAAATAAATAGAATTTTTCTCTTCTTCCTACTGCCTCATCTCTAATTTTAAATTCAAAAGACTTCTTCCAAACCTTAATATGAATTCTTGCTAATTTATCATACTCTTTTGCACAGAAAATCCGGAGTTTTAATCTTCTCTCTTCTTCTTCCTTTTTCCCGAATAAATTTCCGTTAAATTGTTTTGTTTTCTTGTACGTATCTCATAATTGGTAAGTAAAGACGAAATGTCCTTTTCCGTCATGTAATCATTTATTCCTTTATTTTGTTTTTAGTAAATGTAAATTTATATGGAGAAGAAAATATATGTAGGCCTATGTTCTGCAAACCAAGGAGGATATTGACTTCCATTGTATCTTTTGTACTGGTATGATAATTAAAGTTGTGGTAAATTGTTTAGCTCTCTTCCGCATTGAACTACGTTATTATTTCACATATATATATATATATATATATATATATATATATATATATATATATATATATATATATATATATATATATGTGTGTGTGTGTGTGTGTGTTTGTGTGTGCGAATGTTTGGCTACGGACATATAATTTGAAGTAGTCACCAACTACCTCTATAAAAGTCGCAAGATTCTGTACATGATTTTTGGATAGGGCACATATTAGTTCCTAAGCAAAGTCTTGACCCGACTACGGTAGGTCCCATAGTTTTGGAACTATGGACATTTAAAGTTCATTTTTTTTATATTTTCGGCAGCTATACTCAAAAAGGAAGCGTTTGTGCACCCAGGTTGGTCTATACTTTTTGTCTTATCTTGATGATCACCTTCCAAACGTTGTCGGTCTTGTTTCGAAACATAGACAGACACACAAACACACACACACACACACACACACACACACACATATATATATATATATATATAGATATAGATATATATATATATATATATATATATATATATAGATATATATATACAGGGTTTTCATAAAGTCTGGACGGATTAATTTTGCTTATAATTTTCATAAAAATGCTCATAATGAAATCAAATAAAGTGCAAACGGTAGCGGAAGGATCAAATTTTTGGTTGGCAACACTGTTAGATAAGCGGCAACTCTGAGAGAGTTAGCCCTAAAGTGAACGTTTGGTGCGCTGTGTCCTATGATCATCTGATTGGACCGTTCTTTTTTGAAGAGGAGACCGTGAATGGAGATTTGTACCTGGATATGTTGCAGAAATACCTCATTCCGGAACTGGAGGCACGTGGAATCCAGAACGACATCGTATTCCAACAGGACGGGTCACCCCCTCACTATGCAATCAAGGTGAGACAGTTCCTTGACGATAAATTCCCTAACCGATGGATTGGGAATGGCGCCCAGTTGGAGGTGTGGCGGGGAATGAAATGAGCTGGTGCAGATTACAGGTAAAAATTTAATCCTTCCGCTACCGTTTGCACTTTATTTGATTTCAATATGAGCATTTTTATGTAAATTATAAGCGAATTAAATCCGTCCATACTTTATGAAAACCCTGTATATATATATATATATATATATATATATATATATATATATATATATATATATATTCAGGTACGGATCCAAGGGAAGGGCTATAAGGACTATAGATAAAGATATAAGGAACATCACACGAGGAAGGATCGGAAACTAAAGTTACAAGGCCGATATCTCTGGAGTTTCGCCTTTTATACAGGAATGTGGAGTGTGCGGTAATTTTACTACGTAGAGTTGGCAACTGTCTACAGTTTCATCCACCCGGCATCCACGGCACTAGCTGTAGGTAAACACTAATGGCGACCCGTTTGCAGAACTGATCTCGCGAAGGAGTCCGCTCATGTCAGTTATTCGATTTCTGCAGGTGAAACATGTAACCGTGGCTCAAATTCACCGGTAGCTGGTAGAGGTTTACGGACAGAACTTTTCACCGAGGGCGTCATCTTCCTTCATGACAACGCAGTCTCATATACAGCCCGGAAGACCACCACGCTATTGAAGGAGTTTCGCTGGGACATCATCGACCATCCTCCCTACAGCCGGAAATCGCGTCAAGCGACATTCACCTGTTCCCACACTTGAAAGAGGACCTAGAAGGCTGTCACTTGGCTTCGAACGAGGAGGCGAAACACTTCGTACAACGTGGCTGAACACACAAGGACAGGATTTTTACTAAAGATATGCGACGTTGACTTGATCCCTAGTCTTCCGTAGCAAGCGCTTCTGTCGGCTGAAGGAATTCCACTCACTTTCTGTCACTTAGCAACAGCTGAACCCTTATTGGCTCAACGCGTGGGTGTGTGAGGGTGTGAGCTTTAGTTCGCATTTTTGCCACGGCTCAAGACATTTTGGCAGCACAATAGGAGAGAATCTTCAAACCCATCCCACGATGCGACAAGTGCCTCAGCCGATATGGAGATTATGCCGAAAATAATCTGTTGGCTGCATTGGTTTTGTGAAATAACATATACACGTTTCACTGCAGGCTTTGTAACCTTACTTTCAGTTCACCTATTGTAAATTAACCAAATTAAAATTAAATCTTAAGTTTTAGTAAGTTTCCCTAAGAAATCATCATTTTTGATTATAGCAATTTTTCCCAAGTGGTATTTGGGTCACCGTTAGAATAAATCAAACAGCAACAGATGCAATCTGCTATTTAACACCATATATTTTTCATATACAGTAAATAAATAAATATGTAATCTATTCCGTCAGAGTAAAAAGTATGAACTATACCAGATTGAAAACTAACTTGATACTTTCAAAACGTCATATAAAAATCTCTTTTTCTCAATTTTCTCGATAACTTCGCATGAGAATTAACCTTATAGTAGATAACCTTCTTAACCTCAAGTCCGTGGTCCTGGCTTCGATTCCCGGCCGATTTTGGCCTTCACAAAATGTCGTAAGTCAATCTAAACGCGTGATGTGACGGCCGCTAGGTCTAGAGAGTTCCTGATATGTTTATGAGAGACAGGGTGATACACCGCGCTGACAAAGTGTTAATCACAAGGCTGAACGTAGTTACTACGTAAAAAAACAATGGTATTCTTAATAAGTAACTTTTTCTTTGCCTGATGAGCATTAAAGATCAAATTAGAACACTAACGTAGCACTTTGCACCAGTGGTGCTGTCGGTAGGGGTAGAGGTGGCATCTAAACTAGATACCCCAATATTGTATAATTCTTTACGTGCAGAAGCGAAAATTTTGGAAGCGCTAACAAATGAGAGCGCTTTGATGTTGGTGGGGGACTGGTGCCTCAACTTGATGCACCAATATCTCATATCTCCTTTTGTGTACAAACGAAAATTTTGCGTGAACAAACGTGCATAAAACGTGATGCAGAAACATCTGAGACCATTTTGGGACCAGCTGGAGTTGGTGGAGGGCTGGGGTCTAAACTAGATACGCAAATTTCTCAAATTTCCTTTTGTGCACAAACAAATCTTTTATTTACATAAATGTGCACGAACGATGCACAAATGATTGAGACTATTTTGGTAAAGTTTGTAAGACGTGTTTTGTGTGGGTGTATGTGTGTAAGGGGGAAGTTCAGTCTAAACGCATATATGTGGATTGCTTTCAACGCTCATATTCCCTTACCTGAATTGTTTAATTTGTCTTTGCTGCTTTTCGAATGTTCACAGTTCCCTTTCCTTCTATAGCACGGATTTCTTCTGAGCTTCCATAGATATTACCACTTTCTTAAATAATTTTTAACACTATTCAAACAACCACTTGATACAGCCTAGCTTGAACGTGTGACATTGACTATTATACATAAACAGGCATTGTAGTATGGGTCTATCTATGTGAAAACTAATATGCGATGCACATCAAATTAACTCATAGGTACGCTTTTCACGTAACAGGAACAATATGATACATTGGAGTGGATTAAACCAACTCACCTACTCACCCATGTATATGGTCCCGAGTAGATTACGCTTATCTTTGGTTCACGTTGTCCATAGTCGAAGTTCCAACCCTTTTCCTAACAAGAAGTTAGGGTTCCGGGTGTTTCTGACGAGGGACACTTTTCCTATAGTCTTTCTATCCTCATCCTTTTGTTCGAGCCTCTATGACATGGTATTAATTTTACGAAGTCTAAACCAGCGTGAAATACTCCCAAGAGTAAGTAATAAAGCAAAACCAATCTTTCAGATAACGATATTTTGTATTGCTGTATTTATCATTTTTGCTATTATTGTTCAAGTCGTATTTATTTTCTATGATTATTTACGAGAAAGCTGAATATATGTATATGATGAGTGCTTACATTTGATACCACTAAAAAAACCCTAAATGAATATTTAATACAATATAATCCTCTAAACTCTAGGAAAGGAAAAAAGAGAGAGGGAGAGAGACAAACATAGGGATACATAATCTGTTGGGGATACGTTGATACATGATGGATGAAATCCATTTGAAATAAGCGGGATGTTAGTGGTTAATAATAAGAGAAGCATCCATTATCGAAAAAATATATTAGATATATTCCTGATACAACGATCACTAAATAACGAATACAAAATCGTTGGATATTTAACATCTTTGGATTAGTTTAGTAATATTTTCATTAAAAAAAAAACAAAAGTGCTACATATTCAAATAGTTATCAGAATTCTACCATATTACGTATTATTATTATTTAACGAAAAAAAGTGTTACATACACAGACAGTTATCAAAATTTGCCATATTACATATTAGCATTTAACGCAAAAAGTGTTACATACACAGATAGTTATCAAAATTCTGCCATATTTTGTATTAAAGTTTAACAAAAAACAGATAGTGATCAAAACTCTGCTGTATTACTCATTAGCGTATAACGAGAAAAGTGTTACATATACAGATAAGTACGAAAATTCTGTCATATTATATATTAGCGTTTAACAAAAAAGGTGTTACATATATTGATAGTTTTGTAAATTCTGTCATATTACATATTAGCGTTTAACAAAAAAGTGTTCATATACTGATAGTTATCAAAATTCTGCCATATAACGTATTAGCGATAAACGAAAAAAAAAAGATGCTTCATACACATAGTTATCAACATTCTGACGATTTCGATAAGAAAAAATGTATCACTTATACAGATACTGGTCAAAACTCTGCCATATTACGTATTAGCATTTAACGAAGGAGAAGTATTACATAGAGTTAACAGAATTCTGGCATATTACGCATTAGCGTTTAATGAAAAAAGTGTTATATATACAGATAGTTATCAAAATTCTACCGTATTACGTATTATTATCATTTATCGAAAAAAAGTGTTACATACACAGGCAGTTATCAAAATTTGCCATATTACATATTAGCATTGAACGCAAAAAGTGTTACATACACAGATAGTTATTGAAATTCTGCCATATTGTGTATTAAAGTTTAACAAAAAAAAGTGTTACATATACAGATAGTGATCAAAACTCTGCTGTATTACTCATTAGCGTATAACGAGAAAAGTGTTACATATACAGATAAGTATGAAAATTCTGCCATATTATATATTAACGTTTAACAAAAATGAATGTTACATATATGGTATGTTTGAGCGTCAAAATTCATCCGTAGCTTTCGAGAAAATAGAAATAAAAGCAATTAATTTGTTAACGTAAAATTGTTGTGCGAAAAGCGTGTTACTTATTGAGGTGACACTGATAGTGATAAGGCCTCATTAAACACTTCATTATAGAGTAGCAAAACGACAGTACAGAACACAGCGCAGTCAATAGACCATATTGATTATAACAAGTTAATGTGCTTATGGGTAAATTGCCATGTGTAGTTTTCGAGAAAATAGATAAAGCAAACTTCTGTGGCTCTAAAAATATGTCGTTTATTGTCAATAATTATAATATTGACAGTTTTTATTTTACTGGAAAAAATATTCATTTATGTAGTGTATATGTAGATACTAACTTCGAAGTAGTTTTCTCTCGTGATTCCATGGACAGATACATTAAAAAATAGTTTCATTGGATTCAATCAAATTATTGTATTATAAAAAGTGCAAACAGAAATGTTTCCATGCATTTAAATATTTTACTACTGATATGATCATTAGTTTCTTTTATAGAAAAAGAATTTCTCAAGTCTGAGGAAAAAAAAAAACAATTTCAAAAGAGTGGGATTTACTAAAGAACTAACATCTACAAAACAAGCTACTCAGACGTTGTATCAAATCTTGTTTTCGCTTTGTCTTATATGTGTCTTGTTTATTTTTCCTCTCAGATTGACCTTTGACCAAAGGCTATCTTCCAATTAACTGTTGCATTTCCTAAATTGGATTATTGTTGGTTCTCATCCGGCCTTGATAGCAATCACATTGCTCCAGAAAGCTGTATTGGAGCTTGATAATTCAATTAAAAGACGGGAACAGTAGTAACACAATGAATGGATATAAACCGGATATAGTACTTTATTATCAAGATAAACTTTTTGGGTTACTAACTTCAGGTAGTGTTTTGAGCCGGAAACAAACCTAAGATAACTGTGCTATTTTCTTGCTTTTTCTAGTCAAATGTACGGCATCACTTAGAAAGTTATTTGCTGTTTTCGGAGATGATAGAAAAAAGGTTGATATATGATAACTTGCTTTGTAGATCAGTGAAATAATTGGATAGCTACGTCTAATATTACCTACAATCAGCCATAATCAGTGAAAGAATGAATGGATCTTTCAGTTTGACTTGAGAGAATTATGCCCTGTAGACTAAATTAAACGAATGATTAATTAATTTGAATGATTACGAAAGAATCAGTGAAATGCGAATTTGGTAGGAAATGGAAGAACCTTGAGAAGATCCATAGAGACAATGTTGTCCAGTGCAACCTTAGACGCCCTGCGATCGAACTATGGATCTCTTGTATCAGAGATAAGCACACTACTCTACGAATCATTCATAATCAGCATTTAGACGTAAGCAGCGCTGTCTTCCTTCCAATATTGTTTGTTTTAATAAAATCTTTTCCTTAAAAATTCAAATTAATGTAGTCGATTTACTACCTGAAATATCCCTTCTTTGCACAGGAAGAATAATGTTTATATGTAATATTTGAAAATGAGGAACTAGATAGAAGAAATAACAAGAATTCGCTACCTAAAATGCTGTCCTTTGCATGGGAACAGTAGGTTTATGAAAAGTATAAGAACCGTTTCTCGTCGCAGGATACGCATTTCAATGAAATACCCCTGTTGGGTAGAAAACCAACATTGTTTTACGTTACGAAGTGTTGCCTGATCAGTTA
Source organism: Thermobia domestica (assembly GCF_964235325.1). Lineage (NCBI taxonomy): Eukaryota > Metazoa > Arthropoda > Insecta > Zygentoma > Lepismatidae > Thermobia > Thermobia domestica. The sequence continues at coordinate 179,235,660 of NC_137465.1, read as the reverse complement.
GGGACTGTTGTTAAATATAACCCGTTTCCTTACCCCAGTCCTACGGGTGTCCTAAACACTACATTTCTTTGTTTAAAGATTGTACTTCGTTTGTGTAACAAGTTTGTTTGAAATTGCACTAGACGTCCCATAGTTGTGCTGGAACATATACACATGGCTAATTTAAGGCACCGCAGCCTTTCACAAGCTTTACTACCATGAGCTTCTACAACCCGCAAAAGATTATGGTCTGCTAGATAGCTTTTGCAAGGATGGTCAGCACATCGGCTTCTATAACCATAGTATGTGGCTTTCTAAACCACTAAATCTTAGTTTTAATTTTGTTCAAGATTTTCAACAGGATCTTAGTCCGCATTAAAGGGAAATCCCCTCTGTGAAGGCTCTGGCTTCTTAACATTAATAGTTCAGAATGTTCCGCATCAGCGAAATTTTAATTAATGTATATAATGAATAGTGGCTGCTTTGTAATGATTCTGTAATTACAAATTCTCGTGTACGTGGTATTCCTTAATTCTTAACTTATTCTACACAAGCTCTTAATTTCACGTTTGTTGTAGTTTTTGAATCAAACGGAAAAGAAAGTATCCATTCTATCTCTGTTCTACTGACCTAGCTATGATAGGGTAAGAACTTGGGTTGGTGAGAAGACTTACGCAGAACACTCCATTATCTTGTTTAATTTTTAAATATGTGTCTTGCTGTGAAAATTGTACCAGTATCTAGAAATATTAACTACTGAAGTGTCGTATGAAGGACTTCTATTAAAAGTGATAGTCAAACTATAAAAGGTATGCGTGTATGTGATCTTGAGTTCGAGTCCTAGTAAAACAGCATTAAGCTGTGTACACATTATAGAGGTTTGGATTCAACCTTCATTTGTGGATCCACGTTTGATATAGATTCGGTCCTCAAACGGGACGACAGACTTCAATAAATAAATAAATAAATACACGATATAAGCCTAGAATTTAGACAACGTATAAACCGTAATATTCTAATAAGGCTAGAGGATACTTTGCATTCTATAAAACCTTACTAAATTTTAAACTTATAAAAGAAATATTAACTCTGCTTTAAAGAATATCTTTGGTTAAACTTTAATTTATCGTCTACTTTAGCACTGAGGCTATATGAAACGTGGACCTAATGTTTAAGGTAGAATCGAAACCATACACTCAAACTTTAAGATTCTAGGACTGTAAAAGATTATTTGAAGATAACCATAGATTACAGATTATAGACATAGATAATTTTTCATTTTTCATAATAGGAGAAAAAGAAAAGAAAAGTTTAATCTCAGAATATCTAACCTACTATGATTTTCTTAAGCACAAAATAAGACTATTTCCCGTTCTGTTCGATATGATTTTTTTTACCTACCTAGATACTAAAGTAAGATTTTCTATTTCTTAACCAACGAATAGTCGATATTATCCTACATAACGAACTTTATGACTAGTGACCTTGAATCCTCAGTGTAATCCGAAGATAAAAAATAGTTTTTTCTACCTAGTGTATGTTACAACTGAAAAACTGAATAACGCAACTATTTTGAGAGAGATTTTAATTTGTTTTGTGCATGTTCTTCTTACATGCATTTACTACACACAGCACCAATCACTGCTCGAAATGGTCACCTTTTGCACGGATACAGGCTCTCAGTCCGTGTGATTAGTCGTCTATGGTGGAAAGGATTACATCCAAGGGAAACTCCGCCACTTCTGCCTACAGGGAACGCTTTAAACTCTCAATGGTGGGTGTCTCCTTTGCAGAAGATGCTCTCCAACATTGACCACAGTCGGTAGTCCAGAGGGTTCAAGTTTGTACAGCTACTGTATTAATCTTCTGGCGAAATCAAGCCAGGGGCACAATACTGTAGCCAGTTTTGAGTGGACCTAGCCTTGTGGGTGGAGCTGAATCCCGCTGGAAGGTCCAGGGTTGGTTGTGAAACAATATGCCACTTAACTACTTCACAATAGGCGAAACGGTGCTTTCGCACACTCGGCCGCTGGTTTTAAACTCTATTTTCGCAAAAATGCAGCTTGGGGATGCCGGAATAACTCACCCCGCACCATAACATCACCTGGGCTCTCTGCACGTTTGGTACTTTTTTACGGGCTTTCTAAGAGATTGATGAATACACCTTACCGTTTTGCAGATTCAATGACTGTTCAATGGTGATTATTTTTCTCATCTGTGAAGAGGCTATTCCGATCACAATTCTGAAGGAGACTTCTACGTTTTACCACTCTCAGCTTCTTTAGGCGTGCCTCCAGGTAATGCCTTGTACGTCGGCGATAAACCCGTAGTCCAAGGTTCTCCGACAGAAGCCTCAACATTGACTATTTCGAAATATTAATCTCACGCGTATTATACCCTACTTCCTTATCGCATTTTTCCGCAAACGAACCGCCACCGCTTTTTTTGGCTATTGGGGTCCTGACACTGCGTGGACGACCTGTTCTCGGACGATCCTTCACAGTCCCGGTTTTTGTTGAAGCGCTCAATGGTATGATACACAAACAAAGGACTGATGTGGGATTTTTGTAGCGTCTTGAAAATGTCACTTGCTGATTGTCCAACTTCATGGAATGCTATCACGGCAACATGGTTTTCGTAGTCGCCTCATTCCACGGTTTCATCTGCAGCTCAATACTTCCTTTTCCACGGACAAGCACACAATGGTTCAAGGTTCCCGGCAGTTCTTTCCTTCTTATCCCGGATATACAGCTTGCGTCAAAATTTTGTAACAGTATTTCTATGCTAGATTTGGCATAGAGTATTATGAGCCTTCTAATGTGGCTCTAACAAACATGATTCTCTCCTTTCTTTCTTTTCTTACTAAATCAACAAGTTTCTCTCTCTCTTCAATGTTTTTCAAAGTATAAGTGCATGAGAATCACAGGAACGAATGAGGGATATCAAAGTTTAATAGTCCGTGTATGTAAAACGTGTAGTATAGAATATGAGTTGACATTGAGCTCAAATAGTAATTTATTAAGTGCTCTTGTATAATGTGTGTTCAGAATCATTGCATTTTCTCAACATGAAAAAATGGATAAAAATGAAATTGAAATATTCAAGACATGTTAACTTGAGGACCGAAATATTGAAGACATAGTAACTGAAATGTCACTTCGGAAATCTAATACATAAATATTTGTGCTAAAGTAGTAGCCATCAATAATCCACTATAAAATTCTAGAATAATGCAATACAGATGATATTATATCAGTTGTTTTCGGGCCATTAGGTCATCGGGTCAGACCGAGTCTGAGAAGTGGAATTCAGAGACTCGGATGATTTGGACAAAGGTCATATCTCAAGTAAGTAGGTGATTCATGGCCTTGTACTTAAACCTATTAGCATAATATTACGATTAAACATAGTGTATTTCTTAACAAACTTTATCCGAACTTATGACTACTATCTAACTTACTATCTATTTTTGCAATTGCACTTTCAATTATATACCTTCTTTTCTTGTATTAATTTCAATTTTGTTAGCATAAAGTTATTCTTTGATCATAATTTCTTCTTTTTACTTACATATTTTCCTGATATTAAGATATTAGCAAATCTATACTCTATATGATTCTTTTATATACACTTTAGTTTCGAGAAATGAGACCCAACATATACTGTGCGGTAATTTAAATTACTCAGAAAAAAGATTAATATTAGATAAATTTGTATTCAAAGTTATGTGCTTTCTAAGGTTATTTGTACGGAGCAGAATGATTAGATGTTGCACTTTCCCACCTACTTGCACTCCCACATATACGTCTCTGGTGAAACCTCCAGCGTGTTGACGTTTGATTAAGGTTTGTATGTTCCCTACCGCATTCTTAGAAAAAGAAAGTATAAATAGAAATATAGAAACTTTTGAAAATAAGGCATAAATCTGTAGTATCTAGAAAAGGCATTTCATATACTCTTATATAAAATACATACCACTACAATATTATTAGCAAACAACTAAACAAATATGTACAAAGACGAGAATTTTACCAATACATAGATCTTATTCAGCTAAAGAAATTGATATGAGTGAATGTTAATCTTCATGCATGGTTTTCGAGAAAATCGAAATAATAATTTTTGTAAAGGTAAAAAAAATGACTTTTACGAAACCTTCCATCTATTAAGATAAATTGATACTAAAGTATTGATATATCTTTATCCTCATCATTCAGGATTGATACTGAAGTATTTATATATTCTTATCCTCACCATCTAGAATTGATACTGAAGTATTCATATATCTTTATCCTCATCATCCTTCTCACTATGACACTAGCAATAAGATAGTTCATAATATGGATAATGAGATATATCGCAAAATTGTGATTTTTTTATTATTTAAGTATAATGTTCAAAGATCAAGCATATAATAATATATAGATCACATCAAGCTGTATATAATGATATGTTTAAGGATAAATTCTTATTCGCAGTTAAAAGAGACTTCTCATTCTCATTCGTAGTTGTCAAGAAAATCGAGAAAAAATGTATTTTTATGACATTACAAAGTACAGTACATGGATCATTGTCGATAAGTCTTGCTAATTTATTATAGAACATGTGTATCTATCTATCGTGTCTGTCTGTCCTCAGGCTTCTGCATAGAAAGAACTCACCTACAGCTAGCAAATGTTGTATACAGATACATCTTTAGTAGATCTAAATGCATACAAATCTATTTTTTGTTTTCGATATGATGGGAGGGGGGGGATAAGGAAGGTCGCATCTTCTGGAGGTTCAAATGTTATAGAGTATCTGAGAAGCTCATCAGTTAGACAACCCAAACTGCTCTTCTGTATTACAGGTTGCATAATGTTTGGTTCATGTGAGAAATGGAAACTTATGCTTGTATTGATAATTTTTATTCCACAGGAACAATTGTTTATTTATTTATTTAGTGAACACATGTAAAATAATTACTGTAAACTAGCATATTGTTTCTATTATGATTTAAATTCTCATAAGAATGATCCACGTACTCCAAACGATGATACATGCATGCTTCTGACAGTGATGTATTACTTGAAATAAATAAACACAACGGCTCAGTAGTAGGACGCTTATTTCTGGTGCGTGGGGTCCTTAGTTCTATCCCCAGAAAAGTAAGTTTGTGGTGGACAACATCATGTTCGTGGGTTTTCTCGGGGATACTCCATTCCCTCCTACATTATCATGCCACCAATTGTTCCATTATCATTCAGCTGCCTTGATCATTCGTCTTCCTGAGCCTAACGGATATAAATGTGGATCGTTAGACTAAAAGATTTCATTTAATTTCATTTAGATATGAAAGATTGCAAAGAACTGTTATTTAACTTTTAAATAAATATGTAGAATAAAGAAAAAAAACACAAATTTATAATTTCACTATTACAGAAAAGCAACTAAATCTTGGCTAAGTTAAACGAGGCAACAAACTTGCAGGATGAATGTAATTGGCTATCAAAAAGGACAAGTAATACACATATTTACAACGACTATTTCAGAAGATTTAAAAATGAAATTGTAAATATGTTGGATCATGAGTGCTTTAACTGGTATAACATGTCTTGCGTTCAATTTCAGTAAGTAAGACAATGATTGCTTCGAATGCCTTTTTGATAGGCTAAAAATCAGGATTACAGTTTATGACGATATAATTGTAGATGTATTTAAATTTATAATCTAGTAGCATCGATTACCCGCTTTGCCGGGTTAAAATTTAAAAAAAAATAAATGCTTAACTCCTTATCTCATGTGTTTGAGTGTTTGATCCTTATTTCAATTCCATTAAAGTGAAATGATGAAAACTATCCTAGACCCAACTTCATCTATGTTGAAAGTTTGATCCAGATCGGTCGGGTGATTCACGAGCTATTAAGTTATATATATATATATATATATATATATATATATATATATATATATATATATATATATATATATATATATATCCTTCTCTCCTAAGTTCTACCTTCAAAGTAAAACAATAAAAAACGTCTCAATCCCGAATTTCATCTATGTTGAAAATTTGATCGAGATCGGGCGGGTGGTTCAAGAGATTAAGAGTCAGAAACATAGTGATTTTCAATTTTGTAATATACAGTAGATATTAAATCATCTTTAAAACAAATGTTAGTTTATTTAAAAACATTTTGAAAGTATTCATAATTCTATTTTACTAATATCAATATGAAGTAATACTTTTTTTATACATAACATTTAAATTTGAATATATATAAAATAATTTACAGAAGTGATTATACATATAGATAAAATAGTATTTGAAAGTTAAAGAACATATTAATGTCGATTCATGGTCGGAAACAAGAAATATTAAATCAGAAATAACTATATAATTATAACGTCATAAGAAAAACTATTGTCCAGGAACTGTTATATATAAAACAATTCTTCTCAGAGTATAAACACCTCATCCAGTTTTGAAATTATTAAATGATATAATTTTCAAAATTATAATACTTATTTTCTACTGTTGCGTTTTCCACAATAATAATAATAATATGGAGAAGTAGTGGATATAGTAGTGAAGTTAAATTTCAGACTAAATGTATTTGTATTTCATAGAGCGACTTACTTAATAGGACAAAAAGGAAAGTCCACTAATATATGCTGTAGATACGCGGCTGAAATATTTCTCATACTAGAACGTTTCATATCTGTCATATTCTAAAAATAACTTGACATTCTCTGTAGATATGCCCAGATTCACGACAAGCTAATTTCTCGCTTCCCTGAGTTTTAAAACCTGCTGTGAAGAAATGAAGAGAAGATTGCATAATCTACAGAAGACTTTCACTTCGCACGTAATCAATGATTTCCTGGTACCTTTTATTTACAAAGGAACTGTACCAAAGAAAAGAACACAATTCCATACTGAAGTGTGTATAAGTACATGATATATTTCAGACTTATAAGAAATTTGGTAATAATAGTTTAATTGGCAATCATTTATTAGGTGCAAGTAAACACACCAGACATTTGCATATTATCACTGGTCCATTTCTATAATTATAGATTGTGTTCAATGGTAATACCTGACCAAATTATCGATCTCATCTCTGACGCTTGATCATCGCATTTAACTGGAATGAGTGTACTAGTCAATTGTTTGGAAACAGCTCTTCGAGATTGTTCAAAACAAAGGTGTGACAGAATGACAAAAAGAGACCATTATGTTTGGGCGTATCCATGGACATACGGTTTACAAAGTATTAAAGCAAACTCTTGTCCAAAGCTTTCATTACATTACTGCAGTCTGTATATTTCGGTAAGACTCGCACACATTTAGAAACTCTACAAACATTATACCTTTAATCTTTAGAGGAATCATAGAGTATAGTATAAAGAAGATATGCCAAATCAATCAAATAGGAAAAGTACAAATTTAAAGGTAACGAAAAAAGTTTCCTGTACAAATGAGAATAACACCAAGTCTAAAATACATTAACATTTTAATTGAATGAAATTATATACGATTTCCAAATTTAGTTCCAGAAATGCTTACATTATCGTCCTTGCAAGTATAACATATTTTAAATAAAATATTTCAAAATTTTCCATTATTTAAATTTTTGTGTACATTTTTTTTTGACATAGACCAATATTAGTAATAGTACAAAAATAATAGACTTTTTTTACTGTGCATTCAGTACATATAAGACGATACCATTTCACACAATCTTTTTAGTGTATACACAGGGTGTTAATGAACTATACCGACAAACTATAAGAGGCAATTCCTCACATCAAAATAAGAGAAAAAGTTCATATAGACCTATGAAAAGTGCATACAGTAGTTTCAGAGCTAGGGCTGTCCAAAAGCGCGAAAAAGCTAACTTTCAATAGGCCCTATATCGAATTCCAGAAACTGGATGGTTTCGCCGGGAGAACCAATAATAAAATTTTAAAAAATATCAAATAAGTGTGTCGTGATGTCCTGGACGTTCCATAAAATGAGCCGTCAGTCAAAAAAGATTGAGAACCACTGAAATATAGCCTAGTATTAATCACTACTTTAGCACTTATAAATAGTGAAACTAAATTGACCAAATTAATTTAAAAGAAGTCATATATAATACTGCTTAATGCTTATGTTCAATCTTAATTTTAATGTAGTGGGATCATTTAGATGGAGTTATGTAAATAAATCTTTTTTACTACTTGACAATTTCCTTCTATTTCGATTTCTTTCCGAAAACCATCATCTTTGTTTATCTTCTGAGCCTCCCTTCTTCCTCGTCTCTACTCCCTACATACTCCGTCTCAGATTTTGTTTCTACCTCAAATCACCGAAGCAATAACCTTCTTCTCAGTTCTCTTTTCTAAGTCTTTTTCTTTACCATCTGCTTATATGGCCTTTTCAATACTTGTATTATCTACTCGATTTCATCTACGGAGAAGTTCCTGCTCCTTTTAAATGTTTTTTTCTTCCTTTCTGCAATTGGTCAGGAACCCATATCCATAATTTCCTAGCTTAAAACCTCGGGATTATCTGTTGGCCTTGAATGTCATAAAAAAAAGAGACCGAGCAATCAGTGATGGACGCCATATAGGTACTTATTTGCTAGCTATATATAGTTAAAAATGCTCTGTTCCTTCCTTTTCCTTCATACATATAGTGCTCTTTTTGTTTTCTTTTTTTATTCTTTTTTTCCTTTTCTCTTTCTTTTAAGTGAAATGTGTTAAACGAGTTCAATTTTAATACTTTCTGGATTCTTTCCTCGGGAAATGAGAAACTAGATGAAGAAATAGTTTGTGAAAAATTCTGAAGAAACTGTTATGGTTGGAAAGCCCTTTTTCTTCCTTAATCTACCATAGATGATTGGTAACTTAGAATTCTCCCGTTTCACCGATTGGTTAGAGAGCGCTCGCTTTTAATGCTTGTGGTTTCGGATTAGAATTTCCGAGAGAAGACCAGACTCAGAATTTATGGTCGTAAAGTAATTTGAAATTTATTTGAATTTGGAATAAAATGAAATGACATCTTTTAGGTTTAAATCTCGCATTTATCTGTCAGGTCAAATGAGAAGGATGAGTCATAGAAGTGAGTGATCGTGAAAGAATTGGTGCATTGACAGTGTGGAAGGACACAGACGTACATCGAGAAAACTCACAGATAGAATGTTATACACCACAAACTCATGGCCTAAACACAACTAGAAATCTGAATACAACTAGAAAGTTCTACCACAGATCCGCCTCTCACCCTAGAACTCAAATTAAGGGATATCAAACGGTGGTCCGGAAAGCAGTAATAATAATAATAATAATAATAATAATAATAATAATAATACAGTAATACCTGTCGTCAACAAATCCTTTATTAAACGAAAACTAGTGTTAATTGGAAATATTCCACAGTCAAAGGAATTTATTGCCGAAAATCGTGTTAAATTCCCTTCACTAAACGGAAACTGTGTTATGCGAACAACGGAAATTCAAATCGCCTTTAAACGGAAAATTTCAAGTTTCGGAGTGCAGCATTCAGAAAGGTTTTACACGTTCCGTGGGAGGTTACATATATTTTCAGCAAAATATACAGTGAGTTCAAATTGAAGCAGACACGATGGATATACAATCTTTAATTGAGAATTATATACGGAAAGTTCGAAAGAAGAAGAAAAGGTGGAGGAAAAAAAAGAAATAAGGCATTAAGTTGGAAGAATAGTGTAGGCTAAAGAATTACCAAGATTATGTTAAAATTTTAAAGGAACTGCAAAACTTGCCTTATGTCAACACGACACTGATATACATGTACTTAGTGTGCTTTCTCAAACTAAAGTCTTTGTGCAAAATTGAGAGATATTGTAAACAAGCAGTTATGTGTACAGAAAACTCTTCTTAGCTATTGGAAAATTTAAGTTAATTTGTGTACAGTACTTTTTCTGTCATTGCAAGTTTTACGTATATTAATTCGTAGTAGAAATAAATACGGTAAATTGACTAAAGTATGTACAACATCTCAGGTTTTCTCAGTATATTCATTATATGCATCCACTTTTTTGCATAAGTGTACCTTCTTTAAACGGAAACCCATTTTAACGGAAATTTTTGCGAGTCCAGTTAGATTCGGCGAAAGACATATTTTCCCGAATAATAATAATAATAATAATAATATGGCTTCGGAATTATTACTCTAACCACTCATGATAAAGTCCATAGCCATCTGAAGTTACGAGTGCCCGGAGATATTTTGTTGTTAGTGTCGTATCTGAGTGTTCTACGTGGATTGAGATTCTAGTCCCCTTACCTAGCATAGTGACTGACGCCAATAAAGAAGTAGGATGGAGATGAACTGAAAGCTAGGAATAGAGATACCATGCATACAAACAGGGACGTAGGCAGGGAGTGGGTCCTGGGGGTCCGTACCCCCCCTTCCCCCGAAATCCGGACTTTTTTGTAAATTTAGTCTAATTTTAGGGGCAATTTTACAATTTTTAATACAATTTAGTATGAAATTGTGTTTGGACCCCCGAAAAGCTTCGGACCCCTCCCGAAATAAATTCCTGCGTAGAAAGCTGACAAAATTACGGTCTATTTTTATGTGTTAATTCTTATTTCTAGAGAGAGAATAGAACTCTATAACTCAATATAAAATCTAGCCAAATTCACTATCAAGGTTTGCTACTGTCTTTTTTAAAAAGTATTTTTCTTTTTATGAGCCTAGCATCAAAAGTTTAGAAGAGAAACAAATAGGGTTGGCCTCTTAGCATGTCGGTACACTTCAACATGACTTTGCATAATGAGAGTGATTAATCATCCAAAGATTCGTTCTTGGCATGTGTAAACAGTATGTTTATTTCAATTTGGTTGATATTGAACTGAAAATTCAATTAAAAATGCTAAAACATGTTGCAAATGAAATGCTTTTAACTCTTCAATACTATAAATGTTTAAGACTGTGGAGCATGGAAACTGCACACTGCCCTTCAGCTGTTTCTCAACTACGAGGATTGTTCTAAGACACAACCACTAATAGCCCAGTGCTGCGGTCGCCGCCTGACCGTCGCCAACTCAGACATCTGGTGTTTCCAACTCCAGATATTTCCATTAAATTTAAAAAAATCTGTATATATATCTCTGGCTATTCGTCTCCTTTTAACGGTAACAAATATACCCCTAACAGTAACGCATATTGCTCTAACAGTAACACAACTTATGACAAATACTACTTTATTATCTTTAAGCCTACTAACTATAATTTCATTATCCAATATTTGATTCTTGCTTTTGGTTTTGATTGGAAAGTATTTACTATATAAACTAAGAAATATACAAATTTCTTAGCTGTGGTGAATACAGTATGTTTTATCTTCACCGAGTTTTGTGCATTGCACACCACATCAGCAATTATATAACCATAATTATAACTTAGTCCACATGCTTAGATGAAGGAACTAAACCAAGGAAGCATATTTAATCTTCCTTACATTACTGTACTATTTTAGTTTCATAGGTAACCATAAATCATAACAAAGATTAGTATATGCAAAAGATTAGTATATTCATGTTTAGTTCTAAAAATCGTTGAGTTTGATCACAGATGAAACTAAGTTTATGTTTTGAATCTCACCAATATAACCTCATTGGTTTAAAGAGATGTTGAATTCAAGTGTGCAAGCAGATGGGAAACGAAATTTTGAGTCACGTATATTCTTTCATATAACATATATCTATGGTTATTATTAAAAGTGCTATGTTAATTCTATGCTCATGGTATACGGATCTTTGCAATGCCACCACCCTCGTTCAACAAATTAATATTTAAAAGATGAATAGAAAGAAACCGGTTTCTGGGGCTTCAAAGGCAGGACCCGATTTCTGCGATTACTATGGGCAGGACCCCATAGTATACCCCCGTAAAAAAAAATTCGAGGTCCAGAGAATTTGATTTTTGATTTGTGTTTTCCGATCATCATTGAATTAATTTAGCTTGGATAGTCATTTCTAATCCGGGCCGATTAGGTTCTGAACGTCGTTTTAACCCTTTCGATACGGTGTGCTTTTTGATGTTTTCGTCGACAAAGTTAGGCAGGCGTTGTAGCTTCCCTAATTATCCTATTGAAACTTTCTATGGTGCGTTGTGTCAGCCAAAGACAAGGTTTTCAGATTGTGGTACATTTGTTTCAGTCTTGCTAACAAGAGGGAAATCATAGAGAGAAAAATTGATTTTTTTTTTTCAAAATTATCACCTAAAGTCGGGAATTAAAAGTTTTCATGGCTGGAAACACTGCCACTAGATAAATGCAACTCATCTTCGAATAAACTTTGGTACATCACTAATATATCCGAGAAGTATCATGTGGATTTCTAACAAACCAAGCATGTAATTTTTAAAAATATATCAAAATATCTTTTTTAAAAATCACCATTTTCTGGACGTCATTTTTAAGAATGGCGAACATATTTTAATGATAACTTAATATTTCGTGAATCATGAGATCTAGATTCAACATTTTTGTGTCAAAACGTAGATTATGAAGGCCAAATATCCTTATAAAAATTGAAAATAACCTATCAGAGCAACCTTTTTGTCATTTTACAAAATTGCGAATATTATATAGGAACCTATAATAAAGAATGTTATTTTTTGGTTTGTTTGAGTTTAACATCTACGGTTATGCCATGGTGGTTAAAGGAGACGTGGACTTATTGATTATAGACGAATCCAAACCACTTTTTAGTTCAACTATGTTCCTACTGGGAATCTAACCCGGGACTATACACTCAAGGCACGCAAGCTAGCAACTAGACTAACTGCAGGTCCAACGGAAAGTTATGATGGAGGCTATAATAAAGAACGAATAGACATATATTGAAATAAACTAAATATTAATAAGTTTCAATCCTTTCATTGTGATAGGCAAAGAGTGTCTAAGATCATGAATAGAAATATAATGAATACAAGTAGATAAAATACATAAGTTTGTCTATGATTACAGAAGAATAGAAATTCAAATTATAAAGAATATTGTTTAATAAAAATGTATGAATTTTTATAGTATTAGTAGTAATGAGTACCCGCCGCTGTCAATTCAAATATGTTGGTTCTTATCTCTTCTCTATGGAAGTAAGTAAAAGAACAGGAAGGATTGCTTAATTCAGCAAATTTTATTCACACTGAGAGAGATCATTGAGAAATGCAAAAAACAATAAGATTACATTGAAATAACGTAAATTTGTAATTACAAAATATTTTACACAAGAGACCTTACTTAGCTCAGATTCTTTTCCAACTAAGATTTACAAACAGAAAAAGGTCTTACATGAGTACAAGGTGTCCTCTCACTCACATGACTCTGAATTCTCCTCTCGTCTTTGGCTGCTTCCGTCCTTTCCTTTTTGCCAGCCTGTATCCTCCTTATATCCCTCGTGTTTATCACACTTTAATTATGTTTCTAATAATTAAGAAGTCTCTCTTGTCCTTTAGGCAAGGTTGTTCTCTCAAAAGAAAACATTTTAATAGTACATATTAGATTATCTTATCCATTTTTTTTTTCTTGCAAAATCTGTTTCCCAACACATTCCCCCACTGTATCAGTACATAACTTGCAAAATCTGTTTCCCAACACAATATTCATTTTAAGTAATGAATACATGTATATAAATTTGTTTGATTTACATTTGTATGAAATACGTGTGACATTTAATGTGTGACATAATATGAAGTACGTGTATATTAATTGAATAATGATGCAAAATTACAAATCAAAAATGAAATTCTGTGAAACACGATTTTTTTTTTACGGGGCGTATATCATGGAGCCTGGATTTAATTATGTTAATTTGCAATTACGCATTTTTACAGTTACTTGCATCACATTTGCAGCATGACGAAGATTTCAGAAGAGCGTATCAGCAGGAGTATCTTTTCGTAGCGCAGGTTTTGCAGTTACAGTAGTTAAAAAAAGTATAGGTGGCGCACTTAAAAAGGTAGGTTACATGCATAATTCCTGTAGTTTTTGGACTTAACGTACAGCAGACATATAACTGAAAACACGTGTTTTATAATACTTTCCGTATAAGTGTTCCATCTATACGTACTTTCCGTATGAAATAATATAGGCGTTCAGGATCTCACATACAAATGGACGTAAATAACATATAGCTGAGGAATGTAACACAAGTATATGTACTTGATATACGGAAAATTGTTAGATGTCAGACATCCTGCAACAACATGATGTAACATCTAAGGGCAGTGCGTATGTAGCATATGAATAACGTATGCTCCATACTGATTTATGTAGTAAGCAAGAGGATTCCGTATATTTGTGCAATATACCGCTGTCCGGAGAAAGGATTTTTCTCAGTGTGTTCGTGTAAGTTTACGGGTAGAGGCTTTAAAAATTTAACAGGTTTAAGAGCACCATCAACGTTTTCCAAACTCACAGGGTCCTTTTGGAATAAAGGAACAATACAAAACATTTACACAACTTCTGAGTGAATAAAATGCTCTTTTATTGTGTCCATGCACAGACGATGACGTTGGCGGAAGGTCACTTAGTGGGACTGATCTCTTGAAGTCACTGTAGCGAAGTTCATCAAAAGTGTCAACATCACACTTTGTTTTCCACACTCGCACAAGATACTTTTCGACGTCTTTGACGTCACATTCGTCGTCATTCTTAGCAAATTCTTTTAGAAACTTCGCTGGTTCAGCGGCTAAAGCTCTCCGCTTAGTTCCTATTGTGTTCATAATGTCATCACCTGTGAGAATATGGGCCTCGATGAGAATATTGCAAATCTCTGAGTTGAGTCTATGGTGCAAAATATGAAGAGGGATGAAGCATCTTTTTTCACCTTCCATAATGTATCCATAATTCTTCCAATCCGTGACTTATAAAAAGTGCAACAAATCGAAGGAACAGAATAATTACATCTGTGTCAATCACTAGAACAACTATTCGCTTCAAACCTTTCCGAACTGCTAACTCTACACGTGGAATGACACAAAAGTCAGCTTCCTCCAATTTGTAGTTCAGTTCTTCCACAATATGGCCTGCACCGTTTGAATATATTTGTGCCGGCATCAATTCCTCACTAACAATCATTTCACTAGCAAAAATTGGAAATCCTGAGTTTGCTGAAGCATCAGCAATATTTCGCCGCATTAGCATTTCCAGATTAAGCTTGTTTGATGTAGATGACATAATTTATCATGTTGCAAAGGTAGAGGTGTAGAATTTGTTCGATCCATCCAATTGAGACATTCGCCTGATTCTCTCACATTCTTTGAGTGAAAGTTCAAAATAACTGTCAAATATGATATGCAGTTCTTGCAGAGTGCATACTGATTTTGATATTTGTAGCACTCTCTGAACAACTTCTCCAAAGTTTCTCATGGATGACAGTTAGACCGTTCGCAATTGGGACATATAATCCATAATAACAGCAGTGTTTAGTGCAGAGACTTTTTCGAAATAAAAATCGTCAGGTGAAAGATATTTTCCTAACTCTTTAATGAGTGTGTGTTTTACTGGTTTTGTCGCAGCATCTCCATCAAATAACTCGTTTGTTGGAAGAATGTCTTGAGACAGAATGTTCTTGATAGATTCCCTCCTTTCTTTTGTCACATATATCTCTCTGTGGGCTTGGGAAAGAATTTTATTTGAGATCACCAATGGAGGTTTTCTGGTTGCTGGTTCTGTTTCACTGTCCCAATTAAAGCGTAGAAGGTTAGCTTTATTGATTATATCAAACAACGATTTTACTTTCAATACAAACCTCTACTGCTTTAGCTGTGTATATAATTCTGACCCATGTGAAAATATATCTAATAGACATGTCTTTACATCATTATTAACATGTTATTTTGTGACAAAGTTATGCAGCCACACAGGCTCAATCATTTCAAAAGTATTTCCTCGTTGCTGCATAAAATGAACAAGGCTCCCAACATTTCTATTGAAACGTTCTTCTCTCTTTCCCATTAGCTCATGGTAAGAAACAGTTTCACGGTGGTCCATTAATTTAGAATTAGTCACAACTCTGAAAACCTTACAAATAGAAAGGACTTCGTGGTAAACTAGCTGCTATTGAGCAAGATAGTCACTTTTAAGTGTTTAATTGACAATTCCCTTGAAGCGTTTGTGTGATCTATGAATGTCCTTGAACAAATTTGTTGTAAGGGTACTTGTTTTCTACTTCTAGTTTAGTCTTTCCAAATACCAGGACCCATATCTCACATAGTTTATACAATCGAATTCACTAAACACAGGAATGAGTGACTCCACAGTCTTCATGTGCAGCTCCCAGTCACCTTTTCTAACAGCATGTATTAAGTCCTTCACTAGATGGATTAAAATTACATTTCCCCAGTACTTGCAAAACTCTGACTTATCCTCGCACTCTTTGATAAACTCTTCAAACTTAGCTCTTAAGGTTTGTGATATTGAACAAAGTGTAGTGAATGTTACCAGGCTTTGCATTGTGTCCTTCAAATGACGTGCGTCTTGTGCCTTGCACACTTCTTCCATAACATCTGCGAAATATAATTTGTTATTCTTCTTCCAGAAGGTCATCCAACGCAATGTTTCTATAGCCTTAGAGATGGTGAGCATACCCTGTAATGATCGAACATAATGAGTTCTGCTCAATACAGATTGCACAATTTTGGCTTCGAAGATTTCAGTCTCAATGAGTGGATCTTCTATGCCAAATCCACTTAGATAACTTCCTACACAACGCAGGGCAACCTTTGACATGTGAAAAATACTACCCATCATTGGATAAAGATCACTAAATTCTTCTGAATTGCTTATACAGATCTCAGCGACAATACGGAAGACACCTTCGTCATAGAATATTGGAAGAATTTGTTGATCTTCAAGCTGAGAAACCACATTTTGTAAAGTTTTTAGAGCTGTATATACTGTTGCGTAGTTTGTGACAGAAAATGGTATTACTGGTAAAAAGCCAACCTTTTTCAATGAGACGGTACTCTGGGAGATTATAGCATAAATTCCAGCCCATGGAAGAACTGAACTGGCTTATGCTGATCTTTCAGTCCACACCGAATAAGAGTAATAACAAATTCAATTTCCTTGGTTTTACAGACTGCAGTATCGGGCACTACATGATGCATATCCTCAGTCACTTTGAAACTTTCTGGCAAACTGAAACGTGCTATTGGCTTGTAGTAGTTTTGCACACACTGACAAGGCAACTGTGTTGTAAGTTTAAAACTTCGTGTCTGTATATTTAATGCGGACACTGATTGCTTCCCTGCATCTAACTCATTAGCACGGTCTTGAAAAAGTACCATTGCCGTATCATGTGTGCCATATGTGCCAGACAAAGGAGAGCTGTCTTCAAAATCAACATTATCAAAGGCTGCAATTTTAAATGCTTTGTTAGTAAAGTGACTGGGGAGTGGTGTGCTGTTAGTTTCACATGATTTCACAGCGTAAGCTGCTAACAAGTTCCTGCTCCGTATTATGTCATTATAACTTGTTGATACATCTATAATATTCATTGAAGTGTAAGCTCTTTACTTTTGCACTTGTCATAGATCGCGTGAGCGGTCATCATGTGTAGTGGAGTTTTCTTTCTTCTGTGATGTAGGTCATAAAACATAATTTGATAAATTCAGTACATTTGTACAGCCAGCCCATTCATGGGATTGTCTTGCTCTTCTTCGCTTATATCTTCAAACCCATCATCAGTATTGTTGGCATCTGCTCCTAAGTCAAGGGAATTTGCTTGTAATAGTTTTCCTTTAGTGATATATTAAACAAAACGGAAAAAATGTCAAGAAAACGTCTGGCTTTCATGTTGACTCCCATGATTTGCGGAGCTCTGAGGCATCACAAAATTTGTCCGTAAGTCCAAAATCTGTGTCTTTCAGAACTTCTCTTAAAATTCTTCCTGCTGATTTCACTGCATTATGCGATCTTTTTTTTGGCTGCAAGATCTTCAGGAGTCAGATCTGCTGAGAATACCATAAGCGGTTATTTATTATTATTATTATTATTTGGCAGACGGACAGAAACGAATTTTGTCACACTACACTTTCACTAAAAACATTTTAATCTCATTGTTATAAACACTTACTGTTTCATCAATGTTGGTCATTAATTCCCTCATATAACTAAGTGTGAATCCGTACCCAGCACTCAAGAGTGGTTCTAAAACTTCATTTGTTTTTTCAAAAAGCACGAACTTATCAGACGCCTGGAAGCGATACTTCTGTTGCTGGGAGCTCACAGAACGTTCGTACCTCCGAATATATGCACGCATACAGTCCCCGTGGGCATACAAATCTGCTACAAATACGTGAACCTCACTGTTAAGATCAGCAACACGACTGAAAACTTCATCTTGGAAGAAACTAGCTGCAGATAGAAACGTGTTTGCTCTTTGAGACTCACACACCCTGTATTTTACTCTTTCATCATTCCCTTCCGCCCTTATTCTGGCTAAACCACAGATAACACACGGAAGGTCATCTGGTTTGTGATGAGATGTTGGAGGTGGGTGAGGGGTTGCCATAGATCTCCTAAGTTGATGGACACTGGATTTGGCCGAAGCTGCCTTCTAGGAACACTCAGAATCTTGTTGTGGTACACTAGTTTCTGCTCGTTGTTGATTAATTCTTTCCAGGCTTTTCTTCATTGTGTACGACTTGTAACACTTGTTGTTACAATGATAAAATATTAGCTCCTGTTCACCAATCAATTGTAATCTTTTGTGGACTTCATCTTGTCTTATTTCAGCTGTGTCTCAAATTCGCTTCTGTCCAGCCTTGGTAGATGTCATGTCAGTCTTTCTTCTGTATCACTTTAGCATATAACATATTTGTCTTTGAGGAATGAGTTCACAGAGTCTATAGCTAACAAAAGTTATCAGGAAATCTCAATCTGCTGCTATCATCTTCATCACTCATGTTTATGTCATCAAGTCAATATAATACCTGCAACACACAAAAGGTAACAAAACCGAAACTAGATATTACCTGCCACTGCAATTGTAGTCACTGCTTACTGTCCAAAGTTATGAAGAGAAATTTGCACCAATACTGTCTGCCAATATGAAGAAAATAATTACCAAACCAATAAAAAATCACACCATGCTATTTCTATAAGCGGCAGTCTTCAAGAAAATCTTCTACAAGCATGGTTCAGTACGAAATTTTATAGGTGCGAGTATTACTAAACACACACACTTAAAAAAATACTTTCGTACATCCAGTGTATAAATAGTTTATTATGACGACTTGACCCGCACTAGTGATATTTCTCTTTTTCTTACATTCCAAGATAGCTGAATCCACAACTAAATTCCTTGTAAAAAAAACTTTTAAAAGAAAAAAGCATAAAATAATCAGCCAATCAGTTTAGCGATAATTCCAGAAGTTGACCGATCATGTTAAAAGTAATAAAAAGAAACAAAGGGGGGAAAAGAACTCGAGGGTTGATACAACAAACTGGAAATTATTTCTATTTATAAAGACAATATTGTTACTAATAATACTATTAATGAAAACGAAAATATATCATTTGAAACCTTCTAACAACTGCATGTAACAAAGAGATTATACAATAAAAATCACTTTTGTTTTAGAATTGCGAAATTAGACTTAAATTTCTTTAGAAACTAAGAGAAAATATTTAAATGTTTTAAAAATAAAATTATTTTCTTTCAAATAAATAAGATTCATATTCAGATTCAAATAAGAACACTTAACAATATACATTTTTTAAATTTAGCTTTCATTCCCATCCATTGATGGGTAGGGGGCCGTAGAAGGCTACACCTTCTCTTGGCCAGATATGAAAGACATTCATAACCTACGTTTGGCACAAGAATGTTGAATGTAGGTCTCATGATTTGCGAAATATTAAATCATTATTAAAATATATTCGCCATTCTTAAAAATGACGCCCAGAAAATTGTGATTTTTTTAAAGGTAGAATAATATATTTTTAAAATTAAATACTTAGTTTGTTAGATATCGGCATGATACTTCTAGGATATATTAGTGGTGTATCAAATTTTATTTTAAGGTGAGTTGCATTTATCTAGTGACAGTGTTTCCAGCCATGAAAAATTTTAATTCCCGACTTTAGGTGAAAATTTTGGAAAGAGTCCTATTTTTCACTCCATAATTTCCCTCTTATTAGCTAGATTGAAACAAATATACCAGCATCTGAAAACCTTGTCTTTGGCCGACACAATGCACTATAGATCGTTTCAATAGGATAATTAGGGAAGCTGAGGCACCTGCCTAACTTCATCGACGAAAACATCGAAAAGCACACCGTATCGAAAGGGTCAAAATGACGTTCAGAACCTAATCGGCCCGGATTAGAAATGTCTACCCAAGCTAAATTAATTCAATAATGATCCGAGAACACAAATCAAAAATCAAATTCTCTGGACCTCGATTATTATTTCTTTTTTTTTTTTTTTACAAGCGTATACTAGGGGTCCTGGACTAATTACCGTTGTGCTCAGACGACTCGGACCTTTCCAATGCCCCACCTGCGTCTAACAATTCTATTTTTAATAGGCGAATAGAAGAGACAAGTGCCAAAAAAACTTTGAGATCCATTTCTGGAACTTCAGGGCCCGACCCCATTTCTGACATTACTACTGTACTCAGGAGTAACGGGCCTTTCCACTCCAACTCCGTGTCTAACACAGTTTCTCCCCCCCCCCGAAGGATGATTTTAATACAATTTTCTCCATACTCTTTATTTTTCGCAACGTATACTGTAGTCATCACACTCGAATATAAACAAACAAGTGTTTCTCTGGAAACGAAATTCCCAGGATAATTTTCTTGTTTATAATATGATGTTAACACAATGAAGTATATCCGATAGAATATGGTCTACCTTTTGATATTATTTTCATCAAGTATTTGCTGATTCCAATAGGGATCACGAAGAATTAATATATATATTGAAGAATTAATTAAAACATGTAATGAAAAGTAATCTGATAGCTAACGAGCTATTCATAATAAACAAAATGGCATACAAAAAGAATAACAAGAGCTTGTGCTATTAACAGAGGAAGATATAAATTAAAAAAAAACTTCGGTATATTTAAGCTTACATGTAAAACCGCGGTATTTAATTATCCGCTTAGTTTCGATAAAATAATGTGGATGACTCTTGAGCAATGGAGTTGATCTCTTGGGTAATTACCAGTTTTTATTAAACTACAAACACCAACAAAATGTCTAGTGCAAAATGAACAACAATATTAGTACAAGCTAGTACTGCATTTTCAGTTGAGAGCATCTTGAATTAAATTTTAACAGAATACAGTAAAATTATTCTAGTTTTTATGATCATCAGCGATTTTTAAACATAAATGATGTTAGATGTAATCAGTCCTTAAGGAAGATAATTTGTCACGGTTAGGAGCAGACGAGCTGTTAACAGTGCATTGCCATACAAGTCCAATAGAGTAAAAGCATTATTTCTTATGGCAGCGAGCAACATATATTTTAGCACCACAAAAGTTCTTTTTTTGTTTTTTTTTTAGCCTTTGAAACACCCACATGAGGTTTTATCCTTAAGCATGTTATCTTGTTTATAGCTTTATGTAATTTATCTACTGGTGTATACTCCATATTTGGAGAATACGAGATGTGTTCAAAAAGAAAGACCGAGCTTTTGGTATTAATTCTGTATTTTGCTCATTTCACAACATTTTAAGCACTATCCCCCACAAAGTAGTCTCATCTACTGGCAACACACCGTTCCCAACGTTTCTTTCGTTTCTTCGAAAGCCTCCTGAAACGCACTTTCTGAGATGGCGCTCAGGTCTCTTGTCGCATTGTCTTGAATCTCCTCTATGGTTTAGAAACGACGTCCTTTTCAAGTGATTTTGAGTTTGGGAAACGGATAAAGTCTGCTAGGCTAGGTCCGGAGAAACGGGTAGATGGGGCACAACGGAAGTCTGATCTTTTGCCAGAGAATGATGGATGAGGAGCGAAGCGTGAGAAGGTGTATTGGCACGGTGCACCGTCCATGTCTGGGTTTCCCATCATTCAGGCCTTTCCTGCGCACAACACTTCTCAACTACTCTAAAATGTTCTGGTAGAAGTGTTGGCTTGAAGTCTGACCAAGTGATACAAATTCATGATGGACAATGTCTTTCCAATCAATAAACGCAGCGAACGTCATCTTGATCTTTGGCCGAGTAATGCGTGCTTTTTTTTTTTTTTTTTTTTTTTAACGACGACGACGAGACCCTGAATGAATTCAAGAGCAATTGAAATGTCTCTGTAAATGTTTGGCTAAGTTTGTAGCAAAATTTCACACACATATGCTGTTCTTCAAACTTTTCCATTCTGGCTGTATCATTAATCCGACAAACAGCTTATGCACGTGCTCAGTTCAGCGATTGTATTTCGGCGGCTAATGGCCACAGCGAAACGAGATAAATGGTGATTTGTTGTCTAAATCTTCTGCTAGATGCGCTAAATAGCCGCAACAAGCTTTCTCAAAATTTCGGCCATTTTTTAAAAATATACTTGGTATTTTAGTTAAACAAATCTTAAAATTTTAAAGTTATTTATAAGTTTTATCGATATCTCATTAACCATACTATGTACTGTTGCCTTGCTGGTACCATAATGAAGAGGTTAATGGGGGCTATATTTCAGTATCAGTTTTACCTTGATAAGTGGCATAATGCTTGTACAGTATCAAGTTTTAGGCTTACAAATTAGTCGAAATTTCTCTATTTGCTCGAAAACTACAGGTAAACGTTTACACTTATGCATAGGCCTACCATTTTATTCGCTCAATAAGATTTATAAATTGGTTTAAATTTCATGTTGGGACATTTTTTTCATTAAACAGTAATGATATTTTGTAGAAGCTTAAGCATCTTCGTTAATAAAATCAGT
Organism: Thermobia domestica; assembly: GCF_964235325.1. Lineage (NCBI taxonomy): Eukaryota > Metazoa > Arthropoda > Insecta > Zygentoma > Lepismatidae > Thermobia > Thermobia domestica. Next base: position 179,212,763 of record NC_137465.1, on the reverse strand, counting down.
GAAAATATTCTTATTTGTTATGGCATCACAGCCCAACGGCAGGACTAATTGACGTAAATTTATGTATATACTGTATATATATATATGATCCATCTACAACTTTTTAAATCGCATCATGTTGATTAAAATGTGTGTCTTAATGGGGTAGCGGAAGTTCAAATTTATTTCAAAAACAGGCCAGCATGCGACAGCAATGGGTTCATTAGCTATTAAACTTAAACGTTTTTGGTTTTATGTTTGTTTTAATTGTTGCCAATGACAACAACAGTAACTTTAAAAAAAACTATAGTACTCGCGCCGAGTCGTGAAGCTTGACCTAGATCTACCGATTTCACCACCCAATAGAACGCGAGGGTGTGTTCCGGTCGTCAACCCCCACCCATCAAATTTTGTCAGTGTACTCTTCTCTCGTGCTACACGGAAAACATCTCCCGAGAGTACAGTATTGTCGGAATGGCGTCAAGTTACGTTTTGTTAATTGTTTCTTGTTACGTTATATTTGTGCCGTTGTTACCATTTTAGAATAGTTGTTACAGTAGTTATTGTTGTGCAAAGTTATTATTGGTAATTTTTAAATGCTTTTTTTTTTAAATATATATTTAATAGATAGATACTCGTTTAGTATGTCTTCAAAGTTTGGCAATATTGTTGATGAATTTCAGCTGTTTGACGTTTCCCCAAGTGTGAACTCGGGAAGCGGCTCCACGAATTATACCAAAGTTTTCCGATGGGTTGGAGCTCAAGCAAAATATTTTTATGATTGGTTTAGAGCCCAAGCTTCACGACTCGGCTCTAGCTACTACTATAGTACTATAGCTAATGCTGTTCAGAATCTGGATAAAATGACTATGTACTTTTAAACTATTGCTAAATTTATAGCTAATAGAATTTACCAATATATCAAATAAACCATTTCATAGTTTTATTGTACAAAGACGTACTATATTATTTTTGCTTGTATTCTAAAATCAAATACGTTAATCTTTGATTCATACTGATATTTATACTCTTTCACTGTATCATTGATGCTACCCATTCCTTGAATTGGTTTATTCGCCTCAGTCCTTGTGACAATGTTGATCACTTGTCAGTAATGGCATAATTGATCCAAGAAAATATATGCCTTCAACGCCGAACTTACTGCCAAGGTATCCCAAGTCCTCTTCAGAGCTAGTGTTAGTGTTGTTTATGACATGAGAAATTTCTCATCTCGCCTTAAGAATGAGACGAGACGTATTTTTCTTTAATTCGAACCGAGACGAGAAACATGCTAGTTCTTGTCTCGTTTTCTCGAGTCTCATTTTACCCAAGTCTTAGATCCCCAACACTGTTTTAATGTTAAATAAGCCATAGTACAATAAAACATACATTGATAAAGTGATTATACAGAAGCAACAAAGAAAATTTATCACCATTTAAAAATTCACGTCATTACACAATATGCTCCAGTAATAAGTATGGTGTACATGTTATTTTATCACACCCTTCGCTGACCTTTAGTGACACTGGAGATTTCGGATAATTTCTAGATGAAATTAAGAAAAAATCGAGGCAAAAAAAAAATGTATCAGAACATAAATTTACAAAACGATAAGGAAAAAAATTCCCTAACGAAAAATTCCCAGAGGAAATGAGAAAAAATTCTTTAGGAACCAAGACGAGACGGGAGAATCATATTTGTCATCTCATCTCCTCTCATAAGCATAACTATTTTGATTGAAAGTGTTAATTTCAGTTCTTACTTGTCATGACGATTCTTGTTAATGTTAGTCACAATAGAGAGAAGAAAGAAAAGCAAGAATTTTAGGAATGATACAAAAAATGCTCGAAAAGATTGCGATCTTGGTCAATAATTAGTTTTTGGATGAGGGCCACAAAATTTTTGACCGGCCCCTAAATCGAGTTTTAGTATTTTGTACGAAATAAACACATGATACTGGGTTAGTTGATAGTTTGGCTACGCTATATGTAGTTCTCCAGATATAAGGCGTACAAGAAATTTTTTGATTGAAACATATTGGATCTTTTGATCCAAAAAATAGGGAAATAAAAAAATTGCCTATTTAGTCGGCCACTCAGACTGGGCTAATATGCTACTGGATGAAAGTATAAAAACAAAAATAAAGTGGATGATCAATTTTAGAGTATTTGGGCAATACCGATGAAGAAGAATCATATTATTGAAACAAACTGGTTTTGAATAAAAAGAAAATTCAATCATTTGAGGCTGACAATCCTTTGTCACAGACGAACACTACGTTCTCTACATATTAAACATTTGTATTTATTTTTAAATAAGGATTTAGTATAAGTACTGTCTACATGATAGAAGCACGCCTGTTCAATAAAACATGTTTTATTGTATAGACAAACTGAAGACGTTTAGCTTAAGAAAATGTTGAAATGCAAATTAAGCAAAACAAAAGACAAAAAGTACTTTACATTCTTCTTCTTTCTTTCTTTTCAAACCCTTCGTGTATCATCAATAAAGTACCGGTAAATGCTTTCCGTGCGGCTTACTGGATCGTCTATACAGAAATAGGCCTACAAATACTGTGAATGGAAGATCACAACGGAGGATGAGAGTTTTGCCTATTCTTATGTTACGAAGATTTTTTTAATGTGACCTTCGTAGGTGCTTATGTAGGTGAATGTGTTGTATGCATTAACATGTATAAATTTGTAGAAAGGATAGAAAGCTCTATGCATACAATTACCTTCTTATGAGGTTCAACACAACACTACATAATATCAGGATTAGCGAAGTTACGATCGTTTATATCAGGGTATACCTTGGAGAGGCTTTACCTGTGATGAGGTGGGCGGATGCCCTTCTTATAGGCTAGCATCTTGTCATTGTAATTGCTAGACTTGGTGGTAATATGCTTCGTTCTAAAACTACAAGGCTGCAAAGCCTTTCCGAGAAAATAAAAAGGTAATGGGATACGCCTTTTAGCGTGATGGAGTGAGACCATCTATCAATTATTGCTAATAGCGAAGAGGCAAGATCGCATCCCTCTCTTTCTGCCAGAATGCGTCCCAGAACCTCAAGGTACGGAATCCCACGATACGATCACACGGTGCAAACAATGTCACTGAGAAGTGTAAGAACCCTCCTGGAAACCAATGTGCATTTAAACGTCAGTCACTGCTTACTGACGATTATGGATGACGAAACATGTTCACTAGCATTCAAGCCCTAGAAGTTGTCTGTTCACAAAATAGTATCAAACCAACTTAAGGATATTTCACAGCCAATATTCAATCCCACAATGTTAATTTCGTGTGTATTAAATCTCATACTAACTTAGGGGTATAAGGGATACGGACAAAATCTCGCGGCAGAAACATTGCGGCCCAAAATCTCGCCGGGCCAAAACCTCGCCGCGAATGAAACTTTTCTTTAAAATTTACCCAATGAGTTTCTTAATATGCAATTTCACATTACAAATAATAATAATATTAATAATAATAATAATAATAATAATAATAATAATAATAATAATAATAATAATATAAATAATAATAATAATAATAAAGATAATAATAAGATACACATCGGGCTTTCTCGGGTTATTCCCGTTTCCTCCCACTTTCTTTATTCGATCATTTCCTTCATCCTGGTCATCTAAGTCTCCTTTAACCTACAGGACATAATCAAGGGACGTCGTAAAAACTCATATATTATTTCATACTTTCATAAATATTATTAGATTTTTGTTAAAATTTTAAGTATATATTATTTGAAAGTTGGCACAGTTCTCACAACTTTGATTAAAATCAGTCAGGAATAAACGATGAATTTAGCCTCCAACTAAGGCCGAATTAATTCCCCTTTTCCCCGATTTAAAAAAGTTCAAATATACAGTAATTTTCATTTAAATAAATAGTTTTACATATGACGCAATATGGCGCTTCTTTTTAGTTGCTTTCAATAACTGGGGACTTGATATTTTGGCTATGGTGATATTTTGGGGCGCGAGGTTTTAGAAGACGAGGTTTTGGCAAGGCGAGGGTTTGGCCCGGCGAGTTTTTGGCCCGCGAGGTTGTCGCCGCGAGGTTCTGGTCGCGAGGTTTTGTACCCAAACCGGGGTATAAATCTCATACATAAAATTTGTATTAATCTTATTCTTATCGTATTCTTCAAAATTACTAAGGACAATTCATACTATTCTTTACTTTAAACCTTTGCTTCCCAAGGAATGAATTTTTGAAGAGAAAAAAAACCTTTTCTGAAATAATCTTTATTTTGATACTAAAGATTATTTTATCTCTATTCTTAGCTCTCTACTATAACCCGAAAATGATAGCAATCCACTACAACTTCCGTTTTCAATATTGATCTACATAGATCAAAAATGGTAAAAGACAGCAAGAAGCGGTATTTTGGAATCAATTTAGAGACCTAAGGATAGGTAACCCTTTCTCTCTTAACTCCCTATTCAAATGAGAAGTGATAAAAATCAACCACTTCCGGCTATAAAGTTGATTGCTATAGTGTAAGAACGGTAATAGATAGCAAGAAGCAATATTCTGCAATCATTTAAGTTGATCTCAAAAGTATATTCCATCTCAACTATAGCGTCTCTACTAAAACCGAAAGTGGTATAAAACTACAACCACTTCCGGTTTCAATATCAATGTGAGAAAGTGTCACACTAAACAGGGTGTTACAAAAATGTGTCATTATATTTAGGGAAAAAATCCTCACATCAAAATAAGAAAAATGTTCATATGGACCTGTGTTTAAAAGTGGATAGTTTCGGAGTTATAGAGTGCCGAAAACATGAAACAAGTGATCTTTAAAAGTTCATAGCTCCAGTATTATTTGCTCTATCGTTGTCTGGTCAAGACATCACTGAAGAACTGGTATGTAAACTATCCAAATATCCATGTATAAGAATGCTCCAGCACTTTCACACCAATGTTTAAGAGAGGTAGATGGATAGTGATCAAGTACTCCCAAACAGCCTCTCTAAAACTGATTTTGCAAGTACTGAAGGTTCTGAAAGATGGATATTTGGATAGTTCACATACTAGTTTCTCAGTGACGTCTTAACCGACTACGATCGGTCTTATAGTAGTGGAACTATGGACCTTTAGAGCTCATTTTTTCACGTTTTCGGCACTATATAGCTATGAAACCATGCATTTCCGACCACAGGTCCATTTGAACTTTTTTTTTTAAATATTTTGATATGAGGAATCAATTTCCAAAACATGGTGACAAATTTTTGTAACACCCTATACAAACGAAACTCCTTTACGTAATATACACATGACACTATTGCATTGTTTGCTTTTATATGATTAATTTTTTTTTAACGAAGTTCACGTGTAGGGCTCATGAAATCGTAGAATTTCATAATTGATCGAAATAAGAACAAAGCCAGTGAACAGTGCTGGATTTAGAGCAATTTAATTTATTCGCAATAATCACCCAGCTGCAAAAATCAACAACAGCAAGTTATATATCATTGAAACTTGCAGAAAAACTCTCGCCCTTTTGTTTTCCGTTCTCCTAGTAGAGGATAAAGTACAAAGACAAATACTCATTAAAATAGGTTAGCAAATATTATCTTTTATTTAACACGTATTGATACAAACTCGAAACCAATTAATGAAACTTATGGTTTTCAATTTTCCCAATATTTACAGTGTTTTAAATGACTTTTGTAGCTGTGACAACATTCTTTTTGTACTTTCAGGCTATGCTTTATTAGAAACTGACAAAATGGAAGGCTCGATAATTTCATTATTCAACATTGCCTGACATTATTGTTGTTCTAGTGACAATCTGGAAACAATGATGTTGAAAGGGGGAAAAAAATCCTTTACCAGAGGAAACTAGCAATTTTTGACTTCGGTGTTTGAAAATTCATATTTTTTTTAGTCTCCTTACATGTATTTAAATGAAAATAAGTATGAAAGCTAGGAGTTCTTGGTGCCCCTTCGTGGCTACACTGAGGACTTTTTGCCGCTTAGCCCTGGGTGCGATTCCCGATTGGAGTGCATGTGTCAGATATAAACTGTGTCAAATAGCAGTGTATCAAACTTTACAAATTACTTGAGAAGATTTATTGGTATAGCTGGATTGCAACAAGAGATGGATTTTGACCAAAGTACTGAAGTATATATATACTTCAATATATTTGTAAAGAATATTCCAAACGGAAGTTCCAAAACTAATACAAATACAGATCTCATACCAAAATATTATCACCATAAAAATGTAAAATTTAACAGAATAAAACAAAATAATCATAAGAGAATCAGGTCAGGAAGAGAAACTGACTTGAAAATCATTAAAAGCAAGGTAGTTGACCGATTGTTGCTGTGGTCTCGTGTTAATAGCATACAGAAATCCAATGAGCTAAATTAGGGTTGGAATTTTACCCACTGCAACTATATATAGGGGAAACCATATAGTCGTTGGCACTCTGACAATTATTGTCATTTTCCTTAGCTTTTTCTCTTCACTAAGGAAAAATGAATACGTGTTGGTAAAAATTTCCTGCAGCTGGCAGCTCTAATCCTCTCTGCCCGCGTTCCCTTTGTTTGTTTTGCCGGGAACCTTTCAGTTGGGGGCAAACTCTAGTCGACAGTGGAAGCTATTTGGATTTTTCAATTTTGCAGGTAATTCTTATACTTTTTGTTAAGGATATCTATCAGCTTAAGAGAAATGTAATTAGTTTGCTATTGTTTAAAATCATTTAATATTTTTGCATGAGAGGAATTGGGTCTACTAATCATTCCAATGGTACATTTTCCACCGATTTGTTTGTCCTTCGAGTGAATGCATTTGGTGCCAATAACTGTACGAATGAAAATATAAAATGTCAGTTATTGGCACTAGAGTGCCAATCACTGTCTCTGATGCTGAAGAATAAAATAGCTTGAAAACTGTCCGATAATGCTTTCCATCTCCACATCTATTCTTGGTCAAAATTTTGGTTACCTACTCTAATAAGTAACAGTTATTGGCACAGTGCCAAGAACTGTATAAATGACCATGCCAATGACTGTAGGGATTTCCAGCAGAATAGTTTCTGGTAATGAAATGTCTAATATGCCTATTGAAATTGTTTGTTCATGTAGTCTAGTCCAGGGGCGGACTGGCAAAGTTTGGCCCACCAGGCTGAGTTACAGAGTTAGCCCACCATCAAAATGTATTATAATAGTTTGAACGTTGAGTTACAGTAAGAAAATATTTTTCGAAACTCAGCTAGTCGGCCATAAAGTGCGCGTGGTCAGATACAAAAATAGTTATTAACAATGGCGAGTTAGCCTAAGTCAAGGTGAATAACGGTGTAAAGAAACTCCGGTAAAGAAAAGTCTGCTGTGAGATTCAAAACGTTAGTCCCAAACGTCTGGACGGTTATGGACATTGTTGGTGTTAGCAACATGGGCATTTAGTTTCTACTTTTTTTAAATGGTAGGGCCTAGATCAATGTCAAACTTAAATTATTTCATATAAAATTAATTACAAAACGTTTTCTTATTGTTACAGAAATCGGCACACAATGCCAAAGATTGGAAGAAAAAGATATTCCCTATAACAGAGAAGTGCTTCCCTTGAAGCAATATCAAAAGGTGTAGGAATAAAGACAGCATCGAAGCAGTATGGCGTTCCTCGGTCTACATTACAAATCCATCTGAGAAATCAAGATGTGAAATCATCTTCCGGACCACGATCCATTTTAGAATAGGAAGAACCATTGTTGGTGGAATTGTTAATAAAATGTGCTGAAAGGAGTTTTCCCAGAAAGAAACAGGATATTCTTAAAAGTGTTCAGGACTTTCTCGTGAAACATCCTCGTCCTAATCCGTTTCCAAATAACATGCCGGGAGATGGATGGTATAAATCGTTCTTTCAAAGAAATCGTAAGGTTGCGGAAAGAACGTGCGAATCTGTTACAAGTGCGAGTGCTTGTGTAACAGAAAAAGACAGAAGATCATGGTTTCATAATATACAGAAGTATTTTGAAGCCAATAACCTTACAGATGTTCTGCAGGATGCAACACGTGTTTACAATGGTGATGATACTAACTTTTAGCTTTGCCCGAAAACTGGACAGGTGTTAGCGGAGAAAGAAGTAAGTAACGTGTGCGATGTAGACACGCGAAAATGCAAAGGAGTCTTTAACAGTTATGTTTACTTTCAGTGCTGCAGGTGACGTCACACCCCAATGATAATTTTTTCTTATGTTCGTGTGCCTAATGATGTGGCTCTATCTGTGCCTACAGAATAGGGTATCGGTCGCAGTGAGAAGGGGTGGATGAAAGCCGAAGTATTTTATGGATAGATAGGTAATGTGTTGTATCCGTAATTAAAATCCAAAAATGTCAAGTTCCCGATTATATATTTTATGGACGGTCATAAAACTCATCTTAATTACCAACTTAGCGAACTTTGCTGCAAGCTTCAAATTGAACTCATTGCTCTGTACTCCAATTCTACAAGAATATTGCAACCTACTGGCGTTGCCGTATTTACACCATTGAAGTATGGGTGGAAGCAAGTGGTACGAGAGTGGCAACTTTATAATCAATTGCAGTCTCTGACGGAAGCTAAATTTGCTCCTCTGTTGAAACAAGCAGTTGACACTTACATTTCGCCATCTATTATACAAAATGGATTTAGGGCATGCGGTTTACACCCATTTGATCCCAACAACATAGATTACACTAAATGCGTTGCAAAACCAATACAAACAGTTCAAGAAATACGCGGTGGTAATGAGCAAACTAAGGATGTAGTATTAACCAGAACCGAGTTTGAAAGTATAGTAGGAACTGATGTAATGAGAAGACTTCAGGAAGTTGACAATGAACAAGTCCTTGTAAATAAGAACGAAGAATTCCATGTACTGTATCGCTTATTTCAACATTTTATAGATAATAGTAGGCCTAAGTCTTCGGTAGAGAGATGTGTTAATCTTCAGTCGGGACAGACGAACAACCAGCAAGGTTCACCTGTATCATCTGCATGTATCCAACTCAATGATTTCAACCACTCAGATACTGCTAGTGATGCTCATACTCGTTGTGAAGTAAACCTTAGTACACCTATCAATGGCAGTACTACAGATGCAAATGCTTTACAAAAAGGTTCGGGCTCAACTCCAAAAAAGTTAAAGACCGAACACCCGTTGCTGCAAGATGTTTTAATATGGCCAGAAACTCCTAAGAGAAAGGGGAAACGAAATGTAGAAAGACTGCCGTTTATAATAACGTCTCATAAATATCAAGCTATTTTGCAGGACAAAAATGAAGAAGCAATTAGCTGAACAAGAAAAAGATCAGAAAGCAAACAAGGAAGATGTCTGAGAGAAAGGAACAAGAGTTAAAACGCAGAGGAAAAGCATCTGCAAAGAAATCAAAGCATGAGGTCTATCTCGATTGTTCAACGCAGATAAGCGGTCCTTCAACTTCTAACCTCGAAAAAGACAAAGGACTGACTGAATCATTACAAAATGGAACGCTCACAAGGATACTGAACTTCGTCATCAGCTGCGAGAAGCAACGTAATATCCTTCAAACACTGTTTTCAGCTATTCTATTCGGGAAGGATGCATCTTGAATGCGAGTTGTGCCACAGTCGTTGCATTCCATAGTACCATAAGGAACACATACCAGAAGACATAGAAGATGGAGTTGTGTGTCACGGATACTACGTTCTACAGGGTGACAGTGAATGTGGTCTCAGATGAGGACGAGATTAAGGAAACGGATTGACATAAATCATTGAAACATACAATTTTGTTTGTGCAATTCTCGTTTATTTAATTTTAAAAATATATTGTGCATTCCCCGGTTTCAATTTGTTTTTACTTCATAATGTTCAAGGTCTAAAATGTCTATTTCTTGTCTATTAATACATATAATAATTGATATTACTTCCAGTCAGGTTTACAAGCCTTATTTCTGTCAATCGTATCTTCTACTGTATGCTTTATAATGGTGCCAATAACTGTCTTCATTGGGTGTCAATAACTGTTTTTTGAGTGCCAATAACTGTAAGATCATTGTCACATTACAAAATATATTTTTATTGCCAAACTTTACATTTGTATTGTAATTTCTCAACATACTATTCAATTAGAGATTCCCAGAAAGTATATATTAAACAATCGCCAGTATATGTTATAAAATAAGTCTGTTATAAAGATATGAATAAAAACAAATCCTTAAAGTGCCAATAACTGTATGGTTTCCCCTATATATATATATATATATATATATATATATATATATATATATATATAGGGTGGTAGGTAAATCCATTTGGGAGGCGATTCCTTATACGAAATAAAAGAACAAATTCTAAAAAAAAACATGAACCGAAAAACGTCTTTCATATTTATGATCCATTGAAAATTCGAAAAATCACTTTTCAAAACTCCCTAACTTAGAAACTATAGGACGTATCCCAAGCGGTTTAATGAATAACACAGGAACTTTTATGTGTTCTATCTACATATCCATGTTTTACCATCTTCCGTTATCGGTGAAAGGAACTGTAAAAAGGAAGCTGATGTATAGGGATACTCGTTAAGACATAATGGTGCGTTCATTTTGCTGGTACCGGTGAATTCTGAAACATGGATATTTAGATAAAGCTATCCTACCAGTTCCTGTGTAATTCCTTAAACCGCTTGGGATAGGCCCTAGAGTTTCTGAGGCAAGGCATTTTGAAATGTGATATTTCGAATTTTCGGTAGTTCATAACTCTGAAAGGAGACGTTTTTCGACCCATGTTTATTAGAATTATTTTCTTTCATCTCGTATGAGGATCCGCCTCCCAAAGTTTTTCGGTGGAGTTATCTACCACTCAATATAAGTCGAAAATCCGAACTAATTGGTACCACAGGTAGTTCGGATTTTCGAAAATAACCAAGAAAATTCCATTTCCGTTTAAATATACTGTACGGTATGCTCTTTTATCGATACAGTGGTTATACAGTACATACAGTAATTACAATACCGTAAGTAAGGCTATTTACATTAATCCTGCTAAACTTCCAGTAAATTTTGTACTGATGAACCTGCTCGTACACAAAATTGCACTGTTCTTTCAAGTCACACTTAAAACTGAAGTGTATAGGCATAAGGGAAAATAAAAATATGTATGACAAACAATTACCTATAAAAGAGCTTTTGTAAAAACACTGCCTTTACAGAAAGAATATTGAATTAGTGTACTGTCACTAGCTTCTAGGGACCGCGTTCGGATTTTTGACGTTCTTTTTTCGGAAAAACACTGAAGAACATTAGAAACCTTGGTATTTAAGGGAGATATGGTCAAGTACTAACATGAAACAAATGGTATTAAAGTAATAACTTTACTACGTTGATGTATAAGTAAAAGTATCATGTATATGTAAGTTTTGAACACGTTACAAGACTAAGCATATTTTGCATTAAGTACAATACATTAGAGTATGTAAATAAAAAAGAGAACTGTATCCAGAAACGTAGAATATTATTAGGTGTCAAACAGTGAAGTAATTCACAAATATGAAGTTTGAATGCATAAAGAAGAAGAAGATTCGATGTAATCCAAAACCACAACTTTCTTTTATGTTGACACTCTTTATATGAAATTTACTTAAAGCAATGTAATGCATTTTGAGATTCATTTGATATCACATAAAAACCGACATCTAATAGTTGTGTGGTAACAGTGGAAGTCTTAGGAAGTTTCAATTTTTGTATATTGGTATCTTTTGCTGGTTGTTGTGCCCTCATTCCACTGTATAACAGGCCCGTATCCACGGGGGGAAGCCCCTCCTCTAATTTTCACTGTCGCCCTTAAATTTTCACGGTAGGCTTGCAAATGCACTATAATATGGTTGGGTCAGGCCCCTCTAACTTCTACCGAGCCCCCTACATTTTTGGGCTGGCTACCGGCCTGCTGTATAATACATGCTTCAAGAAGAGAGAGACAGTTTATACCTTCCCTTGACACAGAAATGGGAAAAAGCATTCCATAATTCAAATAACAATAAATAGATTGGGCGTTTTACCGGATGTGATAAGATTTATAATCTGAAATTGATCCTTTAGTTACTTCATTTCCTTCGTTACGATGTGTCCAAATATTCCAGTTGGATCCTTTAGAACCGCAAGAAGTGTAACCAGATCATGGTGAACAAGAATATGTGTAATACACAACAATGTTGCAAACTTTAAGAATAATTTGAAAAGACACAGTGACCGAGTCTTGATGCTTGATTGGAATGGATCGGATCTGATTTTTTTTTACAAAGTTAATAAGATATACAATTTCATACCGTGAAAAATGAAAAAAAAAAAAAAGAAATGAAATTTTTAAGTTTTACGTCCAACGTTTATGTCAGCTAGGCTAAAGGAGGCGGTGATGATAAGCAATCAATGGAATATTGGAATGAAGAAAGTGGGATGAAACGGAAGAACCCCGAGAAAACTCACGTACAAGATGTTTGTCCACCACAAAACCCATTTGGCGAGCTGGAATTGAAGCAGGAACTATGCAGCAAAGATGAACGCTTATACTCTGATATCGTTGTTTGTCAGCCATGTATTTTCGCATTTGACGTTAGGATAATCGTTTTCAGAACTACTTTAATAGGAAACTATTAATTTTTCTAATATATGTATCAATGCTATAACAATGAGTCCAGCAAAACCGTTACTTATATAATAAAGTAGAAGAAACCATTACTCTACCAAGACTTGTTTGATGTAAGTATCTGATAGTATCTCGAATAAGGATGAAGTTTCATACTGTTCTACAGTGTTTTCCGAAGTGGAAAACCGAATGAAAAGGGACAGAAGCAATTCGAGGAGGTAATATTCGATCCCTGGTCTAACGCGTAGAAATTCGGTATTTTAAGCACCAGACCACGGCAAAACCAATACGCCGTCTTCATTTTTGTCATTTTTACGTCAGTTTCACTTCCTATCCTGATTTCTTGATAATTATTTTGTTTAATTCACTATTAGTATATATTCTATTGGTGTTATACTTGAATTACTTTGACATGAGAAATGTGTTATGTTAGTTTGGAAACCTTTCTGTTCGGAATATTCTTTACAAAACTGTTGACAAGTATTTCTTTTATTCTGTCAACGCTTTTGAGTCACTGTTCATATTTTTGTACTTATTGTTAGAATAGTCCTCTTTGGAAGTAGCTTTGTCAAAACCCATTACTTGTTTTCGTGTATTAAAGTTTCGAGCAATGAACTTTCTCAAATAATACGTAAAGTTTGAAAAACTACTACAATTTTTCTTCACTATAATGTAGTCAGTCATCTTATATATCTAATAACATGACGTAACGCCATTTGAAAAAATGTTTATGCAGTTGGCAACACTGCATTACTTACACATCGATGAAAATACCCTACATAGCCTCTATAGTATGCCTAGTATTACTAAAGCTTCTTGTAGATCGCTGAAATACATTTCAACCTATTTCAATTTAAGCTAAATATTTACCACTGCCTGGATTCATTTTTCCTAAATCTTTGGTATGTCATAATTTCGCTATTTATGCCAATTAGCAGCTAAAACTTGAGAATAAATTACACTTTCGTATCTGATTCTGTCTTTAGAACATGAAAAATCCACTTTACGGTTGGAAAGTATTCCTAGTCAGTAGAGCAATATCACATAGTATACCTTGCTTGAAACATGCAAATACTAAATCCCCGATTTGAAAGCTCTTTAAGCACGAAAGTTGCCTGCTGGTGTGATTTCATTTGCTAAATGATCTTTAACAACTGGCATTTAAAACAGCAATGGTTAGTATTATTTGGGATTATTTGGTCTAGGAATTAATTCGTGCGGGTGGACAAGAGATGGCGCAACGAACGGAGCGTCCCACAGTCCCGTGTATCCACACATGTGTTGCAAACCCCTGTCATCGCGTATCGTTCGTAGTATAGGGCAGTGGATTAAAGCGTCAACAACACCAGTTTGTAGTTAAGTGAACATGGCGCAATTTGTGCCTGATAAAGTGTTTTTGCGGGGTGTCCTGCTGCATTACTTTAACATGCAGAAAAGTGCGACTGAAAGTCATCGTATTTTGGTGGAAGTGTATGGTGACCATGCTCTAGCTGAGCGAACGTGTCAGAAGTGGTTTGCACGGTTTAGAAGTGGTGATTTCGGCTTGGCAGACCAAGAGCGATCTGGACAGCCAAAAAAATTTCAAGACGAAGAATTGACAGCATTGCTCGAGCAGGATTCGTGTCAAACGCAGGAACAACTTGCAGCAGCATTAGGCGTTGATCAAACAACAGTCTCCAAACGCTTGAAAGCCATGGGAATGATTCAAAAGATGTCACATTGGGTTCCACATGAATTGAAAGACAGAGACGTTGAAAGACGAAAAACCATTTGCGAATTGCTGCTTCAACGACAGAGCAGAAAGGGGTTTCTGCATCGAATTATTACGGGTGATGAGAAGTGGATCCATTACGAGAACCCTAAACGAAAAAAGGCCTGGGTGAAACCAGGTGAACCAGGTCCATCACAACCAAAACGAGATACTCACTGTGCAAAGGTTATGCTGTGCATATGGTGGGATATGAAAGGTGTGGTGTACTATGAGCTGCTGCAACCGGGTGAAACTATGAATGGAGAACGTTATCGACGACAATTAATGCGTTTGAAGCAAGCTCTGGCCAGAACACGACAAGAATGGGAGAACAGACATGATAAACTTATTGTTCAACATGATAACGCTCGCCCACATGTCGCAAAACCGGTCAAAACCTATTTAGAAAATGTCGGATGGGAAGTTTTACACCACCCGCCGCATTCACCAGACGTTGCTCCTTCGGACTACTACTTGTTCGATTGCATGAACAACGATTTGATTGGACAGCGGTTTACTTCTTCAGAAGATATCGAAACATGGGTCTCTGACTGAATCGCTTCCAAGGATGAGGACTTCTTTCGCCACGGAATCCGTACATTGCCTGACAGATGGGCGAAACTGGTGGCTAGCGATGGACAATATTTTTCTTAAGGTATTTATGTATTTTGTGTTTGTACTACAGCTTCAATGTGTGCGTACCAACCGCACGAATTAATTCCTAGACCAAATATAATGTGCAGATTGTAGATCATACCCTAATCTTCATACTGCACGATTAATCTAAGAAGTTTGTCAACACTTGAAATTTTTGCAGTGCAAATTGAAATTCTGCAGTTTAAAATATCCTGCAGTTTAAAATTCCTTTATGTAACTACCGTGAATCAATATCAATGCTATAGGATTCGTCCAGCCTTCTGATAATATCAGCACTGTTACAGTTGACGTCCAGAAGAAACCCGAATCATTAATCAGCATTTTCCGGAATATATGAAATGAACTTTTCATGTGTTTCCGTGTGAAAATGGTAGAGTGATTCCTTCGATGTCCTTTCCAAGTCTTTTTTAGTGAATAGTTATCTATTTCTCGAGATCTCCTTGGCCATAATTTCCTTTCACCTTTAATTTTTCCCAATTTTAATATTCCATTTTTGACAGAGGTCAAATCTTGTAATATGAGACTCACAGACTGAAGTTTCTCTTTCAGCGTAAAAATGATCTTTGTGACCTTTCAAATTCAGGCCAGTATCATGGAAATTTATCCTAGGATTCTGGAGTATCTTTTGAACTCGATCGATTGAAGTGAGTACCTTGTTCTAAAACTTGTAAGTTAGAAATCTGTAGCTCAACAAGTTTCTGTACAACTGTTCTGCTTTACTTTCGGTTCCATTGTTTCGATCATCTATTGTAAGCTGAAGTACTAAACGTATCTCTGCCACGTACTTAATGGTAGATTTCGCAACTTCTACCGTTGAACTCAACTTTGTTTTTCTACACCGATTTTAAAACATTTAAGCAGAAGATCTCATTGTTAGCTTTTGCCAGTCACGTATTCAACGAGATGTAAAGAGATTCGATGGTTCCAAAACATTATCTTGAATTTCTCCCATTTTACTACATGTATACACAATAAGTTGACTGATTGATTATCACAGTTTTAAAAAAACAAAACTGCTTGATTATCATTTTCCCTTGTTGTATACTTACACCATTTCAATATCTGACCAGTACAGCTGCTCTATTTAAAAGCTAGGGTCAATAATACTCTTATTTTATGTCTATTTCGTCAGCCTGTAGTTGCTTCAAGACGATTTCAACTAAGCTTTCAACATGATCTGTTATATCTCCCTAACGTGTACTGCACCTTTCCCAAAATCATTATAGGGCATATACCTTACTACATCTGAAATCTGCTCTCGGTATGCCTGATAGGGATGGAAAGAACGTTAAATCATAGTACAAGATTTAACATAGTACAAGATCATAGTACATAGGTTTACGGATGCGTTCATTTAAATTCTGCTGAGCAGTGGTTATCATCAAGTGAATGAATTCGTTCTAAAGAGTGGACGAAAGATAAAAATGTCGGCCCAAGGATTTTTTTCGTTTAAAATAATGTTCTTTTATAACAGGTTCAAGAATGGGAAACAATTTCAGTAAGGCTACGTCATGTTCGTGTTTTGCTATCTAATGTGATTTCTTGTGTCTCCGTTGACGCACGTTTTACGTGACAAGGTATTTTACGTAATAAAATTACGTCTTTAGCACATCACGCGGCTTTTATACCCCCTTTAAAATCTATGTTAGAAGTTAATCAATGGTTTCTCTGTTTTCAAGTTTATTTGTTTTCATTACGTTATGGAATCTTGGTGAGTTTTGGTATTTTCATCAATAGTTATTGGTTTAGGTGTTTTCCAACTTCTGTAACATGTTATAATTCAAATAGATGGCTTGATGACGATAAGGAAAAGTCACTAGAACCGAAATGTGGTGCTGTGACACGACCTTCAACTAGCTGCCTTTTTTCTTTAACTTTTCTTAAAAAAAAAAAAAAAAACTTTTGTTCACTGAGTGATTATTTGCAGCTGCCAAAAATCTCTCACCATTTTGGAAACACTTTGCACTGAGGCGTATTAGTTTTGTGAACGAGACACAAGCAGCAATACTCTTCTGCGTTCTTTCTTAGTTGCAGAAGTTCAATGCCATATCGTTAAATCAGTTGTAGCATTATACTATAGTTATAGGTTACATGCTTGTCACAGTTCTAGGCTCGAAATCATTACCTCCGTGTTTGTCAGCGCATGGTGTCACAGTTGTCACAACTATTTGGATATTTTGTAGAATTATTTCCCAGGTCACACTCGGTTGACTTTACATTCTTCTGTGACTCGTTTCAAGCTAATCCCTTTTATAGTTCAACGTGGCAGGGTGAGATGCATTATGGGCACCAGGCGTTCAAATTTCAAATTGAAGTACTTACTTGGTACTCTTTAAAGAAACTGCGAAGAAAATTACTGGATTTTCAATCTACTGCTTTTAGCTTACACACTGATATTACAAATTTTCTTTTATACGTAAAGAAGATATGAATAATCAGTAAACGTTGGGATAGAACGAAGTTGTTTATTTCTCGAACACGTGATTCTAATAATATGCTAGCTTGGTAAATTCCAATGTTTTTAAATTTATGAGGGTTTCTTGCTACTATGAGTAATTTAGAAAAACAAATTATTATATTTAATTTTTATGTAATCATCATTAACAATTGAAAATATTCTAAGATTAACACTTAATTTCACTTAAGTTATTGCATTTTCATTATCATTATTTATTTATCCATGATTTATTTGCCTTCGTGAACAATGAATAGGGTTTAACGCCTAAAAGTGTAATTGCTCGAACTTAAAATGCTTTAACACTCACCTTTCTAAATGACCTATCATTATAGAGAACAATCGCTTTAGTTCGTGACATCTAACTTTTACAAATACCATTGCAGTTAAAACATATTTAATAATTTTAAATTTTGTATACATATCCTATACATTCAGTTACTCACGAGCTAAGGAGGTACAACAACGAAGCAGAGGAGACTTGTGATTGTGATGGAAGAGAATAGGTAAAATCCTGGACCAAAATGCTAAAGGAGAGATAAATTAACATGGAGACAGGTTGCTTGAAGAATAAGCTCTATTCACAAGGTAACGAACGAGAAAATGAAATAAATGAACCGGAAGTTAAAATAAAATTATGGAACTGCTGAATGGTAGTGATGATGATTGCCATCATAGACTAGAAGGAATTCCAGCTGACTTTCCAGAAGGAGGCTATTGACGAACTGGGAGAAACAGGAATGAATGCCGAAGGAAAGAGCGAGCCTTTCTCCCCTGGTGATGGTTGTCAGCAGCTGAGGAAGATGGATGGACCACTACAGACAGATCTCAAGAGAACTTGCAACATTTGTTACCTTATCTTTTTTCGTGATGTCACTCATCAATGACGAACTCGCTCTTTCCTCTTCACTTGTTCCTCGTTTCTGGAAGCTCTCCTGTTATCTGATCCCTCTTTCCTCTCTATCATTCACTTTCTCTCTCTCAGTTTGTCTTAGCTGAAAAACAGGGAAAAGAAAAGTGTCAAAAAATTTATGGATCGCGTGTTTTATTTTGTACCTATTTACTGCTTTATTTTCTTAAAAACATTTCTGTTGCTTAGTTCAGTTTTTCTTGTACACATATTGCTGCACTTATAAATAAACATTTCGATGTCTTGTTTCCAATTCCCGTCTGACCTCATGTAGTATACATCACGGGTTCATCTACGAGGGGTCCACAGGATTCCTATCCTCACAAATTTCGTAATTCAACATACATTTGTATACTTTTTTCATAGAACTATATATGCGAGGAATGTCCAGAAAATACCAGTCGTTCTGGCTTATCGCTGCAGTGGGCGAAGCTAGAGTCGCCATCTTAGTGTCAGAACGTTGCCACACTACGTATGCATCCAGGTGTGGTAGTGTGAGATCTGTAAAGTTCTTACTGTGCTTTCTGCGATGAGTTACAATGTGCGCTGCAACAGAAAATCCTACCTCTTGTGAGGTGAGTTCTGTGGTTAGGTTTTTGTTGGCAATAAGACACGCCAATTTAAATTCATCGCCAACTGTGTGAAGGGTACGGACATAGAATAATGAGAGAAGGCCGAGTAAGGCAATAGTGCATTGGCCATCCCCACACACGACCAAGAGTACCCGACAGCTCTTGAATGGTTTTGGGTGGGAGGTGTTCGATCACTTACCACACAACCTAGATTTGGCGCCGAGCGACTACTACCTGAAGACACGGCTCGCTACACAACACTTTGATACTGACGACGAACTGCATGCCGCCTAAATTAGGGTATGTAATCCCCAGCATTAACCACATTTAGGTTGATTAGGGCAATTGGCTGTGATGTGGCCATTGTACAGGTGATTAAGATAAAAGTAGCCAGCACAGTAATAGTGAATGCCGGTTGAAATAGTAGAAAAATATAAACACTGGTTTAGCTGCATGTGAACAACTGCGTATGGGGTGGCACAGCGGCGTCATCCAGAATTATTCAGAGAAGTAAATACAATTATTTGCTCGTGTCTGCTATTATCTGCTGAGATATTTTTATTTAGGCCACCCTGTATAAGTGACACTTCCCACACTGAATTGATAATGGTCTGTCAGTCTTCGATGATTTAACATTGTGTATTTACATATAGACAGGTCAACCAAATCAAAGAAGACAATCAATAGTGTGTTATCGCTAAGGAAATACATGGACCAGGTATATATAGGATAATTATCATTTCTAATGCGAATGCATTAATCAACTGAAATGTGTTTTTTGTCTGAGTCCCCTCAATTTCTGCATCGGTCAGTTCGGGGGAGAATCTTTTGATTACAATAGATAGAATAGTGGATTTCCAGGCAATGGCGGTTGATTTTGTTGCTTTGCGGTTAATTTTCAGAGTTCAAGGTTCATACCTAACATTTCGTTAGAAATGTTATTATATATATATAGTGATTCCAAAATTTAGTTCTTTGGATCGATTTGGTTCATTCGACTTCAGTATGTAGTCATTTCTTGTTTCAACTATTTAAACTAAAGTATCCCATACTTGAAGAAGACACTTCTACTATTTGTAGGAAGAGCGCCATAGATTTATAAGAATCTATATTATAAAATTGAAAGTAACTATGTTTGTGACTCCTAATCTCTTGAACCGCCTTACCGATCTCAATCAAATTTTCAACACAGATGAGGTTCAAATTTGGGATGATTTTGTCATTTGACGGTAGAACTTAGGGGTGGAGGAAGAGAGGGGGATATATATATATATATATATATATATATATATATATATATATATATATAGAGAGAGAGAGAGAGAGAGAGAGAGAGACATAAAACCTAATAAGTCTTGAACCAACTGACCAATCTCGATTAAATTTTCAACATAGATAATGTTCGAGCCTGGGATGATTTTTATCATTTTACTTTGACGGGGCAACTTAGGGGAGGGGGAGGGGAAATATATGTAAAAAATTAAAAATGAAAGTGGAAGTCTTTGTGATTTCATTACTCTTGAACCACCCAATCGATCTCGATCAAATTTTCAATATAGGTGATCTGAGGTCATAGGATGATATCCATCATGTTACTTTGACGGTATAACTTAGGAGAGGAGGGGAGAGATATAGAAATAAATTAAACTTAACTATTGAACCAATTTACCGATCTCCATCAAATCTTTCAGCATGAATGAGATTCGGGCCTGAGATGATTTTTATTATTTTACTTTGACGGTGCAACTTAGCGGAGGATATATATATATATATATATATATATATATATATATATATATATATATATATAATAAGAATGAAAATAGCTGTCTTTCTGACTTCATCACTCTTCAGCCACTCGACTGATATCAATGAAATTTTTATCATAAATGAGATTTAGACTAAGATGGTTTTGTCATATCACTTTGACGGTGTAACTTAGGAAAGGGGGAGAAACATTTATAAATGATCGAAAATGATTGATTGTAATGCCGAATCTATAGTTTTTTGGCAGTAATACTTTTTATATATATCTCCGTTTAATGATATTCTTACCCTCAGGGACAATCTTCCTAAATCAGCACTGTTTGGCCCTCCCTGTAAAAGATACAATTAAACATATGAGAAACTCTACTCCCATCTGTTAGGGATAGGCACTTCTTTCCGCTCACATTAAATGCATCTGAAGATAATCCCTTAAAAGATTACACTTCATAAATTATATTCTCTTAAATTCTGCTCTTCTATGCAGATGTTATTCTGCAAACCTATGACTTCTCTCTCTCTCTCTCTCTCTCTGTCTCTCAATACTCCGAAACTAAACTTCATCTCTCTTTTTCCATCTAACTCATCCTCTCTTTCCTAGATTCCCAGGTCGTCTGTTCGATATCTCATTTACCCTCGGCTGGATTTTATGGCGCTACCAGTGCTACTGGGCACATCTCGTCTGCGATCAGGTTTTCTGCTTTCAACGTTGTTTTCGTTGCAATGCCGTTCTGCATGGTATGTTTTATTTAACATCCATGTTACACTTATCGTAAGATACTCTTTTTTTTTTCGAAAAAAAAAGTCCTGGATTTCAAAATAATAATATTTCTATAGTTGTTGTAGCAGTAATAGTAGCATATATTATTTTGTCAATATGTATTCCTATGTAAAGTTTGAAACTCTGATATTATCTCGGTCAAAGAAATACGATGTAAAAATGAAACATTGTTTGGATTTATAACAGCGCAACCGTAGTAACCTACTAAAGTTGAAAAAGAAACACATTCTCACCGTGGTAGATAGGCTATGTGTTCAGTTCGATATTTTGTCCCAATTAAAACTCTGTAACTTGTCTTAGCTTAACTGGATTTTATTCTGAGCACTAAAGATGTATTACTTACCATTAGTATTGTATTTTGAGGAATTTACTGTCTTCGTTAGAATCTTCATTATAAGATCATTTTGAACTTAAGAAGTGTGTAAGGCTCTTAGCTTTCTCAGTTGATAATTTTATTATAATTCATTATTAATTGTTTTACATTTTAACTTACACTTAGTGTAAATCACGGGACTAGAAAGTTCTCATCTCAAAACTAGATGCGAAGTATCTTTTCAAATTCGGCACGGGATGAGATATATCATGAGTTTCGTGGGCAACATCTAAAACCTCGTTTTAGTGTTTCAGGATTAGAATTAGGATTTAGGTTTTTTGGACTCTAGGCATCTATGGCCAAGTTAGTCCGTTTCGTATGAGGATGACGTCAGTCGGCGATCACACTACCCGAAGAAGTGGAGAACAAAGGAATAGGGAAGGGATGAAGAAAGCGGCGTGTGATGGGTACCATCCCTGCATTTGATTGGCGTGAATGAGGGAAATCCAGGAAAACTTCACTCAGGATCGCTGGTATGAAAAGCTTTTACACTTTTTTGACTGAATGTCCCCAGCGGGAACCAAACCCGGGACCGCTCGCACCAAAGACAATAGCGTCATCAACTACACTACGCAAGACCACTGTTTTAGTGTTTTATGAATCGTAGTATAAAAGCCATAAATTACAAAATTGATTGTAAATACAACGAAAGGGCATTTGTCGATGTTTAAAGACGCATAAATCACTATATACAAGTCTAGTTATAAATACGCGTGTAGTTTAAACGTAGATCGTGTAATTAATTACATATCAGTCGAACTTTGTTTGCCATATAATTTAATATTATCTGGATACATGGTGTATTGCGATTGTTTAATTTTTCTTTCTAAACAGATAATATAAGAAATAATAAAAGTCCAAAGGTTAAACCCTCGTCATACGTACACATTACAACTATTGATGGAATAGTATTTAACTATCGAGGTGCTTAATCTACTTATGTGATAGTCAGTTATTTTTGTCCAAAATTTTTTTTTACATATTAAAATGTAAGATTGAATACTATCTACATATACTATTTACACTTTAGTTCCAACTAATTCTTTAGTAGAGCCGCAAGTTTTCCATCTTGTAAATTACTATACCAATTAATCTTTCTCTTGTGTTTTATTAAAGCTTGATTTCATTTCAATATTTGTAAAGAATAAACCATCTGCTAATTTTTGTCGTATTCCTTCCTTAATAACATGTTATATAAATCTTGCGATTTCTTGCAAAACAAATTTGAGCCAGAAATGAAATTGTTCTAAGTATCACGTGACTGCAAAATCTAATAATCTCTAATTGCTAGTTTCTCATCATGTCTAATGCAGAATTGTTAATATTTAATTGCGAACTTCAAACTTATTTGCTTTCTTACTTCCTCTGTCTCTCCAACGAAAGAAGACAAAATAATACTTAATTATTGCCTGTTCTCTGAGAGACATAGGTTATTCACATAGGAGAATTAACAAAAGAATTAATTATCTAATTTTGTCACTGTTAGGGTTTTCTTATTCTCGCTGAGAGATTCGCAACGTCATGAACTTAACCCTCAAGAGGCATAGATAGATTCATCCTGCTTACTGATTGTCAATGCTTCATACGGAGTGAGATTAAAGGGCCAAGAGTTCAAAGATTGATGCTAAGTGTTGTTAAGACTAGGAAATCTTGGATTAAATTTAACTGAACAAAAGTGTTCTGGGGTTGAGTTTAGACACAAAGGGCCTTATGGAGAGTCGTTTTGAAGCGTTATTAGTGCCATTCTAAAGAGTTCGACTAACATATGTTTCCTGCAGTAGTCAAGCCATTAGTATGATGCTAATCATACTTCAAAGCGACTCTGCATAACGCCCAAAATGTTCTGAGGTTAACGGAAAACAAGTTGTATCAGGTTAAGGTTAGTCATGATAGATCTTTAAAAAAAAGTTGGAATAAAAGTATTATACGGTTAAGATCGACCACGAGTTATTCAAGAATTATCTGGAGATTAAATAGACAAAAGTTATCCTAGGTTGAATTTAAGCTGGTTAAAGACAAAAGGTGTACTTACTTTAGTTGGAGAAAAATGTTCTAAGGTTAAGTTTAATTGTAAGATACAAATGTTATGATTAATAAAATATTAAATTACTTATTTTAAATATAAAAAATGTACTCCAATATACACTCAAAAACATTTGCTTTGATATGTACCAGGAAACTCAAGTGACATTAGAAACAAAATAATTTCAAGAAAAACACAGATCACAAATAATCCACAAGAACGTGTTACGTACTGGTTGTTTTCATTTCCAGGGAGTGAAAGTAGTTCTTAGATCAATATATAAACTCAAAGAAATCGAAACAAATCATCGTTCTTCTTCTCAGTCAGCATTGATGACTGTCATGTTATTCGTTGTGAGATTTGAGTTTAGTTGAGTTGAGTTTAACGTTTCTTTCAGTAGCGAGGCTATATGAGACGTGGACCTACTGATTAACGTGGAATCCGAACCACATGATTGTGAGATTTGAGAGACGATTCCGAATCTTTGAAAATGTAAGTTACAAACTTTTCCTAGTTGATTTTTGTCTCTTGAGAAGTAATTCTCATGGTGGTCTCTTTTGAAAGGTCTCATTTTTAAAGATCTTAAAGCTACTTGTTTGTTAATGAGTCTTTTAAATTCATTTGATCATTATTATGAATAAGCAGACAAAGATAATTGCACTTAATTTCTCATTCATTATTTGTTGATTACAAACAGTTTGATATGCCTTTGTAAAGAATATGTATAATTAGATCAAATTAAACACTTTGTAATAAATCATATTTCTAAAATTCTCTTTCTTTCAAATGGTGACAACCACAATCCTAGTTTATTAAATGCTGAAGTATGTATTTCAATGTTAATGAATTTTGTAGAACTTGTAATGAGATGAGGATACTACCTCTAGCAAGAAATCTTTACTACTGATATTATACTTGATATGCATATTCATCTCACTTTCAGTAAACCTTTAATACTAAGTAAGCCTTTATTTACTAATCGACTAGACACAAAGAGTTTTAAAATTGATGGGATAGACAATGTCTAACTGTAACATTCAGATTAAGCGCAATCAACAGAGCATTATTATTTTTGGTTGATAGTAGAAAAGTCCTGTAAGATTGAAAGTTGCACGATTTGGGCAAAACGTGGTCTGATATTAAAGGAGCGAGAGTGATCTAAAAATGATATTGAGCTGTTTAAAAAACAAACAAAAAAGTGTTTTGCGGTTGATGGAACAAAGGTATTCTAAGGTTGAATTTAAGAGTCATTAGAGACAAAATGTTCTGGAGTAGATGGGACAGAAGTTATATAAGATTAATGGTGAATGTGATTAAGAGATCAAAGTCTCATATATACTTTTTTTCAGATAAATAAAAATAAAAGTTATTATAAGGTTCAAATAGAAGATTTAGATAGAATGTCTTCCGAAGCTTGATAGGGTAAAAGTGTTCTAAGATTGAGAATAATGTATAGTTCCCCGAAAATTTGAGTTCTAAGGAAATACGTTCTGTTTTTCTTGTTTACTTTCCTTTTTCTCGGAAATATTGGAGTATTTGGGGAAAATGTTTTTATGTATTTTTTTCTCAATAGACATTATCTTTAATAAAAGAAAAATCTTGATTCAACTGTGATATACAGATGGTGATCAGAAAAATGGAAACACCTGAACGAAATTGCAACTTACCAGATTAATATGGTGTCGGGCCACCTTTCGCCTTCAGAACAGCCTTGATGCAACGTGGGATGGAGGCATAGAGGTCGTGAATGGTAGCAAGTATAATTTTACACCATTCCTCGTGCAGGGCATCGGCCAGTTCTGTGAGAGAGGATGGAGGTGGAAATCGTCGCCGGGGTCGTGTTTCCAAGACGGACCACAGATGTTCAATTATATTGAGATCTGGGGAATGGGCGGACCAGGAGAGGTGTTGAACTTCATCCCGATGTTCCTCAAACTACGCTGCAACAACGCCAGCTGTGTGAATGGGAGCATTATCATCCTGGAAGATGGAGACATTGTCCGGGAACAACATCCGGACCATAGAATGCAAGTGGTCTCCTAAAATTGATACATAATCGTTGGCAGTGATTCGTCCGCTAAGTGTGACCACAGGACCCAATGAAAACCATGATATGGCGCCCACAGCATCACCGAGTCGCCGCCATGTTTCACAGTTGGGCGGAGACACTGCAGATCATAACCTTCTTTGGGCGTTCTCCACACATAAACACGGCCCGTGGTTGGGAATAGGCTGAAGGATGACTCATCTGACCATATCACACGTTTCCAGTCCTCAACGGTCCAAGTTGCATGGTCGCGGCACCACTTGCGGCGTGCGAAAGCGTTATAGTCCCTGATGAGCGGTTTGGCCCATGCAACACGACCCCGTAAGTTCATGTCATGTAATTCGCGGCGGACTGTGATTGTCGGAACAGGGTGGGGGAGGTGCTGATTGAGTTCCTCCGTCACTTTCTCTTCAGTGGCACGACGGTTCTGCGTGACAATGCGCTTTAATACCCGGCGTGACCTGTCTCTCATGATTTTCTTCCGCCCACTGTTCCGCTTCCCCGATGTGGTTTTCCAGTGTGTTGTGTAGGCCGTCATCATCTTGTCGCACTGTCCCACGCAACACACCTAACACAGTATCCACTGCCGTCACACTCACTCCACATAACCGCGCACCAACAATCTGCCCTCTTTGAAAATCTGAGAGGTCTCCCATTTTACACTACCTCCGTCTGCTGCAGCTACTGGACAGTGCTGTTCCACTGTGCCTGACGCAGTATGGAGACCGACCTAACACACCACCACCAGCGGTCCGGCGCTGCGGGCGCCACGACACCACTGCCAACCCATACATCTGACGTGTTGCCAACTACAGGTGTTTCCATTTTTCTGATCACCATCTTTATATGAGTAAACTTAAAGACTCCCCCTGATTCACTTATTACTACCAATAGATCTCCAAAAGTATCAGGAGAAGAAAGTTGAGATTTTGTAGAAACAATCTTCTTGTATTTTAGAACGCAAACAAAAAGGAAATTTGCGAGATTCGATCAATAAAGGCAGAAAAGAGGGTCTTGAAAGTTTTGTTGTTGCTCTTCAGATGTCCAAAAATATTAGACAAAGAACTGAAATTTTATATAAATATTCCCCATCAATCTTAGACTTCAATAAGAGTATTTTTATGAAATGTGAGAACTGATGAAGGAAACGGGAATGAGCGTTTACGTAATTGAAAAGAAACCGGGCTCGCATCATCAACTACGTATTGTGAAGCCACCACAAAAAAGTTTTCATATCTTCCAAACGTTTTGTATAAACCTCATCTTCCTGCTCGAAGAATTAGCACCATGTTAGTTATTTTATAATTTCGAGTAGACGTCAATATCATTACTAAACATACAGATAGTTCATCCTAAATGAAACTATTTTCATCAGTTGCTACACTCTGTATGACAAATATTTTGCATTTTAGAATTTCTAAATTATACCATAATTGCAATCTCTCTAGACCCACTTGGTTTGATTTTTTTAAAACACAATCTCAAGGCCGGTATATATTGTTCGCAATCTAGAGAACGCATTCGATCTAGACCAAGCTTAGCATGGAGTTAGATTTGGACTTGCTTAGTAAGTATGTGAAATATTTTCCTGTGCAGATCTATGATTCCCGAGTAACTATCCATTAAATTCTAGGATTGGAGTCAATCAAAGTGTTGCAAAGAAATTGCTGTACCTATTAAGAATAATAATTAGCGGGAAATGCATTAAACAAATCTGTTAAATGTTAAGTAAAACTCAGTTTGTACTTGTATAAAATCTCGTTAAAAATCAATTAAAGGGATTTTTTTTTCGGAATTACTTGTTAGTAAAATAATAACGGGAAATGGAAGGATAAAAGAAACATCATGTGTAATCCACAAAATTACTATTGCTACTGTCTCGTACTTGATGAAAAATAGTGATACGGAATAAATTACAGCTTCCAGCTTCAGAGTATCACATATAGTTTGATGATATAGTCTATATCAGCCAGTTATAGCTATTATTCGAAGTTGAAACTATGTCCAAATAAGTCATTTCTTATATTTAAAATATGTTAAAAAAAATACGTATAAACGCAGTAGGTACAAGCTTAAGCTCATTACTTTTAAAATAATCAGAAAGGTACTCAGCTGTAGTCAGACTCGGATAAATGCAAAGAATACAATGTACGATCTTTCAATAAGAAAGAAAGGTGTAAAAAGGTAGAGCCGTGTATGGAATTATAGCATTTTGTTTAACATCAAGATAAAAGTTGGAGGATTTTCAAGGAAACATCGGTGGCTAGGATTTCTTGAACAAGCCAGTACTTCTAAAGTTAAGAATTCTAGAGTGCTGTACTCACAGTTGATAAATGGGCCGCGGTGGCTCAGTGGTAGAGCGTTCACCTCTGGTGCTTGGTTTCCCGGGTTCGATCCCAGCCCCCGTCAAGTGAACTTTGTGATGGACAAACACCGCGTGCGTGGGTTTTCTCGGGATTCTCCCACTTCCTTCATTCCACCATTTAATTTGTTACTCATCATCACCATCTCCTTTAGCCTAACCGGCATAATGGTGGGGCGTAAAACTCAAAAGATTTCATTTCATTTTTTTTTCTCAGTTGATATAAGCCAAGTAATGTTCTTTTCAATATTTTACTATCTGATATAACTCTCGAATGTCTGAACGAGATTGAATGATTATCGCGTATATTTTAGATAATTTGGTCATCTATAAGATGTATAAAAATTTATTGAATTCTGCTAAAGCATTATAAAACGTCGATTTAATGCCACTAATAATACATTAGCAAAAGAAATGAACATAAAGTTATAGCAGTTAATCAATTCTCCCATGTTAAAAAATAATTAGGACTACACATTAAATTTTACGCCTTCAATTAATGAATATATATATCATCTTTGAAATGAAACAGCAATTACTCTATTTTTATATACATTGTGTCATCATAAGAAGTACTCCCCGGTCAATTGCAGGTTGAAAAGTCTTTGTTTACCATAGTCAGCCTCTGTTCACCATAGTCTTCCATCTTTACGTTTTCAGGCAACAGTAATTTCTTTTGATACCATCATCAATTGAAATATATCTTTCACTCCTCTTTTTTTTTTCTCGTATCATGTTCTCTCTAACGGTACTAGAAATACAATTTCTCTTCAAAAAATGTTCTAGCCATTTTATTTTTAATTACCTCTAATATTGTTATTGTGTACTTCATTATTACTAACCCTTCCTCATTACATTACTGATCAACTTACTTAACTTTCCATGATGTTCTCTACATCGACATTTCCAAAAAAAATATAGACTTTCTTTTAAATACTTTTCAATAGCACCCAAGTGTCTTTATCGTAGAGCACAATATAGTGTTATCCCTAATTTCAATTCTGATTCTATTGTTTACTCTGGCTACCTAATTTTCCACGATCATTTTGAAAACACAAGCAAAAACTCTGTCGTACTCTTGTTTCTTTGACAAGGTGGTTCTGTCTAGTTACATGGACTGCAACTTATATTTAGGTGGCGCAAAATTGTAAGAAGAGAAATATATATATAAACTTGCAAAAAAAATCCAGGAATTTCTATGTAGTATCTTTGAAAAGTGTGGTATTAAAGAGAATTTTAAAGAACATGTTCGAAATGATACCATTGTATATAGTACAGATATTTAATTACTCCGGTATTCTACTCGATAACAGTCAGTTCGTGATGTTAGGAATAATTCAATAACATTTTCACTTTCTGGATACCAACTGCTGTTGTTGTTTATTAGAATTAAACGTCCCTCTCCAACACAAAAACTGTACGAGACATGGCCTACAGTTTAAAATAGGACAGAA
The DNA here is from genome assembly GCF_964235325.1 of Thermobia domestica. Classification (NCBI taxonomy): domain Eukaryota; kingdom Metazoa; phylum Arthropoda; class Insecta; order Zygentoma; family Lepismatidae; genus Thermobia; species Thermobia domestica. Next base: position 179,183,002 of record NC_137465.1, on the reverse strand, counting down.
ACCACTGCAATTTGCTTAATGTTTTCCCACCGGAGATGCAATAAGTGATCACGTATTTCAAATACACGTTCTGCAGCTACTAGAATAGCATGGGAGGGATTACCAGTAACTGTAGATCAACAACTGTTGGCAGTGGCATGAAGTTGGCCCAAAGTGCTTTCGAAATGAACACACAATATTATGAACGTTGAAAATAGCATTAACCTGTGCAAATATAGATAGAATGTGTGACTACAAGATTCGACGAGGAGTTCCGCAGTGATTGTGAAAGTGCAAACATATCCGATAGTGAGCTGCTGAAGAGGAAGTGGTTAAAGTGGAAAATATTCATCATTCACTATCTACACACATCACATTTGAACACGAAAACATTTTCACACAATTACAATTATTCTACATGCACTCATTTCATCTATTTTTCCACTTTATCCAACACTTTCACCCCGACCATGTGGGTAACTGGCCCTCTTCTACCCGCTGGAACTCCTTCCCGATTTTGACCATTTTCATACCTGACTAAGACATTACAATTATTACCTGGATTTGACTAATTGTTTCTTTATATACCAAAACCTACCTAATTAACAATTTATACTTAAAATACAATTAATACTATATGTAACAGGTAAACGACTAGAAAGTCGACCAAAAAAATGCAAATGGCGGATTCCGCCATTTGTAAAATTAATTACAATTCCAATAAAAACATTTCAAATTAATCACATTTGTAGCATACATGGCGTAAGCTGATGCTTTATAATAAAAACACCGATAACGGTGCAGAAAACAAGACAAGACAAGATTCGACGGATTATGATGTACAATTCTGTTAGTGTATTTGTTTAATACATGGAAAATAAGTAATTGTGTTGTAGTTGGGTTCAGCTGAATAATAAAGGTATTAAATAATTTAAATATTTTTTAGAATGCAATAACATCTACGGTATTGAATGTTATGTATACTTTGTATGTGTAATATTAATTACAATCCATTAATATTTACTTTGTCAGTAAAATAAATGAATGTGACCACCGAGGAAATAAACAAGAATTTTCTTCACATGTTAAATCAGATTAAAAGATACCAACATTCAACAATGTACTACATGTATTTTGCACCTAAATTCTCATTAAGCACATCAAAAGCCACAACTCTGCTAAGCTTTACCTTTGACCTGAAGTTTTAAGTTATTTCAGAGCAGCAAAGACTCTTCAATTCAGTTTTGATGCTTCAGTGTCTCTTCAAGAATGTTACTCCCTGACTAAACGTATTAGTAAGAATAAGAGGATTATTATTACTTTGAACTCACTTTCTAATTTTCAGACTGTGAACAAGTTCAAAATTATTTCAGTAACTAATTAACTGAGATATGTATACAAAAAAGACTTAATTCCTATGTGACAGTAACGGAAGTTGATACTGTACATTTATTTACCACTTGTTATGTTATGCAATCTCATAATTACCAGTAGAATGTATGTTGAAGAACACTTCACAGGTTGAATTACAGCTCTATATCAGATGTTATAAGAAAGTTCTGAACTAAGTAAGAAAACATACACGTAAGTTTGGAGACGTTAATTGAAAGTATTCAAACTTAAAGTTTAAGAGGTAACGTAAATTTAGGTTATTATACAGATTGTATGAAAAGCTCAAGGCTATAGGCCGACTACCTTATGAGTGAAAATACAAATACAAATAATAATAATAATAATAATAATAATAATAATAATAATAATAATAATAATAATAATAATAATAATAATAATAATAATAATAATAATAATAATAAAGTGAAAAAGAGGAAAGAGTGGAGAGGTGCTGAAAATAGGTTTTTCATCCGAAATGATGGAATTTTTCTAAACGCACCAGCCGTTTGAGCTTTACACCACCAAGGAACCCTACTCGTATGTTAAATGAAGAGCAATGTTGCAATAGCAGACTCTTCATCCTTCATCGTACCAACGGTGCAGCATTGTTGGGAAACGGATTGAAGATTCAAGATTCCACTCACATAACAATGAGCACGTTCCCTGTGTGTTCACGTTCCGCTCGAACAGGCTTCTGAACTGAAAACGTTGCCTTCTTACAAAATATAGGCCTTCTTAACTGTGTAGAGACCAAACGCCTGGCATAATTTGAAAAATTCCATCGTTTTGGATAGAAAAACATGGATTTCCGGCATTGTTTTGTATATTGACTCGTAACAGAGTTGGTCTGTACCCCTGGACTTTTAACGCACCCAGTATTTCATTAACGATATTAAAACATAATAAAATGCCCGTTCTTCGCACGGGAAGAATAGTTTCATTATGGACATAAAAGGCACCAAAACCACCACCAATCAACTTAGGTGCCCCAAAAAATATTATTTCGACACAAATATCGGACATTTTCAATTAGTTTTACATGTCATCACCCCCCCCCCATTTGGAGTACTAATGAGGGCTGAATTGGGATTTAAACGGCATCAATAGTGTCACTGTTCCTCTCAGCGACCCCGAAAACTATGGATTCGACACTAATATCGGTCATTTTCGATCATTTTTATATATTTTCCTCTCCCTTACTAAGTTGCATCGTTCAAAAGGTATGATAAAACCCATCCCAGGCTTCAGCCTCATCTATATATTGAAAATTTGATCGAGATCAGTCGGATGGTTCAAAAGTTATTAAGTCGCAAACACAACCACTTTCATTTCATTTATAGAGTAACAATTAACCATTTTCTGATTTCTCTCTGTAGTTTCCTTTATAGTTTCTTTAGTGTCTTCTTTAGACTAGTTCCTTTCTTTAGTTTATCGTTTCGCGATTATGCTTCGACGCTTAGGGCGATGGGGTGACGATAACGAACGAAATTGTGAAATGAAGAAAATGAAAAGAATATGGAGACCCCTCAGAAATCCCACTCACAGACGTTATCCACCACAAATTCCACTTGGTGAGAGTTGGACTCGAACTAGAGACCCCGAGCATCATAGGTGAGACCTCTGATCTTGAACTAAAGACCATTGACAGTAATGTCGTAATCAAACCTTGATGGAAATAGCTATATTTTACTAGAATTTTTATCTTAACATAACAGTTGGCGTGTTTTTGAACCTATTGCTTGTTGATTAGAGTTTAGAGTGCCGTATAGCAGCGAGGCTATATGAGACTTGGACCTACACGATTATTTGGGAACTTAACCACATGGGCTCTCACCGAAATTCGATCCCAGGTCTCCCATACTAAACTACCATATACACTAAGCATATAGACAAGAGGGAACTCTTGAATCTGTTATTATTGATCACGAATGAGATACTTCTTAGCAAAATAAAATTCATTTTTCTCTCTTCTCTCTCAAACTACCCCCATGTACGTCATTTGCTCATAGAGATAAGATCTATCAATGGCTGTATGTCTCACCTTTGTACAGGGTGATACAATAAAACCGTCCACTTTCTGAATGACTCTAGCGCTGACGCGGGGATAGGGACGAGGAGACGGAGGGTCGTAGCTTCCGTCACCATTCTCCTGCTATTTTCAGTCGCCACACGCATGCGCATTCGAAATGTATGTCCAAAAGCAGCAATTCTGTGATTACAGTGCAAAGAGTTTTCCACTTAAAGCTTGCTATTCCACATAATGAGTACATTCATAATTGGAAAAGTACCTTGCAGTGGGTAGAAAATTTTCAAACAACGGGTTCAACGTAGAAAACAAAAATCATCTGACCGATCTAAAAGTGCTCCAGAGAATATGATAACTTTTGGTTGTTCATACTATGGAATCAACTGAATGGATTAATGTCCATGAAAGAACTTTTGACTCTCTACATCTTGTGTCAAAATTGATAGTGATCCATTAATTAAATAGTTCTTGAGGTTTTGTCCTCTGGGCAAACACATAGACAAGGGAAGTAAATATATAAAAGATCTTTTGAAAAAAAAAAAACTTAACTTGGATGATTGTTTTTCAGAAACAAAACACTAACCAATTTCTGAAAAAATAAGTAAAAATTCAGAAAAGAAACAACACAGACATACATTACCTTATACGCGGTTGTGAAACGTGGCAATTGAAACTTAACAGCATGAAATGTGACAATATTACTCTGAAAATGTCTCTTGTTCGCACCGAATACCATGTTAGCGGTTCCTCTTATCCTTGGTGTCATCTTTGATTCGAAACTCACGTTCTCTAACCACATCTCGTCAATAGTTAAGATATCAATGCGTATGTTGGGGCTTCTCTAACGATTGATTGAACTATAGATGTACCACATTGACTTGACACCTAGTCTTCAGGTGCTGCTATCGGCTGAAAGAATTCCACTCCTTTTCGCTACAGCTCTCTCACTTAGCAACAGTTGAACCCTTATTGGCTCAACTCATGCGTGTGTCGAGAGTGGGACTTTAGTTCGCATTTTTGCCACGGTTCAAGACATTTTGGCAGCACTATACACACTGTGGCATTAGTAGCAACATTCTATTAAACTCTAATAGCGCCCATATCGAACACTGCTCTTTCATGTGAAATAATATTCGGGTTGGCGAAATAATATTCGTTTTATACTTTTTTTTTACTGATCCTGCTATTGTTATTGTTGTTGATACTTTACTTCTGTTTTTTCTTCTTTTCCGTTTGTAAACATTTCCATGTGTGAAATGACGAAATTATGCTGTATCTGAGAATTTGTTCAATGCATAAATAAAAACAAACAAGAATTGCAAATTTACTTATATAAATTCAACGATCTTTCGAATATGCATATGAACCATTTCAAAAGACTTTTAGAACCAAAAGACTCGTTAATAGGTTCTTATCTAATCTCTCTTAATCTAACAAAAAGGATAAGAAATCACCCAGGGCTTTCCAAGAACTGTGGTTCGTTTTAACAGCTGCTGACATTCTAATTTCAAACTCCTCCATTCTCCCGTTTCTCTCTTCGCTAGACCGTTACCCCTTCACTTGTCAAGTGGTGAGTTTAAAGAAGGTGATAAAATGGAATCAGAATTTAAGACCTGCGAAGTACTGGAACGTAAAAGAACAGAAGATTTAAATTGGAAGGAAGAAAGAAATTCATCATCAATCACGTTTTTCAATTTTTAACAGAACTTTGAAGAAAGCGGGGAAATGACTCTTGAAAACCATTAGATCAGAACGCAATGCAATTTCGGAAGATAAATCGCTGATATATTTCTCTTCCATTAAAAGACAGGAAGAGATATAATAATTCACGTATTTCAAGAAGCAATTAGTATTTACTTCATAGAAATCATAGTACCTATTCTGCCATTACTTGCAGATCACTTGCCATAAAGAGAGCAAGCTACCATACAAATTTATATATGGAAGACCAAAATTTATATATGGAAGACCAAAATTTATATATGGAAAACCAAAATTGGTCAGTGAAAAGAAGGATAACTTGATTAAACCAATTTCTTGCCCCAGCCAAGGCAAATGTGCTCACTTTATGGAAATAGTTAGGTTCTTACTAAACGAGTTTTTCCAAATGTGTTTTCCGTCAACTAAATCACTGAAAAATTAAGGAAATTAATACTCACTTTATCGCTAGAAGCTGTATGCAAGAAATAGTATATATTTTACTTTTCTTCTCTTAATTTGTAGCAATAAAATGTTACTTTTTACTGCTGAGACTTCTTTCAAGAGCCGCCACTGCTTCTACCTGAAAATATTTCACCTAATTTCATAATAATAGTAATGAAGTGAGGTTTGTTTTCCAAAGAAGATTCACAAATAATAAGAACAGTTCATTTTAGAATATAATAGCTTAATATATAAACTTACTTTAAAAACGAACTAGTTAGTGATTTCCTGTTATTTTTAATGCGTGACAAGGAATCACTTAGGAAAACTCTGATCGAAAGATAACGAGAGGTGTTGGGTCCACGGCTGAGTGGACACCTGCAAAATTCCTTATCTGATTTCTTCCAAAGACATTTCTCGGTTGGATGAGCACAGGGAAGACTTTTTGCTCTCTTATTGAAGATTGAAATATATGACAAAATGTACCTCATTCAGGTGAACCAAACCCAAAATTTGTTATTTTTGTTTGAAAACCCACGAGGTTTTTGTGAAAATACTTCCATTTACGAAATTTATTTTTGGTGTAAGGCTTATTTTTATTAGTAGTACATTGTTTTTTTTATTTGTTACTTGTATATTTTTTATATTATATTTGTTTGTTTTAGCATATTTGTTATATTGGCTACTTGTTTTTTACCAGGTTTATTATTATTGTAATATTTACAATTATTAACCATTCTATTATAGCTTGGAATATCAAAACGTTTGAATTTTTAAATTAGATCAGATACACTTTGTATTTTAATAAGTGATAACATTTTATGTACATTATATGGCAACACTGATAATAATAAATTTACAGTTATAAATTCGTCAGGGTAAGACACTAAGTTTATATATTTTTGATATATTGACTAAGCATAATTAACAAGTGATTTATACCCTGAAAATTTAAAATTTGATTGATACAAAGCACGAACTTGTGCAACTATAATTTTTATTAGTATACTTTTGAAGAAAATACTGTACAAAAACGGTATAAGACTTATTTTATTTTTTATTGATAAAAACTAATCTTGCAAACTATTAGTAACTATTTTGAGATTAATAAACGATTTTTTATTAATATATTTTATTTTAAAATATGAATTTTTTAAAGAATATATTTTTACTTTTAGTTATGATGTTGCCACAAAATGAAGAGTAAGCAATTAATTTTGTAAACGTTTATTTTATTGCTATTGAAAATTTTATTATTGGTATTAAATTGATTATTATTTGCATAGTGGTAGGACACACTGGATGGTTACACACACACATACCTTTTTACAACCTTTTTCTGGTTGACAACAATTACCTAATTTTTTCATTTTTTACCTTGAAACAATTGTATTTTGTTGTTCTTTGATTAGCTGTATTAAGGTTTTTGTTCACGAGTTAGTAGGAGAGCCACAATGATGTTTTTTACGTTTGTTATTACCAGCTGAGCACAATTGTTTTGTCCTTATATGCTTTGTTAATTTTTGTGAGGTTTAGGACCAGAATAAGAACTTTTACTTTTTACATGTTTAAAATTAATTGATTTAAAATTATTGTTTGAAAATTTTGCAATAAACCAGACCGTTTATCATTTTTATTAAATGGAAAATAAATTTTATTGTCAGACTTTTTATAAGCAGAACAATTTTTAATACTGATATTAGACGCAACATGAGAGTTTAAACTTCTAGTATTGTTGGTAATAAAAGTATTATTATTGGACCGCGGTATGTTGCTAAATGTGCCTTGGAAAGATGTGCTTATACTTTGTTTAGTGATATTTTGGTGGTTTTGATTTGCATGTAAGTAAAACATGTTTTGTTTGCTTTTTGAAGCTTATTTGACAACTTTGAGTTTTGGTTTTTTACTTTTTAAAATTTTTGGGGGAGATTTTACTTTTAGTGGTTGTTCTTCTCTGAACACATAAGTTGTTTGGTTGCTTTTTGACAAGTCTTTTTAAGGAATTATTTTTTTGTTAATTTTTAAATGTTTTAAACTGATTATTTTTTTGTAAACAGTTTTATTGGAAATTATTTTTACTTTTAATTCTTTAAATTGGCGCTGGAATCCAAATATACTTTTTTAATTGTTTATGCATTTTTTGCATTTTTTAAATTTCAGTACGAACTTTTTGGAGGTTGTTTTTTCATTTTAGAACGAACTTCTTGGAAGTTGCTATTGAGTTTTGTTATTAAACTTAATAATTTGTTTAGTTTATTTTTTATTGATTTTTTAATGCGTGTGTGTTTTTTGACATGTGTTACACTTTTATGGAGTATTTGGTTGTGAATAATAGTTTTGCTTTTGTGCACTTATTTTTAAACACTTAAAATGATAGTATTTATTATAAACATTATAACTCATAGAAAGTTACAACAAACAGTTTTTGTGCTCGTGTTTGACATTGTTATCAAAATAAACGTGGCCACTAAAATTTGAAACACTATAATTCCTTAAACACTATAACATAATGGAAATAACTCACTTTTTAACAAGCACACAAATGTTAAGAATGCCACCCGAATCAATACGTACTTTTGAATCACGTCGAGATCACCAATTTGCAATGTCTTTTTTTATTGAAAGGATAATTTTCTTTGTAATTTGACTTTACTAATCTTTTTTATATACAATATTGATAGCATACTATAATAAAAGCTTGCATGGACGGGTTAATATATTTGTATGTTAAATTATTTCTTATTAATATATTGAATATGTATATTACGGCGTTAGCTATTATAATTGTTACAATGTTGCATGGATGTTTTCACACTAGGATCGTATTTCTTCAATTGACTTATTGGACTATTTTTTTTATATTTAGCGTATTTAACTACAATATAATACCTCCAATTTAATTTTCTTTTTTTTATGCATGTAAAATAATTTAATTGATTTTTACAATATATTAAACACTACATATGAGACATGGACTTACTGATTATCGTGGAATCCGAGCCATTTGAGCTCCCGCCAAGAACCAATCCCGAGTCTTTCACCATGAGAAATAAAGCAACCAAAACATATGTAGCTCCTATTTTTTCTATATAAAGCTCTTGTGAGAAAAACAAGACTAAAGACAAAGGATAAAAAGTAATCCTGTTTGTTCTTGAACAAGTACACAAGGTGAAAAACCTAAATATTTAAAACTCAAACTTTTCCGCTTAACCCAGAAAAAGTAGGAGAGAAGAACCGAAGAAAATATACAGTGGCAGGTCGTAAGTAGAGTTACACGGGTAAAAGCACAATTTTATCCTTACAAACTAATTTAGAAAAACTTATATAATTTCCTAATTCTTGTATAGTAGGTTTAGGAAACATAGGTTAATTTTCTACTTGTTAGCTAAATGTCACTCCACTCGTGACCTGGCACTAGATACAGTTCAAAATGTAGATAACAACAGACCTTTCCTAGGTCACTAGTAGAAGGGAAAAGTGGAACGAATGGTGAATAGTATTTTTCCTTTGGCATATAAACTGAGAAATTATTTTGCCACAACGCTCGGTAGATGCGCAGGATTATTCGGCGTTCCTTATGGTATTACTACGATATCTTGGAATTGTGAATGATTGACCGGTATTGAGAACATCTGACTTAGAACTCTTCAACACAGCTTAATAGATGCAAGATGTGGAGCATACACTACAGATTTCAAAATTTTTGTGGATTGATTCTATAGAACCAGAGCTAATGCAAGAAGATTGAAAAAAAGAAACGACGGTGGTTTCTTCTTCTATTTGCGTACATATAATTCCAGAAACAACGTGTTAGTCATTTTATACTGAAACATATAAGAAGTATTCATTTAATTCGTAGTCACCCTATGAAATGAATGGAAGCCATACAAAACGTGTAACGACCATTATAACAGCTTGTAGCGAGTTCTTTATAGGCTCGATAGATTGCTGTACTGTGGTTATTGCGTGAACGGGGAAAAGAATGTGGGGCTCCAAAGAGGGACAGATGTGAGTCAGCTTCGTCCAAGTGCACAGTGGTGTGTTCTCAGTCGAAAAATAAACAAGCTAGTTTGCAGAAAATGGAAGCCGATAAAGTGGAGCAGCGAGCACGTCCATTTAGACAGCCCCCCCACCTTTTCAGATTCAATCGGAAATGGTCTCAATCGTTTGTACATCGTTTGTACAGAAATGTGCAGGTGAAATTTTCGTTTGTACACAATTAGGGGCGCCGCCAGAACGAAAACAAAGTGGGGGGGCTGTCTAAATGGTAGCCCCCCACCTTTTCAGATTCAATCGGAAATGGTCTCAATCGTTTGTACATCGTTTGTACAGAAATGTGCAGGCGAAATTTTCGTTTGTACACAATTAGGGGCGCCGCCAGAACGAAAAAAAAGTGGGGGCTGTCTAAATGGTAGCCCCCCCCCCACCTTTTCAGATTAAATCGGAAATGGTCTCAATCGTTTGTACATCGTTTCTACAGAAATGTGCAGGCGAAATTTTCGTTTGTACACAATTAGGGGCGCCGCCAGAACGAAAACAAAGTGGGGGCTGTCTAAATGGTAGACTCCAACTTTTCAGATTCAATCGGAAATGGTCTCAATCGTTTGTACGTCGTTTGTACAGAAATGTGCAGGCGAAATTTTCGTTTCTACACAATTAGGGGCGCCGCCAGAACGAAAACAAATTGGGGAGCTACCATTTAGGCAGCCCCCAGCTTTTCAGATTCAATCGGAGATGGTCTCAGTCGTTTGTACATCGTTTGTATAAAAATGTACAGGCGAAATTTTCGTTTGTATAGAATTAGGGGCGCCACCAGAACAAAACCAAAGTGGGGGGGCTGTCTAAATGGTAGCCCCCCACCTTTTCAGATTCAATCGGAAATGGTCTCAATCGTTTGTACATCGTTTGTACAGAAATGTGCAGGTGAAATTTTCGTTTGTACACAATTAGGGGCGCCGCCAGAACGAAAACAAAGTGGGGGGCTGTCTAAATGGTAGCCCCCCACCTTTTCAGATTAAATCGGAAATGGTCTCAATCGTTTGTACATCGTTTGTACAGAAATGTGCAGGCGAAATTTTCGTTTGTACACAATTAGGGGCGCCGCCAGAACGAAAACAAAGTGGGGGGACTGTCTAAATGGTAGCCCCCCACCTTTTCAGATTCAATCGGAAATGGTCTCAATCGTTTGTACATCGTTTGTACAGAAATGTGCAGGCAAAATTTTCGTTTGTACACAATTAGGGGCGCCGCCAGAACGAAAACAAAGTGGGGAGCTACCATTTAGGCAGCCCCCAGCTTTTCAGATTCAATCGGAAATGGTCTCAATCGTTTGTACATCGTTTGTATAAAAATGTACAGGCAAAATTTTCGTTTGTAAACAATTAGGGGCGCCGCCAGAACGAAAACAAAGTGGGGGGCTGTCTAAATGGTAGCTCCCACCTTTTCAGATTCAATCGGAAATGGTCTCAATCGTTTGTACATCGTTTGTACAGAAATGTGCAGGCGAAATTTTCGTTTGTACACAATTAGGGGCACCGCCAGAACGAAAACAAAGTGGGGAGCTACCATTTAGGCAGCCCCCACCTTTTCAGATTCAATCGGAAATGGTCTCAGTCGTTTGTACATCGTTTGTATAAAAATGTACAGGCAAAATTTTCGTTTGTAAACAATTAGGGGCGCCGCCAGAACGAAAACAAAGTGGGGGGCTGTCTAAATGGTAGCCCCCACCTTTTCAGATTCAATCGGAAATGGTCTCAATCGTTTGTACATCGTTTGTACAGAAATGTGCAGGCAAAAGTTTCGTTTTTCACAATTAGGGGCGCCGCCAGAACAAACTGGAGGCTGCCTAAATGGTAGACCTCCCACCATGTCGAATTCAATGACAAACTGTCGCACTTGTTTGTACGTCTTTGTACAGAAATGTGCAGGCGTAATTTTCTTTTGCACACAGTTAGGGGTGCCGCCAAAACGATAATAAAGTATATGCTGCCTAATTGGTAACCCCTCCCCACCTCCGATTCAAAAGAAAATTATCCCAATTTTTTGCTCATCCTTTGTACAGTAATGCAAAGTCGAAAGTTTTGTTTCTACGCTATCAGGGGCGTCGACAGAACGAACACACATGGGAGCTGTCTAAGTGGTAGCCCCACCATGTTCGATTGAACCACAAATTGTCGCGATCGTTTATACATCGTTTGTGCAAAAATGTGCAGGTAAAATTTTCGTTTGTACTATTTAAATAAATAATATACGGATGTGAGTATTTTTAATGTTTGACCTAGAATGGAAGGAAAGGAATGGGGATTGCAATTATTATAATTATGTATATATCTCAGGATTTGTTCAAAGTTAGAGATATGAAAGTTGTTATTTCGACTTCTCATTTCAAATGTTAAACCAGTGTATCGTGTTTTAACGTTTTTTGATATTTAGCCTAGAAAGTAAGAAAGGGGATTGAGCTACAGCTGTATATTACTGTTTTTGCAGTTTAGCGATCAACGTTAACCGGTTGAATAACGATTGCTGAGATTGAAAATGGTACCTATTATTAGAACGCTAGATTGCAAAACACCAGTTCTCGCTATCTCCTATTCCGATAATCGTCAATATACTGTAAATGTATTAAGTGGAGTGGGTGAAACACGTAGGACTTTAAAAATACCGTAGTTGGAAAGAGTAGAAGCTGAAGGACAGTCTGTGAACCGAACTCAGAAGCTCTCGATTTGCAAAGCGTGAAACACAAACTGTGTTGGTCCTTATTATTCCCATTTAAACATTAATTTTATTATTTCTATATGCCACTCTATGTCGATAACGGCTGAACTTGAACTTAAAACGACATTGAATCTGTCACTATTCATCTCAGTCATCCTGGAAACTGTTCCTTCGACACTAATATCGTCTGTTTTCGATTATTCCTCCCTCTGAACCTCCATGACGGTGGGGGCTAAAATGGTATTTAAATTACATCAGAAGTATCACTATTCTTTTCAGACCCTCTGAACTATGGATCCGACACATTACTTTTACGTGTAACCCCCATCACTCCTCGGAGGTCAGAGAGGGTTCGCAGAATATAGCAATCTTTATTAATTAGACGATAGGTTACCTAATCACCAAATTTGATTTAGATCTGAAATTACCAAGAAATAGAGTATCGCATACACACATATCAGCACCCTTAGAAGGGTCAGAGGAAGTACCAAATATAGCTATATTCTATTGACTTGCTCACGAAATTTAGTTCAGATCCGATCAGTATTTACGGAGAAATAAAACATCACATTCACACAGAGAGAAAGAGAGAGATAGACAAACCTACAAAACATCTGGTAGGAATCTATAAGCTCCCATATTCATACGGCGGGAGCTAAAAATTATTCTTAATATTTACGTCATTGCTTATCCATATCAATTTCTATCTATTTATTAAATTGTGTTCATATTGTACATCTATCAATGTAGTACATTTATTTAATCGAACATGGAGCAAAAATTCACTAAGACATTCTTTTAAGTTACAATAAATTTGAAGCAACAATTATTCAATTGATTATTATTTCAATATATTTTCATACAGTTCCGTATATTTTCCTTCACATTATACCTTGTTATCATTTTTACTAAATTTCAAATTCAAGAATAAAAGTTACAGGGGATGGACAAAAATATGGATTCCCTTCACGCAAATTATCTTCACTAAGAGCAAGTAGGACCGTGTGCAGAACGCCCTGTTATTCGATGGGGAATGGAGAAATACAGGTCGCATATGGTTGTCAAAGAGACGTTATACCATTCTTCCGCCAAAGTAGCGGAACGTTGTTATAGAGAGGACGGTGGTGGGTAGCGGGTATCCAAAACTGACCACAAGGACCCGATGATATTGAGGTGTGGCGATTCTGGGGGCCATGGAAGTTGCGACACTTCATATTTGTGCTCATCGAACCAGTTCTGGACGATGTGAGCTGTATGAGCAGGGACTCTGTCATCTTGGAACATGGCATTACCATCTGGAAATAAGATTTGCATCGTGGAATGCAGCTGGTTACTCAAAATGGTTACTTGGTCCTTGGCAGTGACATGTTCATGCAAGGTGATAATGAGTCTGGCAGAATACCAGCATATGGCTGCCCAAATCATCACTGGACCACCAAAACTGCCGAAATCATCACTATTGGTAACAGAAGTCTGTATTGTACGCTTGTGCCGGCGTTTCCCACACGTAAACTCGACCAGCACTTGGAAACAATGTAAAGGAAGACTCCTCCGACCAGATGCCAGTCTTCCACCTCTCCATTGTCCAGTTTTTATGGGCGTTGCACCACTGTCTCCGTATAGCAGCATAATCAATAGTAACGAGTGGTTTGGAAATGCAAAATCTGCCATAAATTCCTTACTTGTGGAGTTCTCTTCTGACTGTTTTAACACTAACAGGCTTTGTAAGCACAGTATTCAGCTCAGCATTGACTTTTCGCGCCATGGTGATCTGCTTCGTCACAATCCTACCCAATGTGCGTGTCTCTGTCACGCAACGCACACTTGCGCCCACGCTGGTGCTTCGCTGAAACGATTTTTCCGAAACATTCGTAGGCAAACATGATCTTCAAGACTGTACCTCTTGATACACTAAAAATTTCTGCTACTTTCGTTACGAAAACTCCCACAATACGTACACAAATAATTTCCCCTCTTTGAAACTCTATCAGTTCAGACATGATTCACGATAACCTGCACGGACTGGTCGTTGAACTGTAATTGGCCCTTCTGTTCGATTGGCCAGGCTGTTTACCTCAAGGGATGTGCCGGTGACCACAGCGACACCATCATGATCAGACTCAAATCGTGTTTGAAATGACTCAATCTTTTATACCAGGTGTTTCCACTCTTTTTGTATATCCCCTGTATTTGCATCCCATGTCTTGTTAGTAAATACTCCATAGTATATGACACATTTTTTAATGTTCCACTAACCAGTACTTTCAAAGTTAATTGCTTCTACTATATTATTATTATTATTATTATTATTATTATTATTATTATTATTATTATTATTATTATTATTATTATTATTATTATTCTCATCATCATCTTAGGACTAGCAGATGGTCCAACGTGCAACTGTGCGCAATATTTTGTCTTCATCCTGAGTCTTTAATATAGAATTAATCCAAAATCCAAAATCGCGAATTTCGTGAGCATTTTAGTGAACCCCCTTTCTTACATTTTAGGTTAAGTATCAGAAAACGTTAAACCATGATACACTGGTTTAACATTTGAAATGTGAAGTCGAAATAACAACTTTCATATCTCTAAATTTGAGCAATCCCGAGATATATACATAATTATAGTAATTGCAATCCCCAACTCTTTTCTTCAATTCTAGGTCAAATATTAAAAATACTCACATCCGTATATTATTTAGTACAAACGAAAATTTTACCTGCACATTTTTCCACAAACGATGTATAAACGATCGGACAATTTGTGGTTCAATCGAACATGGTGGGGCTACCACTTAGACAGCTCCCATGTGTGTTCGTTCTGTCGACGCCCCTGATAGCGTAGAAACAAAACTTTCGCCTGCGCGTTACTGTACAAATGATGTACAAAAAATTGAGATAATTTTCTTTTGAATCGGACGTGGGGAGGGGCTACCAATTAGGCAGCATATACTTTATTATCGTTTTGGCGGCGCCCCATTTGTGTGCAAACGAAAATTTCGCCTTCATATTTCTGTACAAACGATTGAAACCATTTCGGATTGAATCTGAAAAGGTGGGGGGGCTACCATTTAGACAGTCCCCCCACTTTGTTTTCGTTCTGGCGGCGCCCCTAATTGTGTACAAACGAAAATTTCGCCTGCACATTTCTGTACAAACGATGTACAAACGATTGAGACCATTTCCGATTGAATCTGAAAAGGTGGCGGGGGTACCATTTAGACAGCTACCTACTTTTTTTTCGTTTTGGCGGCACCCCTAATTGTGTACAAACGAAAATTTCGCCTGCACATTTCTGTACAAACAATGTACAAACGATTGAGACAATCTCCGATTGAATCTGAAAAGTTGGGGGGCTACCATTTAGACAGCCACCTACATTTTTTTCATTCTGGCGGCGCCAATAATTGTGTACAAACGAAAATTTCGCCTGCACATTTCTCCACAAACGATGTACAAACGATTGAGACCATTTTCGCTTGAATCTGAAAAGGTGGGGGGCTACCATTTAGACAGCCCCCCACATTGTTTTCGTTCTGGCGGCTCCAATAATTGTGTAAAACGAAAATTTCGCCTGCACATTTCTGTACAAACGATGTTCAAACGATTGAGACCATTTTCGCTTGAATCTGAAAAGGTGGGGGGCTACCATTTAGACAACCCCCACTTTGTTTTCGTTCTGGCGGCGCCAATAATTGTGTACAAACGAAAATTTCGCCTGCACATTTCTGTACAAACGATGTACAAACGATTGAGACCATTTCCGATTGAATCTGAAAAGGTGGGGGGCTACCATTTAGACAGCTCCCCACTTTGTTTTCGTTCTGACGGCGCCTCTAATTGTGTACAAACGAAAATTTCGCCTGCACATTTCTGTACAAACGATGTACAAACGATTGAGGCCATTTCTGATTGTATCTGAAAAGGTGGGGGGCTGTCTAAATGGACGTTTATGACGATTTCTGTACAAACGATGTAGAAACGATTGAGACCATTTTCGCTTGAATCTGAAAAGGTGGGGGGGCTACCATTTAGACAGTCCCCCCACTTTGTTTTCGTTCTGGCGGCGCCCTTAATTGTGTACAAACGAAAATTTCGCCTGCACATTTCTGTACAAACGATGTACAAACGATTGAGACCATTTCCGATTGAATCTGAAAAGGTGGGGGGCTACCATTTAGACAGCCCCCCACTTTGTTTTCGTTCTGGCGGCGCCCCTAATTGTGTACAAACGAAAATTTCGCCTGCACATTTCTGTACAAACGATGTTCAAACGATTGACACAATCTCCGATTGAATCTGAAAAGTTGGGGGGGCTACCATTTAGACAGCCACCTACTTTTTTTCATTCTGGCGGCGCCAATAATTGTGTACAAACGAAAATTTCGCCTGCACATTTCTGTACAAACGATGTAAAAACGATTGAGACCATTTTCGCTTGAATCTGAAAAGGTGGGGGGGCTACCATTTAGACAGTCCTTCCACTTTGTTTTCGTTCTGGCGGCGCCCCTAATTGTGTACAAACGAAAATTTCGCCTGCACATTTCTGTACAAACGATGTTCAAACGATTGAGACCATTTTCGCTTGAATCTGAAAAGGTGGGGGGCTACCATTTAGACAACCCCCACTTTGTTTTCGTTCTGGCGGCGCCAATAATTGTGTACAAACGAAAATTTCGCCTGCACATTTCTGTACAAACGATGTACAAACGATTGAGACCATTTCCGATTGAATCTGAAAAGGTGGGGGGCTACCTTTTAGACAGCCCCCCACTTTGTTTTCATTCTGGCGGAGCCCCTAATTATCTACAAACGAAAATTTCGCCTGCACATTTCTGTACAAACGATGTACAAACGATTGAGACAATTTCCGATTGAATCTGAAAAGGTGGGGGGCTACCATTTAGACAGGCCCCCCACTTTGTTTTCGTTCTGGCGGCGCCCCTAATTGTGTAAAAACGAAAATTTCGCCTGCACATTTCTGTACAAACGATGTACAAACGATTGAGACCATTTCCGATTAAATGTGAAAAGGTGGGGGGGGGGGCTGTCTAAATGGACGTGCAGCGAGCTGTTATTCGGTTTCTTACCACCGAAGGGGTCGACGCACGGGCATTGCATAGATGAATGGTTTGTGTTTACGGACAGCATGTATTGTCAATGCCGCCAATCACCAAATGGCACAAGCGGTTTGCAGAGAGGGAAAGGTCTTTTGAAGACGATGTTTGTCCGGGACAGCTCCTAGTGGTAACGTCACAGATTATTGCGCGAGTAGACGAGATCATCCGCGAGAACCGGAGAACTACGGTGAAGGAGATGGCGACGAAAGTAGGCATCAGCGTCGGATTGGCCCACTCCATAATCACCCGCACCTTTCATTTTCGCAAGGTTTGTGCCCAATGGGTGCCCCACAGCCTTACTGACGCTCAAAAAAGAGAAGAATGGAGGGAGGCGTGTTAGTCGCACTTAGACACATTCGAAGCTGAGGGTGAGACATTCCTGGAGAAAATCATCACATTGAACAAAATGTGGTGCCATCACTACGGACCGGAAAGCTAACTAACTAATAACTAACTCTATGGCCTATGGAACCCGGAGGTTCAATGCCGCATTCACAAAAGCTCTCCACTGACTTCCATCCTTAGATAACTGCATCCAGTCTCTACTTTGTATTCCTATCTCTGCGAGATCCATCTTAATATTGTCCTCCCATCTGCGCCTAGGTCTTCCTAATGGTCGTTTTCCGATTGGTCTTCCAGTCAAGACTTTGAAAGCGTTTCTACTTTCTTCCATTCTAGCTACACGACCTAGCCACCTAAGCCTCCTAGACTTGGTGACCCTAACAATGTTGGGTAAACCGTATAAATTATGTAGTTCCTCGTTATGAAGTTTCTGCCATTCCCCATTCCCGTTCCTCGTGGGTCCGAATATTCTTCTCAGGATCCTGTTCTCAAATACTTTCAGTCTATGTTCTTCCCTCAGAGTAAGCGTGTCACAACCATACAGAACAATAGGCATGATTGTCGTTTTATATATTTTAAGCTTCAAATTCTTCGACAGAATACGCGACGACTAGAGATTTTGAACCGAATACTAACACGAATTCCCTGCTTTTAGTCGAGATTTAATTTCTTCGTGAAGTTGATTTTCGTCTGTTATTATCTATCCTAAATATTTGAAAGTATCCAGTTTATCAAAATATTATTTAATATTTTAACGCATTCACAATTTGCCGGATTACGGTCCCGACGCACTTCATGCATTTAGTTTTCTCTGCATTTACTTCTAAACCCATGTCCCTGCAAGCGTTTAATACGATATCTGCACGGACCGGAAAGCAAACGCGAAAATTCGCAGTGGCGTCACGCCACCTCTCCCCCTCCAAATAAGTCCAAATCGATTCGAACCTTAACGGGGAAGATCATGACCTAGGTGTTCTTCGACATTCGAGGACTGCTGCACACGCAATGTTTTGGGGCAGTGACTGACAGTGACCGCCGCCAAGTACGGAGAAGCGTTGCACAGTCTCTGAAGTCCAAACACCCACGAAAACTGTCGGCGGGTGTGATTTTGCTTCATGACAATGCGCGGCCGCATATGACCAACGTGACAAGGGAGGTTCTCCGTCACCCGTCCTACATCCCCAACCTCTCTCCTTGCGATTTTTACCTGTTTCGGGAACTGAAAATAACTCTTAGTGGACACCGCTTCCATTCGGACTATGAGATCATACAGGAGGTAACATCGTCAGTTCGCCGGCAGCCCAAGGCATTCTACCAGAAAAACATCCAGCGTGTCGTGTCACAGTGGACAAAGTGCGTCGCCCTCAGAGGTGATTAATTTTAAGGTAGGTGAACAATTTCCCATATGTGTACAGTGTGACTACGAATTAAATGAATGTTCCTTATATAACAAAAATTTGAAAAAAAAAACGACGCGTATTTTTTCCTAGTTACATTGTCAGTATCACATTCAGAGTAAAGTAAGTGTTACAAACATTTCTTAATTTGTTGCACAGATAGGGAATTAGGATCAAAACATTCCACTTGACATTTTAGGAAATTGACTTTCAGTTTGCTTCGGAAATTTAAAATACCACCATTAAATTGGAGGGCAGAGTGGCTTAGTGGTAGAGCAATCTTTGGTGCGAAGGGCTCAATATCCAATCTCTGGCCAAACAAGTTTGTGGTGAGCAATACTGTGTCTGTGTATTTTTCTTTCTTTCTTTTCTTTTGTATTGTGCAAATATATGGAATTCTTATATACCGGTACAACATATGACAAATCAGTACGGAGCATACTTTATCCATAAGCTACATATGCACTGACCTTAGATGTCACATCATGCCGTTGCAGGATGGCTGACATCTAACAGTCTTCCGTATATTACATACGTATACGTATGTTACCTACGTCTATCTGTATGTGAGATCCTGATCACCTATATGCAGCTCTTGAGTTCGTATGGAAAGTACGTTTATTCGGAATACTTATACAGAAAGTACGCATGAAATACACTTTTACAGATATACGTTCGCTGTACGTTGTCCAAAAACTACAGGATTTAATTTACCATGTAACCTGTGTTTCTGCGTACGCCACATATGTTTTCTTTTTCTCAGTGTACAAAAGTCAGAGTTCATCCTTCTAAAATTTCTAAAAATGCAAAAAAAAAAAAAAAAAAAAAAAAAAAACTCCCTCAATTCAGAGAAGCCATCATTTTCTGCGGGCCGTCCCCCTCTGATGGAAATTAAACCCTTTAAAAGGAGAAACATGAAAATTACAAAGAGGAAAAAATCAAGCGTAGATTGCGAGACTTTAAACGTAATGATTAGACCCAGTTTAAAAAATAAATACGTATACATACGCTTATGCAAATTCATATTTTTAAGGTTAGTACTTCCTCTCATGATTTTTTTCTTTTTTGCGTAGAGGAAGTCAGTTTAATATAGAACAGTCCGAAAATATGAGCTGCAAGAAGCTTAAACTCACATAGGCACACATACGTTACGCAACATGAAAACAATGAAATTGGTAGCATTGTTTGGAGTTTCATGAATTTGCAGAGAGGAGCCCAAGTTCGTTCGCTTCAGTTATTGTGAAATAAAAGACAACTTTATAAGCATCTAGAATAAAAAAAAAACTGTAGCTTTTTTAGAGCTATAGTTAAATCAGGTTCATGGATAATAATCTATGCGCTGTATATAATTTGTCACTGGATTCATAGTCAGTTCTGTCTAGAAGCACAATGCAGTCTTCTGCTCACTTCTTTCCTATAAACAGAGTTGCCGACTACAACACGTTAAAATATCATTATCAGTTAGTGAAATATGAGCTTGCGAATTCAGTTTAATATGAGCACACATTTTTTGAAACTAATGGCGCAACATTACTGATAATAATGACGCAACATGGCTGATAATAATGATGCAACATCCTCTTCTACACTACCTAATGTTGCTATGGTTCACACATCACCAACCAATACATTCACAGGTCAAGAACTTGCCTGTTTCCCAAACACTAAACTTTAACCTGGACTATCAAGCGCCTCAAGAAACACTATCAAGCAAGTTCCTCGAACACTGCAGAAAATTATCAAATCACTTTTTCCTATTCCTGCTATTCACAGCCAAAGCAACAAAAAGGAAAACGTAGATGAAAAGCACGAGAACTTACATCAAGACAATTGATAGCACAACTTCAGCCTAAAGGCACTTCAAAAGGAAGACTTCCTGTAAAGGTGAACGAGCAGACATCCATAAATAAATATTAAGCTCAAGTGGATAATAATAGTTCTATTGAAGAAAACGCCAAGAAGGACAGGCTCATCCACACAGTATGAGGAGAATAATAGGATTTGTCATACTTGTGAAGGAAAGTTTAGTGAAGACTCCAAAGAGGAAGAATGGATCAAGTGTTATATGAGCCAAGACTGGTATCATGTTCTTTGTGTAATCGTTCAGTGCCCTCAGTTATTTGTGATTATTATAGCAAGATTTAATGCCTAGTTATTTAAGTCAACCCGATAGAGAGAATTCTTGAAATGAACTGTGTTTTACGTGCATATGCAACTTTCTTTTGCTCGTTTTTGTAATAATTTACGTTTTATTTCTTCTTTTGTACATTTTTTTGTATCTGCTTTGTATTTTAAATAAAATATTAAAGACGAAATGCAGCTCATATTTGCCCTATGAAGTGCACATATTACCCTTGTACTACGGAAAATATGAACACTGTGCACCTACCGTACTAACCTGTTTATTACTCACGAACAAAAGTATGTATAACTTTGTACTTTTTAGTGTTGTAGGCGAAAGATTAGGCTTTCTTTTCGCATGCTTTTTACTTTCTGTAATACATCATTTTTGAGATATATTAGTATTTTCATTAACTATGCTCATATTCAACTGACTTCCCTTTTACTTACGAACTATTTTTAACGTCATGAATCAGTAATTTTGCGTGTATTGGACATCAATTTAGGAAGTTTATTCTACCTCTGGAATAGTCTTTTCTAGTTTATTCTACCTCTGGAATTAATTTCAAAATATTCATGTCCACTTTGCAACACTTGTAGAAAGAATAAAGCGTTTGGAAACTTCCGTTACGAGTTACTCGAGTTTCTTAAGAAGACAACTGGAGCAAAGAAAAGTTACGTAAGGTATGAACAAGAAAAAAAAAAAAAGATTCAATCATCCAATGCATGTGTG
Organism: Thermobia domestica; assembly: GCF_964235325.1. Taxonomy (NCBI): domain Eukaryota; kingdom Metazoa; phylum Arthropoda; class Insecta; order Zygentoma; family Lepismatidae; genus Thermobia; species Thermobia domestica. The sequence goes on along the minus strand of NC_137465.1, from coordinate 179,161,031 downwards.
GGTTATTTCATAGCCGTCTTTAGAAAGGCCCCGGCCTTCGGTGTGGCAACGCTGTTCCCCACACCACTCGACGTCCATCGCGAGCAACGCGGGGACATCTTTTTCTGCTTTCGCTGCAGGTTGTTTTCCTTTCTTTTATTCACTTCCTTTTGTCAAATTTTGTTATTATTTTGTCCAACAAACAAATAGAATTTTTTTGTTGAATGAAATAAACAAGCGACTAATATAGCGTATCCTACCTAAGTTAATAATAGATACTCAAAAAGTAACTGACTAATATAATATAATTAGTAAGATATGTTTAAAATACAAGGATTATAGCAACAAGTTGACTAGAATAATATAAAAACCATTCATAAAATTAGAAGTACTCATAAAATAAGGTTACAAAATATATTGACAAGGAAAGGTAAACGAACAGCAGGATAGGCTTAATATCACTAAGTTGACAATTGAATTGAAGTTCAGTGTTCTTTTCAGCACTGAGGCTATCTGTATGAGCGACAATGATATATACATGAAGTCATATTCTAGTTTTATGTACATTTACATAAGTATTCATAAGCACGGGCGCCCGAAGGTGGGGGCCCGGCTCCCCTGGCTCACGTATAAATATGTGTGTATTATAACAAATTTCTTAGGAGTTCCTTAATACAAATAAAAAATACCAAACGTAATATAGCAACCTGGGAGATACCCCCTAGAACATTTTCTTCGGCGCCCATGTCCATAAGTGTTATAGATAATAAATATACAATATATTTATACAAATTTGGCAGAATTGCCAGAAGTGTAGGTCTATCGAAAACCGTTCTTATGCTGAAAGGATGTCTAATTTCCTTCTATTCCTTTCTTTTACAACAGATTGCTTCATTAATTTTGAGTAGTTATTCAAAAGAATATTACATATAATAGAAACAATGTTTCCTACCAATTTTTCATTATGGTGGCATGGATTTACAATATTATACAAACAATCAAGAATGTTATTGTCTCTGCTTATCCCTAACATACTTAAGCGATGCAAGACTAATTTCTGATTATTGTTTGAAATGAACTTGATCTCATATTCTTTAGATATTAACACCTGCATGATGGCAAATACATGTTTGCATACTCTTACAATAAAATCTGATGGTACCGACAATTTGCCTCGATTTATGTTAGTAAAGTATTCATCTTTTGATTCCTCTTTCTGTATCAATATATCATTACATGCATCACAGTTAAATTTGTGTGCTGTCTTGAAACACACATATCCACATATGTACAGAAATGCAGAATCATCTAATGTAACACTGCTCAAATAGTCTTTGTTTAGAATATCAAGAAACAAACTATCAATATCATCTTTACTGTTTACAAATTCGTTATGATCATGCAGTATTTCACTTGAGAATGAAACATTTCCATATCTTGCGGAACGAAGTCCTAATATACCTTTGATCCTGAGCTTCCGTTCAGCTTCTGTCACCTGTGCTATTGTGATATTATAATTTCCTCCTGCTAACTGTCTATATTGACCAAAACGAGATTCCAGTTTATCGGTTTGAAATTTGCCTGTTAGTACATAACTAACTTTTAAAACCCTTATTGAGTACAGTATAATTTCTTTCATTACGAAAGTGCAGTGATACAAAGCATTATATGTGTCTTTGGTCAAGCTGCCGATTTCAGAATTTGCACTGTTCATTTCCTTCCATTTATCCAACCAAGTCATAAAATTGTCAAGGAAACGTATCCGAATGTCATCAGCATCCTCAAACGGTTTCTTTAAAGGATTGTTTTGCAGACAGTGTGTCATAGGTCTTTTGATGTTCAAAATCGACCACCATGTCAAAATGAGATTTACAAAATATGCTGTACCCTCATAACCAAGCACACATAACGCCGATACAGTAACTTCATTAAACACGTCAACGACCAAATTAACCTTCTGTCTTTCAAAATTGTCAGGACATACACTTGAAAATTTCAAGTGAGGCGCTAATTTAACCAGCTTACTTCTTTCTTTCTCATACAACTGACGTATTTCTGAAAACGAAGCCTCAATAACATAATCACTCTGCATAACAGTTAATTCTGTATTTGACAGAGGTTTATCTAAGCTACGCCAAAAGGGTATGTGAAATGTTTTGGATTCATTTCTTACATTCAGCCAATTATTGCGAATATTTTTAAAAACATGAACACTGTCATATTGTACAAATATTTTTAAAGGATTGCCTTCAATATGAAAATAATATTTAGAATCTGATGTTGCTGTTAAAATATTAAACATAACACGATTGATTCTGTTGTTATCGCTTATTATGCATAAAGTCTTGAGACCTGACATTTGCATCTGCATTATTACATTTTTTGTCATTATTGCTAACTCTGAACCTTTCACCTGTTTGACGGGAATTAATTTGACAACTTCTTTGAATGTTCCAAAAGCAGAACTGATTAGGAATGCAACAACACTATTTGCTAAAATTTCGGAATTATTAGACGAAAAACCAAATAAATGTCCACTTTTATAATCTAAACTTTGCTTAACATGAATTTCGTCAACTAATAGGTTCACAATTTTGTCATTTTCTGTAAGACTCTTAGTAACATGTTTTAAAAAATGGATATTCTCCTCTTCACAAGCAGGATTTACAGCAAACGAAGCAGACAGCTTTTGCAAATATCTTGGATGTGGTAAAGATAAAATATTATTAACTCTAATTACATCATAACATTTGACAGACTGCATGTACATCAAGAATGCATTTAAAATTGTATTTACATTGTATTTCGGTTTCTTTGAAAATAAAAGACAGAACTGATCATACAAAAATGCTAATTTCTGTAGTGTAGCCTCGGAGCTTTTACTGTCATCATTCTGAACAGTAGGTTTTAATTGTTCAAATGAAGCACTAATTTGGGCAATTAACAGTTCTTTGTTGTTATCTGGAACTTGATAACTGTCACAAAATTCGACGAGTTGAAACAATTGACTCCACTGTCGAAGTATACCATTTCTACAAATAGGTATTTTGTTGTTACACACTAACATGTCATTAGGCAAGATCCCTCCGTTCATGTGTACTTTAGTATGAAAATTTTGATCTATTCTAATACTGCAACTAAGTTTTGGAGCATTAGCAAGATCTAATTTATACAACAAACAACATGCATTGTTTTGAAAAATAGACCAATTGCTTTTGTTTACCTTATTCCTAATGGATGCAGAAAAAACCTGAAAATCTTTAATTAAGTAGTCTTCCTTATGGCGTTTTTCTTCAGCTTCTTTCTGTCTTTTTTGCAGATTAGTAATCTCTTCTCTTCTTTCTTCCGGATCTTTTCGTTTCCTTGAAGCTTTGTTGTCACTCAAATAAGATGGAAGGTTTGGAAAAAATTTCGGAACGGCACCTTCACATAAAATGGGTTGTTCGCGTTTATATTCACGAAAATTTCCACTCCCATCTTTGTATTTCTCCACATAACTTAAATCACACTCTTTAAAATGTTTTATACACACCACTGACCTGTCTGATGGAGTCCAGTTGGCTCGTGGGATAGCCCGAATCCATCGTTCACGTAAGTCCTTGTTTTTTGGAAATCGAAAACACTTTACATATCCTTCCTCCTTAATTGTTTTGGCGTAATTACTTTGACACCCAGGCACAACACATTTATCTGGCATTCTGTCCCCTAATTTCCATAAATGTGACACTTCACAGCACCAAAATAACAACACGTTTTTCTGACAGCGTGTGATTTTCACCATTTACTGAAAGGCAAATGTCACAGCCGATAGGACGTTCGCGCTGCGTTGCCAAGTTTCTATGGCGGGGCCTTCCTAGAGATAGCTATGGTTATTTCCAATATGAATGTTCTGAACTTTCTGTCATTGTACAAATACTCTCCAATCTCTTAAGTTGGTATTAAAAGGAAATTTTCGGTCTATAAACTCATTTTAACACAGATCCTACAATAGATAGAACTTGACACCAGGAACGTTTTGAAAAATAACTCCTAGTAGTATATAGGTACAGTAAAAATTCAATGTTCACCAAGAAAACGTTTGACATTTTGCAGCTAAATCTAAAATGAGTGAATTGTTTCTTAAGCACATATTATTACATTTCAAACTCTACTACACACTCTCGTGCGTATTTTTAGTCTTTTTCTTTTCAAATCCATACAACTCTGCGTCCTTTCATACAATATTGTTTCTTTTTAGTTTCTTTGATGGATAACGATTTTAATTTAGTAGTTGTAGTTAACTATATAAACATAGTTAATAAATCTAACTATTAGATCCTGTTGTATGGTCCCTGCATATACAGGGTGGAGCAGAGAAAATGTGTTTTTCTAAACCGCTAGCAACCTACAAGGAGACGAGAAGGGGTATTGATATTGAGCGACCGTTGGCAGACAGCTCAGAGAATGCAGTTTCAGTCGCTATGGAGCAGCGTTGCCAGACTCACAGCTCGGAATTATTCCAAAACCTGATGGAAATTATGCTAGATTCGGTCAAATTATGCTAGATCCTCATAATTACTAATTCAGGAGTTTTAAAAGAAAATAAAACGAAGCTTAAACGTAACTTTAAAAAAAAAAACGTAACGTAAAATACGCAGAGCGCAAGAATGCGTGGATAGAACTCAATACTTCACGCACCAAAGCTTTAACCAACCAAACTAGTGCAGTTGTTGTCAGACTCAATGGCATATATATCGTATAAATGAATGCAAAGTGTTTGTTTACATATTTTGAAAGAAAATTACCTCGCAGCATTGGCGGAGTTGGGAATTGTTTCAGGAATAAAGATGGTCATGAAGTCAGAAATAAAGATGGTGAAGTTGTCAAATAGTTGGGGGGGGGGAGAATGGCCCCCCTAGCTCCGCCCATGCCTCGTAGTTAAAGGATTAGAAAACCCTGGGTGGAGCCACAAAAAAAAAGGCCCAAAGCCGTTTCTAACCTACTTTGGAAAATAAGACTGGCTGTATGGTTTACCGACTGTATGAATCAATGGAAGAGGATACATTTCTGCCGTTCTTTTTCTTCCCACGACCAACTTCTTTCTCATCTCCAGGTTTTACGGCTTTTTGATAAACTTGCTGAAATTATGCTAGATTTGGGCAGGATGCTAAAAGCAAGATGCTAGATGCTAAAGACATGCAAATTATGCTAGATCTAGCATCATTATGCTAGATCTGGCAACGCTGCTATGGAGGGTTGGAACGTAGAGCATCGTGTGTTCGCGGTCAAGCAGTTCTTTAGAAACAATGATTCTGTGGTAATGGTTCAATGTCTTTTCGGTCTAAAATTTAATGTCTAAGATCGAGGTACAGTCCCAGATCGAAACACTATAATCCGATGGAATGCAGTGTTCATAAGTACTTGATCTGTGATGAAACAGAACATTTGAGATCATGCAAGATGTGATGAAGCGAACGATGTGACATACCCAGCGATACAGCCTGTAAGCTAGGGGACCGTTTCGGACTGACAGGAACTGCCTTCTTCACTCTGTCTACGTTTTCCGGAGTTCGAACTGAACGGGGAAGATCAGGTGGTTTCTTTCTCATCACAGATACAGTACTTCTGAACCATGCAACCCATCGGAGTAGATTGTTTTGATCTGGGACTGTACCTCGACGTTCGACATTAAACTTCCGACGGAAAAGACGTTGAACCAGGACCACAGAATCATTGTTTCTAAAGAATTGCTTGACCGCGAACACACGATGCTCTACGCTCCAACGTTCCATAGCGACCGCAAGTGGTTTCTCTGAGCTGTCTGTCAACGGTCGCTCAAAATCAATACCCATACTTGTCGCCGAGTATTGGCACCTTAAAAACATGCGTTTACTCTCCTCCACCCTGTAGTTCTTTTGGAGTCGGAAAATAGTATGGAAGGAAAAGGTAAAGTGATTTTGTATGATGATCTCAGCCGTCTCCTATGTCGTGGTTTAAACTGTTCCAACTAATGGAATCCATCCTTCAACACTTTGGTGTTGTAAATGAACATAATCGAAAGAAAATTAACGAACCTTCTGGAAGACTATGATCTAAATACTAACTCCTCCACCTCAACTCGTAATCAAGTGAACTACAATTAAAATACCAGTTGATATAAACCATGAAATGTGCCAATATAATTGATTTAAGGAATTAACTATTGCAAATTTAACCAAACGTTTGGACGAAAAAAACGATGTTGCTTCAGTGTTGGCATGGACAATTATCAACTTAAGTTTGCAATCCAGATGCTCCGTTAACAGCTTAAAATTTCCTACACATTTCCACGTTTTAGCGTGTGTGAGAGAGAGATTTTCGTATTTACTTGCAGGGCAGTTCACTTCTGTATTTTGAGCTTCTCTATGCAGGCCTTCCACCAAGGTTATGTTAAAATCCGATTTCAAAGCAAAAGTTGCTTACCTTGTTTGCGCACACAACAGGATTGAACACATCAAAGAGTCCACCTGATTAACCCTTTACCTTTGAAAATGATGGGAAAGTTTCTTGCAGCTAATTCATTTCATGCACACGGAAAGTTCGATTGAGCTTCTGTATGTATTTAGTTTATTTTCTTCTGTGCCAACTACATTATGGGTTGACAGGGGAGTGAGTAGTTTGTATGCAACACAAAGTCATATGAGAGAGCCATACTGTATTTTAAAACTTTCAGAAGGTAATCACAAGGTGTTTCTATTACATACTACATCTCCTTGGTGCCTACAGCACCCAACTCCCAAAGTTCTGGTTTGATATTTGATGTATGAAACACATTAGTAAAGTAGCCCAATCATGTTTATATATATATTTCTATAAGAGGAACTTCAAAACATTTTTGTAAACTATTACTTCTGTATTATATCTTCATTTACATAGAGGAATATATGACCGAAAGATAGAATAATTTGAAATTCTAAAACTGTTATGTTAAAATTAGATAAATTCAGAAAAGAATGATACCAAGCATATGCAGGGTGTTTTAAAAAGAGACTAAACATCTTTAGGAAATTAATTCTTACATGAAAACCTGAAAAGCTTATAGACCAATTATAAGTGCACGAAGTGCGTCATTTCAGATTATAGGCCACGCGAAATTTGCACCCTTAGCCGGTCAAACCTACAATTTCTAAGGAAGAAACGTGGTACAAACTACAAACATCTCACTCTCAAAATTCCTCTTTCTTTTTTTAATGTTCTAAATAGATTTCGAGATTTGTAATCTTTTAAAGATCTTCATATATTTTCAAATTAACGTATTTAAAATCGTGCCATAAAGCTGAAATGGAATATTTCAATGTAATGCCCCATACTTATGACCTTTAAGCTCAAGGAGACGAATGATTAAAGCAAGTGAATTGCTAGATTGAGAAAGTAGGAAGAAACGGCAGTGCCCCAAGAAAACCACGAACATAATGTTGTCCACAACAGACTTACTTGGACGGGGATCGAACCAGAGATCCCATGTACCAGAGATAAGCACTCTACCACTAAACCATTGAAAATCTTACGAATCCTTAGAATTAAACAATCATTATGGCTTTCAATTCAATCTTTGAGGATGTATATAAAATGTCTATTCATTTACATTAAATTTGATAAAGAGTCAAAAGTTATGCAATGCAAAATTTTCGAAAATTGTAATATTTTAAAACTTATGGGTTTCAATATGAAATGAGTTGAACTATTTCCATCAAAGTTGTAGCGTATAAATGAATATCACAGTTCTTCTCTTGCATTTGCTTCGGTCTTTTTACATATGCTATTATTTATTTATTTTTTTTAATTTTTAGAGTGATTATTAGAAGGTACTGAGGAGTCTAATTACAGTGATTGTTTCAAGCAAAACAGAAATGAAATGTTTCTCGTTTGCCCCAAGTAATTTCAAATTTGACCCACTTGGAACGAGTGCAAATTTTCTTTTTTATACGCATCTCTAATCCAAATCAAATAATTTCTGGCTGTCATCAGTTTTTCACATAGAAATGAGTGAAATAAAGCCACCGAATTTTAGATAGAACCTTCACCAGACCTAATTCCCTACAAAGTACTTTTTCAGATTTTCGATTCGTGAAGTCAGATTTGCGGGGTGAAAATCTATGCTGCATAAAAGGTGAGGATAACTAACCGGGACGACGGATATTAGCGGTGGCGAATTAGAGTTTAGCGTCCTTTTCTTTTCTTTTTTTTAGCAAAGAGACTACATAAAACTTGAGTCTATTTCTTAGCGGGGTATCTGAACCACGTGAGCTCTTGCTTGGAATCGAACGCGGGTCTCCCACGCCATGTACGTTAGGGTGCATCGAATTTCCACTTTTTTTTTAATTCACCTTACCCTTAGTGATTTTTTTGCGAAATGGCCTCCGTATAACGTGTAAAAAATTGCAAGTCGATTGGTCAATATCTTTAGGTGCCACAAACGGCCAAAATTCTTAAAATTTTGTTAAAAAATAAATGTTATTTAAAAAATGTAAAATATGTAGTTTTATGAAATATGGTTATCCTATGTAGTTTTGTTTCTGTAAAAGGTCAATATTTTACATGAAAAAAAATTCAGCTTGATGAGTCAAGTCATTCAAGTGCCACCAGTGGCTTAAAGTATGGACAAATGTGTCCCTACTTTTTTCATTTCTAAAAATTAAGTTGCATTGTTTGTGATTCATCTGGATCGTTAATTAGATAAGAAAGATTTGGTTTTACATCTGCAACTATTTGCTTATTTCCAAACATTAATGATGGAAATAACCCAGAACTCACCACGAGGAGGTGCCTGCAGTTCGAGTTCCGCCCACCCGTATATACTAATGTTGCATATGGTAGTGCAAGTCATATTGTTACTCTTTTACCTCAAACTGTTTTTCTTACCATTTTTGTATTAAATTCTGGTATGTTTTTTCTTGATTGTAGTGTTGCTAGGACAAATCTATGTCGTGCTTCTTGCCCACATACCGTTGATGAAGCTTCTGTCCCTAACTTCACCATTCCTTCTACAGCGCGAGTGTGACAGAGTAAGGATGTAATAGATTCATTAGCCATTGAAGCCGTATTTACATTTTCTCTTAGGTACTGCAGGCTCAAGTGCTTTGTCAGTGGTGGCTCCGTTAGCGTCATGTTGACCAATTATTCATATCAACATAGTTTGTTGCTTCTAAGTTGATTTCAGGGACGACGAATTTTCGTCTCGGTACGCGATCACCAGATTGGGTCGTTTGTCTTGCTTTTAGGACTCGCCTCCAGCCGAGCTCTCGTACGTTAGCATATTGGTCGGTCAACATTGATAGAAGTAGATTCTCAGGATGACCGTACCACGCATTTCTACGGACACTGGATCAATTATTTTCCTGTATTTCGCTTCCAAGTGACATGAAGTCGTGATGAGTTGTCACAAATGACGAGCTCCTTCTGCACACGATATATTACGGATCACAGCAAACCAGAGTGGCGCGTAGACCATCATGATGTACTGGACGATGCTTTTAAGTTCATTCGTGGGTTCTTTTGTTCCTACGAAAAAACGTAAGACTCTATTTGCTGTAGTTAGCCATCTGGCTTGATGAATTTTACTAGGTTTCATGTGAGCTAACTCAACGGCTTGGCAGATATTCAGCAAATATATTTGATCCGTGCTTAATGAGTCCTCAGTGAAGTTGATGTCCCAGTCTACTGGAACGGGCTGAAATATCTGGAGTGACGATTCTTCGCAGATTGGAAGTGCTGATCCTATTGGTCCTCTAAATGTATTTGGTCCAGTAGACTTGTAGTCTATAAATTCAATCAAATGTCGAAATGGGAGCTCATTCGTGTGTATGATGATTAATTGGTCAACATGACGCTGACGGAGCCACCACTGACAAAACACTTGAGCCTGCAGAACCTAAGAGAAAATGTAAATACGGCTTCAATGGCTAATGAATCTATTACATCCTTACTCTGTCACACTCGCGCTGTAGAAGGAATGGTGAAGTTAGGGACAGAAGCTTCATCAACGGTATGTGGGCAAGAAGCACGACATAGATTTGTCCTAGCAACACTACAATCAAGAAAAAACATACCAGAATTTAATACAAAAAAGGTAAGAAAAACAGTTTGAGGTAAAAGAGTAACAATATGACTTGCACTACCATATGCAACATTAGTATATACGGGTGGGCGGAACTCGAACTGCAGCCACCTCCTCGTGGTGAGTTCTGGGTTATTTCCATCATTAATGTTTGGAAATAAGCAAATAGTTACAGATGTAAAACCAAATCTTTCTTATCTAATTAACGATCCAGATGAATCACAAACAATGCAACTTAATTTTTAGAAATGAAAAAAGTAGGGACACATTTGTCCATACTTTAAGCCACTGGTGGCACCTATATGACTTGACTCATCAAGCTGAATTTTTTTCACGTAAAATATTGACCTTTTACAGAAACAAAACCACATAGGATAACCATATTTCATAAAACTACATATTTTACATTTTTTAAATAACATTTATTTTTTAACAAAATTTTAAGAATTTTGGCCGTTTGTGGCACCTAAAGATATTGACCAATCGACTTGCAATTTTTTACACGTTATATGGAGGCCATATCGCAAAAAAACATCACTAAGGGTAAGCTGAATTTTAAAAAACGGGAAATTCGATGCACCCTAATGTACGTACGCCAGCCATATAGCCACAAGAGGGCTCCGAATGGATATTAGAATCAAAGCTATAGTTTTCGGGATCGTTGAAATGAATAGTTACTTCCCAAAGTTCAAGTTCGAAACTCCGCCTGATACTTGTACAAAACTGCTAGAGTCCCACCTGAAAATATGACTATTTCAAAATACCGCTGGAATCCTGCAGTTACTACGAAAAATGCGTAGTACTCTAATTGAGTTTAGTGTACATATTCAAAGAAAAAATGGGACCGCGGTGACTCAGTAATAGAACGTTCACCTCTGATGTATGGGGTTCCTGATTCGATCCCACCTCGGGCCAAGTAAACTTTGTGGTGGACAAACACCGTGTGCATGGGTTTCCCTGGGTTCTCCCGTTTCCTTTCCCTTTCTTCATTCCACCATTTCATTCATTTCTCATCATCACCGTCTCCTTTAGCCTAACCGTATGAACGTGGGACGTAAAACTCAAAAACTTAATTTTTACAAAGAAGAAATGTAAAGCACTTATTATTAATACATGATCGGAGTTGATGTCTTCAGCAAGTAAAGTACGGGGCATGACATGTGTCATTAATATTACTATTTCGTAATATGTAAATAGGGAAATCAAAATCACTCATCATTTGCCTATTAGGCCTAACCCTACACTTAGTCTCAGGGTGGATTGATTTAAATCAGTCTGATTTAAATCACGATATAAATCAAGATTTAAATCACTTGATTTTTAAATAAAAATCGTTGATTTAAATCGAATTCCGAAATAAACTAATTTAAAGTAAAAATAAGTAAAATTCCGTTTCTGTTCTGTTATTTCGATTATGGAAGTTAATAATCATAATACAATGAGACTCAAATGTACAGTATAGCATGAAAAGAAGTGTCATGCAGAGGATGATGAGGGAAAATCCCGATTTTTTCGTAACATTGGGTTTGGGTTTTAAAATCGTTAACTATTCCAATGGGGAAATCACCATCGATATTTAAGACGAAGTCGTGCGTGTCTGTTTGTTTATTCCCAGATAATAGGGCGTATTTAGAACGGTCCTATCCCCTCTCCATTTTTTTTTTGTTAATTTTATAATTTTAGGCGAAATTTATATATTTCATGCCGCAAGGTAGTTCTGAGTTTTTAAAAATAGGCCCCTGCCAAACATCAGTTACTTTTGTGATAAAAAGTGTCATTTTGATAAACGTTGCTGTACTTTTTCTGTAATGCTTAACCTTTTAAATTATATCACCTGTTTTTAGGTGATAGGGTAGAATCTTCATTATTCGATTAAAAAAATACCAATAAGGCTCTCTACTTCGTTTTCTTCAAGACTGGAGGCATTTTAGAACACGTTACATATGCTTTCACGCCTTTCTGTGTTGAGGCATAGTGTGTGATGACGTCATAAATTTAAAAATATATTTTTGTTATGCGTATTATTACTTTTTGGCGGGTTACATTTTGCATTCAGAAGACTGAAATTTTGCAAACTCGTTCAGTGCACCCCTTAATAATTTTCAGATGTTTTTAGATCTCTGCGTGGAAACAACAGGGTCCAGAGGGGCAAAAAAGTTTTAAAGAAAAGGATATTTTTAACAAAAAATAGCTTTCTTCGTGATTTTCCCGTCTCAGATGGAGACATATGAATGGTACCATTTGAAAGGCTGTTCTATTCTGAAGAAACTGATGTGTGTACTATGCTACTAGGATAAATAGGGATGTCTCAGGAAACTGTTACCTGAGATTCTGTTTTATACGGGAATCTGGGGTATTTGGGAAATGTAATTTTTCGCGGCCTTGCTTTTGCACCTACAAGATTGAAATTTTGCACATTTACTCAGTGCATCCCTCAGTATTTTTCAGATTTGTTTCAGATCTCTGCCTTAAAACAGGGGGAGGGGTCCACAGAGGTAAACATTTAAAAAAAAATATTTTTAACAGAAAATTCCTTTTTTTCGTGATTTACCCGCCCCAGATACATGATGGAGGTATTTGAAGGGTACCGTTTGAAAATTTGTTTTATTCTGAAGAGAATAATGTACAAATCATGATCCTAGGATAAATATTGATGTCTGAGGACATTTTTATATTACATCCGGGTCATTTGGGGCATTGTGAGGAGGATGTCCTTAGCTCATTGTTAAATGATTTCCTCACCCTTACTACTCAAGATGGAAGCTTGAAATTTTGTACACACATTTAGTACACCCGTTAGTATTTCCCAGTTGATTTTGAGATGTGTGTGTTAACACAGGGGAATCCGAAGGGAATCAATTTTTTTAAAAAAAAGTAAAAAAAAAATGCCGATTACTCTAAAAATTTCCCATTTCGGGGACATGATAGGGAAATGTGAATGTTACCGTTTCAAAAGCTGTTCTATTCTAAAGAGAGTGATGTATGTACCATTATCCTAGGATAAATAGGGATGATGCTGTAGCTGTTTGACTGAAAGTCTATAATTTACCTTTAAAAAGAGCCATAATTTAAAATTGTTAAGAAACATTGTTTGGGATTGATATCGGTTAACGATTGGGGATAATTCAAAATTCAACCCTAATACTTTCACTTAAATGGCATAATTAGCATTTAATACTAATTTCTAATGCTTTTTCTTCAGTTCGCGACTTGTATTATACGAGGAGAAAGATTTGGTTTAAATAAAAAAAATCGATTTAAATAAAAAAAATCAACAAAAATGATTTTAAAAAAAAAATCATGATTTTTTCCCACCCTGGTTAGTCCTACCTATTTGGGTTATTTAACCATTAGAATCACAAATAAATTCAGAAAATAATAAAATGAGATACAGAGAAAATCTTGCGACCGAAACATCGTCACCCAAAATCTCGCGGGCCAAAATCTCTCCAGGTCAAAACATTTCGTAGTCGAAACTTCGCCGCCCAAAATCTTCCGTTGCCAAAACCTCGTGGACCAAAATCTCGCTTGGTCAAAACCTTACCGTTCGAAAAACCTCGCGGACCAAAATCTCTGTTGGCCAAAACTTTGCGGAATGAAACCTTTCCCTAAAATTTACCCAATGAGTTTCTTAATATTCAATTCCATATTACTCCTCCTCCTCCTCCTCCTCCTCCTACTACTACTACTACTACTACTACTACTACTACTACTACTACTACTACTACTACTACTACTAATAATAATAATAATAATAATAATAATAATAATAAAAGATACAATATATCATGTGCGTGGGTTTTCTCGGGGTATTACCATTTCTTCTCACTTTCTTCATTCCATCATTTCCTTTATCCTGATTATCTACATCTGCTTTAACTTACAAGACATAATCGGGGACGTAAAAACTCAGATATTATTTCATACTTTCATAAATATTATTCGATTGTGTTAGAATTTCCTAAGGTCACTGTGAAAGTGAAATAAAAACCATTCCAGGCTCAAACCCTATATATGTTGAATATTTGACTGAGACTGGTCGGGTGGTTCAATAGTCGTTAAGTCATAAACGCAGCCTCTTTCATTTTTATGTATTTCTATAGTGTGTCTCCACTTTCCCCTCCCCCTTCCCGTCAAAGTGAAATGATAAAAACCATCCCAGGTTCTAAACTGATTCGTGTTGCAAATAAGATCGAGATTGGTCTTGCGGTTCGAGAGTTTTTTAAGTTTTATTTATTTTATATATATCTCATCCTTTCCTTCTCTGTGCTGTCAAAGTGAAACTATAAAATACATCCTAGGCCAAAACCTCATCTATGTTGAAAATTTCATCGAAATCGGTCGGGTGGTCAAGAGGTATGATGTCACATAGTCATTTTCAGTTTTATATAGGATGGATTTTCAAAACACGCGTTGGAATTTTTCTTCTCGTTATTTTAATTCAATTATGTGTTATTACAAAATATATACATATATCAATATATAGAGCATTCTACATCGAAAAAATCGTCGTGACGACGTTTTATACTGACGAGATTTCTTCTCAGGCGAGATTACGTCCCGCGTAGTTTAGACCAGACGAGATTCTGTGTCCCGACATCAGGACTGTGAGGTTTTCGACAGCGAGGTTTTCGACAGGCGAGGTTTCGGCCCTGCGATATTTTGGGCGGCGAGGTTTTGGCCAGGCGAAGTTTTGGTCCGCTAGGTTGTCGCCGCGAAGTTCTGGCCGCGAGGTTTTGTACCCAAACCTAATAAAACAAGATAGAAGTTAGCGCATATAAAGGAACAGAAAAAGTACTGTTAAAAAATTAATAACAAACGACATGTGTAGAACTAAAGAGCAAATAAAAATTAACAATTTTGTTCTCTTCGCCTATAATTTCTAATATATGCAATTGAAAAGCATCTGTTTGTTATCTACTTGTCCTACCACGCAGAAAAAGATACACAGAATTATATGCTAACATTCTATCACTTCCTTCGAAATGCATGCGAATAGTTTTAGAAATCTCCAGACTTTTCATCAACCTCCTGGTATCAGAGTTTTGCCGTTAAACACGATTCGATTATTATTCTTCCAAACTGCCATATTTAGCGAGAGCCCTTTGACGTTAGAATACGTTACCAATAATTGCATTTTTGACATCAAAACATAAAAACGTGGTCTTCACCAGGTTTTTTTCAACCGATATCTGTCGCGCAGGTCCATGAGATATGCCATGAAGTTTTAGAGTTTGAGAACTAATTTTGAAACATATAACAGAATACGTCTAGACTTTATACGAAATATTTTTTTACATTGAAGCCTAAAAATAATGTTGAAACATGCTGTAACACTCAACGTCTACAACAACAGATACAATGCTCAATTTTAACGGAGCATCACATAGCTATCCTAAATGTGTCGGGCTGTAGGCGTTCAATCACATGCATCATCAGTCAAGAAAGATTGGAAGGCATCACCTACGCTCTGAAAATGAATGTTATTTCCTGAACCATTGTATTTACACATGAAAGTTATATACATGTATATAGTGTACAGTATGAACTACTTGATACGTATTATATTTTACACTATCTAGTATATACAAAAAAACAGTATAGCTATTTTCAGACATAAGCATGAAACTGGTCTATCCTGGCAAATGAGAATGATAGATCCAACCAACCATGTAGAAAGTGAAATGTATTATGTATTTATCTACATAGCCACAAAATAGACCCGCAACCATATAATGAACAGGGAATATCTTATAGACAATACAATGATAATGTAATGGACTGCTGAAAATGGTAGAGTCAATCATAGAGAATAGGCAAGAGATCAATGCTTTCGTTATCCACAGCACAGAACTCCCCCAAGCGAGACACAAGGGATCGTCTCCCGCTCCCACCCTTTTGGTAGTTTCCACTCGCCTTTTGTGTTTCTCTTGTCGTGGTAATAATTGCAGATAATCCGGGTTCCCATTGTGCGTAACAGAAAGGAAAGTGGAGCGAGAATTGAATGAGGAGGATCAATCTATTGTCCAGAGAACAGTGTTCGTAATTAAATGTTGTGACGTCCGGCCGATCGAAGGAGAGAGAACACATGTTTTTATGAAGTTTTTATTAACAATACTTAATCCTAAAGTGGTTATTATAGAATTTTACTAAATATTCCCAGTTTCAAAATTTCAATTATTTTCTTACCTACATGCGCTCTTGTAACTGAGGCATTTAGTAGATTCGCAGTTTCTATATTTATTTTTACTATATTTATTTTATTCCATGTAAGAGTTCTTTTTTTACTTTCCTCGTCCATTCCATTCTTCTATTTCTTTTCCTTAGTTGTTAAATTTGTTTCGTTTTTCCTATCATACTTTCCACCGTTGTTAGATGTGATTCAATTCGGCCGTTGTCAGTAACACCAAAACTATAAGAGGAGTTGATAAGCGAAACTGGTATTCCACACCAATTAGCACAGATATTAACATAACGGGACATTAGTTAATATAGCAAATGAATATTTACATAGTTCGATTATAAAGAAAGGTAAATGTAGGCAATTGCCCCTGTTTCCCCGTGTTGTGTATGGCCCTCCCCCGAAAGAAAATCCTAAGTACGCCACTACTTCATATTATTTATGCAATTATTCAAGGACTTGTTATACAAGCAAGGTATGCTCAGACAGCGACACCTATTAGCGACTATTCATTATTAGGATAATCGTGACAAACAGAATGAGTGTACTATTTTTTATTAAGGTATTCTAATCGTGTAACTTGCTGAAGCAAAGAAATTTCAACGATTGACCCAGCCAGTGGCGTCTAATGGATTTTGTTTATGGGTGAGGCTATGCATAACATAGGAAAGCAAGAGTTAATTGCCCACCTGGGTTTGATAATAAAATATATTTTAATTGATTGTCTACTAATATACTGAAAAAAATAACAACATGAAACTCATATTTCATGTTGGTGGAGGATCTTATCCCCTCCTCTAGGAAAATCTGAAATGACGCTCCTGCAAACACAAGTTGAATATTTGTAATCTCATTTCAATTGAACTGTTTTCATTTTAGAAAAAAATTAGAAATGATCAGTTTTATTTGTGCACGTTTTTACCTGAAAGAAAATGTTGAAACAAGTTAAAGCTAAAATATATATTGATTGCTATTTTAATGGAAAGAATTGCAGACTGGTGAATTTTGTGTGATACGATATACACAAAAAAAGCAGTGAATCTAACCTTTTATTCTATTCATAGAAGAAAATGGAAGCATCCTCTTGGTCTATCTAATTTCCCGGCTACTTATTCTTCCCCCCTCTTGATTTTCTTTAATTTAAACGTTTATCTTTCTGTATGTAAGTTGGTGTGGAACACCAGTTTCGCTTATCAGCTCCTCTTAGTATTAGTGTTCCTGACGACGACGGCCGACTTCAATCGCAAACAACGGTCGAAAGTATGATAGGAGAAGCGAAACAGAAGAAGTAGAAGAGTAGAATGCACGAAAGAAAGAAAGAAAGAACGCAGTTCTTACATGGAATGAAATTTTACCAATACAATATTATTTCTGAACAAAGAGCACAAGAAAATAGAAAGTCAACGAAATTCCTACAAATGGTAATAAGAATATTGATGTACGTGGAATGCGAAAAACCAACAAATTTATTTTGATTGGGGCTTGAGCCTGACAGCATCCTAAATACGTCACTGGGCTCAGCTTTGGTAAAAATTTTATAAGGATTCTTCAATGGAAATCCAAAAAAAGAATAATGAATAATATTAGAGTTTCAATGGATTCTACTAAATAGTCAAATACCAGACAGTGTTATTACAAAATTTCTCTGACTAGCTCACTTTCATAGATTTACCAAAAGGTTTCAGTTCCAACATCTTATTAGACTCATCTGTATATTTAATATTGCCGTCTTGTAACTGGAAAGGTCTGAGTTAGGTCAGCAAATCTAACAGATTTTATCCACAAGCTCACTGTCCTCAGGAGCAAACCAAGGTATCTTCGTACCATAGGCGCCCGCTATAGAAAATGTTAATAAATACGTGAGGAGTAATTTAATAGAATATTATAGTTATATATAATACATAGGCTATATATGTATATAACATATACATATATAACATATTTTATATATAATACATATTTTAACATTAGAACTATCATATCTTTTTAATGACTTGAGTTATTTTAGTACTTTTCAAATTTAACTTGATTTACTTGTCATATGTCATTCTATTATATTTTAAGTACTATTGCACTTATGCGATATAATTAACATTGAATGTTATAGTTTATACTATTTGGACTGTAAAGAGTTAAATTATCTCATTACAGCGCTATAATTAATTAACGATATTCTTAGATTATAAATGTGTAATTATTATTAAAATTGTTCTCAGAAAATGTTAGTTCTGACTGCCTGGAGAGTAAACTACTTCTTTTAGACTTTTCAAGAGAAGTGAGTTCTTTTCTAATAATTATAATTAATTAATAATCAACAATGATAATTAACTAATTACAATTATTATTAGTAATAATAATTAATTGGGTTAATAATTACACATTTAGTTATGAGATATGAACACAATCGTCTGAGTCATTTTTGCGAAAATTGTCCAGCAAGAACCAACCCTTCAAGAGTAAAATAACTTTTATGGAATTTTTCTATGAAAACAACTCTTAAAATGAATCGCTTTCTGTTAAAAGGGAGTATGTAACATTTTTTGCGATTTTCACTTCTTTTATATATAGAAACAGTATTTTAGAGATAGATGTAACGATTTGTGTTAAAAGGAAAGAGTATTCCTTGAAACGTGGTGAAAATATAAGGCATTGAAATCTTCGTTTTCTGTTAAAAAGGCTTACTTCCACAAATATGCCCTTTTTGACTGAAAATCAAGCAAGCAGGAGCATAATAATGAAGACCGTTACACAAGGAAATTTGTTCAAAAAGTCATTCCTGGTCGTGATCCCAGCGACCTTCCATGTGACGGGGGTTTTGCTATCACCAAACGAGCTCTTAGACAACGTGATCATCTTTACACTGTACATGATTTGACAGAGTTGATTATTCAGTAGTAGGTCTAATAAATTCTATGTTATTGATTTCAGTGGTGAAGATGATTTAGATTTCAGGTCATGGTGGTCACAATACTATAAGAAAAAAATTAGTTTCTCTGGAGACGAGGAACAAACAGAGAAAGGCAGAGAAAGAATAAAATAACTTTTGGAATTAGCAACCTTCACCACTTTATTCATTCTCCGAACAATCCATGAGTATGAAGAGGTTTTCTAACTGTTAATGGACTAAGGATATACACTTTCATGTAATTCAACACTACGAAAAATGTATTACTTCCTGAAACTAAACTGAACCGAATAGGACCTGTCTGTTTGAAGATAAACGAGATCAGACTTGAAAAAGTGCATGAATTAAGCAATGGATGAACATAAAGATTTGTATGTATCAATTATGCCATTCTGTCGTCCAATCAGTGACTTAAGGAGAGTGACTCATAAAGAATACATTGTTATAAAGTGTTTCAGAAAACTGCATTGTTTGTTCTTCCTAAAATATTGTATTCTGCTGGTATGTACTAGTACTACACTTTTCTAAAAAGCACAGTACTAAGTGTAATGATTATATTATAATAAATTTATATTATATTATATTAATGCTCCCCGTTGGTCTGTCTATCAGCTGTACTGGAATCTGGATACACGCTCAGAAATATGGGAAATAAAACTTAAAAAAAAAATAATAACTCGCTTGGCTTAAAAAAAAATCCTATCATTAAAATATCATTTTCTTATGCAATACTACGTTGTTGCACTCCCAATTTATGCATTCATAATTATGTCTTTTCCCACTGCAAAAATAAAAACCGCTTAAACTTATAATTGGCTGCTTTGGCGTTAGGCCAGCTGAAGATCAGTCTCTGCTTTGTCGTCACAGTTTTAAATTCCGAGAAAGGTACCGTGAGAAAATTTCACCTTTTATACTGGCACATTATTAAGGTTTGCAGGAATCTTATTTAGAATGTAGGTGGTCAAGATCTATTCCAGCATTAACCTCAGCATTTTCCGATAATGGTGAACATGAAAGTCAAAGTGCTTTATGAGTTGGAGCGAGGCAAACAGTAATGCCAAGTGTTAATCAATAATTTATCCTGACAGAAATTAATATTTTTTAAAGTAATTTTTGGGATACAAAATATTTGCTTGCAAATTATTATTAGTAGTATCTCTGTCTTTCATCAATATACTAGGAATGTAACAGTGTCTAAAATTTCAGATATATTTAAGAAAAACCCTGGTTTCACATATTGTCACCATGTTTTATGTTAAGAGGACGTATGTGTCCAAAGTTTAATGTTTTTTGTATATTAAACAATAATTCATAGTTACATCGTTTGTAGCTAATAAACAATCAGTAACCATGTTATTTACACAACTTTTTTTTTTCTTTTCTTCATCAACCGAACCAACTAGTGAGAAAAGTTTTTTGTCATTTCCCGAAACTTTCGTTTATTGCACATACGTGATTTTAACAGAAAGTGATTCAAATATTATAAAGCTATTAATGGAATATTGATTCATGAAATATGAATAAAATAACTTGAGTCGATTATCAGAAAATCGTCTTTCAAAATAATGATAATAACAATAAACTACCCACTCTGGATTTTTCCTACAAATCGACATGACACCATACTAGAAGAATACTCGTTCTTCGAACAGGGTGAATACATTTCATTTTGGATATAAAGAGCACCAAAAGTGTCACCAATCAAATTGAGGACCCCAAAATCTATGAATTTTACAATAATATCCGTCATTCTTAATCATTTTGATATACCTCCCCAGCCCCTTCCCCAAGTTGCACCTTCTAAGTGAAATTATAAAAGCCATCTCAGGCCCAAACCTAATATACGTTGAACATTTGATCGATCGGGTGTTTCAAGAGTTATTAAGTTACAAACAGTCACTTTCATTTTAGGGTCAATCCATACAAAGTGATCGAGAAAAAAGAAAAAAATTGCCGCTCGACCTTTCCAAAAAAATCTAAGTTTTTCATGAAAGTTTATCGTACATCAGGGTACTTCAAAACCACAATTATTCTTTTTTACAACATCCCATGGAGACACAGGGGGTTGCTCCATTTTGCGTTTTTTTTTTCGATTTTAGACGTTTATGTTGTTTTGAATATTTCAGCATGTACTTGTCCTACCAAATTGAAAATTGCTGGACGTCTCCAACTCGTGCAGAGCTAAAACTTTAATCTCTTAACATTTTTGCCTAAAACCATTTGAAGGGGGTAAAATCAGGGTCTACAGTAGCAACGTTTTTGGACATAAGAAACATGTTTGGAAAGAGGAAACAATTGACGTAGAGGTCTGAATTTTGTGTAAGAATGTAGTTCGGGATCATAAGTTAATACACAAATATTTACAGACCTGTAGCTGCTACCAAAGGCCTGAAAAAAATCGTAAAGTTGGGGAATTATGCCAATTTAGCATATTTCACTGTACAATATCTCCAGTAGGCCTGGATTAAAAAATCTGAAATTTTGGGAATAGTTAGTCCTTTAGTATACTATAACACACAATAAAGCGTGTTTTGTGTTTTTGAGCAGAAGGGGGTGAAGGTATTAAGAAATAATATCATTCTCCAGGAGGTGTTTTGTTGATATAATCTACTGGAAATTTGTTATTGTGAAGTAAAATAAAGTAGGATGAATGGCTAGTCCAGTAAAGGCTCTCAGGCTCGTTTCTTTCCTCTAGTTGTAACACTGTCTCATCACATCCACAGCAGCATTGGTGAAGAATGCCGCTATCAGTAGAAGGCGAGGCTATCAGCGAATCTTTATATGTATAGATTACAGAACCGTTAATAGAATATTGGTTTATGAAATATGAACAATATTTTTAGCCTTTTTTTTTTAGAAAACCACAAACTCTGCTTTTTAAAATCACAAAATGAAATAAAGTTCTTAAGGTTTACGTCCCACGATTATGCCAGCTATTCTAAAGGGTACAGTGATGAGAAATGAATGAAATGGTGGAATGAAGAAAGTTGGAGGAAACTTAAGAACCCACGCACATGGTGTTTGTCCACCACAAAGCTGACATCGAACCAAGGACATCATAAACCAGAGGGAACGCTTTACCACTGAAACACTGCGGCCCCTAACCTTATTTTTGGGAATATGTATACGTAATATATATGTATGGGATGTTACATAATCTGAATATCTTACAAAAGCTTTAAGCTTAAAATTTGGTCTCGATGCTATAAACAACGACTTTGTATATTTACATCGAGAAAAACATACTTTCAAAGATCTCCGTTTTGGCATGTAGAAGCTGTGAAATGTGTAATTCCAATGAAATCTCGAAATCGATTTATTTTACAACCACCATACTTAATTCCTATTGTTGTTCGAAAATAAAAATAATGAGAGGCAAACGACTTGTTAATGGTCTGCTTTCTTATTCTTCGTAAAAGAAAGAAAAAAAAGCTCTTCCCAATCAAACTATAATGGCTATAAGAAGAAGAAGAAAAATGTCAGATCAATCTAAAAATTGAGAGCAATGGTAGTTTGGTTTTCCCCAATATTGACATAGCAATTTCACGCCTCTGTTAATTTAGCTTCACCCTTTACCCACTCCTATTCTGGAGCCAAACCCAGTGGCTGTCAAATGTAAGTTTAAATATGCTGATAAAATAGGATCCAAATTAAGGAAGACTTTTTTTTTTCGAAAAAAAATGGGAGAAAAATGGCGTACAAAGAGATTAGAAGAAGGAAAAAAAGGTTTTTGGGTAGGAAGTCATTAATCATACAATCTAATTGTGTTCATGACAGTTAGTAAGGGAAATAGTTTTCTTTCTTCTGTTTTCTTCATTTCTATGATTTCCTTATTATTTTTTTTTGTAGGGCTAGAAATAAGAAGTCTCAAAAGTCTTTTTCTAATAATTACTATATTATTGCTACCAATATTTTTAACGATATATTTTGTATTGCACCAAAGTTCTAAAATGTATACGTACATTCATAGGCTTTTAAAATCATACTTGAATAATTAATTACAAGAAATTTCTATTATTGTGATGACTTTTAATTTTTCTCCCAGCGTTAATATTCTAATTACCGTTGGGATGAATAAGATGGCTTAATAAGGATAATTTATCTATTAAAATAGCATTCTTACTATCTTCTCTTTTTGAAAACCGATCTTGGTCAGCTATACAATAGTCCAATGATTAAATTTCTCATTTGTTCTCTAACTTTAATATAATACCAAAAAAGGAAGCGATTATACAATAATTTATACACATGTATCTATATTTTATTTTATTATCTACTTTCCGTTCAAATTTTTAAGAAAATCCATTATTCGTCATCATATACAGTTCTACCAAAATTCTCGTTCTTCGCATTTTCTTAATGGAAGTTCGATTTCATTGGTTACATAAAACTCAATCTCCCTTGCACTCGTTTCCGATCTTTAGAGGTTGCATCTCGCAAGCAACCTTCTTGTAAGAAGTTTGGTGTACACGGTGAATACTTCTAAAAAAAAGTGTGAAGTTCTACGTCTAACAGTTTTTAATATCTACCTTACCTTATGAACTAACACTACAACTCTGGGTAAGCTTGGGCCTCGTTCACCACATGCCTTAAATCTTTTCGAACTCTAATCATTTCCTTCCAACCTCTTTATAATCTTCTGATTTTGTTCTACATTTTCCTTCACTTTATTTTGAAGTGTTCTCTTTTTCTTCTAGAGTATTTGTTTCATATAACACCAATTTTGGCATTCAGTTTTCCTCTACGAGAGTCGGCTGATAAGTTCTCGGCCCGACCCCCTTCCGAATGTACTACCCTGATGTAATTGATGTCATGTGAAATGTTGATCTTTTATATGTTTAAGTACAAAATGTCACGATTCTACCATGAACGATTTTTATTTTACAGGTAATTGAACGAACCACGGCGGAGCCAGATGTCAAATTCATCAAAGAGGAGTTGCGAGGTGTAATGAAGTTCTTCTTCCTGCAACAGAAATCGCCCAAGGAAATCCATGGTTGCATGCTAGACACATTGAGTGGACAGTGCCCTTCATACTCCACTGTGAGGAAATGGTGTGCGAACTTCAAGCGTGGTAAATTTTCAACAGAAGATGGTGACAGGTGTGGCAGGCAAGTGTCAGTGTCAACTCCGGAAAAAGTGGACCAGATTCATGACCTGAGTTCGAACAACTGACGGATTTCGCTTCAGAAGATAGCTGACAAAGTGCACATATCCAAAGAACGTGTTGGGTCAATAATCCATGATCAGTTGGACATGCGCAAGCTTTCTCCGAAATGGATTCCGAAATGTTTGAACGCGGATCAGAAACGCGAACGTGTGAGATCATCGCAGGTGATTTTACGGCATTTTGCTAACTCCAAGGACGATTTTTTGAATCGGCTTGTTACCCAGAAGGAAACGTGGTTGCAATACTTTGATCCGGAAACCAAACAGCAGTCATGCAAGTGGTGCCACTCAGGATCTCCAAGGCCCAAAAAATTCAAATCACAAAAGTCCTCAGGGAAGGTGCTTGCCTCAATATTCTGGGATAAGGATGGTGTTTTGTTCTCAGACTACCTTTCAAAGGGTCAAACCATAACTGCAGAGTATTACTGCATTCTGCTGGCTAAGGTAAAGGACGCTATTAAAGAAAAGTTGACACGAGGTGTCTTGTTCTTGCAGGACAATGCTCCCGTTCACAAGGCTGGCAGAACAATGGATTTTCTGAGGGACCTAGGGTTTCAGTGGATTGACCACCCGCCTTACTCGTCAGATCTTGCCCCTTCTAATTATTATATGCTTCCAAAACTCAAAACAGCACTGAAAGGACAGAAATTTCACAGTGATGAAGAGGTGATAACAGCTGCGGAACAATTTTTTGCAGACATTGAGAAATCTATTTTTTAGAGGGGTTGGAGAAGTTGCAGTATCGAAGTGCCAAGTGTGTTGACCTTCGAGGGGACTATGTTGAATAGCCTCACACTTTCGTGTCTGCAGCTCAAGTCCTTCTCGGTCGGGCCGTTATTTTCGTTATTCTGTCTATCCATTTGCTTTCCAGTAATTGTAAAGTAGCATAAATACCTCTTATTTTTTGCTCGTATTCGTTCTTGAATTTTAATTTTCATATTAATTTGATCATTTATCATCATACCGAAATATTTAAAAAGAATTAACTGCTTCAAATCCTTTCCCTTTAATTGTGAAGTTTTTATGCTGCTTCTCTTTTCTTGTAATTATCATATATTTAGTTTTATGTATGTTAGTCATTAATTCTATCTTATATTATTCATTTTCCAATCTGCTGTGAAATTCGTCCAACTCTTCAATAGTTCTACCTATTATGATCACTTTATAAGCACAATCAAGGATTTGACTCAATGTATAGAATATTGCTTCTCTCTCATCAGTCTTCGTAATAACCTTATCTAGTGCAATATCAAAAAGGTTCCTTGGCAGTGCATCCCCTTGCCTTACTCCTTGATTATATATACAGTCTTCTTTTAATCTATTACATACTTCAGATCTAGTTCTGTCAGTGGCATTATTGTCAGATTAATCAATTTTGTTGGTATTTTCATATGTACCATTATCTCTAGCAATCTTTTACTATATACCGGTATGCTATCAAATGCACTCTTAAAATCAACGAACAACAGGTATAGAGTTATCTTGTGATCATAATGCTTTTCTGTTATCTGTATAAGGGTAAACAGATGTTCTATTGTGCTCTTTCCTGAACTTAAGCCACATTGACAGTCTTCTATTTTATCTATGGTCTTCTGGATCCTTAATTGCAAAATTCCTGTCAATATTTTATATGTTGTGTTTAATAATGTTAATAATTTATAATTCTGGGAGTAAAGTTCTACTTCCACCTCTCTGGCATATTTTCTTCTTTTCATATTGCCGCTATTAATTTACGTATTTCTTCTCTCATTTCTGATTTGGAAGGTTTTGCTATTTTAGTCGTTTCCAGTTTAACATAATATTGGCAATATTCAATGAATCGCATTGCAAATAGTTATCTTGGTAGTGTTGATGAGGGTGAACCTCAATATCAATTTCATCGTAATGAAAAGCTGGTTATGAGGGTTAGGATTGGGATTAGGAATTAGATGTCTGGGCTGTCGGCATCTAAGGCCATTTAGCCCGTCACGTATATGAGGGATGACGTCCCTCGGCGAGCACACTATCCGGGGAAAGGGAAGGAAGGAAGCGGCCTGGGACCTGTAAGTTAGGTACCATCCCAGCATTTGCCTAGCGTGAATGAGGGAAACCCAGGAAAGCATCACTTATGATGACTGGCCTGAAAAAGCTGTTACACTTTTTCGACCGAGTGACCACACTGGGAATCGAACCCGGGACCGCTAGAAGGGCTGGTTGTCGTACAACATATTTTAGATTAACAGACATACCCATTCCCGTCGATTATGTCAAATATAACGCATAAGAATTTATACTCAGTTATATAATTCGATCCAGGTTGGTATATTGTCTCATTATTGAGCTTTTTCGTTAAATGTTAATAACATTTCATAACATTGCTTAATTGACATCGCTTAATAATTAATTAGCCTATGTTAACGACTAAACAAGTAGATTCTTGCTTAAAGCACGCAAAATATGACCAATAATAATTCAATCTATTTTGAATGATAAATCGCTTAAAATGACTAAATGCGGAAGAACTTCCTAGGTGACCATAAATGCAGCTATTCATGTGAGGAATGGAATGTGTGAATATCCAACATTTACCGACAAATACACCAAGTACTCACTTAGTTGATCATCATGTTGTGTTGTGTTGTAAGCAGTACGTGATTTATCTGACGGATTATAGTGCTTTATGGTTTTCCGCTCATTTCAATTGACCACTTCAAATAACAGTGATCGAATTCTGAACGATAATGTATATTTTAACTTTCTCTTTATTCTTTTATTCTGGGTTTCTAGTTCATCTTTCTTCTCTGCCTTCTTTACAATATTCGTGTTTTCTGAACAAACTATCAGTTTCCTAGTTATTTTTCTTCTTTTATTTACTTACTAACTGAGGTTCCCGTTCTTTGCACTAGACAATTGGTTTATGGGAAGTATACGTATTTCAATATAACTGTCACCCTTGTAGTGTAGGAAAACAGCATTGTTTTGCTTAATCCATTAGGGTCTGTTGTTCAACGAAACCCCATTGCCACCCCTATCCGTAGGGATGTTAGTGACATCTCACGCTTATCCCTAATGTATTTCTTCGAGATTGTAAGACATATCTGTGTCAAAAAACCAGGCATTCCAGAGCAATGCTGAAACATACATACTCACATAATTTTAAAATGTACAGTATTGGTGGCGTATTGAACGTAACAATTATATCTTCAGGAGTATATATAGATATCTACAATTCATCTATTTTTTCTATATATTAGAAAAAAATGAAATAAAATCTTTGAGTTTTACGTCCCACGATTATGCCGCTTAGGCTAAAGGAGACGGTGATGATGAGTAATGAATTAAATGGTGGAATGAAGAAAGTAGCAGGAAACGGGAGAACCCCGAGAAAACCTACGCACACGGTGTTTGTCCACCACAAAGTTCACTTGGCGAGGGCTGGGATCGAACCCGGGACCCCAAGGCCCAAAGGTGAACACTCTACCACTGAGTCACCGCGGCCCCATTCTATAAATTAGATTATGTGCCTAAACTACGGAAGTGAACCAAATTAGATTTCTAATTTTACACCATGTGGTTATCCATATGGGCTAAGGGAGACGGATGAATGGGGAAAGGGAATAATAATAAAGGAATTAGTGACATGAGTATGTAGAAGTAAAACGGAGAACACCAAGAAAACCCACTATGATTTTGTCCACGATAGATTAACTCAATAGCACCAGAGCTGAGCGTTCTATGACTGAGTCATTGTACCTCCCTGGTCAAATTATTGTTTTGGAATTGCGTCAAATACATCTATGTAGAACGTAGATTTCAACAGTATTATAAACAGCATATACTGTACCTAAAACATTCTTATACTGTTTTCGTTTGTAAAATATTAGTAATGGCGCACTTTTTTTTCTATTTGGAACGGGATAGTAATATTGATGACTGTTCGTGTTTAAATTTATTCAAAAATACAGAACAAAACGAACTATTGTTGTTTTCAGAAACACACATTAAGTAATTTAATGAAAAAAGTAATGTATTATCATATCATTTTACATTTATCATGTCTTTATGTATTAAGTAACCCCAAAAATTGAATTAAACTGACTATAATTGGTGTTCATAGTCAATAGCAGATAGTTCAATAACAATCAAATATATGATTATTTTGAGAAGTAGGCTGTTGAATGCTTCTGGAGTGTTATTGTTTTAATTAATAGTGCATTCATATAGAATCACCCTCTTTCAAGGTATATGACTCACTCCTTTTGATTTTCTTGATGTGCTTACGTTGGTTGGATTAGCATATAGCGTACCTTTCAGCAACGAGGCTATATGAAATCTGCACCTACAGTTTAGCGTGAGATCCAAACCACACGCGCTCTCGCAGGCAACCGAACCGATATCTTCCTGGACGAAGACGCGTACGTTAACCGTATAGCCAGAAGGGAGCTCTTCCCCTGACATGAATCCTCAGATTGGTCATGTGGTATGGATTCCACGTTAATCAGTAGGTCCACGTCTCTTATAGCCTCGCTGCTAAACGGGGCTATAGATTAGATAGAATTCCTAATGGAGTCAAAGATTGACCAACGCTACGCCATCAAATTTTGTGTCAAACTAAAAAAGACGTTCACCGAGACCCAGGACCTGCTCAAGGAAGCCTTTGGGGAAGATGTGATGTCCCGTACTCGGATCTTTGAGTGGCACAAGGCCTTCAGGGAAGGCCGGGAGGACCCCGATGACGAACCACGCTCTGGGAGGCCGTCGACGTCGAAAACCGATGAAAACGTCGACCGAGTTCGCGAATACCTGAACCTGGACCGTGCAAAAAATTGTGACTGAAGAATTGAACATGCGGAAGGTGTGCGCCAAACTGGTCCCCAAGGTGTTGACCGAGGAGCAAAAAGAACTGCGACTGAAAATGAGTCGTGAAGTGCTGGATTGTGTGGAAGCCGACGAAGAGTTATTAGACAGTGTGATCAGTGGCGATGAAACATGGTGCTACGAGTACGACCCCTCGGTGAACTTGATGGCGTAGCGTTGGTCAATCTTTGACTCCATTTTCGGCGCTCAAAAAACGTGACCGACGACCAAAACGACGTTCGCGCGGACAGCGATGCTTTCTCAACCACTGCTCGCAGCGCACTGGGCCAAGTTCCGCTTGAAAGAGGAAGGTCCCGCGCACATTTTCCCCCGCCCCTCACATTTTTCGAACGCCAGGGAGCCGCGCGGCGGGAAAAGTTTCGGTACTTTTCAATCACACCATCTTTGGTTACATAATTGATATTGGGTTCACACTAAGTCAAAGATTCTCGGGCAAAATTAATATTTCTGATTGCTATTTCCAACAAACCTACCTACAAGAACTAAGTAACTGTATGGCCTATAGAACCCGGAGGTTCAATGCCGCGTTTACTAAAGCTCTCCTTTGAGTAAATAAATTTAATTTGTAACATATAAGGAGATTATGTTAAATATTCGCCGCCGCCTCAGATATCAGCTTAAGGCGCTAAGGCGAGCCTGAATTATGTCACATTACTCATCTAGATGTGACATTCAAATTCATTTTTTTTTTTTCGAAGTGTAGGCCAATATTATGATAACGGTCTGATACTGCGTCAATGACTCCATAATTTATTATGTTCTATTGTGTTTCAAAGCTACAAATAAAATATCAAAATAATTGTGACTTGTCCTGCAGTATGGACAAATATATTGGAAAATTTCTACTGAGGAATCTGATATGATAACGTTACGTGACATTAAGCCGTTATCTTGTCGTGTTTCTCAGCAAAAGGCAACGTTTCAAAACTCCTGTCACCTTGTTTGGCATATAGGCCAATATGTTCTCCAATTTTGTAACTGAGACACACAGCACGATAACTTGCATGACGTTATAATGTTATCCTCTGAAAAGTAGTTTATTCCGTAGTCTAGAAAGATATGCTTTTTTATTTCTAGCTAACATTAAATGACATTACAGTGTGAGAAAAATGACATTATAATAACGTTATCATGTTTCTTATCTTTAAATAGAATTTTCAAAACTTTGTCACTTTGTTCCGTAGTGAAGGCTTTTACATTGTTCAAATTTCAATATTGCTTATAATTTTATAATTAGTTTGAAGTATGTAAAAATATTAGTTTAATACAATTCCGAATAACTAGGATATTGCAAAGATATCAAACGCATATATAAAAACATACATGTCCCGGCAAAGCCTTAATTTCTAGTGTTCTCATAGCATCTATTTTCCCAGTTGAACCAGTCATCACCTGGGAGGAGATCAATAGCAGACGAAAAGTTGATGTGACTGACGGGAAGCTCGTTTAAGTGTTTACCGTCACCAGCATCTCTGATTCCATGTGGTGCAGCACGCACCGTGTTACTATTCAACAGCAGCACACATGGGATTTCAAAGTCACCACGAGCTAGTACTTTCTCTCTCTCTCTCTCTCTCTCTCTCCTGCTATTTCAACATCAATGTTTTCCTGTCAGCTTTCAATTTTCGATTTTCTGATATTGCGAGTTCAATAACCGAATTTCTCATTTTGTTATGCTTTATAACACGTCAAAGGAAAATGAGTTATTGGCGCCAATAATGGTGCAGACAGAATTTTTGTCTCAGGAAGGGGCGAGTAAAATTTTATTCTTCAGTAGTGAATACTATTGATTCAGAAAGATCTAAAGTAAATATAGGCCTATGCTTTATACATACATGCATACACACACATATATCTATATCTATATCTATATCTATATCTATATCTATATCTATATCTATATCTATCTATCTATCTATCTATAGATAGATAGATAGATAGACATGTGTGTGTAGTTATTATATATATATATATATATATATATATATATATATATATATATATATATATATATATATATATATATATTTGATCTAGGACTTAATTCGTGCGGGTGGACAAGAGATGGCGCAACGAACGGAGCGTCCCACAGTTCCGTGTATCCACACATGTGTTGCAAACCCCTGTCATCGCGTATCGTTCGTAGTATAGGGCAGTGGATTAAAGCGTCAACAACACCAGTTTGTAGTTAAGTGAACATGGCGCAATTTGTGCCTGATAAAGTGTTTTTGCGGGGTGTCCTGCTGCATTACTTTAACATGCAGAAAAGTGCGACTGAAAGTCATCGTATTTTGGTGGAAGTGTATGGTGACCATGCTCTAGCTGAGCGAACGTGTCAGAAGTGGTTTGCACGGTTTAGAAGTGGTGATTTCGGCTTGGCAGACCAAGAGCGAGCTGGACAGCCAAAAAAATTTCAAGACGAAGAATTGACAGCATTGCTCGAGCAGGATTCGTGTCAAACGCAGGAACAACTTGCAGCAGCATTAGGCGTTGATCAAACAACAGTCTCCAAACGCTTGAAAGCCATGGGAATGATTCAAAAGATGTCACATTGGGCTCCACATGAATTGAAAGACAGAGACGTTGAAAGACGAAAAACCATTTGCGAATTGCTGCTTCAACGACAGAGCAGAAAGGGGTTTCTGCATCGAATTATTACGGGTGATGAGAAGTGGATCCATTACGAGAACCCTAAACGAAAAAAGGCCTGGGTGAAACCAGGTGAACCAGGTCCATCACAACCAAAACGAGATATTCACTGTGCAAAGGTTATGCTGTGCATATGGTGGGATATGAAAGGTGTGGTGTACTATGAGCTGCTGCAACCGGGTGAAACTATGAATGGAGAACGTTATCGACGACAATTAATGCGTTTGAAGCAAGCTCTGGCCAGAACACGACCAGAATGGGAGAACAGACATGATAAACTTATTGTTCAACATGATAACGCTCGCCCACATGTCGCAAAACCGGTCAAAACCTATTTAGAAAATGTCGGATGGGAAGTTTTACCCCACCCGCCGTATTCACCAGACGTTGCTCCTTCGGACTACTACTTGTTCGATTGCATGAACAACGATTTGATTGGACAGCGGTTTACTTCTTCAGAAGATATCGAAACATGGGTCTCTGACTGGATCGCTTCCAAGGATGAGGACTTCTTTCGCCACGGAATTCGTACATTGCCTGACAGATGGGCGAAAGTGGTGGCTAGCGATGGACAATATTTTTCTTAAGGTATTTATGTATTTTGTGTTTGTACTACAGCTTCAATGTGTGCGTACCAACCGCACGAATTAATTCCTAGACCAAATATATAAAAGTTATTAGTTCACTACTGGATGAAGGCATTCGCAATCTTCTTTGGATTTCTGTCATTTAGTTCCTTATTGAAGTACTTACGAATAATCGTCTTGTTGGAAGTTTCTTACTTCTAGGAATCTAGAATACCTTTAAAACAATTCAAATGCATTGTGCATATACTGATCATTTATAACAGATGAACTATAAAATAAAACCAATCACGAAAGGGACATTACTAATACATATAATTTACTTATAATTTAGGTTCAATTGCCACGTTCTCCTCTCGTGGTTGGGCCATTGTAAATAGCTTAAGATAACAAGCTTTCAGAATTTATGCTTCACAGTAATTTTGTAATGAGTAATCTGTGAGCTTGGTAATGTTCGAAATAAAACAGGTTAAAATAATATCTATCCCTATTAATTAATTGATTCTTTCATAATATCTTGAGGAAACGTAATGTCTTGCAGTGGTGCTTCTCACCCAAGGCTAAAGAAATAAATTTGAATTCCCACAAAAGCAATATATATTTTAAATTTCCTTAGCGGTATTGAATATCTGCGGCATTTGTGTTTCTTGGCCCAAGAATATATATAACCTTTATCCAGAAACTTCGGGTGGTCATTCCTTATATGAGATATAGAGTAATTCGGGGCAAAGTGTACATAGTAAGCATGAAAGTGAGAAAATCTTGCGCAGTAATGGTAGCGCGGCTGATTGGCAATTATATATGAATAGGACAGACCTTCGCATTCTGGAAATACAAGTATGGTTCATATTGTGTCTCAAGTAACCTGTACAGAAAGAAATGAATCCCAGAAAGTAAATTATTCACTTCAACCCACACGTGGGGGTGAAATGGTGAGAAAAAGTGTCTTTCACATAATGTAAATAGCAAGATACAAACTCCTATATAATGTGTACACAGCTAACGAAGAACACCTACATGGTGTAAAGGTACGTAAGTTATTGTTGTAGAAAGGCTTCACAGGCAAATAGACATACCAACCCGAGATCGTGCCCAAAGTACCGTCTCGAGAGAATCGAATTGTTTGACCCTCGTGATCCCAAGAAAGATCACAATATTTGAGTTACTAATAGGTCTTGAACCCAGGTTTCTCCTATACAAGACTGTGGTTTGAAGGACATACAAGAAATTATTAGATATAAATATGTTCTTTGGTCCATATCGTATACATGGAATGATTAGTCACTTCACCCCACCTCATCATCTTTTTTGAAAATATGTTTTGTTTCTTTATGCTCGCAATATATTGAGATATATCTATATATATATGCGTACCTAATAATCGTCTCATACTGCTGTTGAAGTGTTGGGTACAACACGATTACTTCAGGAAACAATTGTCCTAGTTTCTTACTGTTCTACGAGTATATTACAATAGCAACAAAAAAGGCTACAAATATACTCACCTTCCCTGCTGTCCGTTCTCGATGCATTTAATAGTTCACTTCTTTCCTCTGTACAATATCTTCTTCGTCAGTTCCAGACTCAATACTGCACACAGTGGCTTTGCAAGGTCAGCGCCGATCTGAGTTGTTGACACATATTATTATCCTTAACTCTATTCACTTCACCCCTATAGTAACTTCCCTCCGAATTACTCTACGAAGAAAGTTCTATGGGTCGAAAAACACCTGTTTTCAGAGTTGTAAATCACCGAAATTTTGAAAAATCATATTATAAAACATCCTGGCATGAAAACTATAGGATCTATCGTAAGTGTTCAGGGAATTACACAAAAATTAGTATCCACTCCATCTAAATACCAATATTGTACCATCATCCGCTATCGGCGAAACGAGTTGTATAAAGGATGTTGGGGTATGAAGATACTCTTTTAAGTACTAATGGAGCATCCGTTTTACCGCAGGATTTTGGAACATAAATATTCAAGTAGAATGCATTCTAGTTCCTGTGTAATTCCTTGAACTGCTTGCAACAGATCCCATATACTACCAGTTGAGAATGCTCCAAGAGCATTACCAGAACGAACTTATAAAGAACTGTTTGCTGTCTGCGGAAAATTGCTTTGTATATTAAAAAAAACAACAAACAAAGATGGTAGACTATTTGTCTCTTATAACTAGAGGAAGAATAATTTCATATGGGAAGCTGGAGTGCTTAAAAAGCAAGTTGCTCGAGCCATGAGCCTGAATATTAAAACAGCAAGATATTAAATTGAATGATTCGAAGCAGAAGGGGAACAGGGATAACAAACTAAAACGAAACTGAGTAGACTGCAAGTGACAACGAAAGACGAAAATATTTCGATTATTGAAGCTAACGCAGCAAGCCTGTTCAGTACTCCAACAAAATTGAAAACAACTTTAAGTCTGGAATGCAGTGCAGAGACACGTAACTGTACTCATATTGTTTGTTCTGTTTTATAGGTCAAACTAACAGATGCACATATACATGTTTGCTTAGAGTTGGTAAGGTTGCACATCAACAAGCTACAAGACTTCTGGAACCGTGTAATCAGGAGTGATGAGAAAGTGTTTAGTTTATACGAAGGAGGAAACCTGTTGAAACGTTCTATGATATGTTGTTTTACAAAGACATATGTTCAAAATGGAAGGCTCAAAATTGAAAAATTTTCAACCATCATCTCTCCATGATTTACGGTTCTCGAGATAGAGCTCCTTAAATCTCCCGAAATCGGATTTTTTTGGCCAATATCTCGGGAACAGTAAGTCATAGAGAGATGATATTAGTGTTGATTGTAACTTCCTCCATGTTGAGTCTGGAATTATTACTTAACATGTATACATAAACATGTAAAAGAAACAGGACATGATATAGATTGGGAATTAGTACAAGGTTTAGAAAAAGAGAATATAATATCAATTAAAAAATGGAAAGAAGCGAACAGGATTAAGAGAGAAAAAAGAGAAAGATTAATGACTTGGACAAATGAACTTTATATTCATGAATTAAGAGACAGTTCATAAGAAATAATTGAAGAATAAAAATTTACGGATAAGGAAAGTTACATTATAGAACATAGAATAGAGAGGAAACGTCAAATTTAATTGATATTTGGGAATAATAATAAAACAAGAAAGAGAAAAATGATAATAACAGTGATTATATATGTATAATATACAATTTTATACAACAGTTATAATGTACAATTTTAAAGTGGAACGGTAAATTATAACAATACCATTTTTATTACATATTTAAAATTATATAAAAAGTAACAATTAAAATTGTATATTATGATGTCTCTCTTACCTACATTAATAACTGTTTTATGAATTATTTTAATCTTAATAAAATAGTGCATACACTGGTCAGAAAAATGTTATCTAAGAGGATGGTAAACATTTTAGTACCAATAGTTACCGGGGCCAGTTGAAGAGTGGCCACCGGTTACTATTTGGTACCAAAATATTCACCATCTTCTTAGATATTGATCAACACCAATATCATCTCTCTATAACTTACGGTTCCCAGGATATGACTCCTTAAATTTCCCGAAATCGGAACTGGTTAAGACAATATCTCGGGAACGTAAGAATGACACGAAAAATGCCACCACTTTCTCACTTTTTTATGTTCTGTCGAAAGGACGGCATATTAAAAAAATTCGCTAATGACACACACACACACACATATGCTCACACAGACATAGAGAAATCAGTAAGGAGTTTTTTAAGTTCGTTGAAAATTTTGCATTAAATTGACTATGTAGAGAAACTTGTATTTTCCAAGCTGTGTGTGTGTCTGTGTGTTTAATAAGCCTTTTTGAATAGAGAAAGCGTAAATAATATATTCTACTAATAGTAATTAAACAACAAAACATTGACTCAAAAGGAAGAATACTGAAAAGTTTCGGAGAGTTGACACATTACATCTTTCTCTCCGTCTGCTGATGATAAACTGCAGGAAAGTTCCTTTATTATTTTAATTACATCGGAGAGTTATACGAGTCTCTTAGAATAGGAAATTCTTCTCCATTTTTATGGGAAGTTTGTGTATTTCTCGTGGAAAATTACTGAATGCTCCGAATGATAAGAAGATTCTTCATTGACAACAGAGAAAGCGGAAAGGAATGTTCTAGTTTTGATATCTGTTTGTTTGCCGTGAATCCTCACCCTCTACTTCCTCGTATAAAGAGAATGACAAGATAAAGTACCGTGCGGCACTACTCAGAATTGTTTCCATCAGAATTGGTAAGCACTTTCTTGTCTTCGGTGAAAATGATGAAATTCTGTTATCTCTTTCACAAAGTTTTCATTGAGTAAAGCCTAAACTTTTCTCTTTTACTTAGACGTTCTTGGATCATTAACATTTGAAAGAAAAGTCTTAACTTTTTTCATTCATTTCCTTTAGTTCATTTATTGAGTCAAACATCTACTGAACAAATATTTTGAAATGTGATCCGTTTGACAAAAACCATGAGGACTTTGAATTTCTCATTTGACTTTTACGTTAATTAAGTTTCATTAAACCGAGAAATTCTTTTATTTAATCCATCATATCAATTACATGAACATCGTAAGAACAATCAGAAGGAAAACAACTTGTCATAAATCTCAACAGTACAAAATTATTGCTCGTTTCCTATAGCTTTATCCAACAATCTACAATAATAATATACTTTTAGTTTAACGTCCCACGATTGTATATCAAAGCTAAGGAAGACGGTAATTATAATAATGAGTGGAAAGACGAAATGAAGAAAGTGGGTGAAATGGGAGTACACCGAGAAAATGCACATGGTGTTTGTCCACCACAAAGTCCACTTAGCGTTAGCTGCGATCAAATCACGGACTCCACCCAGTAGAGGTGTGCCCATTATCATTGACCCTACAACGATATTGCATATCAGTGAATTACTTTCATTTTTATCTTGTAGTTATTTTGAGAAACGGTGCTTAGAAGTACACAATCTGATGTGAAGAAGAAGAAAAAAGAATTTTCTATATATATATATATATATATATATATATATATATATATATATATATATATATATATATATATATATATATATATATATATATATATATATATATATATATGTGTGTGTGTTTGTGTGTGTGTGTGTGTGTTGATATCAGATAGATATTCATGTAATAGTAGTTACAGTAACAAGATATAGTTATTTGTTTAAAAGTTGCTATGACAACTGAAAAAAAATTATTAATGGAGAATTGGAAATAACAGGATTTTGTGAAGAATATTAGATGTGTCTATTTTCCAGGTTATGCAATTGCTAGTTCTTGTAGTGCATGATAGTGGTGACTTATCTTATTATTCGAATTGTGGGCATAAATGTAACGTATAAAAGAGAAAATTACGTATAAAGTAAGAAAAATATTATTTATTAATAAACTGTTACATTTTTAGATGGTGTTTTCCGCCCAGGAACATCTTGAGAT
This sequence comes from Thermobia domestica, assembly GCF_964235325.1. NCBI lineage: Eukaryota > Metazoa > Arthropoda > Insecta > Zygentoma > Lepismatidae > Thermobia > Thermobia domestica. The sequence continues at coordinate 179,123,146 of NC_137465.1, read as the reverse complement.
TTGGCAGAAGTTAAGTAGGCAGTCTCATAAATTTAATCACCACGGAGTATACTTTATTAAGAAGTAAAAAGAAAATTTATAGGAACTTTAAAATGGATATTCACAGAGGTGGAAGTATTAATAATGAAGTTGGTGATGTTGAAGCAACAAGATCTGACATATCAACTAATGTGGCTGATCTTATAAAACAGATAGGTCAACAATTAACACAGAAAATGGATACTAAATTTGAGCAGGTAAATTCTACGATACAGCAAATGACACAGCAGATTGATACTAGATTTCGATAGATGGATACTAAATTCGAGCAAATAACAGTCCGTGATGCAGCAAATGGATAATAAATCGGAACAAATCACACAGCAAATAAACACTAAACTAGAACGAACAGACTGTCGGATGGAACAAATTTTTCACAGATTTACAATTGTACAAAGTTCTGTGGAAGTGGTTGAAACTCAAATTAATGAACATACAAATCAAATTCGAGAATTACAGGAAGAAATACATTCGATTAAGGAAAAGATTAGTACTGTAAATGGTAATCCTGATCCGGTAATCAACATAGACAATATACCAGCTGAACCCAAATTAGCTATAGAAGAAACTGATATACCGGAAAGTTGTTCGGAAAGGGATGATAGTCATTTTAGTATCGGGAGAGAAGAGAGAAGACTACATTCATCGCATCGTAGGAATCATATATACGTAAAGTCTAAACATTTGAAACATTCTAATAATAATAGTCATTTTAGATTTACTGAAATAAGATCTTTAACCAAATTTAGTGGCCGATCGGAAGACATACAGCCAGTACATTTTTGAAAAAAATTAAAGAAGAGTGCGATCTAATTGGCGTAGATAAATCCAAATTTCTTAAAATTTTGCCACATGTTTTACTATAACCTTGCTCAGTATGGTTCAAAGCGATCAGGGGTAGTTTACGTAACTACTTAGCTTTCAAAAACGCTCCGCTTTCAAATTTTGAAAATGATTTTATGTTGGCAAACCGAGACGCCTTAGATCGAAATAGACGTTATGATCCAAAAATTGATAAGAGTCTTACTGATTTTGTGATTTCCTTTTATAATGAGTTGAAATTACTTAATCCATACCAACAGGAATCACGAGTTATAGCATCGATTCGAATATTGTTACCTTTTAGGTTACAGCAAATACTGATCTCTACACAAGGCGTTAATTTCAATCATCTAATTATGATAGTGCAAAATTTTGAAAGTCAGTCAATGATGCAAGGTAATAATAACCGAAACCAAGTTAATCCTCGAAATATCAATATAAGGGAAGACTGTAATCCTAATGTAAGAAGTAATGATAGATTCAATACCGGTAATAGAACCGAATCTAATTTTAGAAGAAACAGAAATAGTAATCGCACAACATTTAGAAATCAGACAAATAATAGATTTAATTTTCCTTGAAATGGGTTTCGTAGTAATTTCATAGAGGGCAGAAATTATCAAAAGAGGAACCAAAGAATTAGAGACATAAATAACATACAGGACGGTACTAAAGATTGTGCCATTAAATGTAACCTAACCTATTCATTTGGTAATGTTAATTTAAACTAGATGTGGCTGACGTGGGACGGGTTAAAGCCAGGCCAGCAACTTATTCGCAATAGTGTTTTTTTTTTTTTTTTTTTTTTTTTTTTTTGTAAATGAAACTAACTTTAAGACTTTAGATCTTAGAAATAATTATCAATATATTTCCATCAGTAATTGTCATTGGATGTTTGATGATGAGTACTGACGAGTTGAAATTATTACGTCCGTCAAAACATACCAAAGGTAAATGGATACAGCTAGTTAAAACGCTAGCATAGACGATATTCCACTTGAAAACTACGTGGACGCAAGGACTCAATCTCGTGACTAGTATAAATGGACCGTTACATGTTTTATCACTACGAAAAGTAAAGTCACCATAGTCAGATTGCAGTGTAGGATTTTATCGACAACATTCCTTCATTAATAGTTGTCTTACAATGTTAAACAACGTGAATTTGTCTATCAACAGATTTGAATGACAACTGAAAGTTATGTACAATTCGCTTCGAAGCACAAAATCAATGGAATCGTTGACAAGTTATTACACAATTGTAGAAGTCACGTCAAGATTTAAAAATGGAAACGGACACGAAATATGACATTAAATAATTTTAGAAAATTACGTTTGAATTTAAGGATTAAGAAAGGAGATGATAAAGAAAAAAGTTGAAAACACGTTTTACCATGCATATGTATGAACAACCATCAGCATCGAAAACTATGCAAATTTCTCATGCGTTAATTAGAATTCTTCTAACTATGCACCCAGAGTCACATGAAGTATACTACTGTATATCCACATGGCTATCAGTTCAGGTCGGATCACATAAAATTCTTGGATTGATACGGATAACTATTGTATGTATATAAACGCTGCCCTCGGTGAATTCAACCAAAAAACGAAATCTCATGGTGTACGATTCGGAATGCTCTAGAGAGAATTTAGTTCCCATCTGTAGCACAACCAAGCCAACGCTGTGGAAGAACAGTACTGCAAAGCACTTGAATGTGTCTGCCAAAACGGGAAAGTACTCCTTTCAATTGCGAAAATTAATTGGTATTCAATTTGTGCTACAACTATAGCTGTTTTATAACACATCTAGTCATGGGTCGCCAGTCATATTTTCCTTAATCAAGAAAAATGGGCGGTGGTCTTTCTCCTGTTCATCGCACTTAAACATGCACTTTTTTGAAGAATCGCAATGGTATTTCTACTCCACAACTTTCTCCATTCTCTACACTCGGACATTGTATCTGTTCATTTTGCTGCTGATGTAAAATGATGCAGATGTACTTCATAATTTACAGTGATATTTTCCACAGTAGCATCATTTAAAGATTCTCCACCTATTTGAGAAAATTTCACGTTTTTTTATTACTGTATTATTACATTGTTGATTAAATACACCATCCTAAATGATGGTGCGGAAGCGTATCTTAATGATGAAAGTCTCGTTTGATTAAACGATTTCGGAACAATTTCTAGCGGACTGAACGAAAAATAACTTATTTTTGTATGTTGGATAGATAATTTCTCTTCGTCTTTGCTTATAATAATTAGTTATATATTTTGAAAGCGAATATAGAATATATATCAGGGATGCTACTTACTGGTTATTTACCAAAGTAGAAGACGATGAAACATGGTCTTTCATAAGAAAGCAAGGTGTCTACTAAAATTCCAAAATGAAATTTCGTGACTTTTTCGTGACCCTTTTTTTTTTTTTTTTTTTTTTTTTTTTACCAAATCATAAAATTTTCTAATACTTTCAAGAGCTAATTTCTGTGCGAATTAAGCCGAATTTTCATCCATGCGATAGATACGTACTTTGCTTGCGATTTGGTAGCGTTTAAAGCCGACCATAGACGCTTTTGGTGGTGAATTTTGAAATCTTATAGAACAAAATTTTCCAATCTGTACTTACATTTGTACAGTTAAAAAAAAATGTGACCCAAAAGTTAAATTTCGTGACTTTTTCGTGACTTTCATGACCGTTTTCTGATTTCTTGACTTTTTCGTGACACTCGTGACTTTCGTGACCGATAGACCCTGGAAAGAATAAGGAAAGGGCATCTGCTGAATACTCAAATTTAGCAATATAGTTATTGTGCTTACAAGATTGAAATAACTTCAGGCTATTTACCAAACATTGCCCCGGAATGTATTGACACACTACCATTTATCTCAAACAATGGAAACAGTTTAATATGTTTCTTTCAATATATAGTTAATTCGACTATTGTGTTGAAAAAATGAAATGAAAATGAAATCTTTAAGTTTTACGTCCCACGGTTATGCCGGTTAGGCTAAAGGAGACGGTGATGGTGAGAGATGAGTGAAATGGTGGAATGAAGAAAGTGGGAGGAAACGGGAGAACCCCGAGAAAACCCACGAGCACGGTGTTTGTCCACCACAAAGTTCACTTGGCGGGGGCTGGGATCGAACCCGGGACCCCAAGCACCGGAGGTGAACGCTCTACCACTGAGCCACCGCGCCCCCCAAAAATGAAGTGAAATATATCAGTTTTATGTCCCACGGTTATGCTGGTTAGGCTAAAGGAAACGGTGATTATGAGAAATGAATGAAATGGTGGAATGAAGAAAGTAGGAGGAAACGGGAGAACCCCGAGAAAATTTACGAGCACGGTGTTTGTGCACCACAAAGTCCACACGGCGCGAGCTGGGATCGAACCAGTGACCACAAGCACCGGAAGTGAACGCTCTACCACTGAGCCACCGCGTCCCCAATTACTATTTAATATGTTGAATTATTTAAGAATGATTGTAATGATTTAATCGTGCTGAAGCTTAAAGGTTGCTTAACGAACGTATTCATAATCATTATAGAGGAGAAAAAGCAAAATGTGAAAAAAAGAGTGCAGTAGAAGAATAGAACTAACAAAAAATTGCCTCACTCTATTCCTTTGGAGTCTCCCGACTACCGGAAGGGGCAAATTGCAAGAAAGATTCACAGACTAAGGTAAACCAAGTGAATTCAACCATTGTCGACGAATAAGGTCTCACCTGATGGCGCGTTTCTGCTTCTAATGGAAGAAGAAAAGCTACTAGAAAAACCACGAATTGGGTCGAAGAAGATCCTTTAAAAATATCGAGTAATGCTTTAAGAATACCTCGTTTTTACCACACAAAACATATAACCACACTTAATAAAAAATATTTTTAACAACAGTACTACGAATGCGATCAAGGTAGCTTAGTGGCGAAGTGTTTACCTCTGCCACGAGAATCCATCGTTTGATTGCATGCTTGTAGAACAATATTGTCCCTGTGGGTTTTCTCATGGATTTTGTGTATCGTCTCACATTCTCATTTACCAATTCTCTCGTCATTTATTTTCATTAACTTTTCCTCTCCTTTAACCTAAAGAGCATAAAGGGGACGATAAATAAAATATAATGGCTATATTTGACATTTTTGGTGTCCCGGACAATAGGGAAATGCTGCCGCTCTATATCAATGTTTGCGGCTAAATTTCAGGAACTGGGTATGAAGAAAGATGGTCAAAAAAATTGCCGCCTTCCAAAAATTGTCGCACCGCAACATGACCCATGTTCATCCATTTCATTTCATTTACTACTACTTAGGGCCGTGCTTAACATTTTTACCGCCTCGGTGCTTTGGAAAATGTCGCCCCTTTATATAAATATTTGAAGTCAAGTTTTCAGAACTGGCATATGAAAATAAGCTGGTCAGAGAAAATTTTCCGCCCTCCAAAAATTACCGCCCTGAACCTTGGCCCATGTAAGCCCACATGTAAAAAAGATTTCGCTGCTGCTGCTACTACAACTACTAATATTATTATTATTGTTATTACTACTGCTACTAAAAAAATAACCAACTAACTCCACGGCCTATGGAATCCGGAGGTTCAATGCCGCGTTCACAAAACATCTCTACTGACTTGTATCCTTAGCTAACTGCATCCAGTTTCTACTTTGTATTCCTATCTCTGCGAGATCCATCTTAATATTGTCCTCCCATCGGAGCCTAGGTCTTCCTAATGATCGTTTCCGATGTGTCTTCCAGTTAAGACTTTGAAAGCATTTCTACTTTCTTCCATTCTAGCTACATGACCTGCCCACCTAAGCCTCCTAGACTTGATGACTCTAACAATATTGGGTAAACCGTATAAATTATGTAGTTCCTCGTTGTAAATTTTCCGCCATTCCCCACTCCCGTTCCTCTTGGGTCCGAATATTCGTCTCAAGATCTTGTTCTCAAATACTTTCAGTCTATGTTCTTCCCTCAGAGTAAACGACCATGTTTCGCAACCATACAGAACAACAGGCATGATTATCGTTTTATATATTTTAAGCTTCAAATTCCTTGACAGAATTCGCGACGACAAGAGATTTTGAACCGAATAGTAACACGAATTCCCTGCTTTTAGTCGACTTTTAATTTCTTCGTGAATATGATTTTCGTCTGTTAATATTGATACTAGATATTTGAAACTATCCACTTTATCAAAAGTATTATTTAATATTTTAACGCCTTCATAATTTGCCGTATTACGGTCCCGACGAACTTCCTTGTATTTATTTTTTTCTGCATTTACTTCTAAACCCATGTCCCTGCAAGCGTTTAATAAGATCTCTGCATTTCTTTCTATTGTTCTCCTATCATCCCCTATTAAATTTACATCATCAGCATATGCCATAACCTAGTGAATACCGTTCAACTCTAGGCACTGTTGCGGAGAACCACAACATACATAATTCAGTGCAACATGTAAACCTATACCTCGGTAGACCAACCCTAGCTCCTACCTTCAAAACTTTTTTTTTTTTTCAAAGGAGGAACCACTGGACAACTCCACCGAAATACAAGTTTACTTTTGCACTACGGGTAATGGAGCAATTCTACTTTCCAAAAATAATAAATTTAATTCCTTTTATCTTATTCCTAAAAATGCTTTTTTTTTCTCTAAATACCCAATCAGTGGGGTAAGGATCTAATCTACTTCTTGAAATTGTGAATTCCCAAATTCAATGTAGTTAACAATTTATTATAACAAATGAATATAGAAAACAACAAGAATAAACATGAATATATAACGGTATAAATTCCGAATATTGATACTTAACTTGAGCACTTTAATAGAACAAATAAATCCAGCCTTGAACTGGGAAACGAATACTAGTTTCAATCAATCTAACGGTAATATTATACAAATGCTTACTTTTTTTTCACAAAAGTTATTTAACAACTTCTTTACCTGTTGTATGAAATCCTCCTTCAAGGTTCCGATTAAGGAGAGGGCAAGCAAGAATTCTTAAAAACACTCTGACTTTTCTTCCTTTTGAAACTATCATAAAGCTTATCTTAAGAGAAACAGTGAACAGAGTCAGTGACTGAATCCTCTATAAATTTTGAATAAAAATAAAAATGCCAAAAGAGATTAACATAGAGGACCCTTTCACTAACTCTCCCACCTCCTCTGTAAGTCACACATAATAATTCAGATAATGAAACTTCCAAAGAATTCAATAACTTACTCGCAAGGATTAGAACAAGACTCAATATTTTAAATTGTCACTATTTTCACCTTTCATTTGCCATATTTCAATCTTCCAAAGCACTAGTTTCAAACAGAAGTAATTACTATTAAAGGTCAGTCACTATACTTTACGTATTACGTTCCCATTCTTATAAATGTAAAGAACCCATTTCGAACTACATTACCCTACCTCGGTCATCAGTCAACAGGACGCCGCCTCGTGTTTTGCACATAGAGGAGGCCTTCCCGATGACGTCAGCTACTCAATCGCGCAGCCTGGCTCGGGAGAGAGCCATTACGCAGTAGCTTGAGAAAACAGGGTTGCCAGTCTACTTTGACGGAAACATTGAAAGGGGGTTTCATTTACAATTAGATAATAACACAATGATAATAATTAATCGTAACATATATAGTTCCCTGGGGTCAGAGGGAAATTTTTTTAAACCATAACAAAGATTAATTATTAGAATTGTACATTACCCCAATTCCATTTTTTTTCAAACCTCATGGTCGTTCCTTCTTTACAATTCATTCCCATTCACAGGAGTACATGGAGTTAACAGTGACGATTACAAAACGAGGACAAACACAAAGATGATGGATGATACCTTTTTCCTGCAGGAATAAAATGAGACATAAAAAAAACAAACACCAAAAGTTCCAACAATCATTGCACAAATAAACAAATATCATCACTTAACATTTTAATTGCCTATATTAACTCTATTTTCTACATTTTCAGCTGGGACATATTCTTTACAAAACCTAACATGTCGTTTAATTCTACTTTGTGGGTTCTCAATGTTTTCTAACCAAACAGTATTGGGTGTGGGCTTGCTGAGGACACGGAAAGGCCCACCATAAATTGGCGCAATTTTAGGATTAAAATGCTTTTCAGCAGATAATTTTAACATCCGTTTTACCAAAACTAAATCACCCATTTCAAGATTTACTGGTACATGTTTTTGCGAATAAACCCTTTCGCTATGTTTCCAGGATCTTTCAATGTTATTACAGATATTCTCAAATTTCTGGTCTTTATTTTGATCTTCATCTAAAATCTCAAGATCCATCAACCATTTAGCATCCAAAGGATGAAAAAACTTCCGTCCCATAAAAGCTTCACAAGGTGCAACTCCAGTGCTCTCGCTTTGGCTCATGTTGATAGTAAACGCTATTTTTGATAGTAAATGGGCCCAGTTCCTTTGACTCTTATCAACATATGCCTTGAGCAAATTTTTCACCGAACGCACCGTTCTCTCCGATTGATTTGGAGAAGGGTTATATGGAGAGGTCTTTATCCCCTGAATACCATACGTATACAAGAATTGGCTGAAGTATTCTGAGGCAAAATAGGAAGCGTTGTCACAAAGGATTTTCCCTGGAAATCCGTAGCGCAAAAACAGTTCAAGCAATTTAGAACAAATAATTTTTGATGTTAAACGTCTCAAAGGCTCTAACATAATAAATCTGCTGAAAGAATCAGTTACTACTAAGATATATTCGTAACCTGAACTTTTAGGAAGACACCCCGCCGTGTCAATATGCCAAACATAATTTGGATGTTTAATTTTCCTGGAATAATAAATTCCCATTGGTTTCGAACCACTTTCTTTACAGGTTTGACAAATATGGCACCTTTTAATATATTCTTTTATGTGTTCAACCATATTAGGCCAAGTATACCTAGAAGATACTTTCGCTATTGTTTTTCTTACCCCCATATGACCACCATTAACTAAAGGCTGGTGCGTATACTCAATTATAGAATTTATTAACTTTGGAGGAATAACAACTCGAAAACCATTTCCACCTTTCCCTTTTGTTTTCTTCAACAGAATATTTTGTTGAAGTTTATATTGGCTTACCTCTTCCTTTCGTTCTAGCTTATCAATAATCTCTTTCAGATGTGGATCTTTTCGCTGTTGTTCTGCTAAGGGTTCACTGAAATTAGGATACTTCCAGAAATTGAAAAATGAAACATTTACATTTTTCCCTCGATCTTTTACCACTTCTACTACATTTTCATCTTTGGTATAAAACTCTAAATAATTTCCAACCCTGGACAGAAAATCCGCGACTGTATTGATCATACTCCTTATGTGAACAATTCGGAACTTAAAATGAGCTATTTTCTCAAGTAAGGTTCCATAACGTCTCTGGCGCTTATGATTGGTTAAAAGCCAAGTTAAACTTTTAGAGTCCGAATAAACTACAAAAGGATTATGTAAATAGTATTCAAATTTTTCTAAGCAAAGGCATAAAGATTTCATCTCCAATTCGTAAATGTTCTTACTCCAATCTGATGGAGGAATAGCTTTTGAGAACAGGGAAACAGGTCGTAAGTCTCCATTTTCATCATATTGTGAAAGGACCCCAGAAAAATGACGAAGACTAGAATCGCAATGAATTACGAAACTAGAGTTCATATCAGGGACTCTTAAAATCACATGCTCACAAAAAGCTTGTTTTAAATTTTGAAGAGCTTGATCATGAATCTTTGTCCATTTAAAAGGATGTTTAGTAGACCTCAGTTCTTGTAATGGTGCTATTAATTCTGAATACTTATAAATAAATTTAGAATAGAAATTAAAGAATGAACAAATTCTATTGACTCCTTTCCGATTCTTTGGCCGCGGTATATCCTTAATCGCCTTTACTCGCTCAGGATCTATACTCATATTACCGTTTTCAAAACGGAAGCCCAAATACTTAATACTAGTCTGAAATAAATGCGTTTTCTTAGGAGAGATTGTAATACCCCATTTCCTGAGACGAGATAATACCTCTTCAACCAGTTTTTTATGGCTTTCTACATCCGAACTGAACAATAAAATATCATCAAAAAATATTTCAAGATTTTTACCAACAAGATCATGGAACACCTTATTCATTATATTACTTAGAACGAATGGAGAAACTGTTAAACCCATGGGACAAGCTGTAAAACGATAAACCTTATTCTTGGTTACAAAAGCAGTGTAATTTCGGCATTCCTTAGACAAGGATAACTGATAGAAGCTGCTTCGGATATCGAAAATTGAAAAAATCGAATGATTTGAAATGCTAGAAATCACATTTTCCATATTCGGAGACGGAAAGCTTTGTGCAATTATTCTCTTATTAATTTCGCCATACGCCACTACGAGCCTCCTACTCTTATCAGCATTTGTAACCAAGAAACAGGGAGACGTAAAGGGGGAATAATCAATTTCTTCTACAATTCCCTCTTTAACCAAATTTTGAATATATTCCTCAAGCTCCTTTTGTTTATTAGTGGGGATTTGGTACGGCTGTTGACGAATGGGAGTATTATCTGTCAATTCAATATTATAGGTAAAATTTTTAACTCTTCCTATCTTTGTTGTAATTACATCATTAAATTTCTCTACTAAATTATCAACATAATTTTGTAATTCAGGATACGTCTGTAAAAGTTCTGATGAAACAGTATAATTACCTTTTCTTTCTTCCCTTTCGGACACCTCCGGATGTAAAACTGAATGGTCAAACTGCACCTCCAATTCCGGATCAAAGGAAACTCCAACTGCGGCATCTCTCCTACAGACACCTGGAGCCACAGAAGTCGGCAGAGTAGACGTTGACATTCCAATCGTGTTCGAACAATTTTGAGTAAGCCTAGGGCGAGGTAAAGTTTTCGGCGAACCAAAGGAGCGTGCTGGTTGCTGTCCACTGACCTCTTCCCTAGAAGTAGATAGGGAAGAGCGAGGAGTAACTGCTAATAACGAGGTTTCTCGAATAGGAACAACTAACTTTCGAGATTGGACCTTATACACTCCATTGGAGATGTCAATAACGGCATTAAATTTTGAATGAAAACAGTTCCCTAGCAAAATGTCAAAGTCTGTTGCTTCAACTATGTAAAAGTTCTCTGAGAATTGTTGTCTTCCCATTTTAAAATAAATTCGAACACGTTGATTTACCGATACTTGTGTGTTTCCTAATCCAGTAGTTTGAACACTTACATTCTCCACTTTAATTTTACACTGTTTCTTCAATTGCTCAAAATACCGTTTACTAATGTAATTGCAAGTACTACCAGTATCCACTATGCAATTTACACACTTCCCTTTTATATAAACCGGTACAGTAATTAGTTTATATGAAAGGGGGTTATTTTCCAATAAGTTCTCTCTTTCCCTTGACCAATTACAGTTTTGAACACTGTCCTTTACACATGTCTGACTATTCCCACCATTATGATCAACATTACCAAATAATCGAGGGGGGTTATAATAACACCTTTGAGTGGGTTGCCTTGATTGCATAATTACCTGATCTCGAGTATTTTTAACACCGACCATAGCAGACGATTTCCGGGATGGTACCATATCCCGATTTCCCCTAACAGGTGTTCGCAGTTTATAATAATCGGCCTTATACCTATGCAACATATCATACCTAGCTGACAAAGACATTAATTGCTCAAACGTATGAGGCATCCCATGTTCTACCAAAAACATATGGGCAGAAGGACAGACCATGTTACATATTAGATCACACACAGCATTTTCGCTAAAGGACATGTCAAGGACGTTAATAATACTTAATTTAAAATCTGCAAATTCAAAAAGCGTTTGATCTTCACTCTGCATTGTGTAAAAATATTTTGACATGAACTGGGTACGAGCAACAGTAGAGATAAATCTGAGCATAATTCTTCTACAAATAGTTTGCCACGAATAAGAACCACCGATAAGTACCTGTATCATTTCCTGAACTTCACCTCTAGAACGTGAAAGACAGGCAATGAGAACTAAATCTAAAGGTAAATTCTTACTTCTCACAATACTATCCAATTTCAGTAGAAATTTAAATGTTAGTTCGGTATTAGAACCATCTATAATAGGAAGTGAATTTATTTCATTAATTAGAGCTCGATAAACACCGTCTGAAGCTTGTTTACTGAAATTTAAAGTCAAATTATTTGAAAACGAGGTATTTTGAATAGTACTCCTATTTTCATTACAGCCTCCGGCTCCGCCACTGATATTTTGTTGGGTTAGTGGTTGACTAAATCCACCCCCACATTCAAATATTGGGTTTTCAAATTCATATGAGTACCCCAAAAACTCATCACTACTCGTACTAGAGGTTTCTCCCTCATTATTATGTCCCGAAGGAAAATTTAAATCTCTGGCCCTCCTATCGTAATTCTGTGCCATATTGCTAACGTCCTTCACAAGACAAAAATATAGTAACGATACTAGAATAATACAAAATGACCCCAATGTTAGGCACATAAAATAGTTTTGCTTCTAACCAGCTGAATTCTAAACGTAACACAAATTTGGGGGGGGGGGGCAATTCTTACAAGATCCTTCCCACACACAAAATTTTTGGAAAGCAGCCTGTTGACTGTTGACTTTTAAATTATATATGTTGCGGAGAACCACAACATACATAATTCAGTGCAACATGTAAACCTATACCTCGGTAGACCAACCCTAGCTCCTACCTTCAAAACTTTTTTTTTTTTTTTCAAAGGAGGAACCACTGGACAACTCCACCGAAATACAAGTTTACTTTTGCACTACGGGTAATGGAGCAATTCTACTTTCCAAAAATAATAAATTTAATTCCTTTTATCTTATTCCTAAAAATGCTTTTTTTTTCTCTAAATACCCAATCAGTGGGGTAAGGATCTAATCTACTTCTTGAAATTGTGAATTCCCAAATTCAATGTAGTTAACAATTTATTATAACAAATGAATATAGAAAACAACAAGAATAAACATGAATATATAACGGTATAAATTCCGAATATTGATACTTAACTTGAGCACTTTAATAGAACAAATAAATCCAGCCTTGAACTGGGAAACGAATACTAGTTTCAATCAATCTAACGGTAATATTATACAAATGCTTACTTTTTTTTTCACAAAAGTTATTTAACAACTTCTTTACCTGTTGTATGAAATCCTCCTTCAAGGTTCCGATTAAGGAGAGGGCAAGCAAGAATTCTTAAAAACACTCTGACTTTTCTTCCTTTTGAAACTATCATAAAGCTTATCTTAAGAGAAACAGTGAACAGAGTCAGTGACTGAATCCTCTATAAATTTTGAATAAAAATAAAAATGCCAAAAGAGATTAACATAGAGGACCCTTTCACTAACTCTCCCACCTCCTCTGTAAGTCACACATAATAATTCAGATAATGAAACTTCCAAAGAATTCAATAACTTACTCGCAAGGATTAGAACAAGACTCAATATTTTAAATTGTCACTATTTTCACCTTTCATTTGCCATATTTCAATCTTCCAAAGCACTAGTTTCAAACAGAAGTAATTACTATTAAAGGTCAGTCACTATACTTTACGTATTACGTTCCCATTCTTATAAATGTAAAGAACCCATTTCGAACTACATTACCCTACCTCGGTCATCAGTCAACAGGACGCCGCCTCGTGTTTTGCACATAGAGGAGGCCTTCCCGATGACGTCAGCTACTCAATCGCGCAGCCTGGCTCGGGAGAGAGCCATTACGCAGTAGCTTGAGAAAACAGGGTTGCCAGTCTACTTTGACGGAAACATTGAAAGGGGGTTTCATTTACAATTAGATAATAACACAATGATAATAATTAATCGTAACAGCACTGGTTGCTATCTTTGATTTTCCTTATAGCGTAATCCAGAACAAAGTTGAATAATAATGGCAACAACGCATCTCCCTCTTTCAGGCCATTTCCGGCGTGAAAGCTCGAGGACAAAAATTTCCCTACCTGGACCTTACTTTGGGATTCACTTAAACATATCTTAATTAATCTAATTAGCTTTCTCTATATTCCAAGTTCTGTAGGAAAGTTGTATAATATTTCTCTTCTAACCGAGTCGTAGGTCTTTATAAAACGAATAAATAGTTGATGTAACGAGCTACTGTATTCCCACTTCTTTTCGAGTATTTGGCGAATGGCAAATATTTGGTCGATAGTTGATCGATTTCGTCTAAATCCGCACTGATAATCTCCAATAATTTCATCTGCGTATGGGATCAATCTTGCTAATAAAATATTTGAAAGGATTTTATAGGATGTTGACAGAAGAGAAATGTCTCGATAATTATTACAGTCAGTTTTTTCGCCTTTCTTGTGAATTGGAACAATGATTGATTCTTTCCACTCTTGTGGCAATTTTTCCTTGTTCCAGATAAGGAGAATAAGTTTGTGTATGTTGTTCCACAATTTTTGCCTCCAGCTAAAATTAACTCAACCGGAATTTCAACTACTCCCGGAGATTTGTGTGTGTGTGTTTTTTTTTTTAATTTCTTTATAGCGTTTCCTACTTCTATTCGGTTGGGTCTGGAATATACGGTTCTGCGGTGTGTATCTCCTTTTCTCCACGCACATTAGCTTTTGGATGCGTGTTCAGCAAATCGTCAAAGAAATCTTTCCATCTCTTTAAGATGCTATCCGTTTCAGTGAGGACCGCCCTTCAGCTTTCTTTAATATATAAGCACGAGATTGATAGCCTTTCTTAAATTCGTTGATTCTCTTATACATGTCTCGAATGTTTTTATTTTTACTATTATCTTCAAGTTCCTTAATTTTAGCTTTCAAAAAATCCAGTTTATTTTTTCTAAAACTTTTGGAAGATTCCTGCCTGATATCTAGGAAATTTTGTGTAGTTATTTCATTCGGATTTTGTAGCCAACATAATTTTGCCTGTTCTCTCTTGTCAACTAGTTTAATGCATTTCTGGTCGAACCATGGTCTCATATTACGTATTTCTGCGTGTCCCAATTTTTCTTTTGCTGAAATTTTAATGCTATATCTAATTTCAATCCAAGTATCCGCAACACTATTGCATTCCGAATTTTCTAAAACCAAGAATCTATTCGAAACTTCAATCTGGTATCCCTCTCTTACCTGGCTTTCTTCTAATTTCTTTAAATTAAATCTCTCCGTTTTCGGACATTGAATATTTCCTTTACTCAACAATAACCTCTCTCTTATTATCGCTGCTACCAGGTCGTGGTCAGTGTCACAATCAGCCCCTCTAAACGACCGGACATCAATTATGCTAGATTGCCTTCTTCTATCTACTAAAACGTGATCAATTTGATTATGTGTTTTTCCGTCTGGTGAGGTCCAAGTGTATTTATGAACGTCACGATGTGATAATTTTGTACTCTTTACGATTAGGTTTTTGGATGTTGCAAAGTTCACGAGTCTAACACCGTTGTCATTACATTCCTTATGCAGACTTTCGTTCCCTATAATCGGTTTGAAAATATCCTCTCGTCCTACATTCGCATTGAAATCCCCTAATAGAATTTTTATATGGTATCGCGGGAGTTGGTCAAATATCCGTTCTTCTTCGTAAAAACTGTCTTTTATATCGTCATCCTTATCTTATGTTGGGGTATGTACACTTAAAACAATAATATCGCACCACCGGCCGTTAAGAGTAACAAAAGAAAGTCTGTCAGTAACAAATTCAACCAGCTTAATTGCTGGTAATATTCGTTTGTGAACGAAAAACCCTGTTCCTAATTGGTGATGTTTATTTCCTTCCCCGTAGAAGGACGTAAAATTTCCGGAATTCACAGTTTCCTTTCCTTCCCACCTAACTTCCTGAACTCCTACTAGGTCCATCCTGTATTTCTCTAACTCATTCGTTACGGATTTTAACGCGACTGCCCTATAAAGACTTCTAATATTCCATGTTCCAAATCTCATGTCTATTTTCTTTTGCTGAGGTCGAGCCAAGGTATAAGTCCTTGTCCGAGGCTTTTGTGAATGTTTCTGAACAAGTGTCTTTTTTTTTACAGGATGAAGTTGTTAGCCTTACCCAAACCCCCAAGCTGGCGAACTACTCCTAGTCGTCTGTCCGCTACTGCTTATTCAGTATATTCGCAGCAAAGCTCTATATCCAGAGACCTTCTCCTCGATCCGCAACTTCTCTTTATATTACTACTATTATATTACTACTATGTATAATAATAATAATAATAATAATAATAATAATAATAATAATAATAATAATAATAATAATAATAATAACAATAACAATAATAATAACGAAGGAAGTTTGGCAACGTCTCGGTATGCGTGCCCCTAATTGATGTGACTATTAGCCTTGCATCAAATAAGAGAAACTTTTGAAATTGTAAAAGAACCAGAGTGAACACTCTATTTATATTAGGATTAAGGGATAACAAAGCTTTCAACATTTTTCAGTATTCCCACCTTACGTATTCTCCTCCCTTATAAAATTTAAAAAAAAAAAACTTTTTAAAAGAAAAAGATATTTCATATTGACAATCTTCGAGCTCTTCCTACGAACTATTATATTAAAAACATAAATTTCTCAGAAATTTTTATTTACGCAAGAAGAGTACGGTATACTTCTTTACTTGAGAAGGCCTAACCACATTAAAAAAGAAAGATAGATTATGAAGATAGATAAAGATATCAAGAAAGAAAGTAAATAAGAGACAAAGAAGAAAAAGAAGAGAAACACGACAGATGAACAAATTTTCTAAGAAGAACGAGTTTAAAATTTCAATTATGCTTCTGCTGTTGCTGTGAAACGGCATTTTCTTTTAGAAAAGTAATTTTTCATTTATTTTTCTCCCTCTGTTCTTTAAATATGAAAAAGTAATTAAGTTTTTCCAAAAGTTTTCCCTTTTTCTTTCTTTCTTTCCTTCTGAAAAACATGGTAGCCGAAGAAGGGACACAAATACAAAAAGATAAAGTTTTAAAGATAAGGAACTGAATACGTAATGGAAACCAAGGCGAAAAACAGAAGACACGCGTTTTCATATCTTTTCTCCATCTGCTCTTAACTTGGCTCCACATCTACTACTGCGTGAAATGATATAAGAAGACAAAGCGTTAGAAAAAAAAACAAAGAAAGTCCCTTTTAATGAAACAAGTATGCATAAGGGTGCAATACTTTCTCCTTCAAAACTAAAAGAGAATTCTTCTTGCTAATTTTGGTTATTCAGATAAATTTCTTTTGCAGAAAATTATCTCTAAGAAAACATTTTTAATAGCTTGTATTTAAGTATTCTTTGCTCAACTTAAGTTAGAACTTGAGAGTACAGAGTAACAGCTTACTGTTTCTTACTGAGCAAAATTACAGCATAAATTTACATGTTTCCTTTCTTCTGTTACAGTGTTTCCTTTTTAAGCGTTTCTTTTTGTTGTGTTACATTTGCATGTATCTAATCTCTTATGTGGTGATTTTCCTTATATAACAGACAATGCATGTTGTAAAGATTCATTACTGTGATAATAGATTGAGTAATTAGCACTTCTGATTTTAGAGTTTTTATATATTTTTCTACTATAAAAATTTCTTCATAGTCAAATATATCGAGGTCTGAAGACTCATGCAATGTTTGTTGTGTAGATTTTTGGTAAACAGGTGATTTCAAGGACCAGGCAGCCAAGGAAAAGATACTTTAGAGCTCCAGGCAAGCTAAGGAGTACAGATAGGAAACTACAAAGCTTTAGGCAAGTTAATTGGTTGTGGTTTGAATATTTTAGTATTTTAGAAAAGCAAGAAGAGGTGTTAAGTTCCACAGAGCTTTAGGGAAGTCGAGTGGGCAAGGAATTCTATAGAGTTTTAGGACAGCTAAAAGGCTGGGATTAAGTGATTCTTTTTTGAGCTTTGGATAAGCTAAGAAAGGGAAGTTGGCCAGTCGAAACTGATGCCATTGAACAGGCCCGTAGCCAGAAT
Organism: Thermobia domestica; assembly: GCF_964235325.1. Classification (NCBI taxonomy): domain Eukaryota; kingdom Metazoa; phylum Arthropoda; class Insecta; order Zygentoma; family Lepismatidae; genus Thermobia; species Thermobia domestica. The sequence goes on along the minus strand of NC_137465.1, from coordinate 179,105,342 downwards.
TTCGTGAAAAGGGGGGTCCGTGACATGAAATACCGTGGTCATCACACCAGGGGCTCGATCATTCTGGAATATATATTGGTTGGTTCAGCCAGGATTTCGTAATGGGGAGGGCGTGACATGGAATACTGTGGTTGTCACACCAGGAGCTTGTTCAATCTAAACTACTTTACTATCAACATATATTGGTTTGTTATTACAATAAAATCAGGATATGTTGGTAAGTATTTTAATAACAAACTATGAAGAAATCTCGAGTAAAAGAATAAAAAAGGCATTGAAAGAGATTTTAAAATTTATTTATTTATTTATTTAATATACAACACAACAGGCTTAGTGCCCAATTATAGTGTTGTGTACATACAGTAAATGTTACATACATAAAATTCTTAATTATTTCTATTGAAAATTTCTTGTCTTAAATATGATCGTAACCTGTTTTCTGATAAACTAAATACATCCACTTTATCAAACTTATTTACAATGTCATTATATAACGTACACAGCCTCCACATAGGGGATTTAAATAATATATTGCTTCTGGCTTTCGCACAATAAAATGGACCTGTATTCTCTACTCTGGTTTTGCAAGTGGGGATCCGCAATGATATTTTCGAGACCAACTCCATACAATCAATCTTATTATTTAATAACTTGTATAAGAATAACAAGTCTAACATTCATCTTCTTTTTTCTAAAGTTTGAAAATTAAAATTGTTTACTAGATCATTGTAGGAAAAATATTTGGGATAAAAACTAGTTTTTTTTTTTTTTTTTTTTTGTATGTAGGCATTTTCAAGAATTTCGTTTGAATGCTTTCTATTTCTTGAGAGTATTTTTTATTGTTGGGAGTCCATATAGTAGAACAAATTTCTAATTGTGATCTAACATATGTAAAATAAAGTGTTGTTAGCGTTGTCTCACTGAAAAAGTCTTGCCCTATTCTGTACATTAAACCTAAGTTTCTATATATGCGCTGTTTGTTATCATATTTATGTGTTAATTGAAATTTAATTCAGGATCAAAAATAATACCTAAATCTTTAACAGTACTTGGCCTAGACAGTTTGGTTACTTTCAGTATATAGTCAAAGGTGTTGGGATTTCTTTTTCTAGTGAAAGAAAGGAATTTACACTTAGATACATTTATTATTAATTTGTTGTCATCGCACCATGTTTGAACTCGCTGTAGATCTTGTTGTAGTTGTATGTAGTATTCAGTTAAATTAATTCTAGAATATAATTTGAGATCATCAGCGAATAGGAGAATCTCAGAGTTTTCAATAAAAACCGGAATATCATTAATAAGTAGGAGAAATAACAGAGGACCCAGATGAGATCCTTGAGGAACCCCAGATGGAGTAGCAAACTTTTCAGTGATATGACCCTTGTATAGAACATATTGTTTCCGATTGCATATATATGACACAATATATTCAATTGCCGACTTTGTAAAGTTTAGGCTTGCTAATTTCGCCATTAGAACATCATGATCCACGACATCGAATGCCTTACTGAAGTCGGTATAAATAACGTCTACCTGGCCGCCTTTGTCTAACTCCGTTGCTATAAAATTTGTTACAACTGCTAGGTTTGTTGCAGTATATCTAATGCGTAAAACAAATGACGCAAAATATTTACGTCCTTCCTCTGTTCATTCAAATATAACAATTTTTCTTTCATTATGATCTCACTGTTATAAAAAGTACATTTTCACTATTATAAAAAGTACATACTCAGAAATTTCTTCTAAAATATTTTACAATATCTACCTTCCTTTCTATGTTGAATCAAATGTTAAAAGCACTTTCTTTTCACATACATTTTGTTTTTATTATTCCGTCAACTACTGTCTGTTCCAAATAACAGGTTAAAGGAGCAATAGAAAATTGTTTTTGAAATAACATGTTTGACACTGCAAGGGTGCGATGATGAAAAATTATGATAAAAAATGTTCATGCTGTTACACAACGGCACTATGCTTTCAGAAGCTTGAAATCTCCCTGACTAGTAGCAGAAATTTTGAGAATTCCGTAACTTTTCTAGAAATTTCAAATTTCCTGACTCTTCCAGGATATCTCGCACACCTCGCCACCATGTATTGCAAATAATACAAATCTCCTCAAAAAAGAGTAACCAAAAGCTTGCTGTAGTTATTTATTTTTAACACTGATCCTTCTTTTTCTCATTTCATTTTGTTTCATCCTTCCTTAATTTTTTCATTTCTGCTCTCAAAGAAGGGTCCGGACCCCTTGACCCCCCTTGGCTACGTGCCTACATTGGAGGTTTTGCGTTTTTATATCCTATTATGGGTATTGGCAGCTTTAATATTTTTTTTTTTTTTTTTGGTTACGTATTTTGTACGTAATGATAAAGCACATTGTTTACTTCCTCGTAATAGTGGTTGTGAAAAACAACATGTTCTTGTTTACTAACATGAAGCACGTATATAATATAACAATATGCACTAATCATCTATACATCGTAGTATCCCTTAGACGTTCATGGGTCGTAACATCAGGCCTAGGATATTAAAATGTCCAATGTTTTGAAGTGTACCTCCCGTAAATATCATGAGGAAATTCAAATTTCTGCTTATGCTGCAATTCTGTAGCATATTTCTGGGACCTTTGTAAGATATTTTCTTTCAGTTTAAGGTCCTACAATTATGCACAGAAACTAAGGGCACGGAGATGATAATAGATGCAGAATGAAGAAAGTGAGAGGAAGCAGGAAAATTCTGGGTAAATTCACACAGACAGCATTCATCCACCATAAATCCCAAGTGGCGGGAGCTGAGATTAAACCAGAAACACCACACGCGTGTGAAATAATCATAGTACGGCTTTAAAACATCCAAATGTTACCTTTGTTACGATCTGCTTTTGGTAAAAGCAAATCGTATCATTGAAATCAATCTTAAATATGCTTATTGTTAGGTATGAGTTTAAATATGCTTATTGTTAGGTATGAGTTCGTTTATCTTGGCGTGTTTAATTTTGACCTGCACTTAATGTTATTTATTTGGTGTGTGTATAATGTTGACCTATGTTATTTATTTGGTGTGTGTATAATGTTGACCTGTGCTAACCAAAAAGATGTTTACTTGTGTGCCATTAATGTTGACCTGCGTCGCATGGATAATGTGTCGTACGTATGCATACATTATCCATAGATATCCGTTGCATTCTATAAAAAATACAGATATATAAAAAGCTATTTTGTGTGGCCATAGAAAGTAAATTCTAAGTATAGTGCTAACATGTTCAAGCGAATGTACACAAATTTGATATACATTTTATAAGGTAATTCGAGTAAATAGTCCATAGCTTCTACTGAATGAATTTATTTATACTCCATTTATACTCCATGAGATTTCGTATTACCATAATTATACTGTTTGTGACAATAGAAGAAGTGCAGTTATGACAGGGGACTCTCGGGATAGCTTTTCTGCTCTCATTTTTCCCAGGATACTTTGCGGTCGGCGACGTCACGTGGAGGTATTGCAGTATTTTTCAAAATAAGTGAAATTCTGCATAAACAATAACACTACTGTTTCAAGATGGGGAAAAGTTATTTTACTTGTGCAGTAGCTCATTCTAATAACATAGGAAGCAATACAAATGAAATAATGTTTCATCGATTCCCTAAAAATGATGAACTTCGAAGAAGATTGATTTCCCGCTGTAAGCGAAAGAACACTTTTAATGTAGATAACGCACGAATATGTTCTGCTCACTTTTCACCAAAGGATTATCAAAGAGTTTGAAAAAACGATCTTCTAAGTTTCCTGCAAAAGTACTGTTTAAGATCTGACGTTGTTCCTTCATTATTAATACCAAACTGACATGGAAAGAAAAACTAGACACTAGTCAAGTTGAAAAACAGGTGTGTAACAACAATAATTAATTTTACTTTTATGACATTTGTTTCTGAGGGCCTGAAGCTTAAGGAGTTTATGCACGTAAAGCGAAGTGGAAGGGGGTACCAACGAGAATATAAATTTATACTCTCATATATTCTTTAGTTTAAATGATATTCGTAAGTTTTGTTAAGTATCTGAAACATTATTCTAGCAAAGTGCTCAAAGTGCATTCATAGGAACCTATTACGAACCGAACCTAACCTAACTTTACCTAATCTAACCTAATCTAATCTTGTTTAACCAAACCGTACCTGTTATGTACAAATCACATTGATTTTATTCCTTCTCGAATGCCACATCGTGTGACAAAATCATTTGTTCTGATCAAAGTGCACTCTTACCATATTCTTATAATTAAAGGACTGGCCGAGAGAGGGGGCTAAGCCATAAAAACTAAATTACGATAAATCGAAGGGCACAGTGTAGGACAAATAACTGCAAGTTTTCCCCTGTGAAGATGGTTCTTTTATGTGTGTATACCACTCTATAGATATCTGTGCAACTTATAACCTGTAATATATAATGTAAAATGTGTTATATTGAGTAATAAACAAATATTAGTAATGTAAAGGAAATATTTTGCAGTCACGATTTCTGACAATTTGGTTAATACACACTAAATACAACGGGTTAGGTTAGATTTCTAACCTGACCTAACTTAACCTAACCTAATCAAATTAGGTTAGGTTAGATTCGGTTATATTAGGTTAGGGTGGATTAGATTTCTAACATAACCTAACCTATCCTAACCTAACCTAACCTAATTTGATACTACATACCCGGAATCTCTGAAATTTTGAATGTTTGCTTTATGTATTTTACTATGTATTATGTATTTTATGTATTTTCTGAAATCTTCTTATTGAGATGATTGGTTTATGGAAAGTATTTGAACTCCTTCCACCCTTAGAATTCACGTTTCAATGATAAAAATCCATAATGAAGGTGGTTCTTTTATGTGTGTATACCACTCTATAGATATCTGTGCAACTTATAACCTGTAATAAAAATCCATAATCCACTCCCAAAGAGGATGAATTTGGTTTTAAACGGTATCAGTGGTCACTATTCAGTGACCCTGAAAATTATGGACTGGACTCCAATTTCGATTGTATTTGATTATTTGATTATTTGTCACCTCCTTCCTATCTCCTCTCATCCCGAGCGAAAAAATGATACGATCCTAAGTTAGGCCTGGTTGCATTAAAGTACCAAAAATCGTTAAAGTTGATCGAGGAGAAGTTAGCAATCAAACATTGTTGCAATGCATAGAAAATGCCCCCTCTACCCCTTAAAACGGAAAGTTTAAAAAACAATGGGACATGTTTTTATTTAAGCTTAATGAGGAGTTTATATACCGAATTTCATCTTTCTAAATTGATAGGTTCGTGAGATACTGTATTTGAGGTACAAATTTTGAACCCCTTCTACCCCTTAGGATTCGCCCTTTCATCAAAGTAATAAGGGCCAGGTCAACTCATGTATGGTACTAAAATTATAAAAATCGATCCAAAGCTCTAGAATGAATTAGCAAGTAAACATTATATTCATTTTTACTTGTATAGATAATTAATCATTATTGACGCTATTTATGTATTTATTACATTATATTGTCTCATCTGTGAGTACAAATAACTCATTATTTGTATTTGGAAAGACAAGGAATATCATAATTATGTTTTGAATCCAGTTTTACGAATAAAGCGCGAAGTGTAACAAGCAGGCAAGCGAAAAAATTCTTCACCAATACCTCCACATGACGTCACGGACAGGGAGCCAATCAGAACGCTAATCGCGAACTGGGGCTACCTGTTATTTTATATACCTTGCAGTTATGAAGAATATAAATTAACGTACATAGTTCGTCGTCTGGCCCAGAAAATCTAATTCTTTTTCCTCAAAAAGAATATATTTGGATTTGAACTCAACCTGATAAAAGTTAATTTCGATATTAACAGTGTTTTGGACATTTTAAAAAGGGTCAAGTGGATGATGAAAGTAATATAAATTTAGATTTGTCATAAGAAATGAAGATCGTCGTCTTTGGTAATGTTTCTGAAAGAACCTGTTTCTTATAAATTTTAATTTCATAAAAGTGAACTAGAAATTCTTCAATATATATTCTTCATTATATGTGTTCCTTTGCAAGTTTAAAGGAAGTATGTGGTGCTACTATGGCTAATTAAGCTACATTCGCGGTCGCACATATCTGATCAGACTATAAGGGGGACATGTTCAAAATTGTGTGTGTATATATAATCCAGCGATAAAAGAAATTACAATGGCACACAAGAGACTACATAACGAAACTATTGAAGTAGGGTAACGATACTTACCGGATCATTGTAGGTCGAATTGATATTTCACATTTGCAGCTCGTTCTCAATAGAGTAGTTTCCATTGATCAGGAATTGAGACAAAGAAAAGTTGAGTATTAAAAGTCAGCGCAGCAATATCACCTTCTCTTATTTGCCCTTTTATGCTATCTATGCATGATGCCTGTGATCTATGCACTGGTTATGCAATCAATAATTGTTTGCTAAGGACCGGTCTTAACTGTGATAAAGGAATAAAAACCAATACAAAGAGCAGCATTTGATTATTGTATGTAAAAGTGATAGATCTGAGTCTATTTGTTTTATAACAAAAGAATAGGTTAAGTTATTTAGGTTAGGTATAGTATATTAGGTTAGGTACGTTATTTATTATTAACTGTACTATTGTTATGTAGACATAACTAAAGTGAAAAAAAAAAAGATTTGTAATGCTTGAAAGTAAATATGAATATATTGCTCCTTAGAAAGAGAAAAATGTATAAAAATAATGTTAATAATTCTGTTTGTTAGAACGAATATGAATTAATTGTTCCTAGCTAAAAAAAAAAAAAAAAAAAAAAAAAAAAAGCAGACATTTCTGTGTTATCGAGCTCACTATTTTAAAATCTTTATAATTCATAAAGAAAGTAATGTGAGAGGCGTATTAAGTTGTTGTTATCAATTAGCAAGGGATGCTGCTTATTGTTCGATTCAGAAATTTAACTGAATGCAGAAAGCCAGGCATAGATTCCAACATATGATATATAAACATACAAATAAATGAATAAGCATGCATTGAAGGCAGGAAAGGTGTTTTATTGAACAGATTGGCTACATGACTGGAAACTTAGATAAATTATGTTAACATGACTCATAATAAATCTGTTTAATGCAATCTTGTAATCTTCGACCTGGGTATAAATTATTCATAATTTTATAATAAATTTCTAATTAAGTTCGTTGTTATGAGCTGCATCATACATCTGAAGATAATAAACGCCAAAAGCTATAGATTTTCAGAGATATGCTTTATTTCAATTTAAACGAATAATAATATAAGCTAGATATAATAATATATATATACATATAAGCATTTTTTTTCACTTAATAGTATAGTATGTAAGATACGCTGAGGTTTCTTGTTCGGAGTGGCACTGCTGCAAGTTCCTGGAAAATACTTATTTATAAATTTGGATAAATAACCGTTGCGCTTAGAACAATTTCGACTTAAAAATCGTAAATTAAAAGTTTTGAGTATATTTTAAAAAGGGTGGCTAAAATAGCCAGAATTGTTTAGTTTAAATAAATGCGCCAAAGTGAGTGCGTTTTACCTTTCACCCCATTGAAAACCAAGGGAAATCCAGTTGATATTTGGGGCCGCGGTGGCTCAGTGGTAGAGCGTTCACCTCTGGTGCTTGGGGTCCTGGGTTCGATCAAAGCCCCCGCCAAGTGAACTTTGTGGTGGACAAACATCGTGTGCGTGGGTTTTCTCTTGGTTCTCACGTTTCCTCCCACTTTCTTCATTCCACCATTTCATTCATTACTCATCATCACCGTCTCCTTTAGCCTAACCGGCATAACCGTGGGACGTAAAACTCAAAGATTTCATTTCATTTTTTCCAGTTGATATTTCAATTATCTTTAAACTTTCTACTGCCAACGTGAATACTCCAGAACAGAAATTCAACATTAGGTTGATAAATTTTGCTAGCTAGATATGCACATTACTGCAACATTATTATGCTGCTTTTAGAAAGATGGGCGTTCACTAAATTCACCTTACAATTTAATTGCATAGCAAATATTATATGTTAAATACAGAATTGGGAGGTTGAGTTGTAGAATTATTGTGTTTCTTTTTCATTTTTTAAAACGAATTTTGTTAGAGGTGGTAACATCTAGACAGTTAATTTCTTAAGCTTCTGATTAGCTCTCAATCCTGCTGAGTACCCACAAATTATCTCACATCTAGAACAATGTGTAAAATTCAAAACAGAAACATTTTTCAGAAAAAATAATCAACCAAGTTATATATATAGATATGACTATGTAAACAAATTTCTGAAAATTCATACAATTATATTTGTTCCTGCTGATGGACTTCATTCCGTCACAAGAAAGTTTCCTGTCAAGAGCTAAGTTGATTTCTGTCTTTAGGAATCACTTAAGAAAATCGCATTGGAAGTTTCATTTTTACATGAACTCATGATACTTCCTCAAATACAATTATGGAACATCCTTCTGTTCCTCATGTAGATGAAGGCCGAAGCGAGTAACTAATTTTGTTAAATTAGTCCTGATCTGCATTTTGAACAACAAAATTTCTTTACATTCAGGAATATATCAAGATTGCGAGGCTCGGAACTAAGACGGTGTGGCCCTTGGAAGAAAGTGGATAAAAGGATGCATTTTGTAAACCAGAATTTAATGTACACGTAGTTAAGTTGTAGATAGCATTATTTCAAGTAAGTATACTAAACACGTGAAAGACTGTTACAGCTATATAGCACGAACGAACCGTCCAACGACCATAAAATCAATGAGCATTATAAACATATTTGCATATAATTTCAGTTGCAATTCATATAATCTTAATAATTTCGAATTAACCTCACATATGTATGCTCTGTTTATCGTTGCAGTACTATAGCAATATGTCACTAAATAATCATACGTAGACTTAATTCATATATTCAATCTTCTTTTAAGAAACATTATATTAGCCAACGGAGAAATTTGAACTACAACATAAATGAATAAGTATATTGAAAAGATTTAATGTATTGGTGATAACACGTCAGATGGTAAAATTAACATGTCTTCAGAAAACACTTCGTGAATTAAGTATGATGACTTTAACAACTTACTTGTATTGATAATGATAAATTAAAAGTACATCCGATATATTTTGATACAACAAATGTTACGTTTAGGATTCCGAAAGGGAGTTATTTTATACACACATCATCTTCATAAATTTCTTATAGCAAAAATTAAAGAAAAGTAACTTCAAAATAATTTGTCGTTACCCTTTTTAACGACGACAACACAATGTATATTACTACATTTTTAGATTTTAGTTACATAATCTCAAAGTTTATTTAAATCTCCTAGAAAGTCAATTTACAGCATTTTAAGTATAGGTCAAGAATATCATAGCATATCACTAGAGACACTAACAACTAAAATTAAATATAAATTTCATTATTCATAAACACAAGATAATAAACAAACAATAAATACACACAAACAAGCACAAGTTGACATATGTCGGCGAATAAGAAATAATAAAATAAATAGTTCAGTCGACATTTTAAAATTGGAAACAAAAGTGAAAATTAACATAATAGTTCATTATACATTACTCCGTAAGCGCAGGGGTACCCACAAGGGGGGCTATGACGCAAACTGCGTGATTGAAATATTTGGGGGGGGGTTAAAATCTATATAAATATGTTTGATGAGGGGGGGTAACATTAATCGAAAAGAAGATTTTTTCATGGAAGAACACCTACGGATAGACAATTGGGGGGGTGCGTCATAGACATAAGGGGGGGGCACCACTGGTAAGCGGATCGGTAGAAACGGTCCGTTACACAGTGGAACCCTAAATATACTTCCCACAGTTCCCAGGGATGGTAACTCAGTCAAATAGGAATTACCTTACACGCCACTAATATATATTAGGATGGTGTGAATATAATATTCGAGATAGGTACTTCATTTTCAAAGGCCAAAGAGAAAATAAATCTATAACCTGGTTAATCAAAATAATCAAAGTCTGCAACAACACTTTTTTTCTGTATTTCAGTCGACTGAAGTCTGGTACCTACGATACGAGTAAGTCCTGAACCACACTTTACATCGCATGCTCTTTACAAATGATCTTTTCGACCGCAAAAGCATTGAGATGCTGAAAGAGATAGTAGGCAGGGGAGAGATATCAGTAGAAAATTGGTGGTTGAAAAGGCGTCTCATATTGCAACTGTTGGAAGCCTGCAGTGTCCTTTGTGCGACATATGGAAGAAGTGGGAGGTTTGTCGTCCAACATGGGGACAAGATGCCTGTTGAACATTGATGGATAATTCAAGACAAGTTTGCAATTAACTTTATAGAGTTCAACACTACAATGATCTATATTGATGGTTGTACCTCGTCTGAGAAGGACGATGAATCACTACCATCCTAGACTACTAAAACCAGCAACAACATATTCTGTAAGAGGAGAGATGATTTAGGAAATTGTTTTGAACGTTGATCACCAGGGCCCGGATCTTGTTGACCTAAAATTTTCTAAAAAGTGACCTATAAAATGACACTAAAATTCCTGTAAAATGACCCTAAAAATCATAAAAATTGACCTTAAAACTTGCGTTTTCTTAAACATTTATTTCGTTAAACATTGACATTTTTTAACATCCATTGGATTTTTAATTAACATTTCTCACTCATATCCAAAAAAAAATTGTTTCAGTTAGTTGCACTCCATTGACCATTTATTTATATTGATCAGCCCATTCTACGGCATTGTAAGTATTGAAAGCGTTAATTCACTCCCGAGTTGAAACTAAGAATCACTCTTAAACAATAGAAGTTCCCAAGTGTACATTACATGAGAATAATAGATAAAAACCTGTTTAAAATCTTTGTACTCCTTCTAATCCATTTTTAGTTATTCACATGATCACATCTTTTGTGGTCAACAACCCAAAACTATCTGTTTGGCCACCTACCAACCCCCACCTTTCGTTAACCAGCTACAGCTTAGTTTTCATTAGTTTGTTAATTATGCAGTTTTTCCGCCCCAATAGCCAGGAAGCAAAAAAAGACATTATTCAACTTCATCTTTTCCACATTCGTAAACCGTGTTCATTTAAAGATGTCCTTATGTAGAAGAAAGAGAATAAAAAGACCATAAGTGACCTAAAAGTTACCTTAAAATATTAAAAAATGACCTGAAATTTCAAAACGGCAAAAAGTGACCAAAAGTTGACCGTAAAAATCTATATTTTTAGAACCTAGAGCTGATGGATAACGTTTTTATTTGAACTTGCCTTGTCCTATGCGTAACAGAAAAAAGTTGACTTGTCAACAAGATCCGGGCCCTGTTGATCACGATATAATTCTCCTGACAGTATAGATTGTCTTATCCTATCTAAGTGTTAGCTTGAAGTGAAAACGCAGTGCAAAAAACTTCGCGGTTATTCCTTACAGTCTGAGAATTGCATACCTTTAGACGGCGAACCCTGTTACCCGTTGTCAATTCATGTGGTATCAAAGAATCTTTTCCACATTGCCGTTTCTACGGAGCCGTAGGACGACAGTGGTACGATGTATGACTAAGTCGTTTCGATGAGAGGAACACTTTTTCGAGAGTCTGCTTTCACGATGTTCGTGAAGAGCTTATCCGAACATGATGTGGTTGATGCCCACAGGGTACATTTTGTACTTCTGTCTTGCCAGAATAAAGTTTCACAAAACAATGGCGAATCGTGGGTTCAATCGCCAGTCCTAGTCCAAATATCGTGTTAATGTTTTCTCTGGGGGCTTGCTATGTAGAATATCCTTGTTTGAATAGTTAAAGAAAAATCTCCTTCAATTGTGTATTCTCCATAGTACAATTTTATATGACCTTTTCCAAAAACGTAACTAATATAGTGATTACCCGAGCCTATTTGCTGAACGTGTACAGAGTTGGTGACGTTAGACGCATGATCTTAGACCGTCCTGTGTTACGTTGCTAATGGGCAATCCATGCTAAGTGATCGAGAAAAAAGAAAAATTGCCGCTCGACCATTTAAAAAAAAATCAATTTTTTCATGAATGTTTATCCTATATCAGGGTACTTCAAAACCACAATTAATTATTTGTTACAATATCCCATGGCGATGCAGCGGCTGCCGCCATTTTGCATTTTTTCGATTTTATGCGCTTACGTTGTTCTCAATATCTCAGCATGTTTTTGTCCTATCAAATTGAAAATTGTTGGATGTCTCCAACTGTTGCAGAGCTAAACATTTGATCTCTAACATTTTTGCCTAAAACCACTTGAAGGGGGTGAAATCAGGGCCTACAGTAGCAACAGTTTTGGACATGGAAAACATGTTTATGAAGAGGAAACAACTGATGTAGGGGTCTGAATTTGTGTGTGCATGTAGTCCGGGATCATAAGTTAATACACAAAAATTTACAGACCTGTATCTGCTCCCAAAGGCCTGAAAAAATGTATGGGAAAGTTGGGGAATTATGCCAATTTGGCATGCTTCACTGTCCAATATCTCCAATGAACCTGGATTAAAAATCCTGAAATTTTGGGAATAGTTAGTCCTTTACTGTACCATAACACACAACAAAGTGCGTTTTGTTTCTTTGAGCAGAAGGGTGTCAAAGTATTAAGTAATGTCATACTCTAGGAGGTATTTTGTTCACAAATTCAACTCGAAATTCGTTGTTGTGAAGTAAAATAAAGTAGGATGAATGGTTAGTCGAGTCAAGGCTCTCAAGCTCGTTTCTTTTCTGTAGTTGTAACACAATGTTTTATCACACTCACTATTTATAAAAAATAGAAGTGATGTAATGCAATGATACATGATATCGTTGTAGGTTCAGTATGTGCAGGCAACGACCACGGCGTCTACCTGTTGTGATAATGTGTTTGGGCAAATTCTGTGCTACGTGAGGAGCTGAATAACGGCAGTATACAGTGAATTTAGTAGACAGTAGTTCTATGTGGTTTTCAATGGGTGATATCTCTGATTTGCAAAGAAGGTAAATAGTTGGCACTCGATTATTTGGTGGGAGTGTGACAAAAGTGTTAAGTGTGTTGAGTGTGTCGCGAGGAATAATGTCCAACTTAATGACATCTTGCAAAACTCATGGCAAAATTACATCAGTGGGGAGGCAGTGATCGGAAGAAAATTCAGTAGTAGATTACATCGAACATTACAGCGAATTGTTACTCAGAATCATTCTGCGACTGCAGGTCAATTGATTGAAAAATTCATGCAGCAAATCTCATAGCCTATTTCGAATTCACAGTCCACCGCGAGTTACATGACATTGACATACTCTGCCGGTTCGCACTGAGAAAACTGCTGATAAGAAATCATAGTTTGCCACGATGCCAATGGTGCCGCGAACATGCAACATGGACCGCTGATGACTGGAAGCGTATGATATGGTCGGATGAGTCATCGTTCACATTGTCTCAAACAGCAGGTCGTAGCTGTTGGAAAGGAGCGTATTAGCACAAAGTGTTTTATAAATGTGACACTAGCTGTTTCGAAGGAAAATGGTTGTATGTGCAAATAAATAGAAATATAACATATAAATAATTGATGGTTGGTATGAAGATATTTTGAGGATTTTGTAAGTTCCTAAAAATTCTCTACATTTTCCTGCCTCCACATGGGAGTTAGAACGTCCAACCAATTTCTACCTAAAATTGGAACGCTCATATCTTTCTCAATTACCACCACAGGTAAATGGTAAATCTTACTATGCAAATCCACTTTTACATTCACATTTCCTACTGTGATATGAATGAAGAATCTGCATTTCTTAGTGAATTCTCAAAACTCATCATTTGGTTTACCGGAAATCACTTCTTTTGTTGCTTCTGACTAATGACCAATATCACAGCCCAAGTATCCAATATAAACTGTACGTTTCTATTATCGCAACATAATGAGATAGTTACAGGCTTCGACATATTCGGCTTATTGTATGCCGTCCTACCGACTGCGCCAATATTGTTAACTCAAGCCGAAATATCGACATTTTTTTTATTTGAAGTATGTCAACTTACCTATACAGTAAGATACAACAAAAACATTACATTCAAATATCAGATATAGTTCATTTATTCTTAATTTATTCTTAATGCATATAATTCACATTAATATGATCCGTCAATACCAATCTTCATACTTCCTAAAATCTTATTTGTTATTGTACTTACAAAATCCTCAAAATATCTTCATACCAAGCATCGGGCCCGCATCCAGAGGGGTCTAGGGGGGCCGACCTCCTCTAAGTTTTTTCTGGCGTCCCTACAAATTTCACGGTAGGCTTGTAAATGAATTATAATATGGTGATAAACTATAATAAGATTGGATCGGACCTCCTAACTTCAGCCGGACCTCCCTCCTAAATTTTTGAGCTGGCTACCGGCCTGCCAAGTGTTACATGATGAGAGACATGGTCACGGAAGGCCGTCGTTCGATTCTTGTGGATGTCACTTACATTTATTTTTTTCTTCAAGAATATTTGAAATGTAGCCTCAAGCTTCCTTGAAGCAATTTGTAATACTTTTCTGGTTCATTAAACTAGATGCAATGGTAGAAGTCCTTTACCCTGCACATGTCTACACCTTATTCCTTGTCCTGCCTTTTCCCCCTTACTTGCTACTTTTCTAATTTCACATCGTCATATGTCAGCTATATTTTGTTTTGTTACTTTGTTGAGTCAATATTCTGATATTGACTAACATGCCAGATTATGGTCCTTTTACTGAGTGAAGTGATTTATATCCGCAAACATAAACATTATTTTATTGTGGAAATATTTATTTTCTACGTTATCAGCTATATTGGTGAGTTCACGTTGGACGATGTCACCTCCTGTGAGGTTGATTGAGGGTAATGTTTGTGGTACTGAACTTTGGAGGTTTTTGCCCTAAACCTTCTGGAACTTTCGATTTTACGTCAAGACAACGTGATTGTGGGTGTTCCTGAACATTTGAAGTTTTGCTACCTTTTATGGACAGAAGAAGAAAAGGGGTTGGGTTTTATAAAACCAGCCTTTGAATAAAACCACGAACACCGAGTTTATCGAGGAAGTGGGAGTAAGATTTTGACGGAGAAAACATCGTTAAACGACACGTCATGGAGACACTTCGATACTTGAAGGTATTGTAATTAGCTGACATATTGAAGGAACTTTACATTTAAAACCACTGCAATTCTTCAAGACCTAACATTCTAGTCTACCTACCCAAATTCTGCTGCATCTTTTGAAATATGTATTTTGTGTATTTCATTTATTATTACAACATTAACCCTGTTAAAGCTACATCCAAAATTTAGTATCTTTTGCATTACATAAAAGAATTATACAATTTAATTATTCATGTTTCCAGCTTTTCATAAAAGCTGGTGGTGGAGACAACATCCCCAATCTGTTGGGCAACGATTTTCTTACTGATTAGGTTGCCTTCAGTGCATACCGACTCTATGTACGGTGATGCAACATGGTGGAATTGATGCTGTGTTTTTTTTTCTCTGTAGTACCTTGCAGCTCTACGTAATTGAATTTTAGCAGAAATTGGTCTGGTGGTTTTGTGTAAAGTAATTTTTATATGCTATATTTAATTTGTGCTTATAATTAGTATATTTTTATGTTGCGTCATTTTGCAGAAGGCTATAACATTAGTGATGAATTAGATATAACTGAATTTTTTGAACCTATTGCTTCCTCTTCTCCTGGACGTGTTTATTTTACAAGAAAGTGTTTAGATAAGCTTAAAGAAAATTTACGGTTTTCCCACTCGCTATCTAGTATAGAAGATCCCTCTGTTTCGGTTTTTCAGAATAGTGACGGTGTGTTTCAATCAGACATGGCTGAAGGTGGAAAGACGGATAACATAGGGGTTTTGTCACATATTTTCAGGCCAGAACCATTTTATGGGCGGATAGGCGATGATGTAGAGAGATATGTTGATCATTTTGAAATATTAGCCCAGGTGAATAACTGGTCGGATTTGAAAAAGAAGTGGATTTTAGGTTCTTTGATGAAAGGTCCTGCGGGTTATTGGTTTGACACACTTTCAAAACAGTCAGACTTCCCTGATATGACATACGCGCAATTTAAACAAAGGTTTCTTGATGCGTTTACGAATTCTTTGTTACCTCAGTTAACGGAACAGGAAATGAGGGCACGTAAGCAGAATGAGACTGAATCTGTAGTTTCGTACGTATATGCTAAGAGAAACCTTATACTTCGTAATGACAAAGATGCTCCGGTTACGAAACAAATTCAGCTTATTATAGACGGACTTATTCCTGAATACATGCGGTTAGCAATAAAGAAGAAATACGATACTGTGGAAGCATTGCTTCAGGATTTACTTGAGGAAGAAAAAGCTCGTGTGTTGCTTGAGCGTAAAGCGATAGAGAAAATCATGAGGAAAAATCCATTCTTAGCAAATTCTTCGATTCAGTTAAATCCTCCGGAGACTACAGCTGTGCAACAAACACATTTAGTGCAAACTCAGCCTTCTCAAGTTCCGACTCGGACTTTGAACTCTCCTGTTTCCGCTTCACAGCCGAGAGAAGAGTACAAAGATCAGTTAGCTGCAATTCAGAAACAGCTAAATCAGCTTACTCTAAAAGTAGATGAAAGTGAAAAACATACTGACCAGCGCAACTCATTTAGACGTAATAATAATAATAACAACTTTAGACGTAACTTTTCCTCTCGTAGGGGGAATGGCCAGAGATCACAACACAGTGAGTCTCGTGACCAGAATAATAGTGGCAATTCACGGAATTTCAATAGACGTCGTATAATTTGTCACAAATGTGGCAAAGAGAATCATTTTGCTCAGCATTGTAGGAGCAATTTAAACTAGTACACAGGGTTGATGATGAAGGGCCATTGACTCTTAAGCGTGTTAAAGTCCCTATATACATAGAACGAACTCTACCACATATTAACGCTATTATAAGTGGACAAGAGGGCCCTATTCTTCTTGATTCTGGTTCTCAGATTTCGTGTATAGGCTCTCACATGGTTCCACGAGGTGCTAAGTTAATGGGCACGCGTTCATTTTCAAAAGGAGTTACGGGGAACACTTTGTCAGTTAATAAGATAGCTCTAGTTCGATTCCGGTTGGGATCGCATATTTTTTGTCCTCCATTTAGAGTGGTTCCTACGTATACACATCCTCCACTTCTTGGACAGGATTTTTTGCTTGCACACAAGGCTAATTTAGATCAGAATGATTTGACTTTAGAAGTTACAAGGTTCGGAAAGATTCCGCCATCAACGTTGCCAACTTCTCCTCATGTTAATTATATGTCTCATGAATTTGCAACTTTAATCACACCAGTTTTTAAGGTTTTGTCTTCCGTTTGGTTGCCACCCGTACAAAAACATGTGTTCCAGTCACCAAATGTTTTGATTTAGTGGGTTCCAGAAATTGGTTGCAACCTAACAAGTTTTTAGCAAGTACTGTCAATTTGTTAGTGCAAGAGTCATATGTGGATAGTGTTAATTCACATATTTGGGTAACTAACCCCACCAAGAAGCGATTTCTTTTATGGCGGAATAAGATTTTAGGTAATGCGGTAGAAGATAGGGAAGAACATTTGTGTACTAACCTTACGCTTGAAAATGGTCCTCAACCAACCAAAAGTGATCAGTTTGACTGTACTAGAGTAAATGTGAATCCTGAACTGTCAGATAGTGAAAGACAACGTTCTTATGATTTAATAACGGAATTCAAAGATGTTTTTAGTTGGTCCCCGGACGATTTTTCTCAGGCCCGTGACTATGAGCATGAAATTCAACTAAAAACTGACCAGCCAATAAACGTCCGTCAATACACTATTCCGTATCATTTACGTGAAGCTGTTAATGAACAACTGCAGCAGTTACTTAAACAAAAGGTTATTAAAAATGTAGTAGCCCTTACAACAGCCCAATCATTTTAGTTCGTAAGAAAAATGGATCTTACAGATTTATTGCTGATCTTAGACAGTTGAACTCTTGTATTGTATCCACCGTCTTTCCCGTGCCACCTATTCAAGGCATTTTGGTACGTTCTAGTGGGAAAAAGTATATAAATATCAGTGACCTCTCGAGCGGTTTTTTTCAAGTGAAATTGACTGAAAAGAGTCAATTATATACTGCATTTTCGATTCCTGGTGACCAGCAGTATTGTTTTTGTTCGTTACCACAAGGGTGCATTACTTCCCCAGCTGCTTTGAACGATCTGATAAAGTTAACGCTTGCTGGTTTGGAGAAATATTCTGTGTATTATTATCTTGATGACATAGTGTGGGGATCGGATACGATTGATGAAGTTATTGAAACCACCCGAAAGTTATTCGAGAGATTGAGATGTAGAGGTCTAAAACTTTCTCCAGAAACAAAGTTAGGACACTTTTCTTTAGAACTTCTTGAGCATACTATTTCTCGTCATGGTGTGTCGATCTCTGATCGCATTACGGAATCCATTCGAAATTACAAGCGCCCGAGAACTCAGAAACAACTGAAGAGTTTTTTAGGACTGTGTTCTTTTGTGCGAAATTATATAAACAAGTTTTCAACTTTAACTGAAGATTTACAAAAACTGCTTAAAAAGAATGTTCCATTTAAGTGGACTGCTGTCCAGCAGCAGGCATTTAGCGGCTTAAGGATACCATTTGTTCAGCCCCAACTCTTATGCAATTTCACCCGCATAGAGACGTATTTGTTTATACAGATGCCAGTGTCCATGGATTTTCTGGA
This sequence comes from Thermobia domestica, assembly GCF_964235325.1. NCBI lineage: Eukaryota > Metazoa > Arthropoda > Insecta > Zygentoma > Lepismatidae > Thermobia > Thermobia domestica. Next base: position 179,086,590 of record NC_137465.1, on the reverse strand, counting down.
TGTGTCCTACAACCTGAAAGTGACGAAACAGACGCTCCATTGGTTCCTATTGCGTTTTGTAGTCGTGCTGTGGGTCCCCATGAAAGAAAATATCATCCTTTTGAACTCGAATTAGCTGCATTGATCTTTACTCTTCGACGCTTTCGCTACTTTTTATTAGGTAGACATTTTTATTTACGAACCGACTGTAAGGCCTTAACGTACCTTCGTCAGACGAAAAATGTGGCTAAATTTGCACGGATTCTCGCTGAATTAGAGCAGTATAACTATACTATTTCACACATTCCTGGCAAGTCGAACACTTTGGTAGACAGTTTGTCAAGAAATGTGTTAGCGCCTCGAGACATCGACGACGAACAGAAAAATCTTGAAGATCCGCGAGTTTTCCACATCGAAATTGATGACACGTTGAAAGAAGAACAACGAAAGGATCCATATTTCAAGGATATCATTTTGTTTTTAGAAGGGCAAAATCTACAGGATTACACCAGGGAACGACATGCGTTGCGTTATGAGATGAAAGATGGAATTCTTTACCGTAAACATCGTGGCCCATCTGGCCCACAGTGTCTTGTTGTCATTCCAGCTACTCTTCGTGAAAAAGTATTTTTTTCCGCACACACTTCAACGTTGGGATCGTCACATTCTGGGTTTTCCAAGACATACCAGTTGTTACTGAGAACTGTATATTTTCCTCATATGAAGAAATTTATTGCTGCCCGGTGCCGCCAGTGCGAAGTATGTCAACGCCACAAGAAAGTCCCAGGATCGCCTCCAGGAACTCTTCAGATGATGCCATCGGTGGCCCCCTTCTATCGCCTGGGATTAGATGTAAGTGGGCCATACTCAGACGCTAATATTTTACGTCACAAATATTTAGCAATTGCAGTTGATCATAATACAAGATATGTTGTTACTGCTACTATTGGTGACCAGACAGCAGCAACTTTAGCTGATTTTCTTTATAATCACGTAATACTTCGATTTGGCCTTTGTAGAGAAATTGTACTGGGCAGATCAACGGCATTTACTGGTTCTTTATTCCAGGAGTTATGCAATATTTTGGACATAAGGATGAATTTTATAAATCCATACTATCATCAAACGAATGGTCTTACGGAAGTTATGGTCCGGAATTTGGAAGCGTTGTTAAAAAGAAAAGAGGACCCCATGAACCATGGAAGTTGGGTAGAGCATGTTTCTGCTGTGACCTTTTCTCAAAATGTGACCGTGAATCAATCCACGTCTTACAGTCCATTTTATCTTCTTCATGGATTTGAACCATACTTAGAACATCAGGCGATTATAAATGGACCTTGTTTTCATATTTCCAACGAGGAACGTTTAATAACTCTTCACGATATCAGAGAGAAGGCACAGGATAAATTATTTGACAGGTTTCGGACATCACAAAAGTCCTACGAGAAACATCATACAACAGTGACGTATAATGAGGGTCAGCGTGTGTGGATTTATGATCCAAAACCACGAACACCGAGTTTATCGAGGAAGTGGGAGTAAGATTTTGACGGAGAAAACATCGTTAAACGACACGTCATGGAGACACTTCGATACTTGAAGGTATTGTAATTAGCTGACATATTGAAGGAACTTTACATTTAAAACCACTGCAATTCTTCAAGACCTAACATTCTAGTCTACCTACCCAAATTCTGCTGCATCTTTTGAAATATGTATTTTGTGTATTTCATTTATTATTACAACATTAACCCTGTTAAAGCTACATCCAAAATTTAGTATCTTTTGCATTACATAAAAGAATTATACAATTTAATTATTCATGTTTCCAGCTTTTCATAAAAGCTGGTGGTGGAGACAACATCCCCAATCTGTTGGGCAACGATATTCTTACTGTATTAGGTTGCCTTCAGTGCATACCGACTCTATGTACGGTGATGCAACACAAGCATCAATAATTTATATGTTATATTTCTATTTATTTGCACGTACTTATAACCATTTTCCTTCAAAACAGCTAGTAACACATTTATAAAACACTTTGTGCCGATATGTACCATTCCAACAGTAGCTACGTGTGTCAGACCCCAAGGAAGCACATGATCCACAGTGCCTCTGCATAGCTGTGAAAGATGGCTTCAGTAGGTCTTTGCTGATGCTTACCAGTCACATCATTTTGTTTACGTGACGATATTGGCCATTATAGGAAGTGCTGCGCATCTTTTGGTCCGGATGTTGTTTCCGGGAAATGTCGCAATAATCTAGGATGATACATGCAGTTGGATCTGTCGCTGCGTGGTTGAAGTTGAACACCTCTCTCTGTCTGCGATATTCCCGGAGCTCAATATCTTGGTCCGTTTCGGTGACACGAATCCGGCACAAATTTCTGCCTCCATCATTCCTCATGAAAATTAATGATACACTACACGAAAAGTGAACTAACCACTACCTTCTATCATTTATGACCTCTATGTCTTCATCCTACATCGCATCAGAGCCGTTCTGACTGCGAAAGACGGCCAAATACCATAATAATTTGGTATGATGTATATTTATGTAGGTGTTTTTCATTTAATTAATAAGAGTTTGTAAATGACCTCTGAAAAACAAAACAAAATCATAAATTTTCCTACCTTTCCGGTAACCCTATACATCAATGGCAGAGCTTAGTTTAATAATATATGAAGGGTTAGAGAATAAATATAAGATATACCAGTAGATATAACTTTACAAGTAGGTATTCTGGTCTATTATCATAAAATTGACGTAGTTTAATATATTGGTTTTGGTTTGGATTTTAGCATATACCTTTAGAGGAGATGGGTAATTCCTACGTGCAGAAATTTTATCTTAAATTATATACAATAAATTGGATTATAACTTATTTTAGAACCCAACAACATCCTTGAGCAGAGGTTCCTAACTTTGTCTATATTTTGTATCCCTTGTTAATCATTTCCAAAGATTCTACGCTAATTTAGATAAATCATTTTTACTTAACAATACATATAATACTCGCTCCTTCCCAAGAAGGTTCTAAATAATTGTGTTGGAAGTGTGTACTTGTGAATGTTGATTGGTGGGAAGCGGCTAATGATGATTGTTAGTTCTTTCTTCGTTCGACTAGTATCTAATTCCCTCATTAAACTAAAACTTTTACCTTAGATCTAATGATTATACCTTGTTTACACCGTAAACAAGGTTATCTTCCTGGTTATTACAATTTATTCTTCGTGTACCCCTGAATGGTTTGCCGAGTATCCTCAATGATACATGTACTCCAGTTTGAGAATTGCTATCCTAATCATTTGTACTCTTTTTAGTTTGTGCTACGCCCAAAATGTCAAGAAGAGTACTAGAAGCTAACTGAGCACAAGTTGTAAATATTGTCATAGATGAACAAGGTACATGTAAACATTGGGCATTTTGTCACAGTGAAAGAGTCGCCAAGCAAAACACATCAGCAGTGAGTAAGGCAAATAGATCCCAAAAATAACAGTGTCTTCTCAGCACCATTGACACTTTACAGCAGAAGTATATGTCCTATTAAACTAATAATATAAGACAGTCATCATGCTAGCTTTTCTTTAAAAATAGAAAATAAATGAAGCTCATATTAGAATTTTAATTATATATTTCCTTGTTCATTATGATATGTATAACTGGCACAAGATGAAATTTGCATGCCATGCTGTGTTCGCTACTCCGTAATCATGTGCACTTGTAAAGCAAAGCAGTTTCTAACTTATATATATATATATATATATATATATATATATATATATAGCGGAAACAACATGAGTTCTTTGTACGGGAAGAATGGGTTTAAGGAAAATGTTTGAAATGTATATTTGAATCCCTTTTCCACCATCGTTATGACATAAATTTGATTCGAAATTAAATAATGAAAGCCCAGCTAGGTCCAAGTCTAACTATCTTTAAAAATTCATTTCAAATGGTGTCCATTTTTACTGTACGCAAATCAAAACAATGGTTACCCAAATGTTAACTATGATACGTTCAAAAATGTATTTTAAATAGTACAACCCTATCCTCACTTTCCCCATTTTATGAATACAAAATAAGAATTAAAAATATGATAGAAATTACCTCGTTTTCACGCCCCTTAAAAGCGTAAATTTCAGGAAGAGCTTTGACACGTACACAATTACTTTTAAAAATAAGTTTAGATATCTATAACTTGTTTCATCTATTTATAACTTGAAGAACTCCTGAAATATTCCATTATTGGCACATTTTTGACTAAGTAACAATGATGTCTGTGCTAACTACTTTCGAAAAATAATTTTAAACGGTTCAGTGTTGAGGATTTCGGTACAATGAATAAACAAATAACAAATATTCTGCCTTACATATAAGATTTTGTTAATAATTAGCTTTGAAATATCTTTGGTTTTATGTACGTTTTCTTTCTGAATTTTGATTTGATTTTTATCTTAGCGTTCCTTTTAGAGGCGAGGCAATATAAGATGTAGGATCCGTACTACATGAGCTCCCACTGGGAATAGAACCCCGGTTTCCCACACCAAAAGCGCGTACATTAACCGCTTAGCCAGGAAGGAGCTCACGTTTTTTTTCTACAGCAGGAGACGTCATTAAATTTATTCAGAATTTTTGGATATATTTAAGATAAAACATGCTACGAACATATATGTAGACCTCTCGTGTTGATTGCAGCAGGTGTTGAAAAGTATACTTTGATGGAGTCTTATTCATACTTAGATAGAGGTTATAGTACGTAAATACTTATATTTCGTGATGTTTCTCAGCTATATTTACGAAAATGAAAAGAAGAACGATTTGTCTATGATGTTGAAGAACTAAATTATGAAGATGAACTATAGAGACAAAATGAAATGAAATCTTTGAGTTTTACGTCTCACGGTTATGCCGGTTAGGCTAAAGGAGACGGTGATGATGAAAAATGAGTGAAGTGGTGGAATGAAGAAAGTGGGAGGAAACGGGAGAACCCCGAGGAAACCCAGGAACACGGTGTTTGTCCACCACAAAGTTCACTTGGCGCGAGCTGGGATCAAATGAGGGACTCCATGCGCCAGAGGTGAACGCTCTACCACTGAGCCACCGTGCCCCCCTAACTATAGAGACAGTATGATGCAGTCACTCTTTCATAATTACACATTGAAGTACATTGTGAGCCAAATACACTGTGAGCCAATCAATTACAAACACAATTATTGTTGGTAGTACTAAGAGGTTTAGTCCTATCGGAGATTTCTGTTGGTAACCTTCAATAAACCGACTTAATGGAACATTGATATATTGTGATGAGATCTATAACAAAATTTTATGAAGAGGGTGATGGGGATGCCAATGATGACCAACCTTAGAAGTTAGGTCTTAAATTAGTATTAGTAATTATCAAGTAAATCGATTTCCCTTAACTAAGTGGAAAATATCTTTAAAAGGCACGAAAGTTGTTTATTATTGAAAAAAATGTTACAAACATCATCCTCTAAGAAGTTCAAATCCTGTAGAGAATATTGAGATGATATCGTAATTTCTGCTGCATTATGTAATCTAAGTCTTGGTTTCAGAGTTTATTTGAATCTGGTAACTATCATAGGTGAGAAAATATACTCATTATTTTCATTCGTAACTGAGATGGTGTTACCGTATTTGCTCGAATATAAGCTCCACCGTAAAAAATCTTGTCTGTTAAGAGAATCAGTTTGTAATGTGGATACAAACACCCCTATAAGATCACAACTGTGAGATTCTCCTATTCGCTGATGATCTCAAATTATATTCTAGAATTAATTCAATTGAAGACTGCATACAACTACAACAAGACCTACAGCGAGTTTAAACATGGTGCGATGACAACAAATTAGTAATAAATGTATCCAAGTGTAAATCCCTTTCTTTTACGAGAAAAAGAAATCCCATCACCTTTGACTATACCTAAAAGAAACTAAATTGTCTAAATCAAGTACTGTCAAAGATTTAGGCGTTATTTTTGATCCTGGACTAAATTTCAATCAAAACATAGATATGATAACAAACAGCTCATATAGAAACTTAGGCTTAATTTACAGAATAGGGCAAGACTTCTTCAGTGAGACAACGTTTACAACACTTTATTTTACATATGTTAGATCAAAATTAGAATATTGTTCTACTATATGGACCCCCAATAATAAAAAACATTCTCAAGAAATAGAAAACATCCAAACTAAATTCTTGAAAATGTTTACATCCAAAAACCTAATTATTATCCCAAATATTTTTCCTACAATGATCTAGTAAAAAAACTTTAATTTTCAAACTCTAGAAAAAAGAAGACGGATGTTGGACTTGTTATTCTTATACAAGTTATTAAATAATAAGATTGATTGTATGGAGTTGGTCTCGAAAATATCATTGCGGATTCCCACTTGCAAAACCAGAGTAGGAAATACAGGAACATTTTATTGTGCGAAAGCCAGGAGCAATATATTATATAAATCCCCTATGTGGAGGCTGTGTAAATTATACAATGATAATGTAAATAAGCTTAATAAAGTGGATGTATTTAGTCTTTCAGAAAACAGGTTCAGATCATATGTGAAACAAGAAATTTTGTGTAGAAATAATTAAGAAATTTATATATGTAACATTTACTGTAGATGTACACAACACTGTAATTGGGCATTAAATCTGTTGTGTTGTATATTAAATAAATAAATAAATCCGCGCGACTAGCACACCAACAGTTTATCATTGGAAGCAAAATCAGTAACTTGTTATAAATATCTTTCCATATAATTAGCGGTATCACCTCAAATGTTCTGATTTTTTTTTGACAAATACTATGCTCCAACCAGGGGCGGATCCAGGACAGACTTCTGGGGAGGCGGTGGGTTGTAATATTGTTACTTAGAGCTACTTTTAAGAGCTCCAAACTCTGGGATAGGTTTTATTTATATATAAAATAAGAAAGTTTCCTCTTCTGGGAGGGGTCAATAGTCCCGATCGCCCCCTCCCTGGATCCGCCTCTGGCTCCAACTTACAGTGTTATGAACTCAAAAACAAACGGTAATAAAACTTTATATTTTCAGGATGTTGTCGTAATGTCATTACTGTTACGGGCTATGTATATCTAACGAAATAGGTTCTAAGCTAAAAATAGGAACAATAAAACAACTCCGAAAAAGTAATTTAAAAATGTCTAGCATAGTTTTGTAAAGTAATTTAAAAATGTCTAGCATAGTTTTGTATCATTTTTCCAAAAAATGTATTAGGTAAATAGTAGCCGTACATTTAGAAAGAAGAACTGCAATCGAGTAAAGATGGCGGTATATTTTTATTTTCTTAAAATTACACATACTTGGCTTCTTTGATTTGGTTTCTGCTAAACCTCCCGTATTGGTTGCATTTTTCTTCCAAAATATCCTACTCCAACTCTTAATGCGTTAGTTAAAAAGTCTTTTTATAGTTTGACAACAAGAAGCATCAATCCGAACAATTTGTGCCAAGATTCTCTCTCACATATACGTGGGAGTCAAAGTAAACAGAGAAACGACCAAGAAAAGCTACATAAGAGTGCACACTTTTATTTTTGTCACAGAAAATTACTTTGAATCCAAGCACTCCACTTTTACAAGCCCACACAAATACTTATTGTATTCTTCCATTCTGTCAACTTAAGCTAATCCTATCCTTACCGAAAACCTATGTCATTAGTTGTTTATTACGAGCACAGGGAAGGGAAACTAAAGGGATACACTTCTTTCCGGTGCGCACTGAGTGGGTTGATGATGGTTTATAATGAATAGTTTTCGTGGTCTCCAGGTGTCATCTGTTTCAAGGGAAATATGATCCACGAACTGACAGCTCAAGACCACTTTTCAACCCTGTTAGTAAAACCCTGTTTTGGTAACTATCCAAAAAACCTCCGGGAAGATTCATTCATCACAGGGAACGCGAAATTGCAACTTGGATACTGCAGTAGCTGCTGGGTCTTCGTGTTGTCACACACACAGAGATTGAAGGGGACGAGATAGAGGTCATATATACACATACCAAGTCACTACCTATATTTGTCTTCATCTGCTTCTAGATGTGGACAGCAGGATATAAATCTTCAGTGTTTGGCATGAATGCACACAGATTCATATTTGCTCTGGGTCAGTTATTGCGTGTTTCTGCTTCCACGAAGTTTACCTACTTAAAGTGTTATAAGGCTACAAAATTGATGTTTCCATCAAGAAAATATACGGAAACTTGATGAGAATATGTGTATTGTGATTTTAAGGATTACTTTTGTCACTATAAAAGAAGAAAACATAATAAACACTTCCCCACCTCGAAACAGTTTACATATTGCATTATTCAGACAATAAATTAAGCAATTTAGTCGCAATATTCATGCTACTATTCCACAAGTTTCCGAATATTCATTTCTTCAGCATTGTGATTCTGAAGAAACATAACGGGTCACACTACATGTCGTGGAAATGAGTAAAAAACTGTACCATAAAATTTATGTTGATGTATTTATGTATGAATGCTTTTGAGTGAAGCGTATGAGCTATTATGTTTAATGTTATATGTTTTGTCCTTTATGTCACGTACCCGTCAAGAAGGACGAAGGAAAAGTTTGCCATTAAGTGTTAATTTTTTTTTAAGATAGTAGATGACTCTAAAGACTGTGTTTAAAGAAAATATGGCAATAAACTGGCTATAAATTAAAACCAGAATGGAACTGAACTAAACCTGACCCCGCATGCTAACACCCAATCTTTAGATAAATAACTATTAAAGTGTCTTTTAAACAACTAGATAAAAACAAAACGACAAGATAAATTTTCAAATAAAAAAGGTGGGTGGAAGCAGCGGAGAACATTAAAACATCTTACAACAGTCGAAGATCCGCACTAACAGGAATCAGAGCACTTCTGGAAGTATGGGACTGGAAGTTGTGGTATAAGTTGTTTTCCTTCTTCTTGTCCTATCTTGTGCTGTGTATAGTTTAGCAAAATCGAGTATCCAGTAAGAGAACAATCTACTCTACTTGTCACTTCTACTATACTATTTGTTAATTCTGGAAAGCAACAAAAAGCTGCAACTGTTAATAAACATTTTTGTTTAAATTGAAGTTATTATTCATTAGCCGACCTTTTAATGATCAAAGTTAACAGCTAAATTGTATCTCAGAAAGATTTAAAATCAATTATTTAAAGACTGAAACATTTATATTATATTTTAATATACTGCGGTAAATGTATAAATAAAGATTATGTTCTCTACTCCTACACTACAGTATTGATAATTATTTTGAGCAGAGATTAATTCTTCCTTACTTGATATAATATAATTATATATAAAGGTTTTTGTTGATAATTACTACAATTAATATTATGTTTACATAAGAGCACCTGCGTATATTTTCAGGTTTTTTTTTTTTTTTTTTTTTTTTTTTTTTTTTTTTTTTTTTTTTTTTTTGTTTTATGGATAATCACCACCCACCAAGAATTATCTCAAACGAGAGAAGTATTCGAATATGTTTGTTGAATTTAGCTTCTGCAATAATTTACACAAAATTTCCTGTTTATACGAAACTATTCCATGATTATTTTTACATATGATAGAGTTGCCACTTATTTTGGTTTGTTTATTGGTCTGTCTGCTTCCAAACAATAAGAACAATAAATAGCTTTGCATTATTCTGTGCTTGTATGCAGTAGCGTAACCAGGATGTGTGTTTGGGGGGGGGGCAAGTGTTGTTATAGGTACATATAGAAAAATTACAAACAAAAAAATATATAAACATAAAAGTATATAAAAAAATTAGAAACATCAAAGTACCAAAGTATATTGTCGGACCTCTTTGGGGGTGGTCCCTCTGCCCCCCTTCCCTACGCCACAATACATGATATGTGTTATTTTTTACCGGAGAGCAAAAATAGTGCACCAGTGAAAACAGGATATATACTGCTAAATAGATAAATTGTAATTAAGAAATTATCACATGTTTTAATTATAAATCTCAATGTAACTATAAGTACCGGGGTGAAAAATCGGAAAATGGTTAGAACGAAAAGATATACTTTATTTATTTATTTATTTATGAAATTATTTTACATGGCAAAGTTAAGGCTCTGCAGCCTTCTCTGAGCACTTAACCACGTGCATACGTTCTTTTATTTTTTTAAAAAAGAAAAATATTAATACACAAAATTATAAATAATTACAAAAGAATTTCAACCGCATACTACATGGAATAGAATATACTACTTAAGTAAAAAAGAAATAGTTAAATACTGAAAAACACAAAATGATGTAAAATAGAAGACAAGAAACAAAACACGCATCTGTGAAGAAAGAATACAATTCAAAATAAAAATAACGATGAGAAATATGAGTTAAATGTAGTATATAGCGATACTTAAATACATACATATATATATATATATATATATATATATATATATATATATATATATATATATATATATATATATATATAGATAGATAGATAGATAGATAGATAGATAGATAGATATGTTGTTGAAGTTAACAAGAGTTATTAATTGCATGTGTTCATGTTCATTGATAGCTAATTAATAGTCTGGTAAGATGGAATGCCTCATGTGCCACTCATATCTTTGCTTAAGAGAAGGGAATTCATATATTTTTAAAATTTGGCAACTGTTGAAACATTATGTACTAACAGAGATAAACTGTTCCAAAGGCGTGTAGTACTTGCTCTCAAGGATTTAGAGTATGGACCCACTTGTGACGGGATGGAGAACAAGATATTATCTTTGTGCCTCTATTGTGAAAGTCCGATAAATACAGTGTGTTTCAAAACAACACCGACAACGTTTGGAAGGTGATTCTTGACACCAAGATAAGGCGAAAAGTATAGACCAAGCTGGGTGCACAAAGGCTTCCTTTCGGAGTTATAGGCTGCAGAAAACATGAAAATATGAACTTTAGTTCCAAAACTACGGGACCTACGGTAGTCGGGCCAAGACTTCACTTAGGAACTAACATGTGTCCTATCCAAATATCTATGTTTCAGAATTCTGCGGTACTTCCGGAATAATTTTTATAGAGGTAGTTGGCGAGTACTTCAAATTATATGCCCGTAGCGAAACTCCCTCTATAAAAATTGCTGCGTGAGTATCTTAGGATTCTGAAACATGGATTTTTGAATGGGGCACATATTAGTTCCTAAGTCAAGTCTTGGCCCGACCACGGTAAGTCCCATAGTTTTCGAGCTATGAACCTTTAAATTTCATTTTTTCATGTTTTCGGCAGCCTACAACTCTGAAAGGAAGCATTTGTGCACCCAAGTTAGTCTATACTTTGCGTCTTATCTTAGTGTCAAGAATCACCTTCCAAACGTTGTCGGTATTGTTTTGAAATACCCTGTATAAGAATCTACGCACTAGATACGATAGTTTGGACGTAGTAAGTATTTTGTACAAGAGGGTTAGATTATACAAATTTATTGTTTCTACTGGTTTTCTTATAAAATAGTTTGAGATGTTCACTGTAATTTAAATCGAAAATAAATCAAACGCAAGTGTTTTGCACTCTTTGCAAGCGATTTGATTGCCTATAGAGATAGGCTGCGTCGCAATTGTCAAGATGTAAAACCACGAGTGACTAACTAGAAAAGCTTGATCTTTAGAGACATCGGATAAGAAATTTCTCGCAGATTTATTTAGATGACAAAATATACTGATAATTGTAATTACACAAAGATGATGTTCATTTTGCTAGTTCAAATACAAACTGTTCATATAATTGAAATGTTAATTCATTAACAAACACCTTAACAAATTGAAAGTGGGACGGCTTGTTACATAAAGACTAAAAGAACTTTGTAATACTATCCGTTTGGTAATCGCGTGGAACATTCCATCCTACATTTTATACGCTTCAATATGTCTTAACATTATACACATCAATACTCCATTTCAATTAACTGTAGGAACTTTTTACGTTCATGTAACTAATTAATTAGTTTTATTCAGAAAACTAATTACATTTATAAGGAAATTTTGAGGTTTTCCTTGTATGCTTTCTGATGTAATTGAGTTTTTCATTTATCTATTTATGATCTCCTCTAGAAATATTACAACGGTTTGTTTCACTTCTATTGAGATATTTCCTAAATTTTTATTCAACTTCCGATGTCTAATATCAGTTTTTAAGGTTTTTGCCTGTTCCAGCTTAATATTTTATGTCACTATATCATATGGAGATCCTGTTTATTATTCCAATTTATGTAAAAGAAAAAAGTCATATATATATATATATATATATATATATATTTCCTGTCTAGAGAATTAAGAAACTAAGTAAAGATATTTATGTTATTTCATGAATTGATCTATACAGCAGATTTATTTTATGTAATAATTCATTAAGTTTGCTCTTTCTTGTGTCTGAATGGACATAGTGACACAAAACCGAATATCATATTGTTCCATTTTTTTTAAAAAAAAAAGTATAAAGTATTATCTAAGCAGATTACTCTACGTTCTTCAGTACCCTATATTATGACTTATCTAACTAACGTCAACAAATATGAAACACCCTGAAAACAGTAGAGAAATTATAAATTGCATAGGCAGAGATGGCAAAGATGACGTACGATTGGATTTTCAACCATATTGGGTTTATTGTTGTTCCTCTAAATAGGGAGAATCGGTGTTTCCTCTGAACCCAAATGAAATTTGTTCAGGAATTGTCTTAATACCAGACCGTGAGCCAAAAGGAAAAGGTACTACATTGATGCCTGACCGAAATCTAAGGTCAAAATAAGGATCTGATTCACAGAGGGCGTAATCAGGGGAGAAAACGCAGTATTAACTGCACATAGACAACTTCATAATCCTGCCAAGGTACAGTATTCAGTAGTAATCTTTGTTTTAAGTCTTCCCGTGTTATTCACACAAAGACAATTGCGTATTCCTGCCAGTGTATACAATCTACTAGAAGCCCATAGGGACGAAAGTCGCTGAGGTACTTAATGCTAAGATTTTATAAACCTCAATGTGAGTCGAATGCAAAGAGAGAACGGCAGTAATTTACGAACAATGAGCAAAAATATACCTGATGCAAGTGTTGAGTACATGCTGTAAGTTGGAATTCCATCCAGAGCAACAAGGAACGTGGGACAATCTCTGGAAGAACACTGTTTGAATTCCAATTGACACTAAGGCAAAAGTGTATACATGTGTACGCAGTAAAAACCCATTCGTGTGCACCAAATAATGTGTGACGATATTTCGAACTAGTGTAATTAGTACACGTTATCTTATAAGGAACCCCTTGAGTGCGAGGTCACACGTGCAGTCTCTAGTAAGGCTAATTGGAAAGTGTACAGTGAATAATGACAGAAAAAATAGCTGCTAATGACTCACCGTGTACATAAGGAAGGCAACGGAAAATACGTGTCCGGGAGGTGCAGAGATCAATCTTCTATTGGATATATGGATTACACTTCACAAAATGGACATCATCGACATTCACGAAATGTTCAAAACAGATTATTAATTTGTATCATGAACAAAGAATGAAAAATGACGCAACACAGTGATCACAAACGTTCGCACCATCAAGATCGAAGGCGAACATCTTGGTAGTTAGAAACCGGTCAAGACGTTCAGCTAGGTATCCACTCTTAAAGAATGCATGTAGAATCATATTAGTATAACGGGTGCCGTCACATTCCATCAGTTCTCATCTCCCCGTTATATCAGTATGACTCTACATGCATTCTTTAAGAGTGGATACCTAGCTGAACGTCTTGAGCGGTTTCTAACTACCAAGATGTTCGCCTTCGATCTTGATGGTGCGAACGTTTGTGATCACTGTGTTGCGTCATTTTTCATTCAGTGTTTATGATACAAAGTTATTAATCTGTTTTGAACATTTCGTGAATGTTGACGATGTCCATTTTGTGGACTGTAATATATATGTCCCATAGAAGATTGATCTCTGCACATCCCGGACACGTATTTTCTGCCGTCTTCCTTATGCGTATGGTGAATCATTAGCAGCTAATATTTTATCTGTCATCATTTTCACTCTACACTTTCAAATGAGCCTTACTAGAGATTGCACTTCCGACCTCGCACTCAAGGGTTCCTTGTTAGATAAGCAAAAGACGAAGATTAAGTTGGCGAAGCGGTGTGGAGAAGAAAGGTAGCGTAATGCATATGTGTGGTTGTGAGTTGAATGGCAATGTGTCCTTGTAGTGTATGTTCATGTATGTTCACCCCTTTGAAGATAAATAATATACAATTAAGCATTACAGTTTATATACATATATACAATTATTCAAATGTGCCATGAAAACAAATATTTAACAAACGCCACCATTAAAATAAGACACTGACAAAATATATTTATTAGTTAAAAAGAAAAATACACTCCTTTATCTTGCTTGAAAAGTAAACATAAAAACTGTATACAAATAATACACTATTACACAAACCAAATAATATCAAGAATAATACTATTAATAATAATAGTTTTAACTATGAAAACACTTTTTATACATAGGTTTATAAAGTTATGTGCTTCTATATTCTGACTATCTGAATGAAAAGGAGAAGGAATCAGTTATTTTAATTGTCAAGAGTGTTAGCGGAGGGCAACAGATCAAAAGTTCAAGATTAACGAATGAGGTTTCGTGTTGATAATAAGGATTGCTGAACAGGATTGGAATGTCTTATTTTCTTCCTCTTCTTAAAAAAATAAGTATCTTCATATTGACTTATTTTTTTACAATACTTTCTCATTGCTTTTCCGTTGTACTGAACTTATCATTGTAGGGGAGTTTTAGTCCTCTACATCTCAATGTGAAATCCGAACCACAATGCTTCCACTGGGCATCCCACGCCAAAGGCGTGTAGGCTATCTACATAGCCACTAGGGGATTCTTGTTTTTCTTATTAAAAACAATAGTATTATTTTTCTTATTGAATCCAATACTATTCTTTTTCTTCTCAAATAAAACAATATTCCTTTTCTTATTAAATCCAACATTATTTTTTTCTTATTAAATCCAATACTATTATTTTTCTTATTAAATCCAATAATATTCTATTCCTTATTAAATCTAATACTATACTTTTTCTTACTAAATCCAATACTATTCTTTTTCTTATCAAATCCCATGCTATTCTTTTTTTCCTAAATCCAATACTATTCTTTCTTCTTATTAAATCCAATACTATTCTTTTTTCTTATTAAATCCAATACTATTATTTTTTTTATTAAATCCAATTCTATTTTTTCTTATTAAATCCAATACTATTCTTTCTTCTTATTAAATCAAATACTATTATTTTTTCATATTAAATCCAATACTATACTTTCTCTTATTAAATCTAATACTATTCTTTTCCTTATTAAATCCAATACAATTCTTTCTCTAATTGAATCCGATACTATTCTTTTTCTTATTAAATCCAATACTATTCTTTTCCTTAGTAAATCCAATACTATTCTCTTTCGTATTATATCCAATACTCTTCTTTTTCTTACAAGTAACGTACAGAACAAGGCAGGATCAGATCCGACTCGAACTTCGCTCAGAGGAAACATAATAAAAAAGAAGAAAAATATCAAATTGGTGCTGCCCCGTCCAGAAACACCGGAGATATGCACCGCAATATAACACATCACGCAACTAAATGATATAAGGAAAACATCGCAAGATACCCGTTTATGTCGAAACGGAAAGGATGGGCAGCACTGAGATGACATCAAGATATTTCATATGCTATAACACTGACTTGGCGGCCATCTTAAATGCCGTGATCTTGGATATAGCGTAAGATATTGAAATGAGAAATGGCGTGTGTGATATATTAATATAAGGTAAAATGCAAAAGGAAAACCAATGATGTAATCGCGAAAAACATATGTGTAATGCTGCGGACGGGATGAAGTGTAGAAGACTCGGGAAAAACAAACGTGTATTCGAAGGACAGAATAATAGGGCAAGACCCCACAACAATCGTACGTGACAAGTAACAGCAACACAGTGTCTGTGCATAGAAGTGTATCCACCTTGACAGATTATGCCTTTCGAGGATATTGGGATTCCGTTTGAAACAGTGAAAATCACAGTTTCAACCCGCGATACGAGCACTCGTTTGGAGATTACATAAACTACAAGGGACTATCTCTTATGGAACAGCAATTCGGCAGCTCGCTCCGGAGTGTAGGAGATATCATCTTGGATTGGTGATCAAAAGCTCGACATGCCTGGGATTGAAGCCCACTTCTGGACAACGTTTTGTACGTTTCTTGTTCAATTTTCTTGTTGTTTCGTGTGAACAAGGGACATTTCGGCCCACGTTTGTTTAAACAACACTATCTGAAACAAAGTGTGAACGGATGAGAAAGACTAGACATGTTCTAGGTTACATTTCTTTACGAATGTTCCTTTTCCTTTGCGAGGTTTGCTACACCGTTTTTCGACGGTCCCAAACAGTCTCAATATCAGGGAAAGGCAGAGTTCTGCATTGACTTGATGAGTTCCATGAGTTGTTACAGTGTCCCGTTAGAAGGCTAGTTTACCACACAATGAGACGACTCGAATTGTGTCTACTGGTTTCCAGAGTCTCCCATCCACATTCACTTCTGTTACATCGTGGCTGTTCAAAATCTTCAGCATGTGTTCAGTTGCTTGTCGTTCGTCAGCTATCGGTTCTGTCGATTGGACGTACAATTGTTTTGGAAGTACACTTTGCATCGGGAACGCCACACTGATAGTGTTCGCCATTGCAGCTCTACACTCGTTTGTAGATGAACTATACTGCGGAGACGTTCACTATACAAAATATTGCGCGTTTTGGCTTGCGTATGCCACAGACACACTATCGTTTCTCACTGGCCGGCCTCTGCTGTCACGTTCACTTCGCTCTATATGTGCCAGTGAAACCAGCAGACACAATTCGAGACTTTCATTGCGTGGTAAAGTAGCCTTCTAATGAGATCATGCAACAACTAATGGAATTCATCGAGTCAATGCAGAACGCTGCCTTTCCCTGATATTGTGACTGTTTGGAACCGTCGCGAAACAGTGTAGTAAATCTCGCAAAGGAAAAGGAACATTCGTAAAGAAATGTAACCTAGAACATGGCTGGTCTTTCTCATCCGTTCACACTTTGTTTCAGATAGTGTTGTTTAAACAAACGTGGGCCGAAATGTCCCTTGTTCACACGAAACAGCAAGAAAATTGAACAAGAAACGTACAAAACGTTGTCCAGAAGTGGGCTTCAATCCCAGGCATGTCGTGCTTTTGATCACCAATCCAAGATGATATCTCCTACACTCCGGAGCGAGCTGCCGAATTGCTGTTCTATAAGAGATAGTCCCTTGTAGTTTATTTAGTCTCCAAACTAGTACTCGTATCGCGGGTTGGAACTGATTTTCACTGTTCCAAACGGAATCCCAATATCCTCGAAAGGTATAATCTCTCATGGCGGATGCACTTCTATGCACAGAAACTGTTTCAGTTACTTGTCACGTACGATTGTTGTGAGGACCTGCCCTATTATTCTGTCCTTCGATTACACGTTTGTTTTGCCCGAGTCTCCTACACTTCGCCCCGTCCATATCATTACACATACGTTTTTCGCGGTTACATCATTGGTTTTCCTTTTGCATTTTACCTTACATATATATATCACACATCACGCTTCTCATTTCAATACCTTAATCTATATCCAAGATCGCGGCTTTCAAGGTGACCGCCAAGTCATTGTTATAGCATATGAAATATATTGATGTCATCCCCAGTGGCGGCGATTGGACGTTAAAAGTGGGGGGGGAGAGATGATTTGAATATTTGTATATAAATGTTAATTTCCCTGGTTCATGCTAACACGTTGTCTGACGGAGCATTGTATAAGTAATAGAATACTATCTTTTTTCAGTTAAAATACCGTACATCATATTTCATATTTGTTCAAGTGAATTGAAAAGAGCAACGCAAATAGATACTATCCCTTTGTATTCTTAAATAACGAAGGTGTAAAAAGAATTTTGAACATTTTAAAATTGTGTCTCGAAAACTGTAAGATCAGATTATTTAATACCAAATTTGCAAAACAAATAAATAGAAAGAATGATATTAATCATAGTAATGAATAATGAGGCTTGTTTTGCAAAAGTTGAATTGAAACTGTGGATTAATGAACAGCTTTCATTTTTAATTCCACACATGCTAATAAATGTATGTTATTACTCTTAGAAAATGAAAGACAGTAAATATTACAAGCATATTCTACGACATTTAAAGAAATATTTGCTTATGCAGCTTCCAGAAACATGTTCGTTGCCATTAGATGCAGTTTTCACTTTCTTGGAATACATGAAAACTCAACAATACTTAGAATCACTCCACACTCCAGTTATACAAAATAATCCTAAAACCTAGAAGTATGTTTAATTCACTAAATTTAATTGTATATACACTCATACATCCCTAACACACCACTTCACTCGTATATTACACTGCAAAACAATGGAAAAGTAGAAGTTGTATCTTATTACTCTCTTGTTAATTAATATGCCTTACTTTAGAAACAAGAAAAGACATTTTAGGAACTGTCATTTTTTTGTGAAATTAAAGAATAATTTTAAAATACTTTTCTTGTTTTGCGAAATGTTCTCTCAATTAGTTTCAAAATGGCTGATTAATATATCGAGCCCTTGTAAGCAGAAGTGAAAGTACGCTGGAATTAGTGCGCTCCCATAGGTTAATTTTTGCGTTATTTTCTGTGGCAATTAAAATGTAATTCCTGCAGCTTTTTTAACCCCACAGGAAGACAACCAATACGTACTCACGCATCGGCAAATATATGACATCATTTTTTCTATGAATAAATAATACATACAATAACTTTACATTTCGAAATTAATCAATATACATTAATGTGTCACTTCAAAAAAGTGGGGGGGGGGGCAACTGACCCCTTTTACCCCCCCCTAATCGCCGCCCATGGTCATCCCTGTGCTGCCTATCCTTTCCGTTTTCGACATAAACGGCGTATCTTGCGATGTTTACGTTATGTCATATTGTCGCGTGGTGTGTTATATTGCGGAGCAAATCTCCAGTGTTCCTGGATGGGGACAGCTCCAATTTGACATTTTTATTCTTTTTTATTATATGTCCTCTGGGCGAAGTTTGAGTCGGATCTGATCCTGCCTTGTTCTGTACGTTGCTTGTTAGTAAATCCAATAATATCCTTTTTCTTTTTAAATGCAATACTGTTCTTTCTTCTTATTGGATCCAATACTATTCTCTTTCTTATTGAATACAATACTATTATTTTTCTTATTTAATCCAGTAATCTTTTTCTTATTAAATTCTATATTATACTTTTCCTACTCCAATACTATTCTTTTAAATCTGCTGTACATACAATAACTTTAATAAAATAATTTTAAAGCAAGAATAAAAGTCTTTTCTTAAATTATTGTTTGTATATTGTGCAGAAGAGAAACACGAGCGAAAATTATTTTCTTTTACTGTAGCAAAAGAGATTAAACTAATTTCCGTTCCATTAACAGAAAATATATTGTTTTCATCTCTTATTTTCTTTGTTAAAGAAGGCGTTATGATTTATTTTATTTTACCAAGGTTCGACTTTCAATTTGATTCCTCTTTTATTCCCATACATATGAGTGTTCGTTTCGGTTTTTCCAATTTCAAATTTACTGCAAATGAATACCCCATTAAAACAACAACATTTCCAACACCAGGGATAAATTCGCCATTTGCTGTTTTCGATCCTCGTTGTGTAGGAAATAATTGGTTTCATTGAAAAAAAAAAAAAAGCAGAAGAGAATTTGCTCTTAACGATACCTGTTTTTAAAAAAAGGATAGAAAGGAAAGCATGAAATCGGTATAAAAAGAAGATAAAAGTGAGGTCGTAATATGTGGCTTCGATAAACGATATATATATATATATATATATATATATATATATATATATATATATATATCATACGAAAGTATAAAATAATTGGAAACAAGGATTGCTCTGTTTAGAGGGATTTCAAAGTTGCGTTAATGGAAACACAGACTCATCTTTCGTAACTGAAACACTACTCGTATTGGTTAAATCTTTATCGGAAGATTCCCTTCCCTCCAGTTTGTTTTATATTTTCGGTTTCAATTTACTTAATTGGAGTTCAAACGTAGATACAAACAAGAAATTATTTTCTTCCAGAGCACCAGTGGTTATACTCAAGCTTTATGAGTAAGTTTCTAAAATGGATTGGAAATAGCATTAAAAAAAGGGAGTATCTTAAGTTTATTGAACAGAGTTGCTAAATCACTAGATTTAGGATTCATCCTTGTTTTTATTGTTGTTATTCAAATCTATGTGCTGTTATACGGCAGTTTTGCGACAGAAAAATCAGGACAGTGTTCTGATATCAATGTTTATAGTAACCGCAGTACAGAAAGTATGGTTATTACAATAACCCAAGTAGTCGAAACGAGTATAATGAATAGTCATGTTACATCAACCACATTGGCATTTTGACTATAGTTACAACAAATCTTTTATTACCTGAACAGCCTCAATAAAGCTTGCGAAGGTCTCAAGAACTATTCAATATGATATTTCAAATTATGTTACATGTTATAAGCACCTTGGTATAGTTAATAGCATAAAAATGATTTTTTCAGTAATTCTTTTTTGTTGACCCAGCTACAACGATAAAGTTGCAATTTATTTGTAATTAATTTATAATTTATTTGTAAATGTGCTTAAAATATACCTGTACCAGCTATTATGAATATGGATCAGAGGCGAACTGTGTGAGCAGTTATTTGTAATTGAAAGAAATATGTGTTAATCTTTTTTTCGATTGTCATTTTTTTATACCGTTGCTATGGTGATGTGTAATATAATGAGTGGTAATATCCGACAGGTTGTGTAATGAATCAGTCAACGAATAGAATTATTCGTAAGTTTTAATAATTAAATAATATAAAAGCAAATAATTATATTGACTTGTCTTATTACATATTGAACCAGGTAGTTTAATGGTGTTACGTGAACCTATTCTAGTTAATATATTTGTGTGTTAAAAGTAAATAAACTGTATATATGAAAACAACACTTCTATATGCAATGGAATAATTTATTGTTCCATAATTAATGGTGCCTTTCAACTGCGGGACCTTGTGAATGTCTTGAAGTTAAGTAAAGACGGGGTATTGAAAATTTGTAATAAGACGTATGAATCTTCAGTTTACATATTTACGCAGTGGTCGAAAAATCGAACGTAAAGTAAATATGGCAAGTGAACAAATTAATGATCAAGTACTGTCAGACAATACTCAAGAATCCATGTCTCAATCTGTGGATAATAATCAAATTTTGCAAATGTTTAAGCAATTAACACAACAAATCAATGATCTTAAGCAAGATCAAACACAGAAGTTTGAACATTTTCAGCAAAGTCAATCGCAACAAATCAATGATCTTAAGCACGATCAAACTCAACAAATTAGCGATCTCAAGGAAGACCTTAAAAATAGGTTAAATCAGCAAACTTTAGACTTTGAAGAGAAGTTTGAACAGTTACAACATTGTCATGAAAATAAACTGAAAGCTATTCAACAAGAATTTGTGCGTATGAATTAGGGTATTGTGACTAAATTTGAAAAATATGATGAAAAACTGGAAGAAGTTGAACATAAGATCGGTGAATTTCAAGATTCCATAAATGGATTAGAATCTATGGTATGCGTACATGAAACTCACATCAAGCGACTACAAGAAGAAGTCAACATTATCAAAGAGAAATGTATTCCTGAAAGTACGTCCCAAGAAGATGGACCTAGTCATATAATACACCCGGTGTCTACTAATCGTCATCCTAATCACCAGCGTCGCCAAGTGTTGGAAAACAACAACTCTACCAGTGGTGAAGAGGTTAGCACTGATTTTGAGAGAAGAGTGAGACCGCCATCTAGACGTAATTTCAATAGGCAGGCGAAAACAGTCACAGGTAAATTTATAAAATTCAGTGAGGTTAAGTCCCTTACTAAATTTAGTGGTGTGCCTGAAGATATTCCTGCAAGATCATTTCTCGAAAAATTCGAAGATGAATGTGAACTTATTGGTGTAGATAAGTCACAATATTTAAAATTACTGCCTCACGTGTTGTTACCGCCTTGTTCAACTTGGTTCAAAGCTATTAGGGGTAATTTAAGTACTTATTCTGACTTTAAAAATGCTCTCTTGTCGAACTATGAGAATGATTTTATGATTGCAAATAGAGATGCCGTTTTAAGAACGAAAAATTATTCTCCAAAATTTCATGGTAGCATTACTGAATTTGTAGTTTCTACTTATAATGAATTAAGATCCTTAAACCCAACTTATCCCGAATCACGTATAATAGCTTCTATTAGGATTTTGCTTCCTTTTAGATTACAGCAACTGTTGATGTCAGCACAATGTATTAATTTCAACCATCTGATCATGCTAATTCAAAATTACGAAAGCCAATCTGTAATGCATAATAGTAACAATAGAATTCAAGGTAGAGGGCAGAACAATTCTCGACGTAATCCAATTCAGTATGCAGCAGTTCGTAATATCAGTGTGCAACCTGATAATAATGTTAATGTACGTAGTTTCAATAAAAGAAGAAATGGTTGTAATAGTACCGGTAATCAGACTCAATTTAATTACAGAAATCAAACTGGGAACCTTAGAAAATTGAGGAATGGCAACCGGAATTTCAACAGAAATAATAATTATTGTAGATTTTCACCTAATCGCTTTGCAGATGGCAGGAGTTTTGTAAGCAGAAATCCAAATAATGTAACTATGCCTATTCGGCAAGGTAGTACTGCAGATTGCGGAATACAATGATGTAAGACAACACAATTTAAACTAGGATATGCTGATATGGAAGGGGTTGAAACCATATCAGCATCGTGCACTTCTCATCAACTTTTAGATTTATGACTCAAGCTAATGTACAGACTTTCTAACAATGAGAATTCCTTCCTCAAAAACAAAAAGGAAGAATGTCGTATTTTGTTGATGTATAATGTAATTCATTGAATGTGACTCTGTGTTATTTTGTCTTTAAGATTTTCATTTGGTTACTTCAATAATTCGAGAATTTATTATTATCAGATTTGCTGTAAGTTTCTTTTTATAATGTTAATTAAGAATTTGTTAATTTATATTTCTTGTCAAAAAAAAGAAAGAAAGAAAAAATATATTTCATTCCTTCTTGATCCTACTTATGTTAGTTATTATAAAGATCTTGATTTATATTTAGTGGTGCTTACAAAAGGTTACTTAGTACTCTGAAGAAAATTGTTATGTAATTTTAAAATTTGAATAGCCACATTAATATTAATGTTAAATTGACACTTTTATTATATTGATATGATGTGAAAATATGGAAAATAAAATGTGTTGTTACAATGTAATATAATGTAAAATATTTATATTGATGTGATGTCAAATATTTAAGGGCTATTCGAAAAGTAAGTCAACTTTGATTTTATATCCAGGGTTCTTTCCTACGTAGTTATACTACTACGGAATTCCGCCTTCGAGCACCATTTACAACGATAACGTTGCAATTTATTTGTAATTAATTTATAATTTATTTGTAAATGTGCTTAAAATATACCTGTACCAGCTATTATGAATATGGATCAGAGGCGAACTGTGTGAGCAGTTATTTGTAATTGAAAGAAATATGTGTTAATCTTTTTTTTTTCGATTGTCATCTTTTTATACCGTTGCTATGGTGATGTGTAATATAATAAGTGGTAATATCCGACAGGTTGTGTAATGAATCAGTCAACGAATAGAATTATTCGTAAGTTTTAATAATTAAATAATATAAAAGCAAATAATTATATTGACTTGTCTTATTACATATTGAACCAGGTAGTTTAATGGTGTTACGTGAACCTATTCTAGTTAATATATTTGTGTGTTAAAAGTAAATAAACTGTATATATGAAAACGTAACACTTCTATATGCAATGGAATAATTTATTGTTCCATAGCTATAAAAAAAATAAAAAGCATAATATTACCCTCTCAGCTATAAATTACAACTGTACTATTTATGGTGTATAAGCTTGACCAATGTACCATATACCCAGCTCAAAACCCTCGTTCTTACTTAAAATAAGTATACCCTGAACTTTCAAAATATTGGGTGGGTATACCTCTTATACATCTGTGTACGCCCTATTACCTTCATACATATGTGGTTGTTTTGCAGGAATGAAACAATTGATAAGGGATTATAATTCTTTCGCGCGATGTAAATGGTACTGTGAATACCTATCATTGATGAATAGAAACGTGTCATATAATCGAATGAGTTATTGTAAACCATATTTCAAACCATGGGCAGTGTTTATGTATGATGGACGCCCAAAGAAGTAAATTTATATTATTCACATGTACCTTAAAACCGTTAAACACAGCGGCTGCTCTGTATCGCTGTAGATCGCAATACCCTGCTTTTCGGTGAGTCCTGTGCTGACCGTTACCGGTCGCTTCACTACCCGTAAACATGTTGCCATTTTAGGAGTGCATGTGTATCCTATGGCCCAGAACTTGTTTTCGAGCAATGATCCCATATTCCAGGATGGTGCTGCTGCGGCGTGATTTAGAAACGACGGGACGAAGTTGAATACCTCCCTTTACCTGCCAAATCCTCGAGACTGAATACAATTAAATATCTGTGGGCCGTTTTCGAGACAAGAATCCGGCGCCGATTTTCGCTCTAATCCTTTCTCAATGCCGTGCCGTGAAAAATCAGCGCTCGGAGCGAAGGTATGCGATGGCGTCCCCGTACATATGAGTGAGATCAACAGACCGGCCACGAAACGCCACAATAGTTAGCGCGAAGCGTAAGAAAATTTTTAAAAAATAAACCGTGCTTTTCCTTTATTTTGAGCACTTTTTGAAACTTTTTTCCCTTCCATTTTATATGCACATTAATTTTCCTAACATCAGTAACATCATAGGACCACTTCCCAAAGCAGGAAGGGGATTTACGTACATACTAGTATTATTCCAAGCATTTTTCCTCTCTTTTTTCTTTCCTTCTTCTTTTCTTTTTTCCTCCCTACTTTTAGGCCCCTACTTTGGCGCTCGGGGGCGCCCCGCTCGCTTCCCCCTCAGGGCACGGCACTGTCCTCTCTCAAGAACTAAATGATGCATTGCACGACGAATGAAGTATACTATATTTACTACCACTCAAGACCTGTATGACTGCATTTCTGCGTTGCTTCAGAGCTGTTCTGAGGGTGAAAGTGGTCCATCGCCATATTAATTTGGTAAGTAACACTGTTTTCAAGTGATTTCATTAAATTGATAAACATCTATATGTTAAAACTAAATTCCAGACATATAAAAATGATTCATATCTAGCGTGATATAAAGTTCATTGAACTAAGATAACTTATGTAATCCTTTCAGGACATAGTCCTGCAACTTTCAATCCTGTGTTTCATTCTTATGATTATAGTTTTTAACAGTGCAATAACCATAAAGTATACAAAATCTTTCCATCGCATGTTGTTGCTGAAAAATGTAATCCTGTAGCTAAATCAAATTAAATTCCCATTTTTCGAGCCATTTTACAATATAGAGGATCATTCGATGGTTTTAGTTTTTTACCCTCTTTGTTTTTTGTTTGAAATTCACGACGGGGAATAATAACCCGCAAATAAGGGAAAGGCGATTGTGGCTTGTTGAACCACGAAAGAATCGAATAATCTGTATCCTATGATTGGATGCAATAGGATTAGCCATGCAGTAACCAAAAAAAATGTGTATCAAACCTGGTAAATAAAAATCCACATTCAACTTCATTTATAGTCAATACAAGGGGATTATTGACTCGGAGAAAAAAAATAGGAGGAATGGAATCAACATTTGATTACCATGCTTCACATGTTTTTGTTCTGCGTCTGCATGTAGGTGTGTTTGAAAACTAATAACGACTATTTTTTTTTTTTTTTTTGTAAGCCAATTGTTCGAGATTTTTCACCCTATACCTCTTAGTATACAGAGCAGACAATTCACTGAACACAGAAAATAATGCTCTGAACGTACTAAATGTTCCATATATATGTAAATCTTTCCTTGTGTGGGTATTCTGAGAAAAAGGAAGGTTGAAGCAAATTTATCTACTGGAGCTAAACAGGTCCACTAAACTCGCGTCGCATCGTTTCGCACTAATTCGCGTTTGGTCTAACCAATTATCTCACACACTTATGAGATTTGTGTCCGCCATTTTAGCCAAAATAAGGATCTCCGCAATCCAAACGCTGCTTTGGAATTCCAGCAAAAGAAGTTGACAATAACTATGTGGACCTACCAGCGCAAATAAACTTTGGACTCCCTAAAAAATATATGATAATAAAAACTTGCAGGAACCAAATTAGTTACAGTAACTTATGGCATATTGTAGCAAACAAAAGACATGTTCCTGCATGCTTACCATTACTAGATCATATTATCTGTGGGTATTTAATTATGTAGTAGAGTTCTTCCGTAGCTAAGCGGTTAGCGTACGCACCTTTGGCGTGGAGGACCCGGGTTCGATTCCCAGCTGGAGCTCATGTGATTCACATTCCACGTTAATTAGGAGGTCCCGTCTTATATAGCTCGCTGCTGAAAAGGGACGATAAACTCATAATCAATCAACGGCAGCAGGTAGATTATTAATATTTTTACGTTAATATGGAGGACAGAAATGGAATATTCAGTGATCATGCATTTTTATCTGTTACTCTATTGTAAAAAAGGGACGCGGTGGCTCAGTGGTAGAGCGTTCACCTCCGGTGCTTGAGGTCCCAGCTCGCGCCGTGTGGACTTTATGGTGGACAAACACAGTGCTCGTGGGTTTTCTCGAGGTTCTCCCGTTTCCTCCCACTTTCTTCATTCCACAATTTCATTCATTTCTCATCTTCACCGTCTCCTTTAGCCTAACCAGCATAATCGTGGGACGTAAAACTTAAAAGATTTCATTTCATTTCTATTGTAAAAAAAAGGGTATGGTGGCATAGTACTAGAGCGCTAATCTCTAGTGCGTGGGTCCCTGCTTCGATCCCAGACCAAGTAAGTTTGTGATGGAGAATATCATGTCCGTGGGTTTTCTCGGGGTGCTCCCGTTTCCTCCCGCATTATCATTTCACGAATTATTCCATCATCATTCACTTGCATTAATTACCCATCTCCCTTATCCTAACAGGCATAATCATATGAGGTTAAAGATTCATTTGATTTCTATTGAAGAAAGCAAGGAAATCTTAAGAATATATTTTTTTCATTAAGATAACATCATTTAATAAATATTAATATTTGGACTGATTAATTGGGATTCAATACATTAAAATTTATAAAACTACACTGTACTTTCAATATAGGATTTTTTTTTTCACCTGATGGAAATGTATCATAAGTATTTCCAGTAGGTAGGAAAACACATACTGCGATTCCAAGGATTAGACAGTTTCTCTTTTATCAATGTTTATTTGGTTTGTACCAAGAATTAATATATTTTTTGATAATTTTTCGGTCTTATTTCTTTTAATTCACTTGAAACTACACTAATCCCGGAAGTACTAACCTTTGAGGTGATTACTAGAAAAAAATGTCAATTATCATGTGTTTGAAGTATAATAATCGTTGTAAGACTATATCGTACGTTCTATATATATTCTTCCTTTGGTTTTGGTATTCCTGCTTTTCTTGCCTAATCGAATTTTATGTCTTCACTGATACTTAGGTAATACTAGGTATATAAACAAGATTTATGGATTTTTTTTTAACGTGGTTGTCAGATTTATATTTCTTTGTCATAAATAAAGAATAATGAAGGCGAGATGCATGTAGCAAGATACGCAAAGTTAACAATGACATTTAATTCTGAATTGGAAACCTATATGCTGAGTATATCTACTTACTGAGCAAATGTCTGATAGAGGCCAGTGTTAATATCAATAAAATATAATTATTCATTTTGAGTGAAGACCATTTTGAAACAGAAAAGTCTTGACTGCGTAAATTTTATTTATCCTATCTATATGCAATGTATTACTGAAGGAAAATCCTGTATATTAATATATTTACTTTTCTTATAATTTTACATATTCCCTGTTGGTTATTGCGATACGGAAACATTTAAAACATACGACACAGTTACTGTGATTATAGGCCTAATGTAGGAATTACTGTTACTATTTTGGGCATGAATTAGAACATAGTTGTGTCGCTGGAGGTTGTTTGATTCCTCGTAAGTATTGTCAATTTTATGCGAGTTCGTTAATTTCATTTCGATTGGCTTAGCTTAAATTGAACAGAAGCAATGGGTAAAACGCAAATTATGTCAGCGGTGAAAGTACGTTATATAGAAATTTCCCATATAAGTTTAATGCTCGTAATTTATCATTCCATCTGTTACTCGGTGAAAAACACCGAACTTATAATCTTAGCCATCAAGGAAACAGCAGGTTGCAGAAGTAAACTTTCGTACATTCAATATTGTAAAATGACTACCCTACCTGAATATTAATCTTTTCTTCTTTATGTATTTGTCGGGATCAGAGAGGATACCTGCTCATAAAGTGCTATGTTCAGCTATTGACTCTATCCTAAACGGACGGGACGATTAGCTGGGTGCAGTGTGAAATGGGTACAGGCCCATATCCACGGGAAGCTAGGGGGCCGCCCCCCTAAATTTTCACTGGCCCCCTAAAATTTTCACGATTGGTTTGCAAATGAATATAGTGACGAACTATAATATGGTTGGGTCGCCCCCCTAATTTATACCGCCCCCCCTACATTTTTGGGCTGGCTATGGGCCTGAATGGGCAGAAACTTGCAAGATACACTGAGAAAAAACAATTGTATGTGGTGCACGTGAAATCGTATGTTACATTTGTAAATCCTGTAGTTTTTAGACAACGTACTGCAAATGTAATATAACTGAAAACGAATGTTTTATAATACTTTCTGTATAAGTGTTCCATCTATACTTACTTTCCATATGAAACAATATAGACGGTTAGGATCTCACGTACAAATGGACGTATATAACATATAGCTGACGAAGGTTAACATACATATATGTATGTAATATAAGGAAAACTGGTAGAATCAGACATCCTACAACGGCATGATGTAACATCTAAGAGCAGTGCCTATGTAGTATACGGATAACGTATTTTCCATACTGATTTCTGTAGTAAGCAAGAGGATTTGGTATATTTGTACAAAATACCGCTGTCAAGAACGGAGTTTTATCAGTGTGCATAACTCTTCGGCTTACGATTAAAAACTGAAAATATAAAATTTTCTACGTATTTAGTCATACGAGTAGGTATCAAAAAGTTCGTGCAATCACCTAGAAGAAATCACTCTGGAGAACTATGACACCATGATGATATTAGTCCTTCTCTACGTAGTCACGTTGCCTAGTGACACATTTTTGTCGGCGGTTCTTTACATTCCGTAAGCCCGTTTTGTAAAAGTCTGCAGTACGGCTTTGAAACCACAGTTTAACCTCAGAAATGACGCTATCAATACTGTCAAAATGGCGTTCTCCGAGTGGACTCTTTATTTCTGGAAAGAGAAAGAAATCAATTGGTGCTAGGTCCGGTGAGTATGAGAATGGGAGTAATATTTCATATTTAATCCCACTGTCTTCATTATGGATGCATAGGCGGAATGGGCTGGTGCATTGTCTTGCCAAGAGCAGCACCTCTTTTGTAATCGATCTACGACATTTCTTCTTCAGTCCCACTCTTAACTTAGTCAGGAGATGGGAATAATAGGTACTAGTATTAGTTTGCTCTGTAATAGGTAGGTGTAATTTGTTATGATCAATCCTTCACAGTCCCAGAAAACGGAAAGTATTTTCTTGACGGCAGACTTCTGCACTTGTGCCTTTTTTTTTGGGGGGGGGGGTGTTTCCATTGTTTGCTCATTTCCTTTGTTGAGTCATAAAAATAAACCCAACTTTCATCCATTGTCACTAGTGTGCCGAAAAATTTCTCTTCATTCACTCACAGTCATGCAACATTTCTCTTGTAGTTTCCTCGTGATTTCTCTTCTGGAAAGATGTGAGCAGTCATAGCACCCACCCTGCTGACACTTTCTGAAGAAGTAACTGGTTGTGAATAATATTCCAGGCACTCCCATAACTTTTCAATGGTTATTATCCTGTCTTCCATTATGATCTTCTCAACTTTCTCCTCCAAGGCGACATAATCAGTAAAAGATTGTCTTCCAGATCTAGAGGAGTCCGCGGGGGTGCGAGCAGTCCCGGGTTCGATTCCCGGTGGAGGCATTCGGTCGAGAAAGTGTAAAAAGCTTTTCTAAGACCAGCCATTCTGAGTGAGGTTTTAATCATTTACACCAAACAAATGCCGGATGGTACCTAACATATAGGTATCAGGCTGTTTCCTTCCTTCCCCAATAATTTTTTCGTCTCTTTCCTCGGATAGTGTGATCGTCGAGAGACGTTATCCCTCATACCTGACGGTCTAACATGGCCATAGATAACGAAAACCCAGAATTTAGTTCGTAAATTTCCTAAACGTTTTGACAAATTTCACCCGGTCCCAAGCCCGTGCTGAGAAAGGGGGAGGGACCCCCGTGTTCTTTACCGTTTTCGCATCTGGTTCCGGGAGCGGAAGTTGCACGGGGGAGATAGGGTAACATTGCGTACCTTGCTCGCTGCCGGTACTTTAACTGCCATATGGCAGCGTGTGCATTGCAGTGTCAACAACCTAGCGGCTGGGGTGATCCTGGGGGGCAATCCTCTGAAATGGGCGACTAACTCGTGATATTGGGTCTGGAAGAGTACGTGTGACCCCATTACGTCCTCAGTGGGGTAGGTAGCTTCGGCTGCCGTACCTACCGGCGGGGGTGAGCCTTTGGGTATCCCCCGAAATGGGCAACTAAGCCGTGACCTTGGGTCCGGGAGATACCCCAACATGCTAAAAGGAGTGGGTAGCTGGTGTGTCCAAGTGTGTGGGCGGATCCAGCGCCATACCGGGAGGAAGATGTAGGTACTGCCCTCAAAGAGAGTGTAATGCATTCTCTTGGGTCCGGGATGGGATACCTAGTATCCCTACGCATACTCGTACCTCAGGAGCGCTGAGGAAGTGGGTCACTCCTTCGTCCCAGTAGTGTGAGCTGGGTGCAGGAGCCACGACCCTACCAGGGGAGCTGCCGCTCCCAAATATCCATTGTCTTTAAAGGTAGACACTCTACATCAGCCATCGGGTCTGGTAATGTACGGTGTACCTCTACTGTAATCAGAGGTAGTTCCGTATTGATTGAACGACCCTACCGAGGAAGGGTGTGGGTGCCCCTTCTAATGGTGTTGTACACGTACCATTGGGTTTCGGACAAGTAGCTTAGTTAGCTACAACGTGTACGTGGTACCTAAACACGTAAAAGATAGGTAGCCCCGCATTCTTTGGGCGGGCCTACCAGGGGAGACACGGCTCCCAGGGCTCGGGAGACACGGCTCCCAAATGACAATGTCTGCCTTGAGCAGACGGTCTACATCAGTCATTGGCTCTGGTAATGTACGGTGTACATCTACCGTAACTAGAGGAAGTCCCGTATTGCTTGGATGACCCTCCCGGGGGGGGGGAGTGTCGGATTCCTGCCTGTAGGGGGACCAAACGGAGGTGGGAGAGGGGCCAATCCCAGGAATCTGGGTAACGGTGAGCGTATGGGGGAGGTGAGCTTGCCTTGAAACGCTCGGGCGCCATGCCTGCAGAGAATGGTAGGATTGACTCGCTAGCAGTCTGTCTCAACCAGTAGGTCAACTGGCAGGCACTCAGGACTTCGGTCTGGCCGAGTAGTGGGCTTATCCCACTCCCTCAGAGAATGGGGGTTACATCGCTTCGGCGAGTCAGAATTAGGGGACAAATTCTGACGGTGCACTTCGTGCACGAGAATACATAGCGTATTGAGGAACTATGGGCGGGGTGCATTACATTCTTGCGGAACCCGTCCATTAAATAGACCGAACGGTCCCGGGCATGCTCTCCATGCATGCAACTAAGCATGGCATAATAGACCACTAGCGAACAATGTGTCAATTATATTTTCTGTACACTTAAATATCTACCTTGATGGATATACTGACCAGGATGGAATGTAAACTGATCTAATATTCATTGTTGTACCCTATTTTTTCATAATTAGGAATTAATCCAAATCTATTTATACGAAGTTATTTTACATTATTTTGGACCTAAGTGTTCAAAGTCAACTTACCACTTACCACAGAAAGTGAAATATAAATATGAGCTACGCATGATCATGTTCCGTGGTTTAGGCATCGTGTTTCGATCCCCCACTTCTCTTATCAAAGTTCATGGTAGAGAGACACTGTGTTTCATCCCGTTTTGAACAAAATTCATGGTATTTTGCCCCGAGTCTTTATCGATCCCGAAGTCACAAGTTTACGTTATATTAAATTGAAGAAATCAGAAAAACACACAGAATTGAATGTTATTGTTACTTCCCAGCTTAAGGTTGCGACTCTTGATTATATCTTAAAATTGTATAATGTTCAAAATAGTTGTATTTAAGTAATCTGAAAGAATGTATTCACTCAATAAAGTGGAGTTGAGCGGTTCAGGTGAGCATAACGGTATTTCTCATTTTCTAACTTTCGACTAAACTGGAAAAGAATGTTGACCATTCCCATGGAATGCAATGCAATGATGCATACCAAACAAGATTCCTCTGGCATCTGCAGGTATATTCTGAAATTAAACTTTTTACATACTGTTCTATAGTGCGATCTCAATCCAGGCCCGTATCCAGGGGGTCTAGGGGGGACCGGGTCCCCCTAAATTTTTACTGACCCCCCTAAAATTTTCACAGCTGGCTAGCAACTGGAGTATAAAATGGTGATGGACTATAACAATTGGATCGGGCCCCCCTAACTTCTACCGAGCCCCCCCTAAATTTGTGGGTTGGCTACCGACCTGTCTCAATCTGTTCCACTTTCTAACTCCATTTCACCGAAAATGACGCTTACCACGGGCTCACACACAGTGGAATCCACCGGGTCCGGACCGTTCCTAAAATCTTCCTACTTCAAAACATATTAGAACACTTTCTCAATAAAATTATGTTTGTTCAACAGGAAAATGATTGTAGTGGCATGAAAATTTGATCTTACACTTCACCTGTACTCTTTCTCTTATTTATAAAAAAAATCTAGTTGTATATTTTTGTCTGAAAACGTATTTGAAAGTATTTTGAAATTTCTTATCGTTCTTTTCGGGTGCAGAATAATACCCTTTGAATACTACATAGACGTAGTGGGTTGTAAAATTGGACCCTATCCCAAGGCGACCAGACGTCCCGTATTAGCCGGGACAGTCCCTTTTTTCAACCGCTGCCCCATTTTTTTCTGATTCTCAAACGGGACGCCTAAATGTCCCGTTTTTAAGCAAAAGTGACCCAGGTGTTCCGTAATTATTATTCAAAATATAAATGGTCAATGCAAATTCTATACTCTTCCGTACCATCACTCATTGGGAAGTTTCAGCTGTGTCTGGAACTT
Source organism: Thermobia domestica (assembly GCF_964235325.1). Lineage (NCBI taxonomy): Eukaryota > Metazoa > Arthropoda > Insecta > Zygentoma > Lepismatidae > Thermobia > Thermobia domestica. The sequence continues at coordinate 179,052,984 of NC_137465.1, read as the reverse complement.
CTGAATGTTCCAAGCATGGCTTTACTTCATCAGCCATCAACTTTCCATTCCGCAGTAGAAAAAATACAATTCTTAGGTAATTTCTGTTTTATATGATTTAAAGAAAAATTTAGCTTCAAAATCTCAAGATTGCTTCATTCCAGTAGCTGCGAGGAAAACTCTTGAGAATTTGGGTAGGGGAAGATTTATTTCTAAAGGAGCTAAGATTCGCCAGTATGTTCACACTTTCTATCAAACTGCAGTTGAATATTTAGATAAGTGAATAAAAGTCCTTGAAACTTTTGAACCAATTTAGTTAGATTACGCTTAAAGGTGTACCATGTTGGCAGGATATACAAAAACTGTATACTTTATTCAGGAAAATAGTCATTTCGTTCAGATTGATGCTACTGCTCTTTACGACGACTGCATGTATTTAAAAGAATACTTGACACTGGAAATATTGACTAAGTAGAACTCAAATAGAGTATCTCCTGACAAGTTCTGGGTAGAAGTATTTTCCCATTTCTGTTCTAACGTACCGTACTCAAATCTTCTAAAAGTTGTGGAATACCTTCTCTGTTTACGTTTCCCTTACTTGTGTATTTTATAATTGAAAACACTAGTGAGTCCCAAAATGCAACCTGGAAGTCAGATATTTACCCCCCCCCGTCGCCAATTTGTATGCGTCCCGTTTTTGCAAGTCAAAATTCTGATCACCTTGCCCTATCCCCAAAAGCTTGGACCCCTCCTAACAAAAATTTCTGGGAGCGCACCTGCACTGCATTGCCATTCTTCTGAAAACATGAAAATTAAGTATAGTTTCTTTCTTTCTTAAAGTTAGTACTGTAAGCTGAATACTTTTAAGCAACAGTAGATGGAACACTGAATCTTCTATTTTTGCAGCTGGCGATGTTCACTTTAAAGGAAACTTATTTTAGCGCAGGGATGGATAGAAGCTAATTTTAGAGGCAAGTTGATAGCAGTGCTAGATGATTTAGTTTTCATTTGACCCAAAGAACTAACGCTAACGCTATTAGTAAAAGAGCATTTCGATAAATGTGTGTGTGTGTGTTTTTTTTAACACTGATTCGAACGAAAATATTTCTAAACATAATACCACATCCGGAGAAAGATTGTTACAAGTCAAAAATACACATTTGTGGGAACATAACTTTTAAAGCTTGTTATTCCATCAAAATCACTCCCTGGAGTACTGTATTATTACCACCAGGTAGAGCTCGCTTCTCTCTCTGTTTCCTTTTGAGAGATAATAACTCAAAATTTCCATTTTTTGAGTTGTAACATTCTTCCACTGGGTGTGCGATATCTCTCCATAGATTCACGAGAAAAATTACCTCAAATTTGTTCTTTGAAGCCCTGCTTATACCAATGGTGAAAGTATCCAAGCTTGAATACATTTCTAATTGTTTTTTTACTTTTTCATACTAATTTGAGGATTCTGAATCCAATGAAATTATTTTTGAAAATATATTTCTCCATGTCATGACGAGAAAAATTACCTTAACGTTAAGCTCTTTCATCTGACGTGGTTTCTGATTCTCTCACCTGAAACAGTCATTAGTAGGGTAATGAAAATTCTGGGTGCAATTCAAAGTTCAGGAAACACGAATATTGTAACTTCGATTTACAAGTTTCATTGAGAAGAAAAATGAAAGACCTTTATTTTCTGTGATTTGCTCAGACCTGAGAAAAAGTAGCTGCAGATATAGTGATTTATACATTTGTGTCTCTTTCCCAAGATTATCATTCATATATTATCAATGCACTAAACTTCATTCTTATCTCTTAAAATGTGTTTAAAAGAGTGTTAAATGCATATATTTAAATATAATTTTGTTTAATTTAATCTATAGGAATATAATTCTTATCACACCCCTTCCTAAGGTCCGGGTCCACGGCATTTGTCGGGACTTCCAGCCCTCTTATAGAACAGCCCTCCCCGTGTTCAAAATTTTCAGAAAATAAAATTCACTTTTAATTTTCATTTCCAAGTGGTAAAACAACATAGTGAGAATTCTTTGAAGTCATGAACTAAAATTTATAATTAGATATCCCGTTTGTTTCCTTTAATAAACTGAAACAACCTACGTGGCTTGAAGAACCGAAGTTATTAAGTTTGTATTAGAAAATTCTCATTCTTGCAATGAAACGCAAAACTAAAGTAATTAAAAAGTAGCAAAAGGAGTCGTTAGGGAAGCGTAAAATTCTTTCTAAGTTGACAAGTATTGTTGAGTAGCTGTAAATCTGCGGAGTGGGGAGAGAAAAGAATTAAAAAAGGGGGGTTGTTGTGTAATAAAACATCTTCTGTCTTAAGAAATCAAAATACGAAATGAAATGAAATTTTTGAGTTTTACGTCCTACTGTTATGCCGGTTAGACTAAAGGAGACGGTGAAGAAGAATGAAATGGTAGAATGAAGAAAGTGGGAGGAAACGGGAGAACCCCGAGAAAACCCACGCACACGGTGTTTGTCCACCACAAAGTTCACTTGGCGGGAGCAGGGTTTCAACCCGGGACCCCAAACACCAGAGGCGAACGCTCTACTACTGAGCCACCGCGGCCCCAAATCAAAATACGAATGTATGTACTGATAAATAGACTTATCTTTTAACTTTACATTTTATTTTCAAAGAAAAAGGTATTTTAAGAATTTATTTAACGGCTAATTAAGAAAAGGCCAAAAATGGCAATATATATATATATATATATATATATATATATATATATATATAGATATATATATATATATATATATATATATATATATATATATATATATATATATATATATATATATATATATATAAGGCTATAAGCTATAAATAAGAGACAACATTGTTAGGGTCGTCAAGTCTAGGAAGCTTAGGTGGGCAGGTCATGTAGCTAGAATGGAAGAAAGTAGAAACGCTTTCAAAGTCTTGACTGGAAGACCAATTGGAAAACGACCATTAGGAAGATCTAGGCGCAGATGGGAGGACAATATTAAGATGGATCTCGCAGAGATAGGAATACAAAGTAGAAACTGGATCCAATTGGCTAAGGATAGAAGTCAGTGGAGAGCTTTTGTGAACGCGGCATTGAACCTCCGGGTTCCATAGGCCATAGAGTTAGTTAGTTAGTTATAAGCATTTCTTTGACTTGTATGGATAAGTCTCCAAATATGCTAGATTTTGCCAAAAATAGGTCAAATTGGCATCACTGGTACCATGGTCGATATGAGTATGTAGAGAACTGATAGGCTCTGTAGTAGGGTGAGTCGAAAAAACGATTTCTTTCAAATCGAATTCTAATAGTGCGGAAAAGTTGGATCATCTATCGAAATGTGTAAGTGTAATTTTTTTTTAAATCACGTAATATCTTCCGTTTGCGCATCCAGGTTAAAGTTTTACCAAATTGTCAAAAATCGTACTTTTTTGGAACACCCTTTGTAGAAGACAGGTTGCTTCTGATAGTTGGAATAGAGCGCTAATTCTCAAGTAGGCATGTAACAATACATAGAAGAAAAGAAAATCAACATCGGATAATATCTTCAGTTCTTGCTCTAAGGTCAAAATCTCGTGAAGTTGTAAAAAATCTTACTATTTTGGAACACCCTGTATAAAATATTTTATGTTGTTATAGTTTTAATATGGTGGTTATATTTTTCCCAACCATGCGGGAATATTCAGAAAAAAGAAAATAGAAATTGGATAGTATCTTCAGTTCGTGTATTGGAACTTAAAAATCGAAATTTTTACGAAAGGAATCATTTTCAGAATCAATTTCCGATCTGATCGTGCAGCTCTTCGCTCATTTCTGATCTTAGAAATGACCGAGAACTCACCACGAGGAGGTGGCCGCACTTCACCCACACCCTTCCCAACCACCCTACCATTGTAGAAGTCTCAAGTTTATTTCTTTTGTATTTCGGGTATAACTTTAAAATCAGACTTCTTACTAAAATCTGGCATTATAGAGCGTGACAAAAGTGTGGTCCGAATAAAACCGTCTCTATTTAAGGAGCCACACACTTTTGTAGCAGCCTCTGTTACAAGTTTAACACATCTTTCTACGGACTGCGTGTGACATGGAAATTTTAGGTAGTCAAACTGTGGTAGTTCTTTTGTCTTTATAGACGACAAAATACTCGCTGTTGTTACATGGGCCATTATTGGTGGTGATGAAAGTTTACACGTTGACCAATCTATCAATTCGGTACAGTCAGTTGCTTCAAAATTGAGATCAGGTGGTAAAAATTTCTTACACTTTTACCTGATGGTGGTTGATTTCTCGATTTCCACAATCTTCTGAAAGCTAATTCTCTTATGTGTTTCCGTTCATCCATTGCCATGGCCAAAACAAGGTTTTCAGGTTGCGTAAAAACCGTTTCGTTGTATTACAGGATCGATAATTTCTAGTAAACTTTCCGGTAGATATCGTGATGTCTGAATCAATTTAAACACATCTGAATCAATTCAAATTTGCATAAGAACGGTAAAACTAATAACCCTTTTATGATGTAAGCTACAGTACATATGTTTAATTACTCTAATGACCTATTTTTCGTTTCTATTTACTTATTTATTACTTTTCTGGAATTTATTATCTTGTTTGGAGGGCCTTTCCTTCAATTCACCTATAATGTATAACTATGATAACTATGACTGTCTTTGATAGAAAATAGGTACGTAGGCTATATATGTAATTCAATTTTTTTTCCCCATTCTTCTTATTAAGATCACGCAAGTGAAGACTTATAAGATTGCATTGTTAGTCCATCCTTATTACTCCGCACGATAACTCTTGAATGGATGGAAACTTCATAATTATGTTTCTTGCAATCTAGATAGTTAGATCCATGATATCAGCCGAGTTCGTTAATGGAGTCCACCTGTTATCATGTTAGCGAATTAACGGTGGCTAATTTCCATGTTGCCCACCAACCCATAGTTGAGGTGAAGTAGATCTATATCCCGTACATCTTTTGGATTGTCACCTATCGTGCACTTTTATGGTGCACATGATTCCGAGTTCAACTAAGTAATGTTATAGTATTGTATAGTATTGCACATGCTGTAAAGACAGAACATTGATTCTGTAGCGTTGGTAGAGCTGTATGAAATAATCCAGGAGATATTTGAATTAAAACGTAGTGAACTCCAGTGTAAAAGAACCGGACACAAGTGAGGAGAGCCAAAGTGGAATCATCTGGTCAGACACAGCAATTCTCGGAGATTGTAATTCATAGGCTTAACCAAAACTTTTCATATTAGGTATACAAAGGTAGTTATGGCCTACTCACTTATCAAGGGCGCCGATCCCGAGGGGGCCGGGAGCTCGGGCTCCCCATGAATTTTTATGAATATGTATTTTTATGTATTTTTGTTGTTATATGTATTTTTTATGAATATACAATATTTGGCATAATCTGAATTCAATTTGTCTTAAAATCCTCATATATGTCTTCTTAGACCCTTGTCTGCAACCATACATCTGAATGCCCTCCCTTCCCCCGAAAGTTACAGAGAAATCTCTGCCCTTGTCGCCTGTTAATATAACATCCGCACGTGCTTATTTTGATGGATTTTAAGCGTATTAACAAGCAGGAAAAAACTATTGAAATGAATTGAACAATCACAGAGAATACAATTTTAGAATGCATGACAATATTGAGTAAAATTCATCAAATTATTTTACACATCAACTGGAAAATCAATGGAAAACGAACAATCTTTTTTGACTTTGATGAAATTTTAATAGTTTATGCGTAGGCCATAGCTATGCTATCCGTTGTAACACTAGAGTTTAGACTTCGTAATGAAATTAAGAAAAAATCAGTACATAAAGAAGATGGGTAAAGATAGGACTTTTTAGCCTATGATAATTATAAAAATGTAAAAGTATTCATAAAAAGCAGTATTTCTTATGCATATGAAGTTCAAACATTAAACGTTACATTTCTGTAAGATACATATCAAAAGTTTTGCAGTAAAAAAAAAACTCTGCTAACAAAGCAAGTTTGTTGATCTTCTGCCAGCTTAGACGTGTTTACTAAGTTGTAACAATAATTTTAGTATGAGGCGCTTCATGAATGCTTGTTGATAAACTTATTAATGTTATTCTTCGCGAAAACAAAAACTATAATGGTTCTCAGAGCGCCTCATACAAATATTATTGCAAGTTTATATGTATAAACTCACACAATATGTATAAACTTCATAAACTGGCAGAATATCAACAACCATGTTTCGCTAGCGGGTTATTTTATATGGCTTGCTATAATATGTTTCATATGCATTATACATAGATGTAACGTTTAATACGTGAACATTATGTTTATATGATATACTGGCTCTTATGAACACGTATATTTTTTATGACTATCATTGGCGGGAAATGGTCGATATTTACTCACTTCGTTTTGAATCGATAAATGAATTTTACAAAATCATCATCATCATCATCATCATCATCATCATAGGTATTCTGCTATTATTTGGACGTCACTTGAAGAAACTGAGAAGCTTCTATGCTCCAGAGTCTTCTGCAAACCTCTTGTATGTGCATACGATTTTTCTGTTTTGATATCGTCCATCAATTGTAGCCTTCTTCGCTCTCTCCCTCTCTTTCCTGCCACCATACCCTCCAGCACTTCCCTCATGATACAATTCCTTCTTAGTCAATATCCCAACCAGTTTATCTTCCTCTCTAAAACTATTCTTTTCTGCCCACCATTTCTAACGCTCTTTCATTCATTTTCCGCTCGGCTCAACTATCTTCTCCACACGTACATTTCTAAAGTTTCCAGTCGTTTATCATAATTTTGCGTAATGTCCATGTTTCTAATCCATACAGTACATGATTCCCCACGAGACATTTTGTAAATCTTTTTCTCAACTCTTTATTCAAGGTCCCAAAACAAACTTTTCTACCTCCTAAGGGCTTTTTTCTCCATTCCTATCCTTGTGTTTATTATCACGTTCACACTTCATATCATCACTAATAATACTACCCTGATATCGAAAACTACATATTCTGTTTCTATATTTTACATCAACCGCATTGTTTCAATCACTATGGCCTTTGTCTTACTAACATTAATTTTCAACCCATATTCTTCACAGCCCTTTCTCAAGTTTTCTAATTTTTTATTGATTTTCTCTTCAGACTACGCCACAAGTGTCTGATACATCTAATCACTCTACCTCCTACCGAAAGGTCGTTTTGATTATCTAGGCTCTTTCCTATTATCTCTTATAGATAGACATTCAATATTGTTGGCGAGATATGCAATCCTTTTTGAACTTCCCTTCGAATTTCACTTTCTTCTGTCATTTCCTCCCCTATTCTGACACTTACTTGTTGGTTCATATATAGTTATAAGTTTCTTATGAGTCTTCGATCTTTCCATTCCCACCGTACCTTCTTTTAAACTTCCAATAGCAATTCCTAATTCATGCGGTCAAAAGACATTTCTAGATCAATAAAGACAACATGCACCTCCTTCCATTTTTCTATAAACCTTTCACCCTTAATAATTCAATTGCATCTCTTGTGCCCTTACCTCTCCTGAACCCGAATTGTTTCTCTTCAATTTTTTATTATTTGTTCTTCCATACAGCATTCTGTTTAGTATTCGAAGTAAAATTTTTGCTCCATGCGATATGAGACTAACAGTTCTATAATCCTCACATTTCTCTAGGTTCAAAACGAGATGAGGAAATTTTCGGGAAAAGACGAGTCTTTTCAAAAAAATAATTGAGGAGCGTTTTTTTAAAAAAAACTCTATAGAGCACAAAACATTTTTTGACAAGTTGCGTTTTTGTTATTATTGTACATAAGCTCAATTGAGTTCTCCCAAACTACTCATGATTTAGTATTGTATACACACTACACATTTCGAGATTTACCAGACCTGATTTCATAGCTCGATTGGTAGCATAAAAAGCATGCCATAAAAAGCATACCTCCGTTTTTCAAAATTTGCCCTATCGAGTTTTGAGAAAACGCTCCTCAATTATTCGAGAATGAAAACTAAACGATTTTTTTGTTTGTTTGTTTGAAATTTAAAAGAATATACAAGAAAATAATTTCTTGTCTTGTCTTGTTTCGTTGGTTCACTAGTGAAAATGTGATATTTCCTTTTCTTGGTGATCTAATTCTTTCTTGTGAACTGCCTCTCGGTAAAGGTCGAATGTCTTCTGTTGTATTGGTTTGTCTTCATAAACGGGATCTCTTCCTCAAAACCAATCTCATGGGAATAGGCGGGGAAGTTGGAAGTTTGTGTCGGGATAGAGGAGTTTTACACCATGCTTTCGTTCAGAGAAAAAGTGGTTGAAATTGCCTCAATGCTTGAAGCTGAGCTTATTGCAGGCAGTACTGACTCTTCTTGTGAGATTTGCTTTAATTCTTCACCAGTTGATTGTACAGCTCACAGATGACGAGAAGAACCCTAAAACAGGGGAAGCGGGGAAAGGTCAACGACACGGTCAAGTCCATTTTCGATTTTTGAGGTGTGGTCTATACTTAGATGTCGTCTGGTACTCCGGGTAGTTATCTGTGTGCTATTCTGTGGTGTCATTTGAAACCCCCATGCGAAAAGTGGGCGAGCCCATACCTACGTCACACTACTTCTGCTAGGGTTTTTCTCGTCATCTGTGAGCTGTACTTGGTTGCTTTATAATAACACTTTGAACTGTCATACTCACCCAAATGAATATTTCGAATCATTGAGCAGATTCCATAGAAGAAAGTTTGGCATTGTATTTATTGGAGTTACTGCAAACATTTCCATTGTTAGAATTCATACATTGCCTTTGTTTAGTGTACTACATAACAAATATCATGCCTAACTACCTTAGTATACAACAGTTCGAAAGTAGATCATTAAGTTTAAAGGTAGCTTTCTAGTTTATAGTGTACTGTATACCGATATGATCCTTATTGGTTAATACGATTATCTAACAAACAGCGTCAAACTTGGGGAGAGCAACTGCTTCACCTGAGCTTAAGAATCACATGCATTTTAATACATCATATATTAATATACTGACAAAAGTGCGAAATCTTATGTCGGTGAACGATCTTGCCCATCCATCCCCTACCCCGATGTCAAAATCAGAAATGGCGCTACTGCTAATATGTTAAAACAAAATATAATTCAAAATGGTGAAAACTGAAATTCTCGCTTAAAATGAGCTTCTCCCTTTTACGGAACAAATAAAAACAGTGTAGCAACCTCTCTTTTTGGTAGCAAAACTAACGACGAAGAAAGAAACATCGCGCCTCAGAAGTGCGACTCCAGCCAGCGTCGTAGGGACTCTTCAGTGAGATTTGTGACTAATATTTATGACTTTTTGCCCCACTCCAGCTCCCTTAGCTCTAAAACCTTAATTTTTGCTTGCCTATGAAGTATTGTTTAAAGATGACCAATGAGATGAATGACAATAAATAGATGACGTTGAGTTAAACAAAAAGATATACTTAAGTGTTAACTTTGATGCTAATTTTTATGGTTCTAAAATGAATGACATTCGTTGTCAATAACAATTGATATTTCTTATTCTTTTTGGAACAGAACATATATATTTTGCATATTCTTTCACATTTATGAAATACGTATTTTTGGTTTGCATATGTAAGACTTCCTTCACGCTGCTATGGTCAGCAACTTCACGGTTTTTCAAATTGGAAACAGTGGGTGTTGAAATTCAGGTGTTTCACTATTTTGGACAGCTCTAAAAGCATGAACTTTTCCCCACAAGTCCATATTAATTTTATGTCTTCTTACACCCAATATATATAAATCGGGTGTTAGAAGACATAAGTTGCGTCGCCCTGATGTGAAATATTCTATTTCTGACATATATTTTGAATCAACTCTTTTCCCTTACGATAAGTATTTTAATAAAAATGACGTGACAACAATCTAGTTCGGGGTAGGCATTAACTATGTTCACAAATTCATTTCAAACAATTCAGCTATTTTTTGATATGATAGACAATTGAAGAACTTCGATTCGAAAAGCCGATACCAGATAACTGGGAAAAAGACTTAGAAAAAAAGACATCACTCTCATTTATATAATAGACTAGTAGATTTAGATAGTATTAATGCTGTCCTGTATGCAAAATTATTCCTATATATAAATGAGTTGTTATGTTTAATGTGGTGAACAATACATAAGAACATTGTCCATGCTATCAACAGTCAAGCTGTGAATTTTGTCCGTAAGATTTATCTTACGATGAATCTAATCTATCACACTGGTAAAACTTTAAACTTGAATAATGATCAACATTGTTCATTTTCATTTCTCAAGAAATGTTCTCTCATCTCCTGGCATTATTTTGTCTATAGATTACAAAAAACAGGCAACAGACGTTTTGCATGTCTTTACAACTTTTTACCTTATCTTTTTCTCAACTTTCTTAAATGTAAACATATTACTAAACACCTTTTCACAGATTAAAATTGTTCATGTAATAATTTACCATCTGCATATAACATTAAAAAAGTGTTCTTGATAAAAAGGAAAATTAAAGTGAATATTATATGTTAAATATCATGTTTAGTTGCTCATGTTCCAGAAGTTTCTTTGCTGTCGGTATTATTAGTAAATTATTTCTTGGTAAATTATTTGTTACTGCTGCAACTTGGATCACTTTGGTCACGACTTATCTCCATGTCACCCGAGTTCGGGTTTTGCTTTTCAGATGGTCTGGAAGTAACTGAAATATCTGGTCTACAGCGTTCTATAGCATTAATAACATCTACTATTCGAGCTCGAATTTTCAGGTGTTTGAATTCCAAATGTGACGTTCCCTAATCTACTATTTCAAATGTAATTTCATATTTATATTACGTTGAATGTAACCTATCGCACTAGTAGAAATTTAAGTTTGAATCCTGAAACATTGTTAAGTTTCATTTTTTCCCACGTTGAAAAATAATTAAGTGGTTTTGAAAAAGATTTAACAAAACACTGTTTAGGCTCAGTGGTATTTTTAATATCCTATACGATAAGTTTTACGATCTCCTTGTTTTTTATTTTGATGATCCTTTATGAGAAGAACGTGTACCATATTTTCTCTGAAATTCTATTTCGTTTATACTCTTACAGACCTTGTAGTTATGTTTCAGTATAATTCTTTTGACACGCACAATGAAGACAGAAAGAAAATTTCAGATGTAGTGAGACGAGAGGGCAAAATCGTGTTTGGTAGCATTACATTTAAAAAATAAAATAGAAAGTAATGAAAATTACTTAAATGTCCCACTGTTATGTTCTTTAGGATAAAGGAAACGGATAATTAATGCAAGTAACTGCTAGTGACTACAATTTTAGTAATCTTCCACCAGGAATCTGAACCCAGGACTACGTACACCAGGGGCGCACGCCTTAGTCACTAGATTAGCGGAATGGTTAGAATTACATGAACAGTCCCATATAAATTGTCCGTATAAGGATGTTTCGTCGTCTTCTGGTTTGTCTGGGTTATATCGGGTCATGGATCTGACTGCTTCCACGTCACGAAATCCGTATCCAGTTTCATAATTACTTCCCAATATCAAGTGTAATACAATATTAGTTCAAACTCCAACGGGTAATAACTGACTGAGGTCAAATATATTTTTCTAAAAACGATGTTCAATTCCCGCCAGGAGCTCGTGTAGTTCAGATCCCACGTTAAGATATAGGTTCATGTCTGATATAGCCTCGCTTCTGAACGGAACGATAAACTCAAATCAACTCTACAACTGAAAGTGGATACTGCAGAAAGGGCTTTTTCTCCATAGTAGAATTTCATTCTGATCAAACAGAACAAAATCCTTTATATAACAAATGAAATCTGTAAAATCTTCAAAAATATTCAGAAAGTTTTTAAAAAGTTTGACCTAGGAATTCCACCAAAAATGGGTTCTAACAAGCGAAGTATGCTATTTTAGGTATTATTTAATTTGATCAGTTTCTACATTTGCAAAAGAAATGTTAACGTTACTGTTCTTTCTGATTATGAGATAAGGAAAAATAGGTTTTGACCTAAACACTGACATGTAGTAATAACGTAATTAGTTTTGTTGATTTATAAATAAATTGGAAAAGAGTTGGTGGTTCATTGAGCCACTCCTTGAATTTATCGCTACTTTAGTAAGTTTGTAACGACATACCATAGCCACGGGACGACAAACTTGTGTTGAGTTTCTCAAGGCTTCAAGTTCTTAACATATTTCAGATTCTATAGAGAATCGAATTCAAGTCACACACACACGATGTCTTGTGTTTCACCATATAAGAAAGAATATTTTTACTAGCTTTCAATACTTTGCACTTCACTGCGGTTTATATTTAGTATATACCAATATCTAGCTTATCACAGAATTGTTCATAATATTTGCCAAATTGTCTTAAATATTTTAAACTATAAATGTGTTAATTTTGTCTATTTATTTATGTAATGAAATTTAATGGCAAAGTGGTATTTTAAACATTCATCTCGTTGACCATACCTGTTTATGAAGTATAATAGAAGAGAACTGAATTTAGTTTCCACTTGTAAACCTATTCCTAGTTTTTATCAATAGAAAACTCCAGAATTGTTTTCATGCTTTTAGAATCCTACTCCATACTCTTCACTTGCCTTCGCCCCCCCTTCCCCCCCGAAATGCTATAGAAAGTATACTCATACTAAAATTGTAATCATATTTTTCCGTTTGCTGTTATCCTACCTGATCAATATTAATAAAAAAGTAGCAATAAAGAATTTAACATGGTTTGTGTGGGTGTGAGTCGTGTACGGATTCGATGAGCCACGGAGTAATACGAGGTAACTGAGCTCATGCACTCGGTAAATATGTGTATAATAACAATAAGTTTCAAGTTTGTGAAAGATAATGTAGTTTTATCTTCTTATTTTTAGTAAATTTTCAGATACATTTCTATAGTATCTTGTTGCGAACTGTAAAGAGAAAGATAATGTATTTATCGATTTTATTACAGATTGGACTTTTAAAATTTTAAAAATATTTAATTAAATCGCGAAACAGTAGAAGAGTACGCGTATCGATTTCAATCTAATAGTAAGCTGCAAATGACACTACCTTGCGAAAAACATGTATTTATTTTAGTGTGAAAGATAATACACAGATCGACTTTATTTTTAGCGTGATGGTTAATGAGTTAAAAATAATTTCCGGAACCCCAAGAAATTTATTGGAGTTGCTCTCCTTTATGGGCGACTCTGCTAGTAAGCCATGTCTATTATTGGTGTCTTATGTTAGATAAAATACCTATGCTCCTGACAGAAAGGCCCGCGCAGCGTAGTTGCTAACGTTCTTGCCTTTGGTGTTAATAGTTCCAGGTTCGATTCCCGGTGGGGACACTCGGTCGAACAAGTGCCACAGTTTTTTTTTCAGGCCAGCCATCTTCAATGAAGTTTTTTCTGGGTTCCCTCATTCACACCAGGCAATGCCGGGATGGTATCTAACATAGTGGTCCCAATCCGCTTCCTTCCTTTTTCAATCCTTTCTTCCTTATGTTTCTTCGGATAGTGTGATCGCCGAGAGATGTCATCCCTGCTATATATAACGCGCTAAATGGCCTTAGATGCCGACAACTCAGAAATCTAATTCCTAATTCCCTAATTCCTAATTCCTGACAGAAACATACATTTTACTCGTTATAATATCACTTTTCAACATTATACTTCATTTCGTCTGCAAAATTGTTTGCGAAGAAATGATTCATTTTTTTTTTTTTTGTTTGTTTTCTTCGTACTAGACATGCAATTTAAACCGTCCTGAATTAAAATCCTGTGCAATTGCCCAAAGTAACTTCTCTCGATGTTATCGCCAAGTGGTAAATTAAATTGTACCAACAGAGACAAACGCATACACTTACCAGACAGAGAAGATTAATGTGATAATATAGATAAAAGTCTCTGAATTTCATCAAGGAAATTGGTTCAACATCCACCTTAATGGCACAATGAAATCAATCTCAAAAACATAAGACAAACAGCATCAAGAGAAGAAGGAAAGAGAGAAAAAGAAAAAAAAACAGTCGTTGTTAACGATCTGATATTTTTCTTTCTTTATTTCTTTATTTTCTTCTTTCTGAAATACAGTAATCTCAAACTAACCTCAGGACAATATTGTTCCACTAAAATTGATTACCTTTCCTCACTCTTTCCTATCATTTTCTCTTTTCTGTCTCTTTCTTATTATCTCTCCGTCTCAATTCTTCCTACTCATTGTTCTTACTACAATCGATTATTGAATTAAATTAGCTTATGCAAAGTATTCCAAGGTCTAGAAGGTAAAACGATTTTATGATGACAATTATAAATGAATGATGGTAAGAGAACATAATTGGGGAGGAGAGAAATGTGACAAAACAATAAGTAAATAAGTAGAAAAAACATATTCTATACACTGTGGAGTTTGTTCCAAAAATCCTATATTGTTACAATCATAATACTAATTTGTAACTCTATTTAGGTAATCGCGTCACATTCAATGAAAAACATTGCTTTACCATAAAACATTTATTAATTACAAATTTAGGAAGCCCAATGTCATTGGTGATTGTGATAAAAATTGCAACAAAAAGAAACTCACGCGAAAAGTAAGTGAAATGAAATTAATACCTCCGATCCATTACATAACTATACAGTACATATATGATTAGAATATCAGAGCTACACAACACCTTTAACTTTGATTATATCACTACGACGTGAAGCATCCACGCCCTGAAAGCAGGATCTCAATACATTGTGGCATCAAATCTTCGATACGCGACGATGGGGCAGATGATCGTGCAGACCAAGGAATGAGTATTCACTGTAGAGATGTGTTTAAGTAAAGAATGTTATGGAAGTTGTGTAAGCACGAAATAGAAGAAGAAAAAAAAGTATTTTAGTTAAAATATTACCATTCTTGTTTTCAGTTTTAAAATGATTCTTGCTGATTATCCTTGCTTACTTCATTGTAATTAGTTTAAGTTATATAAATTAACATTATGAGTAGGATGCATTTTCTTTTCTTTAATGCATGGTGTAAGTAAAGTTGGAACCCACCTCTCTATGCCATTATTTAAAGTTAAACAACTACTTGTACATCATTCATTTGAAAAAGACTTGTCCATGTAGTCGGGCGTTCTACTAATGAAATTCGGCGTCCAAAGTTCTTTGAAGAAAGATATGACCACGGTCTTTAAAATGATTCTGATGTAGCGATCACTGGTGAATTAGTCTTAGATACATAGTACCCGAGGGTATATGAGGTACCCTATGGCGCTCCACACCATCACATCTGACGTTCGTCTTGTATAACAATTGATAATGCCCTCTAGAGTTACTACTCATCACGATAACATCTAACACCTATTCGGTCACCGGTGTAAATCAGGATTAAACAACTAGTTTAACAACATAACGGCTTGCCAATAATGATGACAATGTTCACGAGCCAATTGTAGCTTGAGGTGTTCGTGGTATTCAGTCAATTGAAGCATACGCAAGGCCATGCATCCTGACAGTTCCACATCCAGAGCACTTCGTGAAACCATCATTCATTGCAGAAAAATTCATTTCCGTTTCAACACTCCAGCATCGAGCTAATACTATGAACGATTTAGTCGGTTCCTAAAGGTCGTGCCGACAGATATTTGACATCTTGTAACATGATCATATCACATGGTTTACTACACGATCGTCTCCGCGTATGCTTCTCTTCTATTCATTGTTTACATACACTCATGACTGACGCGGTGCATATAAACTGTACGTGCACCGATTTCAAAGTATAAAAAATATAAGGCTATTATCATCATCCCTTACGTCTACCACGATTCGAGTTCTTTAACGCCAAATAAGTTGAATCATAATTGTCTATAACGTTTCTGTTCGCATGCACACTCTTCGCTATCTAACGACTCTTTCATATCAGTGTTGTATGCACTAAACGCTGCATAGACGCTGCTAAACTAACCTATATGTCAATCCGCTCAAACCATAGTCAGGGGAGACCCTGGTTCGAGAGCTCATGTGATTCGGATTCCACGTTAATCAGTAGGTCCCGTCACATA
Organism: Thermobia domestica; assembly: GCF_964235325.1. Lineage (NCBI taxonomy): Eukaryota > Metazoa > Arthropoda > Insecta > Zygentoma > Lepismatidae > Thermobia > Thermobia domestica. The sequence continues at coordinate 179,036,912 of NC_137465.1, read as the reverse complement.
TAGCCTTGCTGCTCAGAGAGACGTTAAACTCAAAATCAACTCAACTCAAACTATAGTCATTCAAAGTCATAACTTCCCGTAGAAATATTGTAGGCCTACATCTGACCTATTCTCTTCATTTTTTCTTGCTGAGGTAATTTTCACAGTAGAAATTGAAATGTCACCAGTATAGAAATAGAGTGTTTAGTTTATACCACGTTTATGTCCTTTAGGATAAAAGAAGAATGAAAATGAGCTCTCACATTGAGTTACTATGAAAGCGCGGAATTTCGTGCTACCTGCACAAAATACTACAAACACGTTGTTGATAAGATTTAAGCAGAAGAATTCGATATTTGTTATAAAGGAATTTTTCTAAAAGAAGTAGTTTGTGCATGCATTCGTTATTTTATTAATTAAAATACTAACGAAGTTGAGACAATTTCCACAAAATCTTGACATTTCGTAAAATTTTGTCAAGTTAAGAAATGTATCAAATAACCGCCTCAAGCTGCAGCTACGCATAATTACCAATTTAATAGAAATAACTTATAAAAGTGCAACCTATCGGATTAGCCTTGCGTTGGATCACCTTTCGTCTTCAGAATAGTTCTGATGCGATGTGAAATTAAGTTATAGAGGTCATTAATATTAGTAAATGGAATATTACACCTTTCCAAGTGCAGTGCATTATTCAGTTCCGTGAGAGAGGATGGAGACGGAACTCTGTGCCGGATTCTTGTCTCCAAAACGAATCACAGATATTCAATTATATTTAGGTTTGGAGATTCAGGACGTCGCCAGAGGAAGTGATCAACATCATTCAAATGTTCTCCAAACCATATCACAACAGCTCCAATTATTTGAACGGACGCATCATCATCCTTGAATATAGCATCACTGCAGAGAAACAACATATGGGCCATAGAACGCACATGGTCTCCTGAAATGATAACATAACCATGCTAATAATGGTGCAATCAGTCAGCGTTAACGCAGAGATCACCGAAAACCAAGATATTGTGGCCTGCAGCACTACACAGAAGTCTCTGTGTTTCACGTTTGGGCGGAAACTCTGCGGATCGAATGCTTCTTCCGGTTTTCATTACATATAAACATGGCTCATGATTTCAAGTAAGGTAAACGATTGCTCACCCGAATGAATCATACATTTCCAGTCATCAGCTATCTACCTTGCATGTTAGCGGCACCATTGGTGTTGTGCTAAACCGTTATTAACTCTTACCAGGGTCCCGCGTGCAACACAACCTTGTTGTCCGTGCCATATAACTTATGGTGGACTATGATTGCCGACACTGGCTGTGGGAGGTGTTGTTTAAGTTCCTCCCTCATTTGGACCTAGTAGCCTCTTGACGGTTCTAATTAAGAATCCCATTTAACGCTTGGCGGGACCTATCATTGAATGTTTTCTTCTGACCACTGTTTATCTTACTCTATGTGGTTTGCGTGAGTTTTGTAGGCCGTCATCGACTTGGACACTGCCCCTCGTGACACACACTAACACACTTCCTTCTTTTGTCACTCTCGCACCACATAACCTATAACAATTTGTCCTCTTTGGAAATCAGAGATGTCGCTTATTTTATCGTATCACTATTCTTTAGTTTATTGAGCACTGCCGTTCTACTACTACTATTCACGTTGTACAAAGTTTGCCATAACACCACCACCACCACTAAAAGCCTAGCGCTGATATCATCGCCCGACCATTGCCAACTCAAATATTTAACGCGTTTCCAAGTCCAAGTGCTTGCACTAAATTTGTTATTGTGTATATGTTAATATTAATGAATTATAAGCACGGCAGTTCGCTTTTTTCATCCGACTATGACTAGCTGAAATACTTGTTGTTTGCAAGGAGAGAATAGATGTATGGGAAATATTTGGAAAATTTACTATAATTTTCTGCCATGATAGTAAAATGTGTTTTTCCCCTGAGTAAGATGTCTCATCATAGTTGCCTATGCCGTTACCAGAAATCGTTAACTTATTTTTGGGCATGTTTCTCGCCTTTCTAAGGACTTCCCTACTAAATCGTCGGAATTAATTGTAAATGTCGTATATAATGACTAGAATAAATCTTGTATGACTAGCAAAATGTAAAACATATGGGGCTTTATGCAGAGTCATTTTGACGTATGATTAACGTCATACTAAAGGTCTGACAACTGCAGGAAACATATGTTAGTCGAACTCTTTAATATAGCACAAATCACGTGTACTTTGCATAAGGCCATGAACTTCATGATTTGGAGTGCAAATACGTGTACATTAGGGATGGCCAAAATTTTCCGGAATCGGAAATTACTCTTTCTGGAGTTTGGGAAAAAATCAGAATTCGGAAAAACTCCGGATTTTTCCGAATTCCGGAATTTTCCGAATTCTGGATTTTTCCGATTTTACTTTTCGGATTCCTGGATAGTAGCTGCTAAAATAATAATAAAAAACAACACCATAAAGAATATATACTGTAGCTTGTATTAGTTTCTTGTAGTTGGAGACGTGTTATCACTTACGTAGAGAATTGTTACTGCAGCTATTTACTGCTTTATAAGGAAGGTGTTGTTTTCACACACAAGATAGTCACCAGTATGTCTGAAACATTATCGTTTTTCCATCTGCAGCTGCTCCAAATCACTGCAAACTACTTTTTAACCAGACGAAAGGTAATGAAGGGAAAGAAACTTTCAACAACTATTCTGATAAAATTCGCTTATTGTCAACATACCTATGTACAGTAAATACAATTTTATAATTTTTGACTTTGCGAAGTATAGCATGTAATTATTCAGTAATTAACATAAGCAGTCATTTATTAATTTATATTAATATAATAATTAATAAAACTAATAAGTGATTGATTGATGGTTCAGTGGTAGATTTTTCATCTATGGTATTCTTACTCAGGTCATGTGCGTTTTCAATGGCTAATATTGTGTTTGCCCATTTTCCCGTGGTTATCTTAATTTCCTTTCTTGTATTTCTTCCATCATCACTCATTAATGGATTTAGTTTACCAAGACTATATATTCGTTCTGTCAATCCGTATGTCCGTCAGGGAGACAAACAGTGTCAAGAACTATTTGATGGATTACCACCATGCATAGGTTCACCATGTATGAAGTCAAAAGTTAAGAATCAAGTTCTCTGATAAATATAATATTCAAACCGGAAGCGGTACAAATCAACCATTTGCCGTTTTAACGTTAATCACTACACAGTAAATAAAGTAATAGCGAAAAACGGTTTCCTGTAATCGATATATAGGCCTATAATATTCAGTAGATAGAATGTTACCCAATTTGTACATCTGCTAAAAATAGTAAGCTTAGGTACTTAGGGATAATTTTCTGCTTTAGAAAATGTGTTTGGTAAAGAATGTAGAGAATTAGCTGGGTCAAACAGAAAACGAATGAGAAAGTGTTACAAATAGTAGGAAAGAAAAGAACAATTTTAGGTGTAATAGAAAGGAGTGAGAGAAATTAGTTGGAACATTACCTTGAAAGGAACTGCGTCGTGAAGAACGTGCTAGTACATATGGTGGCATGAGAAACAGGGAACGGTGAAAGAAGCTACAGTTGATGGACGGTCACGAGTCAAGTAGTATAGGTTTGGCTACTTGATCTATTATGAGTCAAGTAGTGTAGGTTTGATATGTATGCATTGCTTAAGCGTAGCTATGACTTAAACAATGCTCATATATGCTGAATTTTGGCAACACCGAGGTGAAGGTTGACTAGTCGTATAACTTCAAACATGGATAGGAGATGTCGCTTACCGTACAATATTTAGTTTTCCTTGCCTGTGCGAATGTTCGAAAAATGTATCGCTTTCGTCGCTCATAAGTACCAGCAATGTAAAGCAGATGTAAGTCATCGATTTCTTTGGTTCTCGGCCAATTCATTCGTCTTTTCACCTTTTCTATTTGCTCAAAATGTCATATTACGATCGAATGATCAACGCGTAGTTTTTTGGCAACTTCTCGTGTTGAAGTTTTCTTCAGAACTGCTTCGGGGATCAGCTTCAATTCGTAGTGTCCAACAACCAAACGTCGTTAGTGATCTTCCTTATCCTCCAAGAGTAAGTCACCACGACAGAATTTTTGGAACCAACCTTCTTTTGTATGATCGCTTACATTACCATAATTTATGTCTCACTTTCATTAACGTTTCAATTTATTTTGGGTCCGTTAATTGTTTCAATAGACGAATACATAGATATACACATGACATATATTTCTACAATCTGCTAAACATAAGCTTTCAGACAATATTACAAAGAGATACAACCAGCATATTTTATTAGGGATTAGGGACTAGATTTTTGAGCTGTCGGCATCTATGGCCATTTAGCCTGTCACGTATGAGGGATGACGTCCCTCGGCGAGCTCACTATCCAAGGAAAGGGAAGGAAGGAAGCGGCCTGGGACCTGTATGTTAGGTACCATCCCGGCCTTTCCTAGTATGAATGAGGGAAACCCAGGGAAAACATTCAAGATGACTGGCCTGGAAAAGCTGTTACACTTCTTCAACTGAGTGTTCCCACCGGGAATCGAACCCGGGACCACTCACACGAAACACAAGAGTGTTATCGACTACGCCACGAGGGAACAAAGCATATTTTATTATCACTGATATGTGTCAAAATAACAATTCCCGAATTCCTACATTAATTTTGTGCAAACCAAGCGAATAGGACACGGGGATATCCTACAGTCCATCAGAATACTGTATCCAGATAGCTTCAAAGCAAATTGCTACTTCATTTTGCGCAGATCATGTTGGGTTCAGAAACGAGCCTAATTAATACTGGTCTAATTAATAAATTATTATACAAAGACTATTGTTTACGTTGTTTCCAAAAGTCAAGTACAGTAGACTATGCACTACCCGGTCCATTTAAGAGACAGAAAAAGAAAGAAAGAGAGAAAACTCCGTAATAAAATGAGAAATGTTTTGTAAACGATCTACTAAACTTGTAATTCTTTCATAAAAAACCGACTGCGCCAAGAAGAAACAGTCATCAGTCAAGGACATTTTCAAAAACTAGAAACTATATATTTTGACTGTTTTAGGTCTAGTTCATTTTGATTATTGTTATTACTAATATAATTCTATTACAATTAAACTATAATAATAATAATAATAATAATAATAATAATAATAATAATAATAATAATAATAATAATAATAATAATAATAATAATAATAATAATAATAATAATAATCCATCATAAAACTTATCAATTGCACACATTGGCAACAAGCGACGCATATTTTAACTTCATAAAAATTCGTTTCTCAGGATTTTCTCCAAAACTACGCATGACAATTCATCTTTTTTATGTCATTTTATTTATTTCGGTGTGATAAATGTCTTATCTCTAGACAATATTACAGTAAAACAAAAATTAAATATTAAGAGTACATCATACTTTTGGCTTCATATCATTAACCATGGAAAGATTGAGTAGTGTATACTTTAGGATGTAAGTTTTAGCTTAACTTGCTTCATACATTCTTAGGATTACAAAAAGGGGGGAAAGTTCGAATTCCGGAATTTTTCCGAAATAGGAATTTTCGGATTTTTTTTACGAAATCGGAGTTACTCCGAAATCTGGATTTTTTCCGAATTTCAGAATATTTCCGAAATCGGAATTTTTCCGAAATCCGAATTTTTCAGAATTCCGGAATTTTCTGAAATCCGGAATTTTCAGAATTTCGGAATTTTTCCGATTTTACTTTTCGGATACCGATAAGTAAAATTTCCGGAATTGGCCATCCCTAGTGTACATAAATTTTGCAGATGGCACATCGGAAATAACTTGCTTGATGTGCACCCACTTGGAGGGTGGTCCTCCAGGTTCAAAGCTCTAAAATTTTGTAACTCGACGTATATATTGTAGACTTTCTTAATAAAATTATATTTTAGCAGAATATGATTGATATTATATAAAGAATTGACTTCACAATTCATCTATACTCTTTCTTTTCCTATAAAAACAATCAACTTCTATATATTTTCTGAGAATATATGTGTCAGTACTTCACAATTACTTGCTGTCTTTTCAGGTCTAGAATAACACCAGTTCAATAGTACATACTGTAGAGATAGCGCATTATAGTATTGGTCCCCTGCCAACAAAGATTTCTAGATGTTCATCTTTTTTAGTTCGCTCAATATTGATTGCTACTCACCTTTAACTTCTGCAAAGTAGCTGTTTGAAATGTATGTCGATGTATGTGGGAAGATATATTATAATACTGTCTATCTCCACCTGATGATGTTGCTGCTTCCTATAGGTGGCTCATTGCAGCAGCACTTGTTCCGGCTTGCGACTACGCCAGTGAACAGCGAAAAGACGACATGGAAGGAGACAAGCATAAGTAACAGAGGACATTTTTTTCTGAACGGAGACCGCTTCAGACACCCACAAGAGATTAGTAACCATATGTGGAGAAATAGTACCAAGTCGCAGATCCGCATTTCGTTGTGTATCAGAACTCAGAGACGGCAAGGATTGTGCTGGAAAAACGCAAAAGCACTGGGCGTCCATCAACTACTCCCAAACTAAACAAGCCCAGAATGTCACTCACTTGATAATGGGGCACAGGCAAATCACGGCAACTGATCCATCACGGGGAATCCTCCACATCATCATCCATGACGATTTGAACTTAAAAAAGATATGTACGCAATGAATGACCGATTCCCTTACCATTGCGAAGAAACAGACGTCTGTGGAGATACGCCAACAGTTGATGCAACAGTACATTGCAGATCCAGAGTAGTTCTTTGAGCGTGTAGTCCCCGCCGACAACTCGTGGTTCTTCCACGATACTCCAGAAAAGAAACACCAGTCTATGGAGTGAAAAATATTGGGAGCCCTCGTCCCAAGTAGTCACGGCCGGGACTTCGTGCAGAAACAAATGGCTTGTGTATTCTGGGATCAAGAAGGGATACTGCTGGTGGAATGGCTTCCTTCCACTACAATCCTCAAAAGTGATTGGTACTGTAGTTCACTGCACCATCTCCACTGGACGCATTCAACAACGCGCCCATGGAAAACGGGCTGGCGTTTTGCTCCAACACGACCATGCACGGCCACATGCCAATCACCAGACTTTTGCCACCGTATGTGAACTAGGTTTTACTGTGCTGCCACATCCTCCATATTCTCCAGATCTGGCTGTAAGCGACTATGCGCTATTGAAGCAATGTATCCTTTTCGGTCACATTCTATATCTTGTTTCATCACGAATAAACTTTTAAGTTTTATCCTTACGAATAAATTGTCAGCAATGAAGCTGCACTATTTTGAAGGATGTAACTAATGCTGTCATCAATAAGATTATGGCAAAGGTTGCTTGAAAACCTCACAGATATTTCTATCAAAGTTTCCTTGTCTGCAGTTGCTGTACTGTTCCAAGTCCCCTTCCATCACAAGCATTTAAAATTGTCTACAGGCAACAATATATGTCTCATTGCACATATTCTGGCATATAAAATACCAAGAGCAGTTTATTCCTTTATTTCAAAAGTAGTCAGGGATTTGCGTTGCTAAATATTGAAAGTACCAAGCAAAAGACGTCATGAAAATTTGTTCAAAAATTCCATTCCGTCACGTGGAATGAACCAATGCTGGAAAGCTTATCTCTTTTTTTTTTTTAACTATGTTAAAATATAACTGGAATGAAATTAACCATCTAAAACCTTTAAAAAAATAACTAAGACTGAGCATTTCTCTAAATTTCTAAACCATATACGCTTAAAATATCACGTAATTGGCTTGGAGAATTCGAATCTTACTACTTGCTTCTGCCACCTACTCATTTTTGTTAGTGGATGTAGTAGTGGCTTATTATAAGCTGTTGTATATACCAAGCATAACTTCAAAAGAAGACACAATATCCTGGTGAATTATGTATTACATGTTCAGTCTACAATCTGGCTCGGTTCTTTTTGCTTTAAATGTAAGTAGATTGGAGATCATTATATACACAGTACTAACGCAAGTATTAAAAACGATAAAGGGAAAAAGAAACATGTCATATTCTTTGGTTGTAAAGACCTTTTCTCAAAATTTGAAAGAGATAAGGTTTTAAAATATGAATAAACTCCCTCATATTCACTGACACAGCAAGTATATTAATCGCTTCCATATGACAAGAATATCCATACAATTTGACAATGATATTTTAAAAGGGATGAACACTGCACTATACTAAAATATGGATGATGTGCAATTCATATACATATACAGAGGAAAGATATTGAGGAACATTTTATAAAGGATTTAACTAGATGATGGTAAGCTACAAAAAAAAAAAAAAAAAAAAAAAAAAGACTATAATACATTAACGAGAAGTTCTAACGTATTCATCATTTCCAGCGAAAATTCTAATCTAACAACTCCAGCCCTTTTGTTTTAAATTCTCGCTGTTATCCCTTCCCATACAATTTCATTGTGCCCTTACTCATTTACAGTTACACAAAGGCAATTAATGAAATGACTTTCCGTTTTGTTGATAGAATGAAAACGGAACCGTGTATCTCACAAAAGAAAAGCCAGAGAAAGATAGGGCGATGTTAAAAAAAAAAAAGATAGTGAGAGAGAAATTGAATTCAGCTCTGTGTAGCTTCAATTTTCATTCATTACTATGCACCATCTATTCTTCATACCTTCTCTTCTTCATATTTCTCTTTGTGTATATATTTTTTTTAAATTTTATTTTTTTTAAACAAGAACACGTCACTTTTCTATTCTTCTCTCTTTATTAATATCAGTATAAATAGAACAAGATAGTCACATATAGTTTTTGGCTTCTCAGTGTAGTTTTGAACTATTTGCTTCTCATTAAGAAGTTATTATACGTCTAAATAGAGCATTCAGACCGAGAAAATCAGTAGTAGGCTAATTTTGAAGCTCAGGTGGATAAAACTGAAAACTATTTTTTTAAATATATATATATATATATATATATATATATATATATATATATATATATATATATATATATATATATATATATAACTACTGTTGCATCACATACTACATAACTTGTAAAACTTTGTATTGCTGAAGCAAGCGATTCTCACTCATTCTTCTAATTTGAACCACAAACTATAGGGATAAGTTTACAATTTTAAAAAAATCATTTTGTTCTATAAAAATCGTAGTGTATTTTAATAAATTTTCATGTAAATAGGGAGTATTAAAATGAGTTTAAATATGTTTTCGCAGAAGCTTAAGCGCAAATTGACAGCTATCAGATATAGAGTGTAAAACATCTATTGGCAGGGGCTGTATTTCCAATGTATGTGGTTCATTATTTCCGAATGTAGATTGTTAAAAGATCGTGTTTGATGTACTGTAACTAATGTGACGAAGACGTTAATTAATTCCTACTAGTAAACTTACGGATGAATTTGTCTAGTATTGCTCAAAGCGAAAACAAAGGAGAAAAATAATTACTGGATGAATTTAAGAGATTAGTGATAACTACAGTCTACAGGATATTACAAAAATTTTAGGATTAGATTTCTCACCTCAAAATAAGAAAAAAGTTCATATGGAAATATGGAATAAAAAAGAAAATTATGAAAAAGAATATACAATACAGCCTTGCTAAATAAAGGAGGTACGTCATTAAGTTATCAAACAAGAATGATCATTATTAGTTGCTATGAATTATCTCGTACAGACATTTAGAAAATTTAAGTCTTCCATCTGAGAAAAGGTCAATTCTATACGTAGTGTGAACCTTTTTACGATGGTTGAATTTACAACAGTTATACTTCTCGATCTAGGAGTGAAAAATAAATTTTGATATCTAAAATGTTGCCTCGATGTTTCGTTACTTTAAAATTAGTGCCCTTTGTTGCTTAAATGAATACACCAAATAGATTGTACTCTTAGTATAAAATGATAAATGATAAGGATATTTATGGTTTTGGTTGACTTTTAATGAGAATATTTACAATCGAATTTTGTTGGTAGTATAGAAAGACTATTGTGATTTTGAAGCATCTTTGATCTAGCCACTTTAAAGAAATGACTAAATGTTATACATACTGGAAAGAAAGGATGAGGGTCTATAAGGGCGTTTGTTGGATCTGAAAATCTCTAAAAAATGAAATGAGTACCACAACAATTCTAACCACAGGTGTCAAATATAGAACATACCTACGTAACGATGCAATAAATATTTGTTTCACGCTATTCATATTTACGTTTATTTTAGAGTTCCAAACTCGAATAGTTGGAGAATTTTTGCAAAAATTGCAGATTTTTCGTTAGTCTCGTATTTGTTAAACTATGAGCGCAACGTTGATACACTTTCTTATTTACGTAATATATTAAGCATGTAACAACACATAAAATATGTAAGTAACAAAGTGTATCACGATTGCGCTCATAGCAAAAACAAAGAAAAAGCATATCAGTAGGTAGTTGCTGCACTGACGTCATGTAGCAGAAGATTGCCTATGAATACTAAACGAAACCGCATTTGATCACACGAAAGTGCATTTGTGAGAGAAAAAAGGTCCATGCAGTGATTATAGAATAGAAAGCATTGTAGTAACTTTATGCGAAGTTGTAGAGATGTGTGTATGGTACCAAATATTGAAGAGTCAAGGGAAACCTATTCTAAATTACCACATTTCTTGCAAAGCAAGAAACAGCATACCACAAATGAATCGAATGAGTCACAACTGGTTACATGTATTAGATGAGTGATCGAAGCTGTCAATGGTTTAATCAAACGATGCAAAGCTCTAGGACAAGTAATGCCGAACACAGAGATACTCATCATCGGCGAGTTTGTTCGAATTATTTGTGTTATGTATAATGCTTTTCGACCTTCTCGTATCTCAAGTGATACGGAAGACGAGATCATCACCGAACGAATTTTAAACTTGGAACACAAATAGAATCCGAAAACTGGGAAAACGTTAGAGTAGTACTTGGCACAAGATGTCTGCTGACACTTCAATGACTTTTCCAAGACTGACCATTCAGGAGTTGCGCGACATGACGCTTGGGGTATCAAATTAAGCAAGCCAAGTTTTATACAGAGAAAGATTTGAATGAATTGGGTCTTTCTTTATGAACTATTTGTTCACAAAGAGAGATAGATGATATTGTTCGTGTCCAACTACAATCACATCACACGTCTTTCAAAATATACAACGCATGAATTCAGTACCACAATGGTGTTTCACCTCCAATTCGTGGCTGGTATTGCGAATGCAAGATTGATGCACGGGTGGTTGGGTGTTGTGCACATATAGCGTTGTATTATGGTATTTGGGCTATCAAAGATATTTACAAGCACCAGGTCTTCTTTACTTCCACAAGCTTCCTACGTATATCATGAATGCTGACGTTTCTCATTGGTCTGAAAGTGGAGAAAGCTGTGAAGACGGCTCGGACTACTTACTGCATAGGTTTTCACATAGTTAATTTGGTTATTGTACAAACCACAGCGATTTTTTACATTTTTCTGATTTGTTGCATTAAGAATGTTTCAGTGTATCCAGCCAGGTTATTATAAACTTTTGGCTGTAATTTGTGTATATTTTTTTATACTAACGATCCTACTTTATAAATACACAACTCATAATATTTAACTCCTTAGAGCCACAAAATTCCCTTATGGACCCTCATCCTTAGTATTTACATAAATTATACTGGGTGAGTTTTTTCAAACTCACGGATTTCATGTCGCTCTAGAATTTCTAACTGAAGTCCGATTTTCATGTGGTTTCTAGCAAATGATCAAGGAAGGATGGGAAATTTATGGAACCATGTTTATGGGTCTAAATTCATCCTGGGTAATATGCTTCAAGAAAAAGCAGCTAATATTCGCCAGTGTACCTTATAATTCGAATGAGGTGCGGTACGGTGTGATTTGAATTTTCTTCGTTAAATGGCAACCTCGCCAAGGTCAGTAAGAAACAGGAAACTGGGCCGTTGTATCCGGAATTACGCTGTACAGTTCAGTGCTACGTGAGTATGATCAGGACACATTGAGAATAGTGTACTCTTTGGAGCAACATGACTTTATCGATTAAAGGTCTTTTGGAGAACTGCATTTGTTGTTGCTACACATAGGACATTTAGAAACAAATGTACCTCATGTTCTGCCCCAGACAGGAACATGATATGGTCGCTAGTGAATAAATCGGAAGAAACAGGATCGCTTCTGAGTGAGACAGAGAAGGATCCGATCCCGTAGATGAGTGTTGTGGAAGATATCAGTTATCTACTCCTTAGTTTGCCCAAGAAATATCTCCATCGTTTGTCCCAAGAAACCGGCTATAGCTATTTGAGATTTAACTTATGGGTGTTACCACTAACACTTAATTTGTATTCTCACTTTCACTTAATTTTTATACTGCAATTTGACTTCAAAAATTCAAACCCTCATTGCAATTGTAAGGTTCACTGGCGACATCTTGCTGTTTTTCTTGAGGTGTGGTCGATACCACCCCGGATGAATTTATAAACATGTGCCAATAAATTTTCCCTTCTTCCTTGTTCATTTGCCACAAATCGCATGAAAATCGGACTTCATTTAGAAATTCTATACCCAAATGAATTCTGTGAGTTAAAAAAAAAAAAAAATCACCCGGTACAAGATTAACCTGAAGCTTACGGAAACTGAAATCAATTATGGTATATGAGACTGTCTACGGAAGGCCTCCGCATTATTAAACTTCTTGTTTCATGTCTTAAAATTACAATGAAATGTTTACACTTACAAAGTGATGGATATTGATCCTCGACTTCTGAATACCATTTTTCTCAGTTTCTGTGTATGTCTTACCGACGTCATTTAGGCAAGACTAAAGTGACCAGTATCCAAAGAGACCTAAATCACTAGAATGACCAGAAATTCTTCGAATGCTTAGAATGATCATTGTTTAATTTGAAGGCAGTCTATATAATTTTCTATTTACGTTTTCACCTATGTGTCTTCCTGCTTTCATTTTATATATATTACTTTCCTTCTTGTTTGTTGGTCTTCGTTTTTCTAGAAAGTGAGTTTGGCTTTTTTTCTTTTTAGAAATTAACTAAATACTTTTCTTTCTTTTACTAAAATATTTCAAATTTATAAAATTTAATATACATAAGTTAAATATATAACATATCAGTGTATAAAATGTAATGTATTGTAATGACATTGAAATATCAATTTTATTAGTCAATAGGTATACATTCAATGAAACAAATATCGAATGCACAACACTTCTTTCTCTTACGTGACTGAAGTAGAATAAGGAATGTAGAAACGAGACCGATAGGTAACTCGTTGTATTTGGTTTAAATTTTATGTAATGGATCTCAATATTTGTTGTCAATTGATTGTATATCTCCCTTAAAATCCGGATTCAAGATTGCTGAAGTATGCTCAAACGTGCTGCTTAACAAACAGGGTTAAATACAATTTAATGATTAAAGACGGTTGTGAGAAACATGTTAGTGTTTCTTACAACAAAACCTAAGGTTCTGTTTGCTGAATTGTTAACATTAACAATATGATTACTAAATGTTAGTTTACTCTTAAATATTACACCAAGATCTTTCATCACTTTATCCGTCTGAGGACGTGTGTTATTAATTTTGTACATACAACTAGTCAATTTATTTTCGTATTGAAAGTTCCATTTTTTACACTTATTTCCTTTAAGTTGTATACAGCAAAAAATGAAGTGTTAAAACAACACAAAATGACTACCACTTTACCGTGTTACTTGTGTGTCAATTCAACACCAACCACATCGCCTTCAGAACATATCAGAAATACTTCGTTACTGCTTGTGAGCTTTTGCATTATTTTTTATTGTTTGGTACGAGCAAAGCTTTGCGAAATATATTTCGCATTTATGTCAAGTACGGTAACTAATAACATTTTATGTTCTCTGTAATCGGCCACAATAATATTGTTGTAAACCTGTGATCCATCTGAAAACAGTTACACAGATAGCAGTGCTTTCATCTGTTTTCTTTATCTGTTATTCTTGTATCTTAGTTCGTATGAACAGAAGATGGCAGAATTGTTGCCTATGTAACTGTTGTCAGATGATTCACAGATTTACAACAATATTATTGTGACCGATTACAGAAAACATAGAACATTATTCGTTACTTGGCATAAGTGCCAAATATATTTCACAAAGCTTTGCTCATATTAAACGATAAATACCAATGCAAATTCTCCCAGGTAGTAACGTTTTATTTTTGATATTCTCGGAAGGCGATATGCTTGGTGCTGAATTAACACACAAGTAACACGCTAAAGTGGTAGTCATTTTGTGTTGTTTCAACACCTCATTTTTTACAGTGTAGTTTACTTTTTCATATAAAACACTAATTTTATTCAATATTTCTGCAATCTTTTAATATCTTCTATAGTTAAAATTGATCTATATATTTTTAGATCATTTGCTGATAGCAAACAATTGGAATTACTTACCATTTCAGGAAAATCATTAATTAAAAATTAGTTTAATAAAGAACCAAGATTAGAAGTCTGATGAATATCAGATAAACTTGCCAATTTAAAAGAGATTTCTTTTTAAATTAACGCATAGTTATCTAATTTGTCAAATACCTTAGTGAAGTCCATATTTATATTACATTAATTTGTTCCTTCCTTTCAAAACATCCGAAGTAAATTCTAATAAGTTTAGGTATTATTGATTTATTTGGCATAAAACTATTGTTTTGGTGAAATGCAAATTCTCATATAAACAACTTGTCATATGATATATATTCATATATATCTTGTGCATTGAATAAATGATAGAAATAGACCTATAGGTAATTATAACACCTGATATTAATATGGGAAATATTTTGGTTTCTTCCCATTTTAGGGGGAAACTATTAGTCTTCAAAGACAAGTTGATTGTAAATTTAATTTGTTGTCATAAGACAAATAAATTCTATATTCGCGTGCTTTAATAATGTATGAAAGAATTCCATTTTGGGCCCCAGAGATTATTTGAACTTTAGGCTTTTAATGATAGCAATCTTAACCTCTCTTGATCCGACATAATCAAAATGTAGTATTTAAGCTTATGATGAATATTCCAAACTTCGGTGAAAATATCATTGAGTTTGCAGGTGCACATACATTGATTTACTATAAAAGAAAGAAAAATGTTTGGTGAAACCATTTGCAATAACCCCTGAGATAATTTCTCATTAGTCAAAGTACACACTTGATTTCTTATAGAGTATTGTTGTTTAGCACTAACAAATGACCAAAAATGCTTAATATTATGTATCATTAACATTAATTTTGAGTTGTTCAATATAACAACCGTAAGCTCTACGTATAAGTCCTTCTAGATCCGACCTCAAGTTCCTGAATTTTTTATTACAGTACTTGTAGAATTTGCGCTTTTTAGCGCATTTTTTCTTGATTTTAATTGTTTGAATTATTTCCCTGATAAACCACACTGGAAATTTAGGTTTTCCAAGCCTCATACATTTTATATTGTAAATCCGAGATTTTGGATAAATTCAATGGATTGCTCAAGATTATGTCTGTTTCTTCTGGTCTGTTAAAGGATGCCTGTAGTACCGAGGGATAAATATAATTTGTATTATTTTTCACTCTTTTAAGAACTGAAATAATTTATGAAATAGCTGCAACAGTTGTAACTAAGTGTGCAAACAAATGAATAAATAATAATAAAAAAGAAAGAAGTTTACAAACTGTGTACCTGTGTATGAACAAAACAAGCTCTTGTTGCTACATTAATTAAAAAGTGGATGATATAACTTCAAATATAGCGTAAGTCATTTGTTATTTGCTTTCATTTTTTAATGAAAGATATTACACGAAGGAAACTCTTGACCGTTCATTTCATACATAGTATAATAACAAAGTCGAGCGGCCATTTTTTATTGGGTCCTAAACTGCCAGGTTTCCTCAGAGGAAAATTATTGAATGTTTCTTACAGCGTTTTTATATCCATTTCCCTACATACGGCTGGATAATAAAAAGAAAATGAGCTACCCACAGCTTTGTTCAATATTATATACGTGTATATATACGTACAGTATATAAAAGATACCGAATATAAAGTGAAAAGAAAGGCAAGCCCCGTTTCTTATATAGCTCTTTTCCCTTGATAGGTAACTGTTTACAACGTACACATATATTAGAATTTATGTTCTGCAAAATTTGTAACAATTTTGTTGCTTTAGATGTGATATTGCTCTTGAGTCATACTTTCGATGGGCACTTTTGTGGCTTAAAAGTTAACTTTTTAACTTTTGAAGCGAAAGACCTGGGTTTGTTACCCAGTTTAAGCTCCTGTGGTTCAGATCTCAGTATAGACTGAAGATACAGTGTCTCATAAAACCATACAGTTAAAAGGATACCAATGTTGGTAGTCATTAGTTTCGAGCCCTGATGCCAACCAATATACAAACTCAAATAGTGATTATTAGGATTCATCGTTAATAGTGGATTTCAATGCCTTGCTGTTT
Organism: Thermobia domestica; assembly: GCF_964235325.1. Classification (NCBI taxonomy): domain Eukaryota; kingdom Metazoa; phylum Arthropoda; class Insecta; order Zygentoma; family Lepismatidae; genus Thermobia; species Thermobia domestica. The sequence continues at coordinate 179,020,399 of NC_137465.1, read as the reverse complement.
CATAGAGACTAGAAATATAAATGCCTCCCCTATTAGGACCTACATGTTACCTGAAATCACGAAAATATTACCTGGTTAATCACAAAATACACGAGAAGAGGAAAAAAATCGTGACTAGAAACGTACGAGAGGGGCTTCGGTGGCTCAGTGGTAGAGTGTTCACCTCTGGTGCACGGGATCCCAGGTTCTATCCCCGCTCCCGCTAAGTGAACTTTGTGGTGGACAAACACTGCGTACGTGGGTTTTCTCGGAGTTCTCCCCTTTCTTCACGCTTTCTTCGTTCCATCATTTCATTCATTTCTCATCATCACCGTCTCCTTTAGCCTAGCCGGCATAATCGTGGTACGTAAAACTTAAAGATTTTCTTTCAAACGTACGAGACGATATTTCATGGGTACTCTTGTTAATGGAAACTTTCTGACACGAGGGATACTTTCACGATAACTGTTCGAGATGAGACAGGCTCAACCCTTTGTCTCTTAGGAAACCGTATTTAACACTTTTAGACCTTATTTTTCTCAATCGCTAGAAAAAATACATGTTACAACATGTCCATTCCAATGGATAAATGGACTCAATGAGTGTGAATTCTTACATCTTAAACCAATATTGATCGTCAACAAAACACAGTGTTTTGCAAATTCAGTACCGGTACTTCAGTTTGGAGAAAAGGGTATGTAAGGTTGGTATTTTCCCCTTAAATGTTTTATTTTATTGTTTAGCAGTGTTTCTGAAAAAGTTTACCAAATTGACATATATATTATCACATTCGTTGTGCGTTCTTCAAATTTTTTATCCCTTCCCCTCAAATATTTTCAAGGATGCTATAAATAGAGGAACGGCCCATATGTATCTTCATCCTATTAAATCGATGAAGCCAAAAATCAACCGAGCATCGACACGTCTGATTGGCTACTCTCCTTTCTGCCATCGTCTGATTGGCTACTTTCGTTTCCGCCGTGATTGTTGGCTCAAAACATTGCGATGCTATTGGGCGGAGTGGGCAGAGTAGGGGTGGTGAAACTGTGACGTATGGCTTCAAGATTTTGTTGTAAGGGCAGATCCTCTATTCTATTAGATCCTTGAATATTTTCATAAAACACTGTTTAGAATATTTTTGGGACGTACTTATTTGAATATATTGTGAACACCACCTAAAATCTAATACACGCTCCCAAATTAATACGAATCAGAAATATTTCGTATCATTAATGGATCTAAAATGGAATCCAAAGTTCCTAAAAAAAAAAAAAAAGAAAAGAAAAGAAAAGAAAAGAAAAGAAAAGAAAAGAAAAGAAAAGATAGAAAGAAAAATTAACCAAACTACATAAACCAACTCAAATATAAGTTATTCAGTTGTTATAAATAATGATTATATGATACAGAAATAAGAATTTTACTTGCTGTTTTAAAACTTACAATACATCCAACAAGTGTAAGTCCAATGAACAAGAAAAAATATGTTTAGCTTCTGATTTTATAGTAGAGACCATTGTTCATCATAATACTTAGAATAAAATAATTCGATTTTTAACAAAAATTTTGACACTGATAATATAGTTGTAATTTTAAAGTGTATACAATCTGTATAATCTTTAACATGTTGGTGATGTAAATCTGATAGGAGATGATAAGAGAACAATTGAAAGAAATGCAGAAGCCTTATTCAAGGCTTACAGGAACATTGATTTAGAGCAAACGAAAAGAAAACAAAATACATGGAAGTTCACCGAAATCTTAATAGTGCAAATTATGGATGTGTTGAAATATCAAATAACACTTTCGACAAACTGGATATTTTCAAATATCTAGGATCAATATGAACAGATCAAAACCATATTCACAAATATATTCAATGTCGATTAAAAGCAGGAAATTTGTGTTATTATTCTGTTCAAAATATTTTATCGTCACGAATTCTGCCGAGGATGTAGCTTAACATATGTAAAACGATAATCATGTCTGTTGTTCTGTATGGCTGAGGAAAGAACGTAGACTGAAAGTATTTGAGAACGAATATTCGGACCCAAGATAAATGGGAATGGGGAATGGCGTAAACTTCATAACGAAGAACTGCATAATTTATACGGTTTACCAAATATTGTTATTGTTATCAAGTTTAGGAGGCTCAGAAACTATTTCAAAGTTTCTAACTGGAAATTCAATAAAAAAAAAACGTCCATTAGGAAGACATAGACGCAGATGGGAAGACAATATTAAGATTGATCTCGCAGAGATAGGAATACAAAGTAGAATCTGGATCCAGTTGGCTAAGGACAGAGATCATTGGAGATTTTTGTGGACACGACATTAAACCTTTGGGTTCCATAGACCATAGAGTTCGTTAGTTAGTTAGTTAATATAATCTTTAACATCAATATTTCAATAAGTTTGTTTGTGTAGCTACTTTCTCAGTAGTGAAGACTTTAAAGAAAATTAAAATGAAAGAAAAAGTTTTTCCATTAATTGCGAAACAACAAGCAAAACACGAAAGAAAGTAACACTTCAAGACGGTAATTAACGTAAAGATCTAATTTAAAAAGGTTTGGTAACAAAATATGAAAAGATATATAATTTTATTACAATGTTAAATATAGTTTTTGTTCTCATTAGGGAAGCGACCAACGTTTTTAGCACAAAGAAAAACAAAATTGTCAAACATTGAAAAAACTCTCTGTTGTTTGTTTTGTTTATGACAGAATGTAACAATTTTAATGCACATTTTATTAAGGTTACATTTGCATGTATCGGGTGTTCTAGACCACTCATATACTCTGGAAATCTGAATAAGTAAATTAAACCAAATTTTGAAAACAGTATTTCAGGAGCTCTATCGAATCGTACTGTTTTCAGCTTTAGGTTTATACCGGAAATACGTTATTCAGGTTGGAAGTTAAACTTTTTTAAATTTTTGGATTCAGTATAACGTATTAAAATACCCTGGCACACGGAGAAGAAAAACGTAGTGTTTTGGCGTACTTAAAATGTACCTTACATGTGTAAATCCTGTAGTTTTTGGACTTAACATATGATCATGTGTAACATCCTGAAGCATACGTGTACCTGAAAACGTATATTTTATAATACTTTCCGTATAAGTGTTCCAACTTTACGTACTTTCCGTATGGAAGAAAGAACTGTTTGTATTCGATAAGGACCTCATATACAGATAGACTGTATGTAACATATAGCTGAGGTATGTAACATATGTATATATATATGTAATATACGGAAGACTGTTAGATGTTAAACATTTTGCAGCGGTATGATGTAACATCTAAGTGGAGAAAGGGTAGTACACATGTAGCATATGGATGAAGTATGCTTCGTACAGATTTCCGTAGTAAAAATAAGGATTCCATATATTTGTGCAATATACCGCTGTTTGGATAACGGATTTCTCTCAGGGCAGGTCAGTGGTTCAACATAGGCATATATTTGATTTGATTTGATACTTTTGAATAGTCTCCCGTTCAGCAGCGATACTATATGAGACGTGGACCTACAGCTTAACGTGGGGTCGGAACCTCATACACTCCTGCTGGGAATTGAACCCGGGTCTCCCACGCCACAGGCGTCCACGCAAAACGATTAGCCACGAGGAAGCTCTATACGGCATGTGATCAAAAGTATCCGGACACCCCCAAAAACATACGTTTTTCATATTAGGTGCATTGTGCTGCCACTTACTGCCCGGTACTCATTATCAGCTACCTCAGTAGTCATTAGACATCGTGAGAAAGCAGAATGGAGCGCTCCGCTGAACTTACGAACTTCGAACGTGGTCAGGTGATTGGGTGTCATTTGTGTCAGAAGTCTGTACGCTAGATTTCCACACTCCTAATCATCCCTAGGCCCACTGTGTATGCTGGGGTAGTGAAGTTGAAACGTGAAGGGAGACGTTCAGTAAAAAGCATACAGGCCGACCTCGTCTGTTGGCTAACAGAGACCGTCGACAGTTGAAGAGGGTCGTAAAGTGTAATAGCCAGACACCTATCCAGACCATCACACAGGAATTCCAAACTGCATCAGGATCCACTCCTAGTGCTATGACAGTTAGGCGTGAGGTGAGAAAACTTGGATTTCATGGTCGAACGGCTGCGCATAAGCCACACATCGCGCAGGTAAATGCCAAACGACGCCTCACTTGGTGTAAGGAGCGTAAACATTTGACGATTGAACAGTGGAAAAACGTTGTGTGGAGTGATGAATCACGGTACACAATGTGGCAATCCGATGGCAGGGTGTGGGTATGGCAAGTGCCCGGTGAACGTCATCTGTCAGCGTGTGTAGTACCAACAGTAAAATTCTGAGGTGGTGGTGTTATGGTGTGGTCGCGTTTTTCTTGGAGGGGACTTGCACCCCTTGTTGTTTTGCGTGGCACTCTCACAGTGCAGGCCTACATTGATGTTTTAAGCACCTTCTTGCTTCCCACTGTTAAAAAGCAATTCGGGGATGGCGATTGCATCTTTCAACATGATCGAGCACCTGTTCATACTGCACGGCCTGTGGCGGAGTGGTTACTCAACCATAACATCCCTGTAATGAACTGGCCTGCACAGAGTCCTGACTTGAATCCTATAGAACACCTTTGGGTTGTTTTGGAACTCCGACTTCGTGTCAGGCCTCACCGACCTACATCGCTACCTCTTCCCAGTTCAGCACTCCGCGAAGAATGGGCTGCCATTCCCCAAGAAACCTTCCAGTACCTGATTGAAAGTATGCATGCGAGAATGGAAGCTGTCATCAAGGCTAAGGGTGGGCCAACACCATATTGAATTTCAGCATATACCGATGGAGGACGCCACGAACTTGTAAGTCATTTTCAGCCAGGTGTCCGAATACTTTTGATCACATAGTGTATATATATATATATATATATATATATATATATATATATATATATATATATATATATATATATATATTGTGTGTGTGTGTGTGTGTGTGTGTGTGTGTGTGTGTATGCAATAGGAACAGAAATGTAATAAGTAATAGATTTGATGGTTCAGTTTGCCTAGAAAAATAGCAAGAGTTTCTTTCGTAGGTTTGGAGTGTGGATGAATTGTAAGTGAAGCGCACTGAAAGAAAAAAATCTAGTTTTATTTCTCACCCGTAATACCCTGGGAACGAACGAGTTTGCAACTAAGGGATTTAGTAGAAAAGAGAGCCTGCATATCCACGTTAGGGTGAATTGGTTGAAGGGAGCAGACAGAGGCATATAGGTCTTTTCCTATACGCGAGATCTATAAAGACCTTTATCCACTGAAAGACAGAAGAGGATATAAATGTATGGATGGACGGACAATCGATCTGCATTGTAAATTTCCATCGAGATAAAGAGAAAGAAAGATTTTCGTATCGTTTGTCTATCGCCGGAAGAAGCCAATGGGAAAGGATCTGCTTGAAGGATGTTAGTTCGACCACAAAAAACGAGTCAGATCTGTGTACATAGAAAAAGAAAGAAATTGATGAAGGCAGAGAGAGAGAGTAGAAACAGAAAATATAAAGTACGAAATGGAAATGAAATATAAAAAGTATCATGTTGAGCTTTGTAAATATTACAGCAATCCCTTTACCCATAAACGCGGTGTTTGCTGTAGTCTGGTAGCGTTAATATCCTCTTGGAAAGAAATCGATTTCCAGTTTAGTGGGTTCACAATGGAAACTTTATTTGTTGAGATTAAAAGAGAAATAGAATGCGACACTTAATAAACATTGAATTTTTCCTTTTGAATATATGGACTCTAGTAACTTCTCAATGATAAAAATAAGAGAGTATTAGGTTCTTTTTAGTTTTCATTTTAACATCCCATGATTATGATCCAAGGCTAAGGAAGACGGCGGTTATGATAATGAATGAAATGGTGGAATTAAAAACAGTACAAGAAAACGGGAAAACTAAGAAAACCCATTCACATTGTGTTTGTCCGCCACGAAACCCACTTAGCGCGAGCTGAAATCAAACCAGGGATCCCATACACCAGAAGTAACCGATCTACTACTCAGCCATAGTGGCCAAGAGTAACGTTAATGAGTTGAGTTGATTTTGAGTTTAACGTCCCGTTCAGCAGCGAGGCTATATGAGACGTGGACCTACTGATTAACGTGGAATCCGAACCACATAAGCTCCCGCCGGGAATCGAACCCGGGCCTCCCACGCCAAAGGCATATTTTCGTTAAGATACAATACAAAATTATAGATAGATACAGATATATGGATATATATATATATATATATATATATATATATATATATATATATATATATATATATATATATATATATATATATACCTTCGGATAAGTCTGGTCTGTCAAATTGGGGACAGGACATATCAGATGCTCAGACACCTTTTCTCGTTTCGTTTTCTTCACACTTTTTAATATATCAATTCCTCCATCACTCACTGTAATTTTTCTTGCAATTTTCCTTTAGACTGTATAGATAATAGCAGAACCTATAATTAAAGAACTTCATGTAGTTTCAAAGATCAATCTTTTCAAAGTTAAACCAAACATTGAATAACGTTTTAGTATCTTTTGTTGTTTATCTTATCCTAACTGTCATACACTTAATTAACAAATTTATATATTTCTTGTTGAACGAATATTATACATAAAAGTCGCATTAAAGCAGAAGACGACGAATTCATAAAAGGAATCATTAATTATTCTTCAGTCTTGTTCAAAGCACAATTAGTAAAATAAAAACATTTTAAAATTTCACCACAATCAACAGCACCATCAAGAAGATTGTAAAAGCTGCCACTCCTAGAACACACATCATTTTCCGACTTCTTTTCTGATGTTTCTCTGCTTTCTGCAGCTGCTGAAGTCCTTCTTGTACCTGCACTTGGACTTGTTCTATGTTGTAGTCTATTCGATCTAATACAGTTCCCGGTATTAGCCATGACTTCCAACAATGTATATTTATCCAAACTGGATTCAAAACATTCTTCATGAACATAGTCAAAGTGGTTGTCAGCCTCCTCGGATATGTCTCCTTCCGTCTTATTGTGTGTTATAGAAGAAAAATCTCGTCCAGTTCTTTACCAGGAGGTAATGTGCCTAAGATCGATGACACATTCCCGCGCTGGATGGCGATGCTGATACGTTGGAAAAGGAATGCAGTAGCTCGGGGGTCACCAGTTTTGATTGCTATTCGATGACCAACTTCATTAATTAAATTAAATCCTTCGTGACCCCAAGACCCACTGGTTTCTATTGCTACTGTTACAAACCAATATTTGTCCAATAGGTTTGAGTATTTTAGTCTTTTGTCTGATTCTCTGTGAGCGGCGACGAGACCTGCCTGAATTGAAGAATGGGGTAAGTTGGAAGGAGCAAACGTATCGGAACATGTGAAATCCCAGACTAGTGCTTTTCCATTTTTCCACGGTACCAAGGTCATGCCATCAGGCCTTTTACCATCAGAGCGGCAACAACCATTTGGTTCTTTTATTGAAGGAACTCCCGCTGAAACGAGGGCTCTACAAATAATGTCGTTTACAATATGATGTCGAGATTGTCTTCCCGCACTTTTTTTACATGAAAGGCCATGTAATCCTTTATTATCGACATATGCGTTGCAAGCAGGACAAAAGTGAGGCTCACAAATATTAGCACCTAAGCGCAGAGCTGTAGCAATACGAAAGCTCTCATTAGAAAGGTGTAGCCCGAGTGTGTGAGAAGGTAGGGCTTGAAGCCATGCTCCGTTTTTGGAGGAAGAGACAGCTAACAGCCTGGCTTTGTCATCTGGGTTATTAGTTGATGATAGGAGTGAAGATAAACGAAGCTTGACTATAGGTTCATCCCAAACAGACTGAACATGTCTTTTGTCGATAGGTGGGGGATCCATTCCAACCAGACTAGTCCATTTATCGGTGCATTCTTGTACATCTCGAATCGAGTCTAAGTCAACTTCCTGTTGAAGAAGAGATCCAATTAGTTCTCGTGAGCCATAGAATGATGCGAGGAAAGAAGGTATGGCGATATCCATGGCTCGACGAATCCCAAGGCCTCCATTCTCAACTGGTAAGGAAGCTTGTAACCATGAACTGTCTTTCAAAGAACAGTTTAGAATGGATTCCAGTCCTGTTCTAAGAGTGTGGTCGAATTTGTCAAGTAATTTATCATCCTGCCAAGAAGGGGAGCAACGGGAGGAAATACAGTAATCTTGGAAGTGAGAGTGAAGCTCGTAGTAAATAATAAGCGGAGTGTGCAGAAAGTTTTGATAATTGAGAAAAGAAGAATTCTAATTTTGATATCTTGTCCAATAAAATTTTGCTCCTTGATTCGGTAGAGATGGCAGCCCCTAAAAGTTCCGCATTGGTAGGTGATAAGAGTTTGATACCAGGTGCTACTTCGTTAAACTTTTCATAAAGGTCATGGACTTCATCAGCTCTGGCGCTCAGAAAACTCACTTCACATTTGGCAGAGTTAAGAAACAATCCAATAGATGAAGCTTCTAGACGAATTTTATTAAAAGCGCGTAGTACTACGTCGATATTTCCAGCTATGGTACCGTCATCCAAGTACCAGATATTTAAATCTGTGTTAATATCCTTAATAATGTGATGGATTGTTAGGGCGAACAGTGCTGGTCCAAGTGGGTCGCCTTGCTGTACTCCACGTTGTGAGTTAATTATGTTATCCCTTATAAAAAGATTGCTTGGTTCGGAGTAGCATTGGTAGATGTATGGATAGTACGTTGGAAAGTTAGTTTTAACAGACGTTTTAGTTCTAGAATTATATCAATTAACTTTTAAAATATCAAAAATCTCTTTTAGACTATAGTAGATTTTTTTAAAATCATGTTCAACGTCAAATTTTCCCTGACTGCTGTCAATTTCTAAGGTACAGGTAAGGAAAGGATTTTAAGTGCATCTTTAATTGTACCTTAATACGATTTATGGAAATTAATGTTGTAACGAAATATTTACATATTATTGTAGAAATATTTATATGTTATTAAGGATAATGGCCCATATAGTATGATATTATCTCCTATGGTCTGTATTGTATGGTATCATTCCTTCTTTTGTGGCAACACATGTATAAACTTGTTCTTTCTGGATAATTCTTGATATAGTATGTGAGGAAGTCATAGTGGATGAATGTTTAAAAAGCTTACAAAGAAGATTATTATAAAAATAATAAATTAAATGCAGAAAATCAGCGAAAAATACAGTAGTTCAAATAAATTCTATTATACTTGTATCATCATTTGAATATTTGGTATACGAATTAGTACCTTTGAAATATTTCTATAATTTTAAATATGACGAGCTTAGGGCTACAATATAACCTAAAACGTTATAATGTATATAATATTTATACAAAAAAATAAATATTACACTAGGAAATAAAAAGTTTGTGCTGTTCCACAGAATATACATGTTAAATCTTTTCTGCGTCTTCTTCAGTTGTTGGTGAGTACGGTGAAGGTGTCAATGATGTTATTCCAATTCTTGTCCAACATACTTATGTCTGGATTTAATTTTGATCCCCTTATTCCAGTGAAAAAAGGAGTAACACAAGTTACGATACTGCCTGACGAGATGAAGTCCGTCCGTCACAGTGTTGAATTCAGACATTTTCACCCGGGCGGGCATGTGAACTCCTCGGGGGGAGGGTTGTTTTTCTGTATTTTTGCAAGAAAGCAGCATATTTAACAATTCCATTCACATGCACATCTTACCTAATATTGAGACTAATTGCTGATAAATATTCAACGTGAGATTATAATTTTTAAAAAAATCTTTTAATTTTATCTACAACATTAAATAGACTGGCAAAAATATTTTAGACTAAACATTAACTGCTATTTACAGTAGCTATTTTTGTTATTATTTCCTATATTCAGTAGTACTGTTTGTTACTAATGTAGAAGTTTTTAAAAAGATTTAAATTAACTCACATATTTTTTGGCCTAAAACAAACATACATAGGAATATCTTAACAACAAGTTATCATTTTTTCTCACACTTCTGATTCTAAATCAAGCATATTAGCCTTGGTTTCTTCACTGCATACACATCAGTTTAGTTTACGAAATCTACAGTAGATTAGTGCCGTATCGTGGAAAATCAGCACTTGGGGCGAGAGTATACGACGGCATCCCCGTACATATGAGTGAGGTCGACAGACCAGCCGCGAAAAATGAGAAAATTTTAAAAAGTAAACCCTGCTCTTCCTTGATTTTAAGCACTTTTTATTACTTTTTTCCTTTCATTTTATATATGTGCACATGCCCACATGCCCACATGCCCTCAAATTCCTTCGTCGAAAAATTCGGCCGCCTGCGACTTCAACCACTTCGTTACCTCTTCTTGCAGCTGTTCGTCGTCATCAAAACGCTGCATAGCCAGCCACTTCTTCATTGCTGGGAATAGGTGGAAGTCGCTCGGTGCCAGGTCGGGACTGTACGGCGGATGAGGAAACAACTCCCACTGAAAAGATTCAAGAACTTCACGCGTGACATTTGCCGTGTGGGGCCGGGCGTTGTCGTGAATCAACAAGATCTTAGAGCTCAACATTCCTCTGCGCTTGTTTTGAATTGCTCTTCTGAGGTTTTGCAGAGTTTGGCAATACCTTTGAGCGTTTATTGTAGTGCCTCTTTCCAGGAAGTCCACCAAAATCACACCTTTTCTGTCCCAAAAAACAGTCGCCATCATCTTCCTTGCCGACATTGTTTGCATGCATTTCTTGGGTTTTTGGGGAGAACCTGTGTGCCCCCACTGCATTGATTGCAATTTCGTTTCACAGTTCACGTGTTTCACCCATGTTTCGTCACCAGTAACGATGCGATCGAGTAAAGAGTCACCATCCTTATTGTAGGCGTCCAAAAAGTGCAACGCTGCAGCCATTCGCTGATTTTTGTGGTCCTCTGTCAAGATTTTTGGAATCCATCTTGCACAAAACTTGTGGTAACCAAGCTTTTCGCTGATGATTTCGTGCAACAAACTTCGCGAAATTTGTGGAAAACTCAAAGAAAGTTCCGTTATTGTGAACTTTCGATTTTCACGGACTTTAACATCGACTTTTTCGACAAGTTCGGCAGTCACTTTGCTGGGTCTCCCACTTCGATCTTCGTCGTGAACATTGGTTCGGCCATTTTTAAATCTTATGACCCACTGTCGCACTCCACCTTCAGTGATAATGTTGTCCCCATACACTTCACACAGCTGCCGATAGATTTCTATCGGTTTACAGTTTTTTGCTGTCAGAAACCTTATTACTGCACGCACCTCGCAGCTCGCGGGATTTTCAATTAACGCAGACATTTCAAACCGTCACAGTATCTTAACGGAGCACAGCACGAACCTCTCACTAGCACGGCTAGATGCCGACTGAGCTGCGCAACGCTCTGACCCCAAGATGGCCGCGCTAGCCCCGCCCCTAGCGGACACAGACGAAAACGTAATCTACTTTCTGGATATCCCTCGTACTATTATATTGATAAATTCTATATAAATCTCTAACCCAGGAGGGATAACTGCTCCTCCCTGATCCCTCTGAATCTCACCCTTTAATTGACTTATTTTTAGCTAAAGAAAGGTGTGTTTACATTAACAATCGTCAAACACATTTACATCTGTTACTTCCGATGCGAGAAATGGGATTTAGGCGCTCTATTTCAAATAATACACAAACTGTACATTTTGAAGAACTGAAGTCTGCTGACATAAGAGATCATATGGAATGATCGAAAGATCTTCCCTATCTTTCCTTTCCTATCTCAACCTGTGCTAGTGCTACCTACTAATATACAATATAGGGAAAGAGTATAGTACCTACTAAAATACAAACCTTTCTTCAACAGTTAACAATTTCATGTTCTGCCAAACTCGGTCATAGCGTTAAGAAATACAGGTTTTATTGACTATTTCATATTCTATCTTAGATGTTACATGTTTAATATTTATATAGAATTGGTCTGCGTCATTTATATGTATATTGAGAAATTGGATTTCGTCTGCATGTGCACGGAAAGAAAAACAAATAATTGGATGAAGTAATTTCTACATTTTGTGACTGAAATTTTGGAAGTTTCTCCGGGGGGGGGGGATAAATTTTCTTCGGGGGGAAGATTCCCCCGGGCTACCCACTGAATTCATCCCTGGTCCCTCATTGCTTTTACATGAACGATATTTGCACATTGCTCACACAATGGAACAAAAGTTTGAACATGTATGATAACTTCTTCTAAAGCACGAATACTGTGACATATTTAACATGGATGCTTTCATATATATTTCGTACTAGCAGCATATCCGTTCTTCGCACGGGGATAATAATTTCATTTTGGAAATAAAGGACTGAATTTGAATTTAAACTGCATCAGAAGTGCCACTGTTCGTCTCCGAATGGATCCGATACTAATATCGGTCATTTTTGATCATTTTTTTAATATTGTCCCTTTCCTCCTACAACTTGTGGAGGAAACGGGGATTTAAACGGGATCTGAAGAGTCATTGTTCATCTCAGCGAACCAGAAAACAATGGATTCGACACTAATGTCGGTCATTTTTGATCACTTTTAAATATTTTGCCCTCCTCCTCCCCTAAGTTGCACCGTAAAAGTGAAATAATAATAACCATCTCAGGCTCGAACTTTATCTTTGTTAAAAATTTGATCGACATCAGTCAGGTGGTTCAAGAGTTATGGAGTCACAAACATAGTCACTTTCATTTTTACATGTATAGATAAATGGTATTTATAATGAATACCATTAGTACTTTATAGATTTTATCTGCGAACGACTTTCAGTTACGTCGCACGTAAATTATAGCTTAGAAGAGCATAGTGAGAATGTTTTCAGTTTATTGATAATACTGTTCTTCAAGCGGTTTACATTATACTTTAATACATTCTTAAGTACTGTGAAGGATACTTTGATTTGGTTTCGCCACATCGTATAGCTTAAGAGACCCCATTATGGAGAAATTAAAATACCACTAATTTTACAATACTTATGTGATATCTTCAAATAGACAAAAGATAATCGAAAAGTGGAACAAAAGCTCGCTAGACAATATCATTTTATGTGAGATACTGTTATCAGGACTCACTTATCTGCTTTTGATTTCCAGCCACTTAGAAAATCAGCATTTATTTTCGCCCTTCTAAATGGCTGCAAACGGAAAGCTACTAGGTGACTCGTGATAAAGTTATCACACGCAAAATAATATTGCCTAGCGCACTCTTGTTCCATATTTCGATTATCATTTATCTATTTGTAGATATCACACAATTACTGTAAAATTAGCAGTATTTTAATTTTGCAGTGATTAGGACTCATAATAGTCTGCGTGACTCATCCTACAGATATTGAAATAATATTTTTAAAATATACTTGAAATAACATTTTAAAACAAGCTTAATTTTTAGCCATAGAGATCTTCATCATTGTATTACCATTTTCTGGATTCTAGCAACTGGTACTACGTAAAGTGTTTTTCCTTACTACTGTGAATTTCTCTTTCCAGTCTTCCATTTCTACTTTTCTGGAGGGAATTGTTTTCCGTTGACGGACGTCAACAGCTTTCAGCGAAAGGCGAAAGAAAGCAACCACTTAATGAAAGATGAGAGGAGGTGAAGTTGTTTTGGTTTAGTAGCAGAAGAAAAAGAAAGGAAAAGATAAAAATAAGGAAAAAGAATACTAGAAGAGTAGGGCAAATGCACGCTCAAAAGTAAAGAAAAAACCTGGAAAAAGTAATCGATTAGAATTGATCCATGTTCGACTTCAGAAACCTGCTTCTTTTCTCAGAACTAAAGAATCTTAGGAGGGATAAAAAAAAAGAAAGAAAGAAGTAAGTAAACAGTTAAAGAGCAAAACTCTCTACTAAGGAATATAAGCAAAGAAAAAAAAAATAGGGAGAAAAAGAGGACAAAACAACAAATTGTTCCTCTCCCTTTGAGAGCACTTGCATCAAAGAAACACCATTTTCAAACCATAAACATGGCTACCAAATCAGTCTAAATATTTTGTTTCTAAAGCCAAAAAGGGGAAAATAGTGTGTAACAAAATATAAACATTTGAAACTATATAAAGAAAAAGTAAACATATATGTGTGTGCGTTATTGAGGAAAAAATGTTTGAGTTCTTAGCTTTCGGAACTGTAAACTAAAGGTTTTTGATAACACTTCCTCGTGAACATATTTTTAAATAGATAACGTTCCCTCTCGCATCTTCTTTCCTTTACTGTTATGTTCAGTGTCGGACTGGGCCTCACGGATCCCCGGCTGGAAGAGCAGTTTAGGAGCCCCACGGTAGGAGTAGCATACATCCAGTAAAGTAAGTTACGGAATCGTCCCTTTCTCAGAGTTCTATTTCGGTGTCTCAAAAACGTTTGCCGAAACGCTAAAATGTTCCGTGTTCTGTTTATGGAATACAAACTTCAGAATCAATAGTTGTTTATGGGGTCAGTCAACAAAAAAACTAACACGATAGCTCATTGTTTCTCCTACAAAGTCATTTAATTTCTACTACTTTCAAGTGATGGACAGAGAATAACTATTTTTGTTCGACAAATTTAGCGCTTAGTAGTAGTAGCAAGATAAATAACCGAAATATTTATTTTACATAAAAATCCTTAAATATATATTTACATGTGCAATGTGCAAAATGTATAATTATCCTAATCCTACTGATAACATAAATTCATTACTGTAATGTAGAAAAAGTACCCCGTTCTGTTTGCTCTATTGTAAATTCAGGCTATAATGATCATCATAATTGAACGAAAAATGACGGATGTGCCATATTTTCTAAATCCTGTTTCTACTGTACATCATAGTAACCTTCGGAAAGGAGCCCGTAAGGTATTAGGGACCTTCTGAGCGTAATAAGATCTACAAATATCTTTCTGGTGTCTGTGGGAATACTCTATGACGTACATCTGATCTAGGTCCTAATTTCGTGGTTCCTTTTATTATGCTGTAGATATTTACATAGGGATTAAAATTTAATAGGCGTATATAAAAAGAAAACGAAGTTCAGGGTGGGGCCCCGGCTGGTATTTCAGCCCTCTGGCCCTGGTCAGTCCGAGACTGGTTGTGTTACATATCTTAGACCTCACAGACAATTTTGATTGATTTTTTTTTTATCCACTATCACATTCATTGGTTCGAAATCTAAACTAGTAGATAACGTATAATTATTTTTTAAAAAATCCTTCATATTACTTTTATTTTACGTATAACAGGAAAGGTTTCAAAAGCGGTACACAATAATATTTCACAAGCTAGTATAGTAGGGCAAGTCCAAGGTTTGATAAAGATCGAATATTGTTTGGTTGAACTCTCATGACATATATATATATATATATATATATATATATATATATATATATATATATATATATGATGGACTGTATCACACAAACGCTGGTTCGTTCTTTAATAATTCGGTTTAATAATATTGTTAATATTTCTTACAATTCCCGAGTTAAACTAAAATGCACATTGAACACAACGATGAGGCAGCTATAGGCTACGAGCTCACTCACACACACTGCTGCTATACACAGTTTCAACAAGCAACTACCCTTTCTTCTTCTTCTTCTACAGCTAACAAGTTACATTGAACAAACATCTTTAAACAAAACTAAACAATTTAAATAAACAAGTTAGGACTAAACATAGCCCCCACCCTTGAACGATCTAGTTCAAGATACACACAAAAATGAATTAGTAATATTTGAAAGAACTGTAAAAATTGAAACAATATGTAAATGGAAAAGTTCTGTTACTGTAAGTGGACCTGTATGCTTCTTTCCTTGCGACACACGACAATTATTAATAAAGCGCTTACAATATGCAACAGGTCTGGACTGTTGGATGCCCATTTTCTCAGTTCAAAACCTCCTTTCTGCAATAATGCACTGAGTTGTTCTTGTAACTGATTTGCTTCACTAACTGAGTTGGCACCACTGATTAAGTCATCAACAAAAAAGTCTTGCATTACTACAGCCGCTGCACGAGGAATTGATTCTTCTTCATATTTCGCTAATTGTTGCAAACTTTTTACCGCTAAATATGGTGCTGAAGCTGTACCATAAGTTACCGTTACAAGCCTGTAATCTTTGATCGGAAGATTAGGTTTTTCACGCCACACAATTCGCTGGAAGTCTGTATGTTCTGGTTGGATTCTCACCTGTCTATACATTTTCTCAATATCAGCTATCCACATTATGTTGTCTAAAACGCACAAGTAATGGAATTAAGTCACACTGCAACCTAGGTCCGACAAGTAACTTATCATTCAATGACACATTAGATGAAGTTTTACAACTACCATCAAAAACTACTCTCAGTTTTGTCGTAGAACTGGAATCTTTTAGCACTGCATGATGTGGTAAATAACACACTTCACTGTTTGGTTTCAGTATTTCACTTTCTGGAATAATCTCCATATGCCCAAGTACCTCATACTCGTGCATAAAATATACATATAATTGACGCATTTTAGGCCTCTTCTTCAAACGACTTTCTACTTGCTTAAGGCGTTTAATTGCCACTTCACGTGACTCACCAAGTCTTGCACTGTTGTTGCGAAACGGTAACTGCACATGAAACCTACCTGTCTCATCTCTTTGATGGGTCTTCTCGAAATAAATTTCACACTGCTTTTCTTCTGACGACATTATATTTTGTGTAGGAATATCTTCCAATTCCCAAAACTGTTGCAAAATTCTTTCACTGTTGCACTGGATATGATATGTTGACGCTGTGAATTCTTTACGTCGCATTTCGTAGTCGCCAATAGAACCAAACAACACCCATCCTAATTTGGTATTCACTGCTACGGGAGAACCATTAACACCATTACACACACCCGCCAATAGCAATTGAGGGTAAATATCTGCACCCAATAACAGATCAATTCTGTCAGGAACATTAAAATTCGGATCTGCTAATGTTAAGTTGTTAACATGCGACCACTGCTTGCTTTTATGAATATACCGTTTCGGTAGCATGCCTGTTACCTTTGGCAATACTAACGCTTCTATAGAAAATTCTGACTTAACATCATAACTTGATGTAAACACAATATTAACAACACCTTTTGCCCGAGCAACATTACTGGAACTCAGTCCCGAAACATGTACATACACAGGCTGTTTTTGTAAACCAAGCCGTTGTGAGCAGTTTTCTGACACAAAGCTTTTTTCACTGGCTGAATCTAACAAGGCTCTCACAGGTTGTAAATTACCATACGAATCCTTCACCATCACTACTGCAGTTTGTAGTAACACTGCATGTTGCACATTAGTTTCACTTGAAAAATGAGTCCCCACTGAAACACCTGAGTTCTGTTTATTTGGAAAATGAAGTAAAGTATGATGACGTTTGCCACACTCACGACACGATGCTGATTTGCAACTGGACAGTTTATGATGAGATTGTAAACAATTAAAGCATAATGCTTTGTTTTTCACTAACGAATGACGTTCATCAACTGACAGCGAAAGAAAGTCATCACATTTATGCAAAGGATGATTTTTGCTTTTGCACTGGCAACACGAAAATTGAGCTGAAGCATGATGCGCTATTGTTGATTTTTTATTACTCTTGTTTGGCTCACTGGGTGGGATTGATTTTGCATTGGAAGTGCTACTTGCTAATGCGCGACACCTATGATCTATGAATTTCACCAATTGGTCAAATGTTGGTAGTTCACTGTCTGACAATGAAAGTTCCCACTGTCTTTTTGTTTCACTGTCTAGTTTCTCTGTTATATGAAATATAAGCAAAGGATCCCATTCGTTTACTTTTATGTCCAACACTGATAACGATCGCACACACTCAACACTTGTATCCAACAACCGACGTAACGCGCCAGCTGATTCTTGCTGCACTTGACCTTGACTTACAAACCGCCGCAAGATAGACGTGACTAATTCTCGTTTATTTTGATACCTTAAATTTAACAGGTCCCAAGCTTCTTTATAGTTATCGTCAGTTATTTGTATAGATTGAATAAGTGTTGCTGCTTCACCTTGCAGACTAGCTTTTAAGTACTGAAGTTTTTGTGCACCCGTCAATTTTTCATTATTATGCACTGCTGCGATAAACAAATCACGAAACGAAAGCCAATCATTTAAGTTCCCGCTAAAGCATGGCAATTGCAATTTTGGAAGTCGAATTTCTGTTCTGTTTTTTTGACTATTCACATCACTAGAAGAAGCGTGAGATAATTTACCCTGCACTTCCACTAATTTCACGTTAAGCTTTGTAAGTCTATCTTCAATAGCAGCAAGCTCTTCTTCTTGCGCCAAATAAATTTCTTCTTCGGCACACAAGTTACTGGCTAGCAATAAAAGCTCATTTGTTTCACGTGACAGTTCACTCACTTTGTTTTTGTAGACTTGAACTACACTAATATCTTCCTGTTCTGTGATATTGTTTATGCAGTTTTCAGCACGAGTGACCTTACCTTTTAAAACACGCTTTCGGGAATTGTAAGCTTCCATTGTCGCCCACACAGTTTTTTCTTTCTTGTTAACACACAAGTCCTAGCACGTAGGTCACATAAAACACATAAACACGTATTAACATCTGGGTAGGAGGACCAAATCTTTATGATGGACTGTATCACACAAACGCTGGTTCGTTCTTTAATAATTCGGTTTAATAATATTGTTAATATTTCTTACAATTCCCGAGTTAAACTAAAATGCACATTGAACACAACGATGAGGCAGCTATAGGCTACGAGCTCACTCACACACACTGCTGCTATACACAGTTTCAACAAGCAACTACCCTTTCTTCTTCTTCTTCTACAGCTAGCAAGTTACATTGAACAAACATCTTTAAACAAAACTAAACAATTTAAATAAACAAGTTAGGACTAAACAATATATATATATATATATATATATATATATATATACACTGAGAAAAAAAGGACTAGGATTTCCGTGTGGATACATCGTATTTACGCGGGTGCGCTCCTTAAGTAATGCAATTTCATGTATAAAAGTACAGCAGGAGGGAACACCATGCCAGGTCTGGAGTTCGTTGTCGTCGCGTCGAATTATCCGTGACGTAATGAGTCACAAATGACGTAACGAAAAAGTTTAGCACAGCGTGTTAGTCTGGTGGTTACCTCCTGCTTTTCTGTCATTCATAAACTGTTTTTACGTGAGTTAACAACAGTCTGAAATGTTGAATTGTGGTCACCAACAGCTGAGAAGGACGGAACTGCATTACTGACAGTACGTTACCAACCTCATGTAGTGGAGGTACATACTGCTTTAAAGAAGTAACTCAATTTCAATTAGTGGTCACCACAAGTTAAGCAGGAATCAACTCCATTACTGGCAGGTTGGTACATCTTGCTGTACTGGTGTGTCCCCTAACTAGCATGGTGTAACTGAAGTAGTGAATGTGTGGGCCACCCGTATAGAAAGGGTGTTCCGCAAGTAAAAGCATGACGGCACAACATGCAGTACTGTGTTCCCAACACAGTACTGCATGTTGTGCCGTCCTGCTTTTCTAGCAGTCAATACCATGCATAGAATGTACGGACCAACAGATTTTACGTTGATTCAGCACGTACCTGCTGACTACATATAAGCGTAATGCAGGGTTGCATATCATGTAAAGTCAAGACTGAAGAGTTAATCTTGAAAATGATCTTCCTCCGATTAACACTTCAACTTTTACTTTACAGGTTTAGAATTCTACCCTGCACTACGAGTTACATAATCAACCGGTACGTGCTGCACCAACCAAAAATCTGTTCGTACTACAATGCAAAGGGTCCTTACATTCCTGCATGTTTGTGCTGTATCAATTGCCAATTTCCAACAAAGTACTTACCTTTACCATGGATCTAAGGATTTGTAGTTGGGTCTACGAAAACTTCCTTCTCCACATATTTACGTTGTATTGCCTTATACTTATCACATCTATGGATCAGCCCGTTAATACCATGACACAACTGTGGGACTTTCACTTTCAAAAACTTCATACATGGTCACTAATCTGTTTACCAAAGCATCCTTGTGGTATGAGTCCAGAATGCTTTGTGAACATTGCACATAGCGCAATTGGAAAAGTGTCAAGCAGTGGCGTACGCATGGGAGGGTTTGGATTTTTAACACCCTTGAGAAAAAATATTAAAAAATAAACATTCACAAACTGGTATAATATTAAGATATGAGATACCAGCACTTTGAATTATATGAACTAGGAAACTTGAAGAGCTTCTGCTTACGCCACTAGTGTTAACAATTGGGGAACCCACCTTTCCGTCACTTTCCTCACGTGCAGAGTCTCACTCAACATGGTGTGAACGGACCGCTACTCACCTTCACCTCTCTAGCTAAAGAATTAGTAGTCATACTTCTATCTTCAAGCATTAAGCTGCTAATTTTGTTGCCAAACTTAGGTCTGTAGACACTGAGTGGCGAACTTTAGTCATCCTGTATACTTGTGCGATCATATCTAAATTCTTTCTTCCAGCGTTTTACTGTAACAAGATAGGCATCCCTCACTATATACCATAATGAAATAAATTATTTTCAATAGCGTACATTTTAAACTTCTGTGGGAGTAAGACAAACTTAACGCTTTGGCATTGTTTATTATAATTTCAGGATTCTCACCTACCTGGAAAAGTGAGGGAATTTTAAGTATGGACTTTTACATTTCTGTTGGATTTTTCTTTTTGCCTTACCCCGAAATAAAGTTATTTGTTTTGAAAAATTTTCTACCTAAACACACAGACAGACAGACAGAGAACGAGGTACGGTCTACTGTCTGCTTTGCCTGCTGAGAATGGACTATCGTTCGTCCTCATGACCGGTCCATGAACAAAATATAACTTAAAGAGAAGTGGGTACCTACAACCAATTCTTTGTACAATTATAAGCGAAACACATATTATGAATAGAAAACACCAGTTGAAATTTTACAAACGTCTTGTATTATGGTGAAAAATTTACATAACTTTACACATTCTCACACATGAAACATTGTTACATTCTTCAGGAGAAAAGAATAAACATTATACTGAACTACTATATTTTACTTCACTTCTAATTTTAAAGCATTATTGCAAATTACTTTGTTACAAAATAACAAAAATGCAACACATGAAACGTATGGTAATTGAAAAATACAAAAACTTGCCATTCTCGTTCAAAAAATATTAATTGCGTTTCAATATGGGAGTACAAGAATTGTTCCAACAAATGTAATACAACAAATAATGTAAACAAAATTACAAACAAAAATACAACACAAAATTATGAAATACGAATAATGTAAAGATTATGAACTTTTACGATAAAGTGTAAATAGACACTTAACTAAGTACGAGGGATGTTCAATTCCAAGTATTATTTTCTCTCATGAGCATGAGAGTACACACTTACTATTACTTATAGTGTGCTATAGACGCTGGACAAAGCGTATCATTTGTTAAATAACCTATAGACATGTCCGAATGCATATGTGGAATTTGATGTTTTTGAATAACATAAACGCGAGTGAAGTTTACACATGACTTCAAGCTGAATAGAGTTAAGATAACCATATAATAATCTGTATAAGTTCTAGGATGCATATTTAAAAAAAGAAAAAGAGAAACACACCTTGCATGTGGTGCTTTATTATCTTTGTTGAATCTCCCTTTCAATATATCTGCCTGCGCTGGGGCCTTGCTTTCGAAAACTCCTATTAAAAACTAAAAGAAATAACATAATGTGATTTTTAAAGCCATGTAATACGAAACACTCCGCATGTCCCTAAACCACTAAAATTCTTTCACCTTAACAGCTCGAACTGTGTCCTTTCGTTTTGGAGATGTAAACGTATTAAAATTATTTCCATTATAAAAATAAATTTGTGTTCTGGAGAACAGAGTGGAATTGAATCATTTAGCAAAGTAGTGTACACAAGAAAAGTGAGAAGTGTAAATTATTAAAAAACGAAATATTTTCTTCGATACGTTTTACATCTTCGGAACAAAAGGACACAGTTCAAGCAGTTAAAGTGGCAACGTTTATTGTTTTGGGGACATGTGGAATGTTTTATTTTAGAACTTTAAAAGAAATTCACACACTTTCAATTTATTCTAGTTTGCAGTAGGAGTATTCGAGAGCGGGACCAAGGCTCCAGCGCGGGCGGATATATCGAAATGAAGAACTAACAAATACAATAAAGTACTACATGTAAGATGAGTTTTTTTTCCTTGTTAAGGTAATTCTGTCAATAGTTAACCTTTGAATAGTGTACATAAGTACAAGATAATCTCAAACGAGGTTGCTCAGAGTCACAGTCTCTGTTAGCACTTGGCAAGTGAGATTATGCCCAATACTACTTGGAAGGGGTGTCGAAATGTTTTATTCATATATTAACATTGAAATATCTCTCGGTCAAAGGTGTACTCGTCGCATTGGGAGGATGACAGTCCCTAATGGATGGTCTAACAGAAACTCTTCTTAGAGTGAATTGTAGTACTCACTAATTGTAAAATGCCGGATGATTGGACTCATCTGAATATTTTACTAATTTTCGTCTTCATATCAAAGAAATTTCACAACACACTGTTCCACGTCAACACTCACATACTTTTCTACCATATCATCTAACAAGTGATTTGTGTGACTCATAGATTTTGCATATAATTGAATAATAGTAAATAATTGCCTTTTATAAGCATGACATAACAACATTTGTGTGTTTGCATCTCTTATACTCATGAGAAAGAAGCTTTTTACAATTACAATAAAACAGGAAAGACAAAACCTATTAAATCAGACCTAGTACAGTTCCCTTTAACTTCCCAAGAAAAAAAATTCACAACACAGTGTTCCACGTTCACACTCATATACTTTTCTACCACATCATCTAACGAGGGACTTGTGTGGCTCATAGATTTCACATACAATGGAATAATAGTAAATAATTGCCATTTATAAGCATGACATAACAATATTTGTCTGTTTTCATCCCTTATACTCATGAGAAAGAAGCTTCTTACAATTTCTATAAAACAGGAAAGACAAAACCTATTAAATCAGACCTAGTACAGTTCCCTTTAACTTCTCAAGCAACAAATAAATAAATAAACAAAATAAAAAATAAATACATAAAATATAAAATGATGGAACTCCATGTAATCTAAGCTAGCCAAGCTATTCTAAGGGCATTCTGACAGTTATGTATATCTTACTGTCGCACATGATAGTAATTGCATTCGGCACTAAAGAAAACAGAGCAGAGGGTTGAAACCAGTCACTCTCATTGGTTCTATGTACATGATATGCAAAATAATAAGTCCAATTCCACTGTTTGAAACAGAGAACATAAGAAAAAAACTCATCCATCATCAGCAACAAATATTTTAGTAATTTGTGCAAAAGCAGGAGTGTATCAATGCATAGATCTACTGTGACAACAGAAGAAATATGTAACCTCTGACCCTTAACTTTAATCCACTTCACTACGAACAAGTTTGATTGCCGCAGATCAAACCGTTCACACAGGAGGTGATTAGTTAAATTACTAACTGATACTTTCTTTGCACATGCAAAGGCATCCAACGTTTTGTTTTCAATAAAAATATCATTGAGGAGTAGCTGTTTTCTTAATGCTATTGTTTTAAAAATATTCAGTCGGTTACAAGAGGCCTTTGCAGAAAGAAAATCTGTAATCATAAATTGCAACTGTTCTGTGGAATCAACACAAACTCGGCGATTAAGTAGCCTATCCATAATTTTACGTTACATATAAATACAACTCCCGCGCACCTCACAGTCTGTGGGTACATACTCTCTAATTATCAGACCCAAGTGTCTTATCAATACCATCATCTCAGCAGCTGATGTTTTAATTCTTACATTGCAACCATCAACAACAATACAGTTTGTGGGTTTTGAACCTGAGTCGGGCCATAATTAAAAGCTTTCAATTGCTTTCTAAAATGTTAAGTGAAGTAAGTTTAGAACGAATTAGTAAAAATTCAACAAGAAATGGCATGACATAGCGACAGCAACCTTCAAAATAATCGTGAAGAATATCAACAGACACGTGGTCAAAAAGTTGAAAGCCATGCAATGTATCAAGAATGACACATCTTTCTTTTATACCAGTTTTTGATTTATTCTGTAACAATACAGCATGTTCATAATTTACTATTGTCCTTATGAAGAACAGATTTTCAAAACACATGGTCTGCAACTGTTTTTTATTTACTGAACATATTCGACACCAACAGTCTGCAACAAAACTTTCCACAAACCTCAAAATACTGTTTAGACCAAGATTATCGCCTGAGAAACAAACATGAAACCTTATATTACCTGTGTGCACATCTGTGGATACATTAATACCAGTATTACGCAAGAAGTTAAGTTGTTCACTTACTTGCTTAAAAACTGTCATTAACAAACTGTACTCTGTCTGATGCATGAAATAATGCTAAGAGAAATATGTAATTCAATTGTGAAAGCAAATGGCCAGCCAGAAAAGGTAGTGATAAATAAACAGCACCCAATTTATGAATGGTATAATGGCTACCAAGAGGATTGCTTATCTCGGAATAATAATAATAATAAAAAAAATCAACGGGAGCATTAAACTATCCTGCTCTTCAGTTTTGGCCATGATGTCTAGCCAGACTCTGCTTTGTATTATGTTTTCCATACCAGCTGTACAATTTTGTAGCCGTTTCAGGTTCCGCAAAATTGGTTTTAAAACTTCATTCATACATAAGAAATTCTGAAAAACTGAGGCGGAGTCTTTCTGCTTCTCACTTGTTATTCTCTGGAGTTTTTCTGCTTCTCATTTGCTATTTTTATTATTTTGTCACGGACCCTAAGGATGCCACTAAACTGTGAATAGTTTTTTCCAGGTTCCTTGTAGTCAAAATCGGTAAGTAACTGAAATAAAAAGCAGTGTTGATGTCAGAAACCTATTAATATCTCTGTCATATATAGCCTATTACATAGAAACTACTGAATTATTAACATTTGGGAGTAACTATATAAAAGTGCCTTTTCTCAAACCAGTCAGGTATTAATGACCTCACCATGGAGAATAGGTTTGGAAACCAGAAGGATAAAGATTTGTTTTTCACAGTTAAAAATCAAATCGCGCTTTAGGTAAATTAAGGTAATCTGCTATATTCTTGCTAGTATTCATGCAGTTGAAACATAAACCAATCATATATATATATATATATATATATATATATATATATATATATATATATATATATATATTGTTCATTTTTATTCGCGGATCTGATTAGCCAGCGAGCCGCCATTAGGTCATCAGTGATTTAAGACATTTAAGCTACACATATTATGAAATAATTCAAAAGTCATGTGCGTCCCTAAATTTGTTACAAAATTTCATATATAGGAAATAGATTGTCACGATAGTTGATCAGGCAAAGAAACAATTTTTAGAATTTATGTTCTTTCGTCAATTACTCGAAAAACATTAAGCAGATTTTGATGGGATTTTAGTGGTAGATAAACTTACTGGCGAACTTCAACTAAGTTTGACTGTTTGGTTTATAATTGTTTTCATGTTCCCACGAGATACGGTAGTTCTGGGTTTCAGGCCAGGCATAGAATATGAGGTCTTATCAAATCCAAACGCACTACAAAATGGTTGTATATATTAAGGTGCTGATGATGATCACCTACACTTCCCCCTGCATCACACTTTATTGTATCATCTAGGAAACAGAAATGTTTCTAGGAACGTTAGCGAATGGCACTAAAGTATTATAAATCATGACGGACCGTATAGCTGACAATCTCAGTTTGTGAATTGTGAACATATTTAAGTAGGTACCCTCGTTAGCTTTAAATTGAAGAATGGAGAAATATACAAATATTACGTTTATTTCCAAAATTCTTACCTGCGAAGACACAGGACAACTGATATAATTTAACCCTTGAAGCTATATAAAATATACTCCAACTTACACACTACAAAGTTTCTGACTTGCTTCTTGAGAAAGAAAAAGATAACGACTTACTCAAGAGAAACATCTAAACCAGCTTTCACATATACAAAAAAAAAAAAAAAAAAAAAGAAACTTAATAGAATGAAATATAAAACTTGTTTGCTCTCAAATTTGATCTTACACTTTTTGTAATGCAATATTTTGTAGTTTTCTCTTACAAGAAAAAGCATACAATTGAATTTCGTATCTATGAGACAATTATTCGTCAAAACTGAAGCTGCTGCTTGTGAGGGCTAAGATTCATAAGAAACGATAAAAATTATTCGTATTTAGCATTTGATTCGAATATTGTGAAAAAATAACCAATGCACTAACATATCCCCCTACACCACTTACCAGTTGATATCCCTGTTGTTGCTTCAAGGCTGGGTATTTATTGAAATACTCGCTCAGAGTAACTTCAGTATCTTCTAAATATTTTAGCCGAGAGTCTACGGTTTCCTTCCAATACAGGGACCATGGCTGGATTGCATTACTCAGCCACTGCAGGTGTTCAGCCACAGATGGAGCAACTGAAAGAAAGTAAATATTGAGATGACGCTTCAGGTATCTGATTTTAATGCTTTTTAATATTTTATCTTTTGTAAAAGTACTAGAGACCAGATATGTAAAAAAAAACTTTTTTTCTTTGGCAGAAGGTCGTCGATGTTGATGGGAACTATTTTTGATCTTCCACGTACGTCTAAGGTGACATATCGATGTTCGAAAATGCGGGTGGAAAAGGGACAGAACTTTCTTGGTTACCGTTATATAAGAGTGGCATAACATTATTAAGAACTAACTCTAAAAATAAAAAATAAAATGTTCTAAGGTATAGACATTTCTTATGTATATGAATTCCTTCTATTACGTTTCTTATTATAGATTTATTTTATTATAACAACTGTATACAATTTTAATAATAGGTAAGTGCTTCTTCTGTAAATAAGATTTTAGTTTAAAAACTGATCATTTATAAAATGTGTTAGGCATATCGTATTTTTTTCTGACCTTTACAGTAAGTATTAAGAGGAAACGGTGGTAATGTATAAAAAAACGTGGATGGCAAATTGTTCATGATTCTCTCTTGAAGGCAATTTTGAAATCTGGTTCCTGCTCTATTTCGCTTAGTATTGATTGTAGTAAATAAATCGAAGGACTTGTGGCAAAAGCAACCCTTGTTGAAACAAGATTTTTTTTTTCAGAAAAATGAAAAGAAAGCTGCATGTTTTACAAGGTATCAGAGACACGTATAAAGAAACAGATTTGCAGAGTTTCTCATACTGTATACTAGAGAAAGCTCTCTTTTTATTCTTCAGAGAAATTTTGTATTTTAACAAGGGTTATTTTGGAAAAAGCCCCTCAATTCATATTAAAACTGGATAACTGTAATTAGTTTATACACAGACTTAATTATCAGGATTATAGACTTACAGGCAGACAAGATTATATATATATATTAATCATTATCAGCTGCTGATATATACCGCTTGTGGGAAGGTAACTCTTGGGCCGCGCCGTGATCAGTTTCACACACGACAGAATAAAGTCGCTTTAACTCAGGCACTATTAGTCCTACACTAATATAAGCATGCATTTTTTGGAAGAGCATAAAATGGCGAAAAACGTTTAGAAGACACATTTTTCCAAATTCGATCTTGTAAATAATCTGTGGCTAAAAACTGACTTCACACGCAACCAATACTAAGTGAAAATAACAAGAAAACCATTATATTTAGCTCAAAAATGCACTGAAATTAATTTGAAGACAATTACGCAAACAAAATGAAAAAACTTTGTATGCTTTAGCTTCAATAGTTACGAAGATATAGTGAATAATACAAATGGCTAAAATTTCGGCTTTCTGGCATCCGGCTCTGGTGTTTTTGTGATCAGTGATGGGTATATATTCAAAAAAATATCGGATGCCAAATTGTTACATGATTTGCCCTTAGACCTCAATTTTTTAGCCCCGATGCTTAGACTATACTAAGTAATAAAAGTACTTCTGAAAGAAACTCACATTACATCCAGTGCTTTATTATTCTTATTAATTCTTTCTTTAATATTTCTGCCTGCGCTTCTCCCTTGGTCTCGAACATTCCTACTACGAACTAGAAGACACTGTGATTTTTAAGTTTTGTAATATGAAACACTCGACGTGTCCTCAAAACAAAACACATTCTTTCACCTTAAAGTTCGAATTATATCCTTTCGTTTTGGAGATGTAAAACGTATTAAAGAAAATATTTTGTTTTGTTTTAATAATTTACACTTCTTTCACTTGTTTCTCTTGTTCATTTACACACAAGGATGTAAGGTGAGTATAATCTATTCCAGCCTGTTCTCCTAAATACAAGCTTGTTTTAACAATGACAACAATACGTTCACCTCACCAGAACGAAAAGACACAGTTCGAGCTGTTACGGTGAAAGAATATTCAGTGCTTTGGGGACATGTGGTGTGTTTAGTATTACAGGATTTAAAAACAAAAATAAATAAATAAAAGAATAATAACAATAAAATAGCATGTAAATAAATAAAAATATAATACAAAGTCTAGTATATAGTAGGAAGATTTCAGACCAAGGCTCCAGCTCGGGAGGCAATATTGAAGAAATGAAATATTAACCAGGATAAAAAGCACGAGATGCAAGGTAGGTTTCTTTTTCTTCGTTAAATATTCAACCTAGAGCACCTACACGTTATTAAAATTACTTATTTACACTTGTATAGTGTGTGTTTTTTGTCAGATCTTACTAATAGTTCTCAGAAATGGAATAACGGGAAAATTTTAGTGTTTACATGAGTCATTCGGAAACAAATGCAATTAGCAGGATTTGGACGTGAAAAGAACATAGCAAAAATTTGAAAATTTAGTCCTAATACAGCAATACCCATACATCAATTCGCGGGTTGCACTTTTCTTGTGTCTCCAGCTGCTCTAGTGGCTAGCACATATGCCTTTAGTGCGCATGGTCCCGAGTTCGATCTCCGTTGGGAGACCACATAAAACTTAATTCCACCATCATTCACTTTCATTAACCATCCAGCTCCTTTTGCTAAAAGGGTATAACTGTGGGCCGTTAAACTTAATTATTGATAATTAATTATATGCACTTCGCTTGGGAGATAAAGTCACTATCACAAAAACGATATCTTGTCTTGTAAGCTGATAAAAGATTCCATTCACCAGAGTGAACCTTTTCTTTAAGGCTTAAGTGCTTTAAAATATTTAGCAGATAAAGTAAATATATAATACAATAGATCCTAGCACTTTCAAAATATTTGGCAACTGAAAAAATACTTACCGACTTCAGTATCATCTTCAGTACAGCTGGAATCTGTTAGTGTTGCTGGTGATGAGGGTCTTGAGTTTCTTGACCTACTGAATCCAGGAAGCTCCCCAAGTTTGCGGAATCTTCTGCGCCTTGATATATAAGCTTCATACAAGATGCCACCAGCGTTCCGTTTCTTTCGGTAAGGGATAGCACTTAATGAAGAAGTGAAGTAAATAGCTGGAAGCTCCTTCGGAAATATTTTTCTTATTTCAAGAGCTAACTTAGTAAAGGTTTCTGCGTGAACTTTTAAGGATGTGCTATCACCTAAGATCGCTCTGATTATTATTCCACCAAGCTCTTTTCTCTGCCTCTGTGTTAAGAGTCCACCGGTTGTATTTCCTGCTGCAATAAGACCTTTCCCATCCATGGAGCTCTGTAGTACTTTGAGAACCTGTAATATAAATCACCGAAACATATATTGCATATTGGATGATCTAATGTTCATGCTTAATAGAAGAGAGTTAATATTCGAGAAAACAGATACAAGCTTGAACAAAGGTAATGTATAAAGAGCGAAAGGTAATTTAAAATCTTCAAGGAAGCATAGTGCAAATGCTGCTACTTAATTTGTCGAAATACTTTTGTATGAACAGTGACTGAATATACAAGGAATTGTTCACAGTAAAATAAACATGGTATGATAAAATTGAGAACAATGAAACTGGCACTATGTATGTGAACAGAGTGAAAGGTACCTTTTTTTTAAAATAACGAATTGTCATTGAGAACTTGGTTATTTCTCACATCTATGGTTTCGAAGTGGCCTCGTTTAGCAGTGCATTACGAAGCGTCTGGAAGTACGTTGCTCCGTAAAGTGAGCCCAGCTATACGTACAAATATAAAATAAAAAGTTCATTATATCAATAACTTACAAAATTATCATCCTGTTCCCTGTTTACTTCAAAATCTTTCCTTGCACACAGTGGTTCATAAAGCTGAATTTGCTGATTTGAAGTTGCTAATTCTTCTCGTCCAACAATTGGTTCCGAAGTGTCCGGTAAAGTTTTTGCTGTGTTCGTTCGACGCTGTAAAAATACTTCTTCTGCACCTGTTGCTTTTAATACACTCGTAGATATGTCCAGTATGGAATCTTCAAACTCTGGTTCAAAGGAAGGATTAACCTACAAATAAACATATTAAATACATACATACTGGAAAGTACGGTTGAGAATCATTATTCAGAAGCAAACTTAATACACTAATAATAAACTTTTTAAAAGTTACAGGAAAGCGTATGCAAGCCACAACAATTAAATACGAATTGTCACTGTCCGGAGAAAAAAAAAATCGATGAGTGATTAGAAAAGCTTCACGAAAAGCTGAGTATTTTACAGTAAAAATGAGAAACAAACTTTATAAAAAGACGATATGAAACAGTAAAATTCTAGGAAATTAGTATCTTGAGCTAAATTGCTAGAGCTAAATTGGTGTAACCATCCTCTAGGCTACTACTTTGTGATTTACAAGTTTCGGTCCGAAGAGATTGGACTTCATCACCTAACTAAGGGTGGTTATACTACGTACTTAAAATTTCAAACCTATTAATAAAAGCAAGTATTTACTGACTGCATTCTCTGTCTTTCCCAAGGCATCAATAAAGGAAAAGTCTCTGTGTGGGACATCAGAAGGCAACTAACGAAAAAAAAGAAGAAAAAATACTCGGATCTGACAACACGGAGCGACCCAGCATTGTGCGTAGCTAAAGACACCGTAATGCAATAGGCAGAAAATTCAACGAAACTCACCTTTGAAGCAGTTAATATATTATTCATTATATAACATTTCACGTATATTCAACTAAAAAAAAAGTATTCCTCATATAAGCTTAGCACTAAGTATGAGATTTAAAAAAAAAATGGCCAAAATTACAATTAAACTGGAAGTCTTGACAATAGTTGATTGTTGTTACACATTGTAAAACAAAACCATAAGAATGTAACAATACAACACTATCTCCTACAGAACCCCATCTCCCTGTTTAACACAAAGATGTGACTTGTATATTCTTCGCAGGTAATTATACATGAAACATTTTCAATGGGTGCTTAGTACAAAGTATATGCTCATGATCAACTATTCGCACAACGTACATTATGCAAGAAGAATGTTATAATATATTCTTGTTCTATAAACTACTTTTTCCACACTAAACGTTTTCGTACCAAATTTCTTTGTACAATCCGCGGCAAAAAACCTGCAACATGAGAATGTAAGTTTATTGCGAAACTACGCCTAACAGCACAGGGAATGAACATAACGTCTAAGTGGAACGAATCATGCCAGGATAAACCTCGGCCTCCTCCCGTGCACACTTATTTTGAAGCAAAAGACTTCGTCATTTCACAATAAACTTATATGCTCATGTTGCAGGTTTTTTGCCGCGGATTGTACAAGTACTGTGTCAACTCATAAGTATTATTTGGAAATGCTCTTACATTTTGAGTGTCGACAGCTTGAGACCAAACAGTCCAGTTCTCCCAGAATTTAGCACGGAGGCCGATCTGTGGAATAAGCTGCTCCATGTCCCTTTCATTCAGGAAACGCATGGCTGTTATATCAATACAGTTTTCTTATATAGAAAAAAAAAAGACAATGTTATAACTTGTGCTAATAATTATTTACACACAGCAATGAGTTGATGAAAGTGTTCTTATGATAATCAAGACTTATGAGCAATCAGAGCAATTTCTTCATCTTTTTTTCCTTCGAGGGAAGTTCTACATAAAATATCTCACGGGACGAAAGTAAACAAATTACCAGCAAACACTAACTGCTGTATGTTTAGTTTAAATGGATCAAATAATATTTTACTGCAATAAGTAATTAGGCTACATGCTGGAATTGGACGAAAACAATGCTATTTGCAATTTTTATTAAATTTTATAAAAGCTGCAAGCTGTTGTCATTATTTATTGAAGTTCGGCGTCCCCTTTCAAACCAAGGCTGTGTAAGAAGTGGGTCTGCATTGGACATCGAACCCAAGACCCCGTGCACCAAAAGTGCGCGAGCTAACCACTTGATCAGCTGTCTAAATGTTGAATATTTGCTACTTGTGTGGTTACATTTTTACTAAAAATTATTCAAACGGAAACTGTTAGAGAATTCTACCTTAACATTTGTTCAAGCATTAGAAGCCGTAATTTAATTATTCGCAGCATTAAATAACGATCTAACGCGACAGGGCATAGGATGTATTGTCAGGGGTGTAGCCACAGAGGGAAAATGGACCTGGAACCTCCAAAGGAAGTTCATCTATTATGTTTCTATGAAACATGTTTAATACTTATAATAAATGAAAGTTTTTAAAATAATATATTGCAAATACAATTATTTTCGTTAAACAATTAAAAATAAAACGGCATTTAAAAGACGAGACTGTTTATATACTAGTACATCATAGGAGACTGATTTAGTGCTTCCACGTATCGTGTCTTCGGCGCGAGACTCGGATACGATTGCGGGCGGGCACGTTGTAGCGTAGCTCCACTTCTTACATAGTATTGGTGATGAAACGGACGCTAAAATAAACTCTCACAACAGCAATTTGTGAGAATTCATGATTAACACTGACAACGAGGGTGGGCAAAAACCTTTTTTTTTTCATTGAAAAAAACACAAACTTTTTTTTTTGTTTGTTTAAACCAGGATTTTATGGTTTAAATAATTAGCACTATATATTTATATCACATGTGGAGATAAATAAGTTTGTTTCGCCTTTGAGTTATTATGCAACAACGGGTTATGTCGGAAGGGGTCACATAAGCTTCAAGCGGAATCTAAACTGCTACTCGGCTTACATCCAAGAGAAATTATCCTCCATTTAAACTCGAAACCGAGAATAATTATAGCCACAAATGCGATACTCTACCACTCACTCACGGACTCCTGATAAAAATGCATTGTACTGATCTTTACATACTTGTTAATATAATTATCAAGAGTCATTTCAGAAGGACAAAAAGATGAACAGTTGCACAAGTGAAACCATTATACAGAATTACATACGGATAATTTCAAAATACTGCAGAGTACATAACTAATTTAGTCCAAGTTAGTTCACTACGACTTTTATTAGTCCAAGTTAAAGAAATATAACAACTTAATTTGCATATCAGTAAGAGAAGTGAATAAAGATACGAATTGGCTCTGACCCACTTATACATAAATAGATACCAAAGATACTTCTGATTTCAATAAATGTCTCTCGTGGAGTTTGTATGACCCCCCCAAAAAGTACAGCATTTCGATCAATAGTACACATTATTAAAACGAAACAATATTTAAGCTTTTGATTCCAATTGCATAACAATAATAACAAACTATAAAAAATCACAAAAGAAACATTCATAAACTTATACAAAAAAGAAGTTGCTTTTGTAGTGTAATCTCTTTGAGTAATGAATGGGGAATTTGGATCTAAATATAATACGAATAATATAAGGGAGTGAAACGTGATAACCCACAAATATGAGTTCATCAAGATTTTACGAACACTTACACTTTTATGAACATTTTTCGTTTTCTGGTTTAAACCAGTTTTCTTTTTCTTTTTTTTTTTTTTTTTTTTTTTAACCAGCCAACCCTGCCACAGCTCCTTTCAGAAATTCACCTTTGCTATAGAAACTAGGCTACATAATATTGATTATATTTAATTAATATTGAGCAGCCATCAACTTTAACCTCACAACCCTTATTGGCAGGTCACTTGCTGCAACTGAGAAGCTCCCATGCACCACGGTCCTCAGCTAGTCTCTGCCTTGGCGTAACAATTTTCTGTTTTGATATCCTCCTCACTTCCTCTTTCTTTCCTTCCACCATACCCTCTAGCACGTCCCTCATAATACAGTTCCTTCTCAGTCAATGTCCCAACCAGTTCCTCTTCCTCCTCTTAATTACATCTAATTTTTTTTTTCTTTCTCCCATACTAATTCTAACACCTACTCATTAGTTTTTCGTTCAACCCAGAAGGGTTGTAGGATTGCCATATTTAAAAAATGAAGATCCGGGACGCTACTAAATGCTTAAAATGAAAAGATGTGTTATATACTAACTTCCTTCCTTCCATTAGATAGAGTTGTTCAGGTATTGCGTAATCACAGTTTTGGTCATTTTAGTAGACCTTCTCTTCCCTAGTTAAGCAAACGAAAGCAGATGATTTATCCCTTCTCCCCTGGTAAGCAATTTCTTTTTCTCAGGATCTATTACGTTTCGAGGCTTTCAGAGCCTGTTTTAGCTCTTCAAGATATGATGTTTCCTTTAACACGTTTTGTCTGTTCGTTTTTTTTTTTTAAGAACTGTTAATTCATTGACAATATGTTCTGGCGGCGTTTGTTATCTTGAAGAACTTCTTTCGTTTATTTTTTTAACTTAATTAAATCCATGATTTATGTATTCAAGTCTTTTATTCTTTCTTCAATTTTTCAACTTTTGAACTGCCATACTCAGAAGTTGAAGAGAATAATTATATACCTAATCTTATGAAAAAAAATATGATATTTCCTTCCTTTCTTCTTCGCTGAAAGCAGGGACATTTAAGCGTCCCGAGAAACATTTTCGGGACGCAGATCTCGATTCCGTGACAGTCCCGGAATTTCCGGGACAAATGATGACCTTTCATTAACCATACATCAAAAGTATATAGTTGAGTAAATAAAATAGAGTTTATAACTAAGTAAAATGGGACAATCACGAGGAAATGCATGTTTACGGTGTTTGTCTACTAAAAAAAAAAAAAACACTTGAATGAAACTGAAATCGAATATGGGACCCATTAGAAGTGTCACCGCAGCCCTGAGTATTTGCATTAATATTAATTATACATTTATTGTGTTTTTCCCAATTCTGGAGGTCTTTACAACGGCAATAACGCAAGTGAGACGGATAGGGCAATGCACATCAAAAATTCCTTAGTGTGGTACTTTTATTTGAGACTATTCTGGGGTTAAGTGCCGTATTGCCGAACCAATTTTAGGAAATTTACCGGGTCAACTGGAGAACTTATTTAAGTTTGTGAGGAGGAATGAGTGAAAGTCAGGTAAGTGAAATAGTAAAAGTGAAGAACGTTGTCTTTGTTGGCTGTTTTTGATGTTGTAAGCAGTACTGTATGTGGAGGCGGAAGGACTTTTTCGCGGAGAGGTACATTTCTTAGGATATAGTAGCGTGAAAGACATGACGTTGGGGAAGAAGGAAGAGCATTTCGAGGGCTATTTAGCGAAGTATTTATTTAAGGAAAGGAAACCCCAGGAAACTGTTGTACACAATTTTCTTCTTGAAATTGGAAAAGTTTACAAGCCTGAGTTTTGAAGGTAAGTGACTTCTAACTGAACGGGAATCTATTTCTGCATAGTGTACAGAAGCTATATTGTATGTTAACAAGTGAAGCGTTGCAAGTGTGAAACGATGACAAGTGCTCTTGTAATTTTTACGATCGCCAAAACCCAGATATTTGTAACCATTCTCGCTAATGCATACACCCACCGTCGATGACGCGCCTGCACCTTTCGGATGTACCCCCTCACTCCCCTCGGCCTTCCTGCCATGACTCGGCTAAATAGCATTTGTGCTTTTTAGTGGCCACCTAGCACAGGTTGGTTTCTGTTTTGGCATTTATTCCGAAATTGGGCGTCCGCTTTCGCCACGTTTTTTCGCTGTTATCTCTTTTCCACACTTTCTGCAATTTGTTATTAGGTTCATTAATCCGTGCTCTTCACAAACTTTTAAAAGATTTTGCTCGTTATCAACGTATTGCTTCATAAATGTTTAAA
Source organism: Thermobia domestica (assembly GCF_964235325.1). NCBI lineage: Eukaryota > Metazoa > Arthropoda > Insecta > Zygentoma > Lepismatidae > Thermobia > Thermobia domestica. Next base: position 178,984,309 of record NC_137465.1, on the reverse strand, counting down.
CTGTTAGTTCATTGCCCTTGTACACTCGCCATTTTGATAACATAAATGCTCGTTTCTTTCCCACAATGCAACTGTTCAGTTACCTTGCGCCAAATAGTTCCCTCCGCTCGCCGTATAGTCCCATGTTTATAACCGCTTATATATAACAAATAACCAGATCTTTCGAGACTCTTATATATTATCAAGCACACAAACGATCAAATTATCCATATCCTTCCTGTAAATTTTAAAAATTTTGCTGCAAACGGACGCCCAACTCTGGAACTTAACCCCCTGTTTTTGCGTTTTAGTTACTATGTCCCTAACGTAAAGTGACGTAACTTTATGCAACCCAACAAAATATAGGTGAATGCGGTACATTTTTTTTTTTTCGTTTTCAAAGTGGTCCTACGATACGGCACAAATGCCCTATTCTGTATTTCACCTTCAGTTTAAATGCTGGTGCAGATTAAGAATACTCCATCAAATTAAGATTGCATTTATCTCTTTTCTTACTTGAAACGATTCCCTACATTCTGGACTGTTCTTACATTGGCGCATGCCCAAATAAATCCGTACAGATTGATAACATGGTGCAAACTGATGTGTCTTGGAAATTATCATGTTTCCCTATTACATAGATTTATTTAATTATGAAACCTACTTGTAGTGCCTCAGAAATTGTTTCCTGGCATAGGTGTAGCTGTACCGAAATACTAAGCAGTAGGCCTACGGTTTTAAGGTGTAAACAAAATTAACTACTCTGATGACTGAAAGGCAAGGTTCTAGAACACAGGTCCCCCTTCTCATTTAGCTGTAATAAAGACAGAAAGCAACGTGCCCTGCGGGGCTCTAACCTGCCTTCACTCGCTAACGCTCGCTCGGCAATACTATGTAAATTAAATATTAAACTTTGCTACAGGAAGGAATCAACCTAGCTACTAATCTATATAGGGCGACCTGTGTTCTAGAACGTTCCCTGATTGAAATGCATAAAATTCATATTCGTATAATTAATTGACAATAGCTCTGCATTAGATAACTCACTCACTAAATTTGCTCAATCAACATAAACTAAAATAAATCTCAGTATGCAGCTAAAAGTTACTTGCGCATATAGAATGTAGCATGTGCCCTCCAATATTTAAACGCTATCGACGCCACTTTTATACTTTGTTAACAATATTCCCCATCTCGCCGCACCTTTGAATAACGTTCAATGTATAAGTGTGACGAGCTTTAAACTTCTTTTCGGAAGTAGTAAATACACAATATCAAATTAATATTTAAGTTAAATTGAAAGTTTGGAACCAACTTTGTAAGGTTCCATTGCTGGAGTAGTATACTTACTTCTTCATCCATTACCTTCAACGTATGGTTCTTGTTTTTTAGTCCTAGCTTCCTTAGCAACAACGTTAATAGCTAGTTGTTTCCCTCTTTAAGTGTTGCCAACAAGTTGACACAAGAAGTCGCTAAATGGGAGATGAAATGACTCCAATTTCGGGTGAAAAGTCGCAACAAAATTATTAATGGAACTCTCTCTCTATCTCTCTCTCCCTCACTATATATATATATATATATATATATATATATATATATATATATATATATATATATATATATATGTGTGTGTGTGTGTGTGTGTGTGTGTGTGTGTATGTTTTAAATTTGTGGTCAATTCAGATTGAAAGAATCATATGTAACTAAGAATAATTTCATTTTTAGAACGATATATGTATTTTTTAATTTATGATCAATTTCAGTTCAGCAAAATCAAAAATGAGTTTAGAAAAACGAACAAAGAATTGAATCTTACATCCACTTCACTTTTACTTACGTTTCTACAAATTATCAACTTACTCTTGCTAACGTATTATTTTTGCCTTTAAACGGAAGCTCTGCAACCTAAAGGACATTATAAATTGGAATTGGTCTCCGTTAGCGGACAAGAGATAACAGCAATCGTAACGAAAATATGGAGACACATGCTATATACTTTCCCAGCTCATCAGTGCTTACGCTAATTTAAATAAACAAAAGGAAAACAAACATATATCTAAGCTGATTCGACTAATAGTACTTCATTATAGGACAAGTTGTTGGTAGCACAAAAGTCGCTAGTTTTGTACGTAAGTCGCCAAATTCTCATTCAAAAATCACCAAAACAGTCGCTAATCGAAAAAGATATTTTTGTCGCTATCCTGAAAGTTGAACCCCCTAGATTTAGCAACTTCTCCCCCGAATTGGCATCACTGCCCTCTTTTCCACACTTTTTCGTCGCAGAAGAACTAGACTGGCTGTGATTGGATAATTTTATTCACATGATTGATTTCGTGTTAAAAACATCTTTCCTCTCTCTCCTTCTCACAGAATGATATGACGTCATATTACTCTCGTAATGTAGGGAGTCACAGATTTAGAAAGAATCAGGAGGGAACAGCCGTAGGAAGGTGGTCACAACATTATATACGTAAGTTCCCACCGTCGGAATGGGTATGGCGTTAATTCTAGATTTGAAATGGTGGTCCCACAATACAAAATTTTCGCTGGACGGTGGTGTAGACAGTACTACGGATGAAACAACATTACTTAATGAGGTGACGCGCGTAAACTGGTAAAAACAGCATTTACATGCCGACTGGAGTATGCATTTCTCTCAGTGTATATATATATATATATATATATAGATATATATATATAGATATATATATATATATAGATATATAGATATAGATATAGATAGATAGATAGATAGATAGATAGATAGATAGATAGATAGATACATACATATAGATATATAGATATAGATATAGATATAGATATAGATATAGATATAGATATAGATATAGATATAGATAGATACAGGGTGGAAGGTAACTCCACCGATAAACTTTGGGAGGCGATTCCTTATACGAAATGAAAGAAAAAAGTTCTAATGAACATGGGCCGAAAAATGCCTCCTCTCAGAGTTATGATCCATTGAAAATTCGAAATTATTTATTAGAACTTTTTTCTTTCATTTCGTATCAGGAATCACCTCCCAAAGTTTGTCGGTGGAGTTACCTACCACCCTGTATATATATATATATATATATATATGTATGTGTGTGTGTGTGTGGCCCAAAAGTAGCTATACGCCCCTGCATTGATCAAGTATAACATTCTAGTTTATAGGTTTTTTGCTTCAGCTCTTCCGAGCTTAAGATATAAGTAAAACTACATTAACAACGAATAATATGGAAACAAAGTCTACCAGACGGATAACAATAAGAAATGATATAAAATGTAATGAGGTGATCAGTGCGGTAGTTTATACTTACTTTTGGGCCATCCTGTATACTAAACTTCTGACTTATTTTTCAGGAAAAAACACGAAAAATATTCAAATATCTATATCTTTTTCTGAAGTAATAAATAATAAATCGTAAAACGTATACTTCTTGCTCTCGAAGATCCGAATCATATTTCTTATTTTTTCTTTCTTTTTATAGGCTAACGTAATGATTATATACTAACTAACTAACTAACTCTATGGCCTATTGAACCCGGAGGTTCAATGCCGCGTTCACAAAAGCTCTCCATTGACTTCTATCCTTAGCTAACTGCATCCAGTTTCTACTTAGTATTCTGATCTCTGCGAGATCCATCTTAATATTGTCCTCCCATCTGCGCCTAGGTCTTCCTAATGGTCGTTTTCCGATTGGTCTTCCAGTCTTGACTTTAAAAGCGTTTCTACTTTCTTCCATTCTAGCTACATGACCAGCCCACCTAAGCCTCCTAGACTTGACGACCCTAACAATTTTGGGTAAACCGTATAAATTATGTAGTTCCTCGTTATCAAGTTTCCGCCATTCCCCATTCCCGTTCCTCTTGGGTCCGAATATTTGTCTCAGGATCTTGTTCTCAAATACTTTCAGTCTATGTTCTTTCCTCAGAGTAAGTGACCATGTTTCGCAGCCATACAAAACAACAGGCATGATTATCGTTTTGTATATTTTCAGCTTCAAATTCCTCGACAGAATTCGCGACGACAAGAGATTTTGAACCGAATAGTAACACGAATTCCCTGCTTTTAGTCGACATTTAATTTCTTCGTGGATATGATTTTTCTCTGTTAATATTGATCCTAGATATTTGAAACTATCCACTTTCTCAAAAGTATTATTTAATATTTTAACGCATCTATAATTTGCTGTATTACGGTCCCGACACACTTCCATGTATTTAGTTTTCTCTGCATTTACTTCTAAACCCATGTCCCTGCAAGCGTTTAATAAGAACTCTGCATTTCTTTCTATTGTTCTTATATCATCCCCTATTAAATTTACATCATCAGCATATGCCATAACCTGGTGAATACCGTTCAACTCTAGGCCCTGGTTGCTATCTTTGATTTTCCTTATAGCGTATTCCAGAACGAAGTTAAATAATAATGGCGACAACGCATCTCCTTGTTTCACGCCATTTTCGACGTGAAAGCTCGTGGACAAAAATTTTCCTGCCCGGACTTTACTTTGGGATTCATTTAAACATATATTAATTAATCTAATTAGCTTTCTCGGTATTCCAAGTTGTGTAAGAACATTGTATAATGTTTCTCTCCTAACCGAGTCGTACGCCTTTCTAAAATCAATAAATAGTTGATGTACCGGGGTATTGTATTCCCACTGTTTTTCGAGTATTTGGCGAATGGTAAATATTTGGTCGATAGTTGACCGATTTCGTCTAAATCCGCACTGATAATCTCCAATAATTTCATCTGCGTATGGGGTCAATCTTTTGAAAGGATTTTATAGGATGTTGACAGAAGAGAAATGCCTCGATAATTATTACAGTCTGTTTTGTCGCCTTTCTTGTGAATTGGAACAATGATTGATTCTTTCCACTCTTGTGGCAATTCTTCCTTGTTCCAGATAAGGAGATGAGTTTGTCTATCTTGTTCCACAATTTTTTGCCTCCAGCTAAAATTAACTCAGCTGGAATTTCATCTACACCCGGAGATTTGTGTTTCTTTAATTCCTTTATAGCGGTTTCTACTTCTATTCGGTTGGGTTCTGGAATATACGGTTCCGCGGTGTGTATCTCCTTTTCTCCACACATACTAATTTTTGGTTGCGTGTTAAGCAAATTGTCAAAGAAATCTTTCCATCTATTTAAGATGCTATCCGTGTCAGTGAGAAATGTACCGTCAGATTTCTTTAATATATAAGCACGAGGTTGATAGCCTTTCTTAAATTCGTTGATTGCCTTATACATGTCCCGGATGTTTTTATTTTTACTATTATCTTCAAGTTCCTTTTAGCTTTCAGAAAATCGCGTTTCTTTGTTCTAAAAGTTTTGGAAGTTTCCCGCCTTATATCTGCGAAATTTTGTGTAGTTATTTCATTCGGATTTTGTAGCCAGCGTAATTTTGCCTGTTTTCTCTTCTCTGCTAGTTTTATGCATTCCTGGTCGAATCATGGTTTGTTCCTACGTATTTCCACGTGTCCCAAGTTTTCTTTTGCTGAAATTTTAATGCTATCTCTAATTTCAATCCAGGTATCCTCAACACTAGTGTACTCCGATCTTCTAAAGCCGAGAATCTATTCGAAACTTCAATCTGGTATTTCTCTCTTACCTGGCTCTCTTCTAATTTCTTTAAATTGAATCTCTCCGTTTTCGGACAATGAATATTACCCTTATTCAACGATAACCTCTCTCGTATTATCGCTGCTACCAGGTAGTGGTCAGTGTCACAATCAGCCCCTCTATACGACCGGACATCAATTATGCTAGATTGCCTTCTTCTATCTACTAAAACGTGATCAATTTGATTATGTGTTTTTACGTCTGGTGATGTCCAAGTGTATTTATGAATGTCGCGATGTGAGAATTTTGTACTCTTCACTATTAGGTGTTTGGATGTTGCAAAGTTCGCGAGTCTAACACTGTTGTCATTACTTTCTTTATGCAGACTTTCGTTAATTATAATCGGTTTGAAAATATCCTCTCGTCCTACCTTCGCGTTGAAATCCCCTAAGAGAATTTTCAAATGGTATCTCGGGAGTTGGTCAAATATCCGTTCCACTTCTTCGTAAAAACTGTCTTTTATATCGTCATCCTTATCTTCCGTTGGGGCATGTACATTTAAAACAATAATATCACACCACCGTCCTTTAAGAGTAATAAAAGAAAGTCTGTCAGTAACAAATTCAACCCGTTTAATTGCTGGTAATATACGTTTGTGAACGAAAAACCCTGTTCCTAACTGGTGATTTTTATTTCCTTCCCCGTAAAAGAACGTAAAATTTCCGGAATTCACAGATCCATTTCCATCCTACCTAACTTCCTGAACTCCTACTACGTCCATCCTGTATTTCTCTAACTCCCTCGTTACGGATTTTAACGCGCCTGCCATATAAAGACTCCTAATATTCCATGTTCCAAATCTTTTGTGCATTTTCTTTTGCTGAGGTCGTGCCAAGTTATCAGTCCTTGTCCGAGGCTTTTGTGAATATTTCTGAACAAGTGCTTTTTTTTTTTTTACAGGATGAGGTTGTCAGCCCTACCCAAACCCCCAAGCTGGAGGACCATTCCTAGTCGGCTGTCCGCGACTGCTTATTCAGTATATTCGCAGCTAACCTTCAATCTAGAGGCCTTCTCCTCGATCCGCAACCTGAGGACGCGCCATGCCGTGGTGACAGGAACCCACGTTACACGGAATGATCATATACAGTAATAGATATTTGGTGTGCATATCAAGGATGCTCAATACTGATCCTACAGGTTTTTTAATGAGAATTTTTAGTACATGATATCTAGATATATTTCCGTTCTCTATGTCACATCCCACCAAAGTATGATACGTGACAATACGGTTTTTCCTAACAACAAACTTGGCAGTGGCTTTCTTGATCACCGGATTTCAAATCTTGTGATTTCGATTTATGGGTAGCTTTGAACGACAAGGTTTATGCTAACCCAACTCTCGGATCATCCATCAACTGAAACACAATATTAGAAATGAGATATAATTTATTTCTCTTCAAGAATTAGGATGTGTTAAGATTAAGGTGGTCACAGGGCGGCGTAGCGATACCTGGATTCAATGGAAAATACTTCCAGCATTTATTGTAACAGATATAAGTACGAGCACACTGCAGACTAGGTTACATTATTTCCTAGTCATTTATATATATATATATATATATATATATATATATATATATATATATATATATATATATATATATATATATATATATATATATATATATATATATATATATATTGAAATTTTGAAATTTATGATCTAGTTTTATTAAGATCTTAAACTAAGCACATATGTATATTTTCAAACCTTTTCATCTTAGAATTTTTATTCTTTTATTTTATACACATTATGTTACGGAAACGTTTAGAGTTAACTTAAAACTTTATTAGCTCCTGCCGTAAGCATACGGGAGCTTATAGCTTTACAACCAAGTGTCTGTGGACGGTACTTTATTTCTTGGTAGTTACTTAGCGGATTTGAACCAAATTTGGTAGGCAAATAGTTCTCAAGGTGTAAGTATCGTAAACTTTGGCGCCCGAGCTCAAGCAAGGGACAGACTCGACTTATCTCACCTTGTATGTGGTACTTTATTTCTCGGTAACTACTACCCGGATCTTAACGAAATTTAGTGGACAAATACCCATCGTTTAAGAAATAAAGCTCGCTATATTTGGGGATCAAACTCGGTCAGAGACAGGCTCAGCTCAGTTCGATTTCTATGTGATACTTTATTTCTCGGTAACTATTAGCCGGATATGAATGAAATTTAGTGATCAAATAGCACATTGTGTAGGAAATAAAGCTCGCCATATTTGATATTTGAGCGAGTCTACAACCAGTGTCGTCTCGGCTCGGTGTTAAACAATTGCAATGTTAAAAAATAAAATACAAATATCATCTAAACACTGTTTTCTCAATTTTCATTAAATATCACCTTTTTATTCTAATTTACAAGAAACTCTGTCATCTTAATTTATACGTTTTCAAGAACAAATTGTCTAAATCTTCTATTCGATCATTTTCTTTTGCTCCAACGGTATGTGTGTAATTTCATAACAGATTCTGCCATTTACTTTATACAAATAACATATTCTGAGATTCTGCCCTTAACACTCGGGTAGGATCGATTTATATTAATATAGGTGCTTTACATTTGTACTTTATACTTTATTTCTTGGTAATTACTGGCTGAATCTGAACAAAATTTACTGTACAACTATTCCATGGTCTAGGGAATAAAGATCGCTATATTTAGTGACCAAGCTCGGTGAGGAACAGTCTCTTCTTGGCTCAGCTTGTCTTGTATCTGGTTTTTTATTCTACCACCACAACCAAGTAGTAACCAAAAAAGTTCTATCGCTTTATTGGACGTCTCTGTTCCATTGGCCCTCGCACCGTGAGTTGAATGGGAATAGAGGTAAGGCAAAGGCCAGTTGTTGGTGTGGGTGGTGTGGGCCTGTATGTCCAATATACTACCTGGTTGTGGCAGTTCAGTTACACTATGAACTTGGGTAAGGACAAAGTGAACATGGGATCTCCACAGAGCGTCATAAGGGCGTGTATGCTGTACGAGTTCAAACTGGAGTCAAACGCCGCTGCAATTGGCCAGAAGATATGCCAGGCCATTGGTGAGGGTGTAGTGACTACGCGCATAGTTTAGCGGTGGTTTAACAAGTTTAAGGACGGTGACGAAACACTCGAACACGCACCATGTGTCTGAAGACCAACAGATGTACAAAATAAAGGTCTTCAGGGAGCAATTATATAGCAAAGGAGTCCTCCTGTTGCAGCACAACGCTTAGCCCTACGTGACTAGGATGATAATGGACACGATTCTACGCCTTGGATGGGAAACACTTGCATCCACCATACCTCCCGGACATAGAATTATCACCCCGGATTATCACCTGTTCCATTCCTTGGACAATCACCTTAAAGGACGCCAGTTCAAATCTCTATTAGAGATACAAAATGCACTTGATACTTTCTTCGCTTCACGGCTCACCAAATTCTAACGCAATGGAATTCATGGCCTTCCAGAACGTTGGCAGAAGATCGTCGATGCTGATTTGCACTATGTTTGATCTTCCATCGTCTTAGGTGACATATCGATGTTCGAAGGTGTTGGGTGAAAAAGCGTCAGAACTTTCTTGGTTACCTTTATGTTTCTTGGTAACTACTGACCGGTTCTAAACGAAATTTGATACGCTAGTACCCCATCGTATGTGGAATGAAGCCCACTTTGGCGAGCTCTGCGAGGAAAAGGCTCGGCTCGGTAACAGTGACTCTGTTCCATAGCTTTGTACGCCGGGAGCTCCTGAATTCGATTTATCTCGGCTTGTATATACTGTACAGTACAAAGAGATTTTCTCTTTTTCAATTAATTGTAAACTTCAGTCATTAAACAGATAGATAGAAAATGGAAGATTATCTTTCAAATTTTTGTGTGAAAGGAATCTAAAAAATGCGATAAAACTCCAGTTCATTTAAAACCTCCAATATACCATTACATTTTAATGACTCTGTAATTATTCTGTAACAAAAAAAAAAAAATATAACACAGGAGAGAAAGTGATGAGTTTGCTATTTTTCTTTCTGTGCGAGGGTTAGAGAGTTTCGTTCTTTTATTTTTGCGTACCATATAAAGCGACTGTAGAAATTAGAGATGCATGAATACCAACCAGGCGCCATCTCGTTTAATTAATGCATTAATCGAACAAATGACATTGGCAACAAAGTCAATTAAACCGAAGATTAATAATGTATTCACTTCAGCGGTTCCCTTTCCTTCATTGACCATACTCCTTAACGTTATATATATATACATAGTGTTAATGAACTATACCAACAAACTGTAGCAGGTGATTTCTCACATCGAAATAAGACAAAAATTCAAATTGACCTATGGTGAAAAGTGCATAGTTTTAGAGGTAGGGCTGTCCAAAATTGCGAAAAAGCCTAATTTCAACAGGCCCTATTTCGAATTCCAGAAACTTTCAATGGTGGTCCTTACCAGTGAAAAGGAAGCCCTCATTCACAATCCAAAAGTGCATATTTCGTCAATTTTCAATAGGTATTCCCTACAGGGTGTAATTCTCAGATATGCTCTCAATAGAGTTTTCAGATATACCCTAATTTCAAGGAGGGTCCAAAGTAGGCAGAAGGTAAGCCTTGACAACAATGATACATCCAATGCTTCGGAGGGAAGACGGAAGTGTTAGGAACCTGCACCACCATGTTTCTTTGTGTTCGGAATAATGTGTGATGCAATGTATTTCGTCACGATTTCTTCACTTATAAGCGTGAAAGAAAACATTGCAGCATGCGTTTTTCCGAGTACGAGAATCCGTGCATCTGACGATCCGTAACAATTCCGACATCGCTCCAACGAATTCTGTGCTCACTACTATCGAGGTTATCGTTTGTCTACTTTGGATCAATCATAAAATAAGAGCATAACTCCAAATTCGGTTGATGGCATGTCTGGGAATTTCCCCCTATAGGGAATACTCTGTACATCCACTGAAAATTAATGAAATATGCATTTTTGGAGTGCGTATAAGTGACTTCCTTTACGCTGATAAGGACCACCATCCACAGTTTCTGGAATTCGAAACAGGGGTAGTTGAAATTTGGCTTTTTCGCAATTTTGGACAGCCCTAGCTCTGAAATTATGCACTTTCCCCCATAGGTTCTTATGAGAGAAAGAGAGAGATACATGGATGGAGGGATAGATACATGGATCAATTATAACACGGATAGACATTACCAAACATTAAACTTCATAAATGTTTGCAGTCAGCCAAAAGAGACAATGTGAATTTTATCTTGAAAAGGTCTATCGGTTATCATAAAATAGATTTTCTGGGAGCTAAAAAGCAACTTAGCTCTCGACTTAAAATTTAAAAAAAAGAGAGGAAGATGGAGCTTTCTTACAAGGAAAACCAGTTGAGAATGTTCCAAGAACATTGCCAGAACGAACACAAAAAGAACTAATATTTCTTATTAACTTCAACAGGCTTTATACCAATTGTTCTATGTACTTTATTATTATATCATTAAACAATTCTTAAATATATATATCCATTTATAATTTCCTTGAGTAATAATTTTTCCCACATGTTTTTTAAAGAGTTATATTAAAACGTTCTACGATATGTTGTTTTACGAAAACACGTGCTCAAACTGGAGGGTTCAAAATTGAAATATTAGCAAAATATCATCTCTTTGTGACTTACGGTTCCCGACATATGGCTCCTTAAATCTCCCGAAATCCGAACTTTTTGGTCAATATCAAGGTGACCAGTGGCCATCGGTTACTATTTGGTACCAAAATGTTCACCATTCTCTTGGTATTGGTCAACACCAATATTTTTGCTCTATGAGTTACGGTTCCCGAGATATGGCTTCTTAAATCTCTCGAATTTGGAACTTTTTGGCTAAATCATGAGAACTGTAAGAGTAACACGAAAAATTCAATCACTTTCTCAGATTGTTTTGATGCTCTATCGAATGGAGAGTTCAAAATTGAAAAATTCGCAAATAACACACACACACACACACGCACGCACGGAGAGAGAGAGAGAGAAAAAAAGAGAGAATTCAGTAACGAACTTTTTAAGTTCGTTGAAAATTAGAATTATCATGTAGCAATGACTGGAGGAACCCACTTAAGGAGAAGATTTAGGCTATTTTTCTGTTTGTTTGTTTTATATAATGTTGCCCACGAGCTTAGAAATGTATCATCTCATAAACGAGACAAAGCTAGAGCCAATATCTACGTTTTTAAATTCGAGACGAAACGCGATAGATGGGAATCGTCATATCACTTTTGAGACAAATATCAAAGTGAAATGATAAATTTTTCGCCTCATGGATAACAGTGATTCTAAAGTGCGATTTCAAACACAGTTTTAGTACTATGTAATTAATGATATAAACGTTTTACTTAATACACTGATTTTAAATACAATGTAAGAGCGTTTATCAATGTTTAAAGATGCTTAAATCATAGATTAAGGTTCCTGGGTGATACATTTCTTAACTAGTGCTACATATGCAATAGTTGCTCCTGTATAGCATTTAAATTTCCTATTACTAAATCCAAAATTCTGCCAAAATTACTTGTAAAAATCAAGTACATATCTCTACAAGCCGAATAAACCGAATTCAAAAGCTCTCAATGTGAAACGCTGTATAAAGTATCCTGTGTTGTCCACAAGATTCCGGACGGGCTCAGAAACAAAATATAATGATCTTTATCCCTCACGTGGTGGGCAACTTGGTCATCAAATTTCATTGAGATCCGGCCAGTAATTGAAGAGAAATAAAGTACCAAATAGAAGCCAAGCCGAACCTGTCCCTGCCGAGCTCCGCTACCAAGATAATAAGCTTTGTTTCTTAAACGATGGGCTACTGGTCCACCAAATTTCGTTAAGATCCGACCAATATTTACTGAGGAATAAAATATCAAATGCAAGGCGAGTAGAGCAGATCCGAACCTATCCCTGGCCGAGTCTGGCCACTAAATATAGCGATCTTCATTCTTTATATCATGGACTACTTTCTCAATAAGTTTGGTTCAGATTCGACCAGTAGTCTCAGAGAAATAAAGTATCAGACACATACCCCTGGAGTGAAACTACAAGCTTACGCATGCTTAAGTCAGGAGTTAACAAGACAAGGCAATAAAAGCTTCGAGATGAGGTGAGACTTCTACGAAATTTAGACAACGAGAAAAGTTTTATTTTTGTCTCGTCTCATTTCGTTTCGCGGGCAACCTAATTTGAAATCCTTAAGCAACATCGAGGTTAAGAAGGAGAGGATCTACTATTATCGTGGACTACGAGACATGACCAAGGCTTGAATCCTAGGTAGTTAAGAGTACCCAGACCATCATATAAGATTTACTCTTAAAGTAGAGGCCTTTCCCCACCAACTATCCTTCTCTAAGAGAGTTTGATTACATTACCACGGCCTCGGTCTCTGCACATTTAGGGAGGATGGTTCACGTCTATAAATCGTGCTGAAAGACGATTTAGCTTTTGATCGTGGGTAAAAATTAATTTAAGAGCTGCTTATAATAGAAACTGAATAGGATTTGTTTCCACTGCCATCTCGGCATTCCAACAAACACGAATAGAAAAAGTATAGAAGACAACATATATCTGTACAACTTATATTCTATTTATATAATTTTCAAAATATAATTTCATATTTACCTTAAATGACAAGTTCCGTCAATAATGATCTTAAGAAAGATTCATGCAAGAATTTCAAGTAATCCATCTATACCCATATTCCCACTTGACCAGTGATCGTCCAGTTAATAGCAAGCGTGCCTTTTGTGCAAGGGATTCCCGGTTCGATTTCCAGTAATAGAACGTTACATTTTAGCGCAATACGGTATTTCGTATTATATTTTAAGCTGTAGGTTCACGTCTCATAAATAGCTGCGTACTGTAAAGAAATGCTAAATATAAACAAACAAATACAATGTATTCTTCCTTGCACGTAAGTAAATATTTTACCACATATCACGTATAAGTAAATGTTAGTAGTTTAATAAAAAAAAAATATACGTATATTATTTAATACAAACAAAAATGAAAGATTTATGGTTACTACAAGGAGTTTCCCAAGAGAAAAATGCAGTAGGCCTATAACAGAGCGCTTGAGTAATTTAGTCTCTATATTCTTGTGGAAGATATTCTTAAAATTAAAATATAAAATGGAATAGATTAGACACCAAAGACACGATATGCATTACGAGTAGTCTAGGGAAAACTATTTCACTCTCGGATTTGTCTATAAAAAACACTATTTTTTTTTATTCTACTTAGGAACAGAAATGTGGGTATGAAACTCATTTTAGAAAGGAAACAAACATAACAGTAGATACAGAAGAGAGAGTTGTTTGCTTCATAAAGAATGGGAGTTCGGGACTAACCTTCCGTGTTTATCTCTGTGTGTGTGAAAGTCTGGTTCGATTCAGCAACAAAAATTTACCCTCGTTTCACAGGTTTTACGACCTTTCCAGACGGGGGATTTTGAACTGGAGATATTTCAACACACAGACACAATTAATGTCAGTGCCAGACATCGAAACCAGTGGTGTTCCATCTACGGTTTGGTTCGTGAGACAGACGAAGTTTGAGAGGAGGGGGCATTAGACAGTCCGTAGATCCTTCTACTCCATCTACAGACTACTATCATCTGATTAGCGCTTTGGGGGGAACTTAAGGAATGGAGAAGAAAAGAGATTTGAGAGGTATAGTGCATGGTGTACAACTACTTTAATATATATGTAATGCAAAGAGCAACATTGAAATGACATGGCAAAGCATTTTGCTTCGGCAAAGTAATTGAACCCTTGAGATTAAGAAAGAAAATGTTCCATTTGACTTAAGTTTAGGAAAACGACTAATAAAAACTGCTTGGCTGGCAAGCTCGTAATCAAAGAGTTATTTCTTAAGATTCACGTATGATTGTCCAGCATGTTGTTTTCGGATCAAAATATCCAATATATTTCAGCCAAAATTTTCTTGTAGGCCTTATATAAAGGTAACCAAAAAAGTTCTGTCGTTTTTTTTTGTTTTTGTTTTTGTTTTTTGTTTTTTTTTTTTTTTTTTGTACAAGTCTGTGCTCAATTGCCCCTCACACCTGGAGTTCAATGCGAATGGAGATAAGGCAAATGTCCGTTGTTGGTGTAGGTATATCCAACATACTACCTGGCAGTGGCAGGTTCAGGTATAACTAAGTTATAATGAAATGTCTATTTATGAAGTATAAACAAAAATTTTTGGATCATTTTTGAGAAAATTATCTGGAAAAGAAGAAACCCTTAAAGTAACCTACCCTTCATAGACTTTTTTTTCGGGAAAATGAGTTATGGCAAACCGGCAGATTATTATTGAAATATTTATTTCTGAAATTTGATCAAAATCGTGTGAGTCCTGTTTGAGAAAGTCTTCCGAAAAAAGAAAACTCACCTCAAACTACTCTTCTTAGATTTTTTCAGAACAAATGAATTACACTATATTGTCAGGGTATTTATTTCTGAAATATAAAGAAAATCGTCTGAATCGTTTTCTGAGAAAATTATAAAAAAAATCACAGCCCTACTCCTTTCCGATTTTTCCAGGAGATATGACTTATATCACAGCATAGGTTTGTTATTGGAAATCTTATTTGTAAAATATAAATGAAATAGTTGAAGCCGTTTCTTCATTATAGTTTAAAATTTGGTTGAGATACGTTGGCCTTTAGACGAGTGTCATCAGGACGAACGGACGTACAGACAGACAGAAGTCGAAAAATTACTTTTTCTGTATCAATGTGTCATGAAACGTGTAAATCCGTTGAAATTTCAATACGATGTTTTTCTCATGGTCATCAAACTTTCTTCTCCTTTCGTCGCCAGCAAGTAAGAAAAGAATATTCAGTCTTCAACTTTTCTCTGGGAATATTGAAATGATTTGTAGGTAGAGTCAAAAATGGATCAGGAATCTAGTCCTTCACTTATTTATTATAAAGTAGAAATAGTCTTTGTGTTTACGAAGTTCTTATAACAGAATTTCTTTAATGACCAATGTTGAAGGATATATCGTTTCATATGGGAACCCGGTTCGCTCAAAGCAGCCACCGGGGTGTCTTATAGTGACTCCAGGTTGTGGTCTTAGGAAACCTCAGCTCATAGCAGCCTCGTGAGCAAGGACGCCGATTTCTCTGTAAATTTGAAGGGGTGGGGGGCATTCAGATGCAGACGGCATATATATGAAAAGTTTAAGACGAATTGCATTCAAATTATGCCAAATATTCTATATTCACAAATACTGGGAGAAAGCCTACATGATCTTTAGGGGGGCCCGGGCCCCCAGGATCGGCGCCCTTGCTCGTGAGTTATGGTTGTATTGAGGAATCCCGTTCGCTTCAAAGTAGCCTCCAGGGATGTTAGGATAGGTAGCCCCTTGGTCCAAAGCGACTTCCAGAGCCGTAGTGGGTTGGCGATCAATGGTCAACTGATGCCTCCTTCCTCTGTGGTTCGTCTTTTATGGGTCCTCTTCGGGTTGCTCGTTTTCTTTCGGTTCCCTTCGTCTCTTCCTGTTCTGTGTATCGTCTGCTTGTATCCAAACGTTACCACGTGTCGTTCATAAACATGTGTTCATGTTGTGATGTGAGAATCCTTACAATATACATTATCTTCTACAATCTGAAGGAACATGAATTAATACAAAAGAAAAAAGAACTCGTATCGTACCATGTAAGCATACTTAGTTATTACTGCGTCCGTTAGTCGCACTTTTGCAACATAACAGAACTGTCAAATCAATTTGTTTGACATTTTTATGACAAGATCTGGCGTTTTCCTGGGAATTACACTTTTAAATGTAATAATAAAAGCGTTAAATATAAATCTCATATTACGGGAGTTTCAAAGAATTTTGTCTGGACGCCAGAAGACAACCTCGTAATAAGTGACAAATCCAGTAAAATACAGGACTTACACGAATTCCAATCATAATGATATATCTGCATGTTTTCTCTTCTTGATAGGAATTTTCTCGTCAGACGTTCTAATAGTACGAGTGGTAACTTCATCATCCTAGACATGTGATTTCATAGAAAAAAATTGTTCATTTTTGAAAAACAGTTTTCCTTGACAAACTACACTGAGGAAAATCCCGTATCCGGACAGGGGTATATTGTAAAAATATAGGAATAGTTATGTTTACTACGGAAATCTTTACGGGGCATACGATATCCATATTCTACATATGTACTGCCTTTTTTCCCGCTTAGATACTGATGCTGCTGGTGCTGACAGACATGTTGCAGCAGGATATCTGACATCTAACTATGTTCCGTATATTACATACGTTAACTATGTTATATACGTCCATCTGTAAGTGAGATTCTAACTGCCTATATATGGTTCTTTCTTTCGTATTGAAAGTACGTTTATTCAGAACACTTACACATAAAGTATATGTCAAACTACGTTATACTAATAGTATTGCTGCTGGATATTACATAGGATTGTACGTTAAGTCCAAAAACTACAGGATTTACGCATGTAACCTACGTTTTTACATTTTTTCAGTGTATCTCCTTAAAGTCTAAGTAGTTAGATCAGCCTTATGAAAGTTACTGTTAATATAACATATACATAATAACGTACACACAATATCATCAAGTGGGAGAAGCCTGATCCAAACGTTCTAGTTCACATCGTACCAGAACACGCACGAATTATTGTTTTTATTTCTTTTTTTTAGTATTACTTATGAGACGAGAAATTTCTCGTGTCGTCTCGAAAACTAAATGAGAAGTAAATTTTCAAATTCGAGACGAGACCAGGAATACCACGAGACAAGGAACTTCTTGAGTCTCATGGGCAACACTACTTCACTCAACTCTTTGATCTCAAATACCATTTTAGTTTTGTACGATTCATTGTATAAACACTATACATTGATAAATCTATTATATGAAAACAATGAAGGTCGTTTATCAACTTTTAAAGATACGCAAGTCATTACGCAATACATTCCAATAATAAATAAGGTTTGAATGTTGTTAAATCACACAATTCGTGAACCTCTCGTGATGTGGAAGAATTCTGATAACTTCTAGATCCGTGATCGCCAAACCGTTGATCGCGAGCTACTAGTAACTCACGGGGTTATTTTCGGTAGATCGCGTTAACGTTCCGGTTAGATAACCTTGATTCCTCCACAAAGCTGACGACAATAACTTATTGTTTCTCCCAGGCAACTTTCATTGTCAGCATCATCTCACTGGGATTGCATATACACCACGTGGGGTTTTGCACATTATGTTTTGCTCGTTATGTAAGTTTATAGGCAATAAATAAATAAAAGAATTTTTAAAAAGAATTTGGTAGTTCTATTGGTTGGTAGTTTACAGTAGAATTTACAAACGGCACTGTAGCTCAGAATCTTCATAACTTTGGCGACCACGGTTCTATATGAATCAAGGATCAGTTCATAGCATAAATTCTATACAAGTTTCCCAAACGAGACGAGACGAGGTAATGTTGACGAGAATCAAGGCAAAGTAAGAAAGAATTCTTCGCGAATCGCGACGAAACGAGATTTGCAAAATGTTCGAGAAGAAACGAGGAAGTCTTATTCCCTTCCGTCACGTTTCCTGAACTACACTATTCCCCAGATTATCTTGTAAGGTGAATTAAAATCGCGAATTTCCCGTTACATACACAATACGATGCATAGACCGGTAACAGATAAACATGAGGTTTTGCTTGTGGTTAAAGACAAAAGTTTCTTAAGAGGACGTTCATAAAAATTCCAAATGTGATCCGTAGATATGCACACGAAACATCAATTAAGGACGTCCTTTCTTGAACATGGAAAATGAGTGATATCTCATCTTGCGTAATCCAAATGATCTACTTAAGACGTTTTTTATATAGCATAATGCAACTATTCTCAATAATAATTTTTATATTTGCTTTTTGTGAAATACACACAAAGGAAACTTCAAATTGAATAAAATTACATATTGATCGTTTTATCTTTATGTGTTTCTTCTCGATCCATCAGTTTTTTATTTTTAAATATAGGTATTTTCTGTACGTTATTTTCCTTATTGATTTCTAATGTTAAGGTATGTTTCTTTTCCCACTCCACAATCACTTGCTGACATTTTGTAAAGACAGGAGAAGGAGGAGATGAAAATAAAGCTAATTTTTTTTGTACCTTTTCTTTTCTTTGAAAAAAATTGCAAATGACATGATAAGAATTGTCTTCCCACAAAAGTAAAGGTTCACCACATGCATAAACATTTTTCAATTTTCTTCTTCTTCTTCTTCTTCATTTTCTTCGTATCCTATGTTTTAATTCCCCTTTCCCTTTTGTACCTATTTCCGTTTTGCCTTATCGATCGATTCCTGTAGTGTGTTTTCGCTGTAGGCTGCTTTTGTTTCATATAGAAGACAACGTACATGGTTCGGTGGTGGCTAAAGTTTTCAATATATCCATATATCTCTAACTAGAAAAAAAAGACACCAAAATTCCAAACGACAAGAAAAGAAAGAAAAGGAAGACAGAAAAGGATGGAGAAAGGAGTGGGTTAACCAATAACGTTATAACGTTACAATATTAGTTTTCCTACGGCCATTTTGGGTCCGAATTTAAATTAAATTTTCATCATGGAAAAAGATGGAAACCAAACATTGTTCAAATAGTAGTTTCTTTTTTTCCATATGTCGATACTATATATACATATTCGTCAAAACACAAAGGACCACCTGACCACAGTAATAACGGTAGAAAAATAATGCTGTTCTTTACAGGACGCTTTGGAGCACAGTTTTCGGTTTGATTTTTTTAGTGAAATACCATCAGCAATTTCAGCTTTAAAACACAAAAGTTACCAATACATTTGCTTCAACACTTTCCATTAGAACTTTCAAAATGAATGAGACATTAAAAGCAACGCTCAAAATGTTGAAAAGTGTTAGGAATATTTGCTATAAGAAATGTTGACACTTACTAGTAGCAATGCTCGTTTCGCACGTAAGAAATAAAGTTATTATAAAACTAGAAGTGTGGTAATTTCATCTCTGTTTTCCCTATAAATGCGAAATTTTCGTAAAACTGCAACAATTTTTCACTCATTTTAAATGAAGATAGTATGTACTAAATTTCGCGAATCTTTATATTAGCTGTTTTCTGAACAAAGAGTCGAAAATTAAATTATAAAAATTGTGGCATGGAAGTGATCCCTAGAACAGTTCTTTCAAAATTTACTTCTCGCAGAAAGCAGAGCGTGAGAGGTATTCTTGGTCTATCATTCTTCAGTGATGTTATCATTAAGTTTTGCAGGTCAATATTTGATAAGCGCTAGTCATTTTGGATAAAAGGTTAGAAGAACATTGTGCGTTAGTTGTTTTTCTCTTTGACATGGTAAGTCGGACTAGACTTTCCCCTACAATCTCAGAATCTACTAACATCACCTTACAACAGGAGAAAGAGAACGTGCTCTGAATTTTTCATTCTCTGGTTTCCGCTACTCTTAAGGCAGACTTTGGTTCTTAGATTAAACTATGGGACCAATTTCCGACAGTTGTTACCGCTCGTTACCAAAATAAATCCCCACAACAGGTAAATATTTCTTGAAATTGAAGGCCAAATCGGTTTTGTCCATTTTTCTTCGGACCGTATCCCTAATTAGTTGAAATATTACTGACTCCCAAAATGTGCAGAATTTCATAAAGTTGCACTGTATCACCCGCAGTAACCTCGCGAATTGTTATTCGTCTGTCTTCTCATAAGATGTTCTTCACATCAACACTGTTTCCGGTGTGTGTTTAGATATCCAATGTGCCCATCGTGTACTAAGGGTGCTCCACCAACCTCAAAATTAACCACTTCAGTTATAAGTACTTTTGGATTTTACGAGATGCTCAAACGCCCCTTATAATCATGTAATGATTTGGTATTTTTTAAAATATAATTTTGCACAGAAAGATAAAAGATGCTGTTTTAGAATTAACCTCTAACCACATATTTAAAACGAATACTTATAACACAGCTAGGCTCGCAAATGTAGCTTACTTATACTTGCAGAGCATTGTCTAATCTCGTTCGACACATACGTCAGAATTTGTTTATACATGTGTTAGTTAACAACCGTACATTGCCAACAACACAACCATTTTCAATACCTTGGAAACATGTTTCGTATAGCTTTTGTTAAATATTTGGTTTCAGATAAAGTACGGAAGATATTTTCTCTAAGCCAGTGTCTAAAACAGAAAATTTGACAGAGAAATTATTCAAATTCATTTTCCCGTTGAATGTACCATGAACAGCTCATAAGTCAGAAGAACTAATTCAAATGATTTGTGACTTTTTCGAGGAGCATGAAGTCAATGTCTCTTAGTTTTAGTTAGTTGTTGTTGCACGCTATCAAAGATCGATCATGTCAAGGATGAATAGCAACTAGTGATCCCTGGGATGAAAGTAACATTAAAGAATTCGATGTGGTTATTTCGCGCTGCTTACTAAGCTCACTAAACTCAATTTTGTATTATAAATTTCACACTTGACTAGGTTTGGTTATATTCCATTGTGCTGCGCGGTGTTGTAATTCAAGGACGGTTATATGGCCACTTAATGGATAGTGATCCTTTGTAATTTTACTTAAAAAAGAACTTAGTGCACGCTGCAAGGAAACGAAACACTCTCTGAACTAAAACTGTTTCTCTGGGGGAAACTTGTAAGACTATGCCCTAAAGCTGTAAGAAAATGTAGATACATTCTCTGTCCCAAGACTATTTTATTGTAAACAAATTAGGTTTGAGCACCACATGTTAAAGGAACTATTTTACACAGAACACTGAAAATATTGTTAAATCACACCTATATGAGCCCTCTTTGGAAACTGGTGGAAAACATTGTGATTAACTACGAATATTTTTTAGTATTAGGAATATGTTTTTGGTTGATGTGTTCTTTTAAATGTATAAATTAAAAGTGTTCGGTTGAGTGTCACTATATCTTAGTGACGACATGATATTATTTACATTATTTCATTTGTTTGACACAGGATACTAAAAAAATGATTGTTAAAAAGCTTGAGGTTTGGTTAGTATCTATTTGGAAATGAGGTCTTGTGATTTGCCAACTTATATAGAGATTGTTTTATGAAAGTAGCTTTTTACAGATGAGGTGGAGGTACAAGTCAGTCAAATAGAAGTGCCTCACTGGGGAAAAGTAAGCTGCTAGGCTTACTTTAAAAATAGTAACGTGACATTTAACAAAAGCAGATTGCGGTTTTATGATAGCAACTATTCGTGAATACTCATAAATAGCTATTAAAATTAATACAATATATACAGTATTTTGGTTAATTATATAATGAACAGAAGTTTACAGATGATTAATGCTGCTATCTACGCAGGACATGATATTACTACACTCCTTAGCTACCAGTACAACCGAAAGCTATATCATGTGAAAGCTGTGTCAGATCCTTGGTTCGAATTCTTGTTACTGTGTGAGAATATTTTTGGTCAGATGGACTGACTCAATAATTTTAAAACTTTAAACCGCGTTATCAAAATTATAGTAGGAAGAAATAGTAATTTCTCCTCAGGTATAAAGTCTAATTTCCCGAATATGTCAAAAGGGTTAAGTGAAGATTGCGTATGATTAATATTAAGATAACGATATGTCAATTTGATTTGAACGCAAATGATAACTGAGAACTGCCGAGCAGGAAATTGCTCAGGAGGTGACATGAAGTCAGAGGAACTAAAAGCTTAGATTATATGAAAGGTCCTGCTATGATAGGATGATGACGAATAAGCCAATGGAAACGTGACGCTGCTCATAAAACTTAGGACAGATTTAATGACCTGTCAAGTTACTGTGTAAAAGTAATCTATCACCCCTTCTCCATTCTGGTCGAGACTTTTGACTGCTAAAGGTTAGCTGGTGTGTATATATAGAGAATGCCAATCTTTTTTTAAAAGTGACTGACTGCTCTGTAATAAAGACGTTAAATGGATGGGAGGGAGAGAACGGGAGAGAAATGTGCCTTGGGAAGAGAAGGAAAGGAGATCTTGAGACCAAATCGGAAGTTTGACACGTTGTCCTCCGTTCGGCTCCGATTTTATCATCGTCCACATACGTATTTAGTTCGATTTCCACTGAGATTTTTTTTTTGGTTGCTTCTATCAAAACTTCTCCCGATGTTCATTTTTCTTCTTTTGCCACAGATTTTAAGGTTTCTTTTGGTTATAAAAGGGAAAATCCTCAAGACTCAATTTTATAGACTTTCTTAAAAGTATTTTTTAATACCTTGAAGTTCATAAATTTCACTCCATTTGTAGTAATATGTGGTAGATTCAACTTTCGAGTATATTCTAAATTTGTCCTTTTAAAAAAAAGTGCTCTTCCCATTCTGTGGCTTCAGTGCGAGTCTTTAGTCCACGGAACCCCGAGTTCGATGCACATTGAGATATCCTTGAAATGAGAACACATTATGATGATTCGTATTCTAGCATAAGCTCTAGATCCATACCTGATACAGTTTTGGTACTGAAAGGAACATTAAGCTCCAATCAGTCGTCTTTAAAAGTACGAGGCATGGTAACTCAGTAGTAAAGCGCTCACCTTTGGTGCATGAAGTTCCTGGTTCGA
Organism: Thermobia domestica; assembly: GCF_964235325.1. Classification (NCBI taxonomy): domain Eukaryota; kingdom Metazoa; phylum Arthropoda; class Insecta; order Zygentoma; family Lepismatidae; genus Thermobia; species Thermobia domestica. The sequence goes on along the minus strand of NC_137465.1, from coordinate 178,961,104 downwards.
TCTCAAACCATGTGAGTATGTGGTACGCACCGTCGTGTTTCTGTCTTTTCTTGGAATTCTCTCATTTCCTGCCATATATTTATTCCACTGATTATTTCATAATTGATTACTTTCATTGAGTATCTGCCCCCTTTAGCCTTCAGAGCCTAATCGTAGGATGAGAAACTAGATACTTCATTACATCTTTAAAAGTGGTTTCTCCTTCAAAGGATGTATTCCAATAATATCATATAATAATATTGACCAAATATAGAATTTCTTCCTTTCTTTTACCAAACAACTTTGATCCTTGTGTCTAGTCGCTTGGACTATTTTATTGGGTGGAATCCTTGTAGCTAAAACAATAAATTGAAATATTAAATGTAGCTTATTAGATACATTTACTTTTATTGGGCAAATTTTTGACTGGTAGTATTTCTGAGAAGATCTCTACCCATACTATTTAAAAGTAGAAAGATATCATGCAGTGGTTAAACTCATAAATCTTTTTTATTTATTTATTTATATTAAATTCAATACTTGTACACCTATTGAGTGTTCAGCAGTATACACTTGCACGGATCCAAATCATTAATATTTGTGCTACACGCCATACTAAGTTATATGTTCTAAGTATTATTTTACATGTCTACTATCTATTGTAGGACTATTCAATTTGACACTATTATACAGGTTTATACTCTTTATAATAAGCGATATATTTAACACACTCATACGCTATGATGATTTGTGAAAGGGTAGAAGCTGGGAGCGCATTTTCCTTTTAGGAACATGAAAGGAGATCTCGATTATGGATATTGGCGAATCCGTCTCATCAAGAGAACGCAATGAGTAATTTGATAAAAGTGCAACATATTTATCATATTGAAGATATATTTCTGTATCTTTATATATTAAATAATGGACAAACTTTGATTGAATTGGTGTATTGTTTTGTGCACTAGGACTGTAGATGCACATCCCAGTTTAGAACGTTCACATGGGGCATATAGAATATTAAGTGTATGAGTGTTCTTGAATTTACTCCCAAGTCTCTATATATTCGAGATTTCTATAAACCTCATCTGCAATCCTATTCAGATGAATACCAAACAACTGATCTTACTGACATACCAAGATTAGTTACATAGTCAACCTTTTTGCGATTGTATGTTACTATGATTTCAAATCCCAAGTAATTTCTTTTCTTTGTGTGAGACATTTAACTACAATTTTTAGTATTTAATGATAACTTATTAATTTTGCACACATATAGTGTATTAATATCAACCTCTTACAATAACAGAATAATATAGTAGTATTATTTCAGCATCAAACAGGAGTAAAAGTATTCAGTAATTTATGTATGGAGAGTGTAGACCCTACTATGGGTGCCACTGGAAAGACCAATTCATGGAGATTACAACAAACTAATAAAATTCTTGTACGATTGAGAAATTTCCGAGAGATTCATGATGAGGTAAGAAGCATGGCAGAAGTATATAACCGAAGTATTCTCTTCCACGGCGAAGCATGGTGGTTTGAACTTGCTACTGCTTGATTACTGGGGTCCATTCACAGAGAAATTGTCCATTGCAAGTTGGATGACGGATGGGAAAGATATAATGGTTGAGAATATACCAAAGAATTGCACACGATTTGTACAGCTATTTGATGTGTTTGAATTTCCACCAATCAAAGATTATGGCAGGAGATTTGTACGTAGTGTGAAACTTCTTCATCCGGGCGTTACAATGTACCAACGAAACAATCAAAGTTCGTGTCCATGCTAATGAATCAGTTCCGATCACCGTGATACATTGGATTGTTTCAGTTTGTGTTCCAAGAAGCAAGTTACCGAACAAATTCTGAACCTTTTGAATCACCTGTCCAATTCGTATGTCAATATTCGTTGCTAATTACTAAAGCCTGAAATTAATGGCGAAACAAAAGCCCGAAAATGGCTGTAAAATTGCAAAATAAACACTCAAAAATGGCAGATAAAATGGCAAAATAAAATAAACAACAAATCACGAACTTTAGAGAAATAAATAGATACTAAAATATGTAAAAGCTATAATATGCTATAATTCGTTTACTAATCGAATAAAATGTTTCATTTTGCACTTTGTACTTACCACTTAAAATTTTGGAAACTTGCGCAACCCGTGAAGGGACGACATCTAACAATTCATTCGCCATTCTTCAATAGTAACAAGGAAACAATAACTTAAAAATAGTGTCACATTTTATTCACACGCGGTTACATTAGCACAAACATTCAAAGCACAAGAAATACTAAAGTGGAGTCATTTTACACTACACTATCAACTTATTTTCACTTACGAAAGGTTTTTCATATTTTTGTTCTGTAAAATTATTAACATCTTTTTAAGATTTTCAAAGGAAAGGCTTTGTTTCCTGTGAGAAAGAATTCGCTTTAGATGTGAAAATGATCTTTCCACATCTACAGATGTCACTGGAGCATACTTGAAACATGTAATTTGGGAAGGATCCATGTCACTGTCAACAGTTGTATCAGCATCACCTTCCATAACACTAGCAATGTCCTTCAAGTTTCCCAAATCTGAATTAGTGCTTACAACACGATCACACTTACGCCGAATGTACTCGCCCTTGTCACCAGGTCCAACACTCAGATCGTTGAGAGTATCACTGAAGAATTTCAGAGAACTAGAGAGAGTCTGTTCTTTTCTTCAAGCTTGGCAATAGCATCTGGTAACTTTGAAAAATGTGTTGCAATGAAGACTAAGTCTTTTTTCAAGGAATTCTTCTGAAGCAAAATTTGAGCAACCTTAATTGATGACGCATCATCCTCATCAAAAGTATGAATGATTCTTTTGATGGGTTCAAAGTTGTTAGCATAATGGAGACCAGCTGTAAACCATGTACCCCATCTCGTTAAGACAGGCTGTGGTGGAAGCGGAAGTTCAGGGGCTAATTCGCGAAACGTACTTGTTCGCCAGGGAGTTTTCAGAAATACCTTTTTCACATTTGACGCAAGAAGGTCGTCAGGAAAATGAGAACGAACTTCTTCTGCAATTCTATATAGCGCGTGTGCCAGACAGGTGACATGCAGCATACGTAGTAATAGAACCTTAAGGGCTTTTGCTGCACTTTCCATGTATGCAGCTCGGTCTGTGACAAAAAGAAGGACCTTATCGTATTTTACACATTCTGGCCACAGAATACTCAGCTATTTTGTAAAAATCTGTGCAATTGCCGTGCCATTTACTTTTTTTCAGAACTTCTGATGCAATCAAAAATGTTTGTGTGTCTTCTTCCCCTCCCAAAGTTCCAATTCCAACGTTGGCAATGGAACGTCCTAGAATATCGCAAGTTTCATCAATTGAAATCTATATATTTTTGTCAGCAACACTTTTACGGATATTCTCAATAGTTCTGCTGTACGCGCTACCAACGTAAGTCTTTCTCAAAGATGATTCATTTGGAACTTTATGTTTTGTGTAATTCTCGAGAAAGTTTCTAAAAGAAACAGTTTCTTACTTCCATAAAGAAATGTCTGCGTTAATTAGAGCTTCAGACAGATCATTCACAAAACTGTTAGTACGCGAAGCGGGATTTAGTGACTGTTCCAAAAAGATCTTGAACCTTTTCACCAGCTGATTTGCGTGTCCTTGCACAATTGTGTTTTGCAGTGCTTATATGGTGTGTTACGAAATAACGCTTTTCAGCGGAAACCACAGTTTCACATAACTTACAAAGCAGTACAGACCGTCTGTTGAAAACACAGTACGCCTGAACTCACTCACAATTATTTCCAACTTCTGTTGCCTAGAAACAAGGCCGCCGATCCTGGGGGCTGCCCCCCCCCCAAAGCTCATGTGGGTTCCCTATTGTATTTATGAATATACAATATTTGACATAATTTGAATGCAATTTGTCTTGAAATCCTCATATATATACCTTCTGCATCTGAATGGACCCCCCAAATTTACAGAGAAATCGGCGCCCTTGCCTAGAAAGACCAACTTTCGGCATCTTGAATTACTCAAACGCACATAAATACCAGTTCTGTATCACGCACGCCTAAGGTTCACAATAACTGTCCAGCTGACTACTTCTTAAAAGTAAGCATCTTTGTTTGTCATTCCAAGAACGGAACACTGCTTCAAAATTCCAAGAACTGAATACGCACTAGCATCCCCGCCCCTCCTCTTGTCACATTCCAACGGGAATAGACCAGTTATTATAGGACACCGAAATCGCTTGGCCAGATAAGAGCGACTCAGATCTGTGGTATGCTGTCATTCATGTGTAAATAAAGAGTAGTGGAAGAGAAAACCTGTGACAATGGCAACAAACTGCTTCTAAATTGTGAAATTGCACTTTTCCTGAAAACATCAGGAAAATTGCAATAATGGCACTTATGGCATTTTTCCATTATCCGGGCTTTACTAATAACTTACTTAACGCTTTCAAAATGCGCATACTCATTCTTTCATATAAACTTCCAAGTTAAATCTCTTGAATAGTTCTCAACCGTACATGAATTTTATTATCTTGCAATGAGCATGAATTCGTCCTTCAAATGGAATGCTTAGTTTCTCTGCAGACGAGTACTTTCTCCCGAACTTTCCTTGTTAGTTCGCAGGCAACCTTTCATTGTAACAAAGATTTTCGAAATTAGACCATTCTTCTGAACAGAAACGGTAATCTGACATGTAACATTATAACTGTTATAAGACATTTAGTTTTAACTGTGATGTAAATTTTTTGCGTTCTCTAGTAACTAACTTCAGTTAAAAAAAAACTTCAGTTAAAAAAAAACTTCAAAACTTCAGCTAACTTCAGTAAAGTAGCTAACTAACTTCGCTCTTCTGGAGCAGTTCTTTTTTTCTTAACCTGAAAGAAAACATTTTTAAATGCGTAACTAGTTTTTTTTAACTACATTTTCTTCAATAACATAGTTTCAAATGAAGAAAAATTTGCCAGTCTCTTCGTTCCGATATCAAATTTACTACCGGAATCTTATTGAGCACAAACTTCATACACTCGTTAATAAAAGGCTAGCGTAGAAACCGTTGGCGTGGGATATCCGGTTTCGATTCCTGGTGGGAACTCATGTCGTTCGGATTCCAAGTTAAATTATAAGTGCACATCTCATAGCCTCGCTTCTGAAAGAGACGATAAACTAAAAAAAGAGATCAAATCAAGGTTTTCTCAAACTGTGGTCGGCATACTACAAGCGACCCTTGGGGTCTGCCCTTCTGGTAGAATTTCGGGATATCTGTATTTTTCATGAACATTTTGTACATTAACTTGTCCGTGTCCTTATCAAACGCTTTAAAAAGTAACAAAATGTTCGTATTTTTGTTTGGGCGTATTTTGTTACCATTATTTATTACCGGTTACATCCTCATCACGGATAACAACGAGAATTTTGTACCCTTTCATTTTAAAGATACGTGAAACGCACGAAATAGGCCCTGATTTCTGTGAGAGAACTGCAGCGGTCTATGGAGTTGGTTTACGAACGGCACATTAAATTCTGAGAGAGGAGAAAAGTCTCTTTGAAAATTTGCCGTATTTATGTACCCAGTACAAGAAGCTTCAGCTTGAAACCAAAATCAGAGATGTAGACCCTTAGCTCCCATGAGTAAACAAAAATTAAAATTATTGAGCTAACAGTAAATTTTGAGTTATGTCTTATATAGACTCTTAGCTCCCACTGCTTAACACATTTGAAAACATAACATGTAAAGTATCAAATATCATTCAAGTGTGAAAAAAAATACAAAAATCAAAAAAGGCTTTTACTGTCATGTATGTTTAAATACCTTACTTAAATAGCTGTTCTATTCTAAATTTCAGTATATTAATTTTACAACAGTAAAGTTTTAATCCCAATATTAATGTTACTATGAGAATTTCAAACAAGTATCCTGCACTTAATACCTTTGATCCAAAATGAAAAAAAGGATTATGCGAATTCTAATAGCGTTCGCATAAGTGTATTATTGTTAAATATTCTGGATAGAGTTCAATTATTAAAAAGAACTAACATGAGATTACTTCTATTAATATCAATATAAAATTTAGGGAATTTTAATTAATATTGCTTTTAAAGTATATTGGCATATACTCAAAACATTTTTTAAAAAAGTACTTTCGAAAGGAAAAAAATAGGTTGTTCGCAGAATATTCTACAAGTCTAGTAAAACTCATTGTCATTTTTATAAAGTTTGAAGAACGCCGTTTCAAGTGATATTTGCAAAATTGTTTACTTTATTTGTATATAATCCTCTGACTTTTCACACAATGAAGCTATATTGCCTGCTAGATGGCTCATGTTTTACAGACTGATGATTGGACAGAACATCGGATTCCAACAACAATTTTCTAGTTTTCTTGAACAGAACGTCTGCAACTATTATTTCAAATGCCCACACATTTATCTTAGAATTGAACTGGAACACCTCGCCCCGCATAGTGCATATTGTATATTTTGTAGTACATTTGAGTGAGTAACAAAATCAAAGGCTTAGGAAACCTGCAATAGCCATAGCGGAAGCAATAGCTTCTCATCATTTCTTGGACTATCAAAAGCCGTCTTTCTTTCTGGTTTCTCCACTGAAACTAAGTATTGGTATTTGGCATGTACTATTGCTTCATCCTGGGTATCTGAGAATGATCTTGCCTAGCCTATTCAAAACATCTGAAGTTTAATATAAATATTCATTTTCTTCGTTCATTTGTTAAGTCTATTTATGTGGCAACTAGCTTACAATTATATACAAGGTGTTGCAAAAATTTGTCACAGTATGTTTTTTTTTGAATTGATTCCTCACATTAAAATAACAAAACAAAGTTCATATGGATCTGTGGTAGGAAGTCCACAGTTTTGTAGTGATAGGGTACCGAAAACGTAAAAAAAATGAACTTTAAAGGTGCATAGTTCCACTAATATAGGACCGATCGTGGGAGGATCAAGACATTGCTGAGGAACTGGTATGTGAACTATCCAAATATCAATCTTTCAGAGCCTCCAGTACTTGCACAATCATTTTTAGAGAGGGAGTACTTGTTGATCACTCTCCACCTACCTCTCTGAAACTTGGTTTGCAAGTACTGGACCGTTCTTAAACATGGATATTTGGATAGTTCACATACCAGTCCCTCAGTGATATCTTGACCCTATTACTATGGGTCCCATAGTAGTGGAGCTATCAACTTTTAAAGTCACGTTTTCGACAGCTTATAATTCCTAAACTACCCACTTTTGAGCACAGGTCCATATGAACTTATTTTGATGTGAAAAATCTATTTCCAAAATATTGTGACACGCTTTTCTAACACTCCAGTATACAGCTTACAAAATTCCGTAATCCTACAATATTCTTAGTGTTTAATGTTTAAAAAAACATTGTACAGTGATAAGATATTTATTCCAATCGATACAACTCGTTGAGCTGAACAAAATGAAGTATGAATCCTCATGCGTAGTTTGCGAGAAAATTGAAAGAAATAACATTTCTTGTAAATAAAAATTGATGTTATACGATAACTAAGGCACAGATAAAGATGAAGCTGATGATAAAGTATATACTAATTAATCTCGGATTTATGCCATTAACAAGATGAGAGTATGCGGTAGGGTTAATAAGATATAATCCAAAATTTACGTTTAACTAACAAATTTTGTTTTGTTTGACTGTAAATATTGTTTAACGGTAAGACGTTATATCCAGCGAGATAAGTTATATAGAGCTGAGCTAGACCAGCGCTGTCCAAATGGCGGCCCGCCAAACTATTTCCTGCGGCTCACAAAGCTCTCACGATTCACGATTTTTATTACTGATAGTATTTTCATTTATATTTATTCATTCCTTTAATGTTTCCACTCTTCTTTCGAAATAACGCACCCATTTCGCGCTTCTGTGCAACAAAAAGGCGCGGATATCCACGACAGCCCCTTTCCCTAAAAACTGTGAGTTTGGTTGGAAATGAATGTCAATATTTGATAGTACTTATTCGTGTGAAAGGGCATTTACCACCATGAAAATTGTAAAGAATCGCTTCAGAAACTGCCTTGAAAATTCTTTTCTTTTACATCTCCTGTGGCTCACAACAACAGGAATGGATGTAGATATCGCAACCCTTGTAAACGCTTCTAGTTATTATTATTATTATTATTATTATTATTATTATTATTATTATTATTATTATTATTACTATTATTATTTAGCTGCGGCCCTCAACTTTACTAGTAAAGACGGTATTGGCCCTCAGGCTCATTATAATTAGACATCACTGTGGTAGACTATATTTGAGAGTAAATTCTGATGGCGTAACTTTCGAGAAAATCGAGAAGAAACGAATTTTTATGGCGTTAAAATGTATGTTACTAATTGCCAGTCTGATACAATTTGATACTTTCTGTTCTGAAATAGATCAGTTATTTATGTACTAACAAACCAAAAAAAAAAAAAAAAACTTTCCGTAACGGACCATTTGTGAGCCTAAGACTGCTCCAGCGCCATCCTCTAGCGATGAGCCGAACTACGTCGAGGCTGGTGGCAAGAACGTGATCAACGCCCTGAGACGCCTTGTCCCTAACAGGTCCATCAGGAGTTCTCTAAGCCCAATTCTTTTTTATCAAAGGATTTCCCAATTTGCCTCACGATGCTGAGTAGACACCAAAAATTGCGACGTAGCGGCCGGAAATCAAACCCAGGACCACGCTGACATGAATTCAACGCTCTAACTACGGCTTATTTACGTACTGTATATGAAAAATGCTCACTGTTAACTGAATATAAGGTTGTATCAGTTGTTTAATAACTCCTGAGAGTTACACACTATTTATAATGTACGAATAGATTGTGATATAACTCGGAAGTATTTACTGCATTAAAAACATTATTACTTGAAATTTTGCATTCTTCCTCTAACACTACGCAGCCATAATCAATAAGTAATTTATTTCAATATTTATCCATCTCTATACACAAAAATTTACTTAGATACGTTTTTTTTTTTTTTAAAAAAAAAGAAAAAGCAGTTTTAAAAATAAAAAAGTAAACCATGCAGTAAGCATGAACAATATTCCTGGTACAATTCTCTTGGCCACATTAAACGCATACACAGTAATTACATTTAATTTGTTATAACCTCATACTACTATAATAAAACCAACACTGCTTTTGATGAAGTTCCCACCAATCTATCGCCACAATTAGAGTCTAGTAAATAGTATATACATATTTATAAAATAGCTTGATGAAAAAATTATATTCAAAAAGAAAATTGGGGAGAGATAGGCAATATGAAACCTGCCTATAGATGAAAAGTAACTGCTTTTACGGGATAGAAGTGTTTTTTTTAAATAAAATCTAACTTTTTTAAATAGAGAAACGTACACCTTGTGTCAAAAAGGTTGGGCGCATTCTTTATTGGTGTTTTGAGGCAAAAATTTTCTAAGTCCAGCTTCGGGTATCTTCGGAAAAAAGTAAACCAGGTTCGAACCTCCAAGCCAGCCTTTGCAATCGGGAAAAAGTTTGCAGATGTGTTTTTCTTCTTTCAAATATAATAAGACTTGTTACCAAGTGTAGAAAAAAAAAACAACATTGATTGAAATACTTAATGATACAATATTTCGAAACCTTGTATTAATGTCAGCCCATTCTTGTTTGTCATTTAGCTCTCCATACGTAATTGAACATTTAAATACGTTAAAGAATCTTTCCATATGTAAAAGAATGCTCAAAGTTAAGACATAGAACGTAATTATCGCCTCAAAAACAGCGTTTGTAGTGGATATGAATGTCATAATTTTCTTGAGAACAGTTACAAATGTATCGCTAGAAGCATGTTTCCGTAAATCCTTGTGTTAGCTCAGGGGTAAGCTGTCGGATTTCAAATCGGTAGGTTGTGAGTTCGATTCTTATCTCGGTCAACGTCTTTTTTAAAAATTACATTTTCCGCAATGCATGAAAAATTATATAAAATAATTACATTAAAATACATCAGTTATATATATATATATATATATATATATATATATATATATATATATATATATATATATATATAGATATAGATATATATATAACATAATCATTGCAGAACATAGTAATTATTATGTTTAAAATATAACATCTGAGATAGGTATGTGTTCACAGCAGGTCGGTATTATATATGAGAATGTTAAATACAAGTTAGGAAAATCGTTCAATAGCAATAAATAAATTATGTAGTGTATTTATTTGCAGCTATTTGTCATATAGAGGGTACTTCTCAATATTCATGTTACAGCATATGATTTATGTTCTTGAAAAATTATTCGATGCATAAAGAGAGGGTATAAACAGAGAATCCAAAGTCGGAACGCTCGCAAGAAATTCATGAACCCCAAAGGTCACGTGAGCAGACTGGAATTGTCCTTATGAAGCATGCCACAGCAGAAAGTCTTTACATAGATTTTCAATTCAATTCCCATTGGCGTAACTAGGATATTTTCCTAAGGGAGGGCATGGTCCATTAGTTCTGAAAAATTGGAAGAATCTTTTAGAAGAACTTGGCATGATGTTATATATAGTCTCCCTTACCCCGCACTCATTGTCAACTCCAAGTTATTTAGTTCTAACACGACACTGTCATGTAACATTTCAGTGAAAATTTATTTTTTGAAATTTACTTAAAATTGTATATTCTCTATATTCTGATGCTACTAAATAACTACCTAAAATCTACTCTAATTATGAAAACTCATAATGTTCTATTACTGTTTTATTCGAGCAATTCTGAGCGAAAATACATTATTCGTAAAGGTTAACTGTCATGCTCTCAGTTTACTCTTACACAAGGGTAAAAGTGGGTCTGAAAAGATAGGGGGACGGTTGACGTCACGCCGTCTTCCGTGCCTATCTTTGCCCATTGCATTTTTTAGGAATTGGAGGGGCACCGTAGATAGTTTTGGAAGTGGGAGAAGGGTGTCCTCTTGTGTTCCCCTTTACTTTTACTCCTGCTCTTACATCTTTTAGAAACACAAATAAATATACAAGAAGTGACATAATTTAAAGTTATAACTTTTCAAAAATCAGTCATGGGCTATTCATTGTTGTTTACTAATGTTGCAGTTTAATTACATAAATCTTTGCGAACAAAGAAATGCAATAAATTTTTATACACAAAACATTTTTAACTAATAAAACAGAAACAATGGTATACAAAACAGTGGTAGAAATATAGTTGGCTAACTCCCGAACAACTTAAATATTAAAAAAAAAACTACAATTAGAGTGAAGCAGATCAACAATACGAGAGGAGAAGACATGTAGACGGACTTGAGGGACCCGTTATCCTATAAAAGATGTTTCCCATTATCTTTTCAATTAAATATTAAATTACACACCTTACAATTTTCGGGAGGACGTATAATAAGTGGCCCTGATGGACAAGCAGATGTGATTGTAAAAATTAAAACAACATTTAATGAAACAAAGATTCAACCAGCAGAATTGATTGATAATAATGTTGATCACAATATTTTAAGAGAGAGAGAAAATATATCAACACTTATAATATTCCTGAATTACATTATGAGCTTTTAAGCGTATTGTTGTAGTTACATCGTTAGCGTCAACCGTTGGGAAATATCATTACAGCCAGGGGACACCCACAAAGAGGTCCACCGGACCCGAACCCTCAAATATATATATTTAATGATTGTGTTTTGTCTGTACCAGGGAGCACTCATGGAAAGTCCATCCAATTTGGATCGCATGCAATCTTAGTGACTTGACATACATATGTGCACTTCCTTAATAAAACTATACTTGACTTAACAGTGAAATTATTATTGGTTTATTTCCGACGAACAAAGAAAAACTTAAATATTTATATTGGCTAATCAGTAAGCGCAAGAATTTCTCTAGATTAGGGAAATTTCCCTCAAACTACGAACACTGCTTGTTATTGCTGCGATACCCATGTAACTTTTACAGCATGAAACTACAATATTAGGTTATCAGGAACATATTTTTTTCTTTAGCATAGCACAATTACACTCCCTTTTCGAAAGCAAAATATAAAAATTGTTCATGTGGTGTACAACTTACGCTACTTGGAAATTATTTATGGTTTACTCGGACGCAGAATAACGTCATGTCTGTGTTTTGCAATATTGTACCCTCCCAACTTTCGACACTCTGAACAAAAATTTCTGGGTGCGCTCCTGATTACAGTTTATACCTTAAGAATGTAACTACAAACTTCAGTTCATAAATAATACTAATACTAAGAAGAAGGAGGAAAAGCAAAAAACGATATTGAATAGTGACTTTTGAATGGGTATTATATGCGTAATTGCTTCAGTTTAGCAGTTCAAGAGTTCGGCTTCTTTTTTTCTTTCCTTTCTGTTTTTTTTTTTTTTTTTTAGTGTGCCTTAATAATTTGCTCTGAGAATCGTAACTGTTCAAACATTACTACAGTATGCTATAAATAAAATAATAACAATAAGACTGATTTATCACACATATATAAACAAGAAAAAATTACTACGTCAATAAGTGAATTACTTGAAAGAATACAAAAATAATTTACATTAATGAAGCTATCAAATAAAAAAAAGTCGCATACAGCTCAAGTCAAGAGGTCACTATACTGCCCACTATCACATTAGTCCAGGTATTTTATAACATTCAGGCACAAGACCATAGACCCATATTAAATAAAAAAAAAGTCGATAGGCGGACGAATATAGACACTATTAAACATGTCGAATGCAAGCATCATTAAAATTGTTATGCGTAAATTGAGGTAAATTAATAACATTATTTTCATCCAATATAAAAATTCTGGGGAGGGCCAGCTTTGCTTCTAGGGGGAGGCGTCACCCCCTGGACCCTTTCTAGTTCCGCCTATGTCAATTCCTGATATATGCTTTTGCAATGTGGAAGTGGTGATGCCTTGAGTCGCTCTCTCTCGCTCGCTCGCTCACTCTCTATTTATACAGAATATAAAAGTGGATGTATGTGTGTGTTTCAACATAATTCTGATATATCTAGAGCAATTTTAACTATATTTCTTACAGTCTGGAGAAGAGTACTGTCGGGATACATATCAAAAATGCTAGAAACGGGTCGAAATTAGTATCGAATCCATAGTTTCGTGGTCGTTTAGGTGAATAATTCTACTTTGAACTCAAGTCCAAAGCTCCCATTAGCACCCAGGATGGTTACGTAGCGACATAAAAATATCGACGTCAACCGATATTAGAATCGAATCGTAAGTTTTCAGCGCCGCTAACAGTGCCGCATTTCCCATTAGTCCACATTAGTCCACATTTCACATTAGTCCCATTGCCTAGAGGGCAACATATTTGCAGCGCGCGAAGTTTAAAACTTGAATAATATCTTAATGTTTTCCTTATGAAAAAAGTTAAAAATCAAGAGCAAATATACTATTTCATGAATAATCCTCTTTTACTATTGTAATATGTTTAATATCAGCGTTAGAAATCTAAAAATAATTCAGAACATGTTTCACATTTGTTATTTTTTGTTACGTAGTTGTAGCTGTAGCATCTAGTGAGTGGTATTTAATTGTAATAAATTCATTAATTAAGCATATTCGAATTAAGTTTTATTTTTAAGTTATGGATGAAGGAACGGAGAAATATGTAGTTATTGGGGACGACGACAGCAAAAGTGCGTATGTTTAGCCATGAATTAGAGATCATCTTTTGTTGTAGTTATGTAGACCTTGAATTCTTTTGCTGTTTTATTTCGGTAATCCCCGGGAGAATATTGGGATGAAACTGTGCTTTTGACAATTTGTTTTTGGCAATACACGGGAGAGTATTGGGTTATATTAGTTAGCCGGACATGGTGTTGATTTTGAATAATCGGACAAAGTGTTGGAAAATAGAAACAACAAATGAAGGATGTTACTATGTAGTAATAAATAATGTCTAATCGTGTTGATGTAGAAATGGAGCCATATAAGTGGCTGCAGTCTTTTTTATGTTAAGGAAAGTTAGAGCCAGTGTGGCAATTGATATTTTAGGGTTTATGAGCCAAGCGTGGCTGTTGATAATAAGGTCGAAGAGCCGAGAGTGGGCACTGTTATGGTAGGTTGATGAGCCAAGAGTGGCTTTTGATATTTTAGTGGCTTATTGTAACGCCAAGTGGGATCATAGTTATTGTTATAGTTTTTAGGATTCAGAAAGGCTCCTGTTTAATTGAGTGTATTGGTGTAAGTCAATTAAAGGTTGACAGTGAAAAGAAAATGGTATAATTCCTTTGTAAACTCTAGTAGATTTGAGAAGTTAATTAAGTAATACTTTGCTTCACTGAAGGTACCAAAAATAAACAAACCTAACAATTATAATACATATCTTTAGGTGGGAGTAGAAGTCCGAATTTTTGCGAAAAATTGAGTATCTCACAAGTCGTTGAACTAAGAGCTGAAATTCAGCATATAACTCTTTATTAAAAATAAACAGCATATGTCCTGACATTTTTTTTATTTTTTTATGAGCGGGGGAGGGGGATTTTCTATATATTGGAAATTGGTAGTGAGTTGATTTGTAAAAATAATCGAAAACGTTTGATATTAGTTGAGAAAGAAATTGAGTAATGAAAACTACAGTTCTTCGAATTTTATACCCACTGCTTTCTATTTATAATTGCAGAAGCTGGTGTTTAATATATGGAGCGTTCAGAACATAAGGCAATCATGCCATAAAGTTGAGAGAAAATGGCCATAAAATTGGTATTCTGAACTTAATTACATGGGCATTTTCAATTAGTACGGCATGCTTAATTATATAGAAAATTAGTTTTTCTTTCTTTTTTACGTTCGTCTACTTTTCCTTGATTTGAGACTTTTAAATTTCATGTTATTTTCTACTGAAATGTGTATGTAAGGCAACAAAGAAATAATTATATTTGATAAATTTAAATTCATTTTAATTCGGAAGATGAGAAACACTTTACCATTGTATATCTTAAAGGTCAGATCCACCAACATTGTAATAGAGAGGTGCAATGAGCCATTGACGGTAGAAATTCAAACTCCGATAAGTGATAATTTCATAGTCTTGTTTTATTACAAGTGTAACCTCTTTAGTCAATGGAGAGAAGGACGTGGATCATGGGTCAGAGTTGATGACGATGGGTTTTGGTCGGTCGGAGTTGGTCGCAATGGTTCAGAGTAGTTCATAGTTGGTGGTAGGTCAGAGTGGATCACGATGAATGATTGGTCAGAGTGGGTCAATGGGTCATTTGGGTGTTCGGTGATAGTAAATCATGGTGGGTCGTGGATCAAATTTTCATTGACCACACCATCTGTGGTTAAAATTGTACTAAAGAAAAGAGGCACCGAAGATGTATGTCGGCTATTATGCTCAAATTTTGCACATATATAGTACCCCACCAGAAAGCAATAAATCTGAAATGGTTCACGGTACCACCTCCTAGAACTCGAGATTTAGGGGTTTGTCTGATTGGCTAAATTAAGACCTCAATGATTTATCCTTCAACAAGCAAGCTTTTTATGATCGTTTCCGTGGGGAAGTCAGAAGAACACGTGCCTAGTAATCGTAATATTGATAGTTCGCGTCTACCCCGGGGTATTTGTTTAGTGTTTTTTTGACTCACCTAAGTATAAACAAATTACAGATATAGGCAATTTAACATATTTTGGGAGAGTAATTTTGTGGTTCGTTTGCGTTTCATCGCGTCTCTGCCAATGGTAGTAAAGTTTTCAAAATGGAACTGGTGCCACAGCTGATCGTCACTGCGGGACCACCAATTTTTGGCGAGAGGTCAATAGTTGACCATCTGTAGTCCACCGACGCTTACAGCTTAGAGTAATGAACGATGTCTTTGCCTTGTAGACTTCATGACTACCGAGTTATTATTATTATTATTTGTAGTAATAGTAGTATAATTGATAATAGAATAATTAAATTGTCTATGTATTGTCTCGGTAGGACTACACACAGGATTTGGCTCGTTTTGGTTCGAGTCGACTCTAATCCGAGTCGAGTTGGAGGAAATTTTTCGCGCCGAGTCCTAGAGTAGACCTCAAAGATGTCTGTTTCGAGTCGAATCGAGTTTCAAAGAAACGTCGCTCGTACCCATTCCAATTAATGAGAGCTAATCGGAGTTAAGCGAAATCGAAAGTCACACTATTTCTCTAAGCTACCCCGAAAACTATGAATTCGACACTAATATCGATCATTTTCTATCATTCTTTTATATGTATCCCCCTCCCATTCACCATAGGTAACCCAATAGCACTCTTTTTCAGACTATAAGAAATGTGGTTAAAATTGCTCTAGGCCAGTGGTTCTCAATCTAATTCCTATCACGATCCTCTTTTATCACATCCTCTTGCCAACGACCGTTTTATAATTTGTGTTTTATAATAAGCTTGTATGGGATTTTTAACATACCTATTTCTATAATAGTAGAATCCATTTCTTGTTTATAGTGAACAGAGCCGTGGCATGGAAAATCAGCGCCCGGGCCGAGAGTATATAACGATGTCTCCGTACATATGAGTGAGATCGACAGACTAATTGCAAAGCGCCACCATGGTTGGCACGAAGCTCAATACAATTTTCAAAAGTAAACCCTGCATTTCCTTGATTTTGAGCACATTTTATTACTTTTTCCTTCTATTTTATACATGTGCACATGCACCTTCCTAACATGAGTAACACACTTCCTCCGAAATTTGTGCCCCCTTTTTTCGGCGCCTGGCACTGACAGTGGATTCAGTAACTGTAATATCTATATTTCCAACGACGAAGGTGTTGGTTCAAGATGGATGTTAAACTCCTTCATTGAAGGGGTCATTAACGTATCTAAACTAAGCCCACAACTTCTTGACCAAATAATCGAATGATCATGCGACAAGTTTTTGCAACTGGTTTTCTGTAACGAAGACTTGGACAAGTTCTGCCTGATGAGGATAAAAGAATATCCTGGTCTGGTGTCTGCTGCTTTAAAAGTAATAATTCCATTTGCTATTTCGTACCTGTGCGAAAGTGGGTGTGTGTGTTTTATTTCATGGTAAACATTAAAACAAAGACAAGAAATCGCTTATCAGTTGCAAATGGCTTGATAATGTTCGTCACGAAGATTGAACCGGGCATTGCTGTACTAGTGAAATTACACCATGCTTAGGTATCTCATTAGGTTTCAATTTTAATTGTATTTCAATGTGTAGGTTTTGTTCCTTGTGTATTTTTCTAGCATTTCTATATACGATTCTCATTAGTTTCGTATCATACCCCTTTCATTTAAATTCATTTTTAAACAACTCTGCACCCTTTGAAAATGTTCAGTAGACTTATTTTTTATTGTGCTTTACAGTAGGCCTATGTATAAAAATAAAAGTATGCCTATCAGAACAAAATTCAAAATAACATTTAAAAATAATTTCCGGTATTAGATTCTAACTATATTTATCTCTTCCGCTTATCTTCGTGACTCCCTAGGGACCGCGACTTCCAGGTTGAGAAATCCTGCTCTAGGCATGCATGAGTTATGTTGGAACATACATACATACACTTTTATATGTATAAATACAGATAAGAGAGGGTTGAGTGAGAGCGATTAATGTATTACCGCTCTCAATCTCTTCACTTTACTTTTGCGATTCGTAAATTTCTTACGTATCTAGCTAGCTAGCTAGTTTTTTGTCTTGAACCACGATTCGATTTTCGATATGCTCTACCTAAATGCTGTAATGCGAATATTGAGAAGTTAAATGCGTATGAAAATAGCTGCAAATAAATACATTACATAACTTATTTATTGCTATTACACGATTTTCTTAATTTGTATTTAATATTCACATATAATATACCGACGTTCTGTCAATACCTCAGATGTTATATTTTAAAGATCAGTTTTAATTATGTCGTGAAATGATATGAATATATATATTCAACTGATATATATATATACAACTGATGAATTGTAATGTAACTATTTTACATAATTTTCATGCATTGAGGAAAGTAGAATATCATAAAAGAATCTCACCTGAACGGGTATCGAACTCACGATTTAAACGCTCGGGGTGTACCACGAGCTAACATTACCGCTTTTCGGAATCTGCTTCTGAAACATAACTGAGCTCATACGTAAATGCTCTTTTCCGTATGGAAATCACAATAACGATATTGTATCATTAAGTATTTCAATCAATGTTATTTTTTCTACACTTAATACCATTTCAACATGTCTTATTATATTTAACAGAAGGAAAAACATATCTACATTTTTTCCCGATTGCTAAGGTTGGCTTTGAGGTTCGAACCAGCAGCTTTAGTTTACTGTTTTCCGAAGATACTCGAAGTTGGACTTCGAAAGTGTTCGTCTCAAAACAGTTATCATCATATCACTCAATATGTTTGGTATATGGTATATGTTTTTATACGTATAAAGTCAGTATAACAATTTTTTCTTTAAACAGCTTTTCGTATGTATTAATATTCCTTTATAAAAACTGTTTTTAATATTATTATTACGGCGCACCATTTTCAGATTTCTTTTGCGAGTCGTTGACCAAGTCGTTCCGCACAATAGGCGTGTCGTGCAAGTAACCAATCACACGTCAGGTACTAGCTTTTACCTATTGCTTCCTGCTCACAGCTCAGAACATTGGTAACTATGGATAGACGTACAGCAGTAATTGCTTTATGGGAGTTGGAAGGCACTTCTGCAACTGCAGCTAGCAGGCGAGTAGGTGTCCCGGCCTCTACAGGAAGGCGATGGATTCGGAAATATGGTGCTACAGGTCAGACTGGTAATTTACGATCTCCTGGTCGTCCGCATGTGTCAACCAAAGCCGAAGATGCGAGATTAGTAAACGAAGCCCGGTTAGACCCATTAAGGACGTCTAGACAGCTAAGGGAAGCATCTCTCTTTCCTGGTAGTAAGCATACAGCTCTGCGAAGGCTTCGTCATGCTGGGTTACGTGGCTCTGTTGCTGCCGTGAAGGAAAAACTCTCAGACGGCCACAAAATTTACCGTCTCGCGTTTGCACAGGCGAATGTGGGTCACAATTGGGAAAACGTAGTTTTCTCAGATGAATCCATATTCACAACATCAAATGAGGGACGCCGTTTTGTGTATCGTCCCAGAGGCACCCGATATGACCCTGGATATGTGGCTGCTTGTAATCACAGTGGCCATATATCTATTTCATGTTGGGGATGGATTTCCAGTCGCGGAGCAGGACAGCTTCACAGAATTGAAGGACATCTGGACAGTGCTCAGTACTTAGACATTATGAGTAATATCATGGTGCCATCTGTACGAGTATTTCAGCCTGATGGTGTAATTCAGTTCCAGCAAGACCAGTCGCCAATACATACTTCCCGTGTGGTTCAGAAATGGTTCGCAGGGCAGCCTGAGATTGATTTAATTGACTGGCCGCCTCGTGGAGCAGACCTCAATTTCATAGAAAATATGTGGGCAGAAGTGAAGCGTACTCTAAGGGACAGTTGGCCTGAGGTAGATCCACCAAGAACTCAGGATGACCTGTGGCATCTTGTTTCCGGAGCATGGCTGGAGGTAGGGGAAGGAGATAGATTTGTCACCCATTTAATAGATTCCATGCCCAGAAGAATGGAGCGTGTAATAAATTCAGAAGGGTCTTGGACACAATATTAATGTCCCCGCCTTAACTCCCGAAAACAGCCCTTTTCAGGGCTACCTAAACGCTATAGAAAATATTTCTAGAAGTAAACCACTCCTTGTATCCGATTTCAGTGCAATTCTACTAACAAAAAAAAACGATAAATCGCTGCAGGCTTTGAACTCAAGACCTCTTCATTACCAAGCCCGTACTCTACCAGTGAGCTAACATGAACACGCAACCCAAACACGATTTTCAATTTCTGGTATTCGATGACAATGATGCTCATATACTTTGCAAATGGTGTATTCAACTTGGGATATTCCACAACACACACAAACACATAAACAAAGCGAGAGAAAGAGAGAGAGATGAATATTGTGGATATATACGGTTTTGGAACATATTATTTTGGAGATAGAACATCTCAGTTATTAGATGTTGTATCAAAGTATAGTAATGAAATGTTGTCATACAGTGTAAACACATGTTTGTGTTTATTTGTTTACGTCAATAATTTGTAAATGCGTTGAATGTTATGTTTTGTTATGGCTAGACGCTAAGTCGTCAGTTTGTATGTTATTGTGATTTGCAATGTTTTGATTGAAGAATTGAAATGTCATCAAGATGTAATGCTGTAACAGTGACACACTTGACTGTGGCATAACTGTCAGATTTGCAGAAATTTGTTGGTCTGAGAATTTGATCACGATGTAATTCGGGTAAAACCAATGTTTTACCAATAGCTGAGAAATACAAAAAGTCAACAACATGAATTCCAGAATGTCTGGAAACTGAGAATAAAAACCTCTGGTACGAAAGGATTGGGATCAGAAGTGGAGTGTCGACAGGGAGAACCACTTGTACTCTTATCACAGTAATTAGTCAACTGTGAGTCCAGTCCAGGAGTAAATCTAGGAAGATCTAGCAGTATCCAGTACAACCATTAACTTGGATTATGGTTGAACAATAGTCGGCGAACATAAACTATTCGCAGCACGAACTATTCATCGTTGTAGAACTTCAACATCCAGTCCAGGCAGTCATCTATTAGCAAGGTATGTGTATCTCAGCTATGTACGAGTTATTCGTGACTGACTTCTTAGATGCTTACGATATGTGATCTGACGCGTTATACACAGTCTACATTATCAACATTAACACATGATGTTTCATAGAATACAGATATTTAAATGAAAGTTAAATTTGTGTGGTTTTTCTCTGTTCCCGCTTCGAAACTACTCATTACAGATGGTGAGTAGTAGCGATCTTCAACCGTCACACATTGATTTAACCCCATGCAATTTTAGGCACGACGGTTGGAGGTTGCTATGGTGGAGATTTGCTGGTTTTTGTAGCGGTCCTAGTGCATAGCCCACCTTGTTATGGTGGAGATAGCTGTGGTTCGAATCCCGCGCCGGTACAGTTTTAGTGTTAAGAGTATTTCCCACCATTGTTATGGTGAAGGCATGTTTGGTTCGAGCCCCGGTTCAAAATTAATTGTAGATTAAGTAATTTAGTATGGTAAAATTTTGTAATGTTAACGTTCACCAATTGAATACGAGATTTGGTTCGGATCTCGAAAGGCTTAGACATTGACTCTAGTAGATAAAGTAATCAGTTTAACCCACACCACCCTCCCACACTTCGTAGTCAAAGATATAAGTTGTATTAAGTATATATATTGATAAATGAACGAAAATACTGTGTTGACGAGGGCACAGAAGGCAAATAAGGGAATTAGTATTGAAGTACATAATTTATTTGGTGTAGGGACACCTGAACGACGAAAAAATTCTAGTAGTCAAGACGCAGCCGCGAGTCCCAAAATTATTTTAAGTAAGGAACCGGTGTTCAACTTTCCTAGTAGTCCTGTGATAAAATCCGTGTCGGAAGATTTTCCATCCATTATAAATTTAGATCAGAATTTAGTAAATAGTAACAGTAAGGACGTTAAAATGGCTTCTAATATTACTTTTTACGCGGACATAAATAAGTTACCAAAGTTTGATTTGAAGAACGATAGTGACATCGTTTCTTTCTTTGATGAGTTCGACGATGCTTGTCAGATGGCAGGCATCGCCGAAAACAAAAGGAAGGAGTTGATACCGAACATTTTTAAAGGAGTAGGGAGACAATGGATAAAATTGTTCCTGAAACGGAAAAATACAGCGGAAATTCAATATAAGGATTTACAGGCAGAAATCGTTGATGAATTTACTAAATCGAATGTGACGCTCGATATTGAAGATAGGATTAAGGAACGTTTGCAACAAGAAGACGAAGCTGTCATAAACTATGTATATGACATGCTCGTTCTTTGCGAGAGGTTAGACTCGAATATGACGGATATAAAGAAAATTGGAATAATAGTTAGTGGATTACATCCATACTATATGGAGAAAGTAGGGACGGTAGCCTACTCTAGTTTAGATAAGTTTGTAGACGATCTACAAAAGATCGAGAAGAAAAAATGTAAAATCGCGAACCGCGTGAAACGAGAAACAGGAAAGGTTACAATTAAAGACTTAGTCAAAAAGATCAGGGAACAAGTCGAAGATGAAGGAAGTGAGTCCGAGTTGGATCACGTGGTTGTGAGAAAAAGTAAAGAAGAACACAAAATTAAACAAGAGCCGCAAAGTCTAACGCAGATCGCGGAATTAGAGAAAAAGATCGATAAATTGCAACTCGCATTGTCAGCAAAAACGCAAGAAGAAGAAAAACACGATAGTCAAGGTAGAAAACAAGGGAAGAATCAAAATTTTAGAAACAATCGACAATATAGAGGTAATAATAGGAATAATTATCGCGGAAATAAAAACAAGTATTAGTCAAATAATAATAATAGAGGTCAAAATAGTAATAGAGGAAATAACAATTTTCATAATAGACGTGGTAATAGAGGTGGATACTGGCGAAATAATCGTGGACGTGGTCAACAAGGAAACTGGCAAGGCAGTTGTCAGAATTCTTGTTGTCAACAAAGCCATTATTCTGATAATCATAATCACCAAAGATTCGTGCAAGTTGTACCAGCACAAGTGAATGGTACAACATACTACCAAACCGCAGGTCCTAGTCATTTAAACTGAATACATCTGTAAATGGGTGAAGCGCATTTGCAGGGAACAGAAATGTAAGAACACGAGAAGTTATTGCCTCAGTAAATTTGGAAAATAATATGGTATATTTACCATTAGAATTAGAAAATAGACAAATTAAAGCTTTACTTGATAGTGGATCACAAATTTCCATTATCAATGAGAAATTAGTGCCACCAAGTGCGCGAATTATTCCAAGACAAACGAAAATTAAGGGTATTACGCAAAATACACTCGTAATCAATAAATTGGCTGTAATTAAATTTAAAATATCGAATCAGACATTTCATCAAGAGTTTAGAATAATAAAGTATTTTCCGTACCAAATGTTAATCGGGAACGATTTCTTGAGAGCACATAATTGTCAAATAGACTACGGAAATAGTAAAATCTTAGTTCAAAGGTTCGGGAGACCGACGAGAAATTGTAAGAATGATCAAGAGCCAAGGTTAGTTTCCGACAATATCGCGATTAGTGTAAAGACAAGTTTGAAACCAAAATGGGTCTTAGGACACAGAGTTAAGTTGTTATCAAGAACTAGAACGACTGTTGAAGTCAATCTAGTAATTCTTGGGCAAATAACGAGTATTTATTAGAGCCTGATAAGTTATTAGAAACACAGTACAATGTATTTATACCTAGAGCGATATTGTCAAAAGAAAATCGGAGTCTAGAGATAATTAATCCATCGAACAAGACAATAATGTTAACAAGGAATTTGAAAGTTGGAGATGCGGAAGAATGTGTTAGTGAGACGGAATTGAGACAGGAAGGACTAACGGATGATGAAATTGAAGAGGTGTTAGACGCACGGAAAAATTATGAAAAGACAAGATTAAAATTTGGCGGAAAAACTAAACCTGAAATCAAAAAGAAATTGGAGAAGCTTTGTTATGATTATGCAGATGTTTTTGCGTGGAGAGACAATGATTTAGGCAGAGTTAAAGGCGTAGAACATAAAATAGAGTTGGAAACGGAAGTTCCTTTTAGAAGGCAACAGTATCCGATCCCAATTGCGATGAGAGACAAAGTTAAAGAGCAAATAAACATCCTGCTCGAACAGAACATTATCGAGGAGAGTAATAGCTCTTACAATTCACCCATGTTGTTCGCTAAAAAGCCTAATAGAGCGATCAGAGCATGTCTTGACTGTCGGATGTTAAATAAACACGTAAAATTCCATTCCGTGGCGTTGCCGCCCATACATCAGATTCTAACATGTATGGGGGGTCATAAATTCTTCAGTGTACTTGACATCAAAAGTGCCTATCACACTGTATCCATTTCTAAGGAGTCAAGAAAGTACACGGCGTTTAACATTCCTGGCGTCGGTGCTTACCAATATTCCAAATTACCCATGGGATACATCCAATCGCCAGCCATATACACGAAGATCATGGCTATGACATTAGCTAACGTTCATCCAGAAGCGGTGTCATATTACATGGACGACATATTCCTTTATGTAAACAATCAAGAAAAGATGGTGTCGGTATTACATTCTGTTTTTCAAAGACTAAGAAAGTATGGCTTGAAGTTGTCAGTAGAAAAGTGCCACTGTATGGAGGAAAAAGTTTTGGCATTAGGTCACATTGTAAGTGAGGCCGGATACGAAATAAGTCCAAAAGTGATACAGGCAATAAAAGCTTGTAAGCCACCCACAAGCGCAAAAGAACTCAAGTCATTCCTGGGTCTGACGAACTATGTACGAAAATTTTGCAGACTACGCAGAAATTTCAGCAAGTTTTCAACAGTTGCTGAGGAAAAATCACAAATTCGTATGGACCGAGGAGCATCAAAATAGCTTTGAAAAATTAAAAGATGCATTGTTGAATGCACCATTATTAGCGCCTTTCCGAGAAAATCTAGAGACGAGAGTGTATACCGATGCGTCGACGAAGTCAATTGGAGCAGTTCTCATGCAGAAGCAAGTAAATGGAGAATGTACCCCAATTGCATATTATAGTAGGGTATTGAGACCGAATGAAGCTAGAAGACACATAGTAGAGTTGGAAATTTTGGCCGTGGTGAGTGCCTTTAAAGCATTCAACTACTATCTGTATAACAAAGAGTTTGAATTGTATACTGATTGTAGATGCATTAAATATTTACAAACAACGCCAAAATTATCACCAAAGTTATTGAGATACAGTTTAGAAATGGCACAATACCAGTATACGCCGGTGCATTGTCCAGGTGAAAAGAACCCGAGCGATGTATTGTCGAGGTATTCCGATATTCAACCCACGGATGAAGATATTGATTTGGATGCATTACCAGTGAAGACCGAAGATCTCGAAGTAAACATCACTTTCGATGATGACGTAGAGGTAGCTGAGTTGCAGAGAAAGGATTCTTTCTTCGGGCCAATTATGAATGCTATTGAACATCCTGAGGTAGCAGATGAGAAAGCTGAGAGGCAAGCACGCTGGTATGTGGTAAAAGATGGAAAACTTTTCAGAACACAAAGGATGGCAAATGGAAAGAAATTTCTATTGTGCATTCCTTTTTCATTAAGGGAACAAGTATTTAAAAACTTGCATTGTTCGATTTATGGAGGAGGACACTACTCCTATACCAAATGCTATAATCGGGCATTAAAATCTCTTTATTTCCCTAATATGAAAAAGTTTTTTCAGGAGAAGGTCAGCCAGTGTGTAAGCTGTTAGATTGAGAAGCGTAAGGCTGGTAGGACACCGTTGCATCCACAGACGTACCCAAGTTATATGCCATTCCAGCATGTAACTATGGACGAGATTGGGCCATTTAAAAGGTCTAAAAACCATCGAAATAAATATGTGATTGTGTTCGTAGATAGTGCTACACGTTATGTAATTGCTAAAGCAGTTCCTGCTATAACATCCGAGATTATAGCAGAAGTGATTTTTGAAGAGCTAATCACGAAACATGGCATTCCTGAGATTCTAGCGATGGACCGGCATAGTACACATCGAAGTCGAGTGATGGAAGAAATGGCAGAGCGTTTTGGTATGAAGTTAAACTTCGCCAATACGGATGCTCACTATAACATAGGAACATCTGAGAGAGCCATAGGATTCATACAGCAGGTCATGAAGCACTGCATAGACCGTGAATTCACAAATTGGGACGAAATCCTACCTTGCATGGTATTTACCATGAATACGCAAATTCATGACGGAACGAAACACTCGCCATATTATTTGCTAACGGGGCGTGAACCCAGAACGTTCTTAGAACAAGATCTGGACATTCCTTGTGAGTATGTGGAGAATGATGAGCGAATAAGAACTGTCAAAGAAGCAAGGAAGGTAGCGTACCAAAATTTGCAAAAACGGTTTAAGTGTCAGAAGAAGCAGATCGAGAAGAAGTTTTCTCAACCTAATTTTGACATTGGTCAAAAGGTTTGGATACGTGAGATGCCGAGAGCAGGCATTCCAGCTTGTTTCGGGAAAAGATTCAATACTCGTGGAGTTATAGTGGAAAAAATGAATAGCAATTCATATAAATTAAATATGAGACGAAGAAAGGACAAGAAAAGGTTGACACGATTGATATTCGGCGTTTAAAACCATTTATTAGTGCGAATGATGAAGATTCTGACAAGCAAGATGATGATTCGGATTTAGACAGTGATGTCTAAAAAGAAAAAAAACAACGCGTGATAAAACCAAGAGGTTTAATGACTCAAAGACTACATCACAAAAAGTTAAAAGTTTTTTTGCGACGAAAAACACGAATAAAATTAAGTATATAAGGTTGTTTTGTTTGTTAGGGATCTGTAGACAAAATGTTTTTATCAGTGGACAGCGAGTTGGACCGCTATTTATCAACAAAAGTCCGTGACCGAAATCAAAGGAAATTTTGGTTTCCATCTGAAAAATCCCTGAACTGGTAAACATGTTTTGTTTACAGAATTTAGAGTGATTAGGAAAATAGAGAATTTTTTTTAAATTAGAGATATGTCGTAAATTTGAATTGTTGAATAATCCAAGGTACGCATACAACGTAAATAAAATAAATAAAAACATAAGTATTAACTAAATAAAAGAGTTAAAAAATTATTGAAATAAATAAAATAAATTCAGGTAGTAATTCTAAGTTTCAATTATTTGCAGTTATCACCATGTTCTAGATTTTCATTTTTCAAATACTATTGATCAGTATGGGCATAGCAGAGGAGGAACAACAACAGATAACGTTAACGGAAATTGGATTAGCTTTGACGCAGAATGCATATGCCGTACATGCTACAAACATGGTGTTTACTACTGTAAAGATGCATTTGAACTTTCAAGAATCTATGCCAGTACATGATAAGTGTACTGATGCATACGAAATTCTTAACGATTATGCTGTAAAAGAAAAAGAATTCAGACAAAACATAGTAAATTTACTACCCTGTCATTTTGTTTATGAAAATGGAAAAACTATGTGTAATAATAATCATAGAAATAAAAGGTTCATATTTTCGTGCTAACTGGGATTATCGTCTATTGGTCTATCGACATATAACCTAATACATAATCAACAGTTGCCTCATTCTATTGATAAATTAAATAAACACGAAAATTTACTAACAAGTGAAATTAAAAATCTAAAAGCATCATTTAATAATGAAATTTCTGTAGTCCATGGAATTGTAGTAAAAGTGCAACATGTATTGCAAGATTTTAAAAATAAAATTCAAGAGCTATATTGTTATTTACATCAATTCCAACGCAAGATAATGGCAAATTTGTTTGATCATCTTGTGCAAAAGAGGGTAAATAAAATAGTAAATAGTATATTAAATAATCAATTAACATATCATATATTATCTAATGCTGATGTTAAAAGGTTAATAAGTCTTCATGATGTGTTGAAGAATACTATTTATAGGTCAGACATTGGGATGTTTTACCAAATGTCTAGCGTATATTTAGTAAAATATCATTACGAAGAAAATAATATTGATTTAAATTAAAAACTCCGATAATATATGATACTAGTATTTCAATCATGTATGACATAATATCTATGGGCTACTTAATAAATAATACCAGAATATTTTACGAATTACCGGAAGCAGTTTACTTGGCGGAAGGTAAATATCATTCATTAGATAAAAATAAATGCGAATTTAAAAGTTTCTTGTACTTCTGTGAAAGCATAACTATGGATAATGAGGCAAAGTGTCTGAATAATATTATTTTAAATAATTCTTTGGAAGGATTCCAGCAGAATTCTGAGAAATTTTTGGGGAATGTTATATTCAGATATACACACGCAGGTGTGATGTATTCTTCTGTTGAAAAGGAAGCGTACATGACAAAAGTGGGTGTACATCAAGAAGTTACTTCCACAAAACTGGATCAAACTAAATCTTAATCAAGTTTCATAAAGTACGATAAATTTGACAACATAATAATAGGAGAGCTGGTAATTCCAACTAAGAGAATAATACACGTTCAAAATAAACATATTAAATTGATTGGTAATTGGACGGAGAGACAAGTTAATTTTTCGTTACATACGCAGGAGTTAAATAGTTTAACCGAAAAGTTATTGAAATTAAAAGTCGATACATCAATCCCAGAACTACATCTAAAAACAGATTATATTATATATGTAATATTTGGAATAATCATAGCATTAATTTCAACAACGTTATTGATATTAGTATTGTATTGTAGGCTTTATAAATCAATTCGGCAGTATAAAGTTCAAAATCAAGAATAATAATAATAATAATAATAATAATAATAATAATAATAATAATCGTCATCATCATCATCAATAGGTATTAATGAAGTAAGCATATCATGTAAATCGATGTTGTATGTGCCTTGGGTTGTGAAAAAAAAGTTTTACTTTTTTGGATATGAAGAAGAATGGTATTTTTTTAAAAAAAAAGACTCTAAGTTGCAATAAAAACCTGAAAAGGAATATTTTATTAGTATATGAAACAATTGGTAACATGTAGAAATACTTACCAACAGCATGTGGTAGTGACGAGTCGAAAAGCCTAGGTTATTTGATCCTAGACAAAACTAAAAGCAGTCTATTCAAGTTGGTGAAACGAATAAGTTTTTGAATGAGAATGGTTACGCGGTACTAACACGGCAAAACTTAGAGTTTTGGTAGAGAAAGAAAAGCAGTAGACAACAAGCATAGTAAATAGAACATCATAGATAAAAATAGATACGAACATGTAAATAGATAATAGCTAGGTTATATAACAGCATAATATTAGTGAAATCAGTAGCTCAAAGCTATGAAAATCAGCAAAAAGAAGAAAAGAATTGTCTATTAATAAAAGCTAGACAAATAGACAAATAGTAAATATTATAGATGCTAGTAACATAAACTAGATAAGTAAGCTTACGAATGAAGAATAGAAGTCGTAATAAGTATGAAAAAGTTAAAAGAAGTAAAAAGTTTAAATAGAAAAGTAGAAAAATAATAGATAATAGACGAGAAATAGTCAAAATAGAATACAGTCATAATGCATCATGTCTATAATTGTCATTAAGTTGTATATAAACAAGTTATTTTAAGTTAAAATTCATTTTCTAAATTCAAGTTTTTTTTAAAATGAGAGTAAAAATTATTGATTCATTATTGTTATAGAATAATCAATTGGCATATCGATTATTATTATAATAATAAGTTAAAGTATTCAGTTCATTAGTTACTTCAATATTCATGTGTAGAGAAGTAACAACTAATAGCGTTTCAGTTCACTGGAAGTTTCTACTCACGGTGGATGGAATCGCTTGTCTCAAGAGAGAGAGAAATCCGTAGTTATGGGTGGAGCTTCTAAGCCAAGATGGCTGATCCATAGCAACAAGCCACGCCTACACATGAGAAGTTACTCTCATTCACGACGATTTTTGATGCAATATGAATGAATTCAAAGTAAATAGAACTTTGTAATGTTAAAGAATGACGGAATAAACATCAATAAAGATAGTAGTACCTACATATAACAGTAAAACCAGTTGTAAAGTGTATTTAAATACATAAATATGCGTAAAAATGTAGGATTTTACGACTTTGAAAAAAAAATGAGAAATACGGCGTTAAACGAATTAAAATGTAACAAGGGTAACATTTTAGTATCCAAATACGTTACATAACTGTTAGAACACTAGTCATTGTTCAGAATATGCATCTGTTGTGCATTTTATAGGGAATAATGAACAGATTTAGAACACTAATACTAGGCCTATGGTAAGAATACGTAATATTTTTACGAAAAAGAACCATAGAAAAAGATTTAGTAATATTAGTTTTTAAAATAAATAAAAACGGGATTTCACAACTAGGTATTTATATTTACACGCAATATGGAGAAGAAGTCTATGATAGTTACTATTGCATTAACAATTTTAACCGTGTTAGTACTAGCGACGTTTATAGTTATAGTGTATTTAGTTATTAAATTACGTAAATTTAGTAGGAAGAAAGAACAGATAGGAAATGTTGAAAATAAAAATAAGGTATATGATAATGTTAATCACATAGAGCACTACGATTCAATTCCAATCTATGCACTAGTTAATAAAAATCACACTAGAAAACACACTAGTAACACAGAAAATAATTCAAATCACTATCCAAAGCACAGAGAATTAGCACAAAATAACTCAGATGTAGTTGGTACAGAAGAGACGTTCCACAACACCAAAATTCAGAGTGATGCACTAGAAATCACGAAATTATCTAATTTCGAGACGAAAAAAACGGATGACTATTTATCCACGAACTCGAGAAGTGAAAAAGTTTATGTACGTCCGTGTGATATCTTAATTTTGTGAACAATTTTCAAATTTTAACGAAAAAGTGCGGACACGATTTCACGGTCAACTAATACACGGTAAGTATCGAAGCGACGCAACTAATAGGAAACTACGTGGAACTTTCTCAATGTCATTGCCAAAAACTTTGCTGAGCAAACAATCTACGGCAAGGAAGTTACGCAGAGTTGCTAACTGTACGAATAGGAAAGATACTAACAGTGAAGTGATTGTTATATTTTCAAATTTAATTGTGTCGTAAAAGTCATGCAACGAGATGGGACGTTGTTTCTGAATATATTAGTGTATCATTAGGAGATGAAGAGTGTATAATAAAGTGTTTTGTGTTCATTAAAACATCAGTGGTGAAGACACTGATATTGGTGAAAAAACTGCAGTGGTAACAAACACTGTTTTGGACTTTGCTACTAAATGCAATGGAAAATTTCGAGAACGAGAGAATAAAAAGTATATGTATGTGCGTTTGAGAGCGCAGGAAGTAACAGATAGTTACATGTAGTTATGTGTATAATCCAATAGATGGCAGGAGCCGATACTTTTTATAAAGACTCTCGTCAAGATTTTTTTAAAAAAAGAATGAATGTAAATAAATAAACGATGTTTGACAGATTTTCTATGTATGATAAATGGTTATGCATATATATACAGGGTGATGGACAAATATATTCAATTATTTTGTTTGTATTTTATACCAAATATTTTGTCAATTTCTGTAGAGAAATTTATTCGTGAACGTAGTTCCCTCGTTTTGAAGGGGGGCATGTGGATATATACGGTTTTGGAACATATTATTTTGGAGATAGAACATCTCAGTTATTAGATGTTGTATCAAAGTATAGTAATGAAATGTTGTCATATAGTGTAAACACGTGTTTGTGTTTATTTGTTTACGTCAATAATTTGTAAATGCGCTGAATGTTATGTTTTGTTATGGCTAGACGCTAAGTCGTCAGTTTGTATGTTATTGTGATTTGCAATGTTTTGATTGAAGAATTGAAATGTCATCAAGATGTAATGCTGTAACAGTGACACACTT
Source organism: Thermobia domestica (assembly GCF_964235325.1). NCBI lineage: Eukaryota > Metazoa > Arthropoda > Insecta > Zygentoma > Lepismatidae > Thermobia > Thermobia domestica. The sequence continues at coordinate 178,929,560 of NC_137465.1, read as the reverse complement.
GACTGTGGCATAACTGTCAGATTTGCAGAAATTTGTTGGTCTGAGAATTTGATCACGATGTAATTCGGGTGAAACCAATGTTTTACCAATAGCTGAGATATACAAAAAGTCAACAACATGAATTCCAGAATGTCTGAAAACTGAGAATAAAAACCTCTGGTACAAAAGGATTGGGATCAGAAGTGGAGTGTCGACAGGGAGAACCACTTGTACTCTTATCACAGTAATTAGTCAACTGTGAGTCCAGTCCAGGAGTAAATCTAGGAAGATCTAGCAGTATCCAGTACAACCATTAACTTGGATTATGGTTGAACAATAGTCGGCGAACATAAACTATTCGCAGCACGAACTATTCATCGTTGTAGAACTTCAACATCCAGTCCAGGCAGTCATCTATTAGCAAGGTATGTGTATCTCAGCTATGTACGAGTTATTCGTGACTGACTTCTTAGATGCTTACGATATGTGATCTGACGCGTTATACACAGTCTACATTATCAACATTAACACATGATATTTCATAGAATACAGATATTTAAATGAAAGTTAAATTTGTGTGGTTTTTCTCTGTTCCCGCTTCGAACCTACTCATTACAGATGGTGAGTAGTAGCGATCTTCAACCGTCACGCATTGATTTATCCCCATGCAATTTTAGGCACGACGGTTGGAGGTTGTTAATATACAAAAGCATATTCAACGTATTCGAATGAGACTCTAAGTAACGAAATTCCGTTCTAAAGAGAATTTGTGTTTCTTCCCGTGACGTTAAGGGGATCGGGAAAAATTATGTGTCTTCAAGCAGGATCCGACTTTGGATACTCTGTTTATACACTTTCTATATCCGTAGGAATATACTGTATTTCACGAATGTAAAAACATGCTGTAATGGGAATATTGAGAAGTTACATCTGTATGGCAAATAGCTGCAAATAAATACACTATATAATTTATTTATTGCTATTGAACGATTTTCCTAACTTGTTTTTAACATTCTCATATATAATACCGACCTACTGTGAACAAATACCTATATCAGATGTTATATTTTAAACATAATAATTACTATGTTCTGCAATGATTATGTGATATATATCCAACTGAGGTATTTTAATGTAATTACTTTATATAATTTTTCATACATTGCGGAAAATACAATTTCATAAAAAAATCACTGACCCAGATGGGAATCGAACTCGTAACCTTAAGATTTGAAATTCGACACCTTACCAGTGAGCTAACACAAGGATTTACGGAAACATGCTTCTAGCGAAACATGTATAACATTTCTCAAGATAATTATGACATTCATATCCAGTACAAACGCTGTTTTTGTTCTACTTTGACTTTTATTTCAGTACTCAGGCGATAATTATGTTCTATGTCTTAACTTTGAGCATTCTTTTACATATGGAAAGATTCTTTAACGTATCTAAATGTTCAATTACGTATGGAGAGCTAAATGGCAAACAAGAATGTGCTGACATCAATACAAGGTTTCGAAATATTGTATCATTAAGTATTTCAATCAATGTTGCTTTTTTTTCTACACTTGGTAACAAGTCTTATTATATTTAAAAGAAGAAAAACACATCTGCAAACTTTTTCCCGATTGCAAAGGCTGGCTTGGAGGTTCGAACCTGGTTTACTTTTTTCCGAAGATACCCGAAGCTGACTTAGAAAATTCGGACTTAGATCGGATCCAGGGGAAGGCGATCGGGGTGATCATCCTTATCCCCAAAAGAGGAACCTTTCTTATTTTATATCCCAGAATTTGGAGCTCTTAAAAATAGCTCTAAGTAGCAGTATTACAATTACAACTCCCCGCCTCCCGGAAAGTCCTTCCTGGATCCGCCCCTGACTATAGGCTGTCGTCACAGAACATTAAATGGATAACAAATGATCTGAAACTTTGGATGGAAAACAAGTCATTCACATGTGAAATAACTCCACGGTGTATTGAGTTCTAGCTGGGAAGTCTGTGAGAAAGTTTGGTTGATGGAGTAGAGTTTAGTATCCCTTCCAGCAAAAATCTTATGTGAGACGAGACCTCCGTTTAAAGTAGAATTCGAATCACTAATTGGATTTATGTCCAAGGTAACCACTCCCAACGAGTGTAAAGAGTAAATTTTGACTTACGTACGCTTCTTGAAATCCAAACCTGCTTCAAAATTTACAATTAACGTGAAAGTTACTAAGCTAGTTTTGAGCGGGTAAACTGCACGAAGAACAAGGGAACAATCCTAAAAGATTAACTTCGCCTAAAAGTACCCACATACAGTAATCTCAGTAACACATGCACTGAGAAAAGTACGTTATGCGGACAGTGTATTTTGCACAAATATACGGATTCCATATGTTTAGTTACGGAAATCTGTACGGAGCATACGTTATCCATATGCTACATACGTTCTGCCTCACGCGCTTAGATGTTCCATCGCGCCGCTGCGGCATGTTTGACATCTAACCGTCGTCCGTATGTTACGTACATATACGTGTGTAACATACATCAGCTATATGTTATATACACCTATCTTTATGTGACATTCTTATCGCCTACAGAGAGTTCTTTGTTTCATACGGTAAATACGAAATAGATGGAAGTCTTATACAAAAAGTATTATAAAACATGCGTTTTCAGTTATACGTTTGCTTCAGGAGTGGTACAGTCCAAAAACTACAGGATTTACGCATATACCCTACTTTTTTGCATACGCCACATATGTTTTTTACTCTGTGTGTAAGTCACTATTCAAAATAAAGTTTTACTTCTTCAACTTCATCCATACGTACTTATTGTATTTTTCAGCAGTCAAAGTACGGAAACTTCTCAGCCCCTCGTTCTGTACATTATTCCTAGCAATAAACTATCACACTAATAGGTGTAGTAGCTATTCGACGCCTGACGCCAATAGATGTCACTAGAATGGAAGCAATTTGCCGATTTAAAACTATTCTGACGATTTAAGTGGAACTTAAAATCTTAATGTTTCAATTCAATTACTTGAAAATACAGGGTAGAACAAATTAAAGTGACCCGGACTAGTGGATACGATGGGACGTGAATATATGCATGGAACCGCACCACGAGTACGCACACCACCGGTTCAGATCTTAATGCGGGATGTGTCAGTGTGAGTTGAGCAGTGCACAGGTGAAGATGGTACTCACAGTGCAGTAGAGGGTGTTCGCTGTTGAAAGTTACCTCGCTAGCCACCCTGGTCACCTGATCTGTCCGTGTGTTATTACTTTTTGTGGGAGAAACTTCAATTCTAAGGTGTATCGCAACAATTCTCATAGTCTTCAAGAACTGCAGCAGAACATTTCTGATGAGATTGCAGCAATTCCAGAAAATCAGCATCGATCTGCCTTCTGCAACTTGCTGACCAGGTCCCAAAAGTGCCAAGAGTTGAATGGTGATCAGTTTCAACATTTGCTATAAGCAGGTTAGCTAACTATTTCCTTTCCTTTGCTGTGTTTCTTGGTACCCTGGAACTTTATTTTTAGGGCCACTTTTATTTGCCTCATCCTGTAGGATAAGGTCTATAAACATATTTGGATCTGAGCATTAATGTAACTTTTGTTGGTTGGTGACCTAAGTCCTTAGCACTTAGTACACCCAAAATATATCTCATAACAAATTTGATCTTTATATCATTTCAGTTCATACAAACTGTTTCTTTCTCTCTTTCCTAACTTGTTCTTTCTATCTTAGTCTCAATCGAGGCTTCAGAGTTTCAAGTGCAGTCCTAGGTCCCAGTCACCTGTATCACTAAATAATATTATTAACTATTTTATATTATACTAAATCTCATGTAAACATTTATGAAAATTATCGTTTATGATGAAAGTTTTGTGACTCATTTCTAAAACTGCTCTCATATATATATCTTCAGGTAAAGACCTACTCCTAGTCACACACATCACTGAGTGTTACTATAAATAATAGTTTTGTAATATTGCAATTTAAATATAAATATTGATGAAAATGATGAATGATGTGAAAGATTGTCAACAAATGTTTATCTTTGGTACTAACTCACTAACAACAACAACCATGTGCTATATGTAACAACTAACACACAGCATCAGGAATAAAAAGCGGAAAAAGCTCACAGGTAAAGCACCCGTGTTAATCGATTTAGAAAAAAAAATGAGAAGATGTAAGCTTACATAAAATCTATCCTATCTTCTGTAATATATTACATACAGCATGAACATCCATAGACAGTACTTAGTTTGAATAACTTGCAAAATCTGACGAATCAGTACAGGACAGAGTCGAAAAATGAAAGGAAATGAATTCTTTGAGTTTAATGTCCCATGATAATTCCTTTAGGCTAAGGGAGACGGATAATGAGAGCAAATGAATGATAATGGAAGAATCGGTAGAATGAGAACGGAAGTACTCGAGTAACTCACAGACACGATGTTGTCCACCACAAATTTACCTGGCCGAAGATCGAACCAGAGACCCAATACTCACCTGAGATAAGGGTTCTAGTACTGTGAGTCTCTGTGTTCCCACGAAACAAATTGGATGCAATGATTGAATCTGTTTAACAGGCCTAAGGAAGGATTTTAGAAAAGTAGTAATATTGTTCTTGACTGCATTGATTTGTCAAAGGACAGGATTCAAGGATTTGCTTCTGCAGCAATTATGTTTCGCTTTTCATTAACTTACCTTCAAATAGTTGATACAAATAACTTCACCTTTACAACTTTCATAAAAATAGTTTCCCATGTTTTCTTTACGACAGTCCAAATATTATGCATTTGTCCTCAGTACTTAAAGGTAGACCCTAATACTTTTTTTTTTATTTGTTCCTAAAATGGAACATTTAAAGGGTGTTTAATTATTGTTTCTATGTTATCATTAGCAAATATCTTCTGGCATTTTTCTTTTTGTTGTGTTATAATGTTGTGGTGAACTAAATATTAAAATTTGAGCACTGTTTCTCCCTTTCAAGGATTAATCAGTCAGTGACTCAAAAAAACTGTCACTTAAATAAAAGAATCTGAACAGTTTTTGTCTTTCCCATAATGTTGATTTATTTCTCATGATTATGATTTATTTATTTATTTTAGATTTTCAAAATATGGCTCTATCATTTCATTTCTCTCACTTTCTTTTACACTTCTATTCTTTATTCATCGTTTTGCTAAGTCTTTCATCTTCTCAACTATAGAAACCAAGCTTTGTTCAAAAGCTTTTGTGTTTCTGTGTCAGGGACTTTTCATTTTTCGATATTTTATGTTCTATATTGAGAAACTTATTCGTAATTCCCCGCAGCAGCATTCTTTCCCGAACCTCAAACCAATCTCTCTGATTCCCCTTTCCACATTTCTCCATTTCAGTTTTGAAAGAGTAAAATATCCAGAAGTGGGAGAATAGGGAATTCCTTCCTAACCAGAAACAACTGATTTTTCTTTTCATGTTGCCTTGCTTTTGCTATGAACCATTTTCAGAAGATCTTTCTGTTTTATGTTCCCCTTTCGTTTCTCCTCCCCAACGTCGTCTTTCCTCTCCATTCCTCGTAACTTCTCTTAACTCTAACAAATATATACACTTTTGGGATCGGCGTGTTCAACTTCAAAATGTTGGTATTATTTAAAGTTATATTGAATGGATCTTTCAAGCTGATAGATCAGAATCTACCATTTGAGAGTTTTCCATTTAACTGATTTCTTTTATGTGAAGAATGTTCTCGAATTTAATTCATTCATTGTTTTCTCACTTTTCTTTTTCAAATCCCGTTAAAATGAAAATCACATTATGAATGTAACAAACATTAAATATTCAATTACCTGACACTCATCATAAAAATCAGTGACCTTAAATATCTGTATAAACTCACACATGGTCAACTCAGATCCGAAACGCTACGTTCAGAATTGTATTTCCAAATTACATTCAGACAAACACGTAACACACATCTTTTTCATATAGTACTACCTAGACTTTTCAATAGTTCATCGTTTTCTGTTCTACAGGCTTCCTAAATTATATAACGAATTATCACATGTACACCTTGTCTCAAAAAGGTTGAGCGCATTCTTTATTGGTGTTTTGAGGCAAAAATTTTCTAAGTCCAGCTTCGGGTATCTTCGGGAAAAAGTAAGCCAGGTTCGAACCTCCAAGCCAGCCTTTGCAAAAGGGTAAAAGTTTGCAGATGTGTTTTTCTTCTTTTAAATATAATAAGACTTGTTGCCAAGTGTTTAAAAAAGCAACATTGATTGAAATACTAAATGATACAATATTTCGAAACGTTTTTATTAATGTGAGCACATGCTTGTTTGTCATTTAGCTCTCTATACGTAATGGAACATTTAAATACGTTAAAGAATCTTTCCATATGTAAAAGAATGCTCAAAATTAAGAAATAGAACATAATTATCGCCTGAGTACTAAAATAAAAGTCAAAGTAGAACAGAAACTGCGTTTGTAATGGATATGAATGTCATAATCATCTTGAGATCTGTTATACGTTGCTAGAAGCTTAGTTCTAGAAGTCCTTGTGTTAGCTCATTGGTAAGCTGTCGGATTTCAAATCATATGGTTGAGAGTTCGATTCTCGTCTGGGCCAATACTTTTTTTAAAATTACATTTTCCTCAATGCATGAAAAATTATATAAAATAATTACATTAAAATACATAAGTTGTTTATATATAACACAATAATTGCAGAACATAGTAATTATTATGTTTAAAATATAACATCTGAGATAATTTTCACAGTAGGTCGGTATTATATATGAGGATGTAAATACAAGTTAAGAAACTCGTTCAATAGCAATAAATAAATCATGTAGTGTATTTATTTGCAGCTATTTGTCATATAGAGAGTAATTCTCAACATTCATAATACAGAATGTCATTTATGTTCTTGAAAAGTTATTCGATGCATAAACAGAGGGTATAAACAGAGAATCCAAAGTCGGAACGCTCGCAAAAAAATTCATGAACCCCAATGGTCACGTGAGCAGACTGGAATTGTGCTTATGAAGCATGCCACAGCAGAAAGTTTTTTCATAGATTTTCAATTCAATTCCTGATATATGCTTTTGCAATGTGGAAGTGGTGATGCCTTGAGTCGCCCTCTCTCGCTCGCTCGCTCGCTCACTCTATTTATACAAAATATAAAAGTGGATTTATGTGTGTGTTTCAACATAATTCTAATATATCTAGAGCAATTTTAACTATATTTCTTACAGTCTGGAAAAAGAGTACTGTCGGGATACATATCAAAAATGCTAGAAACGGGTCGATATTAGTATCGAATCCATAGTTTCGTGGTCGCTTAGGTGAATAGCTCTACTTTCAATTCAAGTCCAATTAAGCTCCCATTAGCACCCAGGGTGGTTACGTAGCGACATAAAGATATCGAAATCAACCGATATTAGAATCGAATCGTAAGTTTTCAGCGCCGCTAACAGTGTAGCATTTCCCATTAGTCCACATTAGTCCCATTGCCTAGAGGGTAACATATTTGCAGAGTGCAAATTTTAAAACTTGAATAATATTTTAATTTTTTCCGTATGAAAAAGTTAAAAATCATGAGCAAATATACTATTTCACGAACAATCCTCTTTTACTATTCTAATATGTTTAATAATTGCGTAAGAAATGTAATAGTAATTCAGAACATGTTTCACAGTTGTTATTTTTTGTTACATAGTTGTAGCTATAGCATGTAGTGAGTGGAATTTAACTGTAATAAATTCACTAATTAACCATATTCGAATTAAGTTTTATTTTTAAGTTCGGAATGAAGGGGCGGAGAAATATGTAGTTATTGGCGGCACCGAGCTTTTCTTCATTTTACTTTCAAGATCTCCATTTCTCTTTTGTCATTTGTTCCTAATAAAAAAAGTTCAGTCACTTTTGGATTGTCATAGGATAGTAGGAGTTGGATTTTGGGATGCAGCCTGTGAGATTCTAGAGGAGCTAACTGCTTGAAAAAATATTTTTGAATCATCTGTAACATATGAAATAAGGATATGTATCATAAAAAATTGATAGGAAAGTGCATGTGCACATGTGTAAAATAGAAGGAAAACGTAATAAAATGTGCTCAAAATTAAGGAAAGGTAGGGTTTATTTTGAAAATGTTATTGAGCTTCGTGCCAACCATGGTGGCGCTTCGTAGCTAGTCTGTCGACGTCACTCATATATACGGTGACATCGTACTCTCGCCCCGGGCAATGATTTTCCATGGCACTGTTCACTATAAACAAAAAAATGGATTCTACTATTATAGAAATAGGTATGTTAAAAATCCCACACAAGCTTATTATAAAACAAATTATAAAAGGGTCGCTGGCAAGAGCGTGTGATAAAAGTGGATCGTGAAGCTGGTGTTTAATATATGGAGCGTTCCGAGCATAAGGCAATCAAGCCATAAAGTTAGAGAAAATGGCCATAAAATTTGTATTCTAAACGTAATTACATGGGCATTTTCATTTTTTTTTCTTTTTTTTCTTTTTTTTTTTTTACGTTGGTCTACTTTTCCTTGATTCGAAACTTTTAAATTTCACCCTATTTTCTACTGAATGTGTCTGTAAGGCAACAAAGAAATAATTACATATGATAAATTTAAATTCATTTCAATTCGGAAAATGAGAAACACTTTGCCATTATATATCGTAAAGGTCAGACCCACCAGTATTGTAACAAAGAGGTGCTTGAGCCAATGACGGTAGAAATTCAAACTCCGATAAGTGATAATTTCACAGTCTTGTTTTATTACAAGTGTAATCTCTTTAGTCAATGGAGAGGAGGACGTGGGTCATCGGTCAGAGTTGATGTCGATGGGTTTTGGTGGGTCGGAGTTGGTCGCAATGGTTCAGAGTGGTTCATAGTTGGTGGTGGGTCAGAGTGGATCACGATGGTTGATGGGTCAGAGTGGGCCAATGGGTCATTTGGGTGGTGGGTGATAGTGGGTCATGGTGGGTCGTGGATCAAATTTTCATTGACCCACACCATCTCTGGTTAAAATTGTACTAAAGATAAGAGGCACCGAAGATGCATGTCGGCTATTATGCTCAAATTTTGCGCATGGATAGTACTCCACCAGAAAGCAATAAATCTGAAACGGTTCACGGTATCACCTCCTAGAACTCGAGATGTAGGGGTTTGTCTGATTGGCTAAATTAAGACGTCAATGATTTATCCTTCAACAACCAAGCTTTTTATGATCGTTTCCGTGGGGAAGTCAGCAGAACACGTGCCTAGTAATCGTAATATTGATAGTTCGCGTCCACCCCGGCGTATTTGTTTTGTGTTTTTTTGATTCACCTAAATATAAACAAATCACACATATAGGCATTTTAACATATTTTGGGAGAGTAATTTTTGTGGTTCGTTGGCGTTTCATCGCGTCTCTGCCGCTGGTAGTAAAGTTTTCAAAATTGAACTTGGGCCATCACGGATCGTCGCTGCGGGGCCACCAATTTCTGGCGAGAGGTTAATAGTTGACGATCTGTACTCCACCGACGCTTACAGCTTAGGGTAATGAACGATGTCCTTGCCTTGTAGACTTCATGACTACCGACGTCGGCAGTCAACTAGCTTTTAGTATTCCTTTATTAACCATCTATCGTTCATGTTTGTACACGGTGTTGTCATAATAATAATAATAATAATAATAATAATAATAATAATAATAATAATAATAATAATAATTATTATTATTATTATTATTATTATTATTATTATTATTATTATTATTTGTAGTAACAGTAGTATAATTGATGATAGAATAATTATTGTCTATGTATTGTCTAGGTAGGACTACACACAGGATTTGGCTCGTTTTGGTTCGACTTGACTCTAATCCGAGTCGAGTTGGAAGATATTTTTCGCGCCGAGTCCAAGAGTAGACCTCAAAGATGTCTGTTTCGAGTCGAGTCGAGTTTCAAAGAGAAGTCGTTCGTGCCCATCCCTACTAATGAGAGCTTAATCGGAGTTAAGCGAAATTGAAAGTCTCACTATTTATCTAAGCGACCCCGAAAACTATGAATCTAATATCGATCATTTTCTAGCAATCTTTTATATGTATCCCCCTCCCATTCACCATAGGTAACCCGAGAGCACTCTTTTTGAAACTATAAGAAATGTGGTTAAAATTACTCTAGGCCAGTGGTTCTCAATCTAATTCCTATCACGATCCACTTTTATCACACGCTCTTGCCAGCGACCCTTTTATAATTTGTTTTATAATAAGCTTGTGTGGGATTTTTAACATACCTATTTCTATAATAGTAGAATCCATTTTTTTGTTTATAGTGAACAGTGCCATGGAAAATCATTGCCCGGGGCGAGAGTATAGTACGATGTCACCGTATATATGAGTGACGTCGACAGACTAGCTACGAAGCGCCACCATGGTTGGCACGAAGCTCAATAACATTTTCAAAATAAACCCTACCTTTCCTTAATTTTGAACACATTTTATTACGTTTTCCTTCTATTTTACACATGTGCACATGCACTTTCCTAACATGAGTAACACACTTCCTCCGAAATGTGTGGCCCCTTTTTTAGGCGTCCGGCACTGACAGTGGATACAGTAACTGTAATATCTATATTCCCAACGACGAAGGTGCTGGTTCAAGATGGATGTTAAACTCCTTCATTGAAGAGGCCATTAACCTATCCGATCTAAGCCCACAACTTCTTGACCAAATAATAGAATGATCATGCGACAAGTCTTTGCAACTGGTTTTCTGTAACGAAGACTTGGACAAGTTCTGCCTGATGAGGAGAGAAGAATATCCTGGTCTGGTGATTGCTGCTTTAAAAGTAATAATTCCATTTGCTATATCGTACTTGTGCGAAAGTGTTTTTTTTTATGGTAAACATTAAAACAAAGATAAGAAATCGCTTATCAGTTGAAAATGGCTTGATAATGTTCGTCATGAAGATTGAACCGGGCGTTGCTGCACTAGTGAAATTACACCATGCTTAGGTATCTCATTAGGTTTTAATTTTAATTGTATTTCAATGTGCAGGTTTTGTTTCATGTGTATTTTTCTAGTATTTCTATATACAGTTCTCATTAGTTTTATATCATACCTCTTTGATTTAAATTCATTTTTAAACAACTCTACTAACTAACTAACTCTATGGCCTATGGAACCCGGAGGTTCAATGCCGCGTTCACAAAAGCTCTACACTGACTTCTATCCTTAGCCAATTGGATCCAGTTTCTAATTTGTATTCTTATCTCAGCGAGATCCATCTTAATATTCTACTCCCATCTGCGCCTAGGTCTTTCTAATGGTCGTTTTCCGTTTGGTCTTCCTGTCAAGACTTTGAAAGCGTTTCTACTTTCTTCCATTCTAGCTACATGACCTGCCCACCTAAGCCTCCTAGACTTGACGACCCTAACAATGTTGGGTAACCGTATAAATTATGTAGTTCCTCGTTATGAAGTTTCCGCCATTCCCCATTCCCGTTCCTCTTGGGTCCGAATATTCGTCTAAGGATCTTGTTCTCAAATACTTTCAGTCTATGTTCTTCCCTCAGAGTAAGTGACCATGTTTCGCAACCATACAGAACAGCAGGCATGATTATCGTTTTGTATATTTTAAGCTTCAAATTTCTCGACAGAATTCGCGACGACAAGAGACTTTGAACCGAATAGTAACACGAATTCTACACCCTTTGAAAATGTTCAGTAGGCTTATTTTTTATTGTTCTTTACAGTGTGTATAAAAAATAAAAGTATGCCTATCAGAACAAAATTAAAAATAATATTTAAAAATAATTTCTGGTATTAGATTCTAACTATATTTATCTCTTCCGCCTATCTTCGCGATCCCCTAGGAGCCGCGACTCCCAGGTTGAGAAACCCTGCTCTAGGCACACATGAGTTATGATGGAACATACATACATACACTTTTATATGTATAAATGCAGATAAGAGAGAGTTGAGAGAGAGCGATTAAGGAATTACCGCTCTCAATCTCTTCACTTTACTTTTGCGATTCGTGAATTTCTTACGTGACAGTTTGGGGCTAGCTAGTTTTTTTGTCTTGAACCACGATCCGATTTTCGATATGCTCGACCTAAATGCTGTAATGCGAATATTGAGAAGTTATCTGCGATGAAAGTAGCTGCAAATAAATACATTACATAACTTATTTATTGCTATTACACGATTTTTTAAATTTGTATTCAATATTCACACATAACACACCGACGTTCTGTGAATACCTCAGATGTTATATTTTAAAGATAAGAATTACTTATGTCGTGAAATGATATGAATATATATATTCAACTCATATATACAACTGATGGTATGAAAATATATATACAACTGATGAATTGTAATGTAACTATTTTACATAATTTTCATGCATTGAGGAAAGTAGAATATCATAAAAGAATCTCACCTGAACGGGTATCGAACTCACGATTTAAACACTCGGTGGTGTACCACTGAGCTAACATGACCGCTTTTCGGAATCTGCTTCTGAAATATAACTGAGCTCATACGTAAATGCTCTTTTCCGTATGGAAATCACAATGACGAAACGAGAGTGTGAATACATAGTCTCGAAATATTGTATCATTAAGTATTTCAATCAATGTTACTTTTTTCTACACTTAATACCATTTCAACATGTCTTATTATATTTAACAGAAGGAAAAACATATCTGTACATCTTTTCCCGATTACTAAGGTTGGCTTTGGAGGTTCGAACCAGCAGCTTTAGTTTACTGTTTTCCGAAGATACCCGAAGTTGGACTTCGAAAGTTTTCGTCTCAAAACAGCTATCATCATATCGCTCAATCTGTTTGGTATATAGTATATGTTTTTATACGTGTAAAGTCAGTATAACAATTCATTCTTTAAACAGCTTTTCGTATGTATTAATATTTCTTTATAAAAACTGTTTTTAATATTATTATTACGGCGCACCATTTTCAGATTTCTTTCGCGAGTCGTTGATCAAGTCGTTCGCCACCAGCGTTGCCAGACTCACAGCTCGGAATTATTCCAAAACCTGATCGAACTTATGCTAGATTCGGTCAAATTATGCTAGATCCTGATAATTACTAATTCAGGAGTTTTAAAAAAAGGAAGTTGAGATACGATAACGTAACTTAAAATACACAGAGAGCAAGAATGCATGGATAGAACTCAATACTTCACGCACCAAAATTTTAACTCAACTAAATTACTGCAGTCGTTGTCAGACTCAATGGCGTATATATCGTATAAATGAATGCAAAGTTTTTGTTTACATATTTTGAAAGAAAATTACTTCGCAGCATAAGCGGAGTTGGGAATCGTCTGCTGGGGGGGGGGCAGATTTTTGGTCGGTCTCGGAGCTGTCATTTCAGGAATAAATATGATCATGAAGTCAGAAATAAAGATGGTGAAGTTGCCAAAAAGTTGGGGGGAGAATGGCCCCCACAGCTCCGCCCATGCCTCGGAGTTAAAGGATTAGAAAACCCTGGGTGGAGCCACAAAAAAAAGCCCAAAGCCGTTCCGAACTTACTTCGGAAAATAAGACTGCCTGTATGGTTTACCGAGTGTATGAATCAATGGAAGAGGATACATTTCTGCCGTTCTTTTTCTTCCCACGACCAACTTCTCCAGGTTTTACGGCTTTTTGATAACTTGCTGAAATTGTGCTAGATTTGGGCAGGATGCTAAAAGCAAGATGCTAGATGCTAGAGACATGCAAATTATGCTAGATCTAGCATCATTATGCTAGATCTGGCAACGCTGTTCCCCACAATAGGCGTGTCGTGCAAGTAACCAATCACACGCCAGGTACTAGCTTTTACCTATTGCTTCCTTCTCACAGCTCAGAACATTGGTAACTATGGATAGACGTACAGCAGTAATTACTTTATGGGAGTTGGAAGGTTATTCTGCAACTGCAGCTAGCAGGCGAGTAGGTGTCCCGGCCTCTACAGGAAGGCGATGGATTCGGAAATATGGTGCTACAGGTCAGACTGGTAATTTACGATCTCCTGGTCGTCCGCATGTGTCAACCGAAGCCCAAGATGCGGGATTAGTAAACGAAGCCCGGTTAGACCCACTAAGGACGTCTGGACAGCTAAGGGAAGCTTCTCTCTTTCCTGGTAGTAAGCATACAGCTCTGCGAAGGCTTCGTCATGCTGGGTTACGTGGTCGTGTTGCTGCCGTGAAGGAAAAACTCTCAGACGACCACAAAATTTACCGTCTCGCGTTTGCACAGGCGAATGTGGGTCTCAATTGGGAAAACGTAGTTTTCTCAGATGAATCCATATTCACAACATCAAAGGAGGGACGCCGTTTTGTGTATCGTCCGAGAGGCATCCGATATGACCATGGATATGTGGCTGCTTGCAATCGCAGTGGCCATGTATCTATTTTATGTTGGGGTTGGATTTCCAGTCGCGGAGCAGGACAGCTTCATAGAATTGAAGGACATCTGGACAATGCTCAGTACTTAGACATTATCAGTAATATCATGGTGCCATCTGTACGAGTATTTCAGCCTGATGGTGTAATTCAGTTCCAGCAATACCAGTCGCCAATACATACTTCCCGTGTGGTTCATGAATGGTTCGCAGGGCACCCTGAGATTGATTTAATCGACTGGTCGCCTCGTGGAGCAGACCTCAATCTCATGGAAAATATGTGGGCAGAAGTGAAGCGTACTCTAAGGGAAAGTTGGCCTGAGGCAGATCCACCAAGAACTCAGGATGACCTGTGGCATTTTGTTTCCGAAGCATGGCTGGAGGTAGGGGAAGGAGATAGATTTGTCACCCATGTAATAGATTTCATGCCCAGAAGAATGGGGCGTGTAATAAATTCAGAAGGTTCTTGGACACAATATTAATGTCCCCGCCTTAACTCCCGAAAAAAGCCCTTTTCAGGGCTACCTAAACGCCTCTGAAAATATTTCTAGAAGCAAACCACTCCTTGTATTCCATTTCTATGCAATCCTACTAGCAAAAGAATGATAATTAGCTGTAGGCTTTGAACTCAAGACCTCTTCAGTGGCAAGTCCGTACTCTACCAGTGAACTAACATGAACACGCAAACCTAACCTGAAGAAACACGATTTTCAATTTCTGGTATTCGATGACAATGATGCTCATATACTTTGCAAATGTTGTATTCAACTTGGGATATTCCGCAACACACACACACACATAAACAAAGCGAAAGAGAGAGAGAGAGAGAGAGAGAGAGAGAGAGAGAGAGATGAATACACAAAAGCATATTCAACGTATTCGAATGAGACTCTAAGTAACGACATTCCGTTCTAAAGAGAATTTGTGTTTCTTCCCGTGACGTTAAGGGGATCGGGAAAAGTTATGTGTCTTGAAGCAGGATACGACTTTGGATACTCTGTTTATACACTTTCTATATCCGTAGGAATATACTGTATTTCACGAATATAAATAACATACTGTAATGAGAATATTGAGAAGTTAAATCTGTATGACAAATAGCTGCAAATAAATACACTACATAACTTATTTATTGCTATTCAACGATTTTCCTAACTTGTATTTAACATTCTCATATAATACCGACCTACTGTGAAAATTATCTCAGATGTTATATTTTAAACATAATACTTACTATGTTCTGCAATTATTATGTTATATATAAACAACTTATATATTTTAATGTAATTATTTTATATAATTTTTCATGCATTGCGGAAAATATAATTTAAAAAAAAGTATTGGCCCAGACGAGAATCGAACTCTCAACCATATGATTTGAAATCCGACAGCTTACCAATGAGCTAACACAAGGACTTCTAGAACTAAGCTTCTAGCGATGTATAACGGATCTCATGATAATTATGACATTCATATCCATTACAAACGCAGTTTCTGTTCTACTTTGACTTTTATTTTAGTACTCAGGCGATAATTATGTTCTATTTCTTAATTTTGAGCATTCTTTTACATATGGAAAGATTCTTTAACGTATTTAAATGTTCCATTACGTATAGAGAGCTAAATGACAAACAAGCATGTGCTCACATTAATAAAAACGTTTCGAAATATTGTATCATTTAGTATTTCAATCAATGTTGCTTTTTTAAACACTTGGTAACAAGTCTTATTATATTTAAAAGAAGAAAAACACATCTGCAAACTTTTACCCTTTTGCAAAGGCTGGCTTGGAGGTTCGAACCTGGCTTACTTTTTCCCGAAGATACCCGAAGCTGGACTTAGAAAATTTTTGCCTCAAAACACCAATAAAGAATGCGCTCAACCTTTTTGAGACAAGGTGTACCTCTAGATTTACTTAATTTTAAAACCGCATATAACTCTGCACTACGAAGTCATTTTAGTGGATAACGTTAGTCAATTATTGTCAACTTTTCTTGTTAATATAATAATAATAATAATAATAATAATAATAATAATAATAATAATAATAATAATAATAATAATAATAATAATAATAATAATAATAATAAATGTCCTAAGAATAAGTTCCATTTCCTCCGTTAACTCTCTATTCAAACCGGAAGCGATAGGTGTTAACAACATCCGGTTTCAACGTTAATCGCCATAGAAGATATGATAATAGATAGTGATAAGGTGTTTTTTTATTGTAATAGATAGCATCTGGAGAAAAATTACCATCTCCACTCGTATCTCTCTACTAAACCGGAAGTGGTAGAAGTTTACTGGTACTTCCGGTTTGAATATTGATCTCCATAGAGCAAAAAGGGTAATAGATATAAACGAGCGGTTTTGTGAAATTGATTCAGCGTTGGAACAACAAGATCTGTCTACTCCGATAACCCACTGTTTAAATGGCAGAAATTAACATCTTCCAGTTTTGACGTTTGATTGTAATGTAACAGGTACGGTGATAGATAGCGATAAACAGTTTTTTTTAAAATCGTTTCAGCGTCTGAAGAATGTATACGATCTTTAAACGCATTTGTTTGCTAAAATCAGAAGTGGTAGAAATTTGCTACTTCTTTCAGCTTCAATATTTATCTCCTCAGAGAAAAAACAGCAAGCAATATGTAATAATTGCTTTTTGATATGGATTTAGTCATTAAGGAACAGGTTCTATCTTCGATCTTATTATTCTATATGACCCAGTAGTTCTAGGTGTACTATTTCCAGTTTCATTATTGAGTTTAGATGACTTCGAAATCTGCCGTTGTTTCATATCGTGAAAGCACTCATTTCTTATTGCAAGAATGGGTTTGTCAATTATTTTTCTAAATAAGAGCAATAATATGTATGTATAGGAAATACTGTATAAGCCCTATTGAATATTTTATACTATTTTGGCTTGTGATATCACGATATTATACTAACCACAACAACTTGTGAAGCTAGGGTTCTACACCAATCAGGGGTGGACCCAGGATGGACTTCTGGGGGGGCGGTGGGTTGTAATATTGATACTTAGAGCTACTTTTAAGAGCTCCAAACTCTGCGATGGGTCTTATTTATATATAAAATAAGAAAGTTTCCTCTGCTGGTGGGTGATCGCCCCAATCGCCTCCCCCTGGCTCCGCCCCTGACACAAATTAAGAATTGTTTTGCCTCATGTGTGATGCATAAAAAGAATTCGACACGATTTATAATGCTGCCTTCCGAACCCACACTTGAGAAAATGTGAAATAGCAGAAATGTAGTAGCAATGTTGTCAAATTTAAAAGACATAGCAAACGAGTGAGAACACTTATACAACAATAACACGAGCACTAGCAGTTAACAACAATTCGACAACACTGCACTCTCAGATGTTCTCCATATGGCGCGAGAGACGACTCTGGCAAGTTTCCATGGATGGGGGTTGATACACTGAGACACCTTCGCGTTGTATTGGATGCTGTAATTAGTAGATCTAGGTCAAGCTTCAAGACTCTTTGCGATCACTATAACTGTAATTGAATAATGAGATCACAGTGTCACAATGGTAGACTATTAAACTTTGGTAACAGAGGTAAACAACATATTTTATTTTTTAGTTTAATGTTCCACGATTTTGCACCGGGACTAAAGGAGATAGTGACGATGATAATGACTAAAATGGTGGAATGAAGAAAATTGGTGGAAACGGTAGAACCACGAGAAAACCTACGCAAACAGTATTTGCCCACCACAAAACATACCTTAGCGCAAGATGAAATCGAACCAAGTTCTCCATACACCAAAGGTGAGAGCTCTATGTCTGAGGCACCACGATCACTACGAACAACATTGTCTCTTAGAGTGATCTTAATTCTTCTTGCATTTCCTCCCACAGTATCATTCCACTAATTCATTTCTTAACCATTCACTTTTATTCATTATACTCGTTCGCCTCCTTTGTTCTGCAGAGCATTGAAAAAACACTGTATGTTTTATTTTTTATTTTTATTTTTTCATATGTTTATAGAAACATATATTAAACTTTCATATGTTTAAAAAGGCTTTCCGTATTATCTCGTTTATAATTTTCTCTATTATTACCATTTGTAAAGTTGTTATTAAGTTAAGTATGTATTACCATTACCATAGCCTTCAATATTTATGATGAACAAACTTAATTTAAGCCTGTTGTAAGTAGACTTCGAATAACGTAGTTTTGCATAGCTCTGACGTCTCTTGGAATCAGCAAATTTCGTTATGCAAAACGATCCTGAGTCCGCTATTTACAAAGGACATTCGTATAAAATATTCATTATTTTCTCGGAATACCGTCTTGTTCAAAAATAATTCTTCCACCAAACATTCTTTTAAAAGCCGTGTTCTTACATTGTATGCACAATAATTTACAACTTTTTATGAAAATAGTTCTTAAACAATAAAAGAAGAATTATATTTTTTTAAATCTTGTTTCATTTTATGGATGAAACCACTTGTGGATTTCTTTTTAATAAAAAGGGTATATACGTTTAAAAAACTAGGCAATGCCTCATTGTTGAGAAGTACAATGTCTGTAAGAACTTGTCTGTAAATAAGCTATTTGGAGCAACATATAGTTTCGTAATGTATTGTCTAACTGTAATATTTTTTCTTTCTAAAATGTTGTCTAATTTCTGTAATAGTACTGTATTTTGTAAGTACTAAAAACATTAAGTTGGTCAAACTTTAATATTTTAATTTGTATGGTTTTGTGATAATACGGAAGAATTATTTGAAACATATTTTACTTTAAAACCTAATCAATAAAGTTAAAATACAATGAAATGAAATTTCAAATTTAACATTTCACGGTTATGCCTTTTTAGGCTAAAAAGGAATACGGATGAAAGTGAACCATTATAGAAAAATGATGGTTCGATTGTGTGGGAGGAAATGAGTAAAAACCAAGAAAACGCAGCAACACAATGTTGTCCACCACCAACTCACATGGTCTGCTATTGAACCACGGACCCCTCGCAATAGAGGTGATCGCTTTATCACTAAGCCAACATACTTTCTCCAATAGTGTTGTTTTTATATATATATATATATATCTGCCTATTAATCCCATAATTATTCAAATGGATCAACAGTAACAATTCTACGTCTCCAGGAATCAATCCCTGATCGCATAGATCAAAGGGAAGAGCACATAATTATAAGGAAGCACAAAGCAACAGAAGGTGAACAATATCATTTGTAGCTCTCTTATTGTTAATTAACTAGCGTATTTGCCTTCTGCGCAGATGATTCGACTTCGATTACCAATAGAGTACAATTACAATTCGGAGCAATATATTCACGTCTTCTAAAGCACGGCGGTGGCAATGAAAGTGTGGCGTGTTGCACTTCAACAATCTAAGTTGGTGGGTTAAAATATGTAAAAATGGGAGTAAGACCTCAGACATTGGGTACTTTTCCTAAGAGTAAGGATTATAGGGTTCATAAGTATTAGAGAAGTGACACGGAATAATCCATTATTATCAGTATGGATCAATGAATAATGCGAACACAAGTGAAAACCACACTTTGTAGTTTTAGTGCCTGCTTTATTTTAACCATCAAATATTTAAAGTTTTTTAAGTATTTACTTTTTAATCTTTGTTCAATATCCTGCAATCAATTCTCTATTCCTAACTTTCTTAACTTCAAAATAGTTCATAACTTGTTGCGAAAGGCAATAGCTCCAAACTTTTTTTTTTTTTTTTTTTTTACGTTACATAGTCACCAGGACTAAACACGTCTATATTACATTGAAGCAATGCTTAATTCACTGACGTTGCCTACGCGTATACTAAACACATTCTAAATATATTTGTAATAATGTCATTAATATTACATTAAAACAATTAAGCTATAGCGGAAATTATGTAACAGAAACTATAGGCCTATTATTATTGAGTTTACGTCCTTGTACAATATTTCAAAGTTCTAGTGCGTGAAATTTAAGTTGCAAAATTTGATTCTATTATACAAACAAACAAGGTGACATGATCAAGCATTGGAATCCTTCGTGGCTAAGCGGTTAGCGTACGTGCCTTTGGCGCGGGAGACCCGGAATCGATTTCTGGCGGGAGCTCATGTGGTTTGAATTCCACGTTGATCAGTAGGTCCAGTCTCATATAACCTCGCTACTGAAAGGGACGTTAAACTCAAAATCAACTCAACTCAACTTTTCCAAGCATTGTAAAACAAGAATCAGGCACCAGTTACGAATGATGGTTCACTTTGACACAAATCAAATTAGTTTCTCAAATTTAATGGAAGTTTTCAAGAAAATCAAACAATACAGAAGCAACTTCTTTCACGAGTAACACACAGAATATATACCCTAGTACCTACGACAGTCAAGGCATACTAATTGCTTGAGTAAATACAAACATATTACGATGACATTTACCCTGCAGTGGATCTAAACAATAATCAATTTTCCATTTATAGACTTGCATAGATCCAGCCATGTTGTCACGATTTACATTGAAGAGAATATCTGTCACTGCTATAATGTATCAGTGATTAGAATAAGCCCAGCGGCTGAATAACAAAAGCACCCAATCCCTCAATTGTATTCATAATAGAACATCAAACAATGTATGAATAATTAAAGCCTGTTACCATTTCTGGTAATTCAGCATGGAGAAGACCAGACAAAAGAGCTTAAAAATTTGATTCATTTTCTTTCACTTTATCCGTTAAATAGTCAATCCTAAAATGAGGTTTCACTATTTTTAGCTGAAGCTAATATTAATTAACTAAATTCATACAAATACACTTCCAGGAGGCTTTAATTTCGAAAAGCATTCATTTCATTATTATTATTATGATCAGTAGTAGTAGTATCCATAATCCCTGCTTCTTTGTGACACTCTGAGAATAACACATAATCATAATGAACTTAAATTGACGTTGATTTTTGACATTTCATTTAACTTAACTAATGCGTATATTTGAGTCAAATGGTTTAACCACTCTTTCCTTTTAACTATAGCTATCCGACTTTCCTTTAGTTTTGCATGCCAAATATCTTAAATTTTGTGTTTTATATCCAACGCCAGTTTTTTTTTTTTTTCAGTAGCAGCGCAGTAGAAATCAGTAGTACAGTAATTAGCGTTAGATGAGAGATCCGTGTTCAACTCCCTGTGAGTTCAATAATATTTTATTTCCTTATGTGTATAGTTTTTAGTGATCACATGAACTACAATTATTCGTGCTTATTAAATTGATTACATTTATGTTTTCTTTAACAAATTTTCAGATTTACGCTGAGGCAAATTTACAGCGCAGTCATTAACAGGCTGTAAAAAAGGAAGAGAGAGAAGGAATTTATTTGCTGCGAACCTTATTTAAACATACCGTCCCAACATTCGCCTGCAAATGACAGACTACTGGCTCCTCCTACGAAGCACGTGATGACAGGACAGCAGCAGCGCGACCGCCGCTCCGGGCGCCTATATAATGAAACGCAGCCGGCAAATCACCAGTTTTCTGGCCTACATAGACTTGCAGTGGAATCTAAGAGGCAGCTACCCTACCCCAAATTCTTAGGTTACAACGAAGTTAACGGTTCCTAGTTTCTCAACGGGAGAATGCTAACGAAAATCTGGCCTGGGCTTGCAGCGGAGTCTTAACGAAAACCATAACCTATGACTTGCAGTGGATTAGAGTGTGTCCTAGAACCCCTCACGCAGCTCGCTACTGAGAATTCCTTCCCAAGGTATTTGTTGTGGACAAACACCGTGCTCGTGGGTTTTCTCGGGGTTCTCCTGTTTCCTCCCACTTTCTTCATTCCACCATTTCATTCATCTCTCATCATTACCGTCTCCTTTAGCCTAACCGGCATAATCGTGGGACGTAAAACTTCAAGATTTCATTTCATTTTCCTTCCCAAGGTCGTCAGGTCGAGGAATACCTACATTTACTCAGAACCATATATTAAAAAATTGTATATTAGCATTTGTGAATACTTTTGTAATCTGTTTGAAAATTTGTACATAAACTGGTAGTGGGAGTCAATTCCGGACGCTCGATTATTCAACCTGCATTACCTATAAATTGTAAGGAACAGAATTTTACTATATATATATATATATATATATATATATATACAACGTTTGGGAGGTGATTCCTTGCACCAAGATAAGGACGAAAAGTATAGACCAACCTGGGTGCAGAAATGCTTCGTTTCGGAGTTATCGGGTTCCAAAAACATAAAAGAAAAAAGAATTTTAAAGGCCCATAGCTCAAAAATTATGGGACCTACCATAGGCGGGTCAAAACTTCACTTAGGGACTAGTACGTGCCCTTTCCAAATATCCAAGTTTCAGAATCCTGCAGTAATTCCAGAACAGTTTTTATAGAGGGAGTTCGATAACGGACATATAATTTGAAGCACTCACCTACTACCTATACAAAAATTGCCTATATATAGTACTTCAAATTATATGCCCATTATCGAACTCCCTCTATAAAAACTGTTGTGGAATTACTACAGGATTCTGAAACTTGGATATTTGGAAAGGGCACGTACTACTCCCAAAGTGAAGTTTTGACCCGCCTATGGTAGGTCCCATAGTTTTTGATCTATGGACCTTTAAAATTCTTTTTTTTTTAAATGTTTTTGGAACCCGATAACTCCGAAACGAAGCATTTCTGCACCCAGGTTGGTTTATACTTTTTGTCCTTACCTTGGTGCAAGGAATCACCTTCAAACGTTGTCGGTGTTGTTTTGAAACACCCTATATATATATATATATATATATATATATATATATATATATATATATATATATATATTGACAACCCAGCCACTCAGTGCCTAGTTGGGGATGCAAAGTTGAGTGCAACTGGATGCCTTCCACTCACCATCTAGAATGAGTGGGATAAAATTTGATAATCATTTGCGAGAGGTTTCTTATTGGGGATTAAATCAAATAAAGATACGTCCACTTCATTAATTTGACATCACTATATTTCTCTGAATTATGAGTTTACTGTAAGATTTCATAAAGCATGTAATGATGGATATTAAGAACAATTTGCCAGACGGGCATAGAAACGGTCAAGTATTGAGCCTTTGAGCCCTGAGTCGGTGCAACACATACCTGGATAATCTGGTGTAGTTCCCACGATGCTCTGGCGTCGAACTTAGCTCCTCTATGCTGAATCTCCTTACTGCTGAATTACGAGGACGAGCATTGAGGTATGACTCCTCTCAATTGCTTCTCTCGGCGTGATGATCTACGTTGTTAGATTGATGTCGTATACGAAGTATTTCCTTCTGCTGTCATCTGGCTGACTGGCGACTATAAGCTTGGTTCTCCAAGAACTCGAACCGAAGACTGATCACTAAGACTTGATCTCTAGGACTTCCTCGACTGCACTCCCAGGACTTGATCTCTAGGACTTGATCGACTGCACTTCCAGGACTTGATCCTGAACCTCTCTCATCCTCTGGTTTTGTTGAGCTTCGTCCAACCTCCGTCGTCTGCTTGTCGTCTGCTTGCGGCACGTGCGACACCGTTTTCACATGGAGAGACAAATTCCTTCCATGTGTCAAGACTCAAAATTGCAACCCTCGACACACTCTGATTTCCCGATTCTAAGCAATTTCCGCATATCCGTAATTTCGTGAAATTCGTGAAATCTTACAGATTCACTTTGTACAATGTATAGAATCTGGCTAATGCGAAGATAGACGCATTGTCTACATTTCCTTCCTACATTGCCAGACTCTTACCGAAGACATTCTTATTCACATTTATTTACAACAAACTGCTGACACAAACATTAGCAACATTGTGCAGCTTGCATTATAATCTCATACACAACATTTAATTACCTTAACCTTAATAAATGATTTTTATGACGTAAACATTAAAACAGAATCAAAAATATACAAAATAATTTACTCGAAAACGAGTGCTGCTACATGGCCCCCCTTAAAATCTTGGTTGCTTCGCAAACCAAAGTAGACCTCGTAAGAGGGCGATTTTCCATAAACACCCTGTACATCATATAAACTAAATCAGTATTGAAAGATAAATATAAATTTGAAATTAAATAAAATATGTATAATTGTGCAAAATAGTTATATAGACAATAATTAATATTCCTTCACCTAAACTATTAAAATACATATATATTTGAATCTTTAATCATTTACTTAATTCCTATAATTATAAAATACAAAAACTTCAAAATGTAATCTGGCAAAGTATATGCTCACGACATCTAGTGAGTTTTCGATTAAATACTTCCTCATCACATTTGCCCAAGAGTGGTTGTGCATAATTATATATGCTCGTTTACAAGTACTCTTGGATAATCTTCTCTTCGCAACAACGCTTTTAGAGTTTCATGTTACAAAAATTTCCACTACTCTGTCTGTCCATACGTGCCAACCAATGAATTTATTGGCCGCATCAGTACTGGTTCAACATCATTTATTTCCACTGCTATTAGATTGGAAATCTAAAAACAAAAACTTGTAACAGTATTAAAACATAGTAAGTTAATATTTTTACGTAGCACTGTAAAAAAAACTGAAAATATAATTGTTTTATTTTCATCAAAATTTTAATCACTGATATTTTAGAGTGGACGGAAATAAAATCTTGCCGCAGGGCGTTGGATATGCTGCTGACAGTTCCAGCTTGGTAACTGCAAGATCATCATTTTTCGACCAAGGTTAACTTGACTTCCTTTTCCTGCCCTTCTGTTTGCGCGTCACTCTTGTACGGATAACACTGGATGTTAATATTCACTACCAATTATTTCGTTATTTGTTTTAAAACACTGTATTTTATAATACAACTACATCGCACGGATAAAAAAATTCACTTTTCATGTTTTTCGGGCACTCAGTTTTCCCGTGTTTGTCGGAATTTTCGATAAAACCGTCGGTTATCGTGGATTCATAGTGTCCCATTGATGTATTAGTGTGTTTCTCATCTTCTGTAGTGATGTGGTACAAGTGTGTGTTTTCCCGCTCAGTTTCAGTGCTCTTACTACAATCCGCTATACTACAATCTGGCAAATTCTTAAAAATAGTGATATCAGTGCTTTGTGGGATAGTTTTTAGTGTAGATTTGCTCTTATTTAAAATTGTGGCGTAGAGTGGTGAAACTTGTGAAAGTGCGTAAGTCTCAGACTCACCTCTACCATTTACTTCTAAATCTATGTTTGATCTTACATTATTTTTACTATTTCTTACACTATTTTCGTATTTTCTCTCTATCCTATTTAATCTTATTAAAATATAACATGTGATAATTACTATTACAACTAATACACTTCCTAAAACTAACGCTGATATTATTAATAATATTGTATTGATGTCCATTTCCTTCGTTTTTGGATATTATCTGAAATAGACGAGAAATAGATAAAGTCGGGATAGGCCTACTTAAAACTCGTAGAAAATTACATTTATTATAGTTAATTAAATAATTAAAACTCCTATCTTGTGTCTGCTTACACTTTTTGCGTCCTAAAAGTCGCATATCTTTGAAGCAGTTTCATTTTGTTCTTTTTGTGTCGAGCACACTTGCTACTTTCTCAGTAATTCTCGTGCATGACCGTTAAAACTTTAACTATGTGTGAATTCCTTCTAACCATAACTTGGAGACTATGTTTCACACTTTAAAAACTCGTGTTTTCACTCTTTTTCTACCATTAATATAGCATTAAATTATACTCGCTATATCTCTCTATATTTAAGCTTTTATTACTTATTTCATACGTATTTATGTAGTTTAAACTTTATTTTAATCATCTACGTGGTTAAATATCATTAATTTTATTAAATACTAATTTTTCTAGAATTTCTAAAAACATATTACATAGATTTACGCTCGAACTGGGATTCAACGCGAAGCTTACGAGGATTACAGCGTAGCGGGATAGACTGACTCCTTCGTGTTCGTTCGAGTTAACTCGGAATCGTTCGTATTTCGTCTGCAGTGTTCCTTGAGACCTGGAGTGGAGACTAACCTAGCCTCTCACAGGGTCTTGTCTGTACTCTCTCGCCGGGTCTCTCGTTCACTTCTTACCTCTTGCTGCTCAGAGCATTAAAAAGCTGTTTGACGCAAATCCATACTAAATAATATATGAGCATTGCTCGTAGCGTTTCCAAATTACGTTCCACAATAAAATAAATAATTCTAATGATTCTTTTCAATCAATATTGATTGATTATTACTAATTATAATAAAATATATTATTTTCTTCTCTTTTCTTTTCTAAAACTTACAAAAATTTTCGGACATTAAAAATAATGAATAAATACGTTATTACTACATAAACTAAACTTTCTTTAATACTATTTGTGAATTATTTCTAGCTTTATCTATGCTTATTCGCGTCTCTTAACCCTTTAATTCACCATGTACATACAATATAAAATTCATTATTCACTATTTTATAGAAACACTTGTAGTAATTATGCATATATACTATCTACTACTACCATAATAGTAACCTATTACTATTTTGTCTATTCTTATCTATCATTAACTATTTCTATTGTTATTATTACTAATCTTATTACTTTCTACATTTATTTTCCTTATCCCTTCTTGAATGTTTAAATGTTTTTTGACTTTATCTATCCGTGATTGATGTTACTATCCTAGATTCATCTAGGTTATCTATTCTCATCTATTTCCTATCCTTACTTCACAATTTTTCCTTCATTTTTCCACACTTTATACGGAAATGGGACATCGTTTGGTACCGTATTACAATACAACCTATTCGGTTTGGGTAGTATGACCTATTATGGACTATCATAGACTATAGACTTTGTTTACCTAACTTCATACCTTCATGTGGTGATGGTGTTTACTATTGGTGATGGCTGTTTGGTGAGTATGGAATGCATGATTTGTATACACTTTGACACATTTACATGTTTGTTTACATCCGACTTCCTCGTTTTTTTTCAAAACTACCAATACTTAATTCTATTGTTTACAATGTGGTTCCTAACCTTTTCTAGACTTTTCCCGTTCTAGTGCACAGAATATTCAAACAGTTTTATACAATATGATACTAAATAATTTTATTATTATTATTGTTATTATTATTATTATTATTATTATTATGGTTCATTGTTTTCTACTTTATATTTTCTTATCGATTTATACAGTCTGCAGTACAGCGTTATTAATGCAATGACTGAAATAATTAATACTAATATGATGGCTGCTATTACATACATCATGTAATTCGTTCTAATTATTAGTAGTGGTATAGTGGTATCCACTTTCAGTTTTAATAAATTTTCTGCTAGATTATTGATTTCCTCATGGTGTATACTAAAATTTAGTTGCTTTAGCGTCCAATTCCCTATCAAACTTAGATGTTTATTATTTACGCTTATTACTTTCCTCGTTGGAATCGCCAATTCTCCAAAAATTAGGTTATCAAATGAACTGTAATCAATGAAGTACGAACAATTATTCCCAAAATTTACCTTCGTCGATGTAACTTCGTGATGTTTACCTAGCTTAGTCACATATCCTTCTACCAATGATGAGTATAATACTCCAGCATGAGTATATTTATACACTACCTTGCCTAGGTATTTCTCTGTTTGTTGTTCGCAACCACTTAGCGATCCATTGAAAACAATGTTGTTCAAGCACTTAGCTGCATCATCTAATGATATCTGCTCGCAAAAATACAAGAAACTCTTGAATTCACATTTCGATCGATCTAATGTGTGATATATTCCATTAGCTAAGTATACCACTTCCGGTAACTTGTAGTATGTTCGGAAATTGTTCGTTAGATAACCCATTGAAATTACATTAAACATTTTTGATACAGTATTTTCGTAAACAACAGGTGTTTTTAGTAATAAGTCGATGTTGTTTTCATTATAGTTGTATTTCATTAAATAAATCGATGACACTCGATAAAACATTCCTATATCAAAACGATAAATTGAATGCTTCAAAATATCATGACTATTTATAAACTTGTTAACATCTAAATTCGATAAAATATGATAGGATAATTGGTTGCTAAGTATGTCGTTGAATATTTTATTCACTCTTTCTCTAGCTAAATGAGAGAATAGATTAGTCAAAATTTTCCTTTGAGCTTGCTGCAAGTAGCAATACATCTCTTGCAGTTTACTCCTTACATTCTGTAGAACATGATGTACCTTAACTACCACACCATGCATTATTGAAATTTCCTCATTATGCGATATTTTTAACTTGTGAATTTCTTCAGCCAATACATTTTCGTGTTCAGACAATTTTTGAATCGAGGTAGACAACTGTTGTGTGTGTATTAGGTTATAGGCTGACAAACCTATAGACCCAAATCCTAATAGCATAGACCAAATTGAACGTTTAGTTCTTGTTGACTCCATACATTTAGAACTACCATTTATAAATACAAATTGACATGGTATTGAATTTATTATATTAATTCTAAATTGTCTTTCCCTTTCTGTGTACTCTTCTAAAATATCATATGATTCACTACACACTTTGTGCATAGGCACAGCTTCGTGAAAATTAACATGTAATCGAATAGTTGTATAAACCATATTTGACGCATGAACCGCCAACGAATCTTGCGTTAGGGCTATCCCTACGTCCTTCATAGTTACTTGATGATGGTCGTCTGACTTTCAAAAATGAACCATAACTATCAACTTTATATAGATCACCCACATTGTTGTTTCCATATTCTAATGTTTCCTTTTCAGTCTCGAATAAAATTCTGGAATTAGTAAAACCTAATATTAATTTCCTGTTACTATTCATTTATTTATTTATTTGTGTTTTAACCTACTGCCAACAATTTATTTATTCCTATGTATTTTATATTTTATTTTACTTTCTAGGTGTCAACTGATTTTAATTATTAATTTAATTTCACATTCCATACATTTATTATTTATTCACAACTCTAGTAACTATAATTCAAAAAGTGTCTATCGATTCGGGAAATTTCCTGATGGAGATTAGCATTTCCTCCAATCTCGGGTTTAGGGTTTGGTTGAGAAAGTGCCCCCTTTCTGACACTTCATCGGTAGACCCAATTTGTACCATAGTTACATTAGACCCTATGTTAAAAAAATTTTTTTTACCAAATCTAAATGTATTCATCACCATCTGATGTTTGATCTGTGTCACCAAACTTTTCACCATTTTTACTTTCTACAAATAATTTTAATCGTCTTAAGTCTATAGTGTCACTCTTCTTTTCACCATTTTTAGTTTCATACTGTACTTTGTATGAATTATTGTTTATCTTGTCCACAATTACCCCTTTTGTATTGTAACGGTTACCAAAACATGCGGGCAAACCTGCTCTTGGCATTTCCCTAATTAACACTTTTTGACCAATTGATCAAACTTTTTCTCTATTTGCTTCTTCTGAGATCTAAATCTTCTCTGCAAATTTTTATACGCCAGCTGTCGTGCCTCTTTTATGCTCTGAAGTCTCACCTCATTGTCGACGTACTCGCAAGGAATGTCTAGGTCCTGCTCAAGAAACGTTCTTGGTTCGACTCCATGCAATAGATAGTATGGCGAAAAACCAGTACCATCATGCACTTGCGTATTAATAGTAAATATCAAACTTGGCAAGATCTCGTCCCAATTTGAAAAATCTTTATCAATGTAATGCTTCATTACTTGCTGTAATGAGCCAATGGCCCTCTCTGCACTTCCTATCGAATAATGGGCGCTTGTATTCGCAAAATGCAATTGCATTCCAAATTTCTCTGACATTTCCTCCAAGATTTTGCTGCGATGAGATGACAGCCTATCCAGATGGAGCTGAGATGGAACCCCATGTTTCGTAATTAGATCTTCGAATATTACCTGCGCAACGATCTCTGCCGTTACTGCGGGTACCGCTCTAGCGATAACAAATCTAGTTGCATTATCTACAAATACTAGAATGTATTTATTTCTATTGTTACGAGACAATTTGAAAGGACCAACCTCATCCATCACAACTGACTGGAATGGAGCATAAGAGGGGTACATCTGCGCGTGAAATGGTACTCTTCCTGTTTTTCTTTTCTGTATCTGGCAACTTATACATTCACCTATCTTCTCCATGAAGAATTTCTTCATGTTCGGAAAATATATTAACTTTAGTGCACGTTTATAACATTTCGTGTAAGAAAAATGTCCGCCACCATACACCGAACAATGTAGGTTCTTGAATACCTGTTCTCTTAATGCATAAGGGATACATAATAATAACTTTGTACCGCCTGCCATTCGTTGTGTTTTATAAAGCCTATTGTCCTTTACCGTATACCATCGAGCTTGTTTTTCGGCCTTTACGTCAGCATCCTCTGGGTGTTCAATTGCGTGCATAATCGGACCGAAAAACGAATCTTTTCTCTGTAACTCGCCAACATCAATATCCTTGTCAAAGGTCAAATTAACTTGGAGATCTTCGGAATTCACTTTCAACGTTTCTAACTCAATATCCTTCACTGTTGGTTCAATGTCGGTGTTCCTGGACAAAATATCACTAGGATTCTTTTCTCCAGGACAATGCACTGGTGTGTACTTATACTGGGCTAAGTCTAAACTCCATCTCACCAGTTTCGGAGCTAATTTAGGTGACGTTTGCAAATACTTTAATGCCTTACAATCGGTGTACAGCTCAAATTCTTTATTGAACAAGTAATAATTAAATGCTCTTAAAGAACTTATCACTGCCAATATTTCTAACTCCACTATATGTCTGGTCTTCTCCTGTGGACGTAACACGCGACTGTAATACGCTACTGGTGTCCATTCACCATTAGCCTGTTTTTGCATTAAAACTCCACCAATCGAACTAGTCGATGCGTCAGTGTACACCCTCGTGTCTAAATCTTCCCGAAACGGAGCTAATAATGGTGCATTCATTAACGCTGATTTTAATTGATCAAACGCCTGCTGGTGTGATTCATTCCACTCGAACTTGTGACCCTTTTTCAAAATTCGTTGAAACGCCGATGTGATTTTGGCATAGTCCTTACAGAATTTTCTAACGTAATTCGTTAGACCAAGAAAAGATTTTAACTCCTTTACATTATTCGGGGCCTTACACGCTTTTATCGCCTGAATTATCTTCGGGCTAACCTCATATCCTGCGTCACTGACAATGTGTCCGAGAGCCAAAATTTTCCTTTCTATGAACTGACATTTCTCTACATAGTTTGAGTCCGTAATGTCTCAACCTTTTAAAAACTGATTGTAGTACGTCTACCATTTTCTCCTGATCATTCGTATATAAAAATACATCATCCATATAATAGGAAACTGACTCTGCCAGGGTCATCGCCATTATTTTTGTATATATAGCGGGCGCCTGTAAATACCCCATCGGAAGAACTCGATACGAATAGGCTCCTACGCCTGGTATATTGAATGCGGTATACTCTCGTGACTCCTCAGAAATAGGCACTTGATGGTAAGCCGATTTTACGTCCAAAATACTAAAATATTTATGTCCTCCCATGCAAGTTAAAATTTGATGGATTGGAGGCAGCGCAATGCTGTGCAGTTTCACGCATTTGTTCAAAAACCGGCAGTCGAGAACTGCCCGAATACCTCCTGACGGCTTTTGTATAAACAACATCGGAGAGTTATAAGCACTTGCACTTTCTTCGATTATTCCTTGTCTTAACAAAATGTTAATTTGTTCCTTAACTTTATCTCTTAACGCTATGGGAATAGGATATTGGTGTCTTCTAAATGGTACCTTCGTTTCTAACTCGATGTGGTGCTCAAAATGTTTTACTTGGCCTAATTCGTCATCCTGCCATGCAAAAACATCTGCAAAATCATAGCACAAACTCTCAATTCGCTCCTTAATTTCCGGTTTCGTTTCGGTCCCAAATTTCAATCGAGATTTATCAAAATTCCTACGGGATCTTAAAATACTATCTATATCCTCGTTTGATAATCCTTCGTTCTTCAATTGTTCTTCGTCTACACATTCTTCAGCTTTTCCTAGCGTTACATTTGGTCTTAATAAAATTGATCTATTGGATGGATTAATAATTTCGATCTTATTATTCTCAGCCGATAAAAGTGCACGCGGGATCAACACATTGTATTGGGCTTCTATCTTTCTGTCTGGCTCTAACAAGTATTCCCTGTTATTCCAAGAACTAACCAAATTAACCTCCACAGTAGTCTTAGTCCTAGGTAACAACCGTACCTTATGACCTAGTACCCATCTTGGTCTAATACAATGTTTTATTCCTAAAGCTGCATTATCAGACACAGTCACAGATTCCTTTTCTTCCCTTTTCCTTAATCTTGGCTTTCCAAATCTCTGCAATGTCAATTTATTCTGACCGTAATTTATTTGGCAATTCTGACTCTGTAGAAAATCATTCCCGATCAAAATTTGATACGGAAAATCCTTCACTACGCGAAATTCCAAATGAAATGTCTGTCCGGCCATTTTAAATCTAATCACTGCGATCTTATTTACTACTAACACATTCTGTGTTATTCCACGAATACGTGTTGGTCTAGGGATTACCTTCACACTAGGTGGAACTAGCTTTTCATTTACAATAGATATCTGCGATCCTGTATCAATCAACGCTTTATGACTTCTCCCGTCGACTTTTATCGGAACATATAGCATATTATTCTCTGTTAACGTAGAGGCTACTATTTCTCTAATTTTTGATTTACCGCCTGTAAATGCGCCTCTGTCATTTACAGTTTTACTCAGTTTAAATTATTTGCACTTGTAGCCTGATAGTACGTTGTACCATTTATCTGGTTCGGTACCACTGGAACGTACTGTACTGGACCATTTACTTGACTATGATTCTGGCACCATGATGGACCATTAACACCGTTAGCACAACAACTATTCCCTCGTTGTTGCCAAAAATTCGTCTTTCTTCCACCTCGGTTACCACGCCAATTATTCCTAAATCCTCTTCTGTTATTGTATCCGCTAGAACCTCTATTCCTATTATAACTATTATTATTATCCCGATTCCAGCTCCTATTTCCATTGTTTTTGTAAAAATTTCGTCCTCCATTACGAAAATTTCTGTTTCCTCTAAAATTACTATTATTATTCTTCTGTTGCTTCGAATCACTATCGCTTTTGTCTTCTCTACTATTCCGGTCCTGAAACTTAGTCGCTAATGTTAACTGTAATTTTTCTATTTTCTTCTCTAGCTCACCCAATTGAGTGATACTTGGTGGTTCCTGCTTAATTTTAACGTCTTCCCTATTTTTAATCTCTTTCTTTCATAGCAACTTATCAATTTCCACATCGCTATCCTCCTCTTCTACTTGTTCTCGCATTTTCTTGAGAAGGTCTTTGACAGTAACCTTTCCATTCTCCCGTTTGACGCGTTTCTCTACTTTGCACTTATTCTTCTCAACTTTCTGAAGATCCTCTACAAATTTGTCAATTGTCGAATACGAGTTAGTTCCTACGCGTTCCATGAAATATGGCTGAAGGCCACCTACGATTATCCCTATTTTCTTTTTGTCATCCATGCTAGCGTCTAATCTTTCGCACAAAACTAGCATATCGTACACATAATTCATTATAGGTTCATCCTCGAGATGCAACCTTTCTCTTATACGTTCCTCTATATCTAATGTTACGTTCGTACGTGTAAATTCCTCTATTATACTTTTCTGTAATTGCTTATAACTAATTTCGCTAACATTCCTTCTCTTTAAAAATACCTTCATCCATTGTCTACCATTCCCTTTAAATACACTAGGTAACAACTCCTTTCTTTTGTCCTCACTCACGCCTGCCATTTGACACGCGTCGTCAAACTCATCAAAGAAGCCAATTATATCATTATCTATCTTTAAGTCAAACTTCGGGAGTTTGTTTACATCTGAATAGAACGTTACGCCTGTCGCCATTTTATCTTCTTTTGAACTACTCGACTGCTTATTACCTATTATACTACTTTCAAATGGAAAGATTGATGTAAAATCTTCCGTATAAGATTTTGTTATAGGACTGGACGGAAAGTTCTCGACGGGTCCTAATTTCAAATTAGGTTTTACACTTTCTTGCTTTTTCTTACTCGAGGTCGCAATATTAAACAAGCTTCCGACCTGTACTCCTTTGCCGCTCTTTGTGCTCTCGTACGAATACTTTCGTTACTCATTTACTTACTAATTACTTAAAATTATTTATTCTTATAAAACGTATATTCGAGCTACTTTAACTAATTGGTCGGGAGAGTCGGATAAATTATTTTCTTATTGCAAAACCTTAAATTCACACTATATAAATTAACACATTATAACTAAATACCTTAGCCTAATTCGAGAAAATACGTTCACAATACTTAAAATTAAACTTCATCGTAGAGAGGGTGGGAAGGGTGGGTTTTAGTTACGTAATATAATATCATCTAAAATATGGGTGGGTCGGGATGGCTTAATTATTTTATAAATTAGAATCGAAACAGCATCTCCTACCATGCTGTCTAATTACTAGGACCGCTACAATAGTCAAAATGACCTCACAGCATCTCCACTATGACAACCCAGCCACTCAGTGCCTAGTTGGGGATGCAAAGTTGAGTGCAACTGGATGCCTTCCACTCACCATCTAGAATGAGTGGGATAAAATTTGATAATCATTTGCGAGAGGTTTCTTATTGGGGATTAAATCAAATAAAGATACGTCCACTTCATTAATTTGACATCACTATATTTCTCTGAATTATGAGTTTACTGTAAGATTTCATAAAGCATGTAATGACGGATATTAAGAACAATTTGCCAGACGGGCATAGAAACGGTCAAGTATTGAGCCTTTGAGCCCTGAGTCGGTGCAACACATACCTGGATAATCTGGTGTAGTTCCCACGATGCTCTGGCGTCGAACTTAGCTCCTCTATGCTGAATCTCCTTACTGCTGAATTACGAGGACGAGCATTGAGGTATGACTCCTCTCAATTGCTTCTCTCGGCGTGATGATCTACGTTGTTAGATTGATGTCGTATACGAAGTATTTCCTTCTGCTGTCATCTGGCTGACTGGCGACTATAAGCTTGGTTCTCCAAGAACTCGAACCGAAGACTGATCACTAAGACTTGATCTCTAGGACTTCCTCGACTGCACTCCCAGGACTTGATCTCTAGGACTTGATCGACTGCACTTCCAGGACTTGATCCTGAACCTCTCTCATCCTCTGGTTTTGTTGAGCTTCGTCCAACCTCCGTCGTCTGCTTGTCGTCTGCTTGCGGCACGTGCGACACCGTTTTCACATGGAGAGACAAATTCCTTCCATGTGTCAAGACTCAAAATTGCAACCCTCGACACACTCTGATTTCCCGATTCTAAGCAATTTCCGCATATCCGTAATTTCGTGAAATTCGTGAAATCTTACAGATTCACTTTGTACAATGTATAGAATCTGGCTAATGCGAAGATAGACGCATTGTCTACATTTCCTTCCTACATTGCCAGACTCTTACCGAAGACATTCTTATTCACATTTATTTACAACAAACTGCTGACACAAACATTAGCAACATTGTGCAGCTTGCATTATAATCTCATACACAACATTTAATTACCTTAACCTTAATAAATGATTTTTATGACGTAAACATTAAAACAGAATCAAAAATATACAAAATAACTTACTCGAAAACGAGTGCTGCTACTATATATATATATATATATATATATATATATATATATATATATAAACTTTATTTCATTGAAATTTTGGGTTGACAGAGTTCTTGTAGAGAGTTCTAATACAAGTCTTAAGATCGTTAAATTACTTTATATTTGAATAGTAGTTTCTAAATTTTCTATCGTAATTTTGGCAGTCTAGAAAAATATTATTGTAATATACTTTGCTATTTTACAATAGACATCAATAGAATATGCCACAAACAATTTTGATAATGACAATGAAGGCAGAGGAAACTAATATCACTTGTATTTCTTTAAGTGCTATATTTGTCATTCTATACAATGAATAAGCTGTAGTTGGTTTCGAGTGAGTCCACATAGAACATGTATTATGCACTGAATCCGTAATACTGTCAATAAACTTAGAACTGCGAAGTAAACCCCATTTTTATGTCGAAACACAATTTAATTTCACAGAAACGTTCATCTTCCAAGTCATTTGTACCCAATACTACTCAAATCTAATTCCTTTCTGTTTTCGTAAACGTACTAAAACGAACAATGTTTTTCTTTTTCAAGTTTCAGTAAAAAACACTTTTGGCCCAATGTTATGATAGAACTAGATGTGTCATTTATAAACTTAGATCTACAAGCGCTTGAAATATTTATAAAGATAGAAAGACACAAAAAGTCTTGTGTATTTTGTTAGCGTTCTAGTTTCAGAAAAGCAAGTTGGAATCTTGCACACAGAAAGTCAATTCATGCGTTTTATTTCCAGATGCATTGCAGTGCCAAAGTACAGAAAGTACTGTAACTTGAGAGTCAATTCTATAACCAGTTTCCAGTAATATGGCGTATAATCTGTAGTGGATTGATTGATTTATGTTGTTGAGAACCGAAAAAGCACCTAAAGATGGGTATTGGGCTTTTAAGGGTATATTTATCTCTAAACTGAAACTGTATGTGGCAGCGAAAGAAAATAGTTGTCACACAAGGAAAAGTCTGATAAACTTTTTTAAAAATATAAAACAGCTCATTTTGGTCATGAATGCACACTTGCGTTCACTTTTTCTTTGTATCGCATCTCTGTGATTTCGTGTAGCAAACTATTATGTGATTCTGTTAGAAAAGAAACCCTGGTGTACTTCTAAATTGGCATACCTTTAGTATCTGCGAAAAGAGACGAGGTTGTTACGAAATTTGAAATATCTATCAGCTTTACAGTTAAGGAAAAGTGTACACTACGTAGCCTGTAAAACTTGTAAACAGAAAACTACCTAGACAACCCAAATGACCTTACTGTTTTTCAGGTTGCCTACCTTTCAGCGCATTCTAAGAATGAGCAATTCAGTGTAACGGGTAATGTATCTATGTGGTTACAGTTTATTGCTGAAGTGGACCATCTGCGACTAGAAGCATTATATCACTGTCTTTTCTTGGTGACAGAACGATTCTCTTTCTATCTCACATGCATTTAAATCTCAGTGATAAATGTCCCCTCGAAAACCCAACGTTCCCTTCAGATGCCTTCAATAAAAGAAGCGAACCTATTGCATATTACCAAAGAGTTGCGGTAGAATATACAATAGATAAACCGCATATGCTGCGTCATTTTATTGCATTTGGAAATGAAACGTTTCAGTGCTCTTAAGATACAAGACGTATCCTATTTACTAATTCCAAACACTGGTAAGGCGTTCATGAATAACCCACCAAGTAGTAGCATTCACCCAGAATTATTCTTTATTTTATTCTCTCTCTTTCTCTAATTGAAATAGCAAATAGAAAACAGTATTCAGTTCAAAAAGGTTAGAAAATAGAAAAAACGGACTGGAATGAGTTCCACTTGGCTAAATATGAGTTAAGAAATGAACATTTGGAGTTAAGTTATTGTGATTTTGGCGTAAAAATGGAAATTTACTTCACGAACTATCTAATTCGAATTTTCTGTATCTTAGACTATCTGTAGATTGACAAAGTAACTTTTCTTTTAAAATAAAAGTAATTGTCATTACTTTCTTCCTACTTTACTATTCATTATCAAACTTACTTATGTGATATACAGCAACTGTTCATTTTTTGATTTCATGTCCATATAAAAACCAAAAAATAAAATAACTAATAATAAATATCTTCCATCACTCTCAAAAATGTTATTTAAAAAAACTGATAAATTGTTGTAGAAATTCAAATTTGTTTTGCAGTTTGCTGCGCAGGAACAAAAGAAATCCTGATACCTTTATGTACAGTACGTACTTTTGATAACATTAAATGTCAATATACTCTTTGATTTCTGACCGACCCATTTTATTTAATTATTTGCAGATATATCTTAAATATTAAATCTGATGGTGACATATCTAATACATAAAAATGAAATTGATTATGTATGTGGTCGAATCAATGGAAAATGGATGAACCATTTAAAATGAATCTTGTAATATAGTTATTACTAGAAAGATTTTAAACCATGCCTCATAGCGCAATGAGAATAAGGATCTTAATGTTTTATAGTATACTGAATCGAAACAATACGTTTTAAGTTTTTATGTTTCATATTTTTTGACAAAAGTTTCACATTTAGTAAAATATTCCTGTTTCATCATATTCTGCGTATGACGTACGCCAAAATTTCTATCTAGCTTCGTGGAACATAATGACCTTCAAGGATAAGTTACCTTCCCATGTGTAAAATCAGCAGCAAAGTCACTCCCCCCCCCCACTGACTGATATAACTTCTTTAAGTACCTTTGCTTCCAGTACCTTTGCTGCTATGACAAACGTAGACCTAGCATTTACCTAGTAGATGAGAGTTGGTAAGCGTGTGGAGTACTGAAACAGTTTTTGCTGTAGATATAATGTACGTAGAGAAAATCATGTTATTTCAGAAAACTGTCACAAAATCTCGAAACTACTATTTTATTTTACGCTGCAACCAATAACCGTGAAAATAAGTGCCTCCTACCATGAAAAATATACGGTTTACCGTTTTTCTAAAATAATGATAGGATACCGTTTTCCTGTCATATACTTGTGTCGGGCATGCGCATTGGAGAGAAAAAGCACATGTTCGAAGCGATCGTTGATGGCGCGTAGGTTCGAATGTGTTGTGCTTTGTTTTGTTTTGTTTCTTTTGTTTGTTTGTTTGTTTGTTTGTTTACTGTATGGTTTTCTGGTGTGATATACACAATACTACTGTTGAAGATATCCTGGAAATTCAAAAAAATGAATTGAAATCTTTGAGTTTTACGTCCCACGGTTATGCCGGTTAGGCTAAAGGAGACGGTGATGATGAGTAATGAATGAAATGGTGGAATGAAGAAAGTGGGAGAACCCCGGGAAAACCCACGCACACGGTGTTTGTCCACCACAAAGTTCACTTGGCGGGGGCTGGGTTCGAATCCGGGACCCCAAGCACCAGAAGTGAATGCTCTACCACTGAGCCACCGCGGCCCTATCCTGGAAATTCAACATTAAGTAAGGTAATGTATGGGAAAGCACCATGTTAATATTTGAACTTTGTTCGGTGACAAACAAAACTTCAGTTGCCTATCGTGGCAAGCAGATCACTCCAAAGTGCAACGATACAAAACCAAGAAGTTGCTGGATGTATAAACTAAAGTCTTATGATAATGTAGCCAACTACGGGTGGTAGTGAAGCTAGAATTAGAATCACAATGTTGAAATACTTTAAAAAAAAAAAAACTTTTAGGAAAATTACTTCGTAGTTTACCGTACTTACAAGGGACATGTTTCGGTTCGAACGCGAGGATCAACATAAAACTTGGTAGATATATATACAGGACTAAATACTGACCACTGTAGTGGGAATCATTCCCGTGTAAAATTCGTTTCCTGCCGACAGCGACCCCTATCCTTCGAAACACTAGCAGTTAAATTCTGCGTTATAGGCGCTGAGTGAAGATCAGTTAGGTGCGTCAGTGTGTGGTAGTAGGCTCCAGTTAGTATTAGGTGTGGTTGGCAGTGTGGAAAAATGGGGCGGGCTGTTGGCATTAACTCCTTTCCTGCAGTTGGACTGTTAAAAAAACAAACTAAGGCGCAAAATTATGGATCAAACGTCAGTTGAAGCGGAAGATGAGTCATTTGAGACATTTTGTGCACTTTAAGTATCAGTGAGTACGAAAATGAATTAGAAATGATACACAAATCAATACTCTACAGATATTATGAAGAAAATGGCAAGGCATAGGAAGACATCTATGATAGCAGTTCAGAATGGGAATAAGACAGTATTCCATAACGGGAACAAGACAGTAGTCAAAGCGAGTACGACGTATCTCCAGCACATAAACTGAAAAGTGCATATGTTTCTTTGCAGTTTACGGAAGAGAAAATTCGGAGTATCTACAAAGATTATCACGAAGAAGGATACAACTCGTATATGATGCTTCTGGAACGACATAAGAAACTTATTTCGTTAAATAACTGCAAAAATATTTGGATTATGGATACGAGCTGTCTACGAACTTTGCTTCATTCAAATGGAATCGGAAAATGAAACTCCAAACAGTGAAATGTGAAGTCATCAGAGAGCATGGTGTATCAGTACATTACTAGCATTTACAGTGCTGGGCTTTCCAAGCGGCAAAAGAAGTTGGCTTATTGGAGTTCAAAATGTCGCCGACTTTCATTGAAAATCTTTAGAAACAAGCAAGAATTATATCACGAACAATTCATAATATCTGTAGAGTGTCGATGTATGTATCATTTCTAATTCATTTTCGTACTCACTGATAATTACATTGCACAAGAATGTCGGAAATGACTTACCTTTCACTCCAACTGACGTCTGATCCTTAAATTTGCGCGTTAGTTTACCTTTTAACAGTTCGACTACATGAAGGCGGTTAATGCCAACAGCCCGTCCCATTTTTGCACATATTTTTTTCTAGTCTACCACACCTAACACTAATTGGAGCTTACTACCACACACTAACGCATATGACTGATCTTCACTCAGAGCCTACAACGCGGAATCTAACTGCTAGTGTTTCGAAGGATAGGTGACACTGTCGGCGGAAAACGAATTTTACACGGGAATGACTCCCCCTACAGTGGTCAGTACTTAGTCCTTTGTATGTCTACCAAGTTTTATATTGATCCTCGCGTTCGAACCGAAGCATGTCCCTTGTTAGTAGCATTACATAAATTGTGTTGCATCAACTGAAATTTTTCATGTTAGAGAAATAAAAGTATACTGTCATTCATGTGTGTCCGAACGAGGGGCAGGAAGTCCCTAGCTAATAAAAACGTATTAAATTTCTTGATACAAATAAAAAAATACCAAATGTAATTGGGTATATAGTAACCAGGGAGATGAGTCCCCTAGAAAATTTTCATCGGACGCATATGCTGTCACCATTTTTTCTGTATAAATGAATTGTTAGATTTGAAAAATATTTCTGTAAATGTTGATTTTATCTTTAATTTTGTTCTGAGTACCTATCATCTGTTCTGGTGTATTGTTAATACATTTGAGCGTTTAATAAATATGCAAAAGTTCGATACTCTGGAAGTTTGGTGACTTTTTTGAAGCATTGATGCCACTGTTACATGATTATGCAAACACGTATTTATTAATTTGGGATAGCGGATACTGGATACTGTAGGCAGTGTTTGAGAAGTCATATGGTTTTACACTTGTTTTGTCATACTTCTAGTCATTCTCAGCTATGTTGTCGGGTGCCTGCTTGGTTATCTGAAACCGTAATAATGCGACTAATCTAATGAATTGCTGATTAAAATATTTGAGGTCTATTAGTATACTGGTACTCATAGCGAAAATACACACAATAAAGCTACACTGCAATAAAGCTACACTGCAACAGAATATCAATTTATGAATATCTTAAAAGGACATGGATGTTTGTTCCAGCTACATCTTCAAAGCGTGCGAAAACTCAGCTATAAAATTCAGGAAATACAGTTTTTTTCTATGTAATATCGAACCCCTCTTCTGGTGTTCTGTTCAATACATGACAAAATTGGT
Source organism: Thermobia domestica (assembly GCF_964235325.1). Taxonomy (NCBI): domain Eukaryota; kingdom Metazoa; phylum Arthropoda; class Insecta; order Zygentoma; family Lepismatidae; genus Thermobia; species Thermobia domestica. Next base: position 178,887,516 of record NC_137465.1, on the reverse strand, counting down.
AATTTTGAAAAGAAAAAACAATATATATATTCAAGATGATATCAAAACAAGGGTTCGATATTACAAACTAAGAATTAATTTCAACTTTTATTCTTATGGATATTATGCACGTCGTAGGTGCAACGCTTCTTTCGTTCACTTTTGTGTTTTCTTTAGTTAAGTAGTCTTTAACACCAGTGGCCAGTATGCACTCGAGTTGCATCCATCCAGCAAAAATTATTGCTAGCCAGTGTGTGTACTGATACAGTTTCCAGCAATTCGATGAAAATTGGGTCAATATATATTGCCCTGCAAGAATTCTTACTGAATCTAGCAAGAGGGCATGCTGAACCGGCAAGAACCGCTAGATAGGGAATCGGTGTGATAATTACCGTAAATCTTCTACGGTAATAACACACCTATGTTCTTTTTTAAATAAAAACGACCCCTAAATATTGCGGTAAATTACCGTAAAATATACGTTACCAAATTTGTTCCTAAACACGGTCAATATTATTTTGCTTCTAAATATATGGTCTACTGTTTTTATGTAAAAACAGTGGTCCGTAAAATTTAGGGTAATCGGATGGCAGTGAGAGTTGATGGTAATCGGTGAGTAAATTTAAGGCGAAACGTTTTACAGTGTAGATGTTTTACTAGGAAGTAATTTATTCACCAATGTAGAGTTGCCAATGAATTATGAATGAAATCGGTGGAGTTTATTTTGAAGAAATCATCGGGAAAAGCTCATTATCAAGAATACAATAGTCCTAATTTACTTTTCTATAGGACAAGTTAGTTGTGCCGTACTGTTATGGTCTTAGTCACAGATTTATTTATGAAATGTGAACAAAATTACCTGAGTCATATTTTAGAAGATATTCTGAACAAAACCATTATCCCTTACAGATTTGTTCAGAACAAATAAATTATACGTTGTGAGACTATTAACGAAATATGTGTTTATGGAAGATAAAATCACCTGTGTCTGCTTTAAGAAAATTGATCTAAAAGTATTCATTGCCATCGCCTTATAACAGATAAAAGGTTTTTAATGACTGTTGCTCCCAAACTGATATTTGCCCTCATGCGAGAAAATAACCAATAAATTACCATTGAAGATTCTTCCTAGAATAATGGCTTGTGCAGAACCACAGTATAGAGTTCTTAAAACAATATTGGTATATGAGATATAAAGAAAATCGTAATAACCGTTTTCAAGAAAATAGCATGTTTATGTTTTTACTCTTCAGTAAACATTGCTTATTTTTGGGATAGGAAGAAAATTCGAGAAACTCTCCTAGAGAACTTCAAGTTTAATACTATTTGGTGCAGATTTGTTGAGTAGGTCCATAAAGAGAGACGAAGATTTACAGACTTATTTCCTTCAATCATTTAAGATTTGATATTTTAAATTAATGTCAACCATTTTCTAACTCATATATGATCCATAGGCGCCGACTTTGGGGGGGGGGGGGCAGGGCACTTTTGGCCCCCCCAATATTTAAAGGTGGGGTCCTCGCCCCCCAATATAATCCAGTTGAGGAAGAATTACCAAAGAAGAGCAAGAATTTCTGTCGTAAATTACGTCGTGCCTTTAATTCAATATTAGGAACAGCCTTCTTATTCGATAAAAAGCACCGTTTTCAAATCGGCGTTTAACCCTTTTAGGATTTCCACTTTTTGAGGTAAATTTTAGACTTTCACTCAAACAGCTACTGCTTCCTTACTATTTATCGTAGGATCGTGGTTCATACCTCGTTTTTCTTAGGATAGCTCATACTTTTCAGCGGTACCACTCTTTTGTCCGTATCATACACCAGCAATAAGAAATTTTTTTTAAAAAATAGATTTTTCCCTATTGCCCCTCTGGCCCGGGCCTGGGTTCACGTAGGGATCTGAATCTTTAAAAAAAAAACTTGTTATATACATAATACGTGCGCAAAATTTCGTTCTTGTATCTTGAAAACTGAGGTTGGGAGAAATTTTTGAAAGTCTGAAGGTGACCCATCTTTTCATATATGTATATGAATAGAGGAAGTTCGGGTATTATGGAATAGTCGGATAATATGTAATACCTCATTATGTCGCCTGTGATGTGTTGCTTCCAAGCGGAGAGGAAAGAAACTACTACCTCACGTCCCCATGATGCTCTACAGTCAGTCTCCTTGTGATTGTGACATTCGTTGTGTTGGTAGACGTGAAAATCTGATTTCTTATTCAGGAATACTTTTACAGATGAGTGGTTTACAACCTGTATTTTCCTATTGAAATGTAATACTACAACAATTTTTATTTACTATGACGTTGAAATACAGAGGTAGTTTGATAAGCGCCATTATCCTATACGCCTTCGAATGCGTTTAACAGCTCTTTCGTTTCCAAGGTGGCGTGGAGGGCAATATGGAATACCCGCAAGAAAAGCATGGTATTCCGTATTCCGTATTCCGTATGGTATTTTGATTACTAAAATATCTATCGGTATTGGGCAATTAAACATACATTTATGATGACAACAATGCTAAGTGTATTTTTTATTACAGCAGATTTTCTGATGATACAAAGGGTGAGCTTGGTTCCAGCGTTTATCATGTTTAATGTGAGGACACAATGACTGTGCCGATCCTGAAGCAGAGTATTGTATTTATGACTTTTGCAAGTAATCACAATCAGTTATGGCTTGGCATTCAGAATTTTCATATATTGTCACTGTATGCATTGTGTGTTCAACAGAAAACTCATTTGTATTCCATGCTCGACTATTTCATATTACCTTCCAAAATGATTTCTTTACAAATTATAAATTTCACCCACCCCTGTAACGGAACTTCTTTATCAAGATAAGCATAAATAAAGCCAAATATGTAAGGCGTATACTTGTTTTCCTTTTTGTTTCAATGTGCAATTATTAACTGAGTTACAAGCGAAACAAAAATGGTATTCCATAATACCCGAACTTTCTCTATATATATCTAGGTATAAAATATTTTTAAAATGTACTGCGTCATTCCTATTTAGCCTGGAGTCATGGTTCAAACTCCATTTTCTTCAGTATAATAAGCCCTTTCCAACTGTATCACTCACATGTCTGTTTCATACACCTAAACCAGATAATTAGGGAAAAACTCAGAAGTATTTTTGCAAATCCAACCGAAACATTTTGCCCCTCTGGCCTAGACCTGGGTTGACTTAGGGATCTGAATTTTTTTCTAAAAATACATTATTATGTTCATAATACATGTGCAAAATTCCAACCTTGTATCTTAAAAACAAAGGGCAGAAAAATTGTTGAAAGTCTGAATTTAGGCTTTCTCTTTATACACACACCCACGTATATATTTATTATAAAAATTTACTGCGTCATTACTATTTAGCCTAGAGTCATGGCTTAAACGTTATTTTCTTTAGTATAACAAGCCCTTTCCAACGGTGCCAAACACATGTACGTATCGTATTCCTGAACCGGAAAAATCGGGAAAACTGATTTTTTCCCGAAAAAATCAGCCCCTCGGAACATTCGCGCCCCTCGTGCCCGGACTCGGCTTCACGTAGAGATCTCAGTAAAATTTGAGAAATATCCAAAGGTACATACAATTCCAATCTGATATCGTGAAAACTACAGGCATGAATTTTTTTTTGAAATTTGCCTTAAGAAAAAGTAAAAAGGCACGCCCTTCCGCCCCTACTTGGCGCAGCCAAGTTGACCTTCCGGTTCCAAAACGCATCTGGGATGTTCTTTGGTCTATCCTTGACTTGACTAATAAAAAACGACTCAAGCACTTGTTATAAAACCTAAATGAGAGGTCAAAGACCATAGTACGCCATGGTAACAAAAGTTACCAAAAATCCTAAAAGAGCTAATAGAGCACTGAAGCTTCAACCAACACTATGGTAACACTGATATGATAAGTGAAGATCAATGTGGTGCAGTGAAGTTCACAGAATTTGAACTTGAATTTGTTTTAATGCGTTTACACAAATTTGACTTAGGTCATGAATTTAGCAGTGGAGCGGATGCAGCAGACCGAGATCTGGAGGGAAGGGGGCCTTTATCCAGCAGTTGGTAGAAAACGGCTGAATATGATTATATATTTATTCATTGTTTTGGCCCCCCCAATATTTTCTTCAAGTCGGCGCCTATGATATGATCAATGCTCTTTTTCTTTCTTCTCACATACAGCATGTGGTGAAATAATCCATCATGCACACAATGAATTAAATCAATGATGTAGCACTCATTGGACAACATTCTCCAAACAATAAAGATTAATCTTAAAGTGCAGGATTTTTTTTTCATGTATCAAATCCACAGTGAAAGCCTCTGCTCTATAAACTTACCAACTGACACCTGCAGGCTGATATCTTGGGCTTAAAGTGGATTGTATCTGCACAGGTGTTTGTGATAGCAGCAAAAGTACTGGACCCGACGTAATGGAATTTTAACAGTCAGAGGAAGATACGTTTGCTATTGACCATACAATACAATAGATCAGAATTTATTTAAATTTATTTTAGTATTACCTTGAAAACATTATTTAGTATCCTTTCTAGTCTCAAATACGCTAAAATAAATCTTCGTGAAAAGTTACTCCCGACGTGTTCTGTAATACGTACATTATAATGCATTGAAATATCTACAACCATTGAAAATGTGTAAAATGATTACCTTTGCTGAATTTATCATAGTAATTATTTAATTTTTTGTGTTAAAGTGCTTTATTGAAATAATTTATGCTTAGAGATGTCCGAATGCTTGATTTCTCGTTTATTTAGAATCCACATTAGAATTTACATCTGCAATAAAATGCTTACGTTCTGGAGGGGGTTTTCCAAGAGAAAAGAAAGACTAACATATAAGCGAAGTACATTTATTATTGATGCATATTGCATGCTTTTCTAACTACAGTGTATGTTAAATACTGTAGTGGATGGGTAAGTAAATCTAACAATCTTTTCGAAATCCTTTTTCGAAACCAAATTATTTTCGAAAATCACTTGCTTCTTGTTAAATAACTTAATTGCATCAACAAAGGGCTGCGGTAAGCCACAAAATCATATCTTATTTGGCCTCCACCGAATTTGAATATAACTCCCTCTTGAAAGCAGACGCCCATGTCGTTCAGTATACTATATTGTTATTCGTTTATTAAAGTTAGCAACCGTTTTCAGAGCGAAGGCTATATGAGACGTCAATCTATAGTTCACGGTGGAATTCGAGCCACCGTAGTGCGTTGTATCTGTATGCTCTTCCGCCAAAAATCGAAGCCGGTCCTCCGTGCGTACTAGCTCAAATATAGATTCAGTTGGGATGGCCCAAATATGGGCTTTTCTACAAGATTGGGAACAAAAGGAGAGAAATAAGTAATATGGTAAACGCACTGTTACATAGCCTGTTTCAAATTTCTGTTCTGTTTTCTTTTTTTTTCTAATGTGATCAGAAGCCTAATGAAACCTTAACTTACCCAACCCAGCCCACCCACTAACTACAACTGAATTTTCTTTTATTATTATTATTATACACTATAATTTATTTTTATTATATAAACAAGCTAAAAATTTGCACGATAACATTTATGTACATTTAGTTATCAGGCTACAAGAACAATAGTCTGGTACCTTAATGATAACAAATCTTGTTTCCAGACATGTTTAAACTTGTTTTATTTATGCTGTTAAAGATATAATAATTGAGAAAGCCAATTAGTGGTTTGATGTGTAATTTTAATTTCTGTGATAAGAATGATTGAGAACGCCAATTAGTGGTTGAAGTGTAATTTTAATTTCTGTGATAAGAATAATTATTAAGGAAATCAAAGTTTAAAAGTAACCGAAATATTTTAATTTATTGAAATAACTATCGTGATAACTTTTTGGTGATTATTAAAGAAATTTTAATCGAAATTGGACCGCAATATTTAATTATGTGTGTGTCTTATAATTTGTAGGTAATTCGTAAACTAATTCATTACTTTTCGTTTTATGACTTTTTTTTAAAAAAAAAAAAGTTATTTGAGCTATTGTGATGTGTTTGGCAAAGAGCAAAATGGTATCTTGTGATGAAAGTCAGGTTACAACAGGATGGAATAGGGTCAATCAACATCAGTCAGAAATCAGACTCTTTATACGAGTTTGTATTTACAATAAGTTACAATGTGTTCTGAATTGACATCTCTTTTTACCACTCTACAGATGGAAATACAAACACATCTGCATACAAACTGACAACATACACACACACACACAGAGAGAGAGAGAGAGAGAGATGTATATAAGAAAAAAGGAATTTGCTTTCAGGCAAGTTTTTCTACGAAATAGCTTACCTTTTCGGCTCTCATCAGTAACTTTGTGTATTTTGTAACATGGCTGCTAAGCACACTATTTCTTGTCAAAGGCGTTACACAGTACAAAAGTGTACCGGTATCGTTTCGAAATGGTAATTGCAAGCCATCAAGAGTTACCTTTGATCTACGATTCGCCCACACAAGGGAAAACGTCAGACTCAATGGACCTAGAAAACATTAGAGAGAAAAGTCAGTTATCTTGTTTACACCTACACTCTCAATAATACAATTACGATAATGTTATAACTTTTCTGCAAAGCAGTGTTTTCTTTTCTGGCAATACCCAACGGTATGTAATAAAAGCACCTTTTTGTCAACGTCTTTTCAATAGTTTATATTCAATAGTTCAATAGTGCCATATTTCTAGACATTTTTCTATATTAGAGTAAGCTTGGGTGAATCTGAACAGTTCTGATGTTTCTTTCTTTTACTACTACCCCGCTAAACGAAAATATCCAATACTTTGTCGTATTATTTAATGATATGTTAGTATGCATATGCAATTGAAAAAGTTTTCGTGGAATAGCATGTTAAAAAATAAAAAATAATTTTCTGAAAGTTCACAAAATCTTTGATTTGCATTTTTTTTTTTTTTTAAAGTTGAATCCGAACACTAGGTTGACGATTCCGGACACTGAACTTTGAAGGAAGATATATAAATGATAGGTATATTTTAGCTTACTATCTTGTTACACTAACATTCTAACATGATAAGTACAGAATATAAATACAAATGCATGATAAATTCATACAAATTACTAACATAAATTACTATACTAATTACTGTTGAAACTGTAAGCTAAATGCACAGTAGTGTAACTACCACTATAGTGTTTAATCATTAAACATAGTAATCACGTTTGTTTCCATTAGAACTACATTGTACTACTATTCTTTGCTAGTGACAACTTGATTATTAGTATAATGTATAATATATGTGCACTGAGACTAGCATTTATTTATTTGCGTTAATGACGTCTACCAGTTTCGTGAAGCACTAGTCATAATTCAGACACATCATCCACAGATAAAATACAGTTCCTTATCACCTCCCACACATCTTTCATGAAACCAGGTCTTACACACAGTACAGGACACCCAGGAACCGTATTTACTTGATGATGTTGCATAATAATTCTTCCCACAAAATCCACAGGTTGTTTCTATCCATACCTTCTATTGTGTTTGAGAATACAGTTTGAAACAAACTGCAATTCGTGACACTTAATCTTTTAGCAACACCTGACTTTTGGGATGTGGGTTTGAAAGAAGCAACATCAGGAAAAGATATGAACTGTTTAACTGAGGACCCTGAAGGCGATTGAGACGTGTTCGAGGATGAGTCTGATGACAGAGAAGAGGAATTGTTTCCAACTACTGGCGGATCATGTTCATTGGACAAAAGAAATTCATCTTCCCGAACTTGTTGCGGATCAAATAGGAATATACCAGATGATGTAGCCATTCAGTAGTGTAGAATTTTTGAGCACCTTGTGATTAGCATTTTGTAATTTAGTTGTGTTTGTAGATCTAAGATAATTTTTTAGCGTTTTCTGGTGATTCCTCGGAGTCCGTTTATGGCAAAAATGAATAGACGCTAGATATAAGCAATAGACCTCACGTATTATTTCACACTCATAAACGTGAAAAGCGAGAGAGGAGAGAGTGTTCTGAATCCTCTTAGTTCATTAACCACATTTTCCGGATTCAGCTTAACGTAATAAACGTGTCCGAATTCACCCTTCCCTAAACGTTCGCATTCGCCCGTTTTGAGCACTGTAAACTTGTGCACGCGTTGAGCAGCCACTCGCAAAGTAATAGAATTTTTCCAAAATGCAACGAGTAAAGTAGCGTCCTCGCTTCGATATATGTCTTACTTAACCATTTGTTCATAACCACTTCTGTGTAAAACCTTACTATATTCCACTAAAAAGTTACATCAGGTCAAAAATCGTGCATGCACTTTCCTGTTTCTTCTTCTTTCTCCTACCGTCGAAATTTCATATAACACTCTTTGCACTTAATATTCAGCACTGAACTGTAGGAAGGTATGGTGCTTCAAATAAGCATCACAACAAGTCTCCATATTACACATGCGAAGAACAGTATTATCGAAAGCTTAGGATGTCCGGATTCAGCGACTGTCCGGAATCACCCAAACTTACTATATATACATTTTGCCTTATGGAAATGACTGCATTAACATTGAGTGCTTTAACAACATTGCAAGTGAAATGAGAAATAACTGTTGTTGATTTAATGTTAGCGTCCCTTTCAGTAGCGAAGCTATATGAGACGCGGACCTAGAACTTAACCTGGAATCTAAACCATATGAGTTCCCGCCGGAAATAGAACCCGGATCTCCCACACCAGAGGCACGTACGCTAATCGCTTAGCCACAACGGAGCTCAAGTGTATGTCGGAAAACATGCTGTGTTAACATATTCATATTGAGTACTGGCGTCTGCTTTCAAGGCCGCCAATCCTGGGGCCGGGCCCCCGAAAAGCTCATGTAGGCCCCCCAAGTGTATTTATGAATATACAATATTTGGCATAATTTGAATGCAATTTGTCTTAACATCCTGATATATATACCTTCTGCGTCTGAGTGGGCCCTCCCAAATTTACAGAGAAATCGGTGCCCTTGTCTGCTTTCATAGAAAATAAGTACTGCTGTTAGGTAATCGAAACTATAGACGTTAATGACATTATCGCATACCTAATACCCTAATTATTATTCTTTTTTAAAAAAATTGGTCTACCACAGGGGCGCACCTATAAGGAGTCGACCCCTTCCCACCATCAAAAAACTTCCTAATTTAACATACATTTCCCAATAAAACTAAACTTGTTTAACAGAGAAATGATTGATGTAGCATGAAAATTTGATCTTTCACTTCGTCTGTGTTCTTCCTCTTATAAAAATATCTAGTTCTATTATTTTCTCTGAAGATATAGGTGAAAGTATTTCACATTTACTTATCGCCTTTTCGGGTGCAGAATAATACCTGTTTAATACTACATAGACAAAGTGACTTGTACTCACTGCACTGGCAAAAATCTCGGAGGGATGAGGGGGACATATTCCCTCCAATCTTGGAACTGGGGGGACTTTCCCCCCAATAATCCGATTTGAAATGTGTTTTGGGGGGAGAAATGTAATGATATATCTCGATTGCCACAAAGGAAAGTGATATGAAATTGATGTCCTCCCAGAATAAGCCTGAAATCTGCCCGCTTCCCAATGTTGAAGACAACTCTGTTCCCCTGATTCTCCACAGCGTTGTTTTCCAACTTCATAAATATTTTGAACATTGCTTAAAAAAAAAAAAAAAAAAAAAAAAAAAAAAAAAAAAAGATTATGGGAACAGTCTTACCCGTCCCCCCAATGTTGAAGACAGATTTGCGCCGCTGCTTTTACTATTGGACTTCCCCTCCAAAAGCTTGGACCGCACCCAACAAAAATTTCTCGGTGACCACCTGGTTTACCAAAACTCCTTTATATAATTACCCTATTTGTCAGTGAATTCGTCCATCCGGGCGACAAAAAAATCTCAAACATCTACTTGATGGATTATCATCAATTTTGGCCTGTATGTAGACGGTCAGAAATCAGGAACCGAGCTCATTGATGGAGAGGACCCATCCACCAAAAGTAGAAGAAATCAAGCATATCTTGATTTAATATTGATAACTACAGAGCGGAACCGGTAGTACATATACCAAGAAGCAGTTTCTTGTATCCGATTAAGAGTCCAAAAATACATTTCATTTCTATCTTTAACTCTATTTAAAATCGGAAGTGATAGAAATTCAGTACAAATTCCTGTTTCAATACTGATCTACATACAGCAAAAACTATAAGAAATGGCGAGATTTTTTTTGTTTCTCTCTCAGCCCTTTCAGCCCTGATTTTTTGTTTACTCACCGATTTTATTTTTATCTTGTGTTATTATTCTTTCTGACCAAACAAATGAAATACAACCGTCATTTTGTTTTGGGGTCATTTTTAGAGAATTATGAACGTAAAAGTTTCGTTGATTTGAAAAATTGAAAATACGTATGTAAAATACAAAAAATGGCATTAATCGAAAACATCATTATGTTCTACATAGTTTAGAAACTCAAAACACATCACTAAAGTAGAAGGAGGATTTATTGCAAATAGTTTGTTTTGCCAAGAATAAAACTGCCTAAGTAGCTGAGCTTCTTCCCTCGTGACAGCCCCTGCAAGTACTCTACAAGAAATGTGCGTAGCGTCCTGATAACAAATGAAAGCACCAGGGAAATAGCAGAAAGTGATTAAGAAAAGTTCAATCCATTTAGACTAAAGGAGACGAGCGGCTCTTATAAGAATTAAATCTAATTATTCGAGATAAATAAAGTTTAATCTCACAAATATATATGTTTTGAAGCAATAGAGACATATCGTCGTGTAGTTAACAATATGACCTATATAGGTACAGTACTGTAATATATGTTACATGTGATCTATATTTGTAAACAACAACACATACTTTTTATTTATAAAATATCATGTAAGATCTCCATCGACATTGTTTCGGCTGGACAAATCCCGTCTATTAGCTTGCATGGAGTTCTAAGATATCTAATCTAAACCAAGCATTTTAGCTCACATAGAGCTCTGGTGTCTCTTGTCCAGTTAGAATGCCTGGAGCTCAATAGAAACTCAACCACTCTGTTAGCTTGCCTGTAGCTCTGCACTGGACCAACCTCTCTATGCATGCCTAGAGCCAGGGGTAAAAATGGATCTGAAAAGGTAGGGGAACGGTAGGTAGCGGCATGACGTCACGCCGTCTCCCTGCCTATCTCTGCCCATTGTATTTCTTAGGAGCTGGGGGACGCCGTACATATTTTTTGGAGGTGAGGGGACGACGTCTCTCTGCGTTCCTCCTCACTTTTACGCTTGCCTAGAGCACTAAATATTCCTAAACCACTTCCACGTAGCTTGTCTGGAGCTCTGTAAAATCCTTCCCTTGGCTGTCTAAGTATAAAAACACCTTTTTACTGAAACTACATTAATAAACTTCGTATTGGTATTCCGACCACACTTATATGTAGTAACGTTGTGTGTTATATTGTGTATAAGAACAAAATTATATTAAACAGATTCTGGGAAAAACAAATCCCGTGTGCTAAATTGCTGTACGCTCTGGTCCAAAATTATTGCCGCATATCTATAAATATGTTTTAGGAATATAATTTGATAACGAATTCGCCCAGTATTTCTTATAATGTTAGTATCTGTATAACCTTCAAAGACATGTATGTTGCAAATTTCATTTCAAAAGAGCAGTAAATAAGAACAATAAAACGAAAATAAAACTTTCTTGTCCATTTAGCAACATTTTGTTTTACTTATTCTAATTTCCATATTTATAATTCTTTTTCTATGAAATTTACCACAAATATACATTTCCCGATTATACACATAGTATCAATATTAAAAGTACCCTGCAAGGTCATTATCAAATTATATTCTAACAAGAAGACAGTTATACATATGCGACAATCATTTTGGACCTGAGTGTACATACTGCTTTATCAACATAATTTTGAAGTATTCTACAATCAGTGGCGTATTTACGATTTTGTTTCGGGGAGGCTTTGCTAACTTTCGGGGGGGCTTTGCCTGAAAATGTGAAAAATCTGCAAGATATTTCGTATACTTTACTATAGTAAGTGAGATTTCTGGGGGGCTTAAGCCCAGAAGTCCCTCCCCCCTAAATACGCCACTGTCTACAATATTACTATTGTATAACGAAAAGGAGTCCAAAGATGCGATATATACCAATCGATCTCTTTGGGGTAAGCAAAAGGATATGATGAATGTAAATCTTCATGGGTACTATAACATCTATTATATTAACCCTAAGTTCGTTATTTCTAAATTTCTGGAACTAATTAAAACGTAGTGTAATCACTAAATGTTCAATAATAGCTAACACTCAAGATAAAATATCTTTAAACTAATGTATTTCCCGAAGAATTTCTGCATTTACCTTTTTATTTTTCACATAAATTCTTACTTTATAATTGAGAATACATACACTATTTATGACCTCTTTACGTATTATATCAGAACTATCTAGAAAAACATTTTAAAAAAATACATGTCTGATCACAAACCTTAACAAATTAAACGTTCAGGACTGATCATAAATAAAATGATATCATACGATACGGCCTCTTGTCCATATGTACACTCATGTCCAAAATGATTGTCGCATATCTATAACTGTCTTCTTGTAAGAATATAATTTGATAATGATTTTGCAGGGTACTTCTAATACTGTTACTATATGTATAATCGGGAAATGTATATTTGTGGTAAATTTCATAGGAAAAGAATTATAAATATGAAAATTAGAATGAGTAAAACAAAATGTTGCTAAATTGACAACGTTTTATTGTTCTTATTTATTGCTTTTTTGACGTCAAATCTGCCACATACATGTCTTGGCAGATTATACACATACTAACATTATAAGAAATACCAGGCGAATTCGTTATCAAATTATATTCCTACAACAACGTATTTATAGACATGCGACAATAATTTTGGACATGAGTGTACATATTTATAAATGTGATCGTTATAGTGCTTTCCGAGAAAACTTCTTTTTCTCTGGTACATCTAAAAATTTATGCTCTACGATAATCACAACTATTAAGATGAAAGTGATAGTATAGTATCTACTCTCATCAAACTTTTTATTTTGATAATAGAAAATGAAACTACATGTTATCGTTAATGAAATATGTACCAAACTTAGGTTTCTATTATTAATTCTTAAACTTTATTTTTATTATTTTTTTAAAAGTATAATATTGTTCAACAATGAGACATATAGCAATCCATAGATGACGCAGAGCAGAAGAAAATGACAAGAGTAAATTATTATGAGTAGTTTTTGAAAAACCGAGTGAAACTAAATTTTGTGCTAAAAAGGAGTATTATGTATACTTGCCAGTATTATGTATACTTATATGTTAACAACATACATCACTATTAATTAGAAAATTATGTCTATTTGTTTATCTTCTAATGACAAGACGCACATACTTCTAGCAGTGACACACATACGCTTAACAGTGATACATTATACTCCTAGCAGTGACACACTTACTCTTAACAGTGACACATTGTACTTCTAGCAATGATATATATACTCTTAACAGTGACGCATTATACTCCTAACAGTGACACATTATACTACTAACAGTGACACACATACTCTTAACTCTGATACATATATTCCTAAGTGATACATATATTTCTAATAGTGACACAATACTCTTAACAGTGACACATTATACTCCTAGCAGTGACACACTTACTTAATAGTGACACATTATACCCGTAACAGTGATACATTGTACTCCTAGCAATGATACATATACTTTTAACAGTGACACATTATACTCTTAACAGTCACACATACTCTTAACAGTGACATATAATCCTAGCAGTGACATACTTACTCTTAACAGTGACACATACCCTTAAGTGATATATTGTACTTCTAGCAATGATACATATAATTTTAACAGTGACACGTTATATTCCTAACAGTGACACATTATACTCTTAACAGTGACGCACATATTCTTAACAATGACATATAATCCTAGCAGTGACACACTTACTCTTAACAGTGACACATTATACCCTTTAGCGATATATTGTAGTCCTAGCAATGATACATATACTTTTAACAGTGACACGTTATACTTCTAACAGTAGCACATTATACTCTTAAAAGTGACACACATACTCTTAACAGTGACATATATTCCTAACAGTGACTCACTTACTCTTAACAGTGACACATACTCTTAAGTGATATATTGTACTTCTGGCAATGATACATATACTTTTAACAGTGACACGTTATACTCCTAACAGTGACATATAATGCTAGCAGTGACACAATTACTCTTAACAGTGACACATTATACCCTTAAGTGATACATTGTACTCCTAGCAATGATACATATACTCTTAACACAACCCTTTATAGTCCTAGCACTGACACATTTACTTAATAGTGCTCCCATTATACTTCTAACAGAGACACACATACTCTTAACAGTAGAGATGCAAGGGCTCGGGAAAAAAACGTCTTTTATAAAAAAAACCGGCTTTTTTTGGAAAAAACTCGTTTTTTTCTGCTTCGCTTTTTTGCTTGGGAAATTTTGGGCTTTTTTGAAAATTTTGCTTTAAACTGATAATGCAGACTTTATTTAGCTTCTCTACAACAAAAAAACTCATTTAATTAGTGGTTGATGCAGATAATAATATGATATCTCGAAAATAAACCATGAATTTCAAAAAGATTTTGTTTTAAATTCTTAACATTTTTACATTATGAATTCCAAAGGATTAACGAATATATGTAATAATATTTTAGTCTCTTATATACAATAAGTACTTAAAAATGATACATAAATAACTAGCAAAATTGTATGTAGTATTTTTACTTTAAAATATCACACACCCTCTTTTTGAAGCAAAATAAAGAAAAAACATGAGAGAAATATGCACATCAAGAGCTTCGTTTCGGGTAGCTCTGTACATTCTTCAAAATTTTTCAGTGAAGTTTTAACTTTCGTATACATTGTATGAATATTTCGAACAAAAAAAATTAACTGATTAATCACAAACGTAATAATCTGTTACCACCTATCAGGTGCTTCGGATCCGCAAAATCGGTAAAGCTCTAAATTCTGTAATGCACTGACTGTTCCTTAAGCTTGTTCAGAATCGGGAAAGTATCGAATTTTCTGTTCATGAATCATATACGTAATAGACGGTTTATCTCAGCGTATGGTTCCTAGGCTGTAGAATATATAACCACCATCACGGTTTACTCAGTCTGAAGGTTTCTAAATTTTTAACAAGAAAATTCAACATATCTTACGAAACTTTTTTTTTTACCAAAAAGAAAAACTATGGAATACATTTAAAAAGAGTGGAAGAATCAATCACTGTTCCAATTCACAAGAAAGGAGACAAAATTGATTGTAATAATTATCGAGGCATTTCTCAACATTCTATTAATAAGACTGACCCCATACGCAGATGAAATTATTGGAGATTATCAGTGTGTATTTAGTCGAAATCGATCAGATATTTACCATTCGACAAATACTCGAAAAGAAATGGGAATATATTACACAGTACATCGACTGTTTATTGATTTTAGAAAGGCTTAATGTTACAACCCGGTTAGGGGGAAACATTGTACAACATTCCTACAGAATTTGGAATACCGAAAAAGCTAGATTTACAAAATGTTTAAATGAATCCACGCGAGCTTCTACGTCGAGATTGGCCTGAAACAACGATATGCGTTATTGCCGTTATTATTCAACTTTGTTCCGGAGTACGCTATAAGAAAAATTAAAGATAGGAACCACGGCCTAGAGTTGAATGGTGTTCACCAGGTTATGGTGTATGCTGATGATGTAAATCTAATAGGAGAACAATCGAAAGAAATGCAGAGGCTTTATTAAACGCTTGCAGGAATATGAGTAAATGCAGAGAAATCTAAATACAATGAAGTTCACAAGGATCGTAATATGGCAAATTATGAGTGCGTTAAAATATCAATTAATACTTTCGACACAGTGGATACTTTCAAATATCTTGAATCAGTATTACCAGACCAAAATCATACCCACAAAGAAATTAAATGTCGATTGAAATCAGGAAACTCTTGTTATTATTCAGTTCAAAATATTTTGTCGTCGCGAATTCTGTCAAGGAATTTAAAGCTTAAAATATATAAAATGATAATCATGCCTGTTATGCTTTATGGTTGTGAAACATGGTCGTTTACGCTGAGGGAAGAACGCAGACTGAAATTATTTGAGAATAAAATTCTGAGACGAATATTTGGACCCAAGAGGAACGGGAATGGGGAATGGCGGAAACTTAATAAGGAGGAACTACATAATTTATACGGTTTACCAAACATCGTTAGAGTCATCAAATCTAGGAGGCTCAGGTGGGCAGGTCATGTAGCCATAATGGAAGAAAGTAGGAACGCTTTTAAAGTTTTAACTGGAAATCCAATCGGGAAATGTCCATTAGGAAAACCTAGGCCAAGATGGGAGGACAATATTAAGATGGGTATAGCAGAAATAGGAATACAGAGTAGAAACTGGATTGAATTGGATAAGGACAGAAGTCAATGGAGAGCTTTTGTGGCCATAGAGAAAGAAAAAAATGAAATGAAATGAAATCTTTGAGTTTTTACGTCCCACGATTATGCCGGTTAGGCTAAAGGAGTCGGTGATAACGAGTAATGAATGAAATGGTGGAATGAAGAAAGTGGGAGGAAACGGGAGAACCCCGAGAAAACCCATGCACACGGTGTTTGTTCACCACAAAGTTCACTTGGCGGGGGCTGGGATCGAACCCGGGACCCCAAGCACCAGAGGTGAACGCTCTACCACTGAGCCACCGCGGCCTACCATAGAGAAAGAGAGAGAGAGAATACATTTAAGTTAAGCACAACAAACATGAGTGAGTGGTTAGCTTTTGCGCTTCTATCGTGAAGTCTGGGATTCAACCCCGCATTCGACCATTTTGACAAAAGTTTTCTTAATCCCATCTGTGAATGTAGAGATAGTGCGTGTACTGTGTGTCCTGGCCGACTTCCTTTCTAATCGTTTTTAAATCTTTGTTATTAGTAATTATCAGCAGTGATGGATTTGCAAAGAGGATGTCTTTCGGATTGAAGCCTCTACCCTGAAATTACGGAATTTCTAAAACAAACTAAATATTAGTTTTGCCTTTACTCATAAACTTCAAGTTGTCTTCAAATAAAATAAAGGAATTTTTAGAAAAACTAAGCATTAATAAAAAAAGCCCCTCCCAAAATACTTTTCTCAATCCGGCACTGATTATCAGTATAAAATGGTCTTCAAGGTTGTATCTGAAAGATTATAGCTGAATATACAAACGAAACGAAATATTTGTTATGCCTGTACTCATAAACTTAAACTCCTCTTAAATAAAACGAATTTTTAGAAAAAACAAACATTATTCAGAAAAAGACCCTCCCAAATATTTTTCTAAATCCGATACTGATTATTTCTATCAAATGGTATTCAAGGTTGTGTCCGGAAGATTATTGTTAAATCATTGCACAGCTAGAGTATAACGGAAATGTGGAAGTACGCTCTGATGGATATATTGAAAAACATAAGTTTAATTATGTGCTAGAAGCTAGGGTTCTAAGCTCCAAGATATGAAACACGGATAACTAAAAAGAAATGATCTATAGAAGAAAAAATGTCGATGATTCAGAAGTTAAAATAAGGTTAAACAGCTTCTAAAATTGCCCTCAAATACTACGTACTTTATGTTTACTTTAATTCATAAACCATGTGCTCCATCCATCATGATGATGAATTCCAGAGCGAAATATGGCATTCAGGTCATGAAATCTTATTTAACTTTAGAGTATGCTATAAGAAAGCTATTTAAACAGAAAAATCATGAAAATGAAAAAAGCCAAAATTTCCAAAATTCTCGTTTTTTCCCAAAAAAGCCGGCTTTTTATGTGCAAAAAACCATCGATTCAAAAAAGCCGGCTTTTTTGCATCTCTACTTAACAGTGACATATAATCCTAGCAGTGACACACCTACTCTTAATAGTGACACTTTATTACCCTAACAGTGACACATTTAACCCTAACAGTGATACATTATACTCCTAGCAATAATACATTATACTCTTAACAGGGACACATTATACTCCTAGCAGTGACACACTTACTGAACAGTGACACATTATACTCCTAACAGTGATACATTTGTACTCCTAGCAATGATACATAGAAAAAATTACTTTTAACAGTGACACTATATATAACTAAGAATGACACACATACTTTTAACTCTGATACAGTAATTCCTAACAGTGACACATAATCCTAAAAGTGACACATACTCTTGACAGTGACACATAACCCTAGCAGTGACACATTATACGCCTAATAGTGACATACATACTCCTAACAGTGACACATAATCCTAGCAGTGACACACATACTCTTAACAGTGACACATTATACTTCTAACAATGACACACACACTCTTAACTGTGATACATATATTCCTAACAGTGATACATATATTTCTAATAGTGACACAACACTCCTAACCGTGATACACATACTCTTAACAGTGACACATTATACTTCTAGCAGTGACACACATAACAGTGACACGCATACTCTTAACGGTGACACACTTTGCCTACTATCAAGCCGGTAGCCAGCCCAAAAATGTAGGGGGGGGGCGACCCAAGCATATTAAAGTTCATCACCATACTATAGTTCCTTTGCAAGCCTACCGTGAAAATTTAGGGAGGGCCCGGCACACCCTTGCTCCCCCGTGGATACGGGCCTGCCTACCATTTGATATAGCTTTAAAGATTTTCGAATTCAGTGTAGAATAAACATATCGTACTCAGTTTTGTATACAATGTTCTTCATCAACTTTACCATTCTAATGTAAATGCACATTCGTGTTTTTCACCAATTCGATTATGTATCTATGTCTAGAATAATACACTCACAGAGAGAGAGAGAAAAGAAAGATAGACAGAGAGAGAGAGAGAGAGAGAGAGAGAGAGAGAGAAGAAAGAGAGGAAACTACAACGTTACTTTAGTGGTTAGCAAACAAAGTGTATTATTAAATCAACAATACAACAAAAGACATATGCGATACGAAAATAAACATAATACTGTTGGCGTAGTTTTCATTGATTGATTTATGGCAGAGTAGACTATGTATTGCTGTTCTCAAGCGAGTTTTCGTTTCTACAGCTCCTGTACAAGGACAACAAGGAAAATTGGCAATTCGATATTTCCATGCTTTGCTTTTGAGAATATCTGTTTCTCATTCTAGTTTAGATTTAAAAGCACAGTGGAACTGCAGCTGTCCAGACTAATGGATTCTGGACGCAATTTGTATATGCTTAAGTCCGAATAATTGGGGCAATCATCAGAGATAGGTTTGCTGTGAAATTTAAAAAGAAAAAATCTTTACAATAGTGTAGTTTAACAAAAAGTAGACCTAATGTGGACCATAAATGTCTACTGAAAGCAGGGAATTCGTGTTTTTATTCAGTTCAAAATCTTTTGTCGTCGTGAATTCTGTCGAGGAATTCTAAGCTTAAAATATATAAAACTTTTATATCATGCCTGTTGTATTGTATGGTTGCGAAACATGGTTGGTTATTCTGAGAGAAGAACGCAGACTGAAATTATTTTAGAATAAAATCCTGAGAGGAATATTCGGACCCAAGAGGAACGGGAAGGGGGGATGGCAGAAACTTTATAACAAGAAACTACATAATTTATGCGGTTTAACAAACATTGTTCGGGTCATCAAGCCCAGGAAGATCATGTAGCCAGAATGAAGGAAAGTACGAATGCTTTCAAAGAACTGCAAATAAAATCGGAAAACGACTATTAGGAAGATGTAGATGTAGATAGGAGGACTATATTAAAATGAATGTCACAGAAACAGGAATTGAAGTTGAAGACGTAAGCCAGAAGCGAAGTCCAATGAGGTAGTAGTTGTACGACCAATAGAGAGGATCGTCTATTTGAGATGAAACGGTCGAGATACGAAGAAAAACTTCCATATCTCACTGTAGAATGAATTATATCTTCGTAAATTATATCTAATTTAGTGTAATGTCACGGATTCACGCCAAGAGGAAGGTATCTGTAAAAGTATAAGAATATATATTAGATTATCCAAGGGTGAAGTGCAAGTATGATAAGGTAGGAGAAAGATTTAAAATTTTCTCCGCTATTTCAACCCAAAACCGGAGTATTTTGGCGATCCCATCCACTTATTTATCGACTCTGTTTGTCATCACGTCAGCACAATAATTACAGTGCTATTCTCCGTCTTTAGATGAAATGAACAATTCATTGATTTTACTTTTTTGATATCTATATCTATATATCTATATCTATATCTATATCTATATCTATCTATCTATCTACATATATATATATATATATATATATATATATATATATATATATATATATATATATATATATATATAGAGAGAGAGAGAGAGAGAGAGAGAGAGATAATACAGCTATCAATATACAAAATGACTTTTCTGCTATTTTTATTATTGTCATTATGACTGAGAATATATTTGGAGTTCGTTCTTTCGTGGTTAGTGAAAGCTACAAACTCAATTATCTTGTTATAGTAAAGAAGTTAAAAATAAGAAGGTCGCATATACCAAACCAGCTTCATAATGTTGTACTGTGGCATACATTTATCAGTTACTTTTTTAATTTTTAAAATAATTCAGTGTTGGGAAATTCCACATTTAAATTTTTGAATGTGCGTTCCTTTATAGAGGAAAGTTCTCACTGTACAAGTATAAATATTGAATTGTAACATCCATATTTCTATTGATCATTAGTGTTGCGAATAATACGGTCAATGTTTTAAGATTACATAAGAAAGGATTTAATTCCCAAGCTATTAAGCTTAGCACTTAGCCATGAGTAAAAGTATCGTTGGTTTACTGATACCAAGTATACTGGTGACAACAATAATTTAGTAGACGTTGTTACGCAAAGCCGTATGTTATGTAGATGTTAGAATGTTGAGATGTAAAATGAAATACTAAAACATCATATTATTAAGTACTATGTGATTGACATTAGGTTAGGTTAGAGTAGGAACTTGCAATAATGAAAATCCTTCGAGAAAGAAGTATTTAGGAAACAAAGAATGCGCGGTCTATTATTATGATTAAGAAATGAATAATCTTCAGTTAAAATTCAATATAAATATAAAATTGTAATATAAATATAAAATTCAAATGTAGACATCTAACGTGGAATAAATGGTTGAGGCCTAATCACTGCGAAATTAAAATACCGCTAATTTTACAGTAATTATGTGATATCTTCAAATAGATAAAAGATAATCGAAATATGGAACAATAATGCGCTAAAAAAATATTATTTTGCATGAGGTACCATAATCACGAGTCACCTAGTAGCTTTCTATTTGCAGCCATTTAGAAACGCGAAAATAAATGCCGGATTTCTAAATGTGTGGAAATCGAAAGCAGATAAGTGAGTCGTGATAACGATATCTCATGTGAAATAATATTGTCTAGTGAGCTCTTGTTCCACATTTCGATTATATTTTATCTACTTGAAGATATCACATAATTACTGTAAAATTAGTGGTATTTAAATTTCGCCATGATGGGGCCTCTTAAGTACTCAATTAACTTTCCTGATTATCAGTATGAATATTTTGTGTGTATGTATTAATGTATTTCGTGTATAAAATATCCGGTTTATGATTATCCAAGACATTATTGAAATTATTGACTGTTTTTAACTAATCGAAGAATATTTTCAATGTTGAATATGTATAAATATGTTTACTGACATAATTATCATATGAACAAATATGTGAATAGTAAGATTCGCAAGTGCACGTCTATCCTATCTCCTTTTCTATATTTTCGATTGTTCTTATTTTGCTAGCAAATCATAACTTTTTAAGCAATTCAAAATTACTTAATCCTCTCCCGATAACTTACCCACCTTCTATTTTAGTCACTTTCTTTAAAGATTTTTCTTCATTGATAACATGTGTTCTTGATGAATATTTTTATTTTGTTCCATTTTGCTTCAAATTTGGCACATCAACAGCAAACAAGAAATTAATCGACACGTGTTTTTGTTTATGCAGAAAAACATTGTAAGAGTTAAAGCTGCCTCCTGAAATAATATAAAATGTGCTATACTGTTTGTGCTTGTTGTTGATCTGTCAAATTTCAAGAAATCGGATGAAGACACTTGTGAAACACGAAAGGCCTTATTTTATATATCCAATATCTACATACAATTTCATTCGCTTCGGTACACTCCACTCAACGCCTCGGTCCACTCAAAGTTTTTTTTTTTTCTTTTCAGGAAACTACGAAACACGTATTCCCTCATCTTACCTCTACAATATTTGTGCACAATTTCACTCACTTGGGTCCACTTCTTGCCTTTCGGGCGTCAACTTTCAAAATTCTGGATGGGGATTTTTCCCCCCTAAAACCATTTTCCCGCAGAAAATAAAAAACCGTAGGCCTATTCGTTTATCTTTTGCTTATTGCCCTTACACAATGTTTTGTTCCAGTTTTTCATGTCCTGTACACACATCTGTCATACTGTTACTAGCACTTTTGATATTTCTTGATCAAAGGTTTAAAGGGGTCCGTGCCCCACCCAACCGTTTATTCCAGGAAAATACGAAACCCGTATTCCCTTATTTTATTTTATGCCTACAATATCTGTGCACAATTTCATTCACTTCGGTTCACTTCTTCTGGCCTTTCGGGCGTCAACTTTTAAAACTTTGGGTGGGGAATTTTGGCCTTTAAAACCGTTTTTTTCCGCAGAAAATAAAAAACACGTGTTCGTTTATGTTATGCATAGTATCTACCTGTCAAATTTTATCAAAATCGGAGTGTTACACTTGGAAAGTGTTACTTGGTAGAAGGACATAGAGTTTGTCGGGAAAGTAACGAGAGTAACGCTTAACGCGTTTCTCTAATTTATTTATCGTACACATACAAAAATTTAATATTCCTCAAAGTACATACCTTCTGTATCAATACACTTTGCCAGGGGATACCGTAGCAGAAGAGCCGTCGTGGTTGCTTGGATGTTCTTCAGTGCCCAGATTATGTCCTTTAAGCACCCGTTTCAATCGAGGGAACAAAAAGAAGTCCGCCTGGGCTAGCTCGGGACTGTAGTGTGGTTGGGGAACCGCTGCTACACCGATCCGGGTCAGGTAGGGCGTCTTAACAAAGCAGTTGAGAGGGCGCATTTTTATAATGCAGTTTCCATGACCCTTGGAGCTCCTTTCGGACTGTGGTAACCCTGGCGTTCAGTCTCTGAAGCACTCCCTTGTAATATTGAGCAGTGACAGTCTGGTCATCCGGAACAAACTTGTGGTGCACGTTTCCTTTTGCATAAAAAACAATGACTTGGCCTTCGATTTGCTCATTCGAGCTTCCTTTTGGCGCGTTGACGATGGCGTGTGCCATTCGGAGCTTTGCCTCTTCGATACCGTATTATATTCAAAAATCCACGACTCATTACCAGTGGTTACGTTGCCCAGGAAATTGGGATCATCCTCACAAAATTCTTTATGTTCATGACACGTTTCCACGCAATTCACTTTCTGCGCGTCGGTCAAGACTTTTGGCACAAGTTTTGCACAAATTTTCCGCATGCCCAATTCTTTCGATACAGTTTCGTGGACAAAAGTTTTCAGCAGGTTTAACTGTTCCGCCATCATACGAACACTAATGCGACGATTTGTGTTGAGCAATTCGCGTACACGGATGACATTTTCCTCCGTTCGAGATGTTGAGGGGCATCCGCAACGGACTTCGTCTTTGACGTTTTCCCCACCTTCTCGGAAAGCTTTGTGCCACTTCTTTGCCTGTGAATAGAATATGCAATCATCCCCAAAGGCTTCCTTCAGCATGTCGTAAGATTCTTGTGGCGTCTTGTTCAGCTTCACACAAAGTTTCAACACGCAAACGTTGCTCTAACATTTTCTCCATCGCAAGTACGACAAGGTCACTGAACAGTGGTTAACGCCGCAGCACTTCCTGACTTGCCAAGAGCACGAAGGCGACTAACCCCCATACCATTGGAAAGTTTAAGGTCTCTCCCACTTCTTTCTACCAGTAGCACCGCCTGGTAGTCGCTTCACAATCAAGTGGGGCTCGTTACTTCCCGGACAAACCCTGTAGGTGGCACTTAACCTATTAATATATTATCAAGCTTTACATTATGCCACTAGCAAAATGATAAACGATTAATACGGTAAATCATCATCAATCTTTACATTATACCACTAGCAAGATGAAAGTACACAGTACGATTAATACAGTATGTCCTAATCAAGTTTTACATTATAATACTAGCATGATGACAGCACACAATATGATTAGTAGAATATACCATCAGCAAACTTTACATTATACCACTAGCAAGCTGACATTACACAGTATGATTAATACAGTATATCCTCATCAAGTTTTACATTATGCAATATGACAGTGCACAGTATGATTAATATATCACCATCAATCTTTACTTTATATTACTATCGAAATGACACAACATATTATTATTCATATGTTACCGTCAATCTTTATACCACTAGCAAAATGACACTACACATTATGATTAATATATCATCATCAATCTTTATCCTATACTACTAACAAAATGACAATACACAGTATAAGCAATATATCACCATCAATCTTTATACCACTAGCAAAATGACAGTACACATTATGATTAATATATCACCGTGAATCTTTACATTATACCACTAGCAAAATGACACTACACATTATGATTAATATATCATCATCAATCTTTACCCTATACTACTAACAAAATGACAATACACAGTATAAGCAATATATCACCATCAATCTTTATACCACTAGCAAAATGACAGTACACATTATGATTAATATATCATCATCAATCTTTATCCTATACTACTAACAAAATGACAATACACAGTATAAGCAATATATCACCATCAATCTTTATACCACTAGCAAAATGACAGTACACATTATGATTAATATATCATCATCAATCTTTATCCTATACTACTAACAAA
Organism: Thermobia domestica; assembly: GCF_964235325.1. Lineage (NCBI taxonomy): Eukaryota > Metazoa > Arthropoda > Insecta > Zygentoma > Lepismatidae > Thermobia > Thermobia domestica. The sequence goes on along the minus strand of NC_137465.1, from coordinate 178,862,439 downwards.
ATGACAATACACAGTATAAGCAATATATCACCATCAATCTTTATACCACTAGCAAAATGACAGTACACATTATGATTAATATATCACCGTGAATCTTTACATTATACCACTAGCAAAATGACACTACACATTATGATTAATATATCATCATCAATCTTTACCCTATACTACTAACAAAATGACAATACACAGTATAAGCAATATATCACCATCAATCTTTATACCACTAGCAAAATGACAGTACACATTATGATTAATATATCACCGTGAATCTTTACATTATACCACTAGCAAAATGACACTACACATTATGATTAATATATCATCATCAATCTTTACCCTATACTACTAACAAAATGACAATACACAGTATAATTAATATATCACCGTGAATCTTTACATCACACCACTAGCAAAATGACAATACACCATCTGGTAGTGAGATATAATCTAAAATTACGATTACTTTAAAATGTAATTTCTGTTTAATTAAAATGATGTCCAAACAGGAGAAACATAGCTATCAATCGGTAAATCATATCAAGCAGAACGAAAGTATGTGAAATATTGTTCTGGTTTTCGAGAAAATAATAATAAAAAGAATCTTTATGGTGTTAAAAAGTATACCACACGTTACCTAGAAACACTGATAATTTTCATTCTTCTGTTAGAGAATTGTTAATTTATTTATGTGATCACTGGCGCAAAACTCCGGAGGGATGAGGGGGACTGTACACCCAATAATCCGATTTGAAGTGAATTTATTGGGGAGAAATGTGATGATTTGTGTCGAATTGCAACAAAGGAAAGTGAGATAAAATTTATGTCCCCGAGAATAAGCCTCAAATCTTCCTGTCTCCAAATGTTGAAGAAAACTCACTTCCCCTAATCCTCCACAGCATTGTTTTTCAACTTCATAAATATTTTGTACATAGCTTAAAAAAAAAAAGGTTATGGGAATGGTCTTACGCTTTCCCCCCAATGTTGAAGACAAATTTGGGCCGCTGTATGTGATTATAGATAAATAGATATAGATATAGAAGTAGATATAGATATATACCAATTATTAATTAGCACTATTGTATTTTCTTCTAAGGGGTTGAAATATGTACTTCTAACCGTGACACAAACTGCTCGTAATTTCCGTTGAATGTTTTGGCTAAACTGCACTCTTAGGTCCTTATCAATTTTCAACCAAGTAACAACAGACCCCAAAGAAAATCCTAAAGTTACAAACATGCAACTTAGCTAAGTACAAAGATCATCTCAACAAACGAGACAAGAAATAATATTTTTTCGTCTCGTTTAGTAAATATATATATATGCTTGAAAATTTATATATATGTAGTAAATTTATAATACTCGTGAAATTACTTGTCTTGTTTGGGAAACGAGATGAGAATTGCTGTTTCTCTTCTCGGCTAGTCTCAATCTTAAAACTGTCCTTCTCACTTTGTTTTCGAGGCCCGACAATTGTCTCGTCTCGTGTACAACACCTAGATATGAGTATCTTTGTATCTTCAGGTATGAAAATTATAAACAGTACTACAAAGGTCAGACGATGCTGAATTTTTATAAAACAGTTAAAAACTTCCAACAATCCAATATTTACTCGTATTCGTGTCCTTGTTATCGATTGGTGATATCAATTGAAATAAAATGTTTTTAAGGTTGAGAAAAAAACATTTGGTCAATTTTAGAGCTAAACAATTCGTGAACTTGTAAAAGTAAAAAAAAAAATGTTTTACAAACTGTATTATTATTTTCCCTGCAATTTATGTTTCAGTTGGGGAACATGATATATTAAGTCAATACAATCTACGAGTGTTACATGTTAGAAATAAAAGAATCAAGAGATGGCGAGCATGTCGTTGACGCGTAATGGCTCCTCGTGTAGTGACTATTCAATCCCATAAATCTCGGCTAAAGAGGATATAAAAACGTTTTAACGATCACGTCACGATTTTTTACGACCATCTATTGACTTCAATAGTTATGTTGTTGTTGTTTCTTTCACTTGCTAGTGTTTACGGTTACTCTCTCTCGGTAACAAAGAAGAAACTTATGGAAACTTTGTACGATGTTTACACGCCGTTTGATTGGTAATGTTGTTGGGGCAAATGGAGGTCTACTATTGGCCATCACTTTTGCCAGCCAATGTCACGATGTGATTAGGGAAATGCAGGTGTAATCTTCGTCGAAAGATTTATTTTGGCTATTAAATTTTTTTATGGTTGAAACACAGACAATTAATCAAAGTAGTGAGGACTATGTCATATTTTTCCTTCTCAGTATATACTAATATAATCTTTACAAATAAACACTTAACCATTAACAATGCTCAGCCATTTGAACACAATATAATTGCAGTGGGTAATTTAAGGCAGATAACCTTATCAATTGACGTAGCAGGAGACAGTTACGAGACAGTAAGACTCAGAAACAGATATGGACATCCTCACTCTGCCCTCAAGAGGGCTGTCCTCACCCTCACTCACCCTCATTTTGGTAGATGAGGGTAAGGGCGAGTTAGGGTAAAATGAAATCAAATATTTAAGTTTTAGTTCCACGGTTATGCTGGCCAGGCTAAAGGAGACAGTGATGATGAGAAATGAATGAAATGGTGGGATGAAGAAAGTGGGAGGAAACGGGAAAACCCCGAGAAAACTCACGCACACGGTGTTCTTCCACCACAAACTTCACCTGGCGCGAGCTGGGATCGAACTCAGGACCCCTTGCACCAGAGGCGAACGCTCTACCACTGAGCCACCGCGGCCCCCGTGAGTTAGGGTGAGTGTGAGGGAATCGATTGAGTGTAAGGGCGAATGAGTGTAAGTGTAAGGGAGTCAATTGAGAGTGAGTGTAAGGGCAGGTGATTGTCAGTGTGCAGGCGAGTTAATTAAGGATGAGTGTCGGTGAGAGTGTGGGTATCAATAATGTTTTAGTGTTATGGCGAGTGAGTGTTAGTGTGGGGTAGTTGATTGAGTGTGAGGGAGTCGATTAAGAGTGAGTATAAGGATGTGACTAATATTTGAGTGTGACGGTCGCTGAGTACCAGTGTGAGGGGATTGATTAAGGTTGAGTGTTAGTGATGATTAGGAAAAATGCCCATCTCTGCTCAGAAATATACCTCAATCAAACCAAATAAGGAAAATGTAGATGTAGAACCTATACTTTAATATGATTCATCTTCAAACTCCCCAATGAACTTTACTCTAACGAATTGGTCCCATAAGCGGTAGTCTCCGTAGATATAAAGTATTGTATCTACATCTCCATTTTGCACCTGAGCCCGTAACATCCTGTATCCGCATCTACAGACAATGAGATGACAAATACACACTTGTTCATTTCGCGATAATTATAATTTCAAAAATAGTTTCTAACATAGCAATTGTAAATATTTCTTTTATATTTTAGTTAATCCTATCATAGGATATCAATACATTTCAACCTAAACTTTAAGTACTTCTTGTTGTAAGACAACTACGCTATATAAAATGGAATAAACTTCATGCAGAAACAAATTTAAAAAGGAATAGAAAACATTGTACTTACGCTCCCCTCGACAACGGATTTATGTCCAAAAAACTTTGTCAAGTTCATAAATTAATTTTGATAGCAAATAGCTTTATACATATAATAATAATAATAAGTATTTCAAGGACTGTATCGTCGCACGGAATATTCTGCTCATTCTTGTATATACAATACGCAGAATACTCAGGTTTCAGATAGCGCTTAGGAACGTCTAAAAATCTTAGTCAGGCTCTGGAAGATAACGTAGCCATTAGTGACCAAATTCTGAACTTTATTCATGAAATTGAGATAGTTAACGCGCTCTGAGGTTTTCTATTAGATTTTTAGTGTTATTTGCAATTAAATTATACTGCAGTGTTTAGAATTATTTTCTTGTTATATATTTTGCATTTCGTTCCTTGAGTCTTCTTATAACTTGTGTTTAAATTTTTATAGCTTTTAGCATTATTTTCAGTACTTTTATTTGAATTACAGTGTTTTATAACTGTTTTGAAGTTTTACAATGCAACTTTACTGAGCATTGGCCTTATCGTGAAGGGGACAAATAACCTCGTTGCAACTCTCCATTATATCATAATGATTCTAATTATCTAGCTTCTTTGTTGAGAACTAAAAAGTGAAATGGAGGTAAAATTTGCACCACCCCAAACAAATTTATATAAAATCACATTAACACTTATTTATTATAAGGTTTCCAGAACAGAGGAAAAAGAAAGAAAATAATAAACACAATTTTGTGCTGGCAGTTATTTGCTTTGAAAGAGTAAACACAATGAAATTGTGTGTTAAAAACACAGATCTACACATGTTCTGTTCCCATAATTTGGAATGATTGTAAAATATTTTCACATAAGCAATTCAGCTTTTCTACCGAGTTATGTTGTCACGTGCACTCTTGTAAATATAAGAATTACTCTACAATTTTTGCGTGAAAATTTTATTTTTAAAATTGTTGACTTGGAACGCTTATTGTTGTTTATTCCCTATCAATAGGTTAGATATTGACTTATGTTAAGGTCGTGTTTGATTAGAGAATTGTGAGGCAGTTTTTCAGAACTTATGGCGCACTAAATATTTGCGCATAAAATATACCAGTACCATAAGGATAAGTTTGGTCTGCGCTAGCTCAGTCGGTAATACGGCTGACTTAAACGCAAGACAAATAGGTTTAAACCCGAGTCAAAACTAAAAAATCTTGTGGGTTCGGCACACCCACAATATTATTTGCATAGGTGCCGGAGCCCCGGAGCCCTGGAGCCCCGGAGCACCCATGTAGTCGCGCCCATGGTTGTAAATTGGTTAAACATTGCTTTGCATAAATATTGTATGATATCGTCTTTCATTGCCTGCAAAGAGTCAATGAAAACTTTTAATGATAATCAGATCAATAGAAGTGGACAGTAATAATTAAAATATAAATAGGAATAAAATTAAAACCCAAATGGACAGAAAAAGAGAATAAACTTTAGAAAGTAATACACGAATATATATGACGAGCAGATAATTGGATTGAGGATAGTAAGAAAGTCTCATTTATATAATTACAAAACCACATTACGTTTAATTAAAGCTTCCTTTTTGTTCTTTAGGAATGTATTTGCAAACATAGTCCTATTATTCTGGGTCTCTAATACAGAACAAAAGTCATCCAGAACGAAAAAGAAAACAAAGCATCTTTTTTTTTATCCTGTTTCTTCTCTGTTACTTGAGTAAATATCTTGCTTTCTACTTCACTTTTTGTGTCCTTGTCTTTGTCAACATTAAGGACCTAGAAATATCCTTTTGTCAAGTTCTGAAATTAGGGATGCATCAGTTATTCTTCTGAGAGAGAAAAAGAAATCTTTGTTTAAATAACAAGGGGACTTTTGGATCAACTAAAAAAGGAACTGATGCAAAGAGTACACAGAATAACTTGGAAAAAACGCAGAACCAGATACAAAAATGCGACAGAAGAAGATGGAAGGATGTATTTCAAAGTTTAAAAAAGATGAAAAGATCTCTTTAAGTAAGATGGATGAAGAAATAACCATTATGAAATGAATGAAGATCAATAAACGTTAATATTTGCATATCTATATCTTATATTTTGCTAATACAAGATGTCTAAAAAAATATTGAGCGTTTCGACGTCAAAATTCGGAATACATACTAATTCTATGGCCTGTGGAACCTGAAGGCTCAATGCCGCGTTCACAAAAGCTCTCCACGGACTTCTATCCTTAGCCAGTTGGATTCAGTTTCTACTTTGTATTCCTATTTCTGCGAGATCCATCTTAATATTGTCCTCCCATCTGCGCCTAGGTCTTCCTAATGGTCGTTTTCCGATTGGATTTCCAGTTAAGACTTTGAAAGCATTCCTTCTTTCTTCCATCTTGGCTACATAACCTGCCCATCTGAGCCTCCTAGATTTGATGATTCTTAGCAATGTTTGGTAACAAATGTATATTATGTAGTTCCTCGTTATGAAGTTTTCGCCATTCTCCATTCCATTTCCTCTTGGGTTCGAATATTTGTGTCATTATTTTGTTCTCAAATACTCCCAGTCTACATTATTTCCTCAGAGTAAGAGACCATGTTTCGCAACAAAAGGCATGATAATCGTTTTATATATATTAAGCTTCAAACTCCTCGACAGGATTATCAGTCCTCATCCGAGGCTTCTGTGAATGTTTCTGAAAAAGTGCTTTTTTTTTTTTTTTTTTTTTTTTTTTTTTTTTTTTTTTTTTTTACAGGATGAGGTTGTTAGCCTAGTGTCCAATCCCCAAAGCTGGAGGACTACTCCTTGTCGTCTGTCCACGACTTGAAAATACATACATTTATCGGAATAACATTATGGAACCACTTATGCAAAGTTTTTTTTTTTTTTTCTTAATTTAGGTATATACATAAAAACAAGGCTTTGCTCATGACTATTGACGAAGAATATCTTGAATCCTTATTTCTGGTGAATTTAAAAACATACATTTTGGACAAATTGACAATAATGTCATTATAGCCAAAATGTGTGAGAGGAGCATGGAATTTAAAAGATGTCTACAAATTTGAGTCATTTTGCTATAGACTTTGCCTGTAAAAACAAACAAATAAATAAATAAATAAATAATAAAATCACTATCTTCTTATCTAATATAGGATTTACCATAATGGTGATGTTTAGAAGTGTTAAATTTAAATAAAATAATTTAGACTTTACTTACATAAAGTTACTGTAGGTTAGAGACCTGCTCGGGCCGGGCTTGGGCGGGCCGACTCTGTTATTTCTTTGGACCGGGCCGGGCTTGGGCGGGCCGACACTGTTATTTCTTTGGGCCGGGCCGGGCTTGGGCTGGCCGACACTGATTTCTCTTCAGGTCGGGCCGGGCTGACGCCGATCACTTGCAATTCTTTAATAATTATTGACTTTCGTTAAACGATAATTGGAATAAAGCCAAACATTGAAGAAGTGTGTCCGTGAAAAATGTTACAAAGAATGCAATAGCTATTTACAGTTTTGTGTTGCTTAGCGGCTCCACTTTCACTATAGAGGATTGCAGGCATTATGCGGTAAATTGAGCTCTGACCTTGACCTTCACTGAACCCAAAATATGACAAGAAGGAGTTGGAATGTTTTGCCTGTCGTAAAACAATATTGCCATCTTCACTTTATGTAAAAATCAATTAAATTAGATTTTTGTTACAGGGAATGGAGTATTTGTTCTCTCGATGACAGGCAAAGTTCTAGCAGGCAATGGTACCATTCAAAAGGCAAGCGTCATGTTGTGAACCAAAGTTTAGAAAATGTTTCTGAGGGTTAGGTCAAATTTAGTACTAAATTTTGAGAAAGATTCGGGCTCGAGCTAATTTTTAAAAAAAAAATATCGGGCCGGGGTCGGGCCAAAAACTTCTAAAATTTATCGGGCCCGGGCCGGGCTTGGGCCAAGAATTTTGCAAAACTTATCGGGCCGGGCCGGGCTCGGGCCGAAAATCTCCGAAACTTTTCGGGCCCGGGCTGGGCCGGGCCTAAGTAGTTCGGGCTGGATTGGGCTCGGGCCGAAACATTCGGCCCGTGCAGGTCTCTACTGTAGGTACTCAAAAAATAATAAGTATAGAATTTAAAATAATATTACAATCATATTGGAATAGAAGTAGATGATACTATTGCTTCGAAAACCTTCGTCTGTTAATGAGTAACACTAGTGACCAAATACTTTAAAAGATGTGATTTCGCTATTCTAGTTTGATGCGCTCAAAGCAACCTTTACCCCCAATAACTCCGAAAATGGTACAAATATGAGTTAGTTTTTGTTTCCTATGCGATTTTCATGTTTTTAGACTGATTACAGCTTCTTGTTCAACTTAATAATAATGATAATGTGTCATGTGACACAATAACGCTGTCCAATGTTTCTCTTTCACAAGGAAAACTCAATGCACACGTATGAATAAGACACGTATGTGTGTGTATGTGTTTACATAGAGAGAGAATGAATGTGTCTATTTTTAGTCATTGTGTGGTGGAGCACAGTGGGTAGTGGGTCAGCAGAGTGGCTCACATCAAAGTGTTGTCACGATAAGAGTAACAATGAGTAATAGGTTGAAGTGGTTAAACAGACATTGATCAACGCTTCATTTATACCATGCAATTTTTGAATACATTCCTATTGTAACAGTAATTTTTGCAGACGGATTTTAATTATTTGAAATTGTAAATGTTACACTTGTTACTCTATTTCGTTAGTACAAGCGAAAACGAAATGAAAAATAAGAAAATATCTATTATGACGTAGAGCTCCTTGATGACTAAGCGGCTAGCATACAAGCCTGTGGCGTGGGAGATCCTTGTTTGATTCTCGATTCGAATTCCACGTTATTCAGTAGGTCCACGTCTCATATAGCCTCGCTGCTGAAAGGAACTCAACTCTACTATTATGACGTCAAAATCTGCAAAACTCCTATGTCCATTCCAAAGTTAGAAGTGTTCATGATTGTACAAATTTCTATCTGCGCTTCTTATACTATGTCTAAATGTAATAGAACAATTTCTAGGCACATTTGTCTAGTAGATCATGAGAAAAATGACCTGAGAACTTGGATATTTATTTCTATTTATATGCCAACTTTAAAGTTATTTTTCTGTGAACCATGGGCGAGAACTATATGGTTTAAAGAGTGGTTCCATTAGAATCAGCGCCCTCAAATTAATATTAAAAATGTGCAATTTTAGAAATTTATCCAAAAGTGATCACTTTTAACATTAGCATGAGCGATAATTCGTTATTAATTATGTAAAATAATTATTCCTCTCAAATTTCTGTGAATTCCTCTCAAATTATTCGTATGATCAGTATTTATGTAATATAGTAAAAAGGGGAATACATCTTACAAGGAACGGATATGAACGTGTCATCTGGACATCCAAATCAAACCTAGTCCATTCGATAAACATAAAAAAGATATGTTCATGCACAAAAAATTAGGTTCCATAGACAACGGAGTAACTCCCTGGTGAACATTAACCATGTTATTATAAAGAAAATCGTAGACTCGCAGTGAAATAGATATTGCATCAACACTGTTCCTTGGAAAGTCATGGTTTATAGTTCATTCTCATCAGCATGAAACAAGCTTTCCAGAGGCGCTATATATTGGGGCCCATAACGATATGAGGGAAAAGCTTGCATACCAATACACTCTTACCTTCTCATACCTTTCCTGTCTATGAATACAAAACTTGGTACATACACACTTCTTATCCCTATAATATTTTGCTAGATACATTTGAATTGTGTGCTTTTACCCGGAGCCACTCCAGAGTGATCCAAAGTTGATGGGAGGGATTTCTGGAGGGAAATTTCCCGACATCCTCCAAATTTTCTCTGTTCAAGTACGTTATGAGCCCCAATACATAGCACCTCTGGAAAACTTGTTTCATGCTGATGAGAATGAATATAAACCATGATTTTCTAATGAACAGTGTTGATGCAATAGCTATTCCACTGCGAGTCTACGATTTTCTTTATACTAACAGGGTTAATGGGCCCCAGGGGCTTACTCCATTGTCCATGGCATCCAATTTTCTGTGCATGAACATATCTTTGTTATGTTCATCGAATGGACTAGGTTTGATTTGGATGTCCAGATGACAGGTTCATGTCTGTTTCCTATTAGAATATACTTCTATTCATAAACGTATTTTACTTGATCTAACTTTGCACTTGCGTCTAATTCCTAGACTATGTACATTAGATGTGTGCTATGATTTTTGTGCACCTTAATTTTAGAGATAGCTTACTAATTTTTAATTTTGACCTTTTCTAAAAGATAAGGATGTACCGCACCCAAAATTTTAAGAGGGCGTATAGGGTAATATATCCATGCCTTATTCAAGAGTAGAAGAAAATATACTCATTCACATGTTCATATACTAAAATATAGCCACATCCTAGTTGAACTTGGGACACTGTATTAAAAATCTACCTCTTCCTAATTCAAATTTCGAGCCAAAATTCAAAATTCCTGCCAAAATATGAAGTATAGTTTTATCATTTTTTATCATTTTTTTATCATAGAAGGGTACAAGGTAAATCATACAAATTTGAAGAGTTATATATTTGAGCCCTAGAAAATATTTATCAAATTTTATTTTGGACGATCTCCGAATTTTGGGAATGGGTCACCACAAACCTCCCAAATTTTGAGAAGAAATCGTAAATATACCCATGTCCAATAAAGGAGAATAAACTTCTGTATATAACCCCTGTAATGTGATAGAGGCTCATCAAAGAGAGGCAATTAGGTTAATAACCAACCATGTGAGCAACATGAAAATACGAATATTTCGTAATTTTTTTACCCATAGAAGGGGATGTGCAAGAATAACTAAATTTATAAAGTTATATATTCGAGTTTTAGAGAATATTTGCCAAATTTTATTTTTTGACATTTCCCAAAATTAGGGGATCGTCAATATACCGATGTTCGATGAAAGATAATGGGCCCTATACTTAACCATATAACGTGATACAAACTCATAAAGAGGAAAATTAGGAAAAAATCTTTAATATTTACAATATATACATATATGTAATACAGTAGGGCGTCGATAATCCGAACGTCAAAAAGCCGAACGCGGTCCCTGGAAGCTTTTTACATTTTGTCTTAGTGCTAGCGATAAACAAATAATAGGGTTGTCCGTCGGCATTGTGTGAAGTCAGTGTTTTTACAAAAGTTCATCCATATGTAATTGTTTGTTATATATATTTAATATATTTTTTATTTTTATGTTCCCTTAGGCCTATACAAGTTAAGTTTTAAGTGTGAGTTACAAGAACAGTGTAATTTAGTGTACGAGCAGGTTCTTCAGAAACATTAAATGTAAGTAGCCTTACATACGGTATTGTAATTAGTGTATGTATTGTATAACCACTGTATCGATAAAAGAGCACTAACAGGCTTAAGTGCAGTGTATTTAAGTCTAAATGGCATTTTCTTGGTCATTTTCGAAAATCCGAACTATCTGTGGTCCCAATTAGTCGGATTTTCGACTTCCTACTGTACTTGCAATGCATAAACAAAGCTAGAAAACGAGAAAGTTGTAATATAGCAGTCAATGTAATCTTTGTCTCTAAAAATGTCTCATTAAGAACAAGAAGTCCCAACATGACACCTATTGAAGGCAAATAACTGAACTTATTTGTTCCTACTCTTCTTAGACATAAAAAGTAAAATCTTTAAGTTTTACGTCTCACGGTTATGCCGGTTAGGCTAAAGGAGACGGTGATGATGAGAGATAAGTGAAATTGTGGAATGAAGAAAGTGGGAGGAAACGGGAGAACCCCAAGAAAACCCACGAGCACGGTGTTTGTCCACCACAAAGTCCACACAGCGCGAGCTGGGATCAAACCAGGGACCCCAAGCACCGGAGGTGAACGCTCTACCACTGAGCCACCGCGCCCCCCTTCTCAGACATAGAGTAGCATATCGAACACACATTAGAGAACAATGTACATATTTCATGGAGCCAAATGTGACAAGGCATGCACTTTATCCACTCACATGTAAAAGACATAAGTTCCGTAAGTTTATAATAACGTACAGTACAAATTCGACAATACTCAGATATGTATGAACGATTGCACTAATTTATGTCTGAAGCAATTGTACTTTTTTCGAATAACTTCGATGTAAGTTTAGGTTGCTTACACCTTATTGATTTATTTAGATCGCAAAGTTCTTCTGAGAAGGAACAGAAGTTGTTGTAGGCCTTAGTCATTTCTATAAAGAAAAACGCATGTCCAGTCAGAATAGTTGTGTCTTACCTTCGTAGCACTTATTCAAACACTTTTGCTTCGTTTGCAGTCCCCAAAGTTAATTTTGTACTAGCCAAGATTAATCCGACCTTACCAGGCTCAATTGTTTGTTGTAGTGTTTGTCGAGGAATTTCGTATGCTACATCTGCCCCTGCGTAATGCATTCACATTAATGAACAGCCACCGCTGTATAATGCAAGTAGTCCTCTGTCCACTGCCCCTAATAGTTTTCTTTGTATATGTTCAACACATGATGTCTGTAAAATAAAACATAACATCTGCTATTAATTCCCATTTTCTTAATTAAAAAGGATTAAAAGATGTCAGACTATCTACTCTCGTGCATATATTTCTGCCTGTGGTGTAAATATTAGAAAAAAAAATCAGAAAATTCGAATTCGACACTGCTTCAGCTTAATCTTCTCGAATTGCAGACAGTACCATCACTTAGCATGTTTTACGTACAAACGGCAAATTATTTCATTCAGAATGAAAGTCAAACTATTTTCTGATGCAACAAGTCACAATAAATGTTATGTTTGCTGAACTTTCTATAAGATAATGTACTGTAATTTAAAGCATACTGCCGTGAATGCTAGAATAAGTGTATGTGGGGAGAAATGCTCATGGACCATGCCAAGTGAACTTTGTGGTGGACAAACACCGTGTGCGTGGGTTTTCTCGGGATTCTCAAGTTTCCTCCCACTTTCTTCATTCCACCATTTCATTCATCACTCATCATCACTGTCTCCTTTAGCCTAACCGGCATAATTGTGGGACGTAAAACTCAAATGCTCATGGACGCGTAGCATTGATACGTAGTAGGTAAATTACCCTGATCCCAAACACGGTGGTTTAAATACGTTTAACTTCCAAAACTGCATGCTATGGTAGCAGACTGACAGTGTTGGGAAGTAACGTAACGCAAGTAACGCGTTACTTGTAACGCGTTACTTTTTAAGTAACGTTTCCTAGTAACGCGTTACATTTTTTCAAAAGTAACTGTAACGGTAACGCGTTACAAATTTTTAAGTAACGTACCTAGTTTGCGTTACTTTTTTCGCGTTACATTTCAGATGAGTAACTACAATATATGTATACTTTTTTCGGAAACAAATGTTTCTTTCTTGTAAGTGAATTTCTCAGAATGAAACAATCGAGCATGTACTACATATGTCAGTAACCGACAGTCATAGACACACAGAGAAACAGATAAGTTCGTAGTGCCATTTGCTGTTTTTGGAAGATGAGGACAGCCCTAGGTAAATCACGTGTACTGATTGCAAGAACCTGGAAGATTTTGTCGTAGATTTTGACAGCTCCAAATCAATACATTCAGTGAGTGAACTAGGAGTGCAACTACTGTATTTTACTTTGATTGGTGTTTTTTTTTTTTTTTTTTTTTTTTTTTTTTAAATAAAGATGGAGAACTAAAGTATTTTACCGTTCGAACATTTGAAAGAATACTTTTTTTCTTAAGAGCTGAGATGGTGGTGGACAGAATTTAAAAGTAAAGTGTATGAAGTACCCCAACGGAAAATATTTATCAACAACTAGGGTGGCATAATTAAAGATTTACAGTAAGGTGTTAATATGAATAAACTGTGTTCTGATGAGCAGGCCTACTTAGTTACTAGAAAATAGTTTGCTGATGGTATGTAATATTCGAGTCCTTTCATATCAGTTTGCTTATCCTAGAGTCCCGTTGATTATAGAGTAGTGTAATGTTTCTCTACAGTATACTCTTTATTTTTAATTTTACATAACATTGTTATTATTATATAATTAGTTTAGCAGAATAATAATAAGCAACCATTTGTTCTAACGTATAGGGATGAGCACGAGTCAAGCTAAAACTCGACTCGACTCGAATTCAAGTCGAGTTTCGAGTCAAGTCAAGGGTAATATCCTCGAGTCGAGTTCCGAGCCGATTCAGTTTTTCGCGTCGAGTTTCGAGTCCAGTCGAGTTTGATAAATGGGTCGTTCGTTTTAAGTCGTTTTGAAATCATGGCCTGATTACACTGGAAGACGATAGCATGAGAAATGGAAGCTATGGAATACTTTTAGTGTTGCTCACGAGACAGGACACGGCTCGCATCTCGTCTCGTCTCGATAGCGAAACCACAAGAGATTTTTATAACAAGCTCAGCTCGGCTCGGCTCAACTGAGAAGATGGCTCGAGCCGGCTCACTTGGGATGAACCATCGCCTCGGGCTGGCTTGGTGGGGATGAGCCATGAGTTCCGTTCGGCTTACTGAGCCGAGGGCTTTTGCCGAGTCGGTTGGATGAGCTGTTGGCTTGGCTCACTTCTCGGTTCGGGTCGATAGTGAATGGGCGTGAGTCGAGCCGCTCGAGTCGTTGACAATTCTAAACCCGGGCCGAGCAGTTTTGAAGATATTTGGCCAGTGCCCTTTAACTTTTAACAGTGTTTGGCTCGAGCCCGAATACTCAACCTAGACCCTCAACCCAAACTCAGAAGATTGTGAACAATGTCCTTGACCCCTAGACTTCACGACTACCAAGGTTGGCAATCAACTAGTTTTTTAGTATTCAAATACAAACCACCTATCTTTCTTTTTATATAGTGTTGTTATAGTTGTAATAATAATAATAATAATAATAATAATAATAATAATAATAATAATAATAATAATAATAATAATAATAATAATAATAATAATAAGTTGTAGTAGTAGTAGTGTCATTGATAATAATTATAATGTCTATGTAATATACTTGAAGAATGTACTCGAAACTACACAGCGTATTTGGCTCGAGTCGACTCGAAACTCGACCCCAATTCGAGTCGGATTGGAGGAAATTTTTAGAGTCGAGTTCTCGGGTCGAGCTCAAAGATGTTTGTTTCTAGTCGAATCGAGTGTCAAAGAAAACTCGCTTGTGTCCATCCCTACGAGTAACACAGTATGGCAATTTATCAATGTTACATTATATGAAAATGTTCATATATCAAGTAAAAATTTGTCCTTGCATTTACATAAAGCGATTCAGAACGTGCAATAATAATAATAATAATAATAATAATAATAATAATAATAATAATAATAATAATAATAATAATAATAATAATAATAATAATAATACGGAAAATTGAAGTCATAATTTTTTTACATTTCTAAAATTTCGGACCTAAAAGTAACGCGTTAGTAACGCGTTACTTTCGAAGTAAAGTAACAGTTACTTTTGGGGGGCAAGTAACGCGTTACTAACGCGTTACATTTTAAGAGAAAGTAAAGTAACTTGTAACGCGTTACATTTTTACAAGTAACTTACCCAACACTGCAGACTGATATTGCACCAGATTAACAGAAGCCTGCTTTGTGCCATGCACATTCATTAGAGGCTCTGTCTACATACTTTCAAACGTTGAAATAAAACATTACTTATCAAAATTACGTACTTTCTATGTTTAACTCAGTCTGTATGTCTTAACTTTCTTCATATAATCTCATTATTGCGACTGCCTGCATTTAATGGTATCACTGTTGCCTGTTCATCTTCCTTTTGCGTATTTTTAAGGTGGTGAGCATCTTTCCCCACTGGGCATTCTTTCCTTAATTACCCTACAAAATAATTCATTTTTCTCAATATTCTCGCAAACTACGCAGAAGTTTTTACACAGATATATATCATTTTTGTTCTACTCAATGAAATCTATGTATTAGTATGTCTAACATTTGGACAATCTAACAATACTTTAGAATTCAATTGTTTATGTAATATATATGAAAAATAAATAGTTCGTATCTATTGTTGTATGATATCTCCTAACAGTGACGCACATACTTCTAAGAATGATACAAGGCACAGCTACTTCTTGTAATGTCCGTGAACCTGGACCCACCCATATCAGCACTAATTTTAAAACATATGCCAAAAGTTAGTGCCTAATTAGTACTGACGACCTATAATGTTTTTAAAAAATTGTGCTGTTACACAAACGTCAAAAAGCAAAAATAAAATATGGGTGAGGCTAGAATCACGCTAGCCCCACCCACTCAACTGATTGAGATGAAACCTATACATAAAGTTAGTATTAAATTAGTGCTGACGATACTACATAAAAAGAAAATTATTGCTATGTATCTTTTGATAAAAGTGAGGGATCTATTGTTTTCTTTGATGATGCTGCCATTAGACATTTTCGATTATATTTGACCTTTTGATAATAGCACTAATTTTCTTTTTATGCGGTATCGATGGCACTAATTTAACACTAACTTTGTGTATAGGTTTCATCTGAATCGGTTGAGTGGGTGGAGATAGTGTGAACTTAGTCCCACTAAGAATCTTTTTTGTCAACCTTTTTTTTTTTTTTTTTTTTTGACATTTGTGAAACAGCACAAATTTTGTAAACATTATAGGTCGTCAGCACTAAATAGGTACTAACTTGTGGCATATGTTTTAAAATTAGTGCCGGTATTGGTGGGATCAGGTAAATACTTGCATTATACGTATTTAACATATTAACATAGGCGTGTGTTATCATCAATAGACTTTTCTTTTATGGATTAATAAGTCATCGGTCATAGATCGGTATGGTCGGTCACGATGAGTGGTGGGTCGTGCGAGATAATGTGGTGAGTTAGTGGGAAGTAAGTAAAGATTTTATTGATTCACGCCATTCCTGGTCCCAGTTCTTACTAAACTGTTCCAATGTATACGAACTGTATTGTGTAGCAATACCATATGCTCTGTGCCATTCACCTTTAATACGTTTCGTAATACTTTCTTGACAAGTATTCCTGACTCACTCACTTGCCCCACCTCCGAAATGAAATGAATCCTTAGCATCCAGCAGTGTAATATAATGAGATCTCCATGGTGACGAATAATGCCCTCAGAAGTTCCCAAGATGTGCTTTCTCTTTGTCTTTAGCATTTTGAGTTTTTTTTTTTTTTTTACATATATTTTCAATTTTTTTGTTTCGTTCTTCAAATACTATGGTTCTTATTTTTCGTCATTTTCGTCTCTTTTCTGAAATTTTCAGTAATATACTCGTATATATATATATATATATATATATATATATATATACTCTTGGGATCCCATAAGGGCGCCCTCTCTGCTTTCACCTCGGAGACTTTCTTATTGGAAGCAGATTGGTCTCAAAGGACTCACTGATGCTTCTATAATCCCAGAAGCTTTGACAAAGATGTATCTTAATGTCGACCGTCTTCTTCTCCACCATCATAAGCCCCCTACCCTTTAGGACTTCTTTTTTCTTTTCATACCCCTTTGCTTGAAAATGAGAAGGAACTCACACTGAGGAAAGAAGAACGAAGGGGGTGATGTTTACGTTACGTAACGAAACGGAAACAGAATTCTCGGCAAAACGGGAAGATGAGTAGGTAACATCAATCTATATGCTTACGGTCTTTTCTACACATCTTACCTTCTATTAAATTTTATTTAATATTAGCTGGGGAGATCGATCATGTTTCTAACATGCCTATGTTTACAGACGGATGTAAAAGCTTAGAATTATCAACCTACTAAGACAGTTTCCGCAAAAAGAAAGACTCTACTTTAATTAACAAAATTGAATTTTGTGATAGTACGTGTATAAACAAGCACATAATGTAAAATCTACTTTGATACTGTATGGTCGTTTATAGAATACAAAAGTTAGTTATAATTTGTGTGAGTGAGATTCTTCGTTGATTCCTAAATAAATCAGCTTCAGCTTCTGTACGTAAATAAACAAACTTGATAGGTCATATAGTCTTTATAAGGAAATTGAATGTCTCAGACATTCTCTAATACCAAACTTTGGAAAACTACAATATATGTAGTTGCAATGTAATTTGCGGTATTTCTACAATAAGCATATTGTATAATTTTATGTACAGTCCGCAGCAAAAAACCTGTAACATGAGCATGTAAGTTTATTGTGAAACTACGCCTAACAGCACAGGGAATCAACATAACGTGTAGGTGGCAGGAATCACGCGAGGACAATTCTCGACGTCCTCCCCTGCACACATTTTTTGGAGCAAAAGACTTAGTTGTTTTACAATTAACTTATATGCTCACGTTGCAGTGTTTTTCTGCGGACTGTACCACTGAAATATAGGTTTAAACGTAAAAGTTATTTGCTTAGTTAGAACACTTGTAGGTAGAAAATGCCCACCTTAAGACAAGCGAAGAGCCCAAGATAAATCAAATATAGCACAATATTAGAATTTCATTGGTCGAGTGAGCGGACCTGTGTTCGAGTCTCGGCGGAAACACTCGTTCGAAAAAGTGTGAAAGCATTTTTAGACTAGCCATCCTGAGTGAGGTCTTCCTTAGATTCCTTCATTCACACCAGGCAAATGGTGGGATGGTACCTAGCACAATGGTCCCAGACCGCTTCCTTTTTTTCTCTCCAATTTCCTGGATAGTGTGATTTCCAAGGGACGTCATCCCTCACACATGACGAATTAACATGACCACAGATGTCGAAAACTCAAAAATCCAATTTCCAAATCCTTTAATTGCTCGAGCTCAGTAACACAGAATAGAATAGGTTGGTTAGATTTGAGTTTAGCGCCCCTTTCAAAATTAAGGCTATATGAGACTTGAGCCTACAGTTTAACATGGGTATGAATCTGACAGGTGCAACAAGTGCTACTGGTTCTTCATTTGTAAATACAATCGTCTGACATATCGTCCATCGTTACGGTCTTTACTTGTCACGGTCCTTCATCATATAATATCGAGTTCTTGAGGGCTCATACATACATAAAAACCTTCACATACCTAGAATCTTACCTAGAATCATACCTAGATAAGCGCACATACCTAGAATCTGATCGATTCGATACTATGACGTATAAAGACTCTTTTAAGTGCAACACTTGGATGTTTCACGGATGCTAGTTTATAAAGGTTATATTTGTAGTTTTAAAAGTTTGATTATTCCTATATATAATAATGGAACAAATCTATATTAAATTTCATTTTCGTCATCCATAAGATAAATAAACCTAGTATCCTACTGAGATCTATTGTCAGCGCTATAGAAAGTTCTACCTACCATCTAGCAAAATATTTAATGTCTTTCCTACAGCCATTAGTTGGATCTTGCGAACTCCATGTGAAGAATTCCACAGAATTTATAGCAGTTCTTAAGAAAATACATTTATCTCCAGATAACATTCTTTTCAACTTTATCTCTCTTCATGAAAGCACCGATTCAGGACACATTGCGATTTCTAGAGAAGTACTTTCCATCAGGCATTGTTTAGTTGTTTCGATATATGCTAACTTCTTATTTTCTCTGCAAGGGACAATACTATGAACAAACTGATGGAGTTGCCATGAGATCACCTCTCGCCAGCTGTGGCCAATCTGTTTATGGAGAATTTTGAATACCAAATCTTACAGTCAGCACCACTTAAACCAACCAATTTCTACAGATTATGTGAACGACATTTTCGCTGTTTAGCCCCATGAACAACAGTTTCTACGAACCTTTTTTGATATCCTCAACAGCCGCCATCCTAACATCAGTTCCATTATGGAAATAAAAAATAACGGGAACTTAACAATTTTTGGACATTCTCATTAGAAGAAAACCTCACGGCAGCCTTGGATACAGCGTATAGAGGAAACCCACACGTATGAAACACTACCTTAACAACAATAGCTTCCACCACAAGTATCAACGCACAACAATAATGGACAATTATTACGTACAACCTTTGTCATACCAGATGAAGAAAGCATACAGGCCGAACTCTAGCATCTGAAACCCATCTTTCAACAAAATGGCTACAGCAATACATACATCAGAAGGAGCTTTAAAAGGGCACTATGTCGTCATCCAATCCAAGATAAAAAGGAAATGAAAGACGAGTAGGAACTCCTGTCTTCTACACACGGGCCAACTTTTAGGAAAACTCAGCAGAATCCTACGAAAACACGGGATAGAAACTCGGGACCTTGCTACGTCCAGTAAAAGATGATTTAGGACTTAGGATAAAGGGAGTGTACCGAATTCCATGGGACAGCCTATATTGGACATACTGAGTGTATGATCAAAATTCAAAGAAAAGAACATTCCGATTACTTCAAAAGAAAAAATCAGGATTAGCAGACCATAGCATAACTGAGGCTCTTTCTCTGAAACAACTTTGAAAGCAAAGTGTTCAGTCTACGTGGAAAGAAAAGTGAATGAAGCAATAACAATATTAGAAGGCAGCAACCTCAATAGGGGTCTTCAACTCAGCCACACATGGCTTCCTCTCATTGGAATAAAATGTATACAAAATATCCAATCAGGGCTAGCCAACCAACGTAGTTAACCAGCCAACCACAATTGAGAAAATAGACCTTGTGTGATTAGACGTCCCCATTGACCGATCGAATTCCGACCCCTTCCTGCTAGCGCCTATATAATAAAGGCTTTTTTGTCTCTCATACTTTCTCCTGAAGAAGATTAGAGTGTTGTCGGTTCTCGAAGTTTTGGATGGCGTAGAATTCACCTAGCTGACTG
Source organism: Thermobia domestica (assembly GCF_964235325.1). Classification (NCBI taxonomy): domain Eukaryota; kingdom Metazoa; phylum Arthropoda; class Insecta; order Zygentoma; family Lepismatidae; genus Thermobia; species Thermobia domestica. Next base: position 178,842,111 of record NC_137465.1, on the reverse strand, counting down.
CACGATGTTATCCTCTTTCATGGCACTTTTATTAATAATAATAATAAAAAAAAAAAACCTCTGGCGCTGGCGCAGTAGATTTACGCGTATTTAGACTCTTAAAACTACTTCCACGAGATCGCCGCTCAGGTATTTTACTGGCCTGTGGAAAATATACAGGGAGGAATGACATGGTATTCCTATGCCAATGCTTAAACGTAGTTTGCTGTAGTGAAAATTGGAATGCCAAGTAATAGTTCACATTGCTGGTGGCCCGCTGTTTGCGAAAGAGCTTCTCGTAGAATAAGTGTACTTGCAAAATTACGGATCAAACCCGATTAGCTTTTCGTATAACAATATGGAAATAGTGTGAAATGATGTATAAATTATTTATCATTGCACACAATACAAAATGTGATCAACAAGTGCGGAGATCGTAGTTGCACAGTTCCATCTATCGATATTGTATCCGTTTCAACTGTTAAGCCCGGTAGCGTAAACCTTTGGTAAGATCAGTGTCGAGTTTGAACGAGTTGTGACATGTTAGTTGGCTTCCAGAGGCAAAAGAGTTAGGACGTATTAAGAGTATCTATCGCGCACCAACATTCACTAAGTTTTGTTCTAAGCTGCAAAAAGTGCCAAAGTAATTGAAATGCCAAAACCACTATGAAATGTCAGAACCAGTGTATGGCGATCAAACGGTGGCATTGAAGATTATTTACAAGTGATATGAGCGATTCAAAAGCGGGAAGGAGTCGGTTGAAAACGACCATAGATCAAGACGTTCTTCGGCGTAAAAAAAATAAGTGAAAATGTGCAAAAAGTGGCACAAATAATTTGTTCAAACAGGCGAAAGACCATTCGAGAGCTTTCCGAAGAACTAAATATCTTGTATGGGTCCGTGACAGTCGCCACACTCTCCTTTTGATTCGCGAGGTTTGGGCCGAAAAAATATTCTTGTCTGTCCACATTCGCTGTGCTCTCCATATGAGTATAGCACTGTGTGACTTCTTGCTCTTCCCAAAAATTAAAATCGTGCTTAAAGGATAACGTTTTGACTCCATTCCCGACGACAGAGCATCTGAATGAATTTTCCAAAAGAAACCTTCCAGCTATGCGTCCAGCCGTGAATTCAACGTAGAGATAAGTGTATTGCTGGCCAAGGACAGTACTTTGAAGGGGATTAAATCAAATTCCATGTAAGTGTGTTCCTTTGTTTCTATTAAAGTTATTCACCGTATTTTTTGATAACACCTCGTACATTACATCAAGTGTTGTTTTATTCTCCTGACTTTAACCCTCTGTTCTCTTCTCCTGATTTACAAGTGTTGTTTTATTCTCCTGACTTTAACCCTCTGTTCTCTTCTTCTGATTTACAAGTGTTGTTTTATTCTCCTGACTTTAACCCTCTGTTCTCTTCTCCTGATTTACAAGTGTTGTTTTATTCTCCTGATTTTAACCCTCTGTTCTCTTCTCCTGATTTACAAGTGTTGTTTTATTCTCCTGACTTTAACCCTCTGTTCTCTTCTCCTGATTTACAAGTGTTGTTTTATTCTCCTGACTTTAACCCTCTGTTCTCTTCTCCTGATTTACAAGTGTTGTTTTATTCTCCTGACTTTAACCCTCTGTTCTCTTCTCCTGATTTACAAGTGTTGTTTTATTCTCCTGACTTTAACCCTCTGTTCTCTTCTCCTGATTTACAAGTGTTGTTTTATTCTCCTGACTTTAACCCTCTGTTCTCTTCTTCTGATTTACAAGTATTTCTTTCTCTCTCTAGGATTTTATTTGCTTGTTTGTTAATTTAAATTCGCCCTTTAGATACTAATAATGTATTATCTCTCTGTTACATAACACAATTTTAAGGCATCCACATTTCTGTTTTGATCTTGTAGTTTCATTCTGCATAGGATAATGAAGTCTTGTTTCATAGATTCATCTAACCTAAAAGAGCAAGACTATCCGGTTCTTCAGATTTATCTATTTTACTTATACGTACAAATTAAAAGTATGTTGAATCAAAAGTTATTTGAATTTGACACTGATACTATAGACTTTAAAAAAAAAGATCAAAAAGTGTTCCTATCGAAAATAAACAGAAATTCCTCTTCTCGAGGAAATAATTAAATCTTCCTTTCCCCTGAAATTGAGCAGCGATTGCGTTTTTCCTAGAAATTAATTGCATGAGAAAAGAAAAAAAACATAAGTTTTTCCTCCCTGTTCATTTTCCAGAAAACTACACAGATATGCAGCTCAGGTGTTAATTCGAATATTTCATTTCAATGGTTTATTACATTCAAAGCCCAAAAGGCATTGCAGTGTTGTAAGTTAGTAAGCTTTTTCTCCAAACTCCTGTATGAAAATAAGCTGATTAAACTACAGATTCTATGCTACATAAAAAAATCCAGTCTTTAATTTGTATAGTTTGTTTCTACATGTTTATATATATTGTTTATTGATTACTAATGCATGGGAATTGCCTGTTTTTCCCATGGGAAGAATAGATTTAAGGGAAATGTTTGAAAGGTGTATTTGAATCATTTCATTTCTTTACAATGCATATTTAATTGACATTAATTAACAAAAAATTCTCATCTGTACTCAAATGGTAGCTATGTTTAAAAATGCATTTTTAAATGGATTATCTATTTACTCAATTTTTGCTATTACACGAATGCAAAGTTGGAAATTAAAATATTTCTATTCTTTTCTCGGAAGTGGAGTTTTTTTAAATGCATTATGCTAATAATTAAGGCATAACATTTTATATCACAAATGTGTCCTTTAAGTTTTGTGTTAACAGTTCAACAGTAGAGTCTCCCTACCAGTATGAAAAAAAAAATGGAAAATGTTTGCACTCCACTGCCTATTTTCTTACAAATTGTCCAAATAGTGTAGCTAAGAAGCGATGACTAGAAGAGAGATTTCTTGCAATAACAGTGTGAAACGTAGCATTACGCCATTGTTCATATACGTATAATAAACTTCTATAATATCTTAATATATGCAATTTTATATGTCAAGTATGTACTTCACAACTCTATTGTGCAATATAAGCTGATTTAATCTGTATATCTATGTAATTTTGCCATGTTATGTGCAAAGTAGAAAAAAGCACCGTTATAAAGGCTAGTGACTCAGTTAACCCTTATTTCTATACACGTAACTTTCAAACGTTTAGGAAGGCATCGAGGAATAATTTTACCCATAACCTGCTAGAAGATATTTTCTGATATGTTTGTAGGAAGGTTAACAGTTATGGGAATTAAGTTATAGAAGATAACCGTTGCGGCTTCAGATAAATTAAATCAACTTTTGACAAAATAATACAAATCATAAGTGAGAAATTTGTACTACACACGAATTATCCATAAATTTTAAGAAATTGTTTCAGTTATGCTAATCTTGGATAACTCCGAAATTCTCAAGAGGGTATATAAACTTGAGGGAGACCAAAACACAACTCAAACTCTCAATAAAGGCCAATGTTTCTGACTTTTTCGGAGTTTATAGAAGGTTGAAAGAGAAGAAGAGGACTTTATATCTTTTATTTTTTATAATAATACAAGAACCTACATTACGCTTTATTTATTTATTGATTGATAACTATGTTTTATTCTTTTCCGAATTTTCTTTCATTTCAAATTAGTTTTAACAAATATCGGAATACAAATATTGTTCAAAAATCCTTATTTTATGTCTGTTTATTATTATTTTATACATCACCATTTATTTCATCCAAATAAACTAAATCTATTGAAGTTGAATTTCTTCTTTTATAACAGTGAAGCAAGTTTGTAATATATCATAAAAATTAGACAAAGACTCATAGCAATAATATGAAAGTAATGTTTAAGAATGAGTTCATGTGCACCACCTTGAATCTTAAAGTTGATTAAGTGCAAGTTTTAAGTGATTCTTAATATTTTATAACGGGCAGGATCTTTCAGAATTCAAAATCCAATTACGCTGAGGCATATGATGAATTACTTTGATTCAAAGTGGATATTGACAGCAAATTATTAAACTTTACATACTGTAATGCGATTTTATTTGTGCTCCCTTCTTCACAGAACTGCAGAAAACTTCAGTATAATGTTAGGTAATAAAGCAATATTTTATTCTTTAGGATATTTGTTGTTGAAATAACTTGACTTTCTTTCTTTATGGAAGTTAAAATTAAAATTCTGTTCTAAAAGTAGCAGCGCCACAGCGTACAAAACATAAGAGAGTTTGGTTTCTTTGGTATAATAATGTCTTAATCAATATTGAAATTGAAAATGGTAATATATGTATACCACTGTCGGTTTCAACAGAGAGATTAAAGCAGATATAGAATACGCAGGGTTTATTCCAGGTAGTTGGCAATGCTGGCTGACGGGGCGGAGCTTTGAGAAGAGAAGTTGGTGGGGGGATCTAAGCTTGGAAACTAGACTGGTATCAGTTAGTGATGGGCTGAATCGAATTCTTTAGCGAATCGAATACGTATTCGAATACTGTACAAACGAATCGAATTCGAATTCGAATACTACGAATACACCATATATATATATATATATATATATATATATATATATATATATATATATATATATATGTGTGTGTGTGTGTGTGTGTATGTGACCAATTAATATTGCACATTCATAATCACCTTAAGGGATTTATGAGGAAATGATTGAAGAAATCTCAATAAATTAATAGTATTCCAACGTTTTCATGGTAGCTTCTGTACAAATACACACAGTTGTTTATTATTTCTTTATCAATTTTCACAGCTGACTGGCTAAATAGTTAGAAAGTAGATGTAACAATATTTATTGCATTCATTAAAGACAAGATGAGGTTGAAACCACCTTTCCACTACAAGCTCTCATCTCACACTGAGAATTCGGATTCGGACAGCTGGACTCAGAAGAACTCGATGAATTCGAATTCACGGAAAGAGCTGGGGATAGACAGAGAGAGTATTTCAGGAGGAGGGTTCTTTCACGCGCGAAGTGGATTGGTTGGATATTGAACTGTTGTTTCTTGTACTGCACGAGAATGAACCTTGCTGCCTTTACAATAAGGGATAATTTTGCAAACAATAGGAGACGTTGACAAGTAGGTCAAGGCGGATGGGAACACATGAATAAACCAAGTTTTTACTTCTGCTAGGTACCGCGCTTAGTGTATTCGGTGTATTCGATTCAAGAAGCGAATTCTTTACCCGAATTCGCAGTCTTGCGCAGGCGCAACTCAACAGTATTACCAACGATAGATAAATTACAAGAGAGAAAGTATAAGCCAAGAATAGTTCTTTAGTTTATGACTAGATCAATCACTGCGAAAGAATAAAGAATACTTGTTGCTAAACGAGAATGCGGAAAAGGTAAAATAAATAAATAAATATACATTTTTTAAATACTTAATTTGTAACACCGTAAGGTGAATCGAATACAAGTGGCAAAACACCATGCTTGAAGTGAATGCCTTGAGATGTACAGTCAGTGACAAAAGTTCTTTCCCTTTAATAAAAATTCCTTCTGCGAATAGCTTTGGAAAGGATATGAGTACAGTTTTCACTAAATTAGAGATGGCGTGATTTTCTGCAAATTACAAAAACTACTCAAATTAGTAAATTCGTTTGAAACTTATAAACGAAAGAAATTTCACCGAAGGGAAAGAACCTTTGTCGCTGACTGTACATCTGGACGCTAGTGTCACTGATAGGAGAAAACCGTAATAAAAATACGTATATTTCAATTAGATGAAAGAACAGTCATTTACATTATTTTGAAATCATTTATGCCAATTTAAAACTATCCTATACATTAAGTTCCATTTAGTTACATTGTTATAAAAATAGCAAAATTTACATCTTTATCATATTCTTCGCATTAAAAAAAAAAAAAAAAAAAAAAAACTTTCGTTACCAAAGCCTGTAACTTCGGCGTCAGCCCGTCACGTCTAATAGATTATGTCCTTCGGCGATTACTCTTCCTGGAATAGCGATGAGAAAGGCCTTCGTGAGATAATCACACTGGCACAAATCCCGGGTGATGTCCTTCGGGGTGTGGTACATGCCCCCCAATAATCCGATTTAAAATATGTTTTTAAGGGGGGATGGGGGGATGAGATTTGTACCCGACCGCCACAAAGGAAAGAGATGAAATTAATGTTGCTTGTTTCATTTTTAGAAAAAATCGTATTCTTTAATATTTCAAATTGAACATAGAGTCCTGGCACATTTAGGTTCACATCAATCTGTATTAATTACGCTCATGCTACTTGGACAAATTGCAATAAGTAGCAGAGGAGGATATATCCCTCTCCTCATGCTGGAAGATTGTCTCAGCTGTAGATACGGGCACAAATCCTAGGGAAAAGGGGGGACGTCCCCCCAATATTGGAACTAAGGGACTTCCCCAATAACATCTCTGATCCTCCACAACATTGTTTTTTAACTTCATAAATATTTTGAGCATCGATTAACAAAAGATTTATGAGGACGTCTTACTCTCCCCCTCAATGTTGAAGACAGGTAGTGGATAGTAAGCGAAAGGCTTCTTTACAGCTGAAGCGAATATCCACTTAAAAATTTAGCATTACACCCCTGGTTTCAAGTGTATCATTTCTTCTTGATTTCTGCTTATTTTCTGTGAATCAAAAGTTGGAAATTTAGAGCAACTGTATTATAGAAATGTCTTTATACCTGAACTTCTTCTTCACATCTCGTTTCGGTTCCAAAAATTTTCGTTGTACGTGATCGACAACAAAGAAAGCATACTTTGCTCGCTGCAAAACCATATGCAGAGCAGATTTTCGGGCTTCCTGTGACCCAGGCAAACAATGACCTGTTCTATTTATAACGTTTGACATTGCTGGCTATTTCTTTTGCAAATATCATAAAGAAACCTCCAAGCAACTTTAGTCATATATTTAGTAAGCAGTTTAGAGTTTGTGTGTTCGGTTGTGCATTTTGTGTGTCCCCGTCTCGTGAGTTCTATTGCATTATAAATTCTTTCATTTTCAGTTGCGCCTTTGTATTTATCATTATTACTATTACTTTTTCGAATTATTTATTATTATTGTTACTTTTTGCGAATTTATTATTATTATTATTATTATTATTATTATTATTATTATTATTATTATTATTATTATTATTATTATTATTATTATTATTATTATTATTATTACTCTTTTGCGAATTATTTTCGTACTCTCCACGTGAGTTATTTTCTAATAATCGAGTGGTGTATTGTGAAAGGTTCACAATGAATCGCAATCAAAAACGCTCCAAAGTGTGGGAATATTTTGTAAAGAAGTCCGCTAATAGTGTGACTTGTAATTTATGTAAGCAAGATTTTAAGTATTTCGGTAATACTACCAATATGAAGACACATTTGAGCAGGAGACACCCAACTATAGACACGTCTATGAGACTACTTGAAGAAGTGGAGCGGATGGATACGGAGACATTTGAAGCAGTCACTGTACAGCCATCAACGTCATCTACAGTGGAACCATCAGGATCCACAGTGCAACCTTCAACATCATGTCCACCAACAGTTAGGGTACAAGCACAGCCGTCGTTAAGCAAAAAATCTCGTCCGCGGCAATTGGTACTTTCTGGTTCAACAAGGGGAAACGAATTGTCCGAGGAACAAATCACCCAAATTGACAGGGAGTTAGTGAAAATGATCGCTAAAGACTACGAACCACTTTCTATCGTGGAAAGAAAGGTTTTTTTGGCATATTCCAAAAAACTCGAACCTAGATATAACCCTCCTAGCCGGAAAACGCTCACTACACAGGTACTACCCCGTGTATATAATGAAGTGAAAAATGAAGTGCAGAGTGTCTTAAGTGCCGTGCAACATGTTGCCATTACTACGGACATATGGACCTCCGACAACACAAAATCATTTTTGACTGTTACTGCTCACTGCATACACAGTCAAAAAATGAAATCTTTTGTCTTAGGAACAAAAGAAATACAAGAAAGGCATACGGGGGCGAATATTGCTGAACGTATAACTCAAATTCTGAATGAGTGGGGTATACGCGATAAAGTCGTAGTCGTTGTCACGGACAATGGTTCTAACATGGTCAATGCTGTGAAAGATCACTTAAAGGCACCACATATTCCGTGTGTAGCACACACGCTTAATCTCGTAGCTACCGAGTGTATAGCCGCAGTGTTGGAGGACCTAGTGAAGAAGTGTAGGGCGCTTGTCACGTATTTCAAACAAAGCTGTGTTGCTACAGAAAAGCTTCGTAGCGTTCAGAGCAGCTTTAAACACGTTGAATTGAAGCTAAAACAAGACGTCGCAACCAGGTGGAATTCCACGTTAATAATGTTGGAGAGACTGCTTGCAGTAAAGGAGTCATTGTCTGTTGCTCTTCTGTCTTTGCCCTTAGCCCCCAGTGCAATTGATGCCACGGAGTGGAGTGTAATAATTGATTGCATTCCACTCCTCAAACCACTCGAACTGATGACGGTGGAGTTATCTGGGGATTCTTATCCAACATTATCGATGGTTGTTTCCCTTATACGCGGAGTGCAGCACGCCATCAAGAACATAAAACCTACGACAGATGAAGGCAAACGCATACAGACATTGCTGATAGATAGCATTGCTACGAGGTTGGGATCAATGGAGACATGCAAAACTGCAGCAATTGCTACATACTTAGATCCACGATTTAAAAAGGCAGCATTTGGCATAGAGCAAAATGCTAAGTGTGCATACAAGTGGGTAAGTGAAGAACTTATCTCACTTTGTGAAGAATCAGATGCAGGAAATGAATCAGCAGCAACAGAGTACGTTGCACAGCAGGAGACGCAAACTACGGCTTCCAATTCGATTTGGGCTCACTTTGATAACAAAGTGGCTCATATGAGAACCACGTCGGTAGTGAGCAGCAGTGCAAATATAATTCTCCGACAGTATTTAGGAACGCCCTATATGGACAGAAAAAGCGATCCTCTTGTTTTCTGGGGGAAACAAAAGCAAACCTTTCCAGAACTTACAGAAATGGCTTGCAAATATTTGTGTATCCCTGCCACTTCTGTTCCGTCGGAAAGAATATTCTCAAAGGCTGGATATATTCTTAACGACAGAAGAAACCGACTTGGATCCAAAACATTGGATACACTGGTTTTTTTAAACACCAATCTCTCGTGAAGACAATGTTCGTGAGATGATGAGTTTTGTATATAATAACAGTGTTTATATGTACATAATAGTGTGTGTATGTGAATGTGTGTGCTTGTGAACATATCGGTGTGTACAGTATATATATCTATATTTTGTCGAGTCTGTACTGATGTAAGTGACTATCTTGAAGATACCGGAATACGTCAACCAGCTGTTCATATCTGCTTATCTCAATGTAGGTATAAATAGGTAAGTTGAATTAAATATCTTTTATCAATAACATTTTAGTGCCAAGAAAAGTGTTATAGAATGTTACATATTATTTAGTTTTATATCTAATTTTGGTTGGTCATTTTATATTTAATGTTATATCTAATTTCCAAGTTTTTATTTAACTTCGACTTTATACGAGAACACGGTTTGTTAATTAGAACAGATGGGCAAAAGAAGAAACTAATTTCCTTTTTGTTAAAAAAAACAAAACAATAATCTTTGTTTTTAAGACTTTACTTCCGAGAAAAATAAACAGAAAAAAGCAAATATTTCAATGCATATGTATAGATATTCTAGGGCGGGCACATATATAGTCTAGGGGACTCAACCCGCCCCCTTAAACATGTCTGACTTCAACACTGTAATGCAGTCATGCGACTTGTCCTTTACACATTAGTACGAGCTTAACATCAAGTTTGCAACCAATTTAATATATTACGAATTACAAATGGAAAAATGCTTTCTTCTTGCATATACCTTCCTAAAATATTAGAGGGTATGTTATTAGTAATTAATGCGAATTATTATTATTTTACAACATTTACATGAATAGAGTAGTAGCATAGTAAAATTTTGCAAATACGAGGAACTTAAATGATTATATCTTTTTGGAAAAAATAAACCGGATTGATTATAAAAGCATTACATTTAATGGAAATCAATGGAAATTCCGAGCAATATAAACTTTGCAACTTCTAAGTTATCTCAGAATTAATGTCGTTCCGGTTTAAGGTGCAGTTGTGAGTAAAAATGAATCATTCGCGCATTTTGAGATAAAGTGGTGTTTAAAGTATAAAACATTTCAAATACAGTTTCCGTATCCATGAAGGCATGTAAATGTACTTTTGCAGGGCAATACTGGACCAGATTGCTTTGATAGTGAGTAAGCATTTTGAAGTGAAGAGAGAATTTGACGCTCTTTTCCTATTTCTCCATAAACATCTTGTGCTATATTTCTTTCTTTCTTTCTTCCTTCCTTCCTTTCTTTCTTTCTTTCTTTTTTTTTCTTTTTTTTTTAACGCGAATTAATGCTGAGCAAGTGGTAGCGAGTGAAGTGTAGTTAGTTAAAGACAGGTTACATTCTTTCGTTTCTCATGGTTAATAGAAAAAAGAAAATTTTGTGTTGAGAGAAAAAAAGAATTATTCCTTCATTCATTAACAGGCCTTCAGAGAAGAAATGGGTGCATGACAATAGTTATTTGGTTTCACAAATATTGGATTAGTAGGCATGTGAGATAAATAAAAGATATCAACTGTGCAACAAGCATACGCCTAACATATTCTTGACCTACGGTACGAGTTGAATTGAAGTTTAACGTCCCGTTCAGCAGCGAGGCTATATGAGACGTGGACCTACTGATTAACGTGGAATCCGAACCACATGAGCTCCCGCCGGGAATCGAACCCAGACCTCCCACGCCAAAGGCGCGTATGCTAACCGCTTAGCCACGGAGAAGCTCTCGACCTACGGTACGAAGTGAGGTGGGGTGATCAATCTCACGGTAGACCACCTTTATCTTCCGAAGGTGTCCAGGAATGCCAAGGAGACGGCGCGACGCTGGTACTCAATTTGATAGAAGGTTGAATGCACCTCAGAGCGCCAGGCATAGGAACAATGCGAGAAAGTCTGTAGTATCCTGGCCGGGATATGAACCTGGGCCTGATTCGTAAGATGCGCTACCGCCTGAGCCATGGCGACTCATAATGTGAGATAAATGTTTATTCGTTTTTCTACGACACCGCTTCAACCATTACTTCTGATCATATCGCCAACCACAAAATAAATATCACGATTTTTATACCTCCTATTTGCACATGAAAAGATAGATTTTTAAGGGACTAACAAAATTTAAGGGGAGGCAGTCCACCTACCCCTTTAACTATGTGCCTGTACATAATTTGATATTTTTAGCAATTTTTGTGAACTTTATAAAAAATCTTAAACATAAATAAAAATGAAATAATTTAAGTCGCAAATCTTCACACATTTTATAAACGCTTTTATTGTTACGCAATGTCAGCAGAGTTGCTAGTAGTTAGCCAATCATGCTTATATTATCCCTGTCTGTCCAAACAAAGAGCTCTTCTCAGGCTAAAAATGTAATGAATTTGTATAAAATACAAACAGGTACGAGTCGGCAAAATTATTATATAAGAGGAAGGGCAAGGAGCAATGGGTATGTGTATAACGTTTTGTTTATCGCATTCTTTCTTCTGCATGGAGTACGGCCAGGCCTAGTGTATTCGGTGTATTCGATTCAAGAAGCGAATTCATCATCCGAATTCGCACTCTCGCGCAGGCGCAACGGGAACAATATTGCCAACGATAGCTGCACGAAAAAAATAAAAAAGGGAAGAAAAAATTAAAGCGAAAGTAAAAAATCATTTGCTATTGTATGTTAGGGATCGTTTTTTTTTTTTCGCTTTTATATTCAGAAAAAAAATAAGGTCTAGAAACCCTGTAAAAGAATAAATGCCATCATTTCTTGTAGCTGAATTAAGATGTAGGGTAAAATAGATAACCTAAAATATGACTGAATTGGTAACACTGCAGGTGAATTCGAATACTAAAGTATCCGAGTCTTCTGTCTGCTTTGCAGCTTGCTTGGATGCATTGTGGTTGTAGTCAACTTTAGCAGCGGAAGTCTGTTGCTTTCTCGTGCTGGAGGCAAGGAAATGGGAGAGAGAGAACTGTGTAATTCTTTGTTATTTGTGGTATTCTCATGATGGAGATTTAGCGTGGTACGGTACGGAATATTAAACAACACTTTTTTTTTCTTTCGAAAATAAATTGTGAAAGAAAAGTACAGCACAAAGTAACAAAAGCGAATACAAAAAGAATTCAAATTCTTTTCCGTAGTACTCGGGGTATCCGAATTCTTGAGTGAATCGAATGAATCGAATTCGCTGTATTCGATTCGGCCCATCACTAGTATCAGTCGCCTGCCGGCAGTTCTTGAGGCAGGATCACGCTCCGCGTAGAGGTATCTACTGCACCCTGGTCGAGCAAAAAAGGGACTAGTTTTTGGAGCAGCGTTATGCAACCAAATTTTGTGTGAAACTGGGTAAAGACGCTCGAAAAGCTTCGGAAAGCCTACGGTGACGGGGCATGGGGCGATGGAGGTGGTAAAAGCAGCCGCGATGACCTCACTGAAGAAGATTCCCGTTGACAACTTCCAGGACGTTTCAATGATTGGGTGAAGCGTTGACAACGGTGCATCGAAGCAGGGGGAGAATACTTTGAAAAGTTCTGAAAAGATTGTAAACTGATATTGTAAAGATTGTGAAAACATTGTAAACAGAAAAGATATTGAATAAATGATTTTAAAAAATCATTCCGAGAACTTTTAGGACAAACCTTGTATTTTTGAGAAGCCCAATTGATTGCAGAAAACCGCTTCTCGCTATACGGTATAGTTTTGACTCCATAATGGTAATATAATGGTAAACGTTAAAATCTTTTTTTCCTCTATTTAGAGCAATGTTGAAATGAAAGTCGTAGTGGACTTCTAACACTTTTGGTTTTAGTAGAAACTTAAGGATGGAAATGACATGTAGTCTCGGGTTGTTTAACCGATTACAGGAAACAGCTTCTTTCTATCTATTACCATTTTTACTCTATAGCGACCAACATTAATACCAGAAATGGTTGATATATGCAACGCTTTCTGTAGAGAGATTAGAGTGGAGATGATATAAATTATTGGGACGCCTACGTATTTACAACAAAACGCATCTCGCTATCTAGTACCGTTTCTATTCACCGATGATCAATGTTAAAGCTAGGAGTGGATGATATCTGCCACTTTCGGTTTTAATACAAGGATTAGAGTTGTGACGAAACATATTCTTGGGACGATTAATTAATTTTAGTACAAACGTTTTATTGATTGAGGAAAAAAAAAAACAGCTTTTTGCTATCTGTTACCGGTTTCACTCTATAGTATAACGATTAACGTGAAAACCGAAAGTGGTTGATTTCTGCCACTTCCACTTTTAGTAGAGACATTATAGTGGAGATTAAATATATTTTTCTCAAACGCTTCATTAATTACAGAAAACCACACTTTGTTATTCATTACAGTTTTATCCTATTGTGCAGCCTCCCGTTGTCAGTTCAATAGCTCAGAAAAGGTGTAAATGAATCGTACATTACGGATGCCAGAACTGACAAGTTGCGCCAAGGATTTCGTATTTGGGAGCGCATGAATCATGGGATCTTACCTGTATTGCATTTAAATAAAACTGAACATTTACAAAAAGAGACAGATTGTGATGTTGAAAGGGGTTGAAATAGGTGTGAAGGGAAATAGCAATTAGGATTGGTTAATCTTATTAGTACTTACTTATGCGTCTCAGCGTTCCTTTCCTGATGCTTCCTTTTGGTAGGATGACGTTCGTTTATTTATAAGTCTCCTTGGTCCCCTGAGCGATAAGCAGTTGGAAACTAAGATGTAGCGCGATTCTTCAAGCAGAGAAGCCAATGTTTTAGCGGTGGTTGACTTAATCAAGATTGAAGGTACTTTGTAGAAGACAACACATTGTTATATCATAAATCATACAACGTTGATGGTGTCAAATACTGCTAGAGCTAGAGCAAGGTATGACTTAAGGAAAACTCAAAATCAATGCTCGCGCTGTTACATCTTGCCTGGCTTGAAATCCAACTTCAACTACCCTCTTTCCAAAACTATTCCAATCCTTTTGTTCAACGTTGCTTCAGGGGTATTCCCTAGTACATTAACAGTTTCTTCTGTCTCGTTGAAAAGTGCATACTACATAGATTAACCATAGGTGAGGTGATAACAGGAATGCTGAAAGGAAACAATCTGCTGTTTTCTTGATTAAGAAATTACACACACAAGACTAAGAGGACAGACAACAAGAAAATTTCCTTGTCTGTAAAGTAAATGAACTTAGAAAAAAAATAATTGAAATGCAACTACAACAGAGATTAACCGATGATGTTTTTCATTAAATTCAATTTAAAATAAAATGTAACAGTGTTCGAAATAAGATTGCTCATAGTGTATATAATAAATTCATATATCTTCACACTATGGTTATCAATGTTTAAATCACTAATTCTTGATTTCGTCACTTCCGATTTGAATCGAGATCAAGAGAGAAAATAGTACTTACTTTTAGAACGCAAAATCAATTGCAGAAACAGCTATTCGCTATCTCTTTTCATTTTAGCTCTATATAGATGTATATTAAAATCGGAAGTTGTAATAGATTTGAACCAACGTTAACATATATTCTTAGAATGTTTAATCGATTGCATAAAACTGTATCTCTCTATATTTTACCGTCGTCACTCTAACGCGATCAAGGTTAATACCCGATATGGTGAGTTTCTATCACTTGCAGTTTGAGTATTGGAGTCAGAAAAAAAAACTAAACTCCTAATATAGGGTGCGTTCACAAAGTTTCAAGACTGGTCTCAGAATAACAAATGTATTACACATTTTTGTACAGCAAACTAAAAATCTTCGAAATATGGCCCTTGGGCATCAACACACCGCTACCAGTGTGTTTTCCATTGTTCATAGGCTCCCTGAAAGTCTTCGTGCACAAGGTTGTGAAGAGACCTCGTCGAAGCAGCCTGGACAGCTGGAGTCGTGTTGAATCGCTTCCCTTTCAGGTCTTGGCAACACTGTCGCATCCAGCCTATAGCCCTGACCTCGCTCCCAATGGCTTTGTTTTGTTCTCCCGAATCAAGAAAAACCTGGTCTCTTCACAGCCTTGCGCGCGAAGACTTTCAGGGAGACTATGAACAATGGAAAACACGCTGGTAGCGGTGTGTTGATGCCCAAGGGTCATATTTCGAAGATTTTTAGTTCGCTATACAAAAATATGTACTACATTTGTTATTCTGAGGCCAGACTTGAAACTTTGTGAACGCACACTGTTTTTGACCCTCTGTATTCTGATGAAATTTGGTGATGATTATTAAGTAGTTCTGGAGATCTTTTTGTCTGCTGGACGAAAGGATATGGTAAATATATAAAGAAGTTTGGTGAACTTAACTCCTTAAGAATTAAACCGGAAGTTAATTTTCCAAGAATTATGTATTATTTTACATATATGTTCTATATTAACCATTTCTAACTCGGATGCTCTGCAACATCACAGTTTGTTGCTCGAATTTTTTAGATTTTACGGTGTTTGCAAGTTACTGTAAAGCTGGGCGAAAATATTATTCCTTTCGCTTTGGATAAGACATATGAATGAAGTGTATCCGGGTCGAAGAGCCAACTATGAAATTTCCATTGGTAGTTCCTAATATTTACCCTTGTGAATGTGGATCTTTTTCTCCCATGTAGACCTGTATCAAAAGCAAGTACGGTAATGAGTTGAATGTTGAACCAGATTTAAGACAAATCAGTTGAAACCAAACATTAAAAAGCTGTGGTTAGCTAAAGAAGCACAATTTTTACATTGTATCAAGAATGTGAATTCTGTAACATTTCTTTTAAAAATTCATTGCTTATCCTGTCTGTAAGTTTATTTCAGAAATCCAGTAGCGTAATCAGATATATATGTGTTATCTTACTTTATTTAACAACTGATATGTATTAATAAGTAATCCATTGAATAGATTCAAAGAAGAGTTGAGTTTCCAAACATATCTGTCTTTTATTCTAATAATAATAATAATAATAATAATAATAATAATAATAATAATAATAATAATAATAATAATAATAATAATAATAATAATAACAACAACAAAATAAATCAATAGGTTTGTAATGTTGCTATTGGGACAAAGAAATCATGCTCTTCCAGAATAACATTTACTACTAGTATACTAATAAGCTCCCACCGGGAATAGAATCCGGGTCTCCCACGCCAAAGGCGCGTACGCTAACCGCTTAGCCACGAGAAGTGACGTTGATAAGGAGACAGTGGTGACAAGCTATACGAGGATAGCACTGAAAGTTTCTTAATTTAACATTGGAGAACTTGCAATATGTTAAAAATTGTTACATTTTCAAGTATGATATATATTCAATATAAAAGTAGCTTCCCAATTAACAATAATTCCTTTTTGTTTTTTAGCAGCAGTTTGAAGTGAGAAAGTCGGTGGAAAAAATGGATTTGACAAGAGAGATTTTTCGCGCAATCATAATATAAATTTAACGCAAAACAACGTGTCAGTGGAATGAGTGCTACGTTTGGTGATGAAGCTCCACACACAAAAAAAAAAAAAACTTTGTTTTCAAGTATTTAGATTTTGCCGCCACAGCATCAGTGACAAAGTTCGTGGAAGTTGGCCAGCGACAGCCATAGCGCAAGAGAACATCAACACTATGGGTAAGCTAATTGACTGTGATCAATATGTAACATACCGTGAAATTCAGACACATTTATGTATTGGTATGAGTCAAACAATTCCTTATGATTATTTATATGTGAAGAAGTTATGTTCTAGTTGGATGCTCCCCATTTAACTTTAGAGAGAAAAAAAACATACGTGCGGTATGGTGCGTGTCTATGCTCAAACGGTTGAAAACACCAGCGTCAAATCTTGGGTGGAACACCATCACAGGTAATAAAACGTGGCTCTATTCATATGAATTCGAACTAAACAACAATCTCCTATATGGGTGTTCCAGGAAGTGTTACCAACAAAAATGGTTCGTTCAAGCGGAGTAAATGGTTATTTCATTCTAAGGCAAATCTGAACACTTATCTACCATTGCCTTATAGAATCGCTGAACAGTGAATGGTGAATGGTATAATACCATTTGTTTGTCAAAAGGAGTCAATAAGGTTATATCGTACAACCACAATCGTCGCATCATTTTGCATAATAACAATTCAAGTAGTGTTGCCACGAGACGAGACATAACCCTTTTAGATGAGACACGAGACGAGACAGACTACTTGTCCCGTCTCGAAAACGAGACGAGACACGAGACGAGACGGGACGTCTCGTGAAATGTCTCGTCTCGTCTCGTGTCTCGAAAATGAAAACGCTTGAGGGAATGGCCAAGATTGAAATTGCCAGTGGTCATATAGATTGCAAAAGGAAAATCCCCTTTGTGAGAAAACATGTTGAAAAGCCTTCATAGAAAAGTGTCCTTTGTCTATTGAATGAAACAATCGTGATACATGAGCTTCCAGGAATATCATCCTTAATGTCTTGTCCCCAATTCCCCTTGCTGTAAACTGAGGAATTTTCATTGTTTTCATTTCTGGCTGGAATGATGACAAACAAAATCAAAGACAGGGAAGATTTTTACAAGGTCAAGAAACCGACCACCACCATCTATTCAATTTGAAAACTGGGTAAGGTCTACACTCATTACAGGTTGTAGTTGAAAGTTCTTGCTGAGATGGCGGAAGAGAACAAGCAGACTACACTTGTCTTTATTCTCTGGTGGCGGTATTCTTTTTGCTATATGGACCGAAATGAACCCAAAACGGCAATTGAAGTATGTCATCTTGCAACTAAAATTTTGTCTTCTCTCTCTCTCTCTCTCTCTCTCTCACACACACACACACACACACACACATAAAACACACTTTTACCATTTTACTAATCGCTCGCTTATTATACAGCAGTCATGTTGTAAAATTCATCTCTTCGTTTGGAAGGCGGGCGGAGGACAAAGAAAGCAAAGATATTATCGATGAACCTTTCAAATTGTTTGCTTTCAGCAAATTTATGATACTAACAATAACACTTGAGGGAAGAGGTTTTACAGGGGGACCTTCGTTTTGTTACGCGGAAATGTTTGATCTGACCAGAGTGCGAAATTGCCCTCTGCTTCCATGTTGAGAGGAGGGGAATACTTCCCTTTCCTAATAAGTAATATTCATTAGGACCTGAATTATCTTCAGAAATGGTTTCTTACAGAGTGTAAAGAACATTTGGTATAATATTCAGGGAACTCCGTTGAAAGCAGAAAATATCATGTGAATGATCAATAATCGAACATTGAAGAACATAATTAACAGAAAAGAAATAGGATACCCAAACCATATTTTTAAACCTGCTATAAAATGTATATCCTATATTTTTACTAGTTCCTTACTCCCATGAAAGTATCCTGGGGAGGATATTCTCTCCAATTTTTTCAGACTGAAATCCTTTTATCCCGATGATTTCGGCCCCTGACACAATACGAAAAAACAAATGCTGTTAAAATCCATACACATGACCCTTCCGGGACTCAACCTGGGGCCTTCAAGCCGATGGTCTATCGCTGCAGACTGCTCGGCTTGGTATGAAGATGTACGTTGTATGATTGCGAATAGATCACGACAATATAAGAAACTTTAATCCAAAATGGCTACCCAAAAATCAACTTTTTTTAGACCACTAACTAATCTGGGTGTACTGTCATGAGTTTGTTACACAAACGGGGCAACCACCATATAGTGGCACACACCCCACGGGTATGGGAACAGATTTGTACCATGGAGGTGAAGACTGGCCCCAAGCATTCTTTCGTCCGATGTGTCGTTCAGCTCCCATTACTATGGCACTTGAAGTTGATTTTGAGTTTAACGTCCCGTTCAGCAGCGAGGCTATATGAGACGTGGATCTACTGATTAACGTTGATTCCGAACCACATGAACTCCCACTGGGAATCGAACTCGGGTCTCCCGCACCAAAGGCGCATATGCTAACCGCTTAGCCACGGAGGAGCTCTATGGCACTTTAAGTACAGCTTACTGTGCAGTAACATAAAATTTCAATCAAATACTTTCCATTACTCAATAAAATTATTTGGTTCCGAGCTTTTATTTAATAAAAAATAATTGCAACAAATCTAAACATGCTAAAATGGAAAGTAGTTTTTGGATTGGTATGGTTAACACTGTGAAACCTAAAGGCTGGAATATATGAAATCAAAGTGTACACACATATCTATCTCTCTATTTATCTATATATCTTTCCATCTCTCTCTCTCTCTCTCTCTCTCTCTATATATATATATATATATATATATATATATATATATATATATATATATATATATATATATATATATATGTACAGACACTATAAAGCAAGTGGGCTGATAGTATACGATAGTGTCGGGGATGATGACACCTTTACATCGAACTTTGCTTGTCGTGTAAACATTATTTGACACTAGTGTCTTCATCTTCGACGTACCTATGAGCAATTTACTGTATATTCGTGTATTGAAACTGGTGAGCCAGGGTCGAGAAGCCTGAGACAACTAACAGCAGAGATATATTATCTTGTAAACTATTTGTCCTTGCCTTGTGAGCTTATTTGAATTTATTTTTAAGACCTTTAGGCAACTTTGGCCCACCCCGAATGGATGATGATGGGAAAATTAGTGGAATGAAGAAAATGGTAGGATAATAGACAACTTCGAGAAAACACACACATTCGAAAAATGAAATATTTGAGTTTTACGTCCCACGATTATGCCGGTTAGGTAAAGGAAACGGTGATGATGAGTAATGAATGAAATGGTGGAATGTAGAAACTGGGAGGAAACGGAAGAATCTCGAGAAAATACACGCACACGGTGTTTGTCCACCACAAAGTTCACTTGGCGGGGGCTGGGATCGAACCCGAGACTCCAAGCAACAGAGGTGAACATTTTACCACTGAGCCACCGCGGCCCCTACACATATTCGATGTTTGTCCACCACAAAGCTCACATGGCACTAACCGGGATCGAACCGACTACCACATACACCAGAGGTGAAGGCTTCACGGTGTAGCTACCGTGACATTTCTTGTCTTGTGTGTTCTGGGTAATAACTTAGTTGTATCTTGATTAGCATGGTGCAGCCTGCTACATTTTGCTTTCGTTCCCATGGTATGCTGCTTTATTTTTTACGAGACAAGACGAGACAAAACGAGACAAACGAGACGAGACGGGGCAGAACCTCCGGAGACGAGACACGAGACGGGACGAGCACATTTTTTCGAGACGAGACACGAGACGAGACATGCTTTGCACGAGACGAGACGGCGTGAAGTCTGGTCTCGTCTCGTCTCGTGGCAAACTAAATGCAAGCTCTCATACACCAGCTCAAACAGTGGTGTGAAGTTTACCGAACAGCACAAACGTTGAAGTCTTTTTTTCTTCTCTACTCTACTTATTCACAAGAACTACAACATTTTTTTTCTTGTTTACAACCATCAAAAATAAAATACATGGATAGCGATTTCTAGGCACAGATGAGGCAACAGTTTGCAACATGCATGTTTCTTTGATACCTGCTGCCAAATGGCATAACTGCTTCAACAATTTGTTTATTCGAATAGACAAATTTATTGCTCTTAAGGCCGAATATTTTGGGAAAATATTTGTACTCTGGCTATCGTCTTTCTATGAGTTACCTGAAAGTTTTAGTGCATTCCTCACAATTGATGCTTTTGATTTATGCCTAATCGAACACTGCAAATCATTATTCATTCCACTCCATCCACCTTGTTCCCTCTTTTTTGTGCTCAACCTGTCTCTTTCTCCTGGCTCTGATAATAAAAGCCCACTCGCACGTTATACATTGTTGAATTGAAAAGACTGCTCTATTTTTTTTTACAAATTATATTTTATTTTTACACATTATGCTGTATTAAAAAATGCACTTTAATACCTTTATTTCCCTTCAAAATTAGTTTTATCTTGGTCCTTAGGCTTCTAATAACTTTAACCTGAACAGTAACTCTACTCAAATAAAATAAATAAATGAATAAATTCTGATAGAGACAGGAAAGAAGATCATGCGAAAAAATTATGAATGTATCTATTGTGGAAGTTGAAGCGGTCAGTCAGCGGAGAGTATGTGAGGTTTTAACCTCACCAATAGTTTGGAGGTTAAACCCAAAAATCTTGTATTTGTGGTTATGCCAATGCCAAACAACAACAATACTGAATATTTCATATATCCTCTAATGCCCTAACAGTGTGAGATTTTAATCTCACCAAAAAAAATTGTTTAACCAATAAAAAAGTAACATCTGTTTGGCTTCAATTTAAACTATAACAATACAACTATACATTCTCTCATATCTCAAGTACGTGAGGTTTTAACATTATTAATATTCTTGGATGTTTAACTAAAGATCTTTTCACCTCAAAAACGGTTTTATTCCCTCCCAAAATTACCTTTTAACTTAAAAAATCTAATCTCAGTAGATACAGTATTTCCATGTATTGAATAAGCATAAATACAGCTGAAATCACAGTACTCCTTGAAGTTGTAAAACATATTGACTCCATTTTAACGAAACCAAGATAATCGATCTAGCTGTCTATTTCTATAAATAAATAAAATAAAAATAAAAAACCGGTTTCAAAAATTTGGTTTTAGTCAAGAAATACCGTTAGATTAACGGATGTACGAACGTGTGTACGTCCCACTAGTATGTTCCTAGTTCATGAGTTATCATGTAGATTAGTGTACAGATGTATGTGCAACTCATTAGTGGATCCTCACTCAAGAGTTATCGTAGATTAACGGAAGTATGGACGGATGTACACCCACTAACAGTGATCCTTACTTAAGAATTATAGTGTAGATTAACAGATGTACGGACGTATGTACACCCACTAACAGCGATCCTCTTTCAAGAGTTATCGTGCAGATTAACGGACGTACGGACGGATGTACACACACACTAGCGTGATTCCCATTGAAGATTTATCATATACATTAACGGATGTACGAACGTTTGTACATCCCACTAGTATGTTCCTAATTCAAGAGTTATCATGTAGATGAGTGTACGGATGTATGTACTCCCATGCGCAATAAAAATTGCGCGTATACTGTAACTCACGATTTTTCGCATTTATTCCATTTTCCTTACGTTTATGGGTAAAATTCAATTATTAGTATGTGGAGATAATAGAAAGCTATCCATCTAAGGAGATATTTCCAAAAAACATAATAAAATAATAAAAATTTAAGCAAAAAACAAAATTATGGTCGGTTTTGTGTATACTGGCAATCATGATTTCTAGGGATTTTTTCAGAAGCAAAGCACGATTGCGGAGGGAAATTGACAATAGGCAGTGAACGAGCTGGCGTAAGGAACTGGAAAGTGAAGTAAAATATTGAATTTATTGGTTTAAACCTAGTGTCTAGATGGTTTGTCAAATATAAATTAGCTTCTGTAACCAAGATGCTGTACGGAAATGTAGAAACAAGGAAGAAATCTCCTGTCTTGAGGTTGGAAGTGACATGCGCTATGGATATTAGCATTTATTTCTTAATAAAAAGAGAACAACCAAGAAGAGTTTCCATGGTTAGGTGGGTAGCGTGGTAGATTAGTAATTCTTACACTATTTTGACACAAGATCGAGTTCCATTCCGTCCCATCCCATCTTTTTTATATACAAAACATTATAATTTTCATGTTAATAAGAACCGAAGCAATATAATAAGGACATAACTTATTGATATTTTGCTGTAATGACGTATTTACCCAGGATTAGAGTACTATTGGTAATAGCTATTGTTTTCAGTTCATGCTGTTGTATAGCTTCTCTCATCCTGTTTTCTTGGGAAAAGAACAATTTTGTCTCCAACGAAGTGTGAAGGATATATACGGACAGAAAAATTTATCTTAGTACCCAACGTGATTTATCGTGATGAAATGGACTAGTTTGGCATTAAAAAAAAACTAAAGTAAATTATTGAAGTTGGCTTCTCTTTAGCTTTTAGCTAAAAAAATACTTTTTTTCTTTATAAGACTATACTTTGTAAGCCAAGGTGTGTGATCATACCCATAAATTTAGCTAGGGAGTGTAAGATAATTGTTTATACAAACGTTTTACAAGTTTAGGTGCGTCAAACACCAATACACCATGGTCTCGTTTATCCGACCTTCCTTTGTTCCACATACCGTATGATCCGTAATAATAATAATAATAATAATAATAATAATAATAATAATAATAATAATAATAATAATAATAATAATAATCATAATGCAACAGTTCTGTATTTCTCTTAAACTTTTCCTACTTTTCATTTATAAACTGGTTTACTTTGAAAATTGCATTATAGCACAAACAAAACGAAACATATTTTCGTGAGATGTAACTAAAGAAAACTGTCTGCTACGTATATCACATAGCAAAAATAGCAAGAAGGCATTGAGCGTATCGTTCTAATATATCAAAATTAAAAACAGAACGGAAACGAAATGTTAATCCTATTTAACACTGCTCTTTAATTCCACCTGGCATAATAGCATTATGGTATGTTCTTAGAATGGTATTATAACAAGAAAACAGCACATTGCGCAAAGTTTGGAGACTGACTCCAAGTAAACTGATATAAAAGAACCTCAAAATGATAAAAGCAAGTTTATTAAAAAGTGCTTGAGTTTCGGAAGGGGACAGCCCTCAGGCTGGATACGTCCTGATTCAGTGCAATGCATTTATTTGTTATAAAACATGATTATTAAATGTGTAATATGTAAAATTATACCATAAGTTTTACTTTTAATAGGTCTTTTCTTAACACATCCATATTATCCGGCGTTCTGCCTGCCTGTTTATGTCAGATAAGCGAAACTCTACTGTATTTCCAAAACTAGCATATACATGAACTAGAATTGTATCGTCCTAGAACAGACAATATTGTGAAATGCTTATATTAAAAGGCTGGAATAAAAAAGCATAAGTACTGTTTTGGTAGCGTGAGAACAAATTAAAAACAGTTCAACATATTTCCTAGGTATCTGATTATCATCTTATTGTGTCGATGTGTATTCTTTTTTAAACATAGTTATAAAAGTCATACCATTCGCAATATTCCTAAGGAAATCGAAAGAAAAGCTCTTATGTGCCTCTTGTGACAATGTGGCTTAAGTTCATGGTCCGAAACCGATTTCCACGTTAAGGTATAGATAGAGGTCCCATATTTCAAAAATGCAAATCCGGGACGCTACTAAATTAAGAGAATCTTTGAAACGCTTAAAATCGAAAGAAGTGTTGAATACTAATTTACTTTCCTCCATTAGATAGAGTTGTTCAAGTATTACGTTATCAGATTTTTATTCATTTCACTAGACCCTCTTCCAAGGGCGCCGATTTCTCTGTAAATTGGGGGGGGGGCATTCAAAAGCAGAATATATATATATATATATATATATATATATATATATATATATATATATATATATATATATATATATATGAGAATATATATATATATATATATATATATATATATATATATATATATATATATATATATATATGAGGATTTTAAGACAAATTGCACTCAAATTATGCCAAATATTGTATATTCATAAATACAAAGGGGGCCCACACGAGCTTTGGGTGCCCGGCCAGCCGCCTCCCCAGGATCGGCGCACTTGCCTACTTCCTAGTTAAGCAAATGCAAGCAGATGATTTACTCCCTCCCCCTGGTAAGCAAAAATTTTTTTTTTTCCCACAAGACCTGTTGTGTTTCGTGAAATAAAGGCAGGAATTTCCTGATTACTTAACTATCTAAATGAATATTTTCACTTAGAGCCATCCCGTCGATTCGCGTTGCCTAGGACTAAAATAATAAGGGTCAATAATGAAGATGAGACTTCCATATCAAACATGAAGAGACATGTGGATCGGAGTTCTTTCTTTGTTCGAACTTTGATTTTTAAAAATACATGATGAGAAATTGTATTATGAGTACAATTTTCGAAATTAATAGTATACAATCGTATAAATATCTTACAAAACGATGGTTTATTGCAAAATACTTTGACTCAAAGAATAAATTACAAGTAGTAAACTTGTAACTTTTCCTGAAGAGTCTAGGTCTTGAATGAGACGGAGGCTCTCGAGCGTAGTGCTTGGAACGATTGCCTCACTTGTTCTACTTTCTCGTGGGGCAGTCTTGATTCGACTTGATCCTAAACGGATTACGCAGAAGTCGAAGTCGGAAGATGTTCCCCATTGTTCCAAAACACTCTTGGTCGATTACAATCTGCCTCACTTGTAAGGGGACAACCCCATGCGGTAAGCGTCGGTGGACAACCGATAGGCAACTAGCAACATGTCCCCAAAAATTGGCAGTTCCGCAGCGACGATCGGCGGTGGTCCCACTTTCGTTTAGAAAATTGTACCACCAGTGGAAGAGAAGCGACGGAACGACAACGAACCACAAAATTATCCCCCTAAAATACGTTAAATCGCCTATATGCGTAATTTGTTTACATTAAGGTGAGTCTAAAAACATTTTTAAAAAAGTAAAACACAGGTCTGAAACTGTAACACAGGTCATTAATACTTTTTTTTTTCTTTTTGCTTTAGTCAGATTTAGCAGTTTTACTTAACAATCAGTCAATTTGGATCTGTGATTTCAGAGTTTTAGAGATTTCTTTAAATTTTTCATTTCTATAACAGTTTGCAACTAACACCATTAACGTACCTCTTTCGATATTAACATAGGTAATCGCTTGGTCACTCCCAGTATATTTCAAACAATAAACTAATTACGGTGTCTTACTCCATTAATCCGAACTACATTTAATATCCAACAACTCTGTGCATTCCCTTAAATCTGCAAATTTTCTATGGCGCCTCTTGTCAATTTCCCTCCGCAATTGTGCTATGCTACTGAAAAATCCCCCGAAATCATGATTGCCAGTATACACAAAACCGAGTGTAATTTTTTTTTCTGCTTATATTTTTATTATTGTATTATATTTTTTGGAAATATCTCCTTAGATGGATAGCTTTCTATTATCTCCACATACTAATAACTGAATTGTACTCATGGACGTGAGGAAAATAGAATAAATTCGAAAAATCGTGAGTTGCAGTATACGCGCAAATTTTTGCGCATGTGGGTACAACTCATCAGTGTGATCCTCACTCAAAAGTTATCGTGTAGTTTAACGGAAATGTGGACGGATATATACCCACTAACAGCGATCCTCATTCAAGACTTATCGTGTAGATTAACGGATGTACCGACGTATGTACACCCAGTAACAGCGATCCTCATTCAAGAGTTATCGTGTAGATAAACGGACGTACCGACGTATGTACACCCACTAACGTGATCCTCATTGAAGACTTATCATATAGATTAACGGATGTACCGACATATGTACAACCACTAACAGCGATCCTCATTCAAGAGTTATCGTGTAGATTAACGGATGTACCGACGTATGTACACCCACTAACAGCGATCCTCATTCAAGAGTTATTGTGTAGATAAACGGACGTACGGACGTATGTACACCCACTAACGTGATCTTCATTAAAGACTTATCATATAGATTAACGGATGTACCGACGTATGTACACCCACTAACAGCGATCCTCATTCAAGAGTTATCGTGTAGATAAACGGACGTACGGACGTATGTACACCCACTAACGTGATCTTCATTAAAGACTTATCATATAGATTAACGGATGTACCGACATATGTACACCCACTAACAGCGATCCTCATTCAAGAGTTATCGTGTAGATTAGTCTACGGATGTGTGTGCAACTCATTAGTGGATCCTCACTCAAGAATTATCGTGTAGATTAACGGAAATATGGACGGATGTACACCCACTAACATCGATCCTTATTCAAGAGTTATCGTATAGGTTAACAGATGTACTGAAGTATGTAAATCCCATTAGCGTGATTCTAATAAATGTGTCAATGTAAATTTATTATTATTCTTTAAGTTTCATATATAGCGCACTATCTAAATATGCTCACTTTATCTAGTTTGAAGAAGTAAAATAAAGTTTTAATATAATTATGCAAGTTATCTCAATGTACCTTAAAGGGAAAGAAAAAAATCTGATGACGAAAATTGAAAAAATAAACAGTTTTGTATGTATGAATTTTTAGAAAAAAAAATAATAAACGAATGTGCATCGGATTCTTTCTTTCAGAAATATTCACGTAAATATTTTTTTTTCTTCTTCTCTTCACGTTCCACATTTTAGTGTCACATTTTTTTTTGTCGTTAGGTATGTACAACTTCTGTGTGAAATAATGAGCATTCTGTTGTGTGTGACCTTTTCTCTCTTTCTGGTACAAAATACGGAGAAAGGTGACTTTGGATTTCAACATGATAAGAAATGCGGAAAGTCTATAATGAATACGAAAGAGGGGGAAAAGCTAACAGGTTCCTTCTTCATGATTTTTTGTAGAGAAAAAGTTTGATTTTCAATATATTTTAGTCGCTAGAGGTCACTGATATCGATCCGATGTCAGACACACACACACACACATAAATAGACAAGCGTTGGATGAAAAAAAAGGGGGGGAAAGAACTCCTGTGGAAGAGAAATGAGTGGTAGGGAAGAAAACTGAAATTGATTCCGAGATGATGTGGCAAAAGAAAAAAAAATGGAAAGGAAGCAGCTTTATCCCTCTGGTGGCAAATATTGAACTAAAACGAAAGACTGGGAGTTAAAGGGTTAAGAAAAGACAGATAAAGGCGTATGCTTGAAAGAAGTGTGAAAGAAGAGGAGAAAAAAAGGTAGTCAGAGAGGAGGAGATAAAAAAGGATCCCGTAAAGCCAGCGGAACAGGAAGTCACGGTTAGTTTGGTTGAAACCAACACCCTGTCATCTTTACCTATTATTCAGGTCACGTCATGCCAGATGGCAGACCAAGAAGTTGATGTGCTGCGATTTTTTTTTTAAACTTTTATCTTTTTAAGATCAAACTGATCTAAAGAAGATTTGAAAAAGATTAAAGGGATTTCCCAAGTTTTCCCCCATCTATTTTTCACTTCCCAACCTTACCATAACAATCTAGACTCTCTTCTTTCTCGAACTCTTTTTCTAAGGTTTCAGGCCAAGCGGAGAGAAACGGAAAGATCGTAACCGGAAGTTTGTGTAACAGAAAATGGAATTGGGGGAAAAATAGTGTTTCTCAAGAAATTACCTCTTTATTCCACTGGTGTGGTGTAAAACTAAGCCACAAAGAAAATAATAGGTTATCAGACCAAAAAAGATATAGAAAGTACTCTAAAACAAATAAAATGAAGGAGGGGAAGGTTTTATTTCCTTTCTTCCCAAAAAAGGGAAATAAATTGGTGTGCAGGATTTGTTCAACACATCTCGTGGTAATGAAACCACAAGGAGTCAACAGTAAAAATTATATTACTACCAATAAAATGAAAACTTATTTCATTTTAGGTTGAAATGAGTTCCCAGTCAACGCCTAAAAAATAGCAATGACCAAAACCTTTTTAAAAACATTATATTATAGATACGTAAGTATGGGATATGAAAAGACGTTTACTGACGCAACTTTCCAAAATTAGATAAAACGAAAACAAAAGTAAACAATCGTCCAGAAGCAAAATAAATAAATAATGTAAAATAAGAAGAAAAACATGCCTCTAATAATTCGTAATACAGAAAAGATACTTCTAATAATTTCTGATATTAACTAGACGTTTGTTTCCCAAAATAATATATTTCGTTCAATAACATTTATTTATAAGAAATTTACAATATTATTAGGGTTAATGTTATTTTTTAAAACAATCCAAATATATCCGTTATCCGATCCTATATATATATGGTCAGATAAAGGATTCCTTTGCAAAACTCGTCTTTCTTTGGTTTATTCCCGTTTGGGCTATTCCCGTTTTGTCTACGGATCTTTCAGCAATATATATCATTATCTCAATCTCATCTTAGATGTATGCCAAACGAGTATTCCCGTTTGGCGTATTCCCGTTTTGCCTACATTCACTCGACGAGGGATATTTCATGTCTGAGAGATTTTTTTACAAAGAATTATGAGTATAATAAGTTTATTTTTCAACGTCAGCAACAGCTCTGACGTGATTGATTGTGATTCTAGCCAAGTACATACCGTGCCACTAGTAGTTTCAAAGGTGCTTGTTTTATGAGCTCTCAGAACAATTTAAAAAGGCGACTGACTAATTGTTCAAGATCAGTTTCTCGAACTTTACAAGGCTGGTCGGTACTCTCGTGATTCTGAGAAATGAATCATTATGTCCGCCAACTGCCCTGCTAGGAAAATTTCTTAATGTAATTTTTCAGCCTTAGTGGTGGGTGGAAGTAACTTTGTGGTTTTTCTGCCTGAATGCAGAAATACTTGTAATATTGCAAGTACAGTAAAATTGAGGCTCGGAGAAAAGGCTCAGGATAGCATGAATGTTGTCTATTAAATTCAACTTTGAATGCTTGATTCATGTCCAGAGTGGTGAACAAGTATCGAAGCAAAGGTAGCAGAGGTGAAGTGAACGGAGTCAGTTCTCTCCCTCATTCGTCCTATTTGAATATATTGAGTACTAGTTTCTCAGAATGAAGAGATATAGAAGTTGTTTTGATAGTATTTAACGCGGCTCTGGAGTAAAGAACGGAATACCTTGAAAGGGAACTAATTACCTTCCAAATCTGAATTTCCTTAAACTTATTTTAGATAAATTCGTAATTTGTATACCAAACTTCTCATGAGGGTGTTAGCTTTATAGGGTTGATAGACCGGGATAAGTTTTCAGTCGGGGCATAACGTTTAAACTGAACGTGGTGATAGTAGACAACGATGGGATTTGAACGTTGCTGAATCACATTTAAAAATATTACGGGACCTAACACATTCAATTTAAAGTAATCCTAAACTTAAAAAAGATAAATTAAAAAATAAAGTTGAGAAATTTAAGCATACAAACTTAGATACACTATAGAGAAGTCAAATTACTACAGTATTTATTAATTAGTGTGAGAATTTTAGATGATAAAAGGATTACTATGCAGTGTTAGTTCTGGAACTTTCATTTCTGTAGAATTCAAGTTAATTGGTTTAATTTATTATTCTCTAGACTGATTAATTTCCATACATTTAACTTGATTGAAAATGGCATGACCGCATTTAGACGATATATTAATATTTTCGTTTTCTTTGTATTGCATTCCCACCTCAAATACTCAAGGATTCAATCAAACTAAATATCTCGCGTCGAGTGAGCGTAGGCTAAATGGGAATACCCAACTTACAGATAAGATGAGATTGAGATAATGATAGAAGTTGCTGGAAGGTCTGTATGCGAAATGGGAATAGGCCAAACGGGAAGACACTCTTTCTTTTAAGCCCCAAACGGAAACATGATGGCAAAATGTTTCGGAAAGCGTTGCTATTTTCACGGCTAGCTTCTCATTTTAGATAGTGTGTTTTCAACGAAGGGGGTGCACGGGCACCCGAGCACCCCTTAAATCTGGCCCTGTATATATATGTCCATTAGGTATATGACTTTTTTCAAATTGAAAAGCCTGGGGTGGCAAACAATGAACATTTGGTTACAAACCTCAAAAATGTCTTTGATTTTGTTTAATTGTAAAAAATACTCCCGCACCTACATTGATGCTGTTTTAGCATTAAAAAAAATTCTTCTACTTACACAGTCTGCATTTGGCACTGAATATTCTATACAGTACATTAGTAAAATGGTTTTAAATTTGTGAATTACTGTTAATGAACTTGCTGTTGAGATATTTGTCACTTTTGCAAGTGTTGTGATGCTCTTGTATCACTTTCACAGCTCCCTCGGCCACCATATTTGAGAGAGGCACATCCAGCATAGAACGTCTTTTTACCCAGTGAGCGGAAAAACACTTTAAAGCTTTAGGACACTTTAGGTCGGAGATAGCAGCATGGAATTCATTGTATGTGTCCTCTGTATAGTGCTGAATTGAAAATAATACTTTTGTCCATCTAGTTGCGATGAAGTCGCAAGTACGTTGTAGCTGATCTCTCCATTTTGGAAGGAGAAAAAAGGCAACCATGCATAGATTGCACGTGAATTCCACCTAGCATTGTTGACGGAAGCTAGCTTCTGCCAGTTAAATTGAGGCCAATTGTTCTCCTTCCGGTAGAAATTATATCCTTCACAAAGTTCAAATGAAAACCGGAAATCATTTCTCCATTCTGGGTTTTCACGTGGCGGTACCTTTCCTGTGCCAGAATAGTGTTCTTGTAAGTCCTCATACTCAGCCAAAACATCTTCAATGAATTGATAGTTGAAGCTGGATGACCGTGATTTTATTGGGAATACTGAATCCATCCAGTGTCGCAGAACCAGATCAAGAATATGGTGCTGACATTCTATAAACTGAGGCTCATCGAAACCCGTTTGTTTAAAATGTCTCTGGAGTCTAATGACAACACCACTTTTGTGTCCTATATTCAATGCTGTGATGTCAGAAATGATCATTTTAATACTCCTTCATGCATTATACTCATCCAACAAGGCTTGCAGTAAGAAATAGATGTTCCCGGCGGATCTGCTTTCACAAACCAAAACTCCAAGGCGAAGACTTCTTTCATAATTCTGCACTTGAGAATCTTTTCTTCCTAATCTCGTCGCATCAAAATGCAAGCAGAATTCCTGTTCACCGAAAATTTCTTTAAGCCGGTTCTTCATTGTTTCAGCTTCCTTGATCACTCGACTCAAAATCCCCGATTGTGAAGGTGTGGGTACATTTATTTCTTCCTCAGCCAAGTTCAGAAGAACTTTCGCTTCTTTTCTTGTAGATACAGACAGTTTTGACACGAGTTTGGCTGTAGATTTTTTTGCTTAATACTTGCGTTTCATAGGGGGAGGCTCTTCTGAAAATTCAGAGTCACTGCTGACCTTACCTTCTTCACTATCACTGATACTCACAAGTTGCACTTGGTTTGTACACGGACCAATTGAGCTACTTCGCCTTTTTAAAGGATGGATCGTTGATATAGAGGCAACTTTCTCTGTAGTGTATCCGACTCGGCCACCAGATTCAAGTTTTTTTCTATACAATTCTTTGTCTTCACTGCAAAGCCAGTTTCCTTTTTCTTTTGTAATATCGAAGACACTAGTGAGAGATTTTTCAAATACCTCATTCCTCCTTTTTCTATATTTTACGAACAACTGTATCAGCTTGACAACTTTTGCTGAAATTTGCTGCATAGTAAGCAAAGGAAAATTCAGCTTCTCCCAAAGTTTACACAGTTCTTAAAAGATTATCTTTATTCTATCCGACAACCCCAAATATCTACCAACTGTCTCTGTTTGTATGCATTTTACTCATTTCACTCATGTCCGTTTTCATTTCTGGTATGCTGGGATGACGTTTCCTACATGTCGCTAAGTTCTGGGTCCACTTTTTTCCAGCTGATTGAACTGCTGATTTTGATCTTTTGGTTTTGAATGACATTTTTAATCTAAAAATGGAAGAGATCGCAACTAGAAAGACAATTGAGGGAAGCACTGTTACAAATACGTATAAAAGCAAAGAATACTAAAGTTTTATCACCGGCAAATCAACCTACTAGGCTCATAACACCAATAAAACTGATTTGCAAAAGTGTTTAATGTGCATAGTATAAATTAAAATTTGGAAAATAACTTGTATCTATGTTGCTTACTTATAACTTACAACAAAATACAATGTGTTATTTACATAGGAATCTTTGAATTTCTGCGTGCCTGATGGGTTGATGTGCAGGCAAAGATCTGTACACTTTGATTATAAATATACGATAAATAGATTACATTACCACAATTTATATTATACCAATGTCTATTAAACATTTCCTAGATGCCAGACTTCCTTTCATTATCATGTTTTGCGAATCAAAAATTCTTATCATATATCGTTTTTTTTTTTTCACTTACCCCGCATATGACAATGGATTAGGTGCGGGACGTTTTTCCAACCCCGAACAAAAATAACACCAGAGAAGTAACGTATAGGCAAAAGTTCATTAAATACAACATCAGGAAAATTAAAATTTTGTAAAAAGTTAAAAAGTCATATCCCTATGAGGTAAACAAAATGATTCTAAATTATTATGTGTAGTTTTTCCATAAAATGGAGATAAATGAAGCAGCCTCAAATCTGCTGAGCACATTAACCATCCTCATGTTTTTTTTTTTTTCTCTGAACTATTCCCGTGAAGTCAAGAAACTTTCTCAGTACTTACCACTTCATTGTTTGTTTACAAGTATATTTTTCTTGTTTATTTTGTATGTAATTTTATATTGTACCCAGCCAAACACAACAAAAATAATTAAATCCTGTTACTTATCTCAAAATGAGACTACAAATAAATGAATACTCATGGTCCAAGAGAAGACGTTACCCTTTGCAACCCGCCTATCTTCAGATGGGAACTGAATTGCACTTTTAAAAAACTGAAAAGTACAACATCCTCTAGACCAACGAACACTATTGAGCTCTAAGAAATTTCTTAAAATTCTTACCACGCAGAAGGCGCGAGGGATGTGAGGGTTTTATTGTAGTGGAGGAATTATTTATCTTTATGCATTGTAAGGGAAAAGCACCAGTAGTTGACACCCTTAAGGACGTTTTTTCTGAAATTCTTTAATTCCCTGAATATTTTGAAGTGGTATTTCTAAAATTCATTTTCCAAATCGAGGGTTGGGGTTTTCTTCTACTATGCACACCATTGAAATGCTAAAAAGGTCTCTTCATATATTTTATTTTATTTTAATTCAAAACTGTGTAAGTGAGTTAGTGGTTGACAGGCTGAATTTAAAATAATTTTAGTAATTGACTTTTTGGTTTTAGTAGTTGACATTCGTTTTTTCTTCCCTAAAAATAAAGTCAAACATGCAATTTTGCTGATACTGTTATGACAGTAAGCATAATGGCTTATAACAAAAGCACCTAGCCTAGAAGTAAAAAAAAATGCAATTTTAAATCAACTTAAAAGAAATATCACCATTCGAACCTGTGCAATTATAATTAAAGACTTCAAGGGTACGTTTAACTAGTAAGACACTCGAAGCGTTTCTGATTGAACTGTTAATGAGTTTCAAACCCTGCCCGCACTACATACAAGGGCAAGGGTTCGAAATTACTTATAAGTTTAATGGAAAACTATTCGTGAAACATAGCAAACTTACATATTGAAAAACTGGCAGAGATCACTAAATATGAAAGAAATCCAACTCAGGAACACGAAAAATATTCCGGCTACTGCTAATGGATTTAGGTTCTGTGATGTGGCCAATAATGTCAGTCCATTCATATTGTAGTTCATCTGCTTTTTCTGGCCATTTCCACAGTCTACCACATTTCTTCATCGCAGATATAATTGCGCCACTTTCTGTGATTGTGACAATTCTTCCTGGAAATAATTCTTTGTCGTAAGTGAATACAACAAATTCTCCGACATATCTATTCACAGGTCCCAAAGATAAAGTACTCGCGTTCATTTCTTCTGAGCTATCTTCGTCATCTTCATTCAGTTCACTTGAGGATTCCTTATAGATCACTTCTTCATCTGTCTCTGAATCCGAAGTATCTGTATTGTTATTTCTAGCAATTGAAAATGAACAAAGTTCTTTACTGTTTTTCTTCTTTCCAGCTCTTCTCCCTTTAGAGCTCTGATTCGCTTTTCTTGCTTGTTTCATTCTTTCTCTTTCTTCTTTTTTCTCATCCTTTCTGCAGCTCTTTCTTTCCTTAATCTTTCTTGTTCTTCCTTTTTCTTCAATTTACTTTCGTAATAATCTTGCCATTGCTTAGAATAATCACACTCGATATTTTTTCTTTCCTTTTCCTTTCCTTATCGTCTTGATTTCTCTCGGGCCAGAATAGTGACCTCTTAAATAGACTTGGAATAACTGCAGACACATTTCAATTCTGTGGTGTTTCTTCACAGTCGTGTGTTTGATCTTGTCTAACTTCCGTTTCTTTATCACTTTTCATTTGATCTTCTCTTACTTCCATTTCTTTATCACTTCCCGTTTTATGTTTACCAACTACTGTTTCTTTATCACTTCCCGTTCGATCTAATGTAACTTCCATATCTGTATCACTTACCGTTTGATCTTCTCTTACTTCCATTTCTTTATCACTTCTCGTTTGATATTCTCTAGCCACCGTTTCTTTATTAGTTACCGTTCGATCTAATGTAATTTCCATTTCTATATCATTTGCCGTTTGATCTTCTCTTACTTCCGTTTCTTTACTATTTCGTCTTCCAACTTCATGAGCAGGAACTTACTCTTCACTTATTCTCACAGTTGTTTCTTGTTTCTTCTTAATGTTTTCCTGTAATTCTTTATCCGCGTTCATTTCTTCTACCGAAATATTAGATACTATTTTCTTCCACACTTCAAAGAGCGAGTAGTCTTCTTTAGGCCCCATCCATCCATTTTGCAATGCTGATGAAAACTGTTCTATTTTCTTTCTCCCAATTAGATCTTCTAAAACTTTCTTAGCGGTTAGTAAAGAAGAAACGCCTAAGTTGCCTGAACATGTAGAAGTATTTTTGGGTTTCACAATTTCCACTGCATTTGGATTCCAAGGGTAAAGTCCAGAAGCTCTAAACCCATTTTGTAGAACAATCGGAGAGACCGACTTTTCTAATACCTCTTTCAATAAAGGTGCAAAGTCTTTTCTTTTGAGAACAGTTTTTATTCATGTTTTTTCTTCTCCATTCATGAACTTTATTCTTTCAAGATTCTTTTAAACCATGAAAAACAGAAACATCAAGTGGCTGAATAAGATGAGTAGCATTAGGGGCCAATGCAATTAGAATTATACCATTCCGCTCACAATATCTACTTGTGTTCAAAGAAAGATGCGATACGTGTTCATCAATGAACAGAATAACAGGAAGTTCTATTTCCTGAGTGATTAGCCATGGATGAAAAACATTAGCCACAAATTCGAAAAAGAGTTCTCAGTCATCCATCCAGATTCAGATTTACCGATTCCCCACTGCTTATCTACACTATTAACCACATCTTGAGGTAAACGTTCATAAGGAAACACGACTAAGGGAGGCGCAAATATTCCAGATGCATTACCAATAATTAGCACAGTCAAGCACTTCTTCTCATCACTGTTTACTCGCAGATAGACTTTCCTGTCACCTTTTTGAGTAAGAATTTTCTTACCTTTGGGCCTTAAAAAGAAAGCAGCCTCATCAGAATTAAACAGTCTGTTTGGGTCTTGTAGAATGTGGTCATACCCATTTTCACTTAGATAAAATAATACTTCCGAAAACCAATTTAAAATCATTTCCTGAGTGACGGATGCTCGTGACACTGTTAAGTTTTGTGCGACTCTTTTTGCAATTGATGGATTACGTTTAACAAAGCTTTTGAATGTTCTAGTTTAAGGCAGAACGTGATTAACAGGTGAATTGTTTCAAAAAATACTTTTTATCCAAGTAGTCATACTTGCATTAACCCTTTGCCCTCTAAATACAGATATATGTGGTTCGGATTCCACGTTAATCAGTAGGTCCACGTCTCATATAGCCTCGCTGCTGAACGGGACGTAAAACTCAAAGTCAACTCAACTCAACTCTAAATACAAATGTATCAGGGAAAAAAGGAAAAGTGAAGGATGTATAAGGACATATCCACTCAGAAATGTATTCAGCAACCGCAAACTCCTGACAAAATTTGGTTTAAAGTTTAAGCTTAAGTTTAGTGTGTATTTTCAGCAGTGAGGCTATATGAGGCACGATGAAATAATTTAGTATCCCTGAATTTAAATTCAGTAAGCAGAAAATTCATCTATACTAACTGAACGTTATTCTAATATCATTTTACATCAGAAAAATATCTTTTACCCGATAAGTTGTCATTCAAATGTAAGAATTAAGTATTCGGAACTCAGACAAAGAAAGAATGGGGGTGCTTCTATCAGAGAATGAGGGTTTGTGCTATAAGTTGACAGGGGATGTCAATTACTAGTGAACATTATAAAAACTATAGTCAGTAGTTGACACCCACGCCATACTTAAACAACTTCGTTGTAGGACAAAGATCTCTATTGAAATACGTTAAGCACTTTTCAGAAAATAACAAAGAATAATTTTGAACCAGATAGAACCAAAAACAAAAGAGTAAAACCTTAAGAGAAATACTCACCTGCTTATCAAACTCCTTTACAAAAACTCACAACGCTCATCGAACGCACACTACCTTCGTTAGATCCTTCGCCATGTCTACCCACAATGCAGTACAGCCAATTAGTTTATTTGTTTTCACGATAGAGGGTAGTAGCCGTGTTGCTTCATAATTTTCAAACGATTCTGAGCACTGGTTACCTTATTATTTGAAAAGTTTCTCTAAAGTGTCAGCTACTGGAGGGGGTGTCAACTACAGGTGCTTTTACCTTATATGTTAAAAAATGCGCAGTTAATTAGCGGATTTGTATATATTGTTGTTTGTCTTTTATTAACAATTTACGTACACTCATGTTTAAAATTATTGTCGCATGTCTATAAATATGCTGTTGTAGGAATATAATTTGATAGAAAAATAACGAATTCGTGCGGTATTTCTTATAATGTTAGTATGTGTATAATTGACAAACAGATGTATGTGACAAATTTCATGTCCGAAGAGCAGTAAATAAGAACTATAAAACGAAAATACAACTTTCTTGTCCATTTAGCAACATTTTGTTTTACTCACTCTAATTTTCATATTTATAATTCTTCTTCTATGAAATTTACCACAAATATACATTTCCTAATTATGCACATAGTATCAGTATTAAAAATAACCTGCAAAATCATTATCAAATTATATTCTTATCATTTTGGACATGAGTATACATCCCTAACAATGACCTACATATTCCTATCAGCGACGCACGTGCTATTTATAATTACGCGGTCTAAAAAATGAGGGGGGTCCGATGGCATTGTAGCAGAGTTCTGATCTCTGATCCGATTAAAAGTCATTTCAGTTTCTGGTGGACAACATTGTGTCTCCTTTTCTCCCCTTGGTCCTCCTTTTCCCTCCAACGTTTTTATTCCACCAATTCATACATAATCACTTATTCTCATTTATCAATCGTTTCCTTTAGACTACAGGGCAGAATTGTGTGATATAACCGAGTTCCGTGCTTCTCATGATGGCACCTACAGTACCACCGAGAATCGAACCCAGAATCATGCAGATAATATGTAAATATGATCCCGAGGGTACTTAATTCCTTTTCAGCATTATACTGTATTAGTTTCTAATGCAATACGAAAAATATATACAATGTAAAAATACTCAGAAATATACAGTATTAAGTGAAAAATCAGCTTGAACTGTTTTGAGATATGTAGAGGCTCATGTAGTAAATTGAACTTTGGTATTATGTCCTTTGACACTTTTAGTTTGTACATGTTTTAAGTTACTCGATACTAATGACAAATAAAATCGAAATGCGAAATTTTCCTTCAGTCCTCCTCATTTTTGAAACTTACTTTTGACTAATAGAGTCCAATGCTTCTATCTTGATATTGAGAGAGGAACTTATCTATCACAGCATCCAATAATGCACTATTCTCTCAATTAAGCTTTAAGTGGAATCAGTTCCGTCAGTTTTCTTTTCTCAACGACCAACAAAACAAAATTGCTAGCTGCTTTCTATTAATCCTTGTGCTCCTAGGGTACAGTCTTGTTCAAAAAAAGCATTTGCTGCCTTCCGCGCTTTAGAAGGTCATATTTGATCAACATTGTAGCAATTTGTAATACTTTGAATCTAAATTAAGATTTCAATTACCTAAAGAATATCACTGTTTCCTTGATTTAATTGCAACGTGGGTTAAAGTACAGGACTTTTCACAGAGGGATAGGTGGTAAAGTATTTTTTAACATGACTGTACTTTTTAAACCAGCCAAGGTCTGAGATTTTCCTCCCACTCAAGTGGTACTTGACACAGTAATGGTTACGACTATCTCGGTTAACTTGAACAGGTCGTACAAAGCAAGGTAATGCATATTGTTCTAGGCTACCAGCATTAACATTTTTGACAACATATTTCTTTTGTTTCCTTTCTCATGGCATTTAACTACTTTTGGTAGTAGTTCCAAATCAGATTTAACGCTTTCCAAATCACATAAATATTGTTCACCGATTATAAAATATCAGAGAAAAAATAACATTTTTATGAAACATCTTTGAAATTCACATGCGCCATATAGGATGCAACACGAGACGTTACAAGTTAGATTTTAAATTATAAGACATGATTCATTACTTTACTACAATTAGAAAATTCACAAGGCTTGGTCAAACTTAGACA
The DNA here is from genome assembly GCF_964235325.1 of Thermobia domestica. Classification (NCBI taxonomy): domain Eukaryota; kingdom Metazoa; phylum Arthropoda; class Insecta; order Zygentoma; family Lepismatidae; genus Thermobia; species Thermobia domestica. The sequence goes on along the minus strand of NC_137465.1, from coordinate 178,802,691 downwards.
TCATCTTTACAATGTCTGCTAGCAATACAAAATTGAAAGTTTGCATCATTGACTTCATATATCATTCCATTTTATATTTTAGGAACGTTTTATATCCCACATGATATGATATAACATCCCGTTACTTAATCATAGTTCTCATTAGCTAATCCATGTCAATTTATTTATTTTCTATATTGATATCTGAGAGTATTCAAGATGATAGATCCGGTGTATGTAGTTACAAATAATCGTATAGTCTATCATTTATAACGAACGTTGAGTATCTAACACCTCATTCTAGATTGAAATGGTTCTTCAATGGTAATTATATCATAACTTATTGACTGAAATTTCTCCCACAAAATATATTGGAAGGATGTTTATGTACTTGTATGTTTAATTGGTAAAAAACCTGAAAAACCACTTCAACGTAAAGTACTCTTAACAGAAAACAAGTTCTCGATAGCACACATGCGAAATTTGATTTTACATTTGAATGTGTACTTTTCCTCAAGCTCTAATGGTTAATCCGTCTGCTCTTGAAGAAATCAAATGTGTACTGTAAGTAGGCATACTGCGGAAGGATAATTGGAGAGCTCCTTAGAAGATGATAGCTAGGGGAAAATAAAATAGATTGAATATATAAGATTTCCATTCATCTTTTTAGTGCTTATCTCGATTCTTGAGGATTTAAAACGATATCCATCAATTTAATTTAACTTTTATATATCTACGAAGTATACAGGGTGGAGGAAAAGATGGTCCAATAATCCCAATTCCGAGAAAAGGTTAAGTTCTGTCCCTTTTCTTCAGAGTTTTGAATACACCTACTTAGTCTAGCATGTCATGAATATTTCTAAACCACCACGTGATTCCTATTAACTTCATAATGTCGTAAATTGACTACAGATTTCGAACCTGCTTTTGTCTGCATTTAAATCAAAAGTGTCTTTTTTTTTTTTTTTTTTTTTTTGAATGCTTTCATTTGCTTGCGATTTCGTTAGAGATTAAAAATTGTATTTCTAGGCATTCGGCCCTTAAAGCCAGTGAGTGACAGTAACGTCTCTCAGTGATCACACTACCCGGTAAAATAGGGAAATAAAGAAGCAGCCTGGGACCTTCATGTTAGATACCATCCCGGCACTTGTCTGGTGTGAATAAGGAGAACCCAGGAAATATCTCACTTAGGATACCTGATCTGAAAAGGGTTTTACACCTTTCTGATCGAGCCCGGAGCCACTCATATTAAAGGCGAGAGCATTAATCAGCTTTGGATTTCGCTTCGGAACTTAAATTCACGCATTTCTATCTTAACTATAGCTATGAAAAAATGGTAGCCCATGACAATAGAATAATTTCACATAACATTTGTTCTAGCTTATCATTTAACTATACAATTACTAAAATTATTTGGAAATAATTATTTAGCGTGTACTACTTATATAATCTAAACCCTTACCGAAGTTAGGCTAGTTTCAGACGACTAGGCGTCCTGTTCAATTCATATATCAACGAAGTTGAGCAGTTTCGTTTTCGTTGAAAATGAGTATTATCTTCCATAATACATTCAAAGATATTGAATAAAGACAAAAAGTAGATAATAACCGTAATGGAAACCTTTTACAAGTAGTGCATTTTGTAAAATGCACTAAAAGAAGAAAGTAATTCTTGATAAAATAATGCAGTGTTATTCCCTTATTTAAAAAATAGAGAAATACACTGAAACGGAATATATATATGTACGTGTATGTGTGTAATTTGAAATTTTACGTTTCGCGTTTATGCATCGAGGCTACGGAAGACGATGATAATGATAATGAATGAACAGTGGAATTAAGAAAGTGGAAGAAAACGGGAAAATCTACCTACACGGTGTGTATCCACCACAAAGATCACTTGACATGAGCTGACAAGGAACGGACACTAACCTGTCAGAGGGACGGACACAAACCTATCAAACCTAGAACATTCGATAAACATAACAAAAATATGTTCATGCTCAAAAAAATAGTTGCCATGGACAAAGGAGTAAGTCCCTGGGGACCGTTAACCCATTTAATATAAAGAAAATCGTAGACCCGCGGTGAAATAGATATTGCATCAACATTGTTCATTGGAAAGTAATGGTTTATATTTCATTCTCATCAGCATAAAACGAGCCTTCCAGAGGTGCTATATATTGGGGCCCATAACGTACTTGAACAGGGAAAATTGGGAGAATGTCGGAAAAGTTCTCTCCAGAAATCTCTCCTATCAACTTTGGACCCGTCTGTAGTGGTCCCGGGTAAAAGCACGCAATCCAAATGTATCTAGCAAAATACTATACGGGATAAGAAGTGTGTACTAAACTTTGTATTGATAGACGGAATAGATATGAGGGAAAAGCCTGCATACCAATACACGCTTTTCCCTCATACCTATTCTATCTATCAATACGAAAAGCATACAGCAAACTGGGTGCATAAATGCTTCCTTTCGGAGTTATAGGCTGCAGAGAACATGATAATACGAACTTTAGTTCCAAACCTATGGGACCTACCGTAGTCAGGTCAAGACTTCACTCAGGAATTAGTATGTGCTCTATCCAAATAGTAGTAATCGCATGACTTGGCCGAACTTTTTGGCCCCTGGGTCCCTGCCTCAGGACCCATGGTCCCTGGCCCAGGGTCAATGACCTAGGGGTACCATGGCCCACCCCCTAAAATTTGGCAGGGGTACATAGGACCACCCCCCAGGACCCATGGTCCCTGGCCCGTGTCAATGACCTAGGGGTACTTAGGACCACCCCTCTAGATTTTGGCAGGGGTACATAGGACCATCCCTTAAATTTTGGAAATTGCCAAATCTAAAAATTGGGTGTGGTAGCCTAGGACCACAGTATGTACCTCTATCAGTATTGGGTGTCTATGTCGTTCCCTTTTATGAGTAAAAAATTGCCAAAAATTCAAATTTCGGAGGTTTTTGACCTAATTTATCCCCTTGGATGAGGTATTATTACCCTATATGGTTATATGGGCGTATACAGGGATTCATTCCCTTTTATAAGACATGGGTATATTAATGCACCTCTTGAAATTTTTGGGAGGTGTACCTTGGCCCACCCCTTCAATTTTGGAAATTGCCCAATTTAAACATTGGGTATTATAGTACAGGACCCTAATATGTATTATGATAAATTTGGGTGGTCCACCTCGTTCCCTTCTAGGGGTACAAAATTGCCAAAATATAAACGTAAGCAATACGTAGTACCACGTGTTTGGTTTTTGGTCGATTTTATCCCCTTTGATGAGGTTATTATCCTATATATATAGTTATATGGTCATGTATAGGGGTCCATTACCTTTCATAAGATATGGGTATATTTGTGCACCCCGGGAGGGGTACTTTTGGCCCACCCCTTAAATTTTGGAAATTGCTCATTTTATATATTTGGTATTATAGTACGGGACCCTAACATGTATTATAATAAATTTGGGTGGTCCACTTCGTTCCCTTTTAGGGGTACAAAATTGCCAAATTTTAGTACAACCACGTGTTTGGTTTTTGGTTATTTTATTTCCTTGGATGAGATCCTATTACCTTATAAGGGTGTATACAGGTGTTTATTTTCCTATTGTAAGACGTAGGTACATTTGTGCACCCCGGCAGGAGTGCCTTGGCCCACCCCTTAAATTTTTTGGAAATTGCCCAATTTAAACATTTGGTATAATAGTATAGAACCCTAATATAGATCACTATAAATTTTTCGGTGGTCTATCTCGTTTCCCTTTTAGGGGTATAAAACTGCCAAAATATAAACGTAAGCATTACGTTGTACCACGTGTTTGGTTTTTGACCTAATTCATTTCCTTGGATGAGATCCTATTACCTTATATGGTTGGGGGGCGCGGTGGCTCAGTGGTAGAGCGTTCACCTCTGGTGCTTGGGGTCCCGGGTTCGATCCCAGCCCCGCCAAGTGAACTTTGTGGTGGACAAACACCGTGCTCGTGGGTTTTCTCGGGGTTCTCCCGTTTCCTCCCACTTTCTTCATTCCACCATTTTCATTCATCTCTCATTATCACCGTCTCCTTTAGCCTCACCGGCATAACCGTGGGACGTAAAACTTAAAGATTTCATTTTTTTTACCTTATATGGTTATATGGCCATGTATAGGAGTCCATTCCCTATTATGAAACATAAGTACATATGTGCACCCCCGGGAATGGTACCTTGGCCCGCCCCCTTAAGTTTTAGAAATTGCCAAATCTAAACATTTGGTATCATAGTACTGGACCCTAATATATATTACTACAAAATTTGGGTGGTCCACCTCGTTCCCTTTTAGGGTGCATTTTGTTCCGCTTTAGGAGTGAACCTTGCAATCGTCCCGAGTTTGATTCTTGGAAATGTTGAATTTAACGTCCCCGCGAAAACGGTGATAGGACGAAACATGAACTTACTTGACTGAGGATTGAAGCAGTGACCTCATACAGTAGAGACAAGCACTGAGCCATCGTACACGTGTGTTGATTACTATGCAATAGTCCCGAGTTTGATTCTTGGTGCTAGTGTTAGAAAAATTTAACGTCCCACTTGAAACGATGATGAGAAATGAGAAAACATCATAAACTTACTTACTTGCGGATTGAAGCAGAGATCTCACATATTTGAGTCACCATGGCCCATTGAGAAGTTCAGTTTGTTGATTACTATGTCATGGTCCCGAGTTCGACTTTTTTTTTTTTTTTAAAGAAATGTTGAGTTTAACGTCCCCTTGAAACGATGATGAAAAATGATAGGAGGAAACATGAACTTACTTCGTTGTGGATTGAAGCGCTGAGCCGCCGTACTCCATTCAGTGCGAACAGTTTCACGTATGAAAAGAAGACGAGCAGATTATGTTACATTACACATTTCAGTGCGAGCAGTTTATACTAGGTTTATGTTTCATATAGAAAGATAGAAGATCTGCGTTGTCATCTTTTTTACTTTGTGTGCAACTTTGACCTTGAAGAAAACCTTGTTGACTCAGTGCAAAGCATTGACGTATACACATAATCTTATTGTTTAGTTGGCTGTATTTAGAGATGAATCAGACATGTAAGGTTGCTGGTTCGAATCTAGTTGTGTTCGCTGTAACTCAGTGCCTGAGCGATACTTACCGAAATTTTTCCAGTGTTGCCAACACTATCAGAATTAATGGATTCATTTAGTCGGAGCAGTTTCGTGACGAAAACTGATTTTTGTTTTGCACACAAAAATTTTTCTGAAACAGAATTTTGTTTGTACATAAAAATTTTTCTGAAACAGAATTTTGTTTGTACATAAAAATTTTTCTGAAACAGTTTTTGTTTTGTACACACAAAAAATTTCTGAAACAGAATTTTGTTTTCGTACACAAAAAATTTTTCTGAAAACATTTTTTTTTTCGTACACAAAAATTTTCTGAATCAGTTTTTTTTTTCGTACACTAAAAATTTTCTGAAACAAAAATTTAGTTTGATTTTTTTTTTTCGTAAAACATTGTTTTATTTTACCGGTAAACTGATTCAGAAAAAAGAAATTGAAATCGCAGTACAGGAAAAAGAATTTGATTTTAGGATGTGAAATAAAACACAGAATCATGTTTTTGTACATTTATTTTTAGCATGTGAAAATGAATACAGAATTTCTTTTTCTTCAAAGGAAGACGTGTCCGTGACGGGTACAAATTCTGTAAAGAGAAAATAAAACATATGAATATACATGGTAATATTTATTTTGTTTCCTGTGAAAGAAGAAAAACAGATTATTAACATCGAACTAACTGATCAAGAGAGAGTGAGGTGAGAAAAGAAACGCAAATGTGACGTACCTGAATTCCTTTTTTTTTTTTTCTCCACTGGTTTCTGCAAGGTGATGTCATCTGAGTTTTGTTTCCGCTCGTGCATCGTTGAAGCATGTCCCGTGTTGCGTTGATTCTTTGCCCCGTCTTTGGGAGGTGATGTTGGTGGGATTAGGGGAAAATATGGCTGTTATTCTGTTCTGGCTTTTTTATACCCATAGGGCAATGTCTCGTATGTGTCTGGTATTAATCGGCGTTTTTTATAGTTGAAACTATACTTCTTTTCTTCAGGTTTTGTGACAAGATGATGATCGTGGGTTCTGTAAATTTTGTGCGGCGTGCTAATGGAGATTTTTTCACTCGATTGATTTATGATCATTTGCTCCAGACTATTGAAATTTAACTTTTGACTTGCAGTATAATTGAGTGTGAATCCACGAATTTTGCATACATAACTGGTTGATTTCGTGTCGGGGTTGTAGATTTCCAAGGCGTACTGTTTTGGGCCACCAGACACGAATTTTTTAATGTATGCTTTTGGTCCAATTGATTCAAGTTCATTTGACATTGAACCAAGAAATACTTCTGGTTCTATTGTGGGCTGTGATGGTCGCTGCGTGAATATCACGGAATCTGTATCGAAATATAGTACTCTTTCTTGCAGCAGTTCTAAATATTTGTAGAGTTCCAGACGAGCATGACACGTTGTAAATGCTCCAAGGACAACATTAGCATTGTGATTTTGTACTGGAACATCATCTTCATACTGCCAATAAAGGTATAACATCGAATCGTTAACAGGTAAAATTTGGTTGACTTTTATATCTGGAGCAGTTAATTTTTGATACAGTTCTTTGGGGTCGTTAATGATGGTCGTTTGGCTGAAATTGTCTCTTATAGCGAGTCGTCCCCAGAAGGCATTCAAACAGAGTTTTGCAAGACTACGACGTGCTGAATTTGTCATTATATTTGCTGCATCTAAAGTTATGCCTTCCCGTTGTTGTACCACTTGAATATACTGCTGCTTTTCTTCTTCGGTGACGCAATTGGCAGGCCATCCAGAAGCTTCCAGCTTAGATTTCAAAAATGTATTAATGTATTCGCTGAATAATCCGCCAGTCTTGGTTTCTGGATCATATACGGTGATGTCGTAATCCCAAATTTCGTAAATTTCAATGACTTGATACCCAAGTTCAATGGCTTTTTGAATTTCATAGGACACCCATGTTCCTGTTAGACTTCGTTCACTGTCCGAATGTGTACATTCAGAATCTTGATTTAATGCTGTGGCACAGGCAGCACAAAGTGGAAACAACAACTTCTTATTTGAACGAAATGGCAGCACTGGATGAAACACATTTCTGCTAGGCAAAATCTTCAACTTGACCAATCCGTTGACATCTTGAATGTCGGGCATTTCTGGATCTCCCTGTAGATATATTCGTGGATGCCCTATTGGATACCGTCCACATTTATTGACATAAGGATACAGGGAGACGATATCCAAGAATTTTATTTCTTCGCCTTCATTTTCATTTGCGACGTGATACAATTTAATGGCATTAACACGGCCACCATAGAAGCTGTCTCTTGGATTTAATGGTGTCTTATTAGTATAAGGATGTGTGCTTAAAGAAGAGGCCAATGCTGGATTGGATTTTAACACTTGACGAAATTCACATTCCCACATTTCATGTATTTTATATCCCATGGATCGTAATAACTTCATTTTACGCTGTGTTCTCTCGTAGCGATAGTTCATCGTTTCTTCGGAGTTCTCATAAATGGGTTGATCACGGCCTGTAGGGACACATAGAGGACAGCCGTGGAATCTGCACCCTTCAAATTCATACACGTGTTCCTCTTTAGTGTCAGGATCTTTGTAGTAACCGTCCAGATGAAAACCAGCAACATAAACTTCTTTTCCTCTCGCAGCATGTTGAATTGAATGACCCTCTTTTTCTTCCATGTAGGCAAGCCACTGCAAAGCAATCCGTGACTGATTGTTTCTGTGACGATATCCACGTGCAGGGAGAATGCTAATAGTATTAGGTTTTAAGAAATTTCGTCGAAATACTAAATTGCACGCACTCGCCAAAGTGATAGTCTCCAGGAAAGGATTGACGTGAGTTTCTTGTTCAAAAGTGGTCATGAAAGATATACAAGCCATTCGAAGTACGTTGACGTCCTGGACACAATAGTTCACCAATTCTTCTTGGAAAATAAACGTATCGTTCTGGTGTTCGTTGTACCATGTCATGAATTTCTCTCGTTCATCCACTTTCATTTCATCTGCACCATAATAATGGATGTCCGGTAATTTTCCCACATACGTTTGATTTGCAGCAGTATTAAAAAAGTGTGGAAAATATCCTTTGGTCGCGGGTAAATGAAATGCCTTGGATAATTTACTTAAAGCCATTGGCATGAAATTTAAGGAGTCAATAAACGATAAGTGATTCACTTTCATGCTTAAAATTTTTGCTCCGTTCAAGATCAAAGTAGGTTTCAATTCATGTTCTTCCACTAAAGATTTAAGAATAAAATGACCATCATAGCCCTTACAGTTATGTGCCAAAGATACAATAAGTTTGATGCTGGGTCGTGGTTGACGTAAATACGCAAGAAAGGCATTGATCGGATCATCTTGAAAAATATGTTCTCGCTGTCCACAAACTTCACACGGATGATGTATATCCTCATCTTGAACACAGTTGTAACATACTTGTTGGGCCACCAGTAAATTGGGCTTATGAATGAACGTGTCTTCATCGAAGAAAGTATCCTGTGTGGCTTCGATATCATAGAAGACAATCATAGCTTTCTTGGCATGTAACACTGATGGAACTCCAGGTTTTAATTGAGTCGTATCAGGCTTCATGTAGCATTGGTGGGTAGACGTAACATGTTTATGGCACACATTACAAAAATAATCAGTACAATCATGTTTTCTTTCCCCTGTATGGACAAACGAATAAATGCGTAGACATTTGGCACACTGTTTCACCATCTTGCATATTGGTTGGCCTTTATGATATGGTACAGTCAGATGATTTGTATAGCATGTTTCACCATAAAATTCACGATTGCATTCTAGGCACTGCTTCTCCGTATTGGTCTTACTGCATGGCGGTTTCTGCAAACATTTCTCGCACATGGCCGAACAGTTCTTGACGTGTGCATTACGATGATCATATTTTTTGTGGCATGCAGCACAATAGTAGTTGGTAGAAAAAACAGACGTTAATGACGTGATGATGTCATAATGAGAATTGATGCACATTAAATTGATTGGAATTTTGTCTTCGCCACCAGGCCCTTCATACAGAATATCTTCTCCGGAAAAGCTGGTGTATACGGTAAGTTTATAATTTGTCAAGTAGCGTTGCAATTGTCGTAATTCTTCCACGGATCCCCCATGATCTAAATTCACTGATGATCTGGACAAAAGTTCATGTACGGCTGGAATAACAACACACTTGCTCTGGTCCTGGTATTGTCTGTACAGTTTCTTGTTCGTATCCTTATATTTCTTTAAACCAATAGCAATCACAATTGCATACGCTAAACATTTCTTGTCGGTGTTTTTTACTCGTAGAATGCCTTTCTTGCGTTTTAATAATTCGTCGTTTGATAAAAGACCTCGACGCACCAATCCAAATCCACGGGGCACATCCACATGATGAAAATGGACAATGAACGGTTCGTTCATGAGAAAACTATCGTTACTTTGAAGGATGCGATCAAAGGATGCCCATAAAGTCTCCAGTGTCAAATTACTTGCATGCCGGAAAGATAGATAAAATGGCTTGTTCTTCTCATCGTGGGATAAAATCGATAATCCAACCATCGATGATTCGTCGACGTTTTCCAATAAATAATCCAACATCTGTTGAAAGGAGGTCTGAACCCACTCCACAATATCGGTGCCACTGGCCGGAGCATTAATTTGAATTTCCAGCATTCGTCCTTCAAGATTAAAACGCCGATAATGTCTATTGATTTCTCGCAAGACAGTAAAGCCAGAAGTAGCCATATTCAAATAGGGAAAAAAAGGTAAGGTAAGCAAAAAAGGAATAGGCAAAGAAAACAAATATCTAAAACGAGAGAGAAAAAAAGCACGAATTAAAATTGAATTCAGAGATCACTACATTATCAAAATGACTACACGATCAATCCTAAAAGAATGATCATATCTCAAATAGTTCTACTACTGAAACGTTTTATTGTCGTCAAACCCGGACCAACATCAACATGTAAATGACCTAAGTTTCTGTAGTGATAAAAAGAATGAATGAAATTGTTTTTCTAACTGTGCTGAAAGAATCATTGTAGTAAGCATTTTTTCCTCTGACACTGAACTTTAAAACGTATGACGAACATGAAACGAAAACAAAATCTCATGCGCTTGCTTTTCTCGAGCTAAGGCAAGAAAGACTCGAATTCGTTTCTCGGCGGGAGATCAGATCCCACATTAAACTGCAAGTCCACGTCTCACGTTGTAGGGAACAAATTCGTGCGTAGTTTCTTTGTTTACTATCAGAAACTGAGCTAAGTGGTTAGCGTTACGCAACTCTGGCACTGGTTCAACACCCAGTATGCGCTCAGATTCAACATTAAGCTGTATTCCTAGCACCCCACTACTGAAGGGACGCTAAACCAAAATCAACAAATTTCTTGTGCTTACTTCTAATGTGTGGGATTCCTAATTCGATCCCCGGTCAAGTTATTCTTCCATTTGCTAAATAATTCATGTTAAAATAAAACAATGATAACAATGTTATCCTCATGCAAAAACACTCCATTGATATTAAGAAAACGCGGTTGATACTTACCTCAAATTCAAGGAACGGAGTAAAGTCACGCTGTCACAAGAGGTACACCTACGTTCATTCAAGATCTTCGTGGAAGTAGGATTTGAAAACGAAATTAAGAAATTTATTTAGATCTAAAACGTGTTCAACTATAAAGTGACATCACTATCAGCCAATCAGAAACGAGGAAAATGAATCAATGACATCACGGAGAACCAATGAAAACACAGCTTTCATCATGAGCCGAAACGTGATGTAAGAAGCAATCTGATTGGTTGTGACATTATTCACGTTTTTCTCCTTACACATCAATCGTTACGACATCTAGTATCGCAATTTTTTGATCATGACATCATACCGTTGACTCGTTTGTTTCTTACGACATTCAAATTACCACATCTAAAATGTGATTCATTTTCCTTAAACTTGATTGAAAAAATGTAACATTCATCGATATGTTACGAAACTGTCTTTGACATAAATGTAAAGTTGAGCTTTAAAAGTCCGTCAGCTGAGAAAAAATGCTGATGTAGTAAAAGCAGATTCTGCAATTTCACAATAACAAGCTTCTATGCGTAACAACAAGCAGAAATGTGTAGTAATGTAACATAATCTGTTCATGTTCTTTTCATACGCAAAACTGCTCGCACTGAATGGAGTACGGTGGCTCAGCGTTTTTTTTTCTGATGTGTGAGGTCTCTGCTTCAATCCGCAAGCAAGTAAGTTTATGATATTTTCTCATTTCTCATCATCGTTTCAAGTGGGACGTTAAATTTTTCTAACACTAGCACCAAGAATCAAACTCGGGACTATTGCATAGTAATCAACACACGTGTACGATGGCTCAGTGCTTGTCTCTACTGTATGAGGTCACTGCTTCAATCCTCAGTCAAGTAAGTTCATGTTTCGTCCTATCACCGTTTTCGCGGGGACGTTAAATTCAACATTTCCAAGAATCAAACTCGGGACGATTGCAAGGTTCACTCCTAAAGCGGAACAAAATGCACCCTAAAAGGGAACGAGGTGGACCACCCAAATTTTGTAGTAATATATATTAGGGTCCAGTACTATGATACCAAATGTTTAGATTTGGCAATTTCTAAAACTTAAGGGGGCGGGCCAAGGTACCATTCCCGGGGGTGCACATATGTACTTATGTTTCATAATAGGGAATGGACTCCTATACATGGCCATATAACCATATAAGGTAAAAAAAATGAAATCTTTAAGTTTTACGTCCCACGGTTATGCCGGTGAGGCTAAAGGAGACGGTGATAATGAGAGATGAATGAAAATGGTGGAATGAAGAAAGTGGGAGGAAACGGGAGAACCCCGAGAAAACCCACGAGCACGGTGTTTGTCCACCACAAAGTTCACTTGGCGGGGCTGGGATCGAACCCGGGACCCCAAGCACCAGAGGTGAACGCTCTACCACTGAGCCACCGCGCCCCCCAACCATATAAGGTAATAGGATCTCATCCAAGGAAATGAATTAGGTCAAAAACCAAACACGTGGTACAACGTAATGCTTACGTTTATATTTTGGCAGTTTTATACCCCTAAAAGGGAAACGAGATAGACCACCGAAAAATTTATAGTGATCTATATTAGGGTTCTATACTATTATACCAAATGTTTAAATTGGGCAATTTCCAAAAAATTTAAGGGGTGGGCCAAGGCACTCCTGCCGGGGTGCACAAATGTACCTACGTCTTACAATAGGAAAATAAACACCTGTATACACCCTTATAAGGTAATAGGATCTCATCCAAGGAAATAAAATAACCAAAAACCAAACACGTGGTTGTACTAAAATTTGGCAATTTTGTACCCCTAAAAGGGAACGAAGTGGACCACCCAAATTTATTATAATACATGTTAGGGTCCCGTACTATAATACCAAATATATAAAATGAGCAATTTCCAAAATTTAAGGGGTGGGCCAAAAGTACCCCTCCCGGGGTGCACAAATATACCCATATCTTATGAAAGGTAATGGACCCCTATACATGACCATATAACTATATATATAGGATAATAACCTCATCAAAGGGGATAAAATCGACCAAAAACCAAACACGTGGTACTACGTATTGCTTACGTTTATATTTTGGCAATTTTGTACCCCTAGAAGGGAACGAGGTGGACCACCCAAATTTATCATAATACATATTAGGGTCCTGTACTATAATACCCAATGTTTAAATTGGGCAATTTCCAAAATTGAAGGGGTGGGCCAAGGTACACCTCCCAAAAATTTCAAGAGGTGCATTAATATACCCATGTCTTATAAAAGGGAATGAATCCCTGTATACGCCCATATAACCATATAGGGTAATAATACCTCATCCAAGGGGATAAATTAGGTCAAAAACCTCCGAAATTTGAATTTTTGGCAATTTTTTACTCATAAAAGGGAACGACATAGACACCCAATACTGATAGAGGTACATACTGTGGTCCTAGGCTACCACACCCAATTTTTAGATTTGGCAATTTCCAAAATTTAAGGGATGGTCCTATGTACCCCTGCCAAAATCTAGAGGGGTGGTCCTAAGTACCCCTAGGTCATTGACACGGGCCAGGGACCATGGGTCCTGGGGGGTGGTCCTATGTACCCCTGCCAAATTTTAGGGGGTGGGCCATGGTACCCCTAGGTCATTGACCCTGGGCCAGGGACCATGGGTCCTGAGGCAGGGACCCAGGGGCCAAAAAGTTCGGCCAAGTCATGCGATTACTACTCAAATATCCATATTTCAGAATCCTCTGGCACTTCTGCAACTATTTTTATAGAGGTAGTTGGTGACTCCTTCAAATTATATGCCCGTAGTCAAACTCCCTCTATAAAAATCGTTGTGTAAGTGCCTCAGGAGTCTGAAACATGTATTTTTGAATAGGGCATATATTAGTTCCTAACTGAAGTCTTGACTAGAGTGCGGTAGGTCCCATAGTACTGGAGCTATGGGCCTTTAAAGTTCATTTTTTTTATGTTTTCAGTAGCCTATAACTCTGAAATGAAACATTTGTGCACCCAGGTTGATCTATACCTTTTGTCTTATCTTGTTAGGAATCACCTCCCAAACGTTATCGATGTTGTTTTGAGATGCCCTGTATATACTACAAGAGTTAATTAGAAAGTAACATTGTTGTTCTGTTCATAAAGAATTTATGCCTGGCTTTATGAACAGAAGAACACCTGTTACATTCTTTAATGTAATCACCTCCCATATCTATCTCCTGTCACACATATGGAAGGCGTCGTGCACCGTCAGTGCCTCAATTTTTGTCGATGTCTCGCAGAGACCACCATATGGCACGTATAGTTTCTCCTCTGATGTTTGTAGCTCTTCCCTCAAAGTTGTGCCCTTCTTTTAGTGAAAAGATCCTCAGGAAGACCCTGAAAACATTGTTGTGCACTGCTCCCATATGACACTTCAATCTTGATCCACGAACCTTATTCATATTTTCGATTCAAATGTTATAGTTCTTCTATTACCCTTCTCTACTTTATGACACTGCATTTTTTGACTGAATAACACTGTCACACTTCATCCAAGTCGTTATTTCAGAAAAAATGTTGCGGAAGCACATTTAGTATTCCAGAGCGCTGGTACTATTCTATGTATTATTATATTATTGACGTATTATTTTGGTCTCCTCTGGGAGGGCACTCTCAGAGCAGCGGGGGGAACCAATGCCCTCCAAATTATGTCTGGAAGCAACAGCGCTTCATCCCCTCACATTTCCTTATCAGCTACGGAACTCTTATAGTTCTGAATCACAGTCTCCTGACTTGACAACAATGTTGCCACTACTTCTTCATATGTAACAAATACCTCCCACGTATTACTGTTTGTATTCTTCATTCTACATCCTTCATATAGAATTCATGTGGACTCGAAGTTTGGCACAGAATTCGAACGTCTGCTATGAGCATCTATGAGCATCTTAGGAAAGTATCTATAGGTGCTAATACTGGCTGAGCAAGAAACCCAGGGCTCCCAAAAATTCTTGAAGCACTCCAGAGTCTGAATACATTTGCTTGGATAACAAAGAAATACAGTACCTAAATGATTAGCCCCCCCCCCCAAGAAATCTACTGAAATCGACGCCACTGGAAGAGACCCCACCTCATTTTCTGCCATTCTAACTAGGGATGATTTCCTTCCGGGACCAAGTACCTAGGAAAAACCTATATATCATCTGAAAGCTCCTGCCATGAGAAGTACGAATTCGTTTTCAAATCACGGGCAAACCCGCAAACTGACCCTATATGAAGCCAGTTTGTTGGTGTTTGTGACTCTATGTATGCTATATTAGACAGAAATAAAACTGAATAATACGATGCATCACACGTAAGCCCCTGAGTCCATCATGTTCTTGTTCAGCTCACTTCTAGAACGTGACTCGGGTAAGGGTTTGATAATATCACTTTGCACCCAAACGTACCCATTTCGTCAGTATTGAGAACGAATTGTAAATACATACAACGTGGCAGATGGTTTCTGTACCACTCGATGTATATTCATGAAAACGTGGCATAAACATCATCTGTCACTTGAGAAAATATACTTTGGACATATTAATCTTCCAAGGACCACAGTTTGTCATAGTTGCCAACCAAGTATAAAAATCAGAAATTGTAAAACATATTCCGTACGATGAGATGTTTACATATCAAGCTTAGCAGAAACATCACACGAACTATAGTAAAAAGATGTTGAGTGTGGCCGTCTCCCAACCATTCTAGGTTGTCAGTGTTGCCAATAAGTGTAAACATCACAAGGTTGAAAATGGCGTGAATGTCATTGAACGAATATATGGCAAAAGTGATAGAAGCAGCATTGGACAATGGAAAACATAGTGTAAGTGTCCCCATCTCCCAAGTACCTGAGTGTGGCGGATAGAACTAGACTGTGACCAATACTAGGTTTGTAATATGTTAGTGAACACACAAGCACCCATATCGTCAGTCATGTTTGTCAATGCGGTGATTTCATGCGAAAATCTTGAATGTTCGCACTGGTTGGAAACACTGCCACACTAGTGTATAAATCAAGCTGATGCTGGTTTGCCAGGCTTCGTGTCTAAACATCTCATCGTACGGAAAGTGTTTTACAATTTCTTATTTTTATACTTGGTTGGCAACTATGACAAACTGGGGTCCTTGGAAGAGGAATATGTCCGAAGCATATTTTCTCTAGTGACGAATGATGTTTATGCCACATTCGAGTGGTACAGAAACCATCTGCCACGTTGTATTTACAATTCGTTGGCAACACTGACGAAATGAGTACGTTTGGGTGCAAAGTAAGATTATCAAACCCTTACCCGAGTAACGTTCTAGCAGTGAGCCAAACAGGAACATGATGGACTAAGGGGCTTGCGTGTGATGCATCGTAATATTCATTTTTAATTCTGTCGAATATACCATACATAGTGTCACAAACACCAACAAACTGGCGTCATATAGGGTCAGTTTGCGGGTTTGCCCGTGATTTGAAAATGGTTTCGTACTTCTCATGGTAAGATCTTTCAGACGATATATAGGCTTTCCCCAGGTACTTGGTCCCGGTATGGTATCATCCCTAGTAAGTCAAGCATTTTATAAATCTGAAACATGATTATAATATTTTATACGAAAAGTCCAAATTCCAAATCTCATGTCTCTATCCTTAAAGGATTCCGAGTTTGAACCATTTTAATAATTCTAAACCGCGTCTGAGTTTTCTTTCCACCTTCTTTTCTTTTTTTCTGGGTTAAAAAAACGCTAAAAACACGTGTTTTATTATTTTAAATGCGAAGTCTATAACGACTCTATAGAAAAGCGTCGTCAACCTGGTTCGTCTTGTAAAATATAAGTTACGAAGCGATAATTACTTTTCTTTATGCAAAAATCAACTCAGATATTCAAAGATTATTAGTCTCACCTTTATTGCTTGATATGTCTTAAATATTCTTTTTAAGACCGTAAAATACATAAATTCACTTGACTAGGTCAACACATAACATGTACATAGCCACAACTATCCCATAATAATCTCTTACATATATTAAAAACATTCTTCTTTTTTGTTAATTTAAAAATGAACATTCTACTAAGTATATTACATATTTATGAACACTTTTTGCCCAAGGTACAGGTTAATATTATACAAACTAAAGTATTTCGTTATAGAAAATGTCGCCCGATAAAGGGACTGAATATAAAAGTCATGAGTGGGCTTGGCTTTTATATTCAAGAACCACTGGTCTGATTAGATTAATGTTCGTACATTACATATGTTCTTTATATTTTGATCACACCTCGTATATATCTTCATTACTTTTTGGTTAACCCTCATATATATATAAAATATTAGTTATTATCATTCACATAAATACATTTACAATAAATCTTTGATTTCATTAATATTTCTCTTTTATTACATTATTATTTATTCTTTATCATTAAAAACATCGTCGCTTAGAAATATAATTAACGAGGGTGAAACACAAATTATCAAGATTACTAGTTTCGATCATTATTACAAACGATGATGTGACAAATAATATTTGTTCTTTTCGGGCGCATTGTATAACAAATAAGTTAGATGTTGCAATTGTAATGTATACATAGTAGCACTAAGATGTCCAAAATAAAGAAGAATTTCACTCAAGGTAGTCATTGAATAATTGATTTTATAGAATGGATCTTATTCTTAACATAATCTTTGATAATTAAACACAAATCAATCTGATATAAAATAATTTTTGCCTTTAACTAATTATAAATTGAATTATGATTCTTCACATTAATAAGAAAGAATAAAAATTAAACATAACCTACGTTTGAATAATCAAATGGAAGTAAATAAATTTATTTTACAGAAACAAAAGACACCTTTTTGTTATTAAATAAACACATTTTTCATTATTATTGTTATTTTTCATTCTTATTTATTTGATCAAGAATGTTGGGTGCTACTAACTCTTTAACTAGATGCATTTCAAATATTTATAACTATCGTTTTCATTATTAATATTAACACAAACTTTAAAACGAAAATTCACAAGAATCTATAACCAACATGGGTTTAACCTAATTTCGTTAACGATAATCATGTTACATTCGCACTGGCATATGAATCTAATAAAGTGCATTGTACCGCACAATCGTGGTTAGGTTCTACATTAGGTTGTACATGTCTTTCATCGTGATTTGAATTTGGATACGAAGTACCATCTCGTGAACAATGATTATGTCTATACATAGGATTGGTAGCATCTCTAGGATTTCGACATGTATTTCTATTATTTTTGTGTCTACTTCGGTTGATTAGGTTAGGCGGATTCCCTACATAGCCTTGTCTATTTTGTTCATTTTGATTGCTAGAGTATACTCGTCTTAGGTTCGGTTCAGTATTATTCACACTTCGGATATTCAAATTCCGAACAGGGACCAAATGACCTGAATTATTCTTATTTTTACACATTCCTGATTGTGTTAGATTCATAGCATGGTATTGAGTTTCGTAGCATTGTACAAGCATTAATAAATGACTGAAACTCATACACTGTGTGGAAAATAAGATCTGCTGTAATTTAAATGGAAGCAAATTGCGAATCGATGCAATTATTCTTGATTCCGATTGCAAGGGATTAACAACCTTTAATTCATTATAGACATTTACAACAAACTCTACAATAGATTTGTGCAATCGAGGATTGAAATGTTGATTTCTAAGAGTGGCATCTCTGTTTGCCAGCAAAAAGTCATTTTCGTAATTCGCGATCAATGCCGCTTTAAATTCCTCATATGTACTAATGTGATCACGTATTGCCTTAAACCATAAGGAACAAGGTGGGAGTAATACATGGGGTATTAATTTCATGTATTGTGATCGGTCGATAGACATTATATTGCATTCGTCTTGGAATTTCTCTAAGAAAGAACTAGCATTTTCATTGCACTTACCACTAAATTTACTCATGGCTTTGATTTCGCTCATCTTGACACTTAACTTTACCTTTCTTTTCTCACTCCTTGTTCTTGTGGTGTGATTGTTCCGGTCCGTGGCGTGTTGTGTCATGATACCATTTATATTTCGTTCATCAGTGATCTTCGGACAATTTTCCTCTAATATAATATCCTCCTCAGATTCCGGCGAAGGCGTATTTATATCCGGTGATTGGGGAAACTCGAAGCGATCACTGCCCAGATTATTGCGATAAATGGTGTCTCTAGCCTGTAACGTTTTAATTTCTTCCTGCATAGTAGCCAACTGGATCTTTTGATGTTTAACGGAAGATTCTATTAACGTTAAATCCTTTTTTACAGCACAGATTTCATGATTTTGATGATCGTGCTTTTCTTGACACTCATCGGCTATCCTTTTTAACTTCTCTTCAAACTGCGAGGATATGTCGTTCATCACCTGGACGATTGTTTGTTTCGTATCGTCTGATTTCAGTTCTATCCGTTCTATTCGTTTACTTAATTCTTCATACTGCTTGCTAGCTTCGTTAAATTTCAGTTCTATCTTCTTTTCCATGGTCTGGTTAGCTTCATAGAACTTCAGTTCTATCTTCTGTTCCATGGTCTGGTTAGCTTCATAGAACTTCTGTTCCATGGTCTTGTTAGCTTCGTTGAATTTCAATTCTATCTTCTGTTCCATGGTCTGGTTAGCTTCATAGAACTTCTGTTCTATCTTCTGTTCCATGGTCTGGTTAGCTTCATAGAACTTCTGTTCCATGGTCTGGTTAGCTTCATAGAACTTCTGTTCCATGTTTGTGTTAGATTCATTGAGCTTCTGTTCCATGGTTTGTTTTATCTCAGTCGACATTTGCATAATTTGTCGCTGCACAGCTAACAAAAGTCGATCCTCAGATGACAAACTTGGTGTTGCACTAATTTCACCTGGATTACTGGTATTAGATTCCTGTTGCACTATTTCACTATCCATTTTTCTTTTGATGACCTTACCGCTTCGTAATACGGTTAAGTTCGTATTCATAAATGGTAATATCCAAGTAAATTCAGCCCTACTTTCCTTCTTCGGGAACTGAATTTTCAAAAGTCCCGGGTTTGGTAAACCAAATTTTTATAACGACTCTATAGAAAAGCGTCGTCAACCTGGTTCGTCTTGTAAAATATAAGTTACGAAGCGATAATTACTTTTCTTTATGCAAAAATCAACTCAGATATTCAAAGATTATTAGTCTCACCTTTATTGCTTGATATGTCTTAAATATTCTTTTTAAGACCGTAAAATACATAAATTCACTTGACTAGGTCAACACATAACATGTACATAGCCACAACTATCCCATAATAATCTCTTACATATATTAAAAACATTCTTCTTTTTTGTTAATTTAAAAATGAACATTCTACTAAGTATATTACATATTTATGAACACTTTTTGCCCAAGGTACAGGTTAATATTATACAAACTAAAGTATTTCGTTATAAGTCAAGACAATAAATTTTGCATCTCTAACAGCAAAAGATTCCGAGATATGGACATTTTATTATAATAAGGTATACTTTCGGTTAACCGAGTCCCGATTATCCGAGTCTCCGGGTTATCCAAGGTGGTTATTATTCGTAAATATTTATTTTTATCTTCAGCGGAATAGTTAATTATTAAACCTTGTTTTTTAAAGAACTTAAACAAATATATAATTAATTTTCTGAATTTTATACTGCAATAACTAGATGTAAACCAACAGTATTAATAGTGTACTTTAAAACAAAAGTGTACTCGGCTAAAGAACAAGATTTAGTTCACGGAAGACAAACAAATTGCGGCGTTGTTTGAGTCATTTGCGGACTGTACAGCAGCACGAAACGGAGATCACGATACTATCTGAGGTTCTCGTTATCCGAGGTAGCCTTTGCCCAGATAATCTCAGATAATCGGGAGCATACTGTAATTGTAATATCCAACGCTTTCTCCTTTTTATTATTTTTCCCCTTCTAGGACAAGTATTAAAATAACATAGAAACATGTGTTTAATTATGTTAAATAAGAAGTCTCGTATCAAATTACATGTCTCTAACCTTCAGAAATTCCGAGATATGGATATCTTAATGTAATTATCACCTCTATCCCCCTCCTTTCCTTGTCAAATTTCCGAAAATCCTTTCTTAGTAGTACCTTACGTCACAAATTCTATGCACTCGTCAAATTTCAATTTTTTTGTTTAAGTGGTTTGGCCTAGGCGTTGGTCAGTCAGTAATCGAGGACTTCTTAATTTAGGATGTTTTCATGTACTGAAAGTGAAAGAAAAAAATGACTAAGGCCAAAAGCATTGAGTTTGATAACCACTTCCTTAATATACGTACAGTGTGCGAATTAGATAATCTATATTGGGGGGGATAAAATTAGGTCAACAAGTCATAAAGTCTGAAGCTACAAATTTCAAAATGAGACAATAATGCCTTACTCTCTCTCTCTCTCTCTCTCTCTCTCTCTCTCTCTCTCTCTATATATATATATATATATATATATATATATATATATATATATATATATATATATGTGTGTGCGTGTGCGTGTGTGTGTGCGTGTGTGTGTGACATCTGTAATAAATAAGAGATTTATTAATTTAATAAATCTACCAACAATAACTATGCATGTATATATTGTCTGACATACCCCCACCCACCCACCCACCAAACCTTTCTGAACGTGTTTAAATGTTGTACTCACTCTTGTACCCGTACCTCCCTAAGGTTTATTTAATTAATAATACGTCCCGAGCGATAGCCATGATCACAAGCATATGCTAATTTTTCCATTCATATTGAAATCTTACACTTTGCGCAATTACATACAGGTAGCAAAAAAAGTCTTATGAAAACCACTAAAATTATCAGTTAAACCGGGCATACTTTTTAAAAAAGAAAATCTAGATATCAGCCTATCAAACAAGAAATGGATTGTTGCTGGTTCCTATTTCTGACATCAAGGTCAAATCGAAGGCCAAACATTTAAAATCTCTCAATTCAAATTTCGAGCTTGTGCTTCTACTCCCCGCTAAAGCTGCGCTCTTCACGACTTTTTTCTCCAAATGTCGATTCCGTGATTGGGCTCAGGAAGTCAACACTTACAATTACTTTACTGTTAAGTTGCATATGAGTTGATTCACTATGGGCTACGTTATTCAAATAAAGTAAAACATTACATTGAAGTTTTTCAGACAACATTATTAGCGTGGACAGCAAACTGTACAGTGAAAAGAAAGATGGAAAAATGAAGGGTTAACTTAAAAAAAAAAAAAGCTTCAGTTGAAATGCTTATACAGACACGGACAAAGACACGGAGAACCAGTCGTATTAACAAATGCTGAAACAAATCTTCAATTATGCGCTTATTCACCTAGAAATCACCTTCACTAACATGTCTGCTCACTAGGAGCGTATCCCCAGCGTGTACGTTAACATATACTTACGAGAGAATACCTATATCTCAGATTTTGAGTACAGTTTCAAAATTCATTTCCGTAAACTGAAAAGGCAGTGATTACTATGTTAATTATCACAAATTAAATGCAACTTTTGAGTTGTATACACACAAACTACTAGGGAATGAAGACCATGTACTAACAAAGAGTACACTGGAAAATGAAATAACATGTTATAACAAAAATTAAAATAAGATGATAATCGATACAAATGTAGAGGATGAATATGACATGTCCGAACTTTGCCAAGTATGGTGGAAGTAGCTATTTGTTTACTTCTTCTTGGCCAACCGCTAAGAGCATTTATAAATCCATATGTGGCTTTGTTATACGCAATTAGTACATTCAAATTCACGAACGATGACGAACTGAAGGGTACGAAGGTACAGTTGCAAGTAACAACCATAGTCATAATAATATAGTTCAACTAAATTGAAAATAGTGGTTAATTAGGTGGTAAGTAGAAATGACCACAACTGAATAGTTTACATCGATCATTCTGAAGAAATTTGTAGTTATACTGAGCATAGTTTGGGGGGGAAAGCGAGCATCCCCGGTGGGAATACTTCAGCTGACTTCTTTGGGGGGGAACAAAATGTGATTAAGGGGGAAAATCCCCCTCATCCCCCCCGGTAATTTGCACCCTGTATACGTACATACAAAAAAAAAAAAGAAACCTTATCATTAGGAAGAGTGTCTAATGTATTTGTTCTTAATTTCATTTCTTCGTATTACACTACCAAAAAAAAAAAAAAAAATCACCTCTTTAGTGTATTTTGTAAAAGCATTGCCTTAAACGTCTTCTTTCTCTTTCCTATAGTCACCAGAAAGAAAAAGTATCCATATGTATGTATTTATCTTTTAGTGTTATTCAGATAATCACATTGTATTCACACTTCAAAGAAAGATAAACTACATCCCTAAAGTTACAAGTATTAATAAAAGATCATCTATCTTGTACATATTTCTCTTTGTTTTCTTTATTGCCTATAAAAATTCTTTAACGAAACTCGTTGTATAGTAATTATAATATTTCCATGAGATATGTTGCTAATCATTAACAACTTGAAAAACTTTCAAATTCTTTGTGTCAAAATAGTTATAGGGAAGCAGGTAATACTTGCATATTCTATCTTTCACCATATCAAAGATAACTTATGGTAAGTGTGTCCTTAAAACTCTTTATTTTTTTTATTAGAAATTTGAGGCATTTGTTACTATAATTTATCGTTTGTAATGTCAGTGCTCTAAAAATATATAAAATATATTTAGCAATGAATTTTCACATTGTGACATACAATAAAGATATATACGAGTAAATAGAGAGGAAGATCGGTTACTATGGAATACCATTATTGTTTCGCTTGTAACTCAGTTAAGAATTGCACATTCAAACAAAAAGGAAAACAAATATACGCCTTACATATTTGGCTTTATTTATGCGTATCTTGATGAAGAATTTTCGTTACAGGGGTGGGCAAACCTTATAATTTGTAAAGAAACCACTTTGGAGGGTAATATGGAATAGTCGGGTAATATGGAATAGTCGGGTAATATGGAATACCAAATTCTATACTGACAAGAAATTAGTTTTCTGTTGAACATACAATGAATGCAATGACAATATATGAAAATTCTGCATGCCAAGCCATAACTGATTGTGAATACTTGCAAAAGTCATAAATATAAAACTCTGCTTCAGAATCGGCACAGTCTTTGTGTGTTCATATTAAACATGATGAACGCTGGACCCAAGCTCACCTCTTGTATCATCAGAAAATTTGCTGTAATAAAGAATACACTTGGCATTGTTGTAATAATATATGTATATTTACTTGCTTAATACCGATAGATATTTTGTAATCGGAATACCATACGGAATACGGAATACCATGCTTTTCCTGCGGGTATTCCATATTGCCCTCCATGCCAACTAGGAAACGAAAGAGCTGTTAAACGCATTCGAAGGCGTATAGGATAATGGGGCTTATCAAACTACCACTCTGTATATCCAAAGTCATAGTAAACAAAGAATTGTTTTTCTATTACATTTCAATAGGAAAATACAGGTTGTAAAACAGTTACCTATAAAAGTTTTCATGAATAAGAAATCAGATTTTCACGTCTACCAACATAACGAATGTCACAGTCACAAGGAAACTGACTGTAGAGCATCATGGGGACGTGAGGTAATATTTTCTTTCCTCTCCGCTTAGAAGCAACACATCACAGGCGAGATAATGAGGTATTCCATATTATCAGACTATTCCATAATACCCGAACTTCCTCTTTCTCTCTCTCTCTCTCTATGTCTATATATATATATATACAGATGGTGATCAGAAAAATGGAAACACCTGAACGAAATTGCAACTTACCAGATTAATATGGTGTCGGGCCACCTTTCGCCTTCAGAACAGCCTTGATGCGACGTGGGATGTAGGCATAGAGGTCGTGAATAGTAGCAAGTGGAATTTTATACCATTCCTCGTGCAGGGCATCGGCCAGTTCTGTGAGAGAGGATGGAGGTGGAAATCGTCGCCGGAGTTGTGTTTCCAAGACAGACCACAGATGTTCAATTATGTTGAGATCTGGGGATTGGGCGGACCAGGGGAGGTGTTGAACTTCATCCCGATGTTCCTCAAACCACGCTGCAACAACGCCAGCTGTGTGAATAGGTGCATTATCATCCTGGAAGATGGCGTCATTGTTCGGGAATAACATCCGGACCATAGGATGCAAGTGGTCTCCTAAAATTGCGACATAATCGTTGGCAGTGATTCGTCCGCTAAGTTTGACCACAGGACCCAATGAAAACCATGATATGGCGGACCACAGCATCACCGAGCTGCCGCCATGTTTCACAGTTGGGCGGAGACACTGCAGATCATAAGCTTCTTTGGGCGTTCTCCACACATAAACACGGCCCGTGGTTGGGAATAGGGTGAAGGATGACTCATCCGACCATATCACATGTTTCCAGTAATCAACGGTCCAAGTTGCATGATCGCGGCACCATTTGCGGCGTGCGAAAGCGTTATGGTCCCTGATGAGCGGTTTGGCCCGTGCAACATGACCCCGTAAGTTCATGTCATGCAATTAGCGGCGGACTGTGATTGTCGAAACAGGGTGGGGAAGGTGCTGATTGAGTTCCTCCGTCACTTGCTCCGCAGTGGCACGACGGTTCTGCGTGACAAGGTGCTTTAATACCCGGCGTGACCTGTCACTCATGATTTTCTTCCGCACACTGTTCCGCTTTCCCGATGTGGTTTTCCCGTGTGCTGTGTAGGCCATCATCACCTTCGACACTGTCCCACGCGACACACCTAACACAGTAGCCACTGCCGTCACACTCACTCCATATAACCGCGCACCAACATTTTGCCCTCTTTGAAAACACTACCATTTTACACTACCTCAGTCTGCCGCAGCCACTGGACACTGTTGTTCCACTGCGCCTGACGTAGTATGGAGACCGACCTAACACTCCACCACCAGCAGTCCGGCGCTGCGGGCACCACGACACCACTGCCAACCCATACATCTGACGTGTTGCCAAATTTACAATGTAGAACCCTTAAACATGATGGATTGATGTTTCCAACAACATGAATACAGGCTAATCACGTAAGAATAACAAGAAATCTTAATACAAGAATTGACAAATAGTTTGACCATTATTGCTTGAAGTCTGGAAAATACAGTTATCAGTTCTTCGCACGTGCCATCTGTAAAAGCAAGTGACGTCAGTTACAGTTATCAGTTGTTACAGTTATCAGTTACAGTTATCAGTTATCAGTTATCAGGAAAATACAGTTATCAGTTCTTGTTTACAAGTGAAGTCAGTTACATTGCAGGGTTGTCAGAGGTACTGGTTTTATTTAAGACTTGGTTTCAAGAAGATAAAAAGTATATGCTGAATCGAATCAGATTTAATTGAAGTAGTTCTGTACATACTTTAAGTTATTGTGTATTGAATACATAAAACTACTTAATATGAAATCAAACATTAAAGCATGTAGATAACTGCAAACTTAATTTTTCCATGGGAAAATAGGACTTAAATAATATTAAACATTATTAAAAAAAAACATTAATTTAATACGTCTAGATGTATAAAGGCTGATGCACAGAATGTGCCTTATCGACTAAAACGTTCGTCGCATAGCCGAACAGACTTCCATGTGCTTTTGCATCATAACGTTAAATATTCAATTTCAGTACACAGGAGTGAAACGAATTGCAGAGGGGACAAATGATAAACAAATGCTCTATGCAAAGGCCACCATGTAAAGTAGTATAGAAAAATACTCATATCTCCTCTCTCGAGAACTCCTTCAACCAATAACAACATATAAACACACAACAGTAACTCCACCAAACGAACATAAGAACTTACCAAATGGGTAATATGTTCATGGGAATTCCACAGTTTATTGCTGCTTTTTATTATTCGATTAAAATAAAAATCTAATAATTACTGAGCCGTAACGAAATACCTAGTGTATCAAATTTTTCCTAATGTCTCATAAAGTATTTGTGCCAATTTTGTCATTACTATGTAGATCTTCAAGCCACGCTGATCACCATCGATTTGAAAAAGAAAAACAAAAAGGTTTGAATCTGAGGTTTTGTCTTTTTTGTCCTTATACAGCACCAAAGTTCTGAAGGAGAGGATTGACATTTAACGTGGGTCTTGAACCACAGCAGAGGGTTTAAAATCGGTTAAATTGGCGGTAGCGCAGATCAACCCAACTCTCACAGTATAGGCTGTTCTTCACTATCTTGGCGTCAGAAGAGCTTGATTATAGGATATGATAGGAGCTCCGGCAGAGAAAGAAAGATAAATGGTGTAAATTTGTTTGGAATTACTTTCAAAGAAAAGTCCTTGTATTATTTTAGAACATCACAGAACCAAAAAAGCTACTGAAATTTTATAGCCAACTAAAAGTCTTACGGCAGAAGAGTAGAAGCTATCTCGTCTCGGAAAGCGTAATTGTTTCTAATGGAAGAGTCCTGCCTCGTCTCGTATTGTATCATGAAAATTCTCCCTCATGTTGTGTCATGAGGAACCCTACCTATATATGATGATATTTCGTGGTTGTATATGTTTCCGAAAGCATAAGCGTGATACGTAATCTTCTTAAGTAAAGAGAATGAAACATGCTTATGTGTTTCGACCGTTTAGCTATGAATATATAGTTAATAAGCTTAACGAAGCAGTAAACTGGAAATCATTCTGTTAATTACAGAAGAGAAGAATCTTTGAATGCTGCACAATGCTTCTTGGAACGTTAACGACCCTACAAGAACAAAAGAATAAGATAGCGTGGGCCGAGAGAGTGAAGGATGATTCTAGTGTAATATATATTTTTAAAATGCAACTTGGAATTCACTTGGAGTTAATTTTCGCAATTGTATACGGATGCAAAGGTTGGGAGTTATCTTGCGGGGAATGAGTACAACTAAAAGACGTTTGAAATTAAGGTTAGTAGGTATTACCAAATCATTAAATTGAACGGTAATTTTAACTGTACAGTAGAACAGAGGTAGATCGGCCTTTTCTTTTAACCTAAGGTTCAGCATCGTATGTGAATAATTGTAAAGTAGGGATCTGGAGTAAAGGATACATTGAAAATCAGGACTACATATCCAAGAGATAAGCAATTAAAACATTACTAAGATGTTCACTCGGCATTATTACTTCACTCTGTTTAACTGTGTCAAGTAACAATGCATGTCTATACTACATTTAACAAAGTTTTTGCATTAGTACACTACTATAGTACTAATTTAAAATATTTATATCCTAAATTCAGGAAAATGGGGCAGTTGGCCCCCTGTGCCCCTCCAAGTGATCCCTTCTCAAATAGGTGTAAGTATATGTTACTCGAATACCACGATATAGCCTTAGGACTGGACAGAGACGTCGAAGTTCAAGAATCAATAAAATATTATTGTAACTGTAAAATATAAATAAAGGGTTATAGTCCAGTAAAGATAGGATTGAGAAAGGAACAAATTAGTAACAAGCTGAAAATTGGTATGGAAGTAGGGGGATGTGTCAGGAATAACATACTAAAAGTCCCCTAAAATCCCACTGTAGCTTTTCCCGCAATTTTGAAAAATGTCCGCCATCTTTAGATGACGACAAGGAATTTATGGAAATCGTCACCCTTTATGTTTATTCTTCTAGTCACCGTTCTAATTATCACAAAGCCATGAATCATATATGGTTGGAAAGCTTGAAAGACAGAGAATCTAAGTAAATAACATATATCCCCATCGTGCTAAATTTCTAGAAGAAGAGGAAGAAGAAAACAGCTTTTTTATTTAAAAAAAGGTATTTTCAGAAATCATGAGAAGTTTGCAACACTGACAGTAATTGCACGCCAACGAAACACCACCAAAAGATATCCTTGATATTTATCTCAATCATAGCCAACAATGGCACAAATCGGTGCAATACAAGCCGAGAAAAAATATAACTTATGTTACTTTCTGACCTCTTTGTACAAAAGTGCATAATGTGACATACACTTTCATGGTTCTAGTCAGCTTCTTTTATCACATAGGACCAAAAGTTATATATCATTAGAAATCCTAAGAAACGTAAATTCGAACGAGGTAACACTTATACTAATCAACTCCAATTTGTTGAAGAAGCGCAAAACCCAAAATTTCGGGACAAAACGCGATTTTCGCATAAATTCTTTAAAACTTACAACACTGACAATTATCGTATGTTAACAAAACTCAGCCACCGTTTTCACTATCATCATTATTAATTTACTTTTAAAATGACCAACGTTTTTCCCAATGGAGTAAGCTTTTATGATACATAGTTTTACATCACTTAAATATAGCACAAAAATCATTTATTGACAGCATTAGAAAGTAGCAGAAATTGGTAGTCTCCTATTCATAGGAAAATCGTAATTCACACACTTAAAATCACTCTCAACTACAGTAGTCATTTGAGTGTATTTTTTTAAATGTCTTGTTCATAACTAGAATGCAATTTTCCTCCTAGTATCCTTCAAATCAACTTAGTGTTTATACTAGATGTTAGTATGCACTTTAAGAACATTTTGGTAACTAATCCATTCGGATTTATTTTATTAGAAATCAATGAGGTTATCATTATCTCGTTCATCCCTATGGTCTTCATCATTTGGTTCTGCATTCATACATCCAATTCCTCGACAATGACATAAATTAGAGCACACAATTCCTGCTTTCCGACAACCGTACATACTTTCATGGCCCTTTTTACAGTTACAGGATATTACACGGAGCGGGTTCCTTGGTCATTCTTGCTAGTACGAGGATACCTCCTAATGTTGTCCATTCATATTCAGTCGCTCGCATATTATTGAGCAATACCTGGGTTCAAAAAACGTACACTGTCAAAGAATGAATGGAATATACCACTTTTAACGTACACACGCAAAGGTAATGGCCTTTCGGATTTAATCATTGAAAATATAAGATACCTTCGTGTTCTGTATATCCAAACTAAAATCCACCTTCTGTACGATGTAACATGGATGATTCTCAAGTGGTTGAAGACACTTACTTGCCCGAATTGGAATGGATTTATGCAGCTGGTGACAAGCAACAACCATAAGTATCAAACATATTAGGTAGTGATTCAACCTCTCATCAATCTTCAACCAATAAACATGGATGCTGTATACTCAGAGCTTATGTTTGCCAGCAAAGAATGTGCAGGAAATAAGCAAAATGGGGTGCTTAGTCACGTTGGATCAACCTTTGTACTCTAAAGCATGTGACATTGTAGCAGCATGTAGAAATTCTGGTGAATTACCGTCAGTGGTTGTTAGACTTGGGGGTTTCCCACACTATAATGTCATTTATGGAAACAGTTGCATATATAATGAAA
Source organism: Thermobia domestica (assembly GCF_964235325.1). NCBI lineage: Eukaryota > Metazoa > Arthropoda > Insecta > Zygentoma > Lepismatidae > Thermobia > Thermobia domestica. Next base: position 178,772,734 of record NC_137465.1, on the reverse strand, counting down.
GGTAGTGGCATTGAAGAACTTTGGTATTGTGTGTATGCTAGTAACTCCATGCCACAGATGAAGTCAGGCCATTCTTATTGCTCGTGGTTTGCAAGCTCATTTCTTTTAACACAGTTAGCAGTTGCAATATATACTGTATATTTAATGAATCAGACGACACTGAGGAGTTTGCGCGTCAATTGCGAGATGTTTGTATTTCTCTGATGACTGAAGAAGATACCGATACTGATGGAGTTGTTCAACACTCAAACATAGTCAATCAAGATTGCAAATGACCTGAAGTTATTCATTGACGCTGCTGCAGAAACAAGCCGTAAGTTATTCACTTTGTACTTTCAGCTTGTAGAAATTATGCGTCTTTTAATTCGAAAGAACTGGAGACTTGAATCTTCATCTTCACTGCATGTAAGAAATGTTACCATACTCTATGCAGCTGAGCATCTTTTGTATGCCAAATACGCACATCTGTACTTACAAGAAATGCTGCGGTTGAAGGATGAAATGGATCTTCATCAGTTCCAGCTATTTGTAGGAGACGTTTAGTTCACTGTTCGTAGAAAAGATATATTTTGGAGTAGTACATGGTCTGATATGACGATTGAGCAGGTTTTAGCGAGAGCAATGAAGAGCAGCGGTGGACTGACCCATGGGAGAGGCATGACTGAAAAGATAATATCTAGGTGTATGTCAAGTGTGCCAGCAGCGTGCCACTTACGAGAATGTCTTGAAAAATTATTAAACAAAAAAAGGCTGAACTTCACACTGGTCGGCATGTGGACCTGTACCAAAGTAGTCAATCGCGTGATATATTACCTCTAAAGAAGTTCTTGCGTTGGTTTTGCCAGCATTCTCCATTCCCTACATATCCGAAGCTCGCGTCCCTAAGCACTGGCATGGTAGGTAATGAAATGGTCAACTGATAAATCTAAGGAAGTCGGATTGGCTGCTATGGAAGGAATGTTTGGACAGACTTTAGGAAATGTGAAACTTAAACAAAAAGATAAAGTCATCCCACTGTCAGTAATGCACAACGTAGTGCGTATCCGTGATGAGCTACTGGCTGTAAACACCATACTTCAACTGAATCATATGAGTAGAAGTCCGAAAAAGAACTCCAGCAGTGTTTTGCTTACGAGCTTGCACCCTATTCACTTTCTCTCTTCACAGAAATGTCTGAGAAAAACGAAAAAGTCCGCTTTGTACGACATGTTTGAATATCGGACAAATTTTAAAACTCAAATTAAAAACACTGTGTACGTTATAGATGGAGGCTTGCTTTTGGCCACAACATGGAACATACCTTGACGTGCACAACTCGTATGTGTCCTATGTACTCATAAACTCAGGAACGAAAGCAACAATTATTTTTTATGGGTATTGCACTGAAAACTGTACAAAAGCCGCTGAGCGGGAGCAACGTGAGTCAAAGGTTCAATCAACTTTGGTGTTATTCACAAATGAAATCATATTATTAACAAAAAAAGATAAATTCTTAGGTAATTTCAAAAATAAAGATTGTTTCGCCCGTGAATTCATGGTTCATTTGACACAAGCTGGAATTCAAACCCAGCAAGCACGGAGTGATGCTGACGCACTTATAGCTAAAACTGCTGTAGCCAAGTCTTTAAATCCTTGTAGGCACGTCGTAGTAATGGCGAGGATGTTGACATTTTAATCATTTTGCTTGAACAAGGTAATAATCAGTATGACATCACATTTCGAAATAACCAGTACGACATTGGACGTGTACAAGACGTGAGTAAAGAATTTAGTACTAAGAAGTTTAAGATACACAGACAAATATACTAACGGTTTTGCTCAGTTACCATGCTTTAACGGGATGCGACACATCATGTGGTTTGTATCTGTAAAAGGGAGAGTCGTCGTTGCCATAGAAACCACCGTTTCTTAATTTTGAACATACTAGATTCGATTGAAACGAGAAAACTTTTTATCGGACTTCTAAAGAGAATGAAATAAAATAACTAAATACATGACCGTGTTTATTACATCTAGGATTCCCAGTCACGACCCCCTTTTCAGTTTTATTAAAAAATAGAAGAAGAAGATGAAGAAAGGAAAAGGAAAATAGAAGAGGAAAGAGGTAAAGTAAGAAGGTAATAAAGAGGAAACTGTTACTGAATATTTTGAAAAAATATGGTAAAGAAAGTGAATAATTATCGAATTCCAATAGCTATTGGGTTAATATTTGGTATTCAGGTGATTAAGGGTAGACACATGTTAACCCATACATCCCCGATCTAGATCCATTTAACCCTAACTACCAAATTATCCCGATCTAGATCTGAGATAGATGAGAAAGTTTAATTCTACAGTTTATTCAATATTTCCACTAATATCCAATATTTGAAAAGTAAACGACGAAGTTGATGGCATGTTAGAATCGACCACAAAGAAAAAAAAAATCAGAGTATTACATATTCGTAGAAGATTTTGACTCTCACAGTTCTCCCATGCTGATCATTCGTTCAGGCTACTTCAGTCCTTTTTACTTCCTTCATAGAGCCAACTTAAGTTAGTATTAACATTCAATGAGTTTAATTGATAACTACCATTAATTATAATAAATCACACATATATGTCAAAATAATGGATGCACTTAATACTAAACCTACATTTCACTCACACACACATTCATACAGGACAATGTATACTTCGGGTTGTATTTAGTTAAATTAAATTAACCTAACTACATTACTATATACATTTATTACATTTCAATAAAAGAAAAATTAGTTGGACATAACAGGGAAAAAATTTAATACATGGAAAGAATGTTTCATTAACATGCATAGAAATTCGCTAATTTTATCAAGACCAAATAACACATTTCTCTTCCTATATATATATTAAAAGTTGAATTACATAAAAGAGAATTTGACAAAAAAAAAAAAATGAAAGACAAAAATAAAAAAAATTCAAAGATCAATACATTTAGGATTCAATGTAATGAATATATATATATATCGTTGCGGAAAAAGAAAGAAAAAATAAATAAAAAAAATATATATATATATAATTGGTTAATCATTCTAAAAAAAAACACTTTAGTAACATTTTATTAGGTCTCTGTCCCAAGAGGAGACATTTCGACGATTTTATGAGTCTTTGTTCTCACATCGATAATAGCTCCCTTTTCCAACTCTCTTTTCGCACTGTGGTTTGTGTCCATGAGAGTGTTTAATTGTTTTTGTTTTAGCTATAGACAAATAGTCGCTTCATATCATATATATATATTTATATTTCTCATTTCGTCACTCGACGCACTCAATATAAAATTTCAAAGTTTATCAAGGTTAAAAAAAATTTTGAATCCAGTCACAGACATTGAAAACATATTTCCATATTCCGGTATTCACATTAAGTTATCAACTAAATTTCTCTTCATTAACTTTAAGACCAGTAATTTTCTTTATAGTATAGATCTTGTAGTCAAAAGATTCTAGTCACTGAATAGTTAAATTTCTGATCGTAGGGGAAGGATTTGTTTCAGAGTCTACTGATAGAAGATTCGTTGGTGGGGCACACTGTTTCGTAGGTTATTAATTTCACTTTGATCTTGCGAATAAATTTGGATGAGGATTAGGGTTATTTTACTTATCTTACGACCTGCTACTCGTTTTACTTACATGCGGTATTTAACATTATATTCAACTTTAATAGTTACAGACATCAGTAACCACTCAACAAAATGTAATTTATTACAATATACGCGGTAACACTATATGTCACAAATAGTTGGTAACGGTCGGGTGTCAAAAACCTTTGGCAACCTAAATAAAACCAGGGTAAATACCGAGCCCATTACATACATACTCGTATATATATATATTCATATTATTCAATACAATAAATTTCACTTTAATATCCATCGTAGTATTTTGTCGACGTTTAAATTCTACATAACCGTTCATATTCGACAAGTATTCATATTTTATAAATGTTTATATTTTATTGGCTCAAAGACAAAACAAAAACCCTGACTATCAAAATTCACTTTTTTCTCTCATAAGGTTGCAACATTGTACTTTCTATGTATAAACCCGATAATCAATAATCATTTTCAATTTACTAAAGATCCGCATATATATATATAAAAAATAGTTGGTGTTATTTAGTGACATAAGAGGTGGAAATGTAACAAATTGAGCAGGCACGTAACTTTTAAAACTATGTAAGCACATATATAGATGTATATATATAAAAAAAAATCAATGTTATTGGAAACTAGTGGGCCCAGACTACTAATACATACACACTATATGACCAATCAATAGAAATAAAAACCAGAAATCAGTTGTCAATGGATATAATTTGTATGATCCATGAATAACAAATGTTTCTAGGAATCCGAAAGCATAGTGTACCTTCCCATCAATTTCTCCAGTGGTGGATTGAATATCGCGAAAATGGTCCCGAGATGTGCTGCAATACCTCCACGAATTGCATCCCTCGATGTCTCAGTTAGTACATACGATCGAAATAAGTGATATGGAATATTGTACATTTTCATGAGTTTCAGAAATCGGGGGGGGGGGGGCAAGGTTGAAAAATTAAAAAAAAAATCTCGAAGTAATGAAGACAGAGAGAGATAGAGAAGAAGGAAGACGAAGAATAGTGGCGCCAAAGACTTAAGTGAGAAATAACTAACGCTACAAAGACAAAGTCGAATTTCTATCTCGACAAATCCATAGCCAAAATATTCTTAACATGCCAAAAGGGTGGTCTACTCAAATACGTAGACTCAAGGAACGCCCTGCTGCCAAGGATGCAAGTTCTGTGTCCATCAGATCCCAATCCCACAAGAATTTGGTTGTAAGATTGAAATCCGATCCCCGTATCCGGCCCAAACCAGCAGGTTCCCGGAAATCGTCCGGAAGGTTAGAGAAGGCGCTAATTTAGAATTTCAAGAAAAAAAAAAAAAATCATCCGACCTCTTGGAAACTAGAAGATTCCAGAATAGGGATGAAATTAGAGTAATAGCTAAGGTATCCCTAATTAGTAATTCGCCAAAATTAAAAAAAAATTAAATAAATAAACTGAATTTTGGATCGGTGATTTCAATTACCGAAACATCACCGATGGCTACCCAGCGCAGACATGCCACCGTCTGGGACGTCGTTAATTTCCCTCATCTAATTAAACTAAGAAAAGACATGAAAAATACTCAAGGGGACTAGGGGTCGACGTCCGGGTACGCTACATTTAGTAGCAGTTAATTTAATCGGATAGTCCGAACTGAGTTATATGAACACTGCACAATAAATAAATAAGGTAAGCAACAAAAACAAAACAAAAAATCTCGGAGAGGCTATGAATGCTAAAGATACAAATGACCGAAACCTGTATTTTTCGATGATCACAGGATATAGCAGTTGGTTTTCTTAATTATCATTTCTGTCATCCTTTAGAAGTAATTCCCACATGATACTACTCTATCTATTGAAAGGCTTAAGATCTGGGGCTGTTATTATGAGGTACATAAATGCAAAGTAACACACAATTCCCAACTATAATTTACATTCAAGTAGCAAACTCGGTTGGATGAATGCACTGGTGTGGAAGTCAAAACGCGAGAGATTTTTTTTTTTTTCGTAAACATATTCATATTTTCACTATATAAAATTCACTAGGCCTATCCATTTAAATATAGGGGTCGTCATCTCGTTCATATTATATATCATATTATTAACATATCATTACGTTCATTCATTATCTACTAATTTTCGCACGAAGTAATATTTTATAAACACCCTATTTCGTACATTTTACACGCAGGCCATACACATATCTACATTACGCAGTAATAAATATATATATAACTATCACAATCTATCACGCTCAAACCACCACACGATCACATTCATCGAACCACGTACTCTTTATTTCGAAGCACCCAAATTGTATTTACCTTGCAGGTTTAAAAAAAAATCATACATGTATTTACGGAAAGTTAAATTGTCAATGATTAATCTATTTCTGATTTGTTGATAAAACTGAAGCAACAATGGAATTTTCGACAGCCACGGGAAAAAAGAATTTAATACTACATTTTGAACCAAACAGTAACAGCATATGGGCTTTACTTCTATTAAGAAAATAGGTATTCTTTATTTCGGCGGATATTTCAATTTCTACTGACCCTAGCAAGCTGAAATTTTCAGTACAGTAAGATCTCATGCTATTTTATACGAAGGTATACTCATCTGACCCGAAATCCATGTCCAATGAAAGTAATTTTTGAATAAATGACTAAAATCCAACAACCTAGATCACTAAGTTATGCGATGTCGTATTGTCAACAAACAATTGAGTACCGAAACCGGACGCTGCGGCGCTGTAGTGGAGGCATAATTTACCGTGTACTGAAATCTATACTTGTACTCATTAATCAGAAATTTAATATTTACTCTGGTTTATTTCTGTTAGGAAAATGGTACTAAATTAACACATATTTATACACTGTCCAAATCGAAAATTCACACACTCACACAAAACTACTAACTACATACACCACTGCTAATACTATACATAAAACAACTAACTAAACCAAACATGCACCATTTAGTTACATGCATGTTGACAAAATAAATACTCCCTTCTGATATATACCGTCGGCTCTATTTAATTTAGAGGGGGCAAAATGAGAAAGGTAAACACTAGGTCCAATTGACCTGACCAATTGTTTACATAATGACTACCAAAAGTTGATGCCCGGGGGGCACCTTAACGAAGTTTATGGAGGGTCCCTTCCCCTAAAAGGGGAAAAGGCCCTAAAACGAACAATAACTAACCCATTCCCCCGCTAGAACCGGTTCAATTCAGAAAAGGGGATAGGAGCCCTTTTGAACTAACTTAAGCTGCCATTATGATTATTTACAGTACTATCAAACCTACTACATACATGCAATTACGAAATAAATAATAATAAATCACATTTACTTAATACACGACCAACATGCACTAATCAGGTCGTAATTTCCCTAATCCCTAATTGAATTTGGAATAACAAGAAAAAAAAGTAAAGTCACTCTTTCACTTTTGCTGTTATAGCTGGGCAGCAAACATGGCTTCCTGCAAACCGAAATCCTGAATCAGATATTTTCCCCTGGTTTTGCAGTTCTTTCAACAAAAATATGGGTTTCCTGGCTCCTGATTGATCACACGACGTTTACGATGACATTTAGTCTAAATTTTACCTGTTTTACACTCGAAATCCACGTCTTTACCAGCCAGTATAGCGTAGTTGATTTCCACGGCTGTGCTCGTAGAGTCGTTCTCGATTATTCTCATAACATTGCGCCGAAAAAGCCAGAGGTAGGAGAATTCCTCCAATCAGAAAGAAAACTTTAGCCGCGGAAATTACAAAGCGAATGGAAATTTGGTAAATCCAGATATAACCGGATCTGAAAGTGACTATGGACTACTGAGAGGGGGTGAGGGAAAAGGTTAGGTACCTGACTAAATTCTACATTGGTCTGAAATTAAGAAAATTTATATCCAATGACAGAACTATGTTTCGGTATGACGTCAGAATGGTAAACCTTGAAACTTTTCAACTTATATATCAGAAAATGGGATTTACACTTAATCAAAATATAAATAAATATATTATACAGTGGGAAATATGGTTATTAATGAAACCTTTCGATTCATTATATTTAATTCGAAGTAAAGGGAGTAAATAAATTGTGTAGCTAAACCGAAATTGAATAAAAAAAAAATACTAGGTACAGGGTGCGTAAAAAAAAATTGCCATTACTTTCAACTGTAATGGTACATTACAGTTTTCCCCGGCCCATTAACAAAATTTTGTTAGAATAACAAAATTTTGCTAATTGGGAATACTAACTACTGATGCTTGTTAAATTAACACACTCATTCATCTCATTCAAACATTACCAGTCACACTAGGACAGTATATTATATCTACTTGGGGTATTGCGCGAGTAATTCATTACGTTTTTCTTCTGTACAATTGAAAATCTTTAAATTTCGAAAATTGTGAGTTCCGATACTTTCGCCTTTAAGATTATGCAAAACAGCGCAGTTTTTTAACAATTTTTTCACGACAAACGGGCCAGTGAAAATTTTCATCCATTTGGCGGATTCCTGTTTTATTATTGACGATAAGTTGTGTAATTTCAGCATTACTAGTTGACCTTCTTCCAGAGTAACAGAATGTGTTGATCGTTTACTAGAGTTTCGCGAATTTATATCTATCTCAGTAAATTTAAACCTATTTTCAACGGAATCTAATTGTTTTGGCCATGGGAACACCTTCCGGTAGTTGTCAACAGCAGAGTAACTCAGAAAGCGTTCCGCCGGCGTGCAACCAATACTTGAGCAATAAGAATTATTAAGAAGGTCCTGTATTTTTACAAGATATCTATTCCAGGTGGTTTGATCTTCATTACACCATAACCGAACTAACCTATTGAGCTCTTTATGGCTGCGTTCTGTTATGCTGTTACCCTGAGGAGAATAGCTAGCTGTTTTCTTGTGTTTAATTTTATACTTAGCACAGAAATCCTGCCACAGTTTGGACTGGAACTGTGGTCCCCTGTCACTTAAGAATTCTTGAGGGTATGGTAAAAGGTGAAAGTATCTTCTCTCTAGTACCGTTATTATTTCTTTGGTATGAGCTTTTCTGAGCGGAAGAAAAGTAACAAAACGAGAGTAAATATCTATTAATGATAAAATATAATAGTATCCCTGGCTAGGTGGTAATTTCCCGATAAGGTCCACCCCCAGAGTCTCATGGGGTACATTTGCTCTTATGTGATATTCTTGCTGAGCTATGGTTCGGTTTGTGAACTTTGTTTCCGCACATTGGATACAGTTTCGGATGAAATTTTTTATGGTAGATTTTTGATTTTTCCAATAAAAGATTGCGCGACAAAAGCGATAACATTTTTGAACTCCAAAATGACCTGTGGAGTGAACAATACTGATAATTTGGTGAATACAAGCCTGAGGTATTACTAGAAGCCATTTTTGAACTCGCAACGGTTTTATGTACATTAACCCACAATGCATTGCGATTCTACTCTGATTACCACTATTTTCATATCGCCTTAAGAACGTTTGACATAATTCATCAGTTTCCTGATTTTTCTTGATATGATTTAAATCGATGTCAGCATATTGTGTTTTCGTTAGGAAATGCACATAATGGGTTTCGGGTTCAAGCAATACCTCGGGCGGATACCTACTAAGTGTATCGGCGATAAGGTTCTCGCGGCCTGGACAGTGCTGAAACGTTAAGTCAAATTTTTGTAATTTAAGTAGGATCCTGGTGGTTCTTGGTTCAAGGTTCTTCTGAGTGAAAGCATGAGTAACTGCTGCATTGTCGGTATGAACATACGTGATACGACCCATTATATATTGTTCAAAGTGCTCACATAGGAACAGAACGGACAGTAGTTCTAACTGAGAGATCGACAGAGACAACTCGTAAGGCTTTACCCGTCGACTAGCATATCCGATGACATTAGGATCTTCTTGACCTGCTGGATATTGTGCAAGATAGCCAGCCAGATTTTCCATACACGCATCACTGTGTATGTGAAATGGCAGGGAGAAATCTGGCTGACTTAGAGCAGGCGGATTGCTAATAAGCTCTTTTAACTTATGGAAAGTTTCCAATGTTTCATCGTTCCATGTGAATTTTTGATCCTTTTTTAATAGTTGATATAATTTAGCGGTAAGTCCCGAAAAATTTGGTACGAACTTTCTCCTCCACCCTATGAGGCCTAGGAACTTTTGTAATGCCTTCTTTGATTTCGGAACCGGAAAACAACGAATAGGTTCGTTCAATTTAGGGTCGACCCTTATCGTTTTGCCACTAATGATATGACCTAAAAATTTTATCTCCCGTGCGAAGAACTTACATTTTTGAAAATTTAAGGAAAAATTTGCCCTCTTGAAAATTTCAAAGGTTCTTTCTAAATGAGATAAGTGTTCTTCTTCCGTGACCGATTTTACCATAACATCATCAAGGTATAAAACTACAAAAGAACGAGTTGAGTCGTTGAAAAAATTAGTCATAACGGATTGGAAAACAGCAGGACTGCTCTTCAATCCCTGTGGCAAAACGGTAAGGCAATATTGCCTTCCTTTATACACAAAGCTAGTACACTGATATGATTCTTTGTGTAAACTGATCCCATAATAGGCACTAGATGCATCAAAAGATGAGAACCAAGTGGCTTGTGAAACACGATGTAATAGATCGTCTATTGGTTCAACCTGTGCTTGTGGAGAAATAATTTTTGAGTTGGTAGCCCTGAGGTCCAAAACGGGACGTACGCCCCCAGAGGCCTTTCTGACAACATGAATAGGATTTCTGTATGGGGACATCTGTTCTATAGCAATTCCTAACCGTAACCACTTATTTAATTCGGCCTCAAACTCGGGTTGCATTGCTTGTGGGACAGAATAGCAAGGTCCCACAACTGGTTCGTTATCTTTTAGTTGAATTTTGTATGGAGGCGCATTAACACGACGTGGGTACTCGGAGAAGAGAGATCTGTACTGTAATAATAGTTTACGGAGACCTGATCTAATTGGTGGTGGTAAATCATCCCGAGTAGTAATGTAAGTGTCGATGTCTTGTGGAGAGACATTGCATTCGGCATTCAAGAATGGATCCAGCTGATCGTCCCTGTTAACCTCTCCTCCATTGAGAGGTGTCACTGCACAGGCAGCTTGACAGATAAACCTGGGGTCAAGCATGGGCTGATCCATCACTGGCCGCCCTGACTCACCGATTGCAATCTCTCTTTCCGGTATTCCCACTAACATTACATTTGGCTTATTAGTTGAAACAGTAACTGCATTCCCGAGACTATCTTTCATACGAATTTCTTTCTTTTCACGGTCGATGATACAATGAAACTTATCTAAGAATGGGCAACCCAAGATTAAATCCGTTCGCAAGTATTTAATAACAAAAATAGCTATTTCAAAAATATGGTTTTGAATATTAAGATTGAAATTTTGAACCCCTTGAACTGAAAAACTTTCCTTCCCCGCAAATGCACCCAGTGTAAGACCCGTGTACGGCCTTAATTTTGCAGAAGGGAAGCGCTGTTTCAATCTTCTCCACACCTCCCAGTCCATTAGGCAGAGCTCCGAACCACTATCGATGGTAGCAACAAGTTCAACGCCACCGATACTTCCTTTTAGGCTGGGAGATGCCGAGAAATAACGTTCTTCCCCCACCGCAAATGGCTCTTCATCGATTACGAATTTTATTATAAATTCTAAGGAATTCGGCGAGGGGTATTCTTGTATCTGAAACTCGGATTTACTATTATTAGAATATTGCATTTTGTGGTTAATGGGGTGTATGTACCCGCAGTTATCCTCCCCCATTTCATCAGGTAACTGCGGCGTTAGTTTGTCGACTTTACCGCAGTTTCGCGACTATCACTCCCATTTAATATTGTTCTAGGCTCACCGTTACCACGCACTTGCGAATGGATTGAATTCTGGGGTCGATTTACATTATTGTTACTATTATTGTTATTATTATTGCCCTGACTATTACCGTTCTCCCTTCTTCCGTACGTCCTGTTAAAATTCCTCCTGGCGTTATCGCCCCTATCCGGGTTTGATTCCATGTTGGTACGGTCATAGGGACGATAACTCCGGCGATTGTTGAACATGGGCCGATTCCTAAATAGTCGCCGGCCATTATTGTTGTTTTCTGAGCCATACCCACTAGGATAACGAGATCCAGCTTGGGTATAACTCAGGAAATCTGTCTGGCAACTTGCCGTTACCTTCGTCTTAGTCGGTTTTAGAATCTTTGCCTGTCGGGCGAAGTATCGTTTTGGTGGACCACCAACTTCCTTACCGCACAAGGCAGCTAAACGTGAGGTGACTTCTCGCACCGTTTGGCACAAGTGGGACGCTATGGCCCGGGACTCATCAGGTGGAAGAGCGTTAACTATAATATCTACCAGTTCGGCCTGAGAGGGATGTTCAGCTATCTGATAATATAGTTCGATAATTTTCCAAGCATAGTCCAAGAGGGACCCATACTTGGAGCGATCATACCGGAGTGATTGTAAGTTTCTTTTTTGGAGTCGTTCGATGTGCTCATTACAATATTCTTCTTTGAAAAGAATCAAAAAATCACCGAACGTCCGGATTTGGTATTTAACCGAGGCAAACCATGCGCCCGAAGCGGCGATCAAACATTTTTCAACTATTTGTAGGCGTTCTCCATCAGTAAGTTTGTACATGTCTAGATATTGCTGCAATCTTCGCAGAAAAACTCTAGGTAACCCGTTAGTAATGTTCCCATCGAAAGTGGGGAAACGTTCAATATCCCGGAGGGAAACTTTAGAGCTCATACTATACGGGGCAGGAAAAGAATCTAGTGGAATCAACGCATTATCCTGAGCGGTTGGGGTTGTCACCGGATTTGTCACCGACGGAGTGGTCACTGAACTGAACGCTCCCATATGACCAAGAGAGGTTTTATAATTAGTATTGACCATGTAAGGTTCGAATTTAGGACCCACCACTGCAGTAACTGACGGTCCGGCACACCTCCTTTCCCCTCCTGGCAGCACGCTGTAAGATTGTACCATTCCAAAGGTAGAGTGAGCATTTACGCTAGTGACTGTTGTAGTCACAACACTCGACTGCATCGGTACATCGAAATTACTCAACCATGATTTCGAGGTTTGCTGATGCGGGGGACAATACATGGTTGTGTCCCGTGCATCAGGCAACACTTGACTCTTTCCCGGGAGGACGTTACTCGTTTCGGGGAAATTTTTCCCTATAGAATCGCTATCAGGAAAAGGATAGGAGATGTCAGACTTGACGATTTCCAGTTTAGTAATCTTCCCCTTAATACTGTCTACCTCAGTTTGAATTCGACTAATTCTTTGATCAACCGACTCTAGTTTAGTTTCTATTGATAGGTCGGATATTACAACATTCAATTTACTTATTTCAGCCTGCTGCTGTTCAACCTTTCGTTCGATGTCACCAAATCTTTTGTTTGTACCCTCAAACCTTACATCTATTTCGTTTAGTTTCTCATTTGTTTCGTCTCTGAGCTGCTCGGTAGACTGTTGGGCCTGGTATCTAACCTGCTCCAGTTCAGTAGACGTTTGTTCTTTCAATTTACTAATCGAAGAAGCAAAGTCTAAACAAATCTGGTCAAATTTGTTGTTTAATACCTCGAATCGAGCGTCGGTCTCTCGTTTCGAGGTATCAAACTTCTCATTTATCTCACGCCTTAAGTTTTCACTATTCTGATTTATCTCACGCCTCATTTCTGCATTCTCACGTCTCAGATCTGCACCATTCTGTTCTATTTTAACTTCCATGTTAGTGAATTTTTCATGCATCATTTCCATCATCTGGCGAATTAATGCAGACGTGTCAGACCCTCCAGATGACATTCCTTCCTTCGGGTTTGCCGTCTGATCCCGAGAATCACTGTGATTTTCATTTTTTTCCTCATCGTCGAGGTCAGATATCTCCGCTGGAGATATTTGGCCTCGGTCCTTTTCACAGTCCTCACAATATTTTTCTATTTCGCCGGTTTGCACCTTTTCTGCATTTTCCGCAGTATCATCTAAATTGGAACAAGCAAAGTGGATCCATTTTTGTCCACAACCGGTGCATCTAATTAATCTTCGCGGGGCGCGAGATCTTTTCTCTTTTTCATTTAATGTGCATTGAGTGCACGTGATTTCACACTCGCCCTGTGACACCACAACCTTTTTTGTTGCCATAGCTTTGAGACACTTTACACTTTACAAAAGACAAGATATATATAGCAAAAATACACATATACTATAAAATACTTATTTGCTATCCAGACAAGTATTATTCATGACTTAAAGGACTCCCATTCTCTTTCCTTCCTTGAAACCCTTCTAGCGTTTAATTCTAATTTTAGAAAAAATTTTGACACTCCTTCTCTTTTTCCCCCTTAGAAAAGGAAACAAAAATGACAAAGTAGCCAACGACTCTACTTATTTCATTTGACTATAAAATTTCTCTTATTAATTTCAATGTTATAATCAATTCAACATGCCTTCAACCTCACTCTTTGACATTCTTAACAAAAATTTCAAATCTATCGGTCGCCATTTAAACTGAGATCCGTTGCCATGGAAACAAACGTTGCCATAACAACCATTCTTATCGCGGTTCACCAACTCAAACTGATTGGCATGATAACTGGTATTATTCAATAAGCATTTTCAGATCCGTTACCACAGTAAACATGGTTACCATAGCAACAGTCTTGTCACGTGTCGCCAATTTAAAACTGTAAAAGGGAGAGTCGTCGTTGCCATAGAAACCACCGTTTCTTAATTTTGAACATACTAGATTCGATTGAAACGAGAAAACTTTTTATCGGACTTCTAAAGAGAATGAAATAAAATAACTAAATACATGACCGTGTTTATTACATCTAGGATTCCCAGTCACGACCCCCTTTTCAGTTTTATTAAAAAATAGAAGAAGAAGATGAAGAAAGGAAAAGGAAAATAGAAGAGGAAAGAGGTAAAGTAAGAAGGTAATAAAGAGGAAACTGTTACTGAATATTTTGAAAAAATATGGTAAAGAAAGTGAATAATTATCGAATTCCAATAGCTATTGGGTTAATATTTGGTATTCAGGTGATTAAGGGTAGACACATGTTAACCCATACATCCCCGATCTAGATCCATTTAACCCTAACTACCAAATTATCCCGATCTAGATCTGAGATAGATGAGAAAGTTTAATTCTACAGTTTATTCAATATTTCCACTAATATCCAATATTTGAAAAATAAACGACGAAGTTGATGGCATGTTAGAATCGACCACAAAGAAAAAAAAAAAATCAGAGTATTACATATTCGTAGAAGATTTTGACTCTCACAGTTCTCCCATGCTGATCATTCGTTCAGGCTACTTCAGTCCTTTTTACTTCCTTCATAGAGCCAACTTAAGTTAGTATTAACATTCAATGAGTTTAATTGATAACTACCATTAATTATAATAAATCACACATATATGTCAAAATAATGGATGCACTTAATACTAAACCTACATTTCACTCACACACACATTCATACAGGACAATGTATACTTCGGGTTGTATTTAGTTAAATTAAACTAACCTAACTACATTACTATATACATTTATTACATTTCAATAAAAGAAAAATTAGTTGGACATAACAGGGAAAAAATTTAATACATGGAAAGAATGTTTCATTAACATGCATAGAAATTCGCTAATTTTATCAAGACCAAATAACACATTTCTCTTCCTATATATATATTAAAAGTTGAATTACATAAAAGAGAATTTGACAAAAAAAAAAATGAAAGACAAAAATAAAAAAATTCAAAGATCAATACATTTAGGATTCAATGTAATGAATATATATATATATCGTTGCGGAAAAAGAAAGAAAAAATAAATAAAAAAAATATATATATATATAATTGGTTAATCATTCTAAAAAAAAACACTTTAGTAACATTTTATTAGGTCTCTGTCCCAAGAGGAGACATTTCGACGATTTTATGAGTCTTTGTTCTCACATCGATAATAGCTCCCTTTTCCAACTCTCTTTTCGCACTGTGGTTTGTGTCCATGAGAGTGTTTAATTGTTTTTGTTTTAGCTATAGACAAATAGTCGCTTCATATCATATATATATATTTATATTTCTCATTTCGTCACTCGACGCACTCAATATAAAATTTCAAAGTTTATCAAGGTTAAAAAAAATTTTGAATCCAGTCACAGACATTGAAAACATATTTCCATATTCCGGTATTCACATTAAGTTATCAACTAAATTTCTCTTCATTAACTTTAAGACCAGTAATTTTCTTTATAGTATAGATCTTGTAGTCAAAAGATTCTAGTCACTGAATAGTTAAATTTCTGATCGTAGGGGAAGGATTTGTTTCAGAGTCTACTGATAGAAGATTCGTTGGTGGGGCACACTGTTTCGTAGGTTATTAATTTCACTTTGATCTTGCGAATAAATTTGGATGAGGATTAGGGTTATTTTACTTATCTTACGACCTGCTACTCGTTTTACTTACATGCGGTATTTAACATTATATTCAACTTTAATAGTTACAGACATCAGTAACCACTCAACAAAATGTAATTTATTACAATATACGCGGTAACACTATATGTCACAAATAGTTGGTAACGGTCGGGTGTCAAAAACCTTTGGCAACCTAAATAAAACCAGGGTAAATACCGAGCCCATTACATACATACTCGTATATATATATATTCATATTATTCAATACAATAAATTTCACTTTAATATCCATCGTAGTATTTTGTCGACGTTTAAATTCTACATAACCGTTCATATTCGACAAGTATTCATATTTTATAAATGTTTATATTTTATTGGCTCAAAGACAAAACAAAAACCCTGACTATCAAAATTCACTTTTTTCTCTCATAAGGTTGCAACATTGTACTTTCTATGTATAAACCCGATAATCAATAATCATTTTCAATTTACTAAAGATCCGCATATATATATATAAAAAATAGTTGGTGTTATTTAGTGACATAAGAGGTGGAAATGTAACAAATTGAGCAGGCACGTAACTTTTAAAACTATGTAAGCACATATATAGATGTATATATAAAAAAAAAAATCAATGTTATTGGAAACTAGTGGGCCCAGACTACTAATACATACACACTATATGACCAATCAATAGAAATAAAAACCAGAAATCAGTTGTCAATGGATATAATTTGTATGATCCATGAATAACAAATGTTTCTAGGAATCCGAAAGCATAGTGTACCTTCCCATCAATTTCTCCAGTGGTGGATTGAATATCGCGAAAATGGTCCCGAGATGTGCTGCAATACCTCCACGAATTGCATCCCTCGATGTCTCAGTTAGTACATACGATCGAAATAAGTGATATGGAATATTGTACATTTTCATGAGTTTCAGAAATCGGGGGGGGGGGGCAAGGTTGAAAAATTAAAAAAAAAATCTCGAAGTAATGAAGACAGAGAGAGATAGAGAAGAAGGAAGACGAAGAATAGTGGCGCCAAAGACTTAAGTGAGAAATAACTAACGCTACAAAGACAAAGTCGAATTTCTATCTCGACAAATCCATAGCCAAAATATTCTTAACATGCCAAAAGGGTGGTCTACTCAAATACGTAGACTCAAGGAACGCCCTGCTGCCAAGGATGCAAGTTCTGTGTCCATCAGATCCCAATCCCACAAGAATTTGGTTGTAAGATTGAAATCCGATCCCCGTATCCGGCCCAAACCAGCAGGTTCCCGGAAATCGTCCGGAAGGTTAGAGAAGGCGCTAATTTAGAATTTCAAGAAAAAAAAAAAAATCATCCGACCTCTTGGAAACTAGAAGATTCCAGAATAGGGATGAAATTAGAGTAATAGCTAAGGTATCCCTAATTAGTAATTCGCCAAAATTAAAAAAAAATTAAATAAATAAACTGAATTTTGGATCGGTGATTTCAATTACCGAAACATCACCGATGGCTACCCAGCGCAGACATGCCACCGTCTGGGACGTCGTTAATTTCCCTCATCTAATTAAACTAAGAAAAGACATGAAAAATACTCAAGGGGACTAGGGGTCGACGTCCGGGTACGCTACATTTAGTAGCAGTTAATTTAATCGGATAGTCCGAACTGAGTTATATGAACACTGCACAATAAATAAATAAGGTAAGCAACAAAAACAAAAAAAAAAATCTCGGAGAGGCTATGAATGCTAAAGATACAAATGACCGAAACCTGTACTTTTCGATGATCACAGGATATAGCAGTTGGTTTTCTTAATTATCATTTCTGTCATCCTTTAGAAGTAATTCCCACATGATACTACTCTATCTATTGAAAGGCTTAAGATCTGGGGCTGTTATTATGAGGTACATAAATGCAAAGTAACACACAATTCCCAACTATAATTTACATTCAAGTAGCAAACTCGGTTGGATGAATGCACTGGTGTGGAAGTCAAAACGCGAGAGATTTTTTTTTTTTTTTCGTAAACATATTCATATTTTCACTATATAAAATTCACTAGGCCTATCCATTTAAATATAGGGGTCGTCATCTCGTTCATATTATATATCATATTATTAACATATCATTACGTTCATTCATTATCTACTAATTTTCGCACGAAGTAATATTTTATAAACACCCTATTTCGTACATTTTACACGCAGGCCATACACATATCTACATTACGCAGTAATAAATATATATATAACTATCACAATCTATCACGCTCAAACCACCACACGATCACATTCATCGAACCACGTACTCTTTATTTCGAAGCACCCAAATTGTATTTACCTTGCAGGTTTAAAAAAAAAAAAAATCATACATGTATTTACGGAAAGTTAAATTGTCAATGATTAATCTATTTCTGATTTGTTGATAAAACTGAAGCAACAATGGAATTTTCGACAGCCACGGGAAAAAAGAATTTAATACTACATTTTGAACCAAACAGTAACAGCATATGGGCTTTACTTCTATTAAGAAAATAGGTATTCTTTATTTCGGCGGATATTTCAATTTCTACTGACCCTAGCAAGCTGAAATTTTCAGTACAGTAAGATCTCATGCTATTTTATACGAAGGTATACTCATCTGACCCGAAATCCATGTCCAATGAAAGTAATTTTTGAATAAATGACTAAAATCCAACAACCTAGATCACTAAGTTATGCGATGTCGTATTGTCAACAAACAATTGAGTACCGAAACCGGACGCTGCGGCGCTGTAGTGGAGGCATAATTTACCGTGTACTGAAATCTATACTTGTACTCATTAATCAGAAATTTAATATTTACTCTGGTTTATTTCTGTTAGGAAAATGGTACTAAATTAACACATATTTATACACTGTCCAAATCGAAAATTCACACACTCACACAAAACTACTAACTACATACACCACTGCTAATACTATACATAAAACAACTAACTAAACCAAACATGCACCATTTAGTTACATGCATGTTGACAAAATAAATACTCCCTTCTGATATATACCGTCGGCTCTATTTAATTTAGAGGGGGCAAAATGAGAAAGGTAAACACTAGGTCCAATTGACCTGACCAATTGTTTACATAATGACTACCAAAAGTTGATGCCCGGGGGGCACCTTAACGAAGTTTATGGAGGGTCCCTTCCCCTAAAAGGGGAAAAGGCCCTAAAACGAACAATAACTAACCCATTCCCCCGCTAGAACCGGTTCAATTCAGAAAAGGGGATAGGAGCCCTTTTGAACTAACTTAAGCTGCCATTATGATTATTTACAGTACTATCAAACCTACTACATACATGCAATTACGAAATAAATAATAATAAATCACATTTACTTAATACACGACCAACATGCACTAATCAGGTCGTAATTTCCCTAATCCCTAATTGAATTTGGAATAACAAGAAAAAAAAGTAAAGTCACTCTTTCACTTTTGCTGTTATAGCTGGGCAGCAAACATGGCTTCCTGCAAACCGAAATCCTGAATCAGATATTTTCCCCTGGTTTTGCAGTTCTTTCAACAAAAATATGGGTTTCCTGGCTCCTGATTGATCACACGACGTTTACGATGACATTTAGTCTAAATTTTACCTGTTTTACACTCGAAATCCACGTCTTTACCAGCCAGTATAGCGTAGTTGATTTCCACGGCTGTGCTCGTAGAGTCGTTCTCGATTATTCTCATAACATTGCGCCGAAAAAGCCAGAGGTAGGAGAATTCCTCCAATCAGAAAGAAAACTTTAGCCGCGGAAATTACAAAGCGAATGGAAATTTGGTAAATCCAGATATAACCGGATCTGAAAGTGACTATGGACTACTGAGAGGGGGTGAGGGAAAAGGTTAGGTACCTGACTAAATTCTACATTGGTCTGAAATTAAGAAAATTTATATCCAATGACAGAACTATGTTTCGGTATGACGTCAGAATGGTAAACCTTGAAACTTTTCAACTTATATATCAGAAAATGGGATTTACACTTAATCAAAATATAAATAAATATATTATACAGTGGGAAATATGGTTATTAATGAAACCTTTCGATTCATTATATTTAATTCGAAGTAAAGGGAGTAAATAAATTGTGTAGCTAAACCGAAATTGAATAAAAAAAAATTACTAGGTACAGGGTGCGTAAAAAAAAATTGCCATTACTTTCAACTGTAATGGTACATTACATATCGACAGAGAAAAAAAAAGCCATTGCGATTACTTCAAAAACGGGAAGATTTATGATGATCCCTTGAAGTTTTGAACCATAATAATGCTAGTGTACAATCTATGAAGCTGGCACATCATTTCTACTAACACACTACGATTCTCCAGCAATAGTAACCTTACTAGACGAATTCCAGTATCATTCATACATCCTTGCAATAAGTCGCTCCCAATTCAGAACGAAATACAATTGGCAAAACTGCCACCCACCAGTGATGCTGCGAAACAACATATCATCAGGTTCAATAGTACCGTGGAAATGATTTGCGAGCGACTGAATATGGATGGACAACATTAGCAGGTATTCTCGCACCAGCAAGAATGACCAAGGAACCCGCTCCGTGTAATATCCTGTAACTGTAAAAAGGGCTGTGAAAGTATGTACGGTTGTCGGAAAGCAGGAATTGTGTGCTCTAATTAACGTCATTGTCGAGGAATTGGATGTATGAATGCAGAACCAAATGATGAAGACCATAGGAATGAACGAGAAAATGATAACCTCATTGATTTCTAATAAAATAAATCCGAATGGATTAGTAACAAAAATGTTCTTAAAGTGCATACTAACATCTAGTATAAATACTAAGTTGATTTGAAGAACACTAGGAGGAAAATTGCATTCTAGTTTAAGCAAGACATTTTTAAAAAGTTACATTCAAATGACTATTGTAGTTGAGTGATTTTAAGTGTGAATTACGATTTTCCTATGAATAGGAGACTACCAATTTCTGCTACTTTCTAATGCTGTCAATAAATGACTTTTGTGCTATATTTAAGTGATGTAAAACTATATATCATAAAAGCTTACTCCATTGGGAAAAACGTTGGTCATTTTAAAAGTAAATTAATAATGACGATAGTGAAAATGGTGGCTGAGTTTTGTTAACACACAATAATTGTCAGTGTTGCAAGGTTTGAAGAATTTATGCGAAAATCGCATTTTGTCCCGAAATTTTGGGTTTTGCGCTTCTTCAACAAATTGGGGTTGATTAGTATAAGTGTTACCTCGTTCGAATTTACGTTTCTTAAGATTTCTAATGATATATAACTCTTGGTCCTATGTGATAAAAGAAGCTGACTAGAACCGTGAAAGTGTATGTCACCTTATGCACTTTTGTACAAAGAGGTCAGAAAGTAACATAAGTTATATTTTTTCTCGGCTTGTATTGCACCGATTTGTGCCATTGTTGGCTATGATTGAGATAAATATCAAGGATATCTTTTGGTGGTGTTTCGTTGGTGTGCAATAACTGTCAGTGTTGCAAACTTCTCATGATTTCTGAAAATACCTTTTTTTAAATAAAGAAAGCTGTTTTCTTCTTCCTCTTCTTCTAGAAATTTAGCACGATGGGGATATATGTTATTTACCTAGATTTTCTGTCTTTCAAGCTTTCCAACCATATATGATTCATGGCTTTGTGATAATTAGAACGGTGACTAGAAGAATAAACATAAAGGGTGACGATTTCCATAAATTCCTTGTCGTCATCTAAAGATGGCGGACATTTTTCAAAATTGCGGGAAAAGCTACAGTGGGATTTTAGGGGACTTTTAGTATGTTATTCCTGACACATCCCCCTACTTCCATACCAATTTTCAGCTTGTTACTAATGTGTTCCTTTCTTGGCAGAAAAATGGGCTATCTTTACTGGACTATTATGTACAATGTTAATTACAAACACATCAAAATGAGTTGTAAATACATAGCTAGTGTGTAGTTTCCTTGCTTTTTATTCATTTTTCTTGAGCCGCAAGTGGCTCAGTGGTAGAGTGCTCCCTCTGGTGCATAAGGTCCTTGGTTCTATCACAGCTCACACCAAGTAAGCTTTGTGATGGACAAACACCGTGTGCGTGGGTTTTCTCGGGTTCTTCCGTTTCCTCCCACTTTCTTCATTCCACCATTTCATTCGTATCTCACTATTGTCTTCTTTATCCTAGCCAGCATAAGCGCGGGAAGTACAACTTAAAGGTTTCATTTATTTTTTTCATTTTTTTTTCTTTTTTACAGCACCCAGGATTTATTATATAGCTGGTGCTTGATGTTTGGTGGATATTCCGTAGATCCGTAGATATTCATTTGAATATAGTTTGTTTTTTTTCTTTGCGTATAGCAGAAAGCATTGCATGTATTCGTGAAAAGACAAGAATTTAGGTACTCCCATGCGCAAAAAAAATTGCGCGTATACTGTAACTCACGATTTTTCTCAATTATTTCATTTTCCTTATGTTTATGGGTAAAATTCAGTTACTAGTATGTGGAGATCATAGAAAGCAATCCATCTAAGGAGATATTTCCAAAAAATATAATAAAATAATAAAAATATAAGCAAAAAACAAAATTATGTTTGGTTTTGTGTATACTGGCAATAATGTTTTCGAGGGAATTTTTGGAGTAGCACAGCACGATTGTAGAGGGAATTACAGAATTGGTAACAGAACAGGGGGACAGTTTAATCAAGGAACAGGAAAGTGGAGTAAAATATTGCATTTATTGGCTTAAATCTAGGGTGTAAATTGTCTGCCAAATATAAATTAGCTTCTGTAACCAAGATGTTCTACGGAAATATATAAACAAAGAGAAAAACTGTTGTCTTAAGTTTGGAAGTGACATGCTCTGTAGCCATGAGCATTTATTTTTTAAGAAAAAGATAGGCAACAAAAGAAGTTCTGGGTGGTCAAGTGGGCAGAGTAACGGATTAGTAATTCTTATACTGTTTTGACCCCAGATCGAATCCCATCCGATCCTGTTCAATTTTTTTTCTTTACAAAACATTGTAGAAAGTGTATAATTTTTATGTTAATAAAAACTGAAACAATACAATAAAGAAATAACTTTTTGTTTCCTCTGATGACGTATTTATTTAGAATTAGTGTACTATTAGTAATAGCCATTGCTTTCAGTTTATGCTGTTATATAGCTTCTTTTATCATCCTCTTTTCTTGAAAAAAAACAACAAAAAAACAAATTTGTCTCCAATAAAGTATGAAAAATATATATAGACAGAAACAGACATCTTAGTATCAAACGTGATTTATCGTGATGAAATAAACAAGTTCCCCGTTATTAAAAAAGAAAACTATAGAAAATCATTGAATTTGGTCTTTAGGTTTTTAGCATGCTATATATATTCTTTATAAGACTATACTTTATAAGGCAAGATGTGCGATCATACCCACAAATTTAGCTAGTAGGTGAAAGATGTTTTCGGCACAAATATTTTACAAGTCTAGGTGCATGAAACACCAATACACCATGGTCTTGACCTTCGTTTATTTCACGTTATTGTCCGACATATCATAGCAGGTAAAAAGCAGCATCAATCGGCAAGAAAAACTGCAAGTTGTGGTCTTAGTCTGTTTTTGATGCTCCGGACTCGATCGCCTAGCACGCCCGTCTATACCTTGACTCATACGTCTATCATTCAGTGCAGGCACATATCCAGCTTTACTTTTCGGAGGGGGCCCGACACGAAAGCTCGTAAGCACGTAATTCTAATGTTTCAAAAATATCAATAATAATAATAATAATAATAATAATAATAATAATAATAATAATAATAATAATAATAATAATAATAATGCAACAGTTCTGTATTCTCTTAAACATTTCTTACTTTTCATTTATGAACCGGTCAAACTGCATTCTAACACAAACGAAATCAAAAAAAATATTTTCTAGAGACATGTAAGGAAAACTGTCTGCTACGTATATCACATAACAAAAATAGCAAATGGCAATGAGTGTATCGTTCTAATACAATAATGTTATAAACAGAACGGAAACGAAATTGTAATCCCATTTAAAAGTGTTCTTTAATTCCACCTGGTATCAATGGCATTACGGTATATTCTTACAAGTAACACTTCCCAAGTGTAACACTCCGATTTTGATAAAATTTGACAGGCAGCTACTACACATAAAATAAACGAATACATGTTTTTTTTTTATTTTTTGCGGAAAAACGGTTTTAGGGGGCAAAAGCCCTCACCCAAAATTTTGAAAGTTAACGCCCGAAAGACAAAAACAAGTGGACCAAAGTGAACGAAATTGTGCACAGATATGGCAGACGTAAAATGAAGGAATACGTGTTTTGTATTTTCCTGGAAAAACAGTTAGGTGGGGCACAGACCCCTTCAAACCTTTGATAATAAAATATCAAAAGTGCTAGTAACAATATGTCTGATGTGTGTAAAGGACGAAGAATTCCAACGACACTTTGTGTATGGACAATACGCAAAAACTAAACGAATACCTGTTTTTTTATTTTCTGCGGAAAAATGGTCTTAGGGGACAAAAGCCCCCATCCAAAATTTTGAAAGTTGACGCCCGAAAGGCAAGAAGAAGTGAACCGAAATGAATGAAATTGTGCAAAGGTATTGCAGACGAAAAATGAGGGAATGCGGGTTCCGTATTTTCCTTTAAAAAAACGTTTGGGTGGGACACAGACCCCTCCAAAACTTTGTTCGTGAAATATCAAAAGTGCTAATAATAGTATGTCAGAAGTGCTTAAAGGACATGAAGAATTTGAACGACACATTGTGTAAGGACAATACGCAAAAAACAAACGAATACGGGTTTATTTTCTGCGAAAAAATGGTTTTAGGGGGCAGAATTCCCCACCCAAAATTTTGAAATCGTGCATAGATATTCTAGATGTAAATTGAGGTAATTGTGTTTCGTATTTTCCTGGAAAAAAAGCGGTTGAGTGGGGAACGGACATTCTAAGCTGTTGATTACGAAATATTAAAAGTGCAAATAAGTATACGTCAGAAGTTCCTAAAGAGTATGGAGAATTGCAACGAAACTTCGTATAGGGACAATTTGCAAAACAATAAATGAAATGCGTTTTAATTTGTACGACAAAACAGTGTTGGGGCCTAGAGCCCCTCAAAAAAAAAAAGTAAATATTACCGCAAAAATGCAGGAAGGAATGGACCAAAGCAAATGAAATTGTGTGTAGATATTGTATAGACTGTATGTAAAATAAGGACTTTCGTGTTTTTAAGATGTCCGTATCAATTTTGGCACATCAACAACAAACAGGAAATTAATCGGCACGTGTTTTTGTTTATGCGGAAAAACATTATAAGGGTTAAAGTTGCCTCGTGATATACTACAAAATACGCTAACTGTTTGTGCTTGTTGTTGATCCGCCAAATTTGAAGAAATCTGATGGAGACGCTTGTGAAACACGAGAGGCTTTATTTTTCATATCCAATATCTACAGACAATTTCATTCGCTTCGGTCCTCTCCTTCCGACACTCAACACCTCGGTCCACTCAACAGTTTTTTTTTCTTTTCAGGAAAATACGAAGCACGTATTCCCTCATCTTACCTCTACAACATTTGTGAACAATTTCATTCAGTTCGGTCCATTTCTTCTTGCCTTTCTTGCGTCCAATTTCAAAATTCTGGGTGGGACCTTTTGCCCCCTAAAACCGTTTTTTCGCAGGAAATAAAAAATCGTATTTGTTTATTTTTTGCTTATTGTACTAACACAAAGTTTTGTTCCAATTCTTCGTGTAAATTTAGGCACTTCTGGCATACTGTTATTAGCACTTTTGATATTTCATGATCAAAGGTTTGGAGGGGTCTGTGCCCCACCTAACCGTTTTTTCCAGGAAAATACAAAACACGTATTTCCTAATTTTATGTCCGCAATATCTGTTCACAATTTCGTTCACTTTGGTCCACTTGTTTTTGCCTTTCGGGCGTCAACTTTCAAAATTTTGGGTGAGGGCTTTTGCCCCCTAAAACCGTTTTTCAGCAAAAAATAAAGAAGCACTTATTTGTTTATTTTATGTGTAGTATCTACCTGCCAAATTTTATCAAAATCGGAGTGTTACACTTGGGAAGTGTTACTTGTTAGAATTATAATAACAACGCATTGTCCACAGTTTGGACACTGACTCAAAGTAATCTGACATAAAAGAACCTCAAAAGGGAAAAAGTAGGTTTATTAAAAAGTGCTTGAGGTTTGGTAAGGGACAGCTTCCAGGACCTCACGCTGGATACGTCACTGAGTCAATGCATTGTATTTGTTTCTTGCAAAACATGATAATTAGATGCATAATATTTAAAATTATATCATAGTTTGACTTTTAATAGGTCTTTCCTTAATACATCCATATTATCCGGCGTTCTTCCTGCCTGTTTCATGTCGGATAAGCGCAACTCTACTGTATTTTCAAAGATAGCATATACACAGGGGCTAGAGGTCTGCACGGGCCGGAATTTTTAGAACGGACCCGGCCCGTCCCCTTTAATTTATAATCTATAAGCATTAGCGGATTAAGGGCGGAGCCAATGGAGCCCAGGTTTCGGGGCCCCAAGCTCAGGGGGCCCTTTAAAATCCCTCTGTTTAATACTAAAATATAGTAATCAACTTATTATATTATAGGCTTCAGACCGATGCTATTTTTTTCCCCGCTCATTACGCTCGCGGTATCGCTAGATTTAAGTCTTTCTATCAGCAACATTTACCTATTAATAATGAATGCAATTATTTAATTGTTAATAATGAATTTAACTAAACTAATTATTCTAAACTTGGAGCACATTCAAATATTACAGCATAGTTCTCGGTAGTTCCATAAGCCTATGAGGCTGTGGAAGGCAGAAAAGAAAATTTATGCACTGGAACTATTCTTAACATAGGGCCCCCTTAAAACAGTCGGTTCTAGGTCCCCAAAAGCCTTAATCCGCCCCTGTCTATAAGCAATATTTCACGAAAACCTGGTATTTTTTAACAAATGTGTTCGTCATCAAGTTTTCATAAAGTAGTCCCTTTCTCCTTTAAGTAATTTCAGAGCCCACGGTATTTCAGTGGTAGAGCGTTCACCTCTGGTGCATGGAGTCCTTGGTTCAATCCATGCTCGCGCCAAGTGAACCTTGTGCTGGACAAACATTGTGCGTGGGTTTTCTCGAGGTTCTCCCGTTTTATCCCACTTTCTTCACTCGATCATTTCATTCATTTCTTATCATCACTGTCTCCTTTAGCCAATCCGGCATAATCGTGGGACGTAAAACTTAAAGATTTCATTTCAAATCATTTCAATCAAAAAACAGTTGCAGGAAGTATGTAATTTCGAATAAAACAAACTACTATATACAATTCTGAGTATATTATTCTTTTATGAAATTCTCGCGAACCTTATTTCTAAATCGAAGGGTAAGAAGACTAAATTCACTCTCTTATTATTATAGATCCATTTCAATTGAAGCAGGGGGCCGCGGTGGCTCAGTGGTAGAGCGTTCATCTCTGGTGCTTGGGGTTCCGGGTTCGATCCCAGCCCCGCCAAGTAAACTTTGTGGTGGACAAACACCGTGTGCGTGGGTTTTCTCGGGGTTCTCCCGTTTCCTCCCACTTTCTTCATTCCACCATTTCATTCATTTCTCATAATCACCGTCTCCTTTAGCCTAACCGTCATAACCGTGGGACGTAAAACTCAAAGATTTCATTTTCATTTTCAATTGAAGCAGTTGGAATAGTTGGAAAAAAAATTAAAAAAAAAAAAACATACCCTATATTCCAGTGTGCCACAATCGGTAATTATTTGCAAGAATATTTGTCGAGCTTCTGTTATTTATTATTATTATTATTATTATTATTATTATTATTATTATTATTATTATTATTATCAACGATTCTTTCATGGATCAGCTGTCTGTATACGGTTAAGCAACCACAAGTATCACATTGAGGGAATGAGTATAATTATTTACTTTAATAGTAATACAAAATCTATTTGCTTGTATATTCTACCGGGAATAACTGCATCCGTCTAGAAAGCTAGGACTAACAACAAAGGGATCCGAAGTTGTGACCACACACCGCCCCAAATCGTGAGTGCCACAAGTTCCCTTCTACGCCTTAGCACAATAAGGGCTGTTGCGTTCAGAGAGAGAGAGAAACAACTTAATTCCATTGCAGTTATATGCTTATTAAATGTTAACTTATATTTATAAATTATGTAAGTGATCGTATCGTTTTCTGTTTATTATTATTATTATTATTATTATTATTATTATTATTATTATTATTATTATTATTATTATTATTATTATTATTATTATTAATTCTTATTATTATACTTTTCTTATTACGTTGATTGCCATGTGTATGGAATTCCATACACACGGCTCTCCTGTGCAGTAGAGCGTGATTATTTTCCATACGCAAACAATGTAGATATTCGAAGTTTTTTGTGTTCGTTCTATAGCTGTGTATGTAATTAGATACATATGGCGTAGAAATCAAAATTTAATGTCCATGCCACGTATATGCAAAACCATACACAAAGACATTTATGAACAAAGACATTGAGTTTGAGTTTAACGTCTCGCTCAGCAACGAAGCTATATGAGACGTCGGTCTACTGACTAACGTGGACTCCGAAGCACGTGAGCTCTCGCCGGGAATCGAAGCCGGGTCTTCCACGCCAAAGGCGCGTACGCTAACCGCTTAGCCACTATGAAGCTCATGAACAGAGACATTTAAAACAAAGGCGAAAACAAAGATGTGTGATGTAATTTTGAGTTTAACGTCCCTTTCAGCAGCGAGGCTATATGAGACGTGGACCTACTGATTAACGTAGAATCCGAACCACATGAGCTCCCGCCGGACGAAAACAAAGGCCTTTGGAATTGACAATAATCGTTTGGACATTTCAGTCGCACCTACCTAATATTAACAACATTTCTACGATAATTTCGTAACATTGTATTATTTCTTTTGTTGATTAGCTTGGTTAGGCTTATTTAAACACTTTTTTTTCTTTGCACCGAAGTGTCACATCTCTTGGATGAAAATACACTAGCTCTCACTGGAAATCTAATCCAGAACCAATGCACTTGAACCATTTGACCACAACAAGGCACATTTAAAAAGAAGTTTCGATTTTGTTCGGAAAATTGTGATTAGGTGTAACATTAAAAAATATATTTAAGAAAGGATACGGAGCAAACGCACTGTACTTTCTCGCTCGAATTTTTTACACTGACTTATGTTAGGCTGTAACTATTATTGAAACATTTATTTGGGAAATTGCGAATAAAATAATGTTTTAGAAAACTTTGCTAGAAGAAACTTTAGGCCCAAAAGTAAAGTACCCATTGGTCATATTTTGGTTAGAAATAACTTGATCCATATATTAGAATTATTAAGGATATAATTGTATGTGAACTATAAGCAAAAGCGTCTGAGTAATTTCTGAGAAAATCATGAAAAAAGTCACCCCCAAGAATAAATTATCCCTTGTGGATCTTTTCAGGACAAACGAGCTATGTTATATCGTTAGTGTTTTCGTAAAACATTTATTTATGAAATACGAACACAATCGCCTGAGTCGTTCTTGAGAAAATCGCAGGGTAAAACTTACTGTCAAAAGTAATATACCATTTCTAGTTTTTCCGGATGAGGGAATTATACCATATAGCTAGGTTATTTATGTCACATGTATTTATAAAATATGAACAACAAACATCTCCTGAGTGTTTTTTAGGAAGGTCATCGGGAAAAGCATACCCCCAAAGGTAAACTCTTCTATCTGTAATTTTGACAGTATATCGAGTAATTTTTAAGCAAATCGTCGGGGAAAAATTCACTGTCAAAGTATCTCTTTTGGATTTTTCTTTTCGGAACAAGCGAGTTATACCATATTGTAAGATTATTACAGAAAATAATTTACTGAAATTAGAACAAATTTGTCTAAGTTATTACTGAGAAAATTGTCCAAAAAATTCAACCCTTGAGAAAACCACTTCTTCTGTATGTTATCGGAATAAACGATTTATGCTGTATGTTAGTTTATTAATGAAACATTTCTTTACGAAATATGAACAAAATTGCCTGAGGCGTTAATGGGAAAACTATCGGGGTAAATCTCACCCTAAGATTAAGCTACTCCTTCGAACGAGTTGTTTGTTAGGTTATTAATGATACGTTTATTTATGAAATGTGATTGAGAAAATTCTGCAAAAAGAACGCATACCATACAGTAAATTACACCATATATATTTTTTCAGAAAAATTATTCATATGCGGTGGAGATTCGTTAATAAAATATATATTTATAAAAAGTAAATAAAATCGTCACAGCTTTTTTTACTTGAGAAAATTGAATTGTTTTAAATTTTAATCCTTCAATAAATTACCCTTACTTTTAGATGTCGAAGGACATAAAATTCGAAAGATAGTATGTCATTAAAACGTTGTGTCTAGAATTTGGTGCAGATACGTTGAACAGTATGGCCTCTATTTGAGTGCGAGTAAAATCGTGACGAACCGAGAGACGAATAGATGGACAGACATCGAAAATCATTTTTTCGATATGTAGGAGCCATGTAACTTGAATCCATTGAAATCTGGTATTCGGTTTTTATAACTATAGCCACACTTTCTTCTTTCGTCGCTCGAATGTGAAAACGAATAGGCCTACACCGACACGTAATGTGATAATTTGTAATCCCAAAAATTTAATTTTTTATGTTTAATGTGTTGTCACGCTAGAAAAAGAAGCTTATGCATGTTAGATCATTTTATTATCAGTTTTTCACGCTACTGTATAATTCGTGGGAAGCATTCGTGTTATTCACAAAGAGAGCTGTAAAATTTAGTTTTGTTTAAAGAAAGCATTCTTGATTTTTTTTTACACAGACTTGCATTTGTTGCACTTGTTGATATGAAACAAAAGGAGAGAGAGAGAGAGAGAGAGAGAGAGAGTCAATACTCTAAAAAGGAACACACACACACACATACAGAAACACTAGAACAGACAACGAGCTAGGCTGTGATTGTGTTCGTCACGCTGTGTAAAGCTGCAGGTCGCGCTTGTTTTGTTTTTTACAGACACACTCGCAGTGAGTTGAAGTTTGAAGTTACTTCTGCTGTGTTAAAAAAAACGGAGAGGGAATGATTAAGCATACCATACCATAAATTAGTAAGCTAATTCTGAATAAATACGTCATCAGAAAAACAAAAAGTTATTTCATTATTATATTGTTTCGGTTCTTATTAACATAAAAATTATACACTTTCTACAATGTTTTGTAAAGAAAAAAAATTGAACAGAATCGGATTTGATTCGATCTGGGGTCAAAACAGTATAAGAATTACTAATCCGTTACTCTACCCACTTGACCACCCAGAACTTCTTTTGTTGCCTATCTTTTTTCTTAAGAAATAAATGCTCATGGCTATAGAGCATGTCACTTCCAAACTTAAGACAACAGTTTTTCTCTTTGTTTATATATTTCCGTAGAACATCTTGGTTACAGAAGCTAATTTATATTTGGCAGACAATTTACACCCTAGATTTAAGCCAATAAATGCAATATTTTACTCCACTTTCCTGTTCCTTGATTAAACTGTCCCCCTGTTCTGTTACCAATTCTGTAATTCCCTCTACAATCGTGCTGTGCTACTCCAAAAATTCCCTCGAAAACATTATTGCCAGTATACACAAAAACGAACATAATTTTGTTTTTTGCTTATATTTTTATTATTTTATTATATTTTTTGGAAATATCTCCTTAGATGGATTGCTTTCTATGATCTCCACATACTAATAGCTGAATTTTACCCACAAACATAAGGAAAATGAAATAATTGCGAAAAATCGTGAGTTACAGTATACGCGCAATTTTTTTTCCGCATGGGAGTACCTATTTTTTTAAAAAAGTCTCATTGACTTTCTAAGTGTGATTTTATTACTCTTTTGACACAAACAACCCAGACCAAAGTTATTTTTCATTGGACTCCATTTTGTTTTATTTGTTGCTTGTAAAACTCTTTAATAAAAAAACACTGCTAAAGATAGTATAAAAAGGATCACGCGATTCCACGTTTGGGATAATCGGATAAGGATTTTGCATTAAGAAAAGCTGAATACCCTTTTATTATAGGCAACCAACGCGTCTTTGCTATTGTGCAGATTGCATACAAACTAAGGAGTAGTGTAGATTTTAAACGGGTATGTATAGCCACGGCCCTACCAACAAATACAATCTTACAAGTCCTCTGCAGGATCCTAATAACGATGCATTGTTTCAGATTATTTGTTCATCTTTCTCAACGAGCTTTTTATCTTCGCCTTCCCAGCTGAACAAGTAGCTATCTTGCACATCTTTGATGCATGGAGTTCTGCATTCGATTCCTGGTGGGAGAATCTTGTAATATGAACGCATTTTAGTATTTCAGATTCCACTTTAAACTACACGTCTATGTCTCATATAACATAGGTGCTGAAAAGAGGCGCTCAACTCCAACGAATTAAACCAAACCTTTTATCACCATGTTACTTTTGCGTTCTGAACGAAAGTGTTCTAATATAAACAAATTCTACAATTATTAGCGTATGAAGGAAGCCTAGATATGATAGATAAATATATATATTGTATCATTATCAACGGGTGCGGATAAAAATATTGCGATTGTAATATTTCTTATTCTAAACGGTTAGCGTATGTGCTTTGGCGCGGGGGACCCGGGTTCGATTCCCGGCGAAAACTCAAGTGGTTCGAGTCCACGTTAATCAGTAGGTCCACGTCTCATATAGCCTCGCTGCTGAATGGGACGTAAAACTCAAAATCAACTCAACTCAATATTTTATATTCCTAATTATACAAACCTTTACGTAGTTGAGACTACCATATGATAAATATTATTGACGCTATATCAACAATGCCGATTTTAGACTGTACTCTTGAATACTATGTATACAAGTGGTACGTATTTCGTATAGGTTATGTATTTAACACAGTATATAAAACATCATGCGTACTCAATTTTCTAAATAGTCAACATGTCTATTGGTTTTCACTAAACATTTAATACGTAATAGCAGGTTAATTTTAGGACAATAGATTCACATATTTCTGAGATTTTTTTCTAACCACACCCATTTAATCAACAGCGTGAACATAAAATGCCTCTTCTCTCTCTTTCCTCGTATATCTGTGTGTATGTGTGTTAAAATACATTAGTTGACTCATGGTTGCATACAAGGATTATCCATCTTCGTTAGGAGGTTTCAGCTCAATGACCTTCAATGTGTTTCACTCACTCACTCATTCATTCATTATATGAAGCTACGAAATGGAGCTGAAATATCAAACCAGATTTTTTCATTTTTTTTTAAATTTCTTGCACAACATATCCCGTCATTCGTATTAATGGTTATTCATTGGAGCAAAAAGCAAACATAATTTACGATTACAAAACCCAATGGTTTACCGAAGTTGATGCGCTAAATCATCTGAACTTAGGTTCAAATATCAAGTAAAGCATGCTTTTCAATTTGTATTTTATACATTATTTAAATGAAGTCAAATCGACGTTGTCTGTTACATCAATACGGAAAAGTATCTGAACCGTTTGAAATGAACATTTTCTTTTTTCATGTTACGTTTATTACGGTTTATTCCTAAGTGAGAGGAGTTTAAAATGTATACGAAAAATAGAATATCTCGCGAACTCCTTGTGTTGAGAAGATGAAATTTCGTATTGGTATAAACTATGATATAAACTTCTATTTGTTTTTTTTTTAAAATGTTGATACCTATATCAGCATTCTAGGAAAGCCTGCTTCAAAAGGAACAAGGGAGAGAAAATTTATATATCTTAATTTTCCAGTTTGTATTGGTGAAATGACAAATGTGAGAACGTGACTTAACAATTTAAAATTTAACTTTTGAACATAGTTCTTACTTTGGATAACTTCCGTTTTTGTTATTACACTTTATAACAAATTTATTTTCTAAATATATTTTATAAACTTATTCTGTTCATGTGAAAAACAAGCATTTCAAGTACCGGTAGTATATACAAAAAAGAAAACATAAGTAGAATGCTGTTATCCAGAATCTTGTAATAACTTCTTCAAATATGTCACGAGTTCACTAACACTCTTCTCATCATAAATTATGTATACGTAGGCTATATTGTGAATCTTGTCCAAAACTTCACATATTATTATTTTACCAACTTCATTCCAGTATCTAGTGATGAAAATTTTCCGGAAAGTTTTGAAACGGAAAATTTTCCGATTCATGAAAAGTAGTTTCACTTGTTTCTCAGAAAAAAATAAAATATGAGGAATATTTTCTGGTTCATGAAAAATTATTTCACATGTCTTTCAAAACATTATTCCAGAAAAATTTTCGAATTCATGGGAAATTGTTTTACTTTGTTTGTTATTCCTACCTCAAAGTTGTGGCGTAAACTTTATTTGTAATCAGTAGCGTAGCCAGGATGTGTGTTTGGGGGGGGGAGGCAAGTGCTGTTATAGATACATATAGAAAAATTACAAACAAAAAAATATATAAACATAAAAATATATAAAAAAAATTACAAACATCAAAGTACCAAAGTACATTGTCGAACCTCTTTGGGGGGCGGCCCCACTGGGACCCCCTTCCCTACGCCAGACGTTATATGAAAAATAAGTTTTATAAAATGAATAAATGTAGCAATTCTTCATTTGTGGCAAAGACGTATAAGCCCTAATAGAAAAAAATTAATGTACTCTTTAATAAGAATTCACCTTCGATCACAGAATATCATAACATGGGAGTTTCATCAATTTCATGCACGTAATTCAATGTTTCCTCACAGGTAAACTACTTTTTTATATTTACATACTTTCATCACATAAATAAGTATTGCTAACATCGATATTTCATCGAATACCCAGGATTGATTCCCAACGAGTGTACATGTGATTTCTATCCTACGTTAAGCTGTAGACTCACATCTTACATAGTCTCACTGCCGAACGGAACGCTAATCATGAAATAAATTAATCAATAAAATATATACTTAAAGTTTTTGATTATTCAAAAATTCATAGTTTAATTGAGGTAACTCATTAAAACAAATACTAAAAATGTTCCGGAAATAAACATAAAAATATATATTAAAAGAAAAGTAAAAAACTGTAATCCGATGAACGAACTTCAATTTAATTTATAAAATAAAAAGATATTTCTTTCTTTTCGGTTATATACATATTTTTCTACAATATAAATCTATTTTGTTCTCCTTTATTGTTCTTTTACGCAATTTTTATAAATAAAACATATTTTTTCACTACAGTTTTTTATGACTACATTCTTTAGAGAATTCCAATTTATAATAATGAGCAAGACTTTGTTTTAAGTAACATGAAATAACTACAATTCATAAGATTTTTGCACCACTACACCAAAATTAGTTATATATATATATATATATATATATATATATATATGTGTGTGTGTGTGTGTGTGTGTGTGTGTGTGTGTATCAAACTTTTAAATTGGTTTGCATAAGGTTAACAACATAAACTTTTGTCTGTGTGCATTTTTTTTACATGGTTGGCTTGGTACGTAATTCACAATAAAATCAATGCAGAACTTCTTACTTTCTGTTACAAAAAAAAGTAGGAAAATATATTTTAGAAGGAGTTTTTTTTCAGTGTTTTCTATTTTTCGTAACATAAGTGCATTTTCAGAAACATTTATTTTCCTTCCTAATACATACAGAAACAACATGTAAGTTTTTCATTACCAAGTACGGAATAAGTTAATAGGTTTTTTTTTTAGCTTGAAATATTCTTATTGAAAAACTATGTTTTGCTGTTATTTAATATTCTTATACAAGGATTCAAACAATTTTAATTCTTAATAAGGAGTTAATTCTTGATTATGAATATTTGTTTAGAACAGAACATTTTTCAGAGTGGAAAATTTTCCATCTCATGTCAATACTCGTACCTTGAAAGTTAAAAAAAAAAAGTTTTCAAGTAGAGTTAACTTAAAACATATCAATTATTTAAAAACACAATATTATTAAAGGATTAAAATAGTGATTATATTTTCGAAGCGTGAAATAATGACGTGCTGAAAGTGGAGTAAGAAAAACCATGCACGTAAACACAGAGTATAAATGATATAAAGACACAATATTTCAAGCTCCTGTACACCTTATTCGATGCTTGTTGCTAACTGCATATTAATAAGCTATTCTGATTTAATTTCAGGTTCCCGGTTAATCCTGATAAGACAAAGAACAAGTACATTTAATTGTGTCTAAGCGACATATGTTAATGTATAAATTAAGTAAATAAAATACATATTTCTAGTAAGGGAAAGAAATATCCGTTAGAAGAGCATCATTTAACATATGTTTAACTGTCACGAATAATATTCTAAGCTTATTGTGCAAATAACTTGGAAGATGAAGTGTAATCTCCCTTTGTAATTCATAAGAATAATGTCTATTATACAGTACGTATAGTTTCCAATAGATTTTTACTAGTGAACAATGTTTGCACTCCTATAAATAGTAATAATATCTTAACTTTTTTTTTAACAAAAGAGACACTGACCAAAGCTTAAAACCCACTTTATTTTAAATTATAATTTGTAACTGTTTCGGATATCTAGCATATCCTTCTTCAGACACTATCGAAGATCAATAAAGAAGAAGAATAGAAAAGGAACTAAAAAGATTAATGAAGAGGGAGTCATCTGTAGGGTATGGTGTGAGGACTGCGATATGTCATATATAGGAGAGACAGGAAAGAGAATGAAAGAAAGGATAAAACAACATGAAGATGATGTTAGGAGGAAGAAAGATACCAATGCCATATACAAACATGTTAAGGAGACGAATCACGGAATTAATTGGGATAAGACGGAAGTATTGGAGATGGAGAAAAGAATGATAATAAGGAAGTGGAAAGAAGCAGATTGGATAAAGAAGATAGGAAGAGATAAACTGATGAACTGGACAGGGGGCTTACCAATTAATGAATTATGGCAAGGAAGTTTGAATAGCATAGAGAAAAAGAAAATAAATAAATAAAAAAAGACCCTTATAAGAACCAAAAATGAAGGAACGTGATTAGTTGGAAAGTGAAAACGAAGACTTATGGGATTGGCTGAAGGCCTCAGTAAATAGGAAGAAAAATAATAATAATAATAATAATAATAATAATAATAATAATAATAATAATAATAATAAATATAAATAAATAAATAAAAATAAAAAAAGTACAACAATAACTATACATATGTCTGTTAAAAGAATTTAAACGTTTTCATAATAATGACTATATATATGACGGTTAAATAATTTTAACTTTGTCATAACAATATTTAAATGTAAAATAACTAGGCAAAAAACGCTTTGTATGTGATTGTGTGTAGTATATTTGAAACACTAAATAATTATAATAATATTTATATATATGTCTGTATTTTCATTTATTTTCGATAGTGTCTGAAGAAGGATATGCTAGATATCCGAAACAGTTACAAATTATAATTTAAAATAAAGTGGGTTTTAAGCTTTGGTCAGTGTCTCTTTTGTTAAAATCATCAATCCAAAGCAATGAATAATAATATCTTGTTTAGAAAATGAATTACGTTGAAATAAGCGCAAGTAATACGTAAAGACTTTCATATACACTTGTAATTTGATTATTACGACACCCAGAAAAAAAATACTTTTATGCACGGTAACCAAACTAAATCACTATTTTAATGTCTTGGCTGTCATTGGAAAATAAAGTTGGGACGGAAGCCCATGAAGAAAGGACTCTTCTGATGTGATAGATTGGAGAAATTGATATCTTCGATTAATGTATATACGTGAATGTTCCTTAAGAGGCTTCATCCCGGCGAAATTAAAATACCGCTAATTTTGCAGTAATTATGTGATATCTTCAAATAACTCACTTATCTGCTTTCGATTTCGAGCCATTTTGAAAATTGGCATCACTAGGTGACTTGTGATAACGGTACCTCACGCAAAATAATATTGTCTAGGGCGCTCTTGTTCCACATTTCAATTGTCTTTTACCTATTTGAAGATATCACATAATTACTGTAAAATTAGCGGTATTTGAATTTCGCCGGGATGAGGCCTCTTAATGAATATGCATTATTTTCAGGAAACTCACTATCAAGTGCATGGCCGTTTAGAGTATAAAAAGGGAACAGTTGACGTTTCTCAAACCATTAATTTGAGTTTTTGTATACAAATTCTTAATCAGAAAAGAATATATCATGTTTCTTTTTCTTTGCCACGTAGAATAGTTGATGATTCCAGAAGGTTTTATTCAGACGTGGGTTTGAAAGAAATAATGATGAAACTAATACTGATAAAATAATAGCCGTCCTAGTTGAGTGTGAACTGATAAATATCCAGTGGAATTTCTTTGCTCTGTAAAGGCGGATCTAGACAGAGGCCTAGGACCCCCATGGTTTGCTCCCCCAGTTTTCACCTTCTAGGTCCGACTCTGTTGCTCTGGGGACAAAATTTTTCTCCAGAGCCGGCCCCGGAAATCAGCACTGTTTAGAATTATTCTACGGTATAGGTTGAATAAATGAGTGATTTGTAATTGTACGTTAGATTACAAGGCTACATTTTCACTAGAAGAAAATTATACCGAAATCATTATTGCTAACAGACATCAAACCAACATATAAACATACATTTGACCCCAGTGACATGTTACTTTAGTAAATTCAAGAATTAATATACTGAAAACATTTCATAAGATACAACAATGCATTAAAAATATGCATGGTTCTTGGAAATATTAATCTTTGAGGACATTTGGTCAAGTTTGATTACGATTAGCTTTGAGATTAACCCCTTCCTGTCCGTAGTAAGGTTACATGAAACGTGAGTCTATCTCTTAACGTGGGATTCGGACCATATGAGCTCTTGCTAGGGCTCAAACTTGAGTCTTATGCGCCAAAGACGCACATGCTAAGCATAAAGCCACGAAGGAATTGTATTGTTTGCCGTCGTCTCATGTAGCCTCAGAACTCAGGAAAAGATGAAATCCATTCAATCAATCAATCAATTGAAAATATCTATAGGACATTCCATGTGAAATCAACCAATGAAATGGCAAAATCTGACCTGACGATCATAGATTTTTGTAAAAATTGGTGTACAGCTTTATTACAGTGGGAGATGAAAAAATCACAAATATTACCTTTCTCCTCCTGAAAGTGTCCCCGTACAGGGTGTTCAAAAATGCCAAAAAAACAGCATTTTTTCAGTTAAAGTGATTATTAAAAATTGTCATAAAATTGTTAATATGTGCATTAGAAACGTGAAACATACACCATTGGAAAGCTTAAAGATTGCTCTACAAGTTGTACTATATTGAAAAACCTGTAAAATAAAAAATAACACTTCAAAAATTCAAATTAAGATTTAAATTTTGAATTTCTCATAGAAATGTCCTCTGAATTTGTTCAAAATTGTCCAGATTGTAGTCTCAAAGGAATGAAAGTAAGATGTACCAATGTAGCCAATATAAATTTAGAAACATCCATACGGACTAACAAGAAATAATGACTTGTATTGAGTACTGTTCGGAAACGTAATATCTCTCTAAATAACTCAAAAGGTGAATAATTGTGTAAATTCGAATGAATACATCAAGAAACAAATGAAATTGAATATAAATTTCTTAGATGTGGCAGGTAAACAACTCGAGGCAAATGGTTATCGATCTGAACTCAGATATTCACATGGTCAATATCGTGCAATACTTGGTTTATATTGACTTTTGAATCGGATCCCATTGAGTGTCCAAAATGCAACTTTGCGGTGTTTTAGTACACATATGAGACTACAATCTGAACAATTTTGAACAAATTCAAAGGAACATTTCTATGTGAAATTCTAAATTCAAGTCTTAATTTGAATTTTGAAGTGTTATTTTTTATTTTGCAGGTTTTCTCAATATAGTACAACTTGTAGAGCAAATTTTAAGCTATTCAATGGAGTTTGTTTCACGTCTTTAGTGCACATATTAACCATTTTATGACAATTTTTAATAATCACTGTAACTTAAAAAATGCAATTTTTGACATTTTTGAACACCCTGTATGAAGACACTTTCAGAGGGAGAGGTAATATTTGGGATGTTTTCATCTCCTACTGTAATAAAGCTGTACACCAATTTTTACAAAAATCTGAGATAGTCAAGCCTGATGACTTCTTGATTTGACATGGAATGTCCCCTATATCAAAGACGTGTTTGATGCATATTTTTAGTGTATATTATTACATGCAGCATGATTAATACATAGACATATTTCACTTATATATTACACTTTAATAGTACCTTTCGTTACTTCTTGTTTTTTTATCTAGATTAACTGGAGAAAAATAGAAAACGAAACCAAACCTTAAGCTGTAGCAGATCGATGTTATGGTTTCAACCACTTTGTGATATCAGGTGAATATTTAAAAATTAACTAAATGCTCAAATTAATAATAATAATAAAAATTATTTCTGCAACCATATACATTTAACTTCTAGCCTCTCCACACTTCGTGTAATTTATCATCTTAATGTGGCTATTGTCATTAATCTCTTATAGATAAGTTATCAATTGCCTTAAAGTTTTCTGGAGAATCATAAACCTTTCCTTGTATATGATTAAAATAATACGAACTTTAACTTTTGAGGCAATTAAGCAAGGTCGCTGCTGTTGAGAAAGAAGTAAGTAGGCTATGACGATAGCTTTGATTTTACACTTTAAAATACTTTGCACATGTCTGAAAACAAGTGTAACTTAAACGTGAAACAGTGTTTCTTTTTCTCTTTTAAATCTCTGCACAAACAATTGAGATTTTCTTCTTCGAAACAAACGTCATTCATAACACACAATGCCATACAAGCTCGCTTTT
The DNA here is from genome assembly GCF_964235325.1 of Thermobia domestica. Lineage (NCBI taxonomy): Eukaryota > Metazoa > Arthropoda > Insecta > Zygentoma > Lepismatidae > Thermobia > Thermobia domestica. The sequence goes on along the minus strand of NC_137465.1, from coordinate 178,731,714 downwards.
GCCATCCACCAATGGCATATATTTTAATCACGTTCGACCCTAGTCATAGGTGTTAAGTACACGGTTCTGATTGGTTAAAGTTATCCATTCGTCGTCACGTACCATACATACAGCACAAATCAAACACCAGGTGCTGTCGGTCCTCGTGGCCGAGCACGTTTCCGCACGGGCTAGTAATGAAAATTGCTTTTGGCGTGGGTTCACACCCGGCCCAAGGAAAATTTTATTTTTAAAATTTTCATAACACTTTTATCATTAAAATAAGCTTAAAAAAGTAATAATACTCCTTTGGCCTTGTAGATAATATATAATGCATAAAAAGTGATTCAATTACACTACGAAACACAGCTGAGCGAGCGGAAGTTAGAAGCCCCGTAGTGCTCGCCTTGTTCCACTTTGACCCCCATGAAAATTCCCGAGACATTACGGGTGTAGCATCGATGTAAATCTAGCCTCACCCCTTCCTTGTGACCAACTTAAAACTGTTGGCTAGGGTAGCGCGTGAAAAAAAATATGCACACAGTGCAGTTGAAACGGCAATGTTTGCAGCGCCAATTGGGCCTCTAGTGGTTAGATTTGTAACTCTATGCTGCTAAGCTGGTAGATTTCAATGCTGAAACTGAAAGTAACTTACTTAACTTCTGGTGGAAAAAGAAGGATACTATCAAGGATACTGTTTCCTCGGATACTGAATCCATATTAAAAATCGGTCTCTTGCTAGGGATGGCCAGAACCGGTTCCTGGTGAAACTGGTTTTTGGCTCTGAAGAGATTCGGCTGTAGAAGCTCCGGTTCCAGGTCTGGAACTGATTTTTCGGATCCAGGTCTGGAACCGCTTTGAAAGATTTGGTTCCGGAATCGGGTTTTCGGATCCAGGTCTGGGATCGGTTCCGGAAATGGATCTCCAAGAACAGGGTTTCGCCGGAACCAGAACTTTGTGGCCATCCATACGCTAAACACAAGGTGCTGGCAGACTGTGAATAGTGACCTAGATGAAATGGTGGAAGCGACAGGCAGGTTCCGGCCGCTTGATCCATTTGGCTAAACAAACTGGGTAACTAGCAAACTCATTGGCTAAAAAGGCAAACTGGCAAACTCATTTGGCTAAACACCCACTGGTGGACCAAAGATTTTTTGGGAGGGGCACAAGAGGGTCTCGGCGGGGAGGGCACAAGCTCATGGTCCTTTTTGCAGTTTTTTTTAAGGTCAACTTTGTGCCTTCTTTAAGGGTCTTTGGGGGTTTTCGGATTCGGGTGTGGAACTGGTTCCTAAGATCCGGTTCTGGAACCGGTTTTCAGATCCAGGTCTGGAACCGTTCCTAAGATCCGGTTCTGGAAATGGGTTTTCGGATCTAGATGTATAACCGGTTCCAGAACCGATTCTGAAAACCGGATTTTCAAGAACCGGTTCTTCGCGAAACCGGCTTATCCGGAACCGGAACTTTGTGGCCATCCCTATCTCTTACTGTCTTTATTCTATTTAGATCAATATTGAAAGCAGAAGTAGTAGTGAATTTCTACCGCTTCCGCTTTTAGGAGAAAAAGATGGCAGCGAAGATGGTACTTTTCTTTTTCAGGCGCTAAGTCGATTCCCTACAACTATTTATCGCTATGTTATTGTTTGTTTTTCTATAGCGATCAACGTTGAAACCGAATTATTAATATCTACCATTTCCAGTATTGTTAGAGAGATACAGGTGAAGGTGGTATATTAACCTCAAATACTTAATCCATTCTAGAAAACAGTTGATAGCTAGATGCTACTGTTCTCGTTCTGTCGTGATCAACGTTGAAACCGGAAATTTTTAACAGTATTCAGTTTGAGTTAATGAATGAGATGGAACCTATTCTTGGAACAATGAATCGATTCCACGTAACAGTTTCTCGATATCTCACCATTTTTTCTCTGATATCTGTTAACAGATGGACAGACAAATAGACTGGCATTTACCGTTCTATAAGACTTCCGATACTTATGTAGAGCATAGTGCATAGAGCATAAAACATTTATCATTGTTTTTTTACATCCATTCTGTCCCTCGGATACCATCGTAGAACTAACTGAAATTAGCTTCATAACAAGTAAATAAGAAGCACAATATTTTTGTTAAAACTAAGTTTTACCTTTGTTGAGTAAAAGAATAGATATTTCAATTGGTTTCCAAGTCACATAAATGATTAGCTTTTTCAACAAAACAGTTCCTATATTCAATTTTTCTCCCGTTTTCTCTTTGTGGGACTATGGTTTTATAGTATAACATAACTTGTTATATACAGGTCCTCAGTCATATTTTCTTATCTATATTACATCACTAAAATCACTTAAAACTGTATATATGACATTTATCTTTCCGTACTTTTATTGTGGCACACAATTATTGAAATAATATGCACCTTTATGATTATGCATACATACTTTATATGAAGGTTCTTGAATTATTATATCGTTTATTTATATAACGTTGTTATGACAACCTGAAGACAAAAACTCATCAAATTATTATATCAGAATCAATTTTGATTCGATTCTTTTTCGTATTATCTTCTTCATCTTCAAACTGGTTAGTGCATATTTTAAAATCACACATTGCTCGGAAATATAAGAAAAAATATTTAAAATAACATTGAAAATACAATATATCGTTGCATCATGTCGCCCGAACTATAGGACTTTCTTTTATTGAGTTTGCAAATGAAAGTAATGGATCCTGGACCATTAAGTAACACATATATTAATCACTCGAGTTTTCGAATGCACCTCGTATATATGAAAATTATAATTCATATAAGTATATATATCATATTTATTTTTATAGCAATATTATTATCATATTTATTTTAAATTTTATAATTGACTTCATTTATTTATACATTTCAACGACGATAAGACACATTCGAAATTTGATTCACAAGTTATTTAAGTCTTTTTCGGGTCCATTAAATGCTTGTTACAAGTTAATAATTATTCACTTGAGCATAATGAAGAAGGTTTTGAAAAAGATGTATGTATGATATTCATATGGTTGTTCTTTGAACGAAAAAGGATCGAGTGCATATATCTTCAACAATAACAATAATACTTAAAATAGAACAGGATAATTAATATCAGAACAAAATTAATGTCACACTCTGAACAAAAGACAAGATCTTATCAAGACCATTAATGTACGAATGAACGATCATAGAATTTTTTTTCTTTTTTTCACAAGTCTTTTATTCCCATCAGGCGATGGGCGGGCCGCAGACGGTTATGCCGTATCTATGGCCAGAGTGAAGTTTTTACTATGTGAAGAATATTATTGTGGGTGGATACAGGTTGCTCTTATAGTATAGTTGTAAGCAGAAAGCTTCTCGGGAATATTGATGGTGTGTCCAATTATCGGAAGTGCCACGTGTCATGGGAGATGTTATGTGAAAGCATGTATTGCGAGGAAATTATTATCTATAGAGATGAGGATGGGTTTGGTATATGCGACGCTCTGGGTTGTAGTCAGCTGAATTGGTGTCCCGTTCATATATTGCCAGGAGATGGTCTATTGGAGGATATCCAGTACGGGGGAGAGCAGGTTTCTCATCTAGGAGGGCTGGAAGCGTGTCATGTGAAGTTGTTATGTGATGCGTAATGTATCGCGTGCGAAGGCGATAGAGGTGGTCCAAGATTGGAGGCATTGCTGTGCGTTGATAGAGCTCGGCGTTGGAGGTTCGATAAGTTAGAGAGTATGCAATGCGTATTGCCTGACGCTCAAGGAGTTGTAGGCGGCCATAGAAATGGGGAGGCGCTGAAAGCCAAGCTAGATGCCCGTATGTCATAGCTGGCCGGACGAAAACTTTGTATGTATAAAGTAAGACGTCAGCACTTAAGCCCCAGGTTGTGCCCTTTAAGTTCCTTAAGAGATTGAGGCGACGACGGATGTCTTTCTCAAGAGCGGCTAAGTGGGTGCGCCATGTGAGGTGTTTATCGAAATGGACCCCAAGATATTTAACGCTATTGGTTAATGAGATTTCTGAGTCCAGTACCATAATACGGAGACGCTCTGGGTTGCGTGTGGGACAGTACTTGTGTGTCTTGCGGGCAAAAAGCGTCCAAATAAAATGCAAATAACAAACAATATCATAACGATATTTAAAGCGAAATAAAGCAAAAATCAATTGAATATATTCTTTCGGACGCCACAACATTAGCTTAAGTTACATGACCAATGAACTCGTTTAAGTTGCATTGAAAGTCACAAATCGGAACACAGTATTGCACGTTACTTACTTCTACAGTTCTTTGTTTCTTATTTTGAGGATTTGTACCATCTATGAAATTCTATGAAATCCAATTCGAGAGAAATTAGATCTAGTGATTACATGCTTCTTAAGTGTAAGTAATCGTACTACACTAGGGTTAGGTTCAGTTACGCGAGTACTATTACTGTTACTACTAAGGTTAGGTTCGGTTATCTTACCGGTAAAATTAGGTTCAGTTCTCACTCGTTTTACTGGTGGCGAGATGTCGTGTCACCTAACGGATCTGTACTTGTCCTTTACACGATATCCACTGTAGTTTGTCCTACCACGGTTTTTGTTTCATCCGTGATTAGGTTCGGTTACATTACCGGTACACATGAATCTAATATTACTTTTCACATTATGATCACACTTTAATTTCACATGGACACTTCGAACTTGGTTTCTATTAAGGTTAGTTTGATTTAGGTTAGTACTGTATTGCACCATTGATGGATTTTCAAAATATTGCAATGTCATACGTAGATGATTGAAGTCAACTCACTGTATCGCGTTCTGTTAAAGCACCATCGAATTGTTCACTAATATCATTTTGGTCTTTTCGTTGAACGAACATTTCAATAGCTCTAACTCAATCGGCAAATCATTACAAACATTGGTTGGAACACACATTTTCTTTCTGAATTTCACGAATACTGGAATCAATTTTCTTCCTGTAACATGAACCAAAGTCGTGTACATATCATTAAACGGTTCTACATATCGCTACATAACGTGTACATACCATTACCATTACTTTATTTTCGGGATTAATATCATGTTGAATATATCGTGAATACAAGCAGTCAATAGCATTCACTAGACGAAAATGATCATAGCTTTTCGCACATTGATACCAAAATCTTCATTACACGCAGCATCAGTAAGACAATCAAAAACATTGGAATGAAGAGCAGAGTCAGGTTAATCTGATCCAACCAATACTGCAGTATGTTTCTGCGAACACTCAGCAAATTTCGTACACACATTTAAGTCAAATTTAGAATCTGTATTAATAGTTTCTATGGAAGGTTCAGGTTCACTTGTTTGGGTAGTGTTATCATTAACTATAGTATCTACCACTTTGATGAAATTTTGTATTTCAGTGAATCTATAATTCGTTCCATTTTAAGATCACTTTGTTCAATTCGTAGAGTTGTCTGGTGGATTTTACTATTGAGTTGTGTCATCTGTTCACCAAAATCTTGCTTTAATTGTCCAATCTGTTGATGAAATTTACTGTCAAGTTGGTTCATTCGTTGATCCATTCGGTCACCAAAATCTTGCTGTAATTGTCCCATCTGTTGATCAATTTTACTGTCAAGTTGGTTCATTCGTTGCGTTTGTTGATCCATTTTACTATCAAGTTGGTTCATTCGTTACGTTTGTTGATCCATTCGATCACCCAAATCTTGCCTTAATTGTTTAATGAGATCGGCTAGGTCAGAAAAATTCATTTCCCTGTTACCATTTGATTCTGTTGCATTTCTAACGTCAGGACACTCATTTTGATAGTTCTGAAAATTTTTGTGCCACTCCTTAATAATGCATACTCCGTTTTGATAAAATCACTATGTAAAATTAAAGTCAATCTGCACACATAGAATTTATTATTTAGAAGAATTCCTACTTTACTTCCTACTCTACGAATCCCCTAAAAAGTCATTGGCGGCAACCACCAAAATTATTATAACGTAACTTGTTATATACAGGTCCTCAGTCATATTTTTTAGCTATATCACTAAAATCACTTAAAACTGTATATATGACATTTATCTTTCCGTACTTTTGTTGCCGCACACAATTATTGGAATAAAATACACCTTTATGATTATGCATACATACTTTATATGATGGTTCTTGAATTATTGTATCGTTTATTTATATAACGTTGTTATGACAAATTGAAGACAAAAACTCATCAAATTATTATATCAGAATCAATTGTGATTCGATTTTTTTTCGTATTTTCTTTTTCATCATCAAACTGGTTAGTGCATATTTTAAAATCATACATTGTCCGGAAATATAAGAAAAGATATTTAAAATAACATTGAAAATACAAGATATCATTGCAATAGAATAGTAGAAAAATATGTTTTATATTTCATGATTTGGAAAAAAAAAGAATGACCGTAACTGAGAAAAGAAACACAAACATCTGAAAGATGTATGTTTACATTGCTTCAGGGAAAATAAGAATCACAACAAAATCCACTAATGAATACGTCCCACATTCTTTTTTAAAATAATTTCTCTTCTGTAGTATTGTGCTTGAAATTAGGTTTATCTCCCTTGTGTATATCATTATTATAAATTTACCAATATCGATCATCATATTAATGTCTACAACTATATATATATATATATATATATATATATATATATATATATATATATATATACGAGGGTCATTGCAAAAGTCATGGAAAAATATTTTTTTCTAGAAAATGTTAACAAATAAAAAAAAATTCTGAAATATGCAAAAGGAGGGTTAGTTCATATGTGAACATTACAGAGGGTCATTGCAAAAGTCACGGAAACTATTTTTTTCTAGAAAATGTTAATGAATTAAAAAAAATTCTGAAATATGCAAATGGGAGGTTAGTTTGAAAGAAAACTTCTTGTCCGTTGCCATAGAAACCGCCGTTTCTAGGGCAACAGATCCTGTCACGGTTAGCCAAATATTGAAAGAATACGTAAAAATTTAACGAAGATAAAAGAGCTAATGTAGAGTTGGAGAGGAGTCGCTAAAATTAATTTTCTTTAACGAGGACGATTACTAAACATCACCTACTGATTGAAATCCAGATTATTTTCCAATAGAGTAACTTCCAATAAACCTTTTGTTATTGTTAATTATTCCATATCGGACTCCCGAAGAAAACTCATCGAAACAACTTATTGACCGTGCCAATAGCGACTACTCTCAATCATGACTCCGTTTTCTTTCATTTAGAAATAGGAAAGAAAGGGAAGAAAGTAGAAGGGTAAAAGAAGGAGGTAGGTAAAGAAGAAAGAAAAGAAATAGGGTATTTTAATGAGAAACAGATTACTGGATAATTCCGGAAATATAGTAAAAGGTCGGGAAAGTCGTTGAAAGATGAATCATTCTAAATGTTATTAACAACTAATCAATTTTGGAATGCTTCGGAATAGACACATGTTCCCTCATACCACCCAGACCTAGCTCCAGGCACCACGATCATGGGGTTGCCCAGACCTAGACCTGGAAATGAGAAAAGTGAAATTTAATTCTTTGTAAAGTTATTCCAACCGGTGATTGATAACTATCCAGCATCTGAACTCTGTCCTCTAGGATCGACCACACATATGAATTAGCCGAGGGAAAAAAAAAATCACACTTATCAACTCAATATAAATTTATGTATCGCATCAATAAAGTCTCAACTTCCTGGAAGAAAGATGTCGTATTTAGGCTTATCCTGCTATTTTTGCTTCACTCCTCGAGCCGATTTAAACCGTTAGTGACGGTCCTTCATGACCTAGGTTATTTACCTTAACACATATATTAAAACATGACACATATATTACGGATGTTAATATGACAAATGATATCACTAGAATTGCTTATATTAAATCTATCATGCATTCACACGCTCACTCACTCAGGACAGTGTATATATGTTTAAAGGAAACCAACTAACTACAAAGGTACAAATAGTTTATTACATTCATAGTGAAAAAAAAGGACAAAACAAATAATTATGAAGAAAATATTAAAAGCACAAGTTCTTGGTTATATATTAATAGAGTACATAGTGTTATATTTTAGTAAATTTTTATATATTCAATCATATTGACAAACGAAAAAGAAAGGAAAACAAAATAATTACACGTATCATATCTTAGGCATGCTAAAGCAAAATGATGATTTGCGACATACAAAAAAAAAAACACTTATTTCACTTAAAAAAAATTGGACAAAGAGGGAAGAAAAAAAACTTTTTGGTGTATTAGAACTTATATGAGTCTCTACCTCACGTCGAGATATTAAAATATTAATAATTTCGAGCGTCCAAATCACAACTCACGCACTAGTCGTAGTGTCCAAAACGTTTCGCTCCATTTAACTTAGTTTGTGGTCATTTATATATATCTCTATATATATATATATATATATATATATATCTATTGGTTTACAAAACCATTCGTCGTCTATATTTGGTTTGTAACTGGTAACAGTTTATATCTGCAATCGCACACTGCTACGTCTATACCCATCTAGGGATTTCGAGAAAATAACTTTCACTAGAGGAAGTTTCTCCTCTTAGACGGTCTATTTCCAAATTTATTAATCGAATAATTTCAAGTTATTTATCCAACACTGGGACACTTCACGAGACCTTTCATTAGGATCACTTTCGTATATGTTTATACATGGTTCGGATTAAAAAAAAATGATCTTCCACAGGTGTACGGAGTATGATGGTTCAAATTGAGGATAAAAAAAACTGGTCAAGTCATAGGATACACATGTAGGTGAGAAGGATTCAAGGTGCACTTTCCACAATGGTTTTAGGTTAATTGTCCAGGGATAATATTTGTTATGATGGGGGTTACGTTTAGACCTGCCGATATTTTTTCAATGCATGCCATTATATAATTACAGAGGTTATCACTTACATTGATTCAGAAGAAAAGGAAAATTACTTAAGTGCACGACGGTATTCTTAACAAAATCTACATTCTTAAATTCGTCGGAAGACTTCTGGTAAACTATAGCAACCAATACACGTCTAGGGGGACAGACACGAGCGCTCTTACATATATTCATAATACATTTAATATCATACTTTTACTTTAACATCATATTCACATACTAATTACACATACATTTCGAAGTATTTATTTCTCTCTCTATATATATATATTTATAATAAATGCGCACACATTTAAATTAATCATCCCCAACAATAAAATTTTACAAGGTTGCAACATTGTCCAAGAAAACAAATGACTTCCAACATTACATTTGGAAACAAATTAAATTTTATCTGATACCGCGCGTCTATAAATTTTTAACTTTTATATAATCAATTCGTGTTTAAATCATGAAGGAAAAAAAAAACTTTGTGAGGCAGGCACGTAACACAGAGCATTTCTAAAGATATAACTAGATAAACCAAAGTACAATTTCTGGGCCCAGGTTAACTACAAGGTAATTGAAAACCAAAACAGAAAGGAAAGTGACCAACGGATTAAAAAAAAAACTTAAGAGGAACGACGGTGAAAGAACGTAATCGAAGTGTCGTCAAATACTAAGTCTTTGTTCATTTCAGCGATAGGTCAAAATGTGATGGAGGACCCAATCATTATCTACTCCATTCATGAATCGTGTCTTGCAACGTCTCAGCTGGTAATTTCAGATCAGAGTTGTACGTTAAATAAATCGTAAGTAACAAGTTCAAAATCTTGGGGGGGGGGGAGGTTGAAAAAATTAAAAAAACTTGAAGAAATGAAGACAGAGAGAGAGATAGAGAAGAAGGAAGACGAAGAATAGGGGCGCCAAAGACTTAAGTGAGAAATAACTAACGCTACAAAGTTAGAAGTCGAATTTCGCTCTCAACAAAATCCATAGCCAAAATATTCTTAATATGCCAAAAAGGGTGGTCTACTCAAATACGTAGACTCAAGGGGCGCCCTGCTGCCAAGGATGCAAGTTCTGTGTCCATCAGATCCCAATCCCACAAGAGTTGGCTTGTAAGATTGAAATCCGATCCCCGTATCCGGCCCAGACCAGCAGGAAAAAAGGAGGGGGGAAAGGGACCAGGTAACTGCGTCCCCAATTTTGAAATCTCTAAGAAAAAAAAATATTCGACCCCTTAGAAAAACTAAGAAGGTTCTAGGACAGTAATGAAACTAGAGTAAAAGTATTAGCTAAGATATCCCTAACTAATGATTTGCCGAAAATAAAAAAAAATTAAATAAACTGAATTTTGGATCGGTGATTTCTATTGCCAAACTTCACCGATAGCTACCCCGCGCAGACACGCCACAGTCTGGGATGTCGTTAATTTCCCTCGTCTAATTAAACTAAGAAAAGAAATGAAAATACTTAAAGGGACTAGGGGTCGACATCCGGGTACGCGAAAATAAATTTCAATAACTAATTGTTTTGATTCTGTACCCAGTCAGAGCTGTCGCCTCCATGAACATTGTAAGCTAGCCCGAGTAGGTAACGTGAAGAAAAAAAAAATCTCACGGAGTGGTACATTCTATTTTTAAAACCGACCAGAAGATATGATTCACTACAGCCCTGTTGTCTAACTACTATTGTCTTTTCACAATTTATTATTCAATATGTCTAGTCAGCGATTATATGATGCTACCCATTCTATCAGATGGTATTACTATGGTTGATTATTACTATAACACATTAAACTACAAAGTATTACCATAGTCCGACTATATATCGCCCTCCGGTCCGCGTGATATTATGGTGCAGGGGTCAGAACCTGAGATGTTTGTAGTTACACGTATCTATTCAATATCTATATATCAACACACGGCGAAGTATTCACTGGGCTACTATATATTTAACTATATGGGTGTCCTATATTCTATATTCATTTACTACAATATTCATATACTTATTAATATTCATATTCACATTAATATTCATTTGCCACGACGCTATATTCTACAAACACCCTGTTTCCTCTATCTACGCCCAGCCTATTTATATATTTCATCATAATACTTTAAAATCTATAATCACTACAAACATTTCCCGCTCCGATCACCGCACGACAACCTCACTCGAACCCAAGACTCTTTTACCACACACACAATACTATGTAATACTTGGTAGCTTTATTAAGAACGAAAGAAAAAAAATCCTATGTATGTTCACTGAAAATAGAATTATCTGCGATAATGTCTAATGTTTATAAAATTCTGCATCAACAATGAAATTCTACAGCCACGAAGAAAAATGGACATTTAATATATTTTCAAAGCGAAGAACTAGCATCATATCGCCCGACTTCTGTTAAAAATTTACGTATTGTTTATTTATTTAAATATTTAGATTTCTAGACTATGCAGAATGTTGAAACTTTCAGAATATATTAATTTTGGGTCACTTGACCTAACTGTACATTCATATGGGCTGTGAATTATACCTTCTAGGTTTTATTTCGGAAAGAAAGGTCAATTTCATGAAAACTAAATCACTAAGCACCTCGACGGAAGAATGGCGGTTAGTACTGACTTCTGACACCAGGGCTAGCGACGATATAATGAACCCTTGAACAACTGAATGTGACCTTGTACACGGAATTATTATACTATATTACGTTCACTTAATGACGGAGTAATAAAAATTTATCGCATAGTAAATACTACACTGTCCAACACACTCTTTCATCACTTAATTATCACTATCACTGATACTACATTACAAATATACACATACTACTCGAACTACAAGACACATCATGCCACATTCATACTACACACTACATTAATACATGTTATACTAATAAATATACACAGAAATCATTCAGATTTCACCATGTTAAATCGGCTCTATGAAAGGTAACGAAAGGAAAGAAATGAACAGGGCCAACTGGCCCTTATATTTACTAAATCATATTCTTTACTCGACCTATTTAATCGATGCCCTGAGGGGACATATCGGAGTATTAGCTAGCAATAGGACCCCTGCCCTGAAGGGGCAGGAACCCGGAACAAACTACATGTTCAACTCATCCCGCTGGAAGCCGTACTCCCAATTTGGGAGTCAGATAGGAGCCCTTACTGAAATTTACACGTGCATTGTGATTACTGGACTGACTACCACAAAATTAAATACCGCCATGTTACTAATAAATAAATACAAAAAGAAATCACATCCACTACATACACGAACACAAACGGTAGTGAGGCAGGCCTTACGTAACTAGAAAAGGAATAATTTTAAGGATAAGAATATTTTAAGGGAGAAAACACCACTCCTCCGAAACGGTTTATAGATTCCTAAGAAAACTCGCAAACTGATGCACTTTACAAAGCCTGTCCATAACTAACAATATCTGCACAACATGGCGTCATCTATTTTTTATTTCTTCAGTCCGGTTTTTACTAGGAAAAACTAACAAATTATGGCTCCGTAGCTTCCTGCTTGGTAGTTATTCGACTATTATATTAGTTTTACCTTTTACTGCAGTTTTTCTCACTCCGTTGCGACCTTTTAAGCTCGACGATCGAAATCTGGCTGTTGTCAGCAAGATTTTCCGGCTTGGAATGGAATAATTGCGCCCTAATATCATAGCGTGGGTTTATCAGCCAATCAAAACTAAGCATTTTGGCGGTGGGGCTTTGAAACGAATAAAATTTGGTAGAATCTGGATTAAACTAGTTTTTAGAAGGACCTAGGTATCTAAAAGAGAGGTGAAGGGTGGTCCTGAAAATTCTGTCGAATTTTAGATTGGTTATTTGATCTGGAAAGTTCCGTCCAATAGTGGATCTATATTTTCGGATAGCACTGACACCGTAAGAATTGTAATAATCCATTTACATATACATATGCAAGACTTATAACTAATTTAAAATATAAATAAAGATATTGATTCCCAAAACTATCATTCCCAATGAATTTTTTACAGTTTTTCCATGTTAATTTGAAATAGAATAACAAAAAAAATTACGAATTATATGAACAGCCAGAAATTTTTTGTTAAACATCAAGTACAGTCGGTGCAAAAAATTTCGGGCACCCTCCTATTAAAAACATAATTTCATTAGACTGTAATGGCACATTACAGTTCCCCGGCGTCGTTAAAAAAAATTTTGTTTGAATAACAAAATTTTGTTGAATAGAATTAACATGTATTAATACTAATAAACTAACTACTCACTCATACACTCATACACTCATACACTCAAATGAGACAGTATAACATTCACTTTGGGTATTGAGATAGAAGTTCACGTTTTTTGTCCTCGGTACAGTTGAAAAGCTTAAGATCTTGGAAATTGTGAGTTCACCTTTTAGGTAGCAGGAAAACACGAGGTAACCAGTTCGCAATGTTCCCATCGAAAGTGGGAAAATGTTCAATATCCCGGAGGGACACTTTAGAGCTCACGCTAACATGAGTAGGGGAATAGTTACTGGGAATTAACATATTATCCTGCACAATCGGAGTCGTCACCGGATTTACCACCGACGACGTAGTAGCGGTGTTATAACTACCCATGTAAGGGAAAGGGATTCTGTTGGTCGTATTGAGTATGTTGGGCTCCATCCCCGGACCAATCGCACCCATGAACAACGACTCAGAATGGCACCCATCTCCTTTTCCCGGCAACACGCTATGTGATTGTATACCTCCATGTAAGGAGGGAGCACTCACGCTAGTGACCGTAGTCGTCACAACACTCGACTGATTCGGCACACTATTAGAATTGAACCACGACTTGGGTTCTGACCGATGCATGGGGTAGTGCGTCGCAATATTCCGTGCATCAACCGACATTAAATTTTCTTTTCCTGCGCCACGGGTAGTTGTAGCGGGTAATATTCCTGAGGAATCGCTACCGGGGAAAGGATAGGTTACCTCTGATTTTTCGCGACTAGATTTTGTCATTTCTTTTCGAATATTTACTATGTCATTTTGAATTTTCAAAACTTTCTGGTCAGTTACTTCCAGTTCGGTTTTCAATGATAAGTCTGACAAGGTTGACTTTAAACTATCAATTTCGGTCTGCTGTGTTTCCAGTTTATTGTCGATTTTATGTAATTTGGTATCCATTTCTTCAATTTCAGAATTTACATGATCTAATTTACTTTCAGTCTCCTGCTGAAGTTGCTTTATGGACTGTTGAGCTTCGCTTCTGACCAAATCGATGTCAGTAGACGTTTGCTCTCTCAATTTGTTTATTGAGGAAGCAAAGTCCAAACATATGTTGTCTATTTTGCGAGTTAATACTTCGAATCGAGATTCGGTTTCTCGGTTCGAGGCATCTAATTTCTCATTTATTTCACGTCTCATCTCCCGGCTATTATTATGTATTTTTTCATTTATTTCGCGGCTATTTTCATTCATTTCGCGTCTCATCTCTCGGCTATTATTATCTATTTTTTCATTTATTTCGCGTTTCATTTCCAGGCTATTATTATCTATTTTTCCATTTATTTCGCGTTTCATTTCCTGTAGCATTTGTTGCAATGAAAGGAGGAGAGCGTCATTATTAGATGACCCAGTCTTCCTTTTCTTTTCTTTGGGTTTATCACCAACTGGATCCCCATCTCTTTCATCATCATCGAGGTCAGATATCTCCACTGGAGATATTTGGCCTCGGTTCTTCGGGGTACTATACCCTCGTTCACCGTCCGAATCGGGATGTTCATTTTCCTTTTCAGAGGATAAACTCATGGGTTCACGCGACTGGTGGAGCTTCCCCTCACATTCTTTACAATATTTGACTATCTCACCAGCCCGGACCTTTTCTGCATTTTCAGCAGTATCCTCTAAATTAATACAACTGAAATGAATCCATTTCAGTCCACATTCGTGACACCTCACTAGCCTACGGGAGACGCGAGCTCTTTTCTCACTACTTTCTAATGTACATTGTGTACATGAGACTTCCGCGTTCTCGTGTGATACGACTTCTCTATTGGTTGCCATAGCTTACACCCAAAAAGACACAATATAAACACATGCAATTATATACTTATCAACTAACAAGACTTATTAATCAGGTACTATTCATAAATTAAGGGACTCCTATCTAATTCCCTCCTTGGGTCAACTTCCAGCATTTTCAATTTTTAGAATTTACTTTGACAAATTCCTTCATTTCCCCCTTTCTACAGAGAGAGACAAAGATAGCAGAACAGCCAATGACTATAATTATTTAATCTCACTGTGACTTTTTAATTATTCATCTTTGTGGCCAAGTCAATATGTGCTCGATCCTAAACAGTGTTTAATAAATAATTTCAGATTCGTTACCAGGGAAAACAATTGTTTCCATGGTAACTGTCCGATGTCAACGGTCGCCAATATTGAAAGAAAAACATCTGTCCGTTGCCATAGAAACCGCCGTTTCTAGGGCAACAGATCCTGTCACGGTTAGCCAAATATTGAAAGAATACGTAAAAATTTAACGAAGATAAAAGAGCTAATGTAGAGTTGGAGAGGAGTCGCTAAAATTAATTTTCTTTAACGAGGACGATTACTAAACATCACCTACTGATTGAAATCCAGATTATTTTCCAATAGAGTAACTTCCAATAAACCTTTTGTTATTGTTAATTATTCCATATCGGACTCCCGAAGAAAACTCATCGAAACAACTTATTGACCGTGCCAATAGCGACTACTCTCAATCATGACTCCGTTTTCTTTCATTTAGAAATAGGAAAGAAAGGGAAGAAAGTAGAAGGGTAAAAGAAGGAGGTAGGTAAAGAAGAAAGAAAAGAAATAGGGTATTTTAATGAGAAACAGATTACTGGATAATTCCGGAAATATAGTAAAAGGTCGGGAAAGTCGTTGAAAGATGAATCATTCTAAATGTTATTAACAACTAATCAATTTTGGAATGCTTCGGAATAGACACATGTTCCCTCATACCACCCAGACCTAGCTCCAGGCACCACGATCATGGGGTTGCCCAGACCTAGACCTGGAAATGAGAAAAGTGAAATTTAATTCTTTGTAAAGTTATTCCAACCGGTGATTGATAACTATCCAGCATCTGAACTCTGTCCTCTAGGATCGACCACACATATGAATTAGCCGAGGGAAAAAAAAAATCACACTTATCAACTCAATATAAATTTATGTATCGCATCAATAAAGTCTCAACTTCCTGGAAGAAAGATGTCGTATTTAGGCTTATCCTGCTATTTTTGCTTCACTCCTCGAGCCGATTTAAACCGTTAGTGACGGTCCTTCATGACCTAGGTTATTTACCTTAACACATATATTAAAACATGACACATATATTACGGATGTTAATATGACAAATGATATCACTAGAATTGCTTATATTAAATCTATCATGCATTCACACGCTCACTCACTCAGGACAGTGTATATATGTTTAAAGGAAACCAACTAACTACAAAGGTACAAATAGTTTATTACATTCATAGTGAAAAAAAAGGACAAAACAAATAATTATGAAGAAAATATTAAAAGCACAAGTTCTTGGTTATATATTAATAGAGTACATAGTGTTATATTTTAGTAAATTTTTATATATTCAATCATATTGACAAACGAAAAAGAAAGGAAAACAAAATAATTACACGTATCATATCTTAGGCATGCTAAAGCAAAATGATGATTTGCGACATACAAAAAAAAACACTTATTTCACTTAAAAAAAATTGGACAAAGAGGGAAGAAAAAAAACTTTTTGGTGTATTAGAACTTATATGAGTCTCTACCTCACGTCGAGATATTAAAATATTAATAATTTCGAGCGTCCAAATCACAACTCACGCACTAGTCGTAGTGTCCAAAACGTTTCGCTCCATTTAACTTAGTTTGTGGTCATTTATATATATCTATATATATATATATATATATCTATTGGTTTACAAAACCATTCGTCGTCTATATTTGGTTTGTAACTGGTAACAGTTTATATCTGCAATCGCACACTGCTACGTCTATACCCATCTAGGGATTTCGAGAAAATAACTTTCACTAGAGGAAGTTTCTCCTCTTAGACGGTCTATTTCCAAATTTATTAATCGAATAATTTCAAGTTATTTATCCAACACTGGGACACTTCACGAGACCTTTCATTAGGATCACTTTCGTATATGTTTATACATGGTTCGGATAAAAAAAAATGATCTTCCACAGGTGTACGGAGTATGATGGTTCAAATTGAGGATAAAAAAAAACTGGTCAAGTCATAGGATACACATGTAGGTGAGAAGGATTCAAGGTGCACTTTCCACAATGGTTTTAGGTTAATTGTCCAGGGATAATATTTGTTATGATGGGGGTTACGTTTAGACCTGCCGATATTTTTTCAATGCATGCCATTATATAATTACAGAGGTTATCACTTACATTGATTCAGAAGAAAAGGAAAATTACTTAAGTGCACGGCGGTATTCTTAACAAAATCTACATTCTTAAATTCGTCGGAAGACTTCTGGTAAACTATAGCAACCAATACACGTCTAGGGGGACAGACACGAGCGCTCTTACATATATTCATAATACATTTAATATCATACTTTTACTTTAACATCATATTCACATACTAATTACACATACATTTCGAAGTATTTATTTCTCTATATATATATATATATTTATAATAAATGCGCACACATTTAAATTAATCATCCCCAACAATAAAATTTTACAAGGTTGCAACATTGTCCAAGAAAACAAATGACTTCCAACATTACATTTGGAAACAAATTAAATTTTATCTGATACCGCGCGTCTATAAATTTTTAACTTTTATATAATCAATTCGTGTTTAAATCATGAAGGAAAAAAAAAACTTTGTGAGGCAGGCACGTAACACAGAGCATTTCTAAAGATATAACTAGATAAACCAAAGTACAATTTCTGGGCCCAGGTTAACTACAAGGTAATTGAAAACCAAAACAGAAAGGAAAGTGACCAACGGATTAAAAAAAACTTAAGAGGAACGACGGTGAAAGAACGTAATCGAAGTGTCGTCAAATACTAAGTCTTTGTTCATTTCAGCGATAGGTCAAAATGTGATGGAGGACCCAATCATTATCTACTCCATTCATGAATCGTGTCTTGCAACGTCTCAGCTGGTAATTTCAGATCAGAGTTGTACGTTAAATAAATCGTAAGTAACAAGTTCAAAATCTTGGGGGGGGGGAGGTTGAAAAAATTAAAAAAACTTGAAGAAATGAAGACAGAGAGAGAGATAGAGAAGAAGGAAGACGAAGAATAGGGGCGCCAAAGACTTAAGTGAGAAATAACTAACGCTACAAAGTTAGAAGTCGAATTTCGCTCTCAACAAAATCCATAGCCAAAATATTCTTAATATGCCAAAAAGGGTGGTCTACTCAAATACGTAGACTCAAGGGGCGCCCTGCTGCCAAGGATGCAAGTTCTGCGTCCATCAGATCCCAATCCCACAAGAGTTGGCTTGTAAGATTGAAATCCGATCCCCGTATCCGGCCCAGACCAGCAGGAAAAAAGGAGGGGGGAAAGGGACCAGGTAACTGCGTCCCCAATTTTGAAATCTCTAAGAAAAAAAAATATTCGACCCCTTAGAAAAACTAAGAAGGTTCTAGGACAGTAATGAAACTAGAGTAAAAGTATTAGCTAAGATATCCCTAACTAATGATTTGCCGAAAATAAAAAAAAAATTAAATAAACTGAATTTTGGATCGGTGATTTCTATTGCCAAACTTCACCGATAGCTACCCCGCGCAGACACGCCACAGTCTGGGATGTCGTTAATTTCCCTCGTCTAATTAAACTAAGAAAAGAAATGAAAATACTTAAAGGGACTAGGGGTCGACATCCGGGTACGCGAAAATAAATTTCAATAACTAATTGTTTTGATTCTGTACCCAGTCAGAGCTGTCGCCTCCATGAACATTGTAAGCTAGCCCGAGTAGGTAACGTGAAGAAAAAAAAAATCTCACGGAGTGGTACATTCTATTTTTAAAACCGACCAGAAGATATGATTCACTACAGCCCTGTTGTCTAACTACTATTGTCTTTTCACAATTTATTATTCAATATGTCTAGTCAGCGATTATATGATGCTACCCATTCTATCAGATGGTATTACTATGGTTGATTATTACTATAACACATTAAACTACAAAGTATTACCATAGTCCGACTATATATCGCCCTCCGGTCCGCGTGATATTATGGTGCAGGGGTCAGAACCTGAGATGTTTGTAGTTACACGTATCTATTCAATATCTATATATCAACACACGGCGAAGTATTCACTGGGCTACTATATATTTAACTATATGGGTGTCCTATATTCTATATTCATTTACTACAATATTCATATACTTATTAATATTCATATTCACATTAATATTCATTTGCCACGACGCTATATTCTACAAACACCCTGTTTCCTCTATCTACGCCCAGCCTATTTATATATTTCATCATAATACTTTAAAATCTATAATCACTACAAACATTTCCCGCTCCGATCACCGCACGACAACCTCACTCGAACCCAAGACTCTTTTACCACACACACAATACTATGTAATACTTGGTAGCTTTATTAAGAACGAAAGAAAAAAAAAATCCTATGTATGTTCACTGAAAATAGAATTATCTGCGATAATGTCTAATGTTTATAAAATTCTGCATCAACAATGAAATTCTACAGCCACGAAGAAAAATGGACATTTAATATATTTTCAAAGCGAAGAACTAGCATCATATCGCCCGACTTCTGTTAAAAATTTACGTATTGTTTATTTATTTAAATATTTAGATTTCTAGACTATGCAGAATGTTGAAACTTTCAGAATATATTAATTTTGGGTCACTTGACCTAACTGTACATTCATATGGGCTGTGAATTATACCTTCTAGGTTTTATTTCGGAAAGAAAGGTCAATTTCATGAAAACTAAATCACTAAGCACCTCGACGGAAGAATGGCGGTTAGTACTGACTTCTGACACCAGGGCTAGCGACGATATAATGAACCCTTGAACAACTGAATGTGACCTTGTACACGGAATTATTATACTATATTACGTTCACTTAATGACGGAGTAATAAAAATTTATCGCATAGTAAATACTACACTGTCCAACACACTCTTTCATCACTTAATTATCACTATCACTGATACTACATTACAAATATACACATACTACTCGAACTACAAGACACATCATGCCACATTCATACTACACACTACATTAATACATGTTATACTAATAAATATACACAGAAATCATTCAGATTTCACCATGTTAAATCGGCTCTATGAAAGGTAACGAAAGGAAAGAAATGAACAGGGCCAACTGGCCCTTATATTTACTAAATCATATTCTTTACTCGACCTATTTAATCGATGCCCTGAGGGGACATATCGGAGTATTAGCTAGCAATAGGACCCCTGCCCTGAAGGGGCAGGAACCCGGAACAAACTACATGTTCAACTCATCCCGCTGGAAGCCGTACTCCCAATTTGGGAGTCAGATAGGAGCCCTTACTGAAATTTACACGTGCATTGTGATTACTGGACTGACTACCACAAAATTAAATACCGCCATGTTACTAATAAATAAATACAAAAAGAAATCACATCCACTACATACACGAACACAAACGGTAGTGAGGCAGGCCTTACGTAACTAGAAAAGGAATAATTTTAAGGATAAGAATATTTTAAGGGAGAAAACACCACTCCTCCGAAACGGTTTATAGATTCCTAAGAAAACTCGCAAACTGATGCACTTTACAAAGCCTGTCCATAACTAACAATATCTGCACAACATGGCGTCATCTATTTTTTATTTCTTCAGTCCGGTTTTTACTAGGAAAAACTAACAAATTATGGCTCCGTAGCTTCCTGCTTGGTAGTTATTCGACTATTATATTAGTTTTACCTTTTACTGCAGTTTTTCTCACTCCGTTGCGACCTTTTAAGCTCGACGATCGAAATCTGGCTGTTGTCAGCAAGATTTTCCGGCTTGGAATGGAATAATTGCGCCCTAATATCATAGCG
This sequence comes from Thermobia domestica, assembly GCF_964235325.1. Lineage (NCBI taxonomy): Eukaryota > Metazoa > Arthropoda > Insecta > Zygentoma > Lepismatidae > Thermobia > Thermobia domestica. The sequence goes on along the minus strand of NC_137465.1, from coordinate 178,710,726 downwards.
TGGGTTTATCAGCCAATCAAAACTAAGCATTTTGGCGGTGGGGCTTTGAAACGAATAAAATTTGGTAGAATCTGGATTAAACTAGTTTTTAGAAGGACCTAGGTATCTAAAAGAGAGGTGAAGGGTGGTCCTGAAAATTCTGTCGAATTTTAGATTGGTTATTTGATCTGGAAAGTTCCGTCCAATAGTGGATCTATATTTTCGGATAGCACTGACACCGTAAGAATTGTAATAATCCATTTACATATACATATGCAAGACTTATAACTAATTTAAAATATAAATAAAGATATTGATTCCCAAAACTATCATTCCCAATGAATTTTTTACAGTTTTTCCATGTTAATTTGAAATAGAATAACAAAAAAAATTACGAATTATATGAACAGCCAGGAATTTTTTGTTAAACATCAAGTACAGTCGGTGCAAAAAATTTCGGGCACCCTCCTATTAAAAACATAATTTCATTAGACTGTAATGGCACATTACAAGTTCATATGTGAACATTACATGTAGCAAGATGGGTGAACATACACACTATCGTAAAGATATAGTATGAGAAAAGTGACGTAAATTTTTTTCGTTTTAAACGTGTTTTACTTTCAATTGCAACAGTATACAATAGCACAGGACAGGAACAGGTACCTGTGACATCTTAGAGTTCCTGCCATCTTGTGAATTCTTGGGGAGACTCCTGATGCCATGGAATGCACGTAGTTTGTGATGTACTATTGTATACAGTTGTAATTGACAGAAACACTTTTGGAACGACAAATAAACTATACTTTGAATTTCAAATATGATTTTTTTTATTTCTCCAAGGAAATTTAAGTATATTTCATCGCCATTATTATTAAATTAAATATTTTTTGAAGTGTAAAATGAAAACTCCATATTTCTCTCGGGTCTCTTATTAAGAGTTTCTGAGCATTGAAAAAATTTTCAATGTTATTGCAGGCCAAAACCACTCTTATAGTATACTTCTATATTACTCATCAAAGCTATACTGGGAGGGGGCGGACACGGTGGCGCAATGGTACAGCGCTTAGTTCTGGTGCGTAGGGTCCCTGGTTCGATCCCGACCAACGAAATTTGTAGTGGACAATATCGTATATGTGGATTCTCTCGGGACACTCCTGTTTCCCTCCACTTCCTCACTCTACTAATTCTTTCATCATCATTCACTTGCTTAATGATCGTCTCCCCTACAGGGCGTAATCGAGGTGCGTTAAACTAAAAGATTTAGTTTCAATAGAGAGAGAGGGGAAAGAGATGTAATTGGAGTGAAACTAAATTTTCAATGTAAAATATCTTTCCATCTTTATATTTTTCTCAGCAATAGCTGAGAAATTCCCTAAAAATAGGAAACACTTAACAACTTGTTTGCTAAGACAAATTATTCATACTTGCAAAGCTTTGAAATTTTAATAATAGCGTGAAGGAGATAAGTGACGTGGTTTTGACTAAATTGTGCATTGCATAAAATTTCCATCAAATGAATTGAAGTTGGTTTTAACCTGTAGCTGAGATCTGAAAAAAATATACTCAGTAATTCATAGTCAATATCCTGATTTATAGTCTGAACTCTGAAGTTGGGATCAGCAGCGTGGTCTTGCAGTTCGTCTCTTGAAGTCATTTGGTGGTCTATTTTACATGATTGTCTGTGCACAGGCCACACTAACTGCACTGGGCTCAAGCTCATGTTACTATGGAAATGTTTTTCGGTAGAGTCAAATAAAATGGTCCGGTATAAGCCCTTCATCTATTTATTGTCAAAATAAAGTTCTATATACAAGTTTCTTTGTAATACAATAGAAGTGTTCCCAAGTTCAATGTATCAACAGCACACAGTAGAGGCTTCGGATAGTATAGGTTCAATTTAGGTTCAGGTTTGTAAAGGAACCCCTTCGCTCATAATAGCCTTCAGAGTACATTTATTTGAAGGAGTCTCCTTCGTCCACACCGACTTCGGGAGACAGTTATAGGTTACGTCCGTTGCTCACAGCAGCCTCGGAAAGTAGGTTGTTTTTTAGGATATCTCTTTCCCCACAGTGGCCTCTAAAGATAAGGTATGGTAACTACTCTACTTAGCCCACAGGGGTCCCCAGAGAAGGTGTTGACAGAACAATAATCAGTTATTAACTGATGCTTCTGCCCTGCAGTGGTCCTCTTTTATGGTTGTCCTCCGCAAGACACGGTAGTGAGGAGAGGGTCGGCCGTCTTTGGTTTCAATCGGAATCAACGTCGTGTCTTCTTGGTGTCTTTCTACTATCGTCTGCTGGTGACTGTACACAATACAATAATACGTGTTTACAATTGAGACATGTGTTTATGGAAGTAGCATAGACTGGAAGGTGTGGATTCTTAAAATATTAAGCCATATCACTTATAAGCTCGGTGCTGTATTAGAACATAAAATAAATAAACTTAATTCCGGAACTCTCAATTTTCGATGCCAGTGACCACTTCTTGCTTCAACTTTATGCTATGACAGTACATATATATGACCGAAGGAAAAGAATTCATCGAGAGCAAACACTTAGCATTTCCAAAGGAATTCCGCATTCATATCAAAGGCATTTTAAAAAACTCAAACTTAATTAAAATGTACGGGTAGTTATTGGTGCGCCCTCCCCTTCAGAGAATCCTGGATCCGGCTGTATATATATATTTCAGCTTCATTTTCACACACAGAAACAGAGCAAAGTCGCAGGAAACAAAGTATGGATTATAAAAAGAGTGCTCAAGAAGCTTTAGTCCTGTAGTGGTCAAATATTCGGTGCTGACTATCGAGCGGTGAGCTGGAGCATTGTCATAATGGAGGAACCAGATGTCCATTCTTGAATTTCACCGTAGGTTCTTCATAGATTTGATGACTTTAGACAGGCACTAGTTAAGTCTAGTTCAGTGTACCACTTAGCTGTGACTGTCTTTTGTGTTTCCAAAAAGATATGCTCCACTCGATTTTAAAAAATGCAGCTATCATTTTCTTCTTTACTGATCGGAATTATCTCACAGCTGTCACTGTGCAAGTATGAACAGGTCTCATCGATGCGTCGTGTTGCAAAACTTTCCTGTATATATATATATATATATATATATATATATATATATATATATATATATTAGGGTGGAGTGAAATGAGGCCAAAAATTTTTTTTTGCGAAATTCGATTTTGGATAGGGGGCAAAAGTTGCATCATATTATAGTACTTTACCATGGAAAATTTCAATTCTCTAAAATAATTTTAGCCGAGGCGCAATGGGCCTTAAGTTTGATAGATTATGCAAATAAGTGAAAAGAGGTCATTTAAAAAAATTAAATTCGAATTTGGATATGGGGTATGACATTTGAACTCAGGGATATAAACACATGTATTTTCTGAAGCGCGAATTTTTTGCAATTTTTCATCTGTCTCATGAGTCAGTATTAGCGTTCTGTTATGTTACACTCATTCCAGTTTATCATTTCTGTGTAATTATTAGTCTCAAAGTTTAATACTGGCACTCCGAAGGAACGAATTTCAGAAGGATTACACTGCTTTCTGGATTGGAATATTTTATCTGCAGCAAGGATTCGTGTAGTTGATCTGTCGACACCAATCATGGCAAGGACAATGATTTAAGAATTCACATAGAATGCATTTCTGGAAATTGCTTTATTGACTGGAATCTTGTATGGTTCTTGCAAACATCGCGAAAGTTTTATGGTCAGGAACAAATGTTTAGCTCCGTATTTGACAAGAGGTTTCAGTTTGATGTTGAACCACACTGGTGCATATACTTTTACCACGAACTTTAATAGAGTTTTGAGCTCCTCTGGAGGATTTGGCATTGATATATGCACCTATAATCGCAAAAGTCTGTAAGCCACTGTTAACCAGCGAGCATGCCCAAGTTTCCCAGGTTTCTTAATCTGCTAGGCTTTTATCAGTCTCATCTTATGACAGATTGGAGTATTTCACACAAGTACCTCTGATCATAACTGAGATCACGCTCATTTAGGAGTGTAGGAGGTTCTGAAGAAATCTTTTCGAAGCAGTACACTGAATTGTTTCACAATTCACAAATGATCTACCAATAGAGCCAAAGAAAGTGTAAGTACTTACACCATCAATATCTTTTAGTAAATGACGAAGTGGTAGTTCAATGAAATGCAATAAGCATATCCTCCACTGCAAAGCCCTCCCTAAATGGTTTTCGAGCACTCTAATCACTTCTCCTCTTGACCAACATTAATATTAGTGCCATCGCAGCTAATCGCTACCACATCTGATAGATCCACATTATTTTCTTGTAATTCGCGGCAGATGAAACTAGCAATATTCTTTGCTGATGCTGATCTGGTCAAATCATCCGAAATTTTTTACTCGTTTCTACACGGATAGAATAATGTTCTTCCATCTTCATATCTCTGACTTCAGGACATCGTGAGCGTTTGGTCTTTCTTCCAGTCAAAATAGATGGCACGAGGTTTTAATTTATTAACAGTCTGTTTAGTTCTTACACTTATACAATTTTTCACAACCTCTCTTTGAATTTTAATTCTGTCAATTATGTTTTGCTATTGCTCTATTTAAAATCTTCCAAAACTGCAGCAGCAATTGCTGCAATTTTTCTTCTAGTCACACTGGTTTTCTCCTTCACTTTTGCTAATGTTGGGTCGAATTTTCTCATTTGCGTGCATCCAATCTGTGCTTGCTCCCTTGTCTTCTTCAAAGGATATTTCCAACTAATATAATAATGATCTCCTCCAGCTTCAGTATGTTTTTATTGCCTTCCTATCTTGTTTCCGAAGATGACAAGAAGTCTGAAGATTCGATAATGTAACTAGTAGAGCATAATACCCTTTGGTTGAAAACTTCACCGTAAGATCGCATTTTGGCTTTCCTTCCTTCTCTTTTCTTAAATTGCTTTGTCCAAGTAATATCTATAATACTGAATATAATTTTTTACTCACTACCCAGCGACACAATTAGGCTAGTTATCGCGCGAGGCAAGAACTCGCCTTAGCGCCCCCTCCCCCAATCAACCAAACCAAAAGGCTCCCCAACTATACCTGATATTGGCATCAGACAGTAGTTCTCCTATTCCATTCTTTCTTCAAGTGATAAAGCTTGATTTCAAAATTGTACTGCATATTTTAATTTTTAGTATAAGATAAAACACTAAACTACTTTGTAACTGATTGAAAAATCTCAGAGTAGCATGCTTGACACATTCTTACAGTCTTAACGAAATAACTGCAAATCGCAATGTTTTTGGAATTATATTGGGATGTGGATATGTGTAGAATGAATCAACAGTCTTTTGCTTTAAAATAGAATATTTAATTATGAAAAACAATGAAGCTGTTGTCTCGAGTATACTCGAATATTTTACAAATCTCTTAAATCGATATAAGTTAAATACAAACACAAAAAGCTGGAACTAAAATTTAACCTTACGGCCTCTTTTGGGTCCAAAGATTTTTATAATGTCCTCAAAACATAGCGTTGAAGCTAACGTGTGATCTACGGATATGATCCTAAGGTTGGTGAGTCGTTGTTGCCCTCTTAAGTTTCTGAGGTAATTTTTTTTATGATCTTTAGTTTGCTAAAACTCCTTTCCTTGCTTTATAGTAAAAATAATTATTTGCACAGTTTTTCGCCCCCCAATTAGACGCCCGGGGTACAAGCCCCGTTCCCCCTAGTTACGTCACTGTCACCACCAACCAAACTATTGTACTATTAACAATGCTGTGAAAGTTCATTGTAGGATATCAGAAGACTTATTAAATAGCAAAAAGCTTCTTTATGACAAACTAGCAAAATGCTTATAGTTGATTACTTTTCGTCTTATTATTCACAAGTTTCAGGACCATTGCGCTCCGGCTAAATATAATTTTAGAGAATTAAAAATTCATGTTGTTATCTATTGACAAAGAATGCATCTTTTGTCTTCTATCCACAATACAAATTAAAGTCTACTTTCAGCGAAGATTTGCTAAATAGTTCCATAGTAAAAGGAAATTGATTTGCAAAATCTCAAATTTAAAGCCCCTTGCGCCCCGGCTAAAAATTATTTTAGAGAATTGAAATTTTCTATGGTAAAGTACTACGATATGATGCAACTTTTGCTCCCTATCCAAATTCGAATTTCGAAAATTTTTTTTCGTTCCACCCTAATATATATGTATATATATGTACGTTTTCCTTATATTATCTCAATTATAGCAGTCAATTAATTTGTCACTTTCAAAGTGAATGCTTGAACTAAATTTCACAGTTCAACTCATTTAAATATATGAAATAAACAAATGAGTTTCGTACCACCAGTGGGACTACAGTAGACTTCCAAACCAAAATGGTAACGTATTACACCCACCAGTAACTGATTTATTCCTTGTCCTTTCAATAGACGAATAAGGGGAGAAATAGAACTTACTATGTGGACTTTGAATCCATATATTTGGTCTAGGAATTAATTCGTGCGGGTGGACAAGAGATGGCGCAACGAACGGAGCGTCCCACAGTTCCGTGTATCCACACATGTGTTGCAAACCCCTGTCATCGCGTATCGTTCGTAGTATAGGGCAGTGGATTAAAGCGTCAACAACACCAGTTTGTAGTTAAGTGAACATGGCGCAATTTGTGCCTGATAAAGTGTTTTTGCGGGGTGTCCTGCTGCATTACTTTAACATGCAGAAAAGTGCGACTGAAAGTCATCGTATTTTGGTGGAAGTGTATGGTGACCATGCTCTAGCTGAGCGAACGTGTCAGAAGTGGTTTGCACGGTTTAGAAGTGGTGATTTCGGCTTGGCAGACCAAGAGCGAGCTGGACAGCCAAAAAAATTTCAAGACGAAGAATTGACAGCATTGCTCGAGCAGGATTCGTGTCAAACGCAGGAACAACTTGCAGCAGCATTAGGCGTTGATCAAACAACAGTCTCCAAACGCTTGAAAGCCATGGGAATGATTCAAAAGATGTCACATTGGGTTCCACATGAATTGAAAGACAGAGACGTTGAAAGACGAAAAACCATTTGCGAATTGCTGCTTCAACGACAGAGCAGAAAGGGGTTTCTGCATCGAATTATTACGGGTGATGGGAAGTGGATCCGTTACGAGAACCCTAAACGAAAAAAGGACTGGGTGAAACCAGGTGAACCAGGTCCATCACAACCAAAACGAGATATTCACTGTGCAAAGGTTATGCTGTGCATATGGTGGGATATGAAAGGTGTGGTGTACTATGAGCTGCTGCAACCGGGTGAAACTATGAATGGAGAACGTTATCGACGACAATTAATGCGTTTGAAGCAAGCTCTGGCCAGAACACGACCAGAATGGGAGAACAGACATGATAAACTTATTGTTCAACATGATAACGCTCGCCCACATGTCGCAAAACCGGTCAAAACCTATTTAGAAAATGTCGGATGGGAAGTTTTACCCCACCCGCCGTATTCACCAGACGTTGCTCCTTCGGACTACTACTTGTTCGATTGCATGAACAACGATTTGATTGGACAGCGGTTTACTTCTTCAGAAGATATCGAAACATGGGTCTCTGACTGGATCGCTTCCAAGGATGAGGACTTCTTTCGCCACGGTATCCGTACATTGCCTGACAGATGGGCGAAAGTGGTGGCTAGCGATGGACAATATTTTTCTTAAGGTATTTATGTATTTTGTGTTTGTACTACAGCTTCAATGTGTGCGTACCAACCGCATGAATTAATTCCTAGACCAAATATATATTTTTAAATACCTAGATATTCTTTGCACTACAGAGGTTGTTCATTCTACATTTGGCCAATTTCGACTTACCTAAAAACTTAGAACAATCCATGGCGCCAGGTCCGTAAGTACTCGATGTGTTTCCCTTAGTTTCTAACAATAGCCCGACAGCGTAATTTCCACTGTAATAGGCTTCCCTGAAGAACTGGAAGGGGAATCTTGTCCCGTTCCCTTTGCACAGCCCTCCAAAGTCCTTCCACAGTTGTCACACGCCGTTTTCCCAAAGCCCGCTTCAGTAATCCAAATCCACAATAGTCCATAGGATTTGCATCTGGAGATTTAACAGGTACCTCATTGAAAGGTATCACCTGTATACCACTTGCCTCCTCCATCTCCCTGTAGAATGCGAGGGACGATCGTGAGGTATGTGATGAGGCCTTGTCCATGTGAATGGACACCAGATTGGCGTCATTTCCGTACATTGTTGGAATGTCACGCTCGTAGATCGGCCGCATGAACTGCTTCTGAAAATACTTCGAATTTATTTTGCAGTTCTTCGCCACCCTACGAATCTTCAGTTTACCTCGGTAACAGTAGCCAGTAATGACCATAAACCCTTTTGGGAAGGATTCTTTAGAGACACGGACCCACCTTCTGAAGTTCTTGGCGACTTTCTCTCGGTACATGATGACTCTCGGTTTGCCGCAGTCGAAAAGGTAAATCCATGCTTCATCGAGCGTTACGACGTACATCCACCCTTGTTTTGCCAGATGCCGTTCGTACAGCTTTCGGGCGTTACACTTTCGTTCCTTTTGGTGGGCATCCGTGAAAAGATGGCCGCGAGCTTTCATGACATTTTCCAGCTTGAGTTGTTGGTGCAAGGTCCGGCTCGCAGTCCCCAAAGACACGTCAAGACCATTAGCCATACACCTTTGTGTTGGCGGATTTTCTTGCATTGCTATTTTGCGAAGTTTCCTCTGCATGGTGGAGGTGGTCTTGGTGCATTCCCACTTCCTAGCCAACTTCGTTGGTGATCCACATGGTGGAACTTCGTTGCCCGTGTACTTTTTAATAACATTTTTTATTCCACTTAAACTGATGTTGCAACCATTCTTCTTGCACTATTTTCTAATGACAGTGGGAGTCATAAAGAGCCACAACATAGCCTTCCCAAAACCGGCTTAGTTTGGGCGGCATCTTGGTCACAGAGCGAAAACCCACACACCCGGAAACAAATTTAACACAACACTCACAACAATGGTCCTGTTTTGTGCGTTATTGTCGTCGGCGCGGAAAAACAATTCCGTTCCCAGGGAGCCACTGAACAACACTGCAGGACGCCACGAGCCAGGTGGGGTGAGTCCATTCTGCCCGGGAGGGGGAAGGAACGAAATCGGTCAAACGTAGGTTGATCAACCTCTGTATAGTGGCTTAATATTAAAACTCGAACCTCTAGGTTTCTACCAGTTCTACTTTTAATAGGGATATATATAAGAACAGAAATTAAACCTACTCTAACACATAGAATTCATATCGAAAATTATTTCTTGCTACTGAGTGCCGTTTTCCAATTTTGGAAATTGTATTACTGAACCGATAAATGAGACTGTACGTTCAAAAAGTCGCAAATGCAGTGGATTATAGCAAAGGCATACGTACAAACATCCCACTAGTACTTCATAGTAAATGATGAACTGTACACCTTGTCTCAAAAAGGTTGAGCGCATTCTTTATTGGTGTTTTGAGGTAAAAAGTTTCAAAGTCCAACTTCGGGTATCTTCGGAAAATAGTAAACCAGGTTCGAACCTCCAAGCCAGTCTTTGCAATCGGGAAAAAGTTTGCAGATGTGTTTTTCTTCTTTTAAATATAATAAGACTTGTTATCAAGTGATGAAAAAACCAACATTGATTGAAATACTTAATGATTCAATATTTCGAAACCTTGTATTAATGTCAGCACATGCTTGTCTGTCATTTAGCTCTCCATACGTAATGGAACATTTAGATACGTTAAAGAATCTTTCCATATGTAAAAGAATGCTCAAAGTTAAGACATAGAATATAACTATCTCCTGAGTACTAAAATAAAAGTCAAAATAGAACAAAAACAGCGTTTTTAGCGGATATGAATGTCATAATTTTCTTGAGAACCGTTATACATCGCTAGAAGGATGGCTCCAGAAGTCTTTGTGTTAGCTCACTGGTAAGCTGTCGGATTTCAAATCTTAAGGTTGTGAATTCGATTCTCTTCTGGGTCAATGTTTCTTTTTAAATTATATTTTTCGCAATGCATGAAAAATTATATAAAATAATTACATTAAAATACATCAGTTGTATATATATAACATAATCATTGCAGAGCATAGTAATTATTATGTTTAAAATATAACATCTGAAATAGGTAGGTGTTCATAGTAGATCGTTATTATATATGAGAATGTTAAATACAAGTTAAGAAACTAGTTCAATAGCAATAAATAAATCATGTAGTGTATTTATTTGCAGCTATTTGTCATATAGACGGAAATTCTCAACATTCATAATACAGCATGTCATTTATATTCTTGAAAAATTATTCGATGCATAAACAGAGGGTATCAACAGTTTATCCAAAGTCGCAACGCTCGGAAGAAATTCATGAACCCCAAAGGTCACGTGAGCAGACTAGAATTGTCCTTATGAAGCATGCCACATCAGAAAGTCTTTACATAGATTTTCAATTCAATTCCTGATATATGCTTTGCAATGTGGAAGTTGTGATGCTTTGAGTCGCTCTCTCTCGCTCGCTCGCTCACTTTCTATTTATACAGAATATAAAAGTGGATGTATGTGTGTGTTTCAACATAATTCTGATATGTCTAGAGCAATTTTAACTATATTTCTTACAATCTGGGAAAGAGTACTGTCGGGATACATATCAAAAATGTTAGAAACGGGTCGATATTAGTATCGAATCCATAGTTTCGTGGTCGCTTAGGAGAATAGTTCTACTTTCAATTCAAGTCCAATTAAGCTCCCATTAGCACCCAGGGTGGTAACGTAGCGATATAAAAATATCGAAATCAACCGATATTAGAATCGAATCGTAAGTTTTCAGCGCCGCTAACAGTGCCGCATTTCCCATTAGTCAACATTAGTCCACATTTCACATTAGTCCGATTGCCTAGAGGGCAACATATTTGTATAGTGCAAAGTTTAAAACTTCATAATATTTTATTTTTTTCCGTATGAAAAAGTTAAAAATTAAGAGCAAATATATTATTTCATGAACAATCCTGTTTTACTATTCTAATATGTTTAATAATAGCGTAAGAAATCTAAAAATAATTCAGAACATGTTTCACATTTGTTATTTTTTGTTACGTAGTTGTAGCTGTAGCATGTAGTGAGTGGTATTTAACTGTAATAAATTCACTAATTAAGCATATTCGAATTGTTTTATTTTTAAGTTAGGGATGAAGGGGCGGAGAAATATGTAGTTATTGGGGGCGCCGAGAGCAAAAGTGCGTAGGGACGCCGAGCTTTTAAATGCAACACTGGTCGCCAAATTAATTGGTAGAAATTTTAATGTCATTTAAGACCAAATTTAGTCCTAACGGTGGCAGTCTCCGTTTGCTCTCCTGGGAGAAATGAAAGGGCTGACATCAAAATTATAAAAAAAGACCAACATTAGTGTCGAATCCATAATTTTCGGGGAGGATTAGATAAAGAGTGGCACTCCAGGTGCCACGTAGGTTAAGCCCTCATTAGCACTCGGAAGGTGTGTGTGAAATTTTGACATGTAGAAGTAATTGAAAATGACCATTGTTAGTGTCGAATCCATATCATTAGGGGTCCCCAAGTTCATTGGGAGCAGTTCTAATGGCCTTTAAGTTCAACTTCCAGCAGGAGTAAAATCCCCTAGCACATCTAATAAGGAGAATCAAGAGTCGAGTAACATAAACAATGATTTAAAACGACCGATATTAGTGTAGAGTCCATAGTTTCGTTATCACCGAGATAAATAGCAATACTTCTGAACGAACATGTCAGCTGGATTTTCAATTCACAGGGGCAGCATCGAAGGCATTGCTCGCACAGCTCTAAGTATTTTAATGTTTCTGTATAACTGTATATTCCAGCGTAACTCCTTAATGTCTGGGGTAACATTTACCAAACTTGGGGGACATATTATTTTCAATCTAAGAAGAAAATATTGTGGTAGTATGAAATTATGGAAGTTGGGATCTGTGACATGTAAAAATAATGTAAAACGACTGATCTCTCTTTTCTCATAATTTTCATAATTCTGATCATAATTTTCTGTCCTTGAGATAGATAGTGATGCGCAGAATGGAGTTCACATCCAAATCCATCCCCATATTTACAGGATGATGGCCTGGGAGAGATAAAAATATAATCTCAAAAATTACTGAAATATTTGTTGAATTTATAGTTTTAGGGGTTGAGAGAGCGTTTCTAATAACTTTGGAAGGTAGTTTGTTCCCATTTCAAGATGGGTGTTTTTATCATATCAATTTCTCACCGTGAGAAAAATGACCATTTCAACTACTATATGAAGCCAACCTTCGCAATCGACGAAAAAATTGTGTGGATGTATGTTTCGTCTTTTAAATGGAAGAAGACATGTTAAAATCAAAGATGGATTTGGTCAATGGGTCGGTTGCTAAGTGGGTGAAATGGGTCAAGATTTGTGAGTGGGTCAGTGGATCGTGGGTACAAAGGACGTGACCTACTGCGTAACACCACTCACCGTGACTCACACTCACCCTCCGACCCATTCTGTTCAGTGCATTGTAGACAACATCTTCTGAACACTGGTGAGCTTTTCTACATTTTACTTTCAAGATCTCCATTTTTGTCTTTTGTCATTTGTTTCTAATGAAAAAAGTTTAGTCACTTTTGGATTGTCATAGGATATTAGGAGTTGGATTTTGGAATGCAGCTTGTGAGCTTCTAGAGGAGCTAACTGCTTGAAAAAATATTTTTGAATCACCTGTAATATATGAATTATATTATAAAAAATTGAAAGTAATTATATCTGCGTAATCGTCACGGTCAAATTGCAAATTCAAATGAAATGACGTTTGGTATATAATCAGGCCCTAATCCTAATGGGTAAGTTATCACACGCGTATCACTTTCATTATAATACATATCCTTAGGGGAAGTAGAAGTCCGAATTTTTGCGAAAAATTGAGTATCTCACAAGCCGTTCAACTAAGAGCTGAAATTCAGCATATAACTCTTTATTAAAAATAAACAGAATATGTACTGGCATTTTTAAAAATTTTCTTTTATGAGCGAGGGGTGGGGGTGCATTTTCTATATATTGGAAATTGGTAGTGGGTTGATTTGTAAAAATAATCGAAAACGATTGAAGTTAGTTGAGAAAGAAATTGAGTAATGAAAACTACAGTTCTTCGAATCTTATACCCACTGCTTTCTATTTATAATTGCGAAGCTTTTGTTTAATATATGGAGCGTTCAGAGCATAAGGTAATCAAGCCATAATGTTGAGAGAAAAATGGCCATAAATTTGTATTGTAAACTTAATTACATGAGCATATTCAATTAGTACGTCATGCTTAATTATATAGAAAATTAGTTTTTCTTTCTTTTTTTACGTTGGTCTATTTTTCCTTGATTTGAGACTTTCAAATTTCATCCTATTTTCTACTGAAATGTGTCTGTAAGACAACAAAGAAATAATTATATATGATAAATTTAAATTCATTTTAATTCGGAAGATGAGAAACACTTTGTCATTATATATCGCAAAGGTCATATCCACCAGTATTGTAACAGAAAGGTGCTTGAGACATTGATAGAAATTCAAACTCCGGTAAGTGATAATTTTACAGTCTTGTTTTATTACAAGTGTAACCTCTTTAGTCAATGGAAAGGAGGACGTGGATCATGGGTCACAGTTGATGTCGATGGGTTTTGGTGGGTCGGAGTTGATTGCAATGGTTCAGAGTGATTCATAGTTGGTGGTGGGTCAAAGTGGATCATGATGGATGAACGGACAGAGTGGGCCAATGGGTCATTTGGGTGGTGGGTCATAGTGGGTCATGATGGGTCGTGGATCAAATTTCCATTGACCCACACAATCTCTGGTTAAAATTGAACTAAAGATAAGAGGCACCGAAGATTCATGTCGGCTATTATGCTCAAATTTTGCACATAGATAGTACCCCACCAGAAAGCAATAAATCTGAAATGGTTCACGGTATCACCTCCTAGAACTCGAGATGTAGGGGTTTGTCTGATTGGCTAAATTAAGACGTCAATGATTTATCCTTCAACAAGCAAGCTTTTTATGATCGTTTCCGTGGGGAAGTCAGAAGAGCACATGCCTAGTAACCGTAATATTGATAGATCGCGTCCACCCCGGGGTATTTGTTTTGTGTTTTTTTGACTCACCTAAATATAAAAAATCACACATATAGGCATTTTAACATATTTTGGGAGAGTAATTTTGTGGTTCGTTGGCGTTTCATCGCATCTCTTCCGCTGGTAATAAAGTTTTCAAAATGGAACTGGGGCCACCGCGGATCGTCGCTGCGGGGCCACCAATTTTTGACGCGAGATCAATAGTTGACCATATGTAGCCCACCGATGCCTACAGCTTAGGGTAATGAACGATGTCCTTGTCTTATAGACTTCATGACTACCGACGTCGGCAGTCAACTTCCTTTTAGTATTCCTTTACTAACCGTCTATCTTTCATGTTTATACACGGTGTTGTAATAATAATTATTATTATTATTATTATTATTATTATTATTATTATTATTATTATTATTATTATTATTATTATTATTATTTGTAGTAATGGTAGTATAATTGATAATAGAATAATTATATTGGCTATGTATTGTCTAGGTAGGACTACACACAGGATTTGGCTTGTTTTGGTTCGACTCGACTCTAATCCGAGTCGAGTTGGAGGATATTTTTCGCGCCAAGTCCTAGAGTAGACCTCAAAGATATCTGTTTCGAGTCGAGTCGAGTTTCAAAGAAAAGTCGCTCGTGCCCATCCCTACTAATGAGAGCTTAATCGGGGTTAAGCGAAATCGAAAGTCTCACTATTTATCTAAGCGACCCCGAAAACTATGAATTCGACACTAATACCGATCATTTTCTAGCAATCTTTTATATTGCTAAAACTTTAAAAATAGGTTTGCAACTGCCTTTACATTATACATTGCCTGTTTTATACACATTTTACAATTTAATTAAATATTTTGTTTTATTATACATTGTGGTACACAATAATATGTATCCCCCTCCCATTCACCATAGGTAACCCGACAGCACTCTTTTCCAGACTATAAGAAATGTGGTTAAAATTACATTAAAGAAGTTCTGGTCACAGCTAAGGAGAAATGAATACAACGAAGAGGATAAGATCATAAGAGACATAGCAAGAGAGAGAAAGAAAGAGGAAGAAGACAAGAAGAAAAATAGTTTGGAATAGAAAGCCTAGGCAAAGAAACAGAGAAGATAAAGAGATTGCCTCGGAAAGTAGGAGTTAGGACGTACAGGAAAGGAGGAAGCAGAATAATTGAACTAGTAAGAAGAACCAAGAGAAAAGCAGTAGCGGACAGAGATCAAAGGGGAGTAATATATAGAGTAGGATGCGCGGAGTGTAACAAAATTTACATAGAATATGCAAGAAAAACAAAAAAAGAATATGCAAGAAAGGATTAAACAGCACCAGGATGATGTAAGATTGAAAAGGGACAACAATGCGATATACAAGCATCAGAAAGAGATAAACCTCAGGATAGGGTGGGAAGGAGCAGAAGTAATAGAAGTAGAGAACAGAACTTTGGTGAGAAAATGGAAGGAAGCCAGGGAGATTATGAAGGCAGGAGACAAGGTAATGAACTGGAATGCAGGATTCTCGATAAGTAAGGAGTGGGAGAAGATTCTGCATAAAGAAGAGGAAACGGAAAGGAAGAAGAAAGAAAGGAAAAATAATAAGGAAAATAAGGATAATTAGAGGACAGAATGCATCTAGCGAAAAAAGTAAACATTTAATTGGACACGTGTGCAGCTAAAAAGTGAAAGCCACACAAGTGTTACTTTTTAATGAAGAGGCGGAGCCTAATTAAAAGTTGATCTACGGAGAGTATAGGGCTATAATTGATGACCAACTCCCAAGCAGCCAGAAGGAGTGGAAGTCTGATGAAGACACAGTTATTGTGTTGAAACTATTACGTGATACTGTTTTTTTTTACATATTATCACATAGCCTTGCTCAGTGTGTTATTGTGTACTCGAGGCCAGTGGTTCTCAATCTAATTCCTATCACGATCCTCTTTTATCACATCCTCTTGCCAGCGACCCTTTTATAATTTGTGTTTTATAATAAGCTTGTATGGGATTTTTAACATACCTATTTCCATAATAGTAGAATCCATTTAGTGCCGTGGCATGGAAAATCAGCGCCCGCGGCGAGAGTATACGACGATGTCTCCGTACATATAAGTGAGGTCGACAGACTAGCTGCGAAGCGCCACCATGATTGGCACGAAGGTAATTAAAATTTTCAAAAGTAAACCCTGCCTTTCCTTGATTTTGAGCACATTTTATTACATTTTTCCTTCTATTTTATACATGTGCACATGCACTTTTCTAACATGAGTAACATACTTCCTCCCTTCCTCCCCTTAAATTTGTGCTCCCTTTTTTCGGCGCCCGGCACTGACAGTGGATACAGTAACTAATATCTATATTCCCAACGACGAAGGTGCTGGTTCAAAATGGATGTTAAACTCCTTCATTAAAGAGGCCATTAACGTATCTGATCTAAGCCCACAACTTCTTGACCAAATAATAGAATGATCATGCGACAAATCTTTGCAACTGGTTTTCTGTAACGAAGACTTGAACAAGTTCTGCCTGATGAGGAGAGAAGAATATCCTGGTCTGGCATCTGCTGCTTTAAAAGTAATAATTCCGTTGCTATATCTTACTTGTGCGAAAGTTTTTTTTTTCATGGTGAACATAAAACAAAGATAAGAAATCGCTTATCAGTTGAAAGTGGCTTGATAATGTTCGTCACGAAGATTGAACCGGGCATTGCTCCACTAGTGAAATTACACCATGCTTACGTATCTCATTAGATTTCAATTTTAATTGTATTTTAATGTGCAGGTTTCGTTGTATGTGTTGTATTTTTCTAGTATTTCTATATATACTTCTCTTTAGTTTCATATCATACCTCTTTCATTTAAATTCACTTTGAGAAACTCTGCTCTAAGCATACATGAGTTATGTTGGAACATACACTTTTATATGTATAAATTCAAATAAGAGAGTTAAGAGAGAGATATTAAGGTATTACCGCTCTCAATCCCTTCACTTTACTTTTGCAATTCGTGAATTTCTTATGTGACAGTTTGGGGCTAGCTAGTTGTTTGTGTTGAACCACGATCCGATTTTAGATATGTTCTATCTAAATGCCGTAATGCGAATATTGGGAAGTTATCTGCGTATGAAAATAGCTGCAAATAAATACATTACATAACTTATTTATTGCTATTACACGATTTTCTTAATTTGTATTTAATATTCACATATAACATACCGACGTTCTGTCAATACCTCAAATGTTATATTTTAAAAATAAGAATTACTTATGTCGTGAAATGATTGAATATATTTAATATATATTCAACTGATATATATGCAACTGATGATATGAATATATATATTCAAATGATATATACAACTGATGAATTGTAATGTAACTATTTTACATAATTTTCAAGCATTGAGGAAAGTAGAATATCATAAAAGAATCTCACCTGAACGGGTATCAAACTCACGATTTAAACGCTCGGGGTTGCACCACTGAGCTAACATGACCGCTTTTCAGAAGCTGCTTCTCAAATATAACTGAGCTCATACGTAAATGTTCTTTTCCGTATGGAAATCACAATGACGAAACGAAAGTGTGAATACATTGATTTGATTTTTAGTTTAGCGTCCCTTCCAGCAGCGAGGCTATATGAGACGTGGACCTACTGATTAACGTGGAATCCGAACCACATGAGCTCCCGCTGGGAATCGAAAACGGGCCTCCCACGCCACAGGCGCGTACGCTAACTGCTTAGCCACGAGGGAGCTCTGTGAATACATAGTTTTGAAATATTTTATCATTAAGTATTTCAATCAATGTTTTTTTTTTTTTACACTTAATATCATTTCCACATGTCTTATTATATTTAACAGAAGGGAAAAAATATCTGTACATTTTTTCCCGATTTCTAAGGTTGGCTTGGAGGTTCGAACCAGCAGCTTTAGTTTACTGTTTTCCGAAGATACCCGAAGTTGGACTTCGAAAGTGTTCGTCTCAAAACAGCTATCATCATATCGCTCAATCTGTTTGGTATATGATATATGTTTTTATACGTGTAAAGTCAGTATAATAATTCATTCTTTAAAGAGCTTTTCGTATGTATTAATATTCCTTTATAAAAACTGTTTTTAATATTATTATTATTATGGCGCACCATTTTCAGAATTCTTTCGCGAGTCGTTGACCAAGTCGTTCCCTACAATAGGCGTGTCGTGCAAGTAACTAATCACACGTCAGGTACTAGCTTTTAACTATTGCTTCCTGCTCACAGCTCAGAACATTGGTAACTATGGATAGACGTACAGCAGTAATTACTTTATGGGAGTTGGAAGACTATTCTGCAACTACTAGCAGGCGAGTAGGTGTCCCGGCTTCTACAGGAAGCGAAGGATTCGGAAATATGGTGCTACAGGTCAGACTGGTAATTTACGATCTCCTGGTCGTCCGCATGTGTCAACCGAAGCCCAAGATGCGAGATTAGTAAACGAAGCCCGGTTAGACCCACTAAGGACGTCTTGACAGCTAAGGGAATCTTCTCTCTTTCCTGGTAGTAAGCATACAGCTCTGAAAAGGCTTCGTCATGCTGGGTTACGTGGCCGTTTTGCTGCCGTGAAGGGAAAACTCTCAGACGACAACAAAATTTATTGTCTCGCGTTTGCACAGGCGAATGTTGGTCACAATTGGGAAAACGTAGTTTTCTCAGATGAATCCATATTCACAACATCAAATGAGGGACACCGTTTTGTGTATCGTCCGAGAGGCATCCGATATGACCCTGGATATGTGCCTGCTTGCAATCGCAGTGGCCATGATCTATTTCATGTTGGGGTTGGATTTCCATTCGCGGAGCAGGACAGCTTCACAGAATTGAAGGACATCTGGACAGTGCTCAGTACTTAGACATTATGAGTAATATCATGGTGCCATCTGTACGAGTATTTCAGCCTGATGGTGTAATTCACTTCCAGCAAGACCAGTCGCCAATATATACTTCCCATGTGGTTCAGGAATGATTCGCAGGGTAGCCTGAGATTGATTTAATTGACTGGCCGCCTCGTGGAGCAGACCTCAATCCCATGGAAAATATATGGGCAGAAGTGAAGCGTACTCTAAGAGACAGTTAGCCTGAGGCAGATCCACCGAAAACTCAGGATCACCTGTGGCATCTTGTTTCCGAAGTATGTCTAGAGGTAGGGGAAGGAGATAAATTTGTCACCCAATTAATAGATTCCATGCCCAGAAGAATGGGGCGTGTAATAAATTCAGAAGGGTCTTTGACACAATATTAGTGTTCCCGCCTTAATTCCCGAAAACAGCCCTTTTCAGGGCTACCTAAACGCTTCTGAAAATAAGTAAACCACTCCTTGTATCCGATTTCTGCGCAATTCTACTAAGAAAAAATGATAATTCGCTGCAGGCTTTGAACTCAAGGAATCTTCATTGCCAAGCCCGTACTCTGCCAGTGAGCTAACATAAACACGCAAACCCAACCAGAAGAAACACAACTTTCAATTTCCGGTATTCGATGACAATGATGCTCATATACTTTGCAAATGTTGTATTCAACTTGGGATATTCCGCTACATACACACACACACACACACACATACATACATACATACATAAACAAAGCGAAAGAGAGAGAGAGAGAGAGAGAGAGAGATGAATATACAAAAGCATATTCATCGAATGAGACTCTAAGTAACGACATTCCGTTCCAAAGAGAATTTGTGTTTCTTCTCGTGACGTTAAGGGGATCGGGAAATTTATGTGTCTTGAAGCAGGATCCGACTTTGGATACTCTGTTCATACACTTTCTATATCCGTAGGAATATACTGTATTTCACGAATGTAAATGACATGCTGTAATGAGAATATTGAGAAGTTACATCTGTATGACAAATAGCTGCAAATAAATACACTACATAATTTATTTATTGCTATTAAACGATTTTCCTAACTTGTATTTAACATTCTCATATATAATACCGACCTACTGTGAAAATTATCTCAGATGTTATATTTTAAACATAATAAGTACTATGTTCTGCAATGATTATGTTATATATATATATATATACAACTGATGTATTTTAATGTAATTATTTTATATAATTTTTCATGCATTGCGGAAAATATAATTTCATAAAAAATCATTGACCCAGATGGGAACCAAACTCACAACCTTAAGATTTGAAATCCGATAGCTTACCAGTGAGCTAACACAAGTACTTCTGGAGTCATGCTTCTAGCGATGTATAACGGTTCTCAACAAAATTATGACATTCATATCCACTACATCGCTGTTTTTGTTCTACTTTGACTTTTATTTTAGTACTCAGGAGATAGTTATATTCTATGTCTTAACTTTGAGCATTCTTTTACATATGGAAAGATACTTTAACGTATCTAAATGTTCCATTACGTATGGAGAGCTAAATGACAAACAAGCATGTGCTGACATTAATACCAGGTTTCGAAATATTGTATCATTAAGTATTTCATTCAATGTTGCTTTTTTCTACACTTGGTAACAAGTCTTATTATATTTAAAAGAAGAAAAACACATCTTCAAACTTTTTCCCGATTGCAAAAGCTGGCTTGGAGGTTCGAACTTGGTTTACTATTTTCCGAAGATACCCGAAGTTGGACTTTGAACATTTTTGCCTCAAAACACCAATAAAGAATGCGCTCCACCTTTTTGAGACAAGGTGTACATGTCAATCTTCCAACATAGTTTTAGGGATTGGGATTAGGAATTACAATTCTGGGTTTTCGGCAGCTATGACCATGTTAGCCAGTCACGTATGAGAGATGATATCTCTCAGCGACCACACTACCCGGGGAGCTCAGGAGGAAGAAAGGAATGGAGAAGGATGGAACCGGCCTGGGTACCATCCTGAAATTTGCCAGGTGTGAATGAGGGAAACCCAGGAAAACCTCACGCAGGGTGATTAACCTGAATAGAAAATATTTGCACTTTTTGCACCGAAGGTCCCCACCGGGAATCGAACCCGGAATCGTTCACATCAAACGCAAGAGCGTTAGAGACTCCCTACACATTTTTATAACACTTGAAATGAAGACTGGTAATCGATAAATTGTGTGCGTTTTAGATATGATAGTGACCCTTGGTACTTCAATAGTTCTATGAGTTCATATGGTTCAATTTTTTTTTTTTTTTTTTTTTTTGAGCAAATCATGTGGCACCAAAACGTCGGGCTTAATTTTGTAGCTCAGTTTTCTCCAAGTAGTTTAACACTCTATGGTGATGAATTTTTAGGGCATGGGTTATGTTATGACTGCTTACATAGAATATTCCTTGATTTTTGCCAAATTGTCATCCATTTTTTGAACATAAATAAATTCAGAATCAAATGGCCTTGTGCTATACTGATACTTTATGTAAATAACTTCAAAATGAAAAGACTTTGTGCTGTATTGAAACTTATAAATAAACTCAGAACCAACTGACTTGTGCTACTAAATCTTTATGTAAATGAATTCAAATTGCCTTTTGTTGAACTGAAAGAAACCTCTTAACTTAGTATTAAGCCGAGTATATTCGTAGATTTTCCGGGCTTGTGTTGTACTGAAACTTATGTAAATATTTTCAGAATCAAATACCCTATGCTGAGTTGAAACTTCATCTATACCAGGGGAAATTAGAAAGTCAGAATCATTAGCATGAATGAACCATTACTACAACAATTACTACTACACTGTTATCAGGTCATGCTTATCTTTCCTCTCCTCTTTTTCATAACAGTGTAGCATTAAAGCTCAAATAGACAGAAAAGCAAGAGGATATTGTTTTGATGAGAAACAAACAACATACACCACAGGAACTATAGGCTAATTCAATATACAAACAGACAAGCCAAACGTGATACAACAAAGGTAAATCGTAATATCGTTATTATATCAGCATATGCTACAATATACCTGATAGTGTAAATTATAGTTAGACATTTCACTGTGTTTAACATGTGAACAACAGGAAACATGTAAACATAGTGAGCCTTATGCAGAGTCGTTTTGACGTATGATTAGCGTCATACTAAAGGTCTGACTACATCAGGAAACATATGTAAATCGAACGAATTTTATTTTGTTATATTTATATGAAGTGTTAAAAAGCTGTTTTAGTTTTAGGTGCATGAAAACAAGTGCACATTGGTCAAGCATGCAAAATACTAAAGCAAGTAATATCAGTCTTAAAGAAAAAATGAAATCTTGGAATTTTACGTCCCACACTTATGCCGGTTAGGCTAAAGGAGACGATGATGAGAAATAAATGAAATCGTGGAAGGAGGAAAGTGGGAGGAAACGGGAAAACCACGACCATATGGTATATGTCCATTACAAAGTTCACTTGGCGCGAGCTGGTATCGAACCAGAGACCCGCTGCACCAGAGGTGAACGCTATACCAGTGAGCCACAGCGGCCTACGTCTGTATTAAGAAGTTTCCTAGTGGCTATAAGGTTAGCATATGCACCTTTGATGCAGGAGACCAAGGTTCAACTCTTCATGGGAGCTCATGCGGTTCTGCTTTAATATTAAGCTGTAGGTCTATAACTCATACATTCTTGGTGCTGAATAGACTAGTTAAACTTGTACTGTAGTTTGAATAGAGTATTAATGGAAGAGATACTGGCTATCCTTGAGATCTTAAATCGATTACAAAAATCTCTTTTCTCTATTTCTCTTACCTTCTTGCTCTATGGACATCAACATTGAAATCGTAAGTATTAGTAAATTTCCAAAAATTTCATTTTGGTAAAGCTTTATAAGTGAAGATTATAAATTTCCTTGATTGCATTGGATTGAATTTGAGTTTAGCATCCAGTTCAGCAGCGACGTTGTATGAGACGTGGACCTAGACCATCATGAGCTCCCAATGGGAATCGAACCCGGGCCTTCAACGATAAACGCGCGTACATAGCAACGAGAGAGCTAGTATATTTTCTTGAGAACCTGAATCTATTAAAAAAGAAACTTGTCGGTATAAATCTATATTTATTCTATAGTGGTGAACGTTGAAGCCGGAAGAGTAAGCAGATTTTACCACTTTAAGTTTTAGTAAACTAATATTGATGAAGAAATCTTTTCTTGAGACTCAGAATCAATTAACAAAAACGCATGTCGCTCTCTATTACCGTTTTCACTATATGTTGATCAATGTTTATACCGTAAATGGTCGACTTTTACCACTTCCAGGTTGAAAAGAAGATTAAGAGAAGAAAAGAAACCTATTCATGGGATGCTCAATCCATGGGATGCTAAATCCATTTATTTTTCTATATTTCTTATCGTTTTAGCTCTATAAAACCGTAAGTAGATAGTACATGTATTAAAACCCTAAGTAGTAGTAATAAATTACTACCACTTCTGTTTTTAGTAGAATATTAGGGTAAAGAGATATGGTACCTTTTTCTGCGGGTGCTCACACCTATCACTGTCTCTTAGCATTTTTTGCTTAATGGAGATCTATATTGGAAGCGGAAGAAGTAATACATTTCTACCACTTCCAGACTTAGTAGACTAATATAGAGAGATTGTATCTTTTCTTGAAGCGCTGAATCGATTCCAATAAGTTGCTTGTCGTAATCTGTTACCGTTTTTGTTCTATGGTAATCAACATTGAAACCGGAAACGGTTGATTTCTATCACTTCCAGTTTGAATCGAGGGGACCCCAGTGAAGTTAGCGACCAAAAGTTTAATAAATCGATATATTTTTAGAGTTCTGAGTAGCACTCAAAGAGTTCTAGAGTTCTTGCTAGGTTAGACCAATAGTTCTGGGTAAATAAAGATTTTATAGTGATTTTAAAGTTTCGGTGCTACTTCAGCAACACCAAAAATCTTAAAATGTCTATATTTTTTTAGAGTTCTGAGTAGCACTCAAAGAGTTCTAGAGTTCTTGCTAGGTTAGACCAATAGTTCTGGGTAAATAAAGATTTTATAGTGATTTTAAAGTTTCGGTGCTAACTTCACGCAACACCAAAAATCTTAAAATGTCTATTTTTTTTTTAGAGTTCTGAGTAGCACTCAAAGAGTTCTAGAGTTCTTGCTAGGTTAGACCTGTAGTTCTGGGTAAATAAAGATTGTATAACGATTTTAAATTGTCGCTGCTAACTTCATTCAAAACCGAAAATCTTAAAATGTCTTTATGTATTTTGAGTTGTCAGTAGCACTTGAAAAGTTCTAAAGTTTCTCATGAAAATTTAGAACAATTCTCGCAAAATAAGGGAATAAATGGGTAATAAATGTTTCGTCATAATCTACTGACCACACATGCAATTGGTGCAAATCATTAACAAGTATATAACACGTGCCTAATAAAATTCAAACAATGTTACCCAAAACATAGAAATCGACAAGTGCTACTCAAAACTCTCATCAGAACTCTATTTCATTACGAAATAAAAGAGTTCTAACACCTTGCTCACAGTCGGCTTGCGAGCGTCCCATAAATTGTTAATCTAAATTTTTATAGAATATTTTAATAGAGCTTGAGTAGCGCTACTCAGAACTCTCATCAGAACTCTATTTCATTGCGAAATAAAAGAGTTCTATCATCTTGTTCAGAGTCTGTTCGCGAGTGGCGCATAAATTGTTAATTTAAATTGTTAGAAATAAGTATTCCAGAAATAAGTATTCTACAGGATACCAACAGAATCCTGTAGAACTTTACGAGTGCTACTACTCTTACCCAGCACCAAAGTGTACTACATCCACATATAAAACCAGAAGGTACCATATCTATAAGTTCTAAAATTTTAAATATTTTATTAAAAATTACTAATTACACGTATTTACCGAATTATGTATCATAAAAATAAATTGTACAATATTCTACCTACATGAAACTGAATCACCATTTTACAGCAAAATTTAATGATCATATTTGTTTTTCTATTTCCTTTAACCCTTTCAGACCTGATTTTTTGTTTACTCTCCGGTGTTATTGTTATTTTGAATTATTATTCTTTATGACTTAACAAATGAAATACAACCGCCAATTCGTTTGCGGATGTTATATTTAGAGAATTATGGACGAAACATTTTGCGTGTATTAGGGTTGAAATACGTATGTAAAATAAAAATGGGATTAATCGAACACATCATTGTGATCTATATAGTTTAGAAACTCAAAATACATCACTAAAACAAAAGGATAATTTATTGCAAATACCTGGTTTCGCCAAGAATAAAACAGCCTACGTGGGTGAGCTTTGTCCATTGTGACAGCTCCTGCAAGTAGTCTACAAGAAATGTGCATTGCTTCCTGACAACAGATTAAAACACCACAGAAATAGTGGAAAGTGATTTAGAAAAGTTCAAAGAATTCTGACATAAAAACCCAGCCATTTAGAATCCTCCAGAGTAATTATATTAAACTTAAAACTTAATGTACACAAATGTGACCACCAGGTCTGAAAGGGTTAAAAATTCCTAACTGTGATATAGTACATTTTGGAAACAAGCTCCTCAGTTGTTGATTTAAGTTGCTATAAAATAAAAAGTTAACCATTTTCGGAGAGGAAACAGCATAACCTTCAAGTATTGACTAATGGGCATTATCGTATATTTTGTGATCTGTTTATAATTTTAAAAAAAGTAATTTTGTCGCCCGACTTTTTTGTTAACAATGTCAACAACAATCCTTGTGTTTAACAATGTCAACAAGAACTCTGTAGCAAATACCATAAAAATACTATATATATTGTTTCCGTTTATTGTTTATTCCTTGTATATAGAAAAAAATGAAATTTACATTGACAATATAATAAAATAAATTGTTTTCAGCTGAAATTGTATACGTAGCGGAAGTAGTAGCTTAAGGTGACCATCAAGTAGTCCACATAGTTCCGCCTTAGAAATTATCTCATTCTAGTAAAAGGTACAATTATTATTTTTATACAAGACTATTACATATTAAATGCAAGTAGTGTTTTCTAAAAAAATATTTTTACATACTACACTGAAGAATGGTTCAATTAAGCCCAATGAAAATTTAATTATTTTTTATTCTAACAAAATGAAATCAGTCCGTTAACTTATTATGCTCTCTTATATAGACATTTTAAGATTTTCCGTTTTGCGTGAAGTTAGCAGCAAAACTTTAAAATCGCTATAAAATCTATTTACCCAGAACTATTGGTCTAATTTAGCAGGGACTCAAGAACTCTTTGAGTGCTACTCAGAACTCTAAAAAATATAGACATTTTATGATTTTTGGTTTTGCGTGAAGGTAGCACCAAAACTTTAAAATCTTTATTTACCCAGAACTATTGGTCTAACCTAGCAAGAACTCTAGAACTCTTTGAGTGCTACTCAGAACTCTAAAAAAAATATCGATTTATTAAACTTTTGGTCGCTAACTTCACGGGGATATCGAGGGGTGAATAGATGTTTTAGCCATCTGGATTGATTTTCATTGTAGATTAAATCGTGTTTCATTAATGATAATATAGAGAAAAATATCAATTTTTCAATGCGGTGCTAGTTATAAAATGTTCGTATGTTCTTTGGAATAATTTCTGGTGCACTATTAAGTGAATCTAAAACTACAACAATTTAGAAATTATGAAAATATTCCCCGCTCCCTTTTTTCCGTTTTGTGGAACTTTAGAAAAACAATATTTCAATACGCTTGAAAACAAATAATCAAATATAAATTAAGTTATTGGTTGTAACATCTATATTTAACGACGAAAATATTTTCTAGTTCAGTAACCCTATTTATTATATTGACCTATATGTTTGTAACATTGTGCTTGCTTGTGTGGCTTCAAATTTGCTGTATCGAAAAGAAGAGGAGGGAAAGGCAAAGCACCAGAACAAAAGGGATGTACTTAAACAAAGTATTGGTAGTAGCAATTACTGTTTCTTAGTACCATTTATATCTATCTATCTATCTATCTATCTATCTATCTATATATATATATATATATATATATATATATATATATATATCTGGTGTTCGAAAAATGGTGCCCATGTACAACATAGCGCTATTTTTCAGGTCAAAACAAAGCGAAGATCCTATGTAATGGTATGCCATCCTTGGTCTCCTTCACAAAAGGAAGTTCGGGAGAAAGCACTAGCCTGAAGAAAAACTAAGCATGCCATTTGAAAGACAAATTCATGCTAATTGCAACAAGCTAATAATATTTCTGTACTGTTGAGAACTTTTCGAGAGATTCAACGTTAAATGCACGATTGCTCCAAAAGTATAACTGAAGTATTCTCTCCCATGGTGAAGCCTGTTGATTTGTAATTAATACTCCTTGATCGCTGGTGTCTATTCACAGGCAAATTGTCAATTGCAGATTAGATGACGGATGGCAAAGACGTAATGGTTGAGAATGTACCAAAGAAGTGCACATGTTTTGTACAACCATTTGATGTGTTTGGATTCCGACCAATCAAAGATTATGGCAAGAGATTTGTACATAGTATGAAACTTCTTCATCCGGACGTTATGATATACCAACGAAACAATCAAATAAAGTTTGTGTCCATGCTAATGAATCAGTTTCGGTCACCGCGATACATTGGATTGTTTCAGTTTGCGTTCCACAAGACAGGTTACCGAACAAATTATATACCTTTTCAATTACCTGTCGAATTTCCGTTTCGCCTTGGTTCTGCGAAGTGTTCCCCTGACGGACGCAACCCAATTACGCATATAAAATGTTCATGATACAAGGAAGTCTTTTTTTCTGTTATCCCGATGGATTTCAATTCGTATGTCAATATTCGTTGCTATTAATTTTGTACTTAACGCGTTTAAATGCTCATATACTCATTTTTTCATATAAACTTCCAAGTTGAATTTCTCGAACAGTTCTCAACTGTACAGGAATTTTATTATCTTGCTGTAATCAGCATGAATTAGTCCTTCAAATAGCGTGCTTAGTTTCTCTGCAGGCGAGTGCTTTCTCCCGAACGTCCATTGTCAGCTGCTTATGTGGCAACGTAGAAAATTTCACTATGTGGCAACGTAGCAGATTAACTTGTAACCATGATCATTGCTCTACGAATCCATCAAACAGTTACACTGATTGTTACTCTAGTACGTGGCGCTACTTCCAACATCTGTTGGCTTTAACTGTCATCTGGAAAGAATTGATGTAATTATTTGATAGGTTGGTAGTCCTACCCTATGGTTCTTTATCTGCGACGTTACCACATAGTGCAATGCGCTTGTCCAGATGAGAACCCGAAAGATATTTTTTGCTTTGTTTCAACTTGTAGAATAATGTTCTGTAGTCCGTCGGCGCCATTTTCAGAACACCCGATATATATATTACAGCGGTGCCCACCCCCCCCCTCATATCCATGACGCACCCCTCTCAATTGTCTATCCATAGGTGTTCTTCCATGAAAAAAAATCTTTTTGATTAATTTTTACACCCTCTCAAACATATTTATATAGATTTTTAACCCCCCCAAATATTTCAATGATGCAGTTTGCGTCATAGCCTATATATATATACAGTGGCGGATCCAGGATATGATCAAGGGAGGGGCTAGGGCTAAACCATAATTTGCCGTTTTATCCAGTGTAAAGCAGGATTGAAGTCCATTTTATCCAGTGTAAGCCTAAGCGTCAAGGGGGGGCTATAGCCCCGTAGGCCCCCCTTGGATCCGTCCTTGTATATATATATATATATTAATTTCTCTCAGTGCACATAATTTTGAATCAAATGGCATTCTGCTATAATGAAATTATATAAATAAATCCAGAGTCAAAGGTCTTTGAGCTGTATTGAAACTTTATGAAAATTAATTCAGAATCAACTTTCCGTGACTTGTACTGGAAGTTTATACAAATAAAAGTAAAATGAATAAAACTAAGCTTATTTAGATTGACTTCCTTAAGCACCAAAATCAAATTGCAACGAATTAGCCAGAGCTCTCTACTGGCTATGGTTTGCGTGTGGCTTGAATTTTCTCTTCTTTGCAAAAGACCTGTGTTCGATTCCTAGTGGACACTCAATTTGAACGGATCCCATCCTACTTAAAATAGTAAGTCTATGTACCGGTACTATACAGTCTCGATGTTGGAAAGGAATATTTTTTTAAAAAATCTGGAAATATAATATACGTTACTGACCTTTTACGCTATGCACACGAAATTACCAAATGTTGAAATATATTTTGTCTTATGGACAAATCAGGTCTTTGCTCTGTTCCTACGAATAAGAAAAATGTGGGTTTCTTGTTGCTTGGTTACTATGGCAACAGCTCACCTGAGAGGAAGCCCTAGGTAGTTGTAGATTCTCTTCCTCTGTTTCTCGGTTCCATTCCCATAATCCTTCGCGGCTGCTCCTCATTTCCAGTGGAGTGCGCATATATGCGAAAAGCTGGCGAAGGGGAAAAAGAAAGAAGGTCTAAAAATAGACTCTTGTACGATCTTGAAAATTGCTCTTCGATTTTCAATTCCGCTGACCGTAAGTGGCTTAAGAGAGTGGTGAAAATGGGACATTGCAACGGGAGGATTTAGTGCTATTCGAACAAAGACACGTATTGTAGTCATCGGGAAAACATAGGTGTACCATTTTTAGTAGTTTTGCATTTCATCATGTTGTTCACCTCTAATTTGTTATTTTCGTAATATAAAGAGAATAAAGCACTTGGCACAATATTAGGGAAAATGATTTTGGAAACGAGAAATAATAAATATACCATAATATCAAGATATCCTCATTATTTTATTTACCGATCTTTAGAATTCAGAGAAGTCAATTTGAATATTAAATTTTACTATTATATACTTATTTTACTTTATTTTAAAATATGTTTGTTTTAGTTTCGAGGTACGGTAAGAAAAAATGAAATTAGATGAAATTTTTAAGTTTTACGTCCCACGCTTATGTCGGATAGGCTAAAGGAGACAGTGGTGATGAGAAATAAGTGAAATAATGGAATCAAGAAACAGGAGAACCACGAGGAAACCCATGCACACGGTGTTTGTCTACCACAAAACTCACTTTTCGCGAGCTGAGATCGAACCAAGGACTTAATGCACCAGATAAGAACGCACTACTTTTGAGCTACCACGGCCTCTGAGGTACGGTAGGAGGGAAGAAAGTATGGTAATTCGAGAAAACAAGATCGAATTCGAAACTTCAATAAATTTATATATTTCATGGCCCCAATGCAAATGTTGGATTCCGTCCATTTATTCGTATATCCACCGTTTATCCTGATGTACCTACCTAGAAGCCATACTGCTCAACGTATTTGGATCTAGTCATATACTTAAGTTCTTCGTGGGGTGGGATTCGAATTTTCTGTTAACCTTCAAAATGCAGATAGTTTATTGAAGAGTGGACATTTCGAAAGAGATGTGAATTTTTCGGAAAGCTCTAACGTTTTAGTGTTAATTTTGTGCATCTGTATGTGTTCCGAGAGAATTATATAAGGCAACACAGTTTGTATTATATGTTTAAGAAGAAGAGAAAGAAAATTGAACTAAAGAAAACAAATACAAAAAATAAGTTCTGATGCATTTTCCAGATCTAAGAAGATATGAAATTAAGAAATGTAGAAATCCGATTTAATTTTGGAACGAGGAACATCCTTGATTACAGTATATATTTAGTGATAGAGCAGATACAATAAAATTAATTAAAAAACAACTAAAAATTATACAGAAAAAATACCAAAAAAGTATTAAGCAAGAAAGGATGAGAAAGAGAACTTTTTTAGTTTCTTTTCTTTTCAGATTTACGGTTCCTTGTGTTGTTGTTTATTCTTTATTTTGTTAAAAGAGAAATATAAAAATAAATAAATTTTAAAAAATAATAGGATATGTCATTAAAATGTAAGATGTCATGCTGAATTAAAGGTACGAGCCACAGTACTAAACTATCACACTTCAATTCCTTAAACTAAATCATGCAGTTATAAATGAAACATTTTCTTCTAAAATACAATCCAAATTATAAGGCATTCTTGGGAAACTTCATTCGTATTTCAATCCAAATAACAAATTATCCCTTGTAATTGTTAGGGTTATATGATATATATTAGAGACATTAGTGATATATCTATTTATAATATAGCAAAAAAAATATCACGTCACATTTCACAAAATTGCAATTAACCGTTATGAATAACCTGATGGAAATGATTTATGGAATATTATACGAGTATTAATCAAATATTTATTAATGAAATAGAAATATTTATTTATGATCTGTGAACAAAATTGCCTGAATCCTTTTTAAGGAAATCGTTCGAGAAAACTCATCATAAGAATAAATTACTACACTTTCTACCTATTTTCAAGACAACGAGTTGTGTCATATTAACCCCTTTACATATGACTTTTTTCGGAATTTCTTTGCAATGCTGTATGATTTATTGTATGGTCTCTTGCTCGTAGCTATCTTTAAATTTCACTTGACACATTCACTTGTTTAATTTGTCTTGTAAATAACAAAAACACACATCTGTGCCTCTTCTGAAGCTTACTTAAACTAACAGACGTTCACAAAACACAGGAAACCTGTACTCCTCTGCCGCCTCTTGACAGCAAGCGAAAACAGCCGCTCAAAAATCGGAACGCGTGAAACGCGTCAAAATACGAAAGTGAAAAATGAAAAGCAACGCGTCCAGCGCGTCAAAATATGGCAAGGGGTTAATAGATTGTTAATTATGAGATACGAGCAAAATCACGTGAATCATTTTTGAGAAGAAAATTCACCCCAAGAATGAATTACCCTGTGTATATTTTTTCAAGGCAAACAAGTCATCTTATTTGTCAGATATTAATATGAAATATGTGATTATGAAATAGGAGCAAAATCGCTTCAATCATTTTCAAGAACATTTGCCGAAAAACCTCACCCCAAAAATAAACTACCTCTTGTACATTCTTGCAGAACAAACGAGCTCTGCCGTATTATCATGTTAATAATGAAATATTCAATTACAAAATGTGAACACAAATGCCTGAGCCCATTTTTAAAAATGTCCGAAAAACTCGCCCCAAATGTAAACAACTTCTTGTACACTCTTTTAGGACAAATAAGTTCGATATTGTCAGGTTATTAATGAAATATTTGCTTATGATACATAAACCAAAACACACTAAAACTCGTCCAAGAGAAACTTACCCCCAAAATTAAACAACCATTTCTCGATTTCTCATAGAAATAACATATTACAGTGTAGAATTTTTATTAAAGAAAAAAATCTGAATTATAAAGAAAACCGTTACAGTTGTTTTTGACAAAATTGCAATTATTTACTTTCATTTTCCGTAAAGTAACCCTACTTTTAGGAGTAGAAAGAAAATTCGACAAAAAATCCATGTGGGGAGTCACATAAGAACTTTAAGTTGAAAATTTCGTCTCGATACGTTGAACTGTATGGCCTCTAGGCGAGTGTACATCAGGATGAAAGGATGAACTGACGGACAGGTGCCACAAAAAGCAACAATTTTTTAGTATTTATGCTCCATAAAACGTGTAAATTCGTTGATATCGAAGAATCTCTTTTTTTCACTATCGCCATACTTTCTTTCCTCCTTTTGTCGCTTGAAAGTTAAAAAATAGAAAGCCTCGCTTTATTCTGCCTGAGACTTGAAGAGAGAAAAGAAAAGAAATTGAAAGAAAGATCAAAGTAGTAGAGAGTGAGCTAGTGTCAAGGGGCAGTTGAGTCTGCCCTAAATAAGACCGTATGAAATGCCAAAGGCAGAGGAAAGTGGAGGCAAGAAAAAAGTATGGAAAGCATGTTTGTAACGTTCCGTTGCTATTGTTGTGTGTACAGCTGCTAAACAACTGCGTTCGGAAAATCATTGTTTTCCTCATTAAAGGGTCATGGTTATCATTAGTAATAAACGATAATAAAGTGTGGAATAACTTCTACGAGAAACAATCTATAGTCGACGAGAAAGAGAAACATACTGGATTTTTAACCAACTTCAAAAAAGAAGGGAACTATCAATTAACCTTGTCTATACGACGCGTGTCTTTTAAGTAAGTGAAGTTTCGAGATATATATATATATATATATATATATATATACGGGGTGTTAATGAACTAAACCGACAAACTGAAACTAGTGATTTCTCACATCAAAATAAGGAGAAAAGTTCATATGGACCCATGGTAAAAAGTGCATAGTTTCAGAGTTAGGGCTGTCCAAAAACGTAGAAAAATGAACTTTGGGGCGAATACCACCAAAAATATTAGCTACTGAGCTGAAGCGGCATGTTAATGTCTTAGACTTGTAATCTACTCTATCTACAAATGCATGATTCTAAATCATTTAGTACTGGATCAAAGGTATCCCCAGAGGAAGTGGGGAGTCTCGGATATTCCGTTAGGACAGATTGGTCCGATTGATGACAGATGGAACAACGTCCCACCAAGTAACAAAAGTTCGTTGACACGCCATTAATGTTTTGAATAAATAATTCTTTTATGTGAAACAGAGCTCCTCCGTGGCTAAGCGGTTAGCGTACGCGTCCTTAGCGCGAGAGACCCGGGTTTGATTCCCGGCGGGAGCTCATGTGCTTCGGATTCCACGTTAATCAGTAGGTCCACGTCTCACATTGCCTCGCTGCTGAAAGGGACGCTAAACTAAAATTCCACTCCAATTTTTTTTATGTGAAAGAATATTCTTTCCTTGTGGTCTCAGGCAAAGTTCATAAGGATCTAACGATAATGATTTGGAGCTACAGGGTGGCCACAAAGTCGCGCAGTCAGATTTTGGAGCACCAAAACTTTTTTGCCGTAAGTGCAAATGAAATGAAACTCCCATCCAGAGAAGGCATGTCCCTGCACGTATTTTTGAGATATAAATTGTGGGATGGGATTCGACACTCCTCACAAATGCCAGAAACGTACGAAGGTGAAGAAAAAAATATGAAACGCGGTCAATCAGAAATTAAAGTCAGTTGTAGCTTTTTGTGGACAGATGGGAATCATAATGGATAGGCTTTGTAGGAATGTATCGTACAGATAAATTGTTATAAACAAACAAGAAACTTGCATATAATTGAGGAAACGTAATAATCTATCTACGCCTGATTACGACTCCCTTGACATTATAAAGGTCAAAAAGTAACCTTCAGAACTAGATTATGAAGCTCTTCAACTGCTCACAGTGTTAATATCGTAATTGAACAACTTAATTGTATTCATGTTGATATATAACTTCAACATAATGTACCAATTTTGATTATTCTTTTTCAATTTAAAAGACTATTCTATTTCAAATCAGGGTCTGAGTACAATCTTTGGAATTAGCTCACGAAACTACTCAACACATGATAGTACTAATAACGTGTGTATGTTCCCGTATAATTCCGTAACGTGCAGACCTGGATATATATATATATAGGGTAGTTCAAAATGTGCTGCTAAATACTAATAAATGGCAAACACTACAAAACATAATCAAAGTAACAATATAGGTAGCGAATGGGAATTGGGAAAATGGTTGAGGACATATCATAATGATGTTCGCCATCTTGAAGTCCTCCGTAAAATTAGTGACATTCTCACATTAATCATACGTATCATGTGAATGAATAAGTATCACCCTTCTAAGCTGCAACTTCACCAACATCTACAGAAGATGGTTTTCGGAATTCGCTCAATGGCCACAGAGATATTACAATAAAACCTCACATTCGCTTCTGAGGTATTGTTAATTGATTAGACAAACTTTTACAATTTGGGCGAGGTTAACAAACGAAACATGTGCTATTAGTCGGATAGTAATCCGCATTGGTTTGATGCATCCGCAGGTGTTTCCAACAGGGTTATAGTAGTGTGACGTGTGGGCGACTCGAGTTGTGCCTCCATTCTTCATCGATAGGACCTTAACGGCGATGGGTTATCATTGTATTTAAGAAGGCGGCATCTAGTCATCACTGCTGTCGGAGGAAGAATCAGTCCTTAAGTTTTTTTCAGTACGATGGCGCCCACACTTTTACAGTGCCTGTGTTCGTAAGTACCTCAATCAGCACTTTCCTAATGCATAGATTGTTCGGCGAGATGCTATGGAATAGTAACCTCGTTCCCCTGACCTGTCCACACTGGAGTACTACATATAGGGGTATGTGAAGTATGTAGGCATGTGATAAAACTTAGGGACGTTCAGCATGTCAAGGAATGAATTGTGGACGCATGTTTCAACATTGCAGCCGAAACTTTATATCCTAATCCTAATCCTAATCAAATATCGTTCAGTGTTAGATGATTCATAGAATGAAAACTATAAATTTATAAGGAGATTGTGCGAACAAAATGAATAACACATATCAACTCTTAAATATACGAAGGTCAATATACAATATACTTCAATAATAAATGTGGTTCAAATGTTTGTTATATCAGACCTTTCGTGGATCTCTTGTAACACAAGGATTCTGATAACTTCTAGAATAAATTTAGAAAAGAATCGGATTGTAAATTTTGTACATAAAATTACAAAACAAAAAGACAAAAAAATCGAGACTAGATTATGCTTTTCAAAGACTGACAAGACGAGAAAATCTTATTTCTCGTCTCAATCCATTTTGTCCCGTGGAAAGTACTAGGGGAAAGATGCTTTAGTGTCTGTAAAATCTTTATTATCCCCAAATATAAATAGGCTTACAATTACCAATTTATATATACTTAATGTCGTACAAAATAACCGCTTCTCGCTTTTCCTTCTCCATATAGTAATGTAGTATATTCAATTAAACAGAGAAATATGTTGATATTAAGTTTCTTTCAATGAAATATAGGGGTAGTTGCCAAAATAGTTGAGAGAAACAGCACCTTTTTTAAACTCTTTTTTCGCCTTATTTTGCAGCTTGAATTTTTGTTAGGAAAAATGTCTCCAAAGACCTTAACTTTACTCATTTAAAATAAACGAAAAATTCTTAAATTTAAAAAATTTAAACTTAATCTGAACTCAAGATGTTACAGCTTACAGACTTAAGAAAATAAGTTTAAAACTTTGGAACATTTAATCACCATTTTATATGACCTTGTGTTCATTTATCATTAAGTTTATGAGTTTAATTAGTTAACCATTGGCATACAACCGAGCACTGGAAGTACGCAAAAAATTTCTTACCACCACCTCTTTTTTAAGAAATCTTTTAAGCTTCGTAGTGTGTGTGTGTGAGTGTATGGAACGTCTATACTGAACCTACAGAGAAAAGAAGTTCCTTTTCAATTTCTCTTCTTCTTTTTTTTCTTCGTTTTCTAAGCTTTTACTTTTCAGAAATGGTTTGAATTCCCAGAAGTCATTGTGAAAGATCTGCAACTCACGTACATGCTTTTTTACAAAAGACGGACTCGTTCCCATTTCAATAGCTTGAATCGATGCTGTTCCTTCCTTTCTAAATGCCTATTAAAGATAACTTCCAACCACGGTTAACCATTGTGTTCAGTAAGTACGTATGTGTTACTGCGAAAGAAATAAAAATGTCTTTGTATAGAAATTTTAATAGTTGGGCAAAGGACAAGTAATTAGTTTATGTGACTAAAGCCATGGATTAAGTGAACTTTTACAAAAACAAATGAGCTATGTTTAACAATGAGAAACTAGGATAGACTTTCATATTATATATGTCCAATATTCTAAGCAAAAGTGATAGATTTGTTAGTCTCATTTTGTAGTAGATTCCCAAAATCTAGGAATCCAATATTCTAATCAGAACGGATAGATTTATCAATTCCATTTTATTGTAGACTTCGGAACTATAGCGATCCAATATTCTAACTAAGAGTGATAGATTTATCAGTTCTGTTTTATAGTAGACTTCCAAAGTATAGAAGTTCAATATTCTAATCATAACGGATAGATCTATCATTTCCATTTTATCATAGACTTACAAATAAATAACGATCCAATATGCTAACTATAATTGATAGATTTATCAGCTCCATTCCATGGCAGGAAATGGCTGGAGATAAAACATACTTTCTGTATGTTGAATATATATATATATATATATATATATATATATATATATATATATATATATATATATATATATATATATATATATATATATATCGTTATCTATTATTATCTTCGCTTTATGATAATCCGATATTAAAAGAACTAGTGACAGATTTCTACAACTATTGATTTCAAAACGGAGATTCAGCCTGTTCTCGAGACACTAAATTCACATCAAAGAATCTGATTTTCGTTATGGCCGTCATACTCTAATTAAGACCAAAAGTAGTAAGAGTTTTTTATCATTTCCTGTTTCAGTAAAGGGATTAACGCCGAAATAGAACATAATTTTGAAAGAGTAGGGACAAATTTCATATTTTAAAAAACGTGAGTTCTAAACTATTACTGTTCCTGATCTGCGGGTGTCAATATTGAAAATCGAAATTGTAGTAAATTCTACCAATTTTGGCTACAATACAGGGTTTAAAGGCAAAAGATATCATATAGTCTTGGAATGCTGAATCTATGCCAGAAAGCCGTTTCTCTATCTTATAGTTCTTCCTCTACAGCGATCAATATTGAAATTAGGATTGATATAAACTTAAATTGAACCAATTTTGGAGACTAAATTTGTATATAATATTTATTGTTTTTAATTTTGCTGTATTTAGTCCAGTAAAGATAGCCTATTTTTCTGCCAAGAAAGGAACAAATTAGTAACAAGCTGAAAATTGATATGAAAGTAAGGGGATGTGTCAGGAATAACATACTAAAAGTCCCCTAAAATCCCACTGTAGCTTTTCCCGAAATTTTGAAAAATGTACGCCATCTTTAGACGACGACAAGGAATTTATGGAAATCGTCACCCTTTATGTTTATTCCTCTAGCCGCCGTTTTAATTATCACAAAGCCATGAATCATATATGGTTGGAAAGCTTGAAAGACAGAAAATCTAAGTATATAACATATATGTCCATCGTGCTAAATTTCTAGAAGAGGAAGAAGAAAACAGCTTTTTTATTTAAAAAAGATATATTTTCAGAAATCATGAGAAGTTTGCAACACTGACAATTATTGCACACCAACGAAACACCATCAACAGATACCCTTGATATTTATCTCAATCATAGCCAACAATGACACAAATCGGTGCAATACAAGCCGAGAAAAAAAATATAACTTATGTTACTTTCTGACCTCTTTGTACAAAAGTGCATAAGGTGACATACACTTTTACGGTTCTAGTCACCTTCTTTTATCACATAGGACCAAGAGTTATATATCATTGGAAATCTTAAGAAACGTAAATTCGAACGAGGTAACACTTATACTAATCAAGCCCAATTTGTGGAAGAAGCGCAAAACTCAAAATTTCGGGACAAAACGTGATTTTCGCAATAAATTCTTTAAAACTTGCAACACTGACAATTATCGTATGTTAACAAAACTCAGTTACCGTTTTTACTATCATCATTATTAATTTACTCTTAAAATGGCCAACGTTTTTCCCAATGGAGTAAGCTTTTATGATACATAGTTTTACATCACTTAAATATAGCACAAAAATCATTTATTGACAGCATTAGAAAGTAGCAGAAATTGGTAGTCTCCTATTCATTGGAAAATCGTAATTCACACACTAAAAATAACTCTCAATTACAATAGTCATTTGAATGTAATTTTTTTAAAGATGTCTTGTTTATAACTAGAATGCAATTTTCCTCCTTGTATTCTTCAAATCAACTTAATATTTACATACACGTTAGTATACACTTTAAGAACATTCGAACTTATTTTATTAGAAATCGATGAGGTTATCGTTATCTCGTTCATCTCTATGGTCTTCATCATTTGGTTTTGCATTCATGCATCCAATTCCTCGTCACTGGTCACTGACATAAATTAGAGCACACAATTCCTGCTTTCCGACAACCGTGCATACTTTCACAGCCCTTTTTACAGTTACAGGATATTACACGGAGCGGGTTCCTTGGTCATTCTTGCTGGTACGAGGATACCTCCTAATATTGTCCATCCATATTCAGTCACTCGCAAATCATTTCCACGGTACAATTGAACCTGATGATATAGTGTTCCTCATCACTGGTGTGTGGCAATTTTGCCAATTGTATTTCGTTCTGAATGGGGAGCGACTTACTGCAAGGATGTATGAATGATACTGGAATTCATCCAGTAAGGTTACTATTGCTGAAGAATCGTAGTGTGTTAGTAGAAATAATGTGCCAGCTCCATAGATTGTACACTATTATTATCATGGTTCAAAACTTCAAGTGATCGGCATAAATCTTCCCGTTTTTGAAGTAATCAGAATGGCTTTTTCTTTCCCTTTCGATACAAACCACATGATGTGTCGCATCTAGTTAAAGCAAGGTAGCTGAGCAAACCAGTTAGTATATTTGCCAGTGTATCTTACAACTTCTTAGTACTAAATTCCTTACTCACGTCTTGTAGACGTCCAAGCTTTCAAAATGTGACGTCGTACTGATTATTACCTTGTTCAAGCAAAATGATTAAAAGGTCAACATCCTCGCGTCAACATTATCACGACGTGCTTACAAGGATTTAAAACTTGGCTACAGCAGTTTTAGCTATAAGTGCGTCAGCATCACTTCTTGCTTGCTGGGTTTGAATTCCAGCTTGTGTCAAATGAACCATCAACTCACGGGCGAAACAATCCTTATTTTTGAAATTACCTAAGAATTTATCTTTTTTTTTTGTTTTTTTGTTAATAATGTGGTTTCATTTGTAAATAACACCAAAGCTGATTGAACCTTTGACTCACGTTGCTCCCGCTCAGCGGCTTTTGTACAGTTTTCAGTGCAATACCCATAAAAAATAATTGTTGCTTTCGTTCCTGAGTTTGTGAGTACATAGGACACGTACGAGTTGTGCACGTCAAGGTATGTTCCATATTGTGGCCAAACAACATGATGTAGAAGCCAGCCTCCATCTATAACGTACACAGTGTTTTCAAATTGAGTTTTAAAATTTATCCGATATTCAAACATGTCGTAGAAAGCGGACTTTTTCGTTTTTCTCATGGACATTTCTGTGAAAAGAGAAAGTAGTGGATACGGTGCAAGCTCGTAAGCAAAACACTGCTGGAGTTCTTTTTCGGAGTTGCTACTCATATGATTGCAGTTGAAGTATGGTGTTTACAGCCAGTGGCTCATCACGGCTACGCATCTTTTTGTTTAAGTTTCACATTTCCAAAAGTCCGTCCAAACGTTCCTTCCATAGCAGCCAATCCGATTTCCTTAGATTTATCAGTTGACCATTTCATTACCTACCATGCCAGTGATTAGGGACGCGAGCTCCGGATATGAAGGGAATGGAGAATGCTGGCAAAACCAACGCAAGAATTTCTTTAGATGTAATATATCACGCGAATGACTGCTTTAGTACAGGTCCACATGCCGACCAGTGTGAAGTTCTTGACTATCTTTGTTTCATAATTTTTCAAGACATTCTCGTAAGTGGCACGCTGCTGGCATACTTGACACACACCTAGATATTATCTTTTCAGTTATGCCTCTCCTATGGGTCAGTCCACCGCTGCTCTTCATTGCTCTCGCTAAAACCTGCTCAATCGTCATATCAGACCATGTGCCACTCCAAAATGTAGCTTTTCTACGAATAGTGAAGTAACCGTCTCCTGTAAATAGCTGGCACTCATGAAGATCCATTTCATCCTCCAACCGCAACATTTCTTGTAACTACAGATGTGCGTACTTGGCATACAAAAGATGCTCAGCTGCATAGAAGTATGGTAACATTTCTCACATGCAGTGAAGATGAAGATTCAAGTCTCCAGTTCTTTCGAACTAAAAGACGCATAATTTCTACAAGCTGAAAGTACAGAGCGAATAACTTAGAGATACGGCTTGTTTCTGCAGCAGCGTCAATGAATAACTTCAGGTCATTTGCAATCTTGATTGACTATGTTTGAATGTTGAACCACTACATCAGTATCGATATCTTCTTCAGTCTTCAGAGGAGTACAAACATCTCGCAATTGACGCTCAAACTCCTCAGTGGCGTCTGATTCATTAAATAAACTGTATATATTGAAATT
Source organism: Thermobia domestica (assembly GCF_964235325.1). NCBI lineage: Eukaryota > Metazoa > Arthropoda > Insecta > Zygentoma > Lepismatidae > Thermobia > Thermobia domestica. Next base: position 178,669,601 of record NC_137465.1, on the reverse strand, counting down.
GCTAACTGTGTTTAAAAAACATAGCTCGCAAAGCACGAGCAATAAGAATGGCCTGGCTTTATCTGTGGCTTGGAGTTACTAGCATACACACAAGACCAAAGTTCTTCAATGCCACTACCTTTCATTATATATGCAACTGTTTCTATAAATGACATTAAATGTGGAAAAACCCCAAGTCTAACAATCACTGACGGTAATTCACCAGAATTTCTACATGTTGCTACAATGTCATATTCTTTAGAGTACAAAGGTTGATCCAACGTGACTGAGCACGCTTTCTTGCTTCTTTTCTGCACATTCTTTGTTGGCAAACCTAAGCGCCGAGTATATAGCATCCATGCTTATTGGCTGAAGATTGATGAAAGGTTGAATTACTACTTAATATGCTTGGTATTTATGGTTGTTGCTTGTCACCAGCTGCATAAATTCATTCCAATTCGGGCAAGTTGGTGTCTTCAACCACTTGAGAATCATCCATGTTACATTGTACAGAAGGTGGATTTCAGTTTGGATATTCAAAACACAAAGGTATCTTATATCTTCAATGATTAAATGCGAAAGACCATTACCTTTGCGTGTGTACGGTAAAAGTGGTATATTCCATTCATTCTTTGACAGTGTGCGTTTTTTGAGCCCAGGTATTAGACGACTGAATATGGATGGACAACATTAGGAGGTATCCTCGTACCAGCAAGAATGACCAAGGAACCCGCTCCGTGTAATATCCTGTAACTGTAAAAAGGGCTGTGAAAGTATGTACGGTTGTCGGAAAGCAGGAATTGTGTGCTCTAATTTGTCAGTGTCGAGGAATTGGATGCATGAATGCAAAACCAAATTACGAAGACCATAGAGATGAACGAGATAATGATAACCTCATCGATTTCTAATAAAATAAGTTCGAATGTTCTTAAAGTGTATACTAACTTGTAATGTAAATATTAAGTTGATTTGAAGAATACAAGGAGGAAAATTGCATTCTAGTTATAAACAAGACATCTTTAAAAAATTACATTCAAATGACTATTGTAATTGAGAGTTATTTTTAGTGTGTGAATTACGATTTTCCAATGAATAGGAGACTACCAGTTTCTGCTACTTTCTAATGCTGTCAATAAATGATGTTTGTGCTATATTTAAGTGATGTAAAACTATGTATCATAAAAGCTTACTCCATTGGGAAAAACGTTGGCCATTTTAAGAGTAAATTAATAATGATGATAGTAAAAACGGTAACTGAGTTTTGTTAACATACGATAATTGTCAGTGTTGCAAGTTTTAAAGAATTTATTGCGAAAATCACGTTTTGTCCCGAAATTTTGAGTTTTGCGCTTCTTCCACAAATTGGGCTTGATTAGTATAAGTGTTACCTCGTTCGAATTTACGTTTCTTAAGATTTCCAATGATATATAACTCTTGGTCCTATGTGATAAAAGAAGGTGACTAGAACCGTAAAAGTGTATGTCACCTTATGCACTTTTGTACAAAGAGGTCAGAAAGTAACATAAGTTATATTTTTTTCTCGGCTTGTATTGCACTGATTTGTGTCATTGTTGGCTATGATTGAGATAAATATCGAGGGTATCTGTTGATGGTGTTTCGTTGGTGTGCAATAACTGTCAGTGTTGCAAACTTCTCATGATTTCTGAAAATATATCTTTTTTAAATAAAAAAGCTGTTTTCTTCTTCCTCTTCTTCTAGAAATTTAGCACGATGGACATATATGTTATATACTTAGATTTTCTGTCTTTCAAGCTTTCCAACCGTATATGATTCATGGCTTTGTGATAATTAGAACGGTGGCTAGAGGAATAAACATGAAAGGTGACGATTTCCAGAAATTCCTTGTCGTCGTCTAAAGGTGGCGGACATGCTTGTTACTAATTTGTTCCTTTCTCAATCCTATCTTTACTGGACTAATTAGGATTAATACTGATACTGAAAGTTGCAAGGAATTTCACCTACTTCTGGCCTCAGTAGAGTAATATGGAATGAGAATGGATCTGTTTTTGAAATTCTACATACAGATTTTTTTTTTAAAAAAAATCATTTTTCACTATCTGCTGCTGTTTTTGATCTATACCTGTCGAGTCATAGATAGACCAACAAATTAACGTAGTCGTTCTGTATATATAAGCTCTCTCTGTGCTGAAGTCTAAAACGATGATTTTGTTATAATTTTCACCAGATAGTGATGATAAAAATCAGTCTTATATCGTTTCGGTGAATAGATTTAACTTTGAATTGATTGAACTTGTACAAAAAAGAATGATCAGACTTAACATGAAAGTGTGATCTTGATTCCAACCCTGATCTTACAAACTCGACTCTTTTCTAGTGAACTTCTCATAAATGTTATCATATTCTTTCCCTCTTTCCATGTCATTTTTGTATATAAATGTAAATGATTTTAGGGATTTACGAACTAGGGCGTTGCAGAATTAATGTATAATGCGTCACAGAAGCTGAACCTAGCGCATTACAAGATGTTTGAAAAGTGGCAACTCGCGTTTCGACATTTATCTCAGGATGCTAAAAGCTGAAATTTGACCCGTATCATATGATGTTAAAATTAAAATCTAAGAAAACTTTTTTCTAATCAATATTAATAAACAACCGAAGTGACTTCATAAATGGTTTTACAGAATACAAAAACATGTTTGTATTTGTGATAAGTAATTTAAATTTTAAGAAATATGCGGCTGTAAATTAATCAAAGCCTCGTATAAAAAATATTATGTAAATTCCAACTGTATCCTATTAATATTCTTGTATCTGATATGTAGTTTAGAAGATAGGTGAGAAACAATAATTTGTGATTGTAATTATGAGTATATCGAATGTTTAATGTTTTTTTGGGGGGGACAGCTTCTGAGGAATGTAATGTTAATTAATTTGATTAAATATGAATTATTTTAATGTAATGAAATACTTCTACAATTATGGATGTATAAGAATATTGAAAGATAATAATAGTAAGTTGCTGAGCCTGCGCTATCTACACAGCGCATCATTCACATATGAGCAGAAAACTCCTTGTCATTCCTCTCATCTGTACACGTTCCTCTACAGACACAAGTTAAAGACACCTTGATAAAAAAAAAATCGGCAAGGGTATTATAAAGATTTTTTTCGATTATTTCTTTTCAATATTTAGCACCGTTTGCAAGATTGAGCGCACTTTCGGTTCGAGTTACTAATTCATACATAATCACTGTTTTCTTTCTTCTTTCATGTAGTATGTAATAAGCAGATACATTATATACACAATTAATTATAATGGCAGTAATTTATGGTGTTCATTAGGCAAACAACTCCAATCAATAAAGATTCATCTTAACCTGGAGAAATGGTTATTCTTAATCTTTCATTATCATTTGGCCATGAAACAAAACGCCAAAGAAATATACAACCCCTATTTACAACTATATTGTATTAGAATGTATAACGCGTAGGATATGATTTTTTTTTTAATTTCAGCACTTCCAGTGTACCTCTAAAAAATGTAATACAGGAATAACGACCACGTTTTTAAATATTCAATTAGAACTGGACAATCTACACAAAATTTGGAATCGATGAGAGAAAACGGCACGTTTCTAGCACTTGTGGTTTTTGGTATCTCATTGTTGAAAGAATTGGAGACAAACATATAAACCTAACATTTAATATAGCTACTAGCTGAACCTGCACTCTCTACGTAGAGCATCATTCACATATGAGCATGAATCTCCTTGTTATTCCTCACATCTGTACATGTCCCTTTACAGACACAAGTGAAAGATGTCTTGATAAAAGTTGGCAAGAGATACCATAAAGGGGAGATTTTGTCGATTACTTTTTCAATATCTTGCACCGTTTGCAAGATTTAAGGCTACTTCCGGTTTTTAATTTATGTATGATCAGTGTTTTCTTTCTTCTTGCATGCAATATGTAATAGGTAAGAACAAACAACACACAATTAATTATAATGTCAGTGATATATGGTGTTCATTGGGCAAAACCCTCCAAACAATAAAGATTCAACTTATTGTTAGAGTGGAGAAATGGCTAACCGTTTTTCATTATCATTTCCCCATGAAGCAAACGCCTGAGAGGTATGCAACCTCTATATACAATTATGTGGTGTTGGAATGTATAGTGCGTAGGATATGATGCTTAGTTTCCTTTTTTAATTTCAACACTTCCAGTGTACCCGTAAAAATGTAATAAAGAAATAATGGTCATGTTTTTTTTTTTTTTAAATACTCAATTAGAACTGGACAATCTACACAAAATTTGCAATCGATCAGTGAAAACTTCATCTTTCTAGAGTCTGTAGTTTTCAATATTTCATTGTCGAAAGGATTGGCCTCGAACATATAAACGTCCAGAAACATATAGTTTAAACGAACTCCAAAGATGGCAGCAGAATTCATTTGCATTAATTTTGGAGAAGGCTTATTAAAATACGAAAGATTTGAACAATAATTTTAAAAAAATAAACTTTATGAAAAAGATCTACTATTTAAATAATTTATTTAAAGTACACATACTTTAAGATATTTGTCTTTGTTAAACTTGAAATCACAAATAACCGTAAATCAAACGTTTGAAATTATAAATTAGAAGTTGCAGCTAAGGCGTTTATATTTGATACGGCCCTGCTAGCACTTGGAACAACTATTCAGCAGATCAGCACTTTCTTACAGACTGCTATCGATCACTTCTACACCTGGTGTACTTCATGGAGGCTTACTATAAACGCAGCTAAAACTCAGGCGGTAGTTTTCTTACCACCCAGACGAACTTCCAAATTCCGTAGAAATCCACGTAAACTCTCTCTACACGTTGATGGGGTGCCTATTCAACTCAGTAATACTGTTACATATCTTGGAATTACATACGACCGTCATCTTACCTGGTTGCAACATCTAAAAACCATTACTACTAAAGCCTATAATAGACTTAATCTATTGAAACGCTTGACTGGTACCACTTGGGGTCTTAAACCACATACAATACTAAATACGTACAAAGTATTCTTAAGACCAGTTCTCACATACGGATTTACTGCTTGGTTAGCTGCCCCGACAAAATTCTACAATAAGCTTTTCATCCTAGAACGCCATGCTTTCCGTACAGCATTCCGTGTTAAGCTATCTAGTCCCACACAAGATCTGTATAATCTAATTACCTTTCCGACCTTACAGTACTACATTGAAAAACTGCGGCTCACATATATCATCAAGCGCTTCGAAACTCGTCATCCTTTACTTCAGGATACAATGCGTTACTTAGCACTTCATCCAACACCTCATCGTTACTATCATCCTCCACTTTCGCTTCTCTTCACATTATATCATTATACTCTACCACCACTAGATCCCGCTTTATTTATCATCACCGATTACGTCATTCATGAACATCCTCCTCTCATTCACCCATTATTTCCAGCACAGTGATTATCATTATTTACTAACATGGGCCTCATTCGTTTACATCATTGCCTAGAGCCGCCCCTAGGCTGAAGATAAGCTCATTTGTCTAACTAATATCACCCACGTGTTGTCCTGTGTATGCACCTCGCCACATCATTCACGCCCATTACTATATCATACTGTCGTGCATGCTATACCTATTCCTACGTTATGATCATCAATGTTCTTTGCTTATAATGTTTGATTACTTCCTTATTTATTTTCCTATTAATAACAATCATATGTATGTAATGTTTCTTTTCATCTATTTATGTAATCTATCTCATCATAACTTTCGCACTTCTATTGTTCTCATGTTTTGCTTTGCTTTCTCACTTATATATATTTTATAATTACCATATTTATATTTATGTTGTGTTCAATTATACTTGTTATTATGTTACAGCTCTTATGTTATTCAAACTACACCTACCATTCAAGTATGATTATGATCGAAAAGATCATAATGTCCTAGTTATAGTAATAAACAAATAAATAAATTAATAAACTACTCTTAGCCCATCCATACCTTACTCGTTACTATAATCCCTTCACTTCTCCCACCTAAGAGAGGGTGTAGCCCTCTAAAAGGGAGCTAGCCTATGGCTAGCACTTCAAAAAAAAAGCGTTTATATTTCAACTTACATCTATTTATAGTAATATTCTTGAAAGGGTTCTTCTTCAGAGACTTTATCTCCACCGCTTAGCTAAAAATCTCCTTCCGCATAATCAAGCATGTTTTCGCCCTAACTATTGTATTAATGACCAACTCTCAAGATTGCTCACTATCATAACAGATCATTGCAATACTTTAGAACCATCCTGTTTTGTACTGTTTGACCTTGAAAAAGCCTTCGATAAAGTACTTCATCAAGGACTTATTGCAAAACTGTTAAACTTCAAACTTCCTCTTGCCTACCCCAGCAGGATCCTGCTGCCTACAGTCGTACAATCTGTCCATGCCGACCAGATGCCGTGGTCGAATTGCCGTTGTCGGACACCGTCGTCTTTCCGCTCGATTTTCGACCGCGACGAGCAAAAACAGAGTCATTCACCAAAAGAAAACATAGTTAGAAGGTAATTTGTTGCTTTAAAATACGAATTAGGGCTTATATTGCTCTCGTATAAAGCTTTCTCGAAACACCCGACAGACAGGCGGACGATGACTGCAAAAAGACACTGCTGGCAATTTCTTGAAAAACGACATCGGCGAAAGTTTCAATATCGCGTACCAGCGGCAACGAGTCGAGTTTGGGGAAATGAATAGAGCCTGTATTTTCTTTAGTGGTGAAGTAGAAATAGAAAATGACCGAAGGTTTTTCTTGTGGGTGGACACTAATTCCATTAAGTGTCTTATGAAAACGGAGTCGGCAGAAAGTCAGCAAGCAGCGGACAGAACGACTATGGCAAATGATGGTTGTAAAGATGTCGAAACGCTGGTAGCGTGCCGACTATAAAAAAGGCAAAAGTGTGAAAGAAATATAGTAAAGGGACTACACGTAAAGGGTATATGAGAAGTAGATATTTAAAATTTAATTAGAAGTACGAGACGATCCTTGACAAACATTTTGGAAGAAGATGGCAAACAGCGGACGGGTCGACCGCGTCTAATGTTGTCGGAAACACGCCGAAACGCTGGCAGCGTACCGACAAGTAAAGAAGCCGAAAGAAGGTCGGCAAACAGTGGACGGACCGACCTCGACAAAGATGCTCGGACAGGCGCCGAAACGCTAGCGGTTCGCCGACTAGTAACATAACTCTTGTACAATAGGACCTGCAAGCGAAACAGTATATGGAAAGTCAGTTTCACAGCTAATACAGTAAGTTGGTGATCCTTTAAAAAGAGTCGGAAAAGGATCGGCAGACAGTGGACGAAACGACTGCGGCTGTTAATGCTCGTATATGCCTCCCCCATTGACAATTTGCCGTCGTAGATGGCGGACCGCCTCCTACTTCAGCGACCAAGCCGCCAACACAGGGGGTGTCAAGGCGGGATGTGGGCATTTTCCACTTATGCCGTTTTGCAGCTCTTTCCTGATGGCGGCCCGCCAGCGACAATAACACCTTTGCGCTGAAGAGCCTGATTGGAGAACGTTCTTCATTTGTCACATTATGATGCAGTGTGGGTGGACTGCTTCAAAGTTTGTTGATTCTTATACTCAAGAGAAGGTGAGTTTACAAGTAGGAAAAGAGTTTTTGTGTGATAAAAATGTTCATTCATTGGCAACTATATCAAGTTGCTGAATAAGCAAATATAACGAAAACATGGTGTGTATGATCCCCTGGTGGGGAAGACGACGAATAAAGTAAATATTAAAAGGCTAATAGTATTCGATGTGAAACCTGAGGAATCGTGGCCTGAGTACGAAGTGGAAGAGCTATATAGATGTGGTGAGTTGATTTAATATAATGCACATACATTTCAAATTGCCATAAATTTTATATGTTGTGTTACATATGTTAATTGTTCCTGCACATGAAAAAGATTCGATTATAGTATATTCCCGTTCACTGGAGTCTCTGGCATGTAAAATTTCGGGGGGGGGCATCAAAGAAAGTGTTTTAAATGGTACTACCTAGCCCAACCTGTTTATTAACTTAGATTCCATTTGTTACCTTTCTTCTTACCTTCACGGATCCCCTAAGGCATATCAAGAACTCAATTACAATCGTTCACAGCCTGAATATAATACTCCAAATAAATATGATTACTATTATTTATATGATATTCTGTCGTTAGTTAATAAATTAAATTAGAATAAAATATTGAATATTTTGTACTTCAATATATTGGGGAAAGCGTCCCCCTCGTCTCCGCCAGAGACACCCGTGTTCCCGCGCAATATAACGTTGGGTTAGTATTGCATAATCCCTCTCAGCTACGGCCGAACAAGACACACAATAAGAATAAGTGGGTAAGATTACGACTCAAGGTACTAAATTTGGCTTAATTGCTGTATCGCCGGACCAATTTTAGGAAATTTACCGGGTCAATTGCAGAATTTGTTGTACTTTGTGAGGAAGAAAGAGTGAAAGTCAGGTAATGGGAATAGTGAAAGTTAAGAAAGTGTTTGTTTTCGATGTAAGCTTCACTGTATGTGGAGGCGGATAGACTATTTCGCGGAGAGGTACACTTGTTACGATATAGTGGCGCAAAAGGCAGTGTGAAAATGGTGCGTGTATGTCAAGGGAATGACATATCATGTGTGAGTTATATAGAACTATTTAGAAAGGGGTGTGCGATGTCTCAGTGGTAGAGCGTTCACCTCCGGTGCTTGGGGTCCGTGGTTCGATCCCACCTCGCGCCATGTGGACTTCGTGGTGGACAAAAACCGTGCTCGTGGGTTTTCTCGGAGTAACAAAGTGACCCGCAACATTTTATTATGGCAAAAATACTTAATAAAGCGAGGCGGTATACAGGCTGCACCCCTATATTACAATCAAAAGAACGCTATTTCCAAGCAGAAATCCGAACTCCAGGGGATAAACGTCAGCGCGGTGAGTGGTAGGCCCGGTTTGAATCTCTCCTCCACCACACATCTTTAAATATTTTTATTTATAATTTTTACTTCATTAATTTTTATTTAAATCTCATTTTCCAGGGGAAGTGGGACCCTTGTACCTAAAAAACATTAGAAACCCACTTTTCGCCACATTTTTCCTTCTTTCAATTGCACTATAGAGTGCGCGAACAGTGGTGCGTATTCTCTGGTGAGATTATAAAGTTAACAATTACAAAAATATCTTTAAAAAATAATGCTTTTCCCAACTTTTTAGTACAATTTTGCGGAAAGTCTTTGCATCAAATAACAATAAATGCACAAGTTTGGTTATGTAAAGAATCAAACAGTTCTGTATTTTCTTATTTGGTTATTTAGATAAAGTTCATCAAATTTATTTTATTTGTTTTCCTTCTTTCAACCTAATGTTCAGTAAGGTAATCCAGTTATTATTTTTGAAATCTTTAAGGCCTCTTGTACTTCGTTAATTGTTGTTGGGATCTTCCTACGTTCTCAGAGCTACAGAGATTGATTTACTTCTTTATATTGTGTCCCTTCACTGGTTTCTTCCCAATGACAATAGTTAACGTAACACATGTGTTGCTGTGTGTTAAGGGCACTTATAAACCAAATTAAAGTACCGCTAATTTTAACATTTTTCTATAACCAAACTGAAAAATATTCGAAAAATTGCTTTGTAGAAACAGAAGTGTTCATGAAATAAAGTTGTCACGAGTCGGTTAATTGCTTTTGTTAAGCAGAAATTTGTGGAATTTGCATTAACGAAAGCAGTTAACCGACTCGTGATAACTGTCTCATGCACACTACTGTTCCTTTAAAGCAAATTTTCGAGTTATTTTTCAGTTTGATTACGGAAAAACGGCAATATTTAGCGGTAATTTAAGTTGGTTCCTCCGAAACCTGGTCCTTAAGACATTTATTCATCCGGCTGCCTGCGTACGGATTTGTGGTCCTCAAAACCCAAATCGCTGACCAACCCGCGTGCGACATCTTGGCGGCAGCAAACACGTCACCGCTAAGCGGGCCGACGGCGGAAAAAGTGGAAAGTCGTTGGCGGTCCGTTGTCGATACTGACCCGAGGCCCGCTCTTCGCCGTTGTAGGCCTGCTCCGGCCCGACAGCGGTTTGTCAATGGGGAACGCTGGTGGCGTGCCGACTACAAAGATCTTTTGACAGGTAATTAGTGGAACAGTAAATCTAATAAATTGAACCATGACTATTCTTTTGTTTATAGTCGCCGATTTTTGGCCATGCTCGCCAATCAAAACTGAAATTGACGTTTAAAATCCTTTTTCAAGTTGTTGATGGGAAGACGATAGCCTGAAAAGTCTGTATTCTCATGGATTGCTGTGGCTTTTTTTCTCCGAAGAAAGCATTTGCAACGAGCAAATTTTCAATGCATAGAACAGTGTTGTTCCTAGTGCTCCTGATAGTGAAAAATGAGTTTTAAGGGGGAAAATGTACTGACTGTTATAAGTTTTCACATTAGGCCCAAAGACGTGTTAATTGAATTATTCTTAATGTGCATTATTAGCTGCTTACTTGTTATTTTTAGGTCGCTTTCAAGCATTTGTAAGTCATTCCCAGATACTTTCTCTCTATATGGCACTTAAATCGTTCTGAGAATTTTAGAAATGTACTGCGTATGTACAAGTGCAACATTACTGGTGAGAATCCGCCATGATTTTCATTACAATGCTACGCATCTTTTGTGCTGTTTGCCCGGAAAGGCTACTTTCCAGCGGCGGCGCTGGCGCATTTTTTGCGCCTTTCCTGCTGTTTACCGACTGCTCGAAAGGACCTTTTCTCAATGTCGGCATCCCGATTCTCCCACAGGCGGCATTGGACCTCTTGATGCCATCGAAAAGTGGTCCTTTGCAGACTGGAAATCAACCCTTCAGGAGGGCAAAATTTTCACCACCTTTTACTGTAGCTTTGCCTAAGTATTTCTCCGTGCTACGATTTCTCGGCAAGGACACAATTGCTAGTTCTGAAAATATATAATACTTCCATGTCCCATTCATTTTTCTTTCTTGGCTTAGAGTGCTGCAAAAAAAAAGCAAAAAAGAATAAATTTTATACCGGACACACACAAGAAAGCAAGTATTATACTTCAAGAACTTGCAAGGGTGCTCCTTGTCGAGAAATCATAGCATGGAGGAAGACTTAGGTAAGACTAATGTAAAAGGTGATGAAAATTTTGCCCTCCTGAAGTTTTAATTTTCAGTCGTCAAAGGGACACTTTTCGACGGCGGCAAAAGGTCTGATGCCGCCTGTGGGAGAATCGAGAAGCCGACATCGAAAAATGATCATTTCGAGCAGTTGGCAAACAGCCGGAAAGCTGCATACAATGGGGCTACGCCGCCGCTGGAAAGTAGCTTTTCCGAGCAATCGGCAAACAGCACAAAAGGTGCATAAAATGCGCCAGCGCCGCCGTCGACAAGAGGCCGGCATAAGGGGTCGGCGGAGGGTCAGAAAAAGACCTTTCTGACTGTTTTGCCAACTCTGACGGTAGGCAACAGTCGGCAAAAAGTCGGCAAAGGGCAATTGTTTTACGATTTTCGACCGTTTGCAGCCTGGGCAAAAGATCAGCAACTTTGAACAAGTAGATCGCCGTGCCGCTGCGGACGGGTGCCGGCTACCTACCGGCGGCCTGCCACCGTCGACGGTGGCAATTTCTCTTGCCGACTACAACTTCCTAATGGGGTACGTACGTTTTATTTTTAACTTTCTCTCTTGGCCTACATCTCTATCAATAACTCGCTTTCCCACCCTATCTTTCTACATTCAGGTGTGCTTGAAGGTTCAGCTCTATCTCCCCTGCTTTATCTAACATATGTCGCAGACTTACCACCACTATTAGATAGCGCACACCTTTTTCAATACGCCGATGATACGGCTTTCCTTGAATTCGGAACAATATTGCAACAAATCAATCGGTCTCTGCAATCTGCCATAAATTCCTTCGATAGCTGGTGCAATAAGTGGCAGTTAAAGATCAATCCTGACAAAACACAAACATTGTTAACTCTTCCGCCCAAGAAACGCAGTAAAGTTCAGAAAAAAAACAGATCACCTCAACTTAACAGTTCATGACACAAGCCTAAAACCATCCAATTATGTAAAATATCTTGGCCTTACCATAGACAAACACCTCACCTGGCGCCCTTATTTAAAGACAGTTGCTACTAAACCCTATGATATGCTGAATCTTTTACGTCGACTAACTGGACAACTTGGGGACTCAAATCATCAATTGTCCTAAATACCTATAAAGTTTTTCTGCTGCCAGTATTAACTATGGGTTTGTGGCTTGGATCAATATATCTCCCTTTTATTATAAAAAGCTAAAAATCCTTGAACGCCACGCATTACGAATCGCATTTCTACGCACGAACTTTATGACCTTCTGCCTTTCGCACATATCCTATACCATCTCGAAGCACTCAGAAGCAAGTAAATCAGTAAACGGTTCGAGGAAAGCCACGCCCTTCTTTTAGGTACCATGAACTTCGACAGAAACTACACCCTTTCTTCTCCCCTTCATCACACTCCACTTTCCCTTCTATTTTCCTTATGTCATTACTCTTTACCCCCCGGATCATCCCGACATTCATGCTGTTGCTGCTTACAAATCAGTCTTCTCTTCATCGTTCATATTTCCATCTTATATTGCACGGTAGTCCATATGTTCTAACCACTGTCTATATCATGGTCCTACGCTATCCTAGGACCGGAAGATAAGCTTATTTGTCCTTCTAACATACCCTAAGTGTTGTGATGTCCAGTGCACCTCACCTTCATTTCATTTTCACCTCATTTATGATTATAGCGTAAATCCTATAATGTCCTTCATTAATCACGATAGTCAATTACTGTAAATAAATTTGTATCGTCTTATATCACTTATTATCCCTACCCAACCTTATGATTATAGCATAATGCTATAATGTCTACTATAACTATGGTGTTCTTTATCTATTATATATGTATATTTTGTTTGTTTGTTTGTTCAATAATAATAATAATAATAATAATAATAATAATAATAATAATAATAATAATAATAATAATAATAATAATAATAAAGATAAATACTCATAGACCAACTGCCTATACGTATTGTCACATTTTCCTGTTACACCGCTTCCCATATAAAGAGCGTAACCCTTTGTGGGGCTAGCCTATGTGCTAGCACTGAAAAAACGTTTAAATTTTTTGGAGCATTTTAATAGGTAGATGGATACTTGAGAATATGTTCTAGTGTAAAAAAAATATGTAGGAAAATCTGCTCATATATTAGAAGGAATTCGACTAAAAATCAAATATACATCCATATGTTGTTTCATATGTATACTTATGTCACAAATTATTGTCGCATGTCTATAAATATGTTGCTGTAAGAATATAATTTGATAATGAATTCCCCTGGTATTTCTTATAATGTTAGTATGTGTATAATCGGCAAAGACATGTATGTGGCAAATTTCATGCCAAAAGAGCAGTAAACAAGAACAATGAAACAAAAATAAAATTTTCTTGTCCATTTAGCAACATTTTATTTTACTCATTCTAATTTTCGTATTTATATTTTTTCCTATGAAATTTACCACAAATATGCATTCTTCGATTATACACATAGTATCAGTATTAAAAGTACCCTGAAAAATCATTATCAAATTATATTCTTACAAGAAGACAGTTATAGATATGCGACAATCATTTTGGACATGAGTATACCTATTCTGCATAATCGGCAATTCATGTGATTTCATATATAGGTGGTATAATCCTGTACTTTACTTCAGGAGTTTCTCATCAGCACACCCAACCTAGAATATTTTACAATGAAACAACTAGACCTACCAGTGTGAGGAGGTGTGTATTACATATACATAAAATGTAACCAAGAAAGTTCTGTTATTTTTGTGGAGGAATATGTTCAATTGGCCCTCACACCGTGAGTTGAATGCGAATGAAGATAAGGCAAGGTCAATTTTTGGTATGTGTATGTCCAACATAATATCTGGTTGTGGCAGTTCAGTTACATCGTGAAATTGCGTAAGGACAGAATGAAAATGGGACCTTCACAAGCGTCATAATGGGCTGTATCCTGTACGAGTTCAAACTGGGGTCAAACGCTGCTGGAGCGGGGCGAAGATATGCCAGGCCTTTGATGAGGATGTCGTGATTACGCGGACAGTGCAGCGGTGGTTTAACAAGTTTAAGGACGGTGACAAAACACTCGAAGACGAACCACGTGCTGGAAGACCAACACATGTACAAAATGAAGATCTTCAGGCAGCAATTGAGGCGAACAGTGGGCCAGACAATGTGAGGAACTGGAAATACAATTCAATGTGAGTGGAGAAAGCATTCGGCAGCACCTCCATCAACTTGGGAAGCACTATAAGCTGGGTCGATGGATCCTACATGATTTGACTCCGGGCCAGAACGCAACACGAGCAGACACCTGTGTTTCTTTATTGTCTCGCCTGAGAACGAAGCAATTTCTGGACAGGGTGTTGACATGTGATGAGAAGTGGGTCCTGTACGAAGCTCCATTGCGCCGTCGTTATTGGTCACCATTCTAAAAACCAGTTCCAAAAACAGCCGAAAACTGTACTGCACCAGAAAGATATCCTCCTGTGCGTTTTTTGGACTGCTCGCGGCATCGTGAATCGAGAACTGCTACCAGCTGGTCGGAGCATCAATGCAACTGTGTACTGTTAGCAGTTGAGCCGTGTTCAAAAACAAGTCAAAACTCTGGAATCATTACTTTTGAATTGCAAAGGGTTCCTCCTATTAGAGGACAATGCTAAGCCCCTATGGTTAGAATGACCCAGGACACCATTCTACGCATTGGATGAGCAACACTATTGCGTCTGCCTTACTCCCAGGACATTGCATCGTCCGATTATGACCTATTCCATTCCTTGAATAATCATCTTAGTGGACGCCAGTTTGAGTCCCTAGTAGAGGTGCAAAATGCACTTGATACCTTCTTTGCATCACGGCCCACCAAGTTCTATCGCGATGTATTCCATGGCCTTCCGGAACATTAGTAGAAGATCGTCGATGCTGATGGGGACTATTTATGATCTTCCAGGTACGTCTTAGGTAACATATCGATGTTCGAAGGTGGTGGGTGAAAAAGTGACAGAACTTTCTTGGTTACCTTCATAATATGAATATTTTATAACTTACCGTTTTTCTAGTTATTATAAGTTTTAAAGTAAAGAATGCTTTCTTTGTACAAAAACTGGTTTTCGATTTTAGATCAGACCACATGCAACTCGTAGGTCACCGTAGATAAGCAGTTAATGCATTTCTTCTCAATCTGAAGTTCGAACTTTCAATCCTGTGGCCGACCATTGTAATTTGAGTTGTTGTTTTATTTTAAGGATTTTCCTGTAATCCCACTAAGAGAATGCTGAAATAGTTATGTAATAAATTCTGGTTATCCAAAAACCTACCTCTCTTCCCGTTACTATTACACTGGTCGACATGGGTTTTGATGTCTGGAAACTAATTGCTATTTTGGACAACTATTTTGATACTGATCGCAAAACTATGTTTCTTTTGTTCCCATCACCCACAGTTTTTCTATTTTTACCCGCTATATGGCAGGGCGCATAATATTACAATAATGGATAATTTAGACATTCAAAGTGTTGTAAATTCTTAAAATTAACCGAAAGAAATACGTAATTTTTTGCTGTTATAGCTAGTCTCATTAACTGATCTAATAAAGTGCAATTTTTTATGTATCATATTACTTAATGTAAGAAATCACGGTAAGTGTCACGTAAACAATTTATGTATACACAGCTCTAGAATACGCTGTTTCGATCAAGTTTCTCTGCGGTTTGTTGCTTTGAAACAGTGAAACAATGTCATCTAGAAAGTGTGTGAACACTCCAGACATTTTTTGTTACATTTGCGGATGTTATGTAGTGAAGAGACAAAGACAACGTGTAACAAAATTTGTGAAGGATGCATACAATGCATATTTTGGAATGAAATTAGGTGACCAGGACAAAAAGTGGGCCCCACATACAGTTTGGAAGACTTGTGTGGAGGCTTTGCGATTGTGGACATGTGGCAAGAAGAAAGCTCTGCCGTTTGGAATCCCAATGGTATGGCGTGAACCAAAAAATCATGTTGAAGACTGCTATTTCTGTGCTGTTAACGTTAGTGGTTTTAGTGCTAAGAACAAAAATAAGGTGATCTATCCAAACAACATACAATCAGCTATCAGACCTGTAGCTCATGGGCCAGATATACCTGTACCATGTGTACCTACTATTGTCGAAAGTTGTTCTAGTGACAGTGAAGTTGAGGTAGAATTAGAAGAGCGTGATGATGATGCATTGTATCCTAGTACGAGTACTAGCACTCCAAAGCCACTTACACAACATGAACTTAATGATCTTGTGAGAGATTTAAATTTACCAAAAGAGAGTGCCCAACTTCTTGGTTCCCGGTTGAAGTAAAATTGTCTCTTGTCTCCTGAAACACATTTTTCATGGTACAGGCACCGAGAGAAAGAACTTCTACCATACTTCACTGAAGAAGAAAATTTAGTGTATTGCAACAACATAAGAAAAGTGATAGAATTCTATGGTATTGCATACAATGCAATAGAATGGAGATTCTTTATTGATGCATCGAAGGCCAGCTTGAAAGGTGTTTTGTTGAGCAACGGTAATGTATTACCATCGATTCCCATAGCATATTCTGTGTTCTTGAAGGAAACGTATGAAACGTTGAGACTTATGCTCGTAAAAGTAAAATATGAAGAACATGGTTGGTCAGTATGTGGTGATTTTAAAGTGATAGCATTGTTGTTAGGTCTCCTATCCGGGAACACAAAATTTCCCTGCTTTTGGGGTGAATGGGACAGCCGGGACAGGGAGAATCATTGGAAAGTGAAAATGTGGCCACGTAGAAAGTCTCTCTCTCCAGGAAAGAAGAATGTGACACAACAGCAATTAGTGCCATCGTCTAAAATACCACTCCCTCCATTGCACATTAAGTTAGGAATCATGAAACAGTTCGTTAAAGCATTAAACACAGATGGGAAATGTTTTAAATACATTGCAAGTAAATTTCCAGCAATCAGTGATGGGAAACTGAAAGAAGGCATTTTTGTTGGCCCTCAAATAAGAAAGTTGATGCTTGACCGTAAATTTGAGCAAATAATGACAGAAACTGAAAGGAAGGCCTGGGTTAGTTTCAAACTGGTAGTTGCCCATTTTCTGGGAAATGAAAAACATAAGAACTATGAACATTACGTGAAAGAACTTTTGGAAAATTTATGTAAACTTGGAAGCAAAATGAGCCTAAAGTTACATTTCCTTAACTCCCATCTTGATTTCTTTCCACGTAATCTCGGAGACTACAGTGAGGAGCATGGGGAGAGATTTTATAAAGACATAGCAGAGATAGAAAGGAGGTACCAGGGGAGATGGAACGTTAACATGATGGCAGATTATTGCTGGATGTTGAAAAGGGATGTTCCCGTGTCGAGTGTCAGCGATGTCAGGAAATCGAAGCGAATGAAGTTTGATGCTAAGTGACGTAATGTATTTGTGGTTTTGTATGTAGGTGTAAATGAAAATGACCATTTACATTAACATTAACATTAATTTTACTATCTTGTGGCATGTCGCATACATTTAAGTACTGTACAAAAATTGTGAGAAATGCCTGAACTTAATATGTAATACGTTTCGTTAAGTCCCTTATAGGCTTAGTAATAAAACAATACACTTGCTGATGATAATATGTTTTAACGATTTGTGAAAAAATGTGGCGTGATAGAGAGAAACTGATTTTATTTTTGAAATCAGCATTAAAAATCCATTCGAAGTTACCTATTCATTTCAAAACATCGCTCAACTTTTGAAAAAATGTCGACCAGTGTTATTGTTCCCACCCTAAAATGACTTTTCAATTAAATTGGCATTTTCATTAAAATTTTAAGTAAAGAATGTTCCCTCTTAACCACCTTTGGTGCTAAAAAGTTAAACGTTGAACTAATAATTGTTTTTCGTAAAACGTCCATGAACTAGGAATGTTGAGAATCATATGCTCACCCTAAAGATTAATCTTTAATTTTGGTGTTTAAAACTCCCTAAACCGAATGAATAATTAAATATTAGTCAATGCACTGACATAATTTAGTCTATTACACGAAAATGGATCTAGCCTAGAGCGTGGAGTATAAGTCAATCATATAAGTGTATGATTCTACCCGTATATCTTAATATAATCCTCATGCATAGATTAATTGTTGGTTAATTTGGAGTTTAGTGTCCCACTCATCAGCGAGGCTGTATGTGACATGGACTTATAACTTAATGTGAGAACCGAACCACATGAGCTCCCACTGGAAGTTGAAACGTGGTCTCCTATGTAAAAAAAACGATGAAGCCCATACATAGAGTATGTACATTTGTATGATCGGTGTTCCAACTTCTTGCCCTGCAAAAAATACTTTTCTTGCATGCGTAATTCGACCCTGAATCGCTCACTCTTCTCGCACCATCACACTCAAAACCTATTACCACAGACATGTTTTTGCAAAGTCACTACAATATTAAAAAGAAATTAAATTAAACTCACTTGTATCCATATATCGAATAGAGCGTGTGATGCATTAATTCGAAGACAGCATTATTTATGACGTCATTCAAGAGCTGCCTTATGGACAACAGCGTTTTCCTGATGGAACAGCACTTTACACGTCAACTTTTATGCATTTTTCTTCTTGATGGTTTGACGTTAAAGTATTCATCACTAATGGTCTGTTCATTAGGCAAGTAGCAAATTTAAAATATCTTTGAGCATCCCAGAAGATCGATGTTTTAAAACTGCTGTCTTCAGAACATTATTTTGGAAATTATTTCTATTAGATGTATGGGTTCATATTAAACTCTCATTTCATTTTGAAACTTGCAAAAGTTACTAGCTTGATTAAGATAAGTGTACAAATTACACATTGAATGATAAGCTTTAAAAGTTGGAAAGGGTACAGCCGGATAACGGGTGTGAAAAGTGCCCTTACACGGATTGCTGTGATGTTTATATCAAAGGTACGTCATATTCAAAGGCAACTTTGACCAGAAAGTCAACTTCAAAATTCCTTCCAATTTCGAAGTTATTGTTGAAAATTCGAAAATCAATTTTTCTCCATATCCCGGAATCGACATGAGTTACGAGGGTGATACAAAATATGAAGATACTTTGCTCCAAGAGTCTTACAGGAAACAAGAAACAATGAATTTGCCCCTTCAAATTTTTATTGAAAAACGCGTCAAAATATTCGAATTCATGTCTTTTTGTCTTATGTTTGAGTGACCACCTACCTATTTTCCACCATAGAAGCAGCACCCACCCACCTGTAATATATTTTGACCATGGTTTGATACCATAGGTGCAACTTTGTGTAAAATGAGGAAACCAAAACTGAGATACTGTATTTTGCCTGCACGATAGGCATTCCACGCTACACTACAGATGTTTTTGCCTGCACGAATATTGTCAGAAGTCAAAGATGTTCGAATTTCAGTTTCTGACTCGTCATGAATGACTCTACATGGCAATTGCTATTGCTCATAGTTGAAATTACTCAAGAACAAGGGGGAGTCAAACTTTTATGTTTCAAGTTTCAAATTGACTTTGTGATAATAATAATTATTTGTGATAAAATTTCCAATAAAGAATAAAAGGCAACGCTTAATATAATCTTTCAAAAATATATACCTAGGCATATAATAGTGATAATAATAATTCTGATGTCCATGAAACCAAGCGTGTGTTTTCTTGGATGGCTGCTGATGTTTGGGATAGCAATTCCTAAATGTTGATGGAATGTAAATGTCAAATTAAAAAAGTCACTCCCTCCTACAATGCACATCACAATTCAGTGATGCTAACCATAACGAAAATCTGAATTCACTATATAAAAAATTGTAGATGCAAGTAGTGTGTATAAGCCCCTTTAACTAAAACTGGATGGTTCTTCTCGAAATTATCTTTGTCAATAGCTGAGTTTACTTTCTTGAGCGGAGTTTGTTGACGTGATGACCTGACGTCATATTATTATTATTATTATTATTATTATTATTATTATTATTATTATTATTATTATTATTATTATTATTATTATTATTATTACAATAACACTTAATCCTGTTAACAAGTCTTATCAGTGTTATGTCAATTGTCAAAACAAAACATTTAAATAGAGAATACGGAATCTTCTCGCTAACTTCTAGCTCAGCTAAAATTCAGTTTCA
Organism: Thermobia domestica; assembly: GCF_964235325.1. Classification (NCBI taxonomy): domain Eukaryota; kingdom Metazoa; phylum Arthropoda; class Insecta; order Zygentoma; family Lepismatidae; genus Thermobia; species Thermobia domestica. The sequence goes on along the minus strand of NC_137465.1, from coordinate 178,649,319 downwards.
GATTCTACAGCTAAATGAGCCATTTGCCGATAATAAAGATTTTCAGAAATATTCTTTTAATTTTTCGGATACACTAACATATTCATTCATTTAACACATTTTCATCTCAACACATTTCAGATACAGTTACACTGCAATCAATTACAGTAACAACACATGGAATGGGGTTATTTAACAATGTCTGCTATATATTATATAAGGACACTATCTCACGTCAGTATTCACCTTATTGTGGTAAAACCACGGAAAAAATTAAATGGTCAACCGAGAGATCGGAACTCTTGATTGGTAAGAGAGTGCTCGCTCGGTAGAAATACCGCATTGTAGGTTACGTTGATTTTAAAAATGAAATGTCCTCTACTGTATAGCAATACTATCTTTTCCAATTTTTTATACAGTAGAATTTCTGATTTATAAAGCTTCTATTATGATTATCACTATTTATTTATTTATTTAACAATCACGAGATTCAGCTCAGAGGCCGTTTTACACTGGATATCTAACAACAACAATAACAGTGAAAAAGATTTGGAAAGGTATCGTCCAAGGCCTGTTGAGTAGGTACCATCCGGGTATTCCCTTTGTATGACTGAAGAAAACCATAGATAAAGATAGTCGGTAGCGGGAGTCGAACCCAAGACCTCCCGAATGCAAAGTCAAGCTCTACAACTTATAGCTATTATACGCTGCAGTTAATGATTTTAGAAGATTTTCTCCGAAGGGATTTCAATACATCGGGAGTAGAAAGTAGTATTACTAAAATATTGAGAATCTACATTGAGCACGATAGGATATATTGTCCCGGGGGGGGGGTTTCGTGGCTCCGTTGAAATTCTTCTCCTCCCCAGGGCCACTCGTGAAATCATCTCTATACACTGTTATTACTAACCTATTAAAAGAACATTTTGATTTTATGGTATGTCTAACAATTGCAAGTTCTCTCTTCTTTCTATACATTCACTTACACAAATAATAATAATAATAATAATAATAATAATAATAATAATAATAATAATAATAATAATAATAATAATAATAATAACGTTTCAATCGATAATGAACGCTATCCGCGATGTGCACTTTCACTTAGGTTTTGAGAAGTAAACTGACTTCCAGGTCATTATTTACTGGCTCTCTTGAACTAACACTTTCTATTATCTATTTCTTAATGCTAATGCAAAAGCCATTTCTTAAAGAGAAAATATTTTAATAAGATTATGGAGTCTTGATTCCAAAATATGCCACCTCTCCGAAGCTCTAAATCACGCTATTTATCCATCTGTAGAATTTTTAATTAAGTAGGTTTGCAATAAAATGATCAAAAACACAAACTTTTGTGTGATATTCCTTGAGAGTATATAAACTTAGAAAGAATAGTCATCAAGTAATACTTATTTATTATTTAAAAGCAATCTCTTTAGATTTCTCCTGAAGTCTTGCAATTAAACTAAAGCGAAAAGATCACTCTTTTATATCGCAAAGACAATATAGGGCAATTTTATCTCAAATCGATCAAAGAACAAGTATTTTAAAATTTCATGGTCTCAGATTTTGATAAATTTTTGTACATTGAAGACATATTTGAGAATAGTTATTTCCCAAAATAAAACTTTTCCAGCCCTCATAGGTAACTAGTAATTAATTACGTAATTAGCTTCAAGGTCACGACTCAAACACAGCTGTTTTTGCGTTTTATTGTTTATTTCAATAACCATAAGTACTATGAAGCTAAACATTTTTATCTCCATGTAATTTTGCCTGTAGATTTCAAATCTACAATCAAAACTAGTGAATATTGTATAGGTAGAGTCATATACATATTAGTCTTGATTGCAGATTTGAAATATACAGGCAAAATTACATGGGGATGAAAATGTTTAGCTACCCAGCACTTATGGTTATTGCAATAAACAACAAAATGCAAAAACACACATTCACTGACCTCTCCACCAAAAAAAGAAGCATACAGAAGAAATATAGAGATGAATGAAACTTAATGGGTTGCAAGGCCAAACAAATTAATTAATTCTAAAGATTACAATATCAGATCAAATTCGACAATAGATTTGGTTGTACAATGGTAATACGTGTTGCATATCATTATGTTGTTGCACTCTCTCGGGCACTGATAAATGTTACATGCAGTTTGCGGCCGTCATAGAATTGTCGTAACGTTGCCTTAGGCAAGGTAGTTCATATTTGATGTAACTGCACCTGATATTTTGTAGACTGGTAGTGGCACAGAGTTGGCGTTCAAGCTGGTCCCAAAGGTTTTCATTTAGGTAGAGACCAGCTGACCTTGTTGGCTAGGAAATAACTTTAACATGACTAGACAATCCACAGACACGCGTGCCGTAATGCCGGAGATTTGTCTTGTTGAAAGATTCTACCAGCCTTTGATCACAGGAAGGGTAACACACACAGACTCAGATTCTCACTATCTCTGTGCCGCGAAGATTCCGTGAATGACTACAATAGGTGACCGAAATCACACGCGATAGTACCTCATATCATGATGACAGAATTACACCTGTTCTCCATTCCACCATATTTGCTGGCTGTGACCTCTTTCATGGCTCCACCGCATACACACATTTCTAAATTTCCATACTAAATTTCCATAAATAAGCAACAACAAATGACTTCTTATTTCATATTCAGCTTCGTAAATATTAACTTGCATCAATTTATGCTTTACTTCAGACCAGCGTACGAGTAGCATTTTCCAACCTGTACTCACTCGATCTCGCGCGGATCCAGGTTCAATATCCCCAAAGGGGCTTGGGCTCACTAATTAAATGACGCTCATGCTAGCTCAGACACGTGATCGCTCCTACCGGCTTACTATCCGCAATGAAGCTCATACTAGCTTGACTTTGCCCTCAATAACCTAATTGTTATAACAATCAATAATGGACTCAGATCCACTATCCGCAAAGGGACTTGCGCTCACTAATTCAATAATACTCTTGCTAGCTCAAACTAGTGATCGCTCCTTCTCGGCTTACTATTCTCAATGAAGCTCACGCTAGCTTGACCTTCCGTTCATTAACCTCATAAGACTCGCACACTATATGCAAAGGGGTTTGCACTCACTAATCTTAATTGATGCTCATGCTAGCTCAGACACGTGATCACTCCTTCTCAGCTTACTATCCTCAACGAAGCTCATACTAGCTTGATATTTCCTTCATTAACGTCATTGGTATCGCAATCGATAAAAGACTCAGGATCACTACCCGCAAAAGAGCTTGCGCTTACTAATTCAATAACATTCATTCTAGCTCAGACTTGTGCTCTCTCCTTCTCAGCTTACCTTGGTGAAGCTCACGCTTGCTTGATCATCTCGTTCATTACCCTCATTGGGCTCACTATCCTCAATGGATTTGCAGTCGCTCGTGCTCGTGTTAAATAAAATCATTGCATAAATATACGAGGGTCATTCGGAAAGTAAAGAACGTTTTTGTATAAACACTTTAATAACTGATATACAAAGGCAAAATTTATGTTACATACTATGTGATACTTAAGTTACTTTTCGACATAGTCGCCGTGTAAATTTAAACACTTGTCGTACCGTGGTACAAGTATTTCTATGCCTTCGGCATACACAGTTGCCGCCAAACTGTTGAACCAATCACTAACAGCTTCCTTAAGTTCTTGAAATTTCAGGAAAGAATTCGTGCAGCCCATCAATAGTGAATCGCCTATCCTCTTGAATTTTCCGCTCAATTCTTCCTTTGAGTTCGTCAGTCACAACAGAAGGCCGGCCCGAGCGTTCCTCATCGTGCACATTCGTCCGTCCGTCATTAAACATAATGCACCACTTACGAACTGATGCTTCATTCATTACATTTCCATACACCTCAGTGATTTGTCTATAAATTTCTATCGGACGCACTTTCCTTGCATTCAAAAATCTTATCACACTACGAACCTCACACTTGGCGAGATCAGTAATTGTATCGCACATTTTACAGTCGCACAGCGAAGCAATAACGGACCGTAGCGGATCGCAGCTGGTGCCAGACTGAGGCTAAAGTATGCCCAGGTCAATAACCCAGCGACAGCGGGGGTGGGGGAACACGTGCACGCGCTAGCGCAAAACGTTCTTTACTTTCCGAATGACCCTCGTAACTAGAGGAGTCAGAACTCCCTAAAAACCGTTGATTTCCTCTTGAAAGTCGCAGACACGCAAAGCGTCTTCATGGCAAATTCACATTTTGTATATTTAATACTGAGCCAATCCACCTGTTTTGTTTCATGTATATAGGTTTTAAAACTAAATGTCATAATGATACTACTCTTGACAGTAGACGTAAACTCTCCAATTGCGCCTTTCAAATTTGGACATGAAAGTATATATATATACTTTATTAAGAGGCGACTGGTATTAAGTTTATAAGAATAGTTCAATGGGAATGTTGAGGAAGAGTTCAGAAATAGTTTTATCCACGAGACGAGACGAGAGACTCTTCATTATAAGATGCTAGTCGAATTAAACCTGTTTTAGTAGAAACAGCTATACCTATACTTTTCGACACGAGACAGTATTTTCAAGCCAATTTACGGCAAGACAGTTTTTAATCTCGTGTCGTGAATAATACTACTCACAAGAGAGGATCACGCAGTTTTTCTGCTGAGATGCGAACAAGACAATTGTGTTTGCAATTGTATATAACTAGACGAATCCCAAAGTTATATGTGCCACCGTACAGTGGTCGGAAACTTGGAAAAAGAGGATAAAAATAGTTTATTCCGAAACAACGGAAGTTAACGGACGTCTCTCTATTGTTCTATACGTAATTGTTCTTTCTAAATCGATTGCAGCTATTGCGAAAGTGATTCGAAGAACCCCTGCTGCAATATATGCAGTTATATATACAGGGTGATCCAAAAGTGTGGAAACTTATCGCACAAAGGTCAAATACTGCAAAATATGACCAAAGGAACAATGTAGAGGAGTAATAAAAATGAGTAGAAATTGAGTAGGACACAGGACAATTAAAGCCGCCATCTTGAAATCCAACTCGTGAATCATATATAAGTTTATAAATTGAAACATAGTATATTGAGCCTTATGTGAACTGGACATCGCTAGCCAGTACGAAGTTATGACAGATATTAATATGCACCCATGAAGCGGTTACAGGTTCAATGTGCTCCCCGTCTAATTGAATGTGCAGCTAATAAAAAGACGGTGTAAAATAAATGTGTGTGTTTGGCTTAGGATACAAAATTTAAGTTCGCGGTTTTGCACTCGCATCATCTTCGAAGAAACACTAATACTTACTGAAATGTAATTTAGTTCAGGATTACGTTGTTTCGGCAAGATTAAAAGATTCAATATAGAATCTTCTTATATACTACTGTACTAACGTGTAATATACAGCAGCTCACATGACTGATAGTTTATCCCTGCAATATGTATAAGGCTTTCACTACAATTTTGATTTAGGGAAGAAAGGCAATCCAAATTACGTACAAGACAGTATGCCTTTTCCCTTTGTGAGGCTCAGATAGCGGATCTCGACTGCGACCATAACAACATTACTCTTCACGTATTTCCAGTTAGTCCGGCTGAGTCCTTCAGCTCACTTGGCTGCAGCCAATGCTCAACCTTTGTACTACTCATGGTCAACTCAATAAACCTTATTTTGCAGATAAGCAAGGATAAGCTTAGACTGCAGAGCTACTAACATCAGCGTATCTGTAACTTTTCGGTAACACTAACAAGCTATCATATAAATGATATGAAAATGGATAACAAATAAAACTCTTCACTTAACACACAGCATATGAATCCAATGTATTTTCAACCGCTTTCATCGACCTCATTAACGATATACATAGTTAAAACATATCACATTATTTGGTTCATTTCTTACTGATTTGTCGGCAGTTTTATTTTTTCATGTTTAGATGCATTTTATGGACAGCGGAAATATTCCTTTGTCCTGAAACTCCGGATTTGGAAGCACGAGAGATGCTTATAATCAAATATCTATATCGGTTTCATAGGGGGCAAAGTCAACAAAAGCAAGTTTTGACCGCTTTTTCCAGCTTCCGACCACTGTACACCGAGTTTGAACAGAGTCATTTGTTCGGAAGCGGTTGGATAAATGGAAAACTCGGCGAACATGCATCCCATCGTTTTTAAGGACACACTTTTGGGGGTAAAAACGTTTGCTCCAGGGTTTCTAGAGTCACTTTGACCCACCGCCATTTTTCACAGGAGTGTCATAAAGAGTAAAGAGTCCATCTTCTTTAATTTAACAACAGCTTTCAAACGATGTGCTATTGAACTCCTCTTGCCATTTTAAACTTTTCAGTTGGGACCCACCTGGAACATTGTGGGGGCCTTGGGACAAGACGTTTTAACTTAAATCGTTGAACTTTGGAAATAATGCTACACGTCCTTTCTCTGTTTTCACATTTACCTCATGTTTCCGATTTATAGGGGTGGCCATGGACTTTTCAATTAAGTTTTTGTTTACATTTTGTCCGGCCCCCATTTTGCACAGGATTGTCGTAGAGAGTCGCGACTTGCTCCATTTTCTTTCATTTCACAACAAATTTCAAAAGCTGTGTTACTTAACCGCTCTTAACATATGAACTTTTGAGTTAGACCCCGTTTGGGACTCTGCGGAAGACCCTGGGGCAAACGTTTTAACCCCCAAAAGTGTGCCCTTGAAAATGATGGGATACATGTTCGCCGAGTTTTCTATTTGAACCGTTTCCAAAGCAATGACTCGGTTCAAACTATTGTCGGGTAATTTTTTGTAACTTTTACATTACAAAATATGTTATAACTCACGATATCCCGCCCGGTGGCACGTATAATTTTGGGATTCGTGTAGTTATAACATATCAAATGCAAACACTATTGTCTCGTTCGGATCTCAGCGGAGCTACTTCGTGACCCTTCCTTGTCAGAATGCATAAAAAAACAATAACCATTATTACTATAAGATTTTCTGGAAAGTACTTTCAATTCTCAGAAGTCATGCCTCCCTTTTCAAAATCTTCAAGTTGCACCAACGCCTCATTACAGCTCAAGTTTATTTGAACTTGAGCTCTCGCTTGGTATTCAGTTTGTAGAGTTCAAAATTCACACGACCTTGCATTGGATTGTTCTGCTTGTAGCTCATTGAGTTCTGCTTGTGAGTTAGGATCATTGTTCCAGGGTAAAAATTCAGGCATGCAATCATTGCGCCCTTGTTTCATACACTTCGATCATTCGAACTTTGAGAAGGAGTAAAGCGAAAAATCTGTGAATTTAGAACAGTTCTAAACCATTTTTTTCCTTTTTCTAACAGACAGTTTCCATAAACAAACGAAAACCTACATACATGCAGGAAACTCAGTTGCATTCATTTCCTTCTAAACAGTCACACAGAAGACGTGTCCTCAAGCTCTTATCCACGTTTATTACTCTCGTCTTGCAAATCCATATTTGAAGTAGTGAAAAAGAAAGCTGTAGTAAATCATTAAGTTAACGGTTTCGTGGAACTAAGGATATCCGGCTGATCCACTCTATGTTGAATCTACTCTTGCATTTTACTGTTTGTTTATTTTTGTTTGAGTAGATGCGCGGTTCTCTCCCTTTCTTATACCATGTAAGTGCGTTCACTCTTAACATGCACACAAATATACATACTCTTTCAAACTCTCTCTCTCTCTCTCTCTCTCAGTTATCCCTATAAAAAGCTGACTAATTTTCCTCATTTACATTTCGTAATACATTTCTTTCTGAGAAATATAATGCTTGTACAGACTTACATCTGTCTTCATGTCATTTGAAATAGTGCGAATAATGTTTCTTCGGAACTTTCAAGGTTACACTGCCTAGAATGTGACAATGTGTTTGTTTTAATGTTTTACGTGTTTAATAGAATCAGAGAAGTAGGCATACTTCTTAAAAATTCATAAGTTTAAGTTGTTCTTTTGTAACTTATCGTATAGTATGAAACAAGAACACTAACTTACTAAGGGCCGAAGTGACTCAGTGGTAGAGCACTTACATTTGTGTGATATTCTCTGGTTCGATTCCAGCTCACGCCAAGATCACTTTCTGTTTAACAAATACCAGTGTATGTGTATATATTTTGACGGAATTCTCCAGTTACTTCATTTTCATCACTTCATCGTTATCACTTATCATTACACTGTTAAAAATGGTTTCTTACATTCGAGAAAAAATTCCTCGTATTTGAGAACATCCGTTTCTTACCTGTGCACCGAGTAATACGTTCTTAAAAGTGAGATTTCGATTTTCCCAAATCATTTTGAGAAATAATGACTCAAATGCGAGGAATTACGTCTCATTTCTGAGGGTATAAATGCTTTCTCAAATTTGAGAAAAAATGTATTTTTTCTTAAAAGTAAAAAAAGTAACATTTGAGGAAATGAGAGGTATAAACCCAATTTTGAGAAACACATTTCTCAAAAAGATTTGAAAAATATCTTCCTCAAAAGCGAGAAACGGTGCACAGAAACGGGATTCTCAAATACGAGAAGACGGAAAAGGATATAAACAAAATATAAAATTGGAAAAAAAGTTCCACGAATACCACAGTAACTTCATTAGACAGTTGAACATTTTCCTTTTTATCACTGTCCACTTTCTCAAGACTCTTCTTTTTCATCGACGTGGTTTACTCAAGATTCTCCCGTTTTTCCAACATTATACCAACTTCTTGATAATTCAGATTCAAGAGTTATCCGTCTACTTCAGAATAACGGAAACAATTTCTGCTGGAGTGTAACGTCCTACGCTTATGCTACGAAGCTCAGGGAGACGTTATGATGATAATGAGCAAAAATGCTGTAATGAAGAAAGTGAGCGAATCTCGAGAAAACACACATAAGGTGTTTACTCACACTGCCCACTTGACGCAGGTGGAATCAAACTAGGGACCCCATGTATTGGAAGCTAGTTCTACCACTGAGTCATCGTAGTCCAATATGCCTACTTCTCTACCACAAAAAAGTTGCCTACATGAGAAAACATCGTGTTTGTGGGCTTTTCCAGGATTCTCCAGTTTCCTCCTACAAGATACGTACGCAGGAATTTATTTCAGAGGGACTCCAAGTTCAATACGAGAACAAATTGTATTGAAATATATAAAATTGACCCTAAAATTAGATAAAATTTACATAAAAGTAGCGATTTCGGGGAAGGTCCGGATTTCCAGGACTCACCCCGTACCTTCCACCTTCTTCATTACGGCAGGGGCATGCGACAGTTTCTGCCCCTCATATATGTGCTGAAACTCCACTGCTAAGGATTCAATTCAGATTGGAAACAAGGCCACAAACCCATGCAAAAACTGCCAAGAAACGTACGTCCACATTTTGGTTACACCATTATTACCCATCTCTATCACTGTCTCTCTTAGCCTCGGAGCACAATCGTGGGACGTTGGATTAAAAAATAAATGAAATCTTTGACTTTTACTTCCCACAGTTGTGTTGGGTAGGCTAAAGGAAACGATGATGAGAATGAAAAAGATAGTGGAATGATGAAAGTGGGAAGAAATGGGAGAACCTCGAGAAAACCTATGCACACTGTGTTTATCCACCAGAAAGCCCACTTGCCGCAAGCTGAGAATCCTGGGATCAAAGCAAGGGCCTCATCGCACCAGAGGTAAACGCTCTACAACTGAGCTACCGCAGCCTCTATGGTAAATTAAGAGCAAATGCGTACAGTACAGGCCACAAATAATCTGCAAACGTGTGTCAGTAAAACGATTACTGGTGGTGAAAAAAGGAGGCGTCAATCTATGCTCGGTGATCAGTACAAAGTACCTTTGTATTACAATTCCATAATAATAAATCGTACGTTGCTTTGTAACGCTGTTTCTAATTAGACATAAATTACTTATGTATTCTTTGTTTCCGTACATAAGCTATTTTACACATTATAACGAATGGTGAAGGGTGTAAAACATTGACATGCCTCCCCGTTCTATTGTAATATAGAAAACAAGTGCCCTACGGGGCTCTAACTCGCCTTCACTTGTTATTGCTGCAGTCGTTGTTATGTGAATTGAGTACTGAGCTTTGATACATAAAGGAGCCAATCTGACTGCTATAGCCTATACAACCTGTATGAGGGGGGTCAGCGTTCTACACCCTAACGAATGTACTACAGTAACTTTTAGTCTATGGTAGTATGTTTACAATTCACCCAAACTTACGTTCGATAGTTGATATACATGCTGCTCCTCGCTGTTGTCACATGACATATATCCATACGCCACCTCAGGTGCATCACTTACTGCGTACTCATGTCCATTCGCATTGTGCTACAACTGAAATCCTTTATCTCCTTTCCTGAATAGTAATTAAGCCCTAGCAATATTACTGCTTAGTAAAACATAGTAATATTATTTCGGTAAGATTGTTATCGTTATTTTCTTAATCATCTATGATATTGCAAATGACGTACTATTCCATTCTCATTTTTAAGAAGTGAGAAAAATCTCATAAATGGGGACCTGAAAATTTGCCTTGAACACACAAATGAAAACACATTTCCTTAAATATGAGAAAACATTACTTATTTTGTTTTGAACATGCATTTTTCTCATTTCTGAGCAAGGAAATTTTTAAGAGTGTACCTCTCCCTTAGCGTCGGTGCATAGTCGTTAAACGACTGTTTTTGAAATGAAATACTAACATACTTGTAAGCATAATACCTATATAGTTCATGAGTTACCTGTAATCTTTCAAGTCAGTAGCTTCATATCAAATTTTGTTGTAAAGGAGATGCAATATTGTCCACTGACATAAGAGTTTCACGATTTTTATTGATATATTGATATATTGATATACGTACATATAAGTACAGTACACAATTTATCAGAAAGTGTATTTGTCGAACTCAGTACCTCAGTAACCAGACCCCCACCCAAAAATGACTTATCACTTTCAAGTGCAGTACAATGATACATACGGAACATAAGTGTCCCACTACAAAACAAATTTGGTATTGACATATCAATTGTAATCGTATAATGAGTACTATAACCGTTAAACCTACAGTACTTTATACTCAATTTAAGCATCAGCTTATCCCACAAGTAATGTTGTTTTTTCGATGACCGCTGTAATGACGCCATCTGACGAGCAAATATTGAAGTAGACGACATGCGCCGTAGTTGTGTCATGTAGGCCACTTAGTTGGGCAGCAGTGTATAAGAGAACAGTCTACTCCTCATTTTGGAATTGTGGCTTACTGGAAAGTTTGATCATGACAGTGTCAGATGACCTCATACGGCATGTCATGCTACATGAATTTCACCAGGGCAATTCAGACAGCGCAGCAGCACGAAACATTAACAATATATATGCTCAGGAGCCTGTGGGTGTGTGGAAGTGCCAAAGGCGATATCAGAGGTTTCGATCTGAGAACACCAGCTTCACCGATAAGCCACGAGAAGGGAGACTTGTGCAGCTGCACAACGATGCCCTACGAGCAGCAGTGGAGGGAAACCGAATGCAAACTGTTAAAGAACTGACCAGTAAATTCCATGTCATCCATCCGATCGTTCATCGTCATTTGCAGAATCTTGGGTACGTATCCAAACTTAATCAATGGGTACTCCATGCGTTAAACTCAACAGAAGCAACGGGCATCTGCAGCTACGTGCTCATCAGTCACAGACGTGAGTCATTTCTGAACAGAATAGTAATAGGGGATGATAAGTAAATCCTCTAGCATATTTCAGTAAACGTCATTGGATACTTCAAGGGAGTCTAGGAATTTTGCAGAAAAAAGGACCCCCACCTCTGCAAAGTGAAGTTGAGTATTTTGTAATATTTCTGTTGAATAATCCATTTTGAGCTCTTACTACGTAACCAAACAATCAATGCAGATATCTATTGTCAGCTGGTTGAACGCCTACGGACTGCAGAAACGTCCTACTATGGTTCATCGCAAGGATATGCTTGACTAATGATGACGCGCGTCCACGTACATACGGAATGTTCTGTGGTAAGATTGAATAATGTGACTGGGAGAAAGTTCCTCATTCGGCACACAGTGGTCAAAATGGCAAAAAAGCTGGAAAAAACCGCAGAAACGAACTCTATCACTGGAACGAGCGTCTATAGTCTTTTGGTATGGGAATGTCTACTCTATATAGAATAAATCTGATTTTCATCCTGGTATCACTCGTCCATGAGAAAACACCTGTCGAAAGTGAATAATTGGCCGTCCTTGTAAAAATGCTTTTTGTGTGTGGTAGTATAACGGAACTGTTACTCTTAAGTATGTTAATAGTTATGAAATGCTAAGTATTAGTAACAATAGCAATTCTTTAAGGTCAATATCAGAGCTCTAAGGCACTTCGTATGCGCACTGGGGACATTTTTACAACTATATTCAAAATAAATGCTTTGCTACGCATTTGCACACTTTAAAATTTTCCTAGCAAGTCCAAGATTTCATTTTTATTTTAATATTTTCTGTGGTCTCTCAATTAATGATTTTTGTTAGAATTCGCTGCTACTACGTGGCAAACGATGCGAGCTTCAATGAGTCTGGGTGCGCGCTCAATGTTCACAGAGACTGACTGCTAGTCCTGTTGTGTCGTGTCGTCTTGCCACCTAGACAAGTCATCGCGCACATGGTAAATCGCTGGAGAATTTACTATCCCCATTGCTCCTCTCCTTATAAAGATGTAAAATGAGAAAGCTCACAAGTCTCGAAACAGATTTCCGCAGGTATCGCGAGAAATGGTGTCACAAAAACTCTAGACCTAGGCTTGCTACACATTTTGTTATCGTCTGACTCGATAATTTCATCGTTCAGACCCAGTATTTCCCAAATCATAACAATATGTCAAACGAAATTCTACAACTTTTAAATAGCCATCGCCAATCTCATGTTTGGGCACCAGAGACTTTTGAAAGTGATTGATTTTACAATCGAATTTTATGATTTGTTTTGAAGCATTTTAGTTTTGAAGTTTTGAAGCATTTTCTCGTCATTCCGACCACTGTGCGGCGCCAGAAAAACACTATAAGATAAGAATGATGTGCTATAACCAGTGACCCAGCTCTTTGTCTCCAAAACCTCTTTCAACGGGTATTCAACAACTAGTTGACAGATGGCAAACTGTTGTGGAGTCCGATGGAGACTATTTTCCTGAATAACGGTAGTGTTCAAGGTAACTGACGGTGCAAAAGTATGATATTATTTTCGGAATGACCCGCTATTATTTCTCTTAAGACTAATAGTCCTCTCCTCTGATCTAGTAACTAGCACGCGTGGTCTGTCTTTGGACACGTGGTCCTGGGTTCGACTCCTAGTGGGAGAGCATTATTGTGTTTTGACATTCACCTTAAACTGCATTACCACCTCTCATTTAGCCTTGATACTGAAAAGGAAAGATAAAATTCCAATCAACTAAATCTTACGACTAGCACCCTAAGCAACTATTGATACCTCATTGTCCAAAAATGGTTGTGAAAATGGAGTTTTATCATAATCCATCAATGGAGTTTTATGTATGGAGTTTTATCATAATCCATCAATCAACCAACCAAACAGTGGTGGTATAATTTTGATATCAAGTTGCTTCTTTTGATTTAGCTTCAGATCGTGTTCTTCATGGCATAACAATGACAGAGAGTAACATATACTTGGTCTATATGGTTTAGAAAAATACAAGGGAAGTAATATCGAGAGGTTGGTATGTATATATAGGGTATGAATAAGAATATACTTGCTGGCCCAAAAGTAGGTATAGAAAAATGAAATGAAATCTTTGAGTTTTACGTCCCACGATTATGCCGGTTAGGCTAAAGGAGACGGTGATGATCAGTCATGAATGAAATGGTGGAATGAAGAAAGTGGGAGGAAACGGAAGAACCCCGAGAAAACCCACGCGCACAGTGTTTGTCCACCACAAAGTTCACTTGGCGGGGGCTGGGATCGAACCCGGGACCCCTTGCACCAGAGGTGAACGCTCTACCACTGAGCCACCGCGGCCCCGAAAGTAGGTATAGAGTCCTGTACTGATCGATCATGACATTTTATATCATTTACTTATTGTTATCCATATGGGTATTGATTTAGTTTCTTCCTTATTTGTTCCTAATTTATTTTTACTTATACCTTAAGCTCGGAGCAAACCAAAGCAAATAAATTCACTATATTCATATATTAAAATATCATACTTGATCGATGCTGGTCTGTATACCTACTTTTGAGCCACCCTATATATCTACTTGATTAACATTTAAGAACCTTGATCTGAATTATGGCCAATGCTTTAGGATATATATATTAGAATAGGAAAACATGGCCAAGCTGATATTTCCTACATCTCTGTCCCAATTGTCTAACGAGTATCCTTGTGATTATAAAGTTAATATACGCATCTTCGGAGCGGGAGGTGCGAATTCGATTCTCGGTGGAAACTAACGTAGTACTGATCTCACGTTTCATATAGTCTTACTGCTGAATGGTACGTTAAGCTCAAATTAATTAACCAACCAATGTTCTACAATATTGTGCGGGGCTCTTGTTTATTTATGAACGTTTTAAGTTGTCCTTTCGGATGAGATCGACCGACTGAGTTACGACCAAACAAAGTGAAGCTATGTGCAACTGTTCACTAATGGAATTAATAAAAAAAAAATCTCAACATTGAGATAAAATACAGATTTATATCTCAATGAAAAGAATCGTACTGTATCTAAAAGGTATTTTTTACTGTTAATAGCTATTATTTATGACACCTAGGTTATGTAGAGGACAAAAATGTTCTTTTTCTGGTGAAGAGGCGTGTATTTCTTATAACAAAGTCCATTGACAAATAAATCCAGCTTATGGAAATCTATCCTCTCTTGGTAAGGCTTGGGCTACTTTTCTACGGAGTCAGTTTTTATTTTTTACAGAATTTACATTCAAAAGAGCCTTCATTTACAACCTGTTTCATTATTAAATGAAGTTATTTTATATAATTCATGTATAACTAGAATAGACAATAATAATAATAATTTGAGTATTAAGCTTTTATCGTTGGAATTAATTACATTCACAACAGCAGTGTGACAACTACTTAACTATCGCAGTTCTGTATGATGATGGAGAACTTCTGGATGATGGAGGTCCTAAACGGCAGAATTCCTTACTGCGTATGTTCTAAACTGCATAAGTCCTAAACAGCATATGTCCTAAACAGAAAAAGTCCTAAACTACAGATGATCTAAAATTCAAGACCTAAATATTTAGCACTTACAAACACTACCTAAAATTAATTATTTTATGAAGTGAAATATAACTACATTTGTACGGGGCAGATCAGTAAGCAAAGTACAACACTTTATATAGTAGAAAGCGTAATATGAAGAACGCCAAGGATGTATACAAAGTAAATGATCATATTAAAGCTACTTTTCAACACAGCCGACGAGTCTCTCAACACTCTTCTCCACTTGTGACAGAAGTTTCAAAAGAAAAACCTGTTTATAGAAGACCGTCTTTTGGGATATAGTCATTTGTGTACAACCGTTTTGACCTCTTCACCGGAATTGAAACGCACGCCAGCCAAGAATTTCTTCATTGGGGGAAAAAGATGATAGTCTGAAAGTGCCAGATCAAGAATGTATGACACTTACTCGACTATCTCCCACTTCAATTGCTTGAGTTTCTCATGAACAGAAGCAGCAATATCAGGGCGTACAATGTCATGAAAAAGTTTGACGTTTCCAGCACAATGCAACTTTGCCAATCTTTTTTATTTCAACGCAGGATTCACAGTGATCCCACGTGTTACAAAATTTACAAATAGTAGATCTTACATGTCACAGAATACAGTAACTAGCTTTTCTTTCGCAGGTTGAATAACTTTGAATTTCTCTTTAATAGGGAATCGGTACTTTCTATACCACGGATGCCCTCTGTGTCAAACGTGTAATGGTACGTACCACCGATAGGCCTACTCACCACTTGTAACGATATCTTACTGAAAAGCATGTCGCTTTTCAGCGTAATGTGCCAGTGACTCCGACATGTCATCATTCACTGTCCCTTGTGGATGGACTATGAGATCTTTCGGCAGACAATGTCAACTTTTTATTATTATTATTATTATTATTATTATTATTATTATTATTATTATTATTATTATTATTATTATTATTATTATTATTATTATTATTATTATTATTTTGTGGAAAACAGTGGTAGCTCTTAAAATGGAGTAGCTAGGACAGGAAATTATAGCGGTACACAATTCATATCGCAAGCTACCATAAGTGGTTCTACTTCCAAAACCAAGTCAAAATGACTTTTTCATGGAAAATCAAAAATCGATATTATTTCTAAATAAAAAGCTTTACGTTATATGAGAAAATGTATTTTGAAGCAACACATCTCAAAAACGATTAGTTTTTACAAGAAACAATGTAGAATTTGTTAGAGGAAATCACACTTAAATTAGTCGAGTGTGATAATGAACACGTCAAGACTGCTGTGCAACAAGGATTTCATGTTGATATATATATATATATATATATATATATATATATATATATATATATATATATATATATATATATATATATATATATATATATATATATATATATATATCTTCGTTTAGGGAATTATTCAAGACCTGAGTTTTTGTATACTCTATGTACCGGTAACACCAGGTTATGAAGGATGGGTTCTGCTGTTTATCTGGGCTCTGAATGACAACCGGGACCTGAATCGATTCCTCAGAGTGTGGCTGTTACTCACCACACTATCTCGCCTGCATGAGACCTGGATTAGAGGCCCATGTCGTCAGTTCCACCCGATTGAGCTTGAGATTTACACTTTGTAAAATGTTACTTCTGGCAAATGATTGTACTCTGTAATTGACAAAATCAGACGAAGACGGCTTTGGTTCCCACCCGTTGATCATATTCTGAATTATCGCCTGTGTCTATGCTAAATATTTGCTTAAACAACGCCGATTTCAGCTACGTGGCATTTTAACCACTATATACAAATACCAATAATAATAATAATAATAATAATAATAATAATAATAATAATAATAATAATAATAATAATAATAACTATACGAACTTTATAATGTGTTGTGTTACTCTTTATCTGATTCGTAAGCCGCCCAGCATGTTCTTGTCTGCAGTGGTTTCATCTCCGGAAGTAGTCCCACGGGAGACTTAGTCTCGATTACCTAGAAGTTGGCAAACTTAATCCCGGTACTTGTTAGAATACAAGTTAACCTCCTCCTCTTCTCCTGCCACTCTTCGTCTTTCTCCCATCCCCCTATGCCAAGCTTTCCAGCTGCAACCACTTTGAATTAAACAAGAGAATAGATTACGAGGTTCAGACAGAGACACTGAGTGAGTGAGGAGCAGGCGCATTGCTCTGAAGAAATTTTTCTTTCTCAGGTTTCTTCTTCACACCTTTTCTAAAGTTTGAACACAACGACGAGATGTGCTTGCAATGTTTAAATGTTGTCACGAGCAAATAACAAACAGAATGTGGATAGCTAAACAGAGACTGTAAATTGTTGGATAAATTCATTGTGAAATATGCCGCAGAAACATTTACTTTTTGTTTTATAATGAAATAAACATTGTACCATGAACAAGTATTTAGCAAAATTAGAACAATTGACAGCAGAAGTCTTTAATGATAGTTTCATTTATGCTCACGTCCTTTGTGAGCAACGTAGCTATCTATATATAGGACAAGATCTAGGTAATGAAGTAGTTTCGGAGCCACCGTATTGAGGTTAAAAAGTGGAATATCCCACGGGGAATAGATATTGGAATCTTGGCACCTAAGGAAAGCGCGCTTGCCACTTTTAAAAAATCATCACAAGACAGATAATACATCACACTTTAAGTACAGAAAGACAAGAATTTGTACATAAACTTTATTTGAAAAATCAGTAAAATAAAACAAACTTCAGGAAAAAGTAATGATGTAATGCATACAATGTATCAGTTAATATACCGCCTCTTAATATTGAGCATGCGATTGGTGAGGTTGAGGAATAAGTATACGATGTAAGAGTAGCGTAACCTAGAAATGCCAGAGGTTCAATTCGTATTAAAATGGAGAAGAATACGAGTCGTAGTTACCATCAGCCACATTACAAATTTTATGTTTGATTGTGGGGTAAAAATGAAAATCGGGGCGCAAAACCATGTTTTTCACAAATTACGCAATGTGTGCTAATGTAAACAATACGGGCAATGATCATGTGAAAGAAATATGTAGTAATAAAAAACTGACTTCAAATCTGAACTGAATCTGAACTTAAATGTGTCACAGAAAGCGCAATTCAAGTGATTTGCTTTCAAATTAAAGAAAAAAAACGCTAGGTAATGAAATCTTTGAGTTTTACATCCCACGGTTATGCTAGTTAGGCTAAAGGAGACGGTGATGATGAGTGATGAATGAAATGGTGGAATGAAGAAAGTGGGAGAACCGCGAGAAAACCCACACACACGGTGTTTGTCCACCACAAAGTTCACTTGGCGGAGGCTGGGATCGAACGCGGAACCCCAAGCACCAGAGGTGAACGCTCTACCACTGAGCCACCGCGGCCCCCGACACGCTAGGTAGTTTACAAATTTGAGGTTTAGTATTTTGTGGGTTGGCAAACAGAGCTCGAATAAATATAGAATAAGAGGAGGTGAGTAGACAGTTTGAGTTCGACTGAAATTCTATTATCGTCACCACCAGAGATGTACGCAGTGGGTTAATCCTGGGATTCCTCCCCGAAATTCTGATTTTTTTGTAATTTTAGCCTAAGATTAGGGATACTTCTCCGAATTTTAATATATCCTAATATTTTATCCTCATATTGAAATCTTTGAGCCGCCTCAAAATAAATTCCTGCGTACGTGCCTTGTCACCAGCAAGCAGGAGTGTAATGGGACGTCAATGGAAGTCTATACCGTATATCTACGTATTATCAATGTACTTTCTTATCTTTACGAAAGAACCAGATTACACAGTGATGTGAATACCATATATTTTAGAAAACAGACTAGCATATACCTATCAAACATTGGACCATTACATCACTGCCAGTAACAAGGGATAAATGCACCATACCTGTTCGTTAGTCAATAACTGCGGAACTAGAATGTGTTCGGTACGTTACTCATTTTACAATTATTTTCTTCTATATTTACTGCTGTGATTGGTAAGAAGATCAGGAGATGTAAATGAGAAATTTATACATGGAAAACATATGTAAATTCCTCTCTCACAACCACCTACTCACGGGAATGTTTGTTTTTATAACTTATAAAAAATATTTAATTGCCAAATAAAAGTAATAAAAGTAAAGACAATTTTAGGTTCAAGTCAGTAGAGCACAATATATCTGGGTCAATTTACTTCTTCACATTTTGGTAAACGTGACCTTCATTTTTATAGTCCGGTTCTTTCATATGTAGACTTGAGCATGACAGTATCTGCCATTTTGTATATCAAAGATCATGTGTATGATTACCACTAGATAACTACAGTACCTGGTATCAATGTGCATGGAACCCGTCAAACCTGCAAGAAAACAGATAAATAATACGGGTACTCACCATCCCTAATAAAATACTCTAAGATGCTTATCAAAGATAAGAACTCCATTTCATTAAAAGTAAAAGGACATTTATTTTCTAATACTTTATTTTATCATTTTTTACAGAACAGCACATCATTATAGATATTAACTATATTTGGGTAGTCCAATGCCAAAACGGACTAACCACATTTTTGACGAAATTGAAATTGTGTTACATTTGTGTTGAGAACTGAAAAGCTCATCACTCGCCATAGAATCCGCTCATCACAACGACTTACCCCATCCCTTGGCAAAGAAAAGAAGCTACAATCTCCGTTCATTTTGGCATGATAAAACTCTCAGTTCAAAAAATATCACTCCATCTAAATTGCATCACAAATGTAGTTAGTTCGTTTTGGAATGGGACCGCCCATTTAACACACAGCAGCAACATTATATATATATATATATATATATATATATATATATATATATATATATATATATATATATATATATATATATACAGGGTGAGTCAAAAGTCCTTGGACACCTGCATAAGTTTGAAAATCGACAGGAAAAGTAAAAAGTGATGATGGGAACAGAGGTTTGATGAGAAGCCGCAACTTTTGGAGTGTATGTCATTCATGGCCGCCATCTTAAAATCCGCCATTTTGGATTTAAGTCATTTTTTTAAATAGGAAGGGGGGTTGTATGACACACCAAATAACACTAGCTTGAGCTCAGAAATTTAGTGGTGTAATTTGTTTTCTTCTATCTTGTACAGTTTAGAAGTTATTACTTTTCAAAGGTAGGAAATTACCTTGATACTGAATGCTACAACACATGTTCTACGTGTTGTCCATCCCGTGCAATGCACAATTGTAGTCGCCGCAACCACTCTGACTGCACACGGAGGAGAAGGTCTCCTGAAATTTGGTCACAGGCTTGTTGGATGCGTTCCTCCAAGTGTCTGAAATCACGGATTGTCTCAGCATACACTATCTGCTTAAGATGTCTAGATAGATAAAATCAAGGCGTGTTAAGTCAGGGAATCTGGGCGGCCACTCCACGGGACCACGGCGACCAACCACTTCCCTGGCAGTTGTTCATCCAACCATTCACGGACACCAAGTCCATAGTGTGGAGGGGCTCTATCATGCTGAAAATAAGATGGAAAAATGCCGTCAGCGTTCAGTGTGGCAGGGAACACAAGGTCCTGCAGCAGCATCAGATACTGTGGTGCAGTTAAGGTGTTGTAAATGAAAAATGGCCCAATGATGCGGGTGTCCCATATGCCACACCACACCATTACCTTCGCTGGACTATGTTCTCGACTCGGGTCAACCCAGTTCGGATTTGCGTCACACCAGTATCGACAATTATGTCGATTAACCGCCCCGTTCAAAGTGAAATACGCCTCATCGCTGAACAGTATGCTCTTGGCAAACGCAGGATCCAGTTCGTGTTGTTCAGTAGCCCACATGCAGAACTCCAACCGGTGATCAGGGTCATCCTCGTTCAGTTTATGTTGCATGTGCAGCTTGTAAGGATTCCACTGATTGGCGTGCAATATCCGGACAACGGAGGATTGGCTTATTGCACATGCTAGGGACACACGACGGGTACTTCGTTTAGGACTTTTCACAAACGACGCAACAACCGCCGTTGCAGTTTCCTCATTGGTGGCAGTCTTTAGTCGCCCACTACGTGCCCTATCTTGAACAGAGCCTGTCTCCCGGAATTAGATGATCACGTGAGCCACCGTGCTGTGCGATACCGGTTCTCTGTCTGGGTGCCGTCTGTTGTAGTCAGCTGCTATTGTTCGTTAGCTGCGTTAGCCTGATATAAGGATGATTACGATCTTCTGTTCACGGGTCAGACCCATTTTTGATCACCTGGAACAATGAGAGAACTGGGTCAGTATCAAGGTAATTTCCCATCTTTGAACATTAATAACTTCTAAACTGTACAAGATAAAAAAAAAACAAATTACACCACTAAATTCCTGAGCTCAAACTAGTGTTATTTGATGTGTCATACATCCCCTTCCCATTTAAAAAAAATGACTTGAATCCAAAATGGCGGATTTCTGGATGGCGGCCATGAATAATATACACTTCAAAAGTTGCGGCCCCTCATCAAACCTCTGTTCCCATATCACTTTTTACTTTTCCCGTCGATTTTCAAACTTATGCAGGTGTCCAAGGACTTTTGACCCACCCTGTATATATATAAGAATATTTTCCGTTGGTTTAAATTATCGCTATATATTATTGACACCACTCGAACGTCCGTCCGTTGTTCCACTTCTTCTTTTTAACAATCACAGTATTGTGTTTCTTCTATGTACCGATTACTTCTCAAGATCTATCTGTTGAAAAGTAGCTAGTCCTTCTTCCTTGTTTAATGGCTTTTATGCTACTAGTTGAAGTTATATATTATTATATCCTTCTTCCTTCAGAAATCTTCATGGTAGATAAGTTTTAGTCTGTATTTCAATAAAAGTATGCACTATATTATATATATATATATATATATATATATATATATATATATATATATATATATATATATTGCATAGGTAATTTGCACATTTCAGTAAAAAGTGATGCGTATTGATTGTAACAACACTAGTTTCGATATCATGATTTTATATTATATATATAATAATAATTTCATCTTAGACAAGAATGTAAATTTGTTGTTCTCTCCAGACTATCACCACATGTAAAATAATAATCACTTGTAAAGTCCATCCGTATTCGTCAGTCGTTTCTTGATCTGCTGAGTACAAGTGCTAGACTCGTTGAGGGCGATGAAACAAAAGAAAAAAACTAACGAGTATGGCAAAATAGTAAGTAACCGAAGAATAATCTTTTCGATCCGTTCGATCCTTGTCATTATGAAAACTCACTAACTGATCCCTGTCTTCCCTTTTTGTCAATCTTGTGTATCCCTTGAAATGTGTAAACTCACGTTCGGTTATTGGTTTTTCAATAGAACTTTCCCCTTTTTCTTTGTTTTTGTAAAGACTAACGTTTTATTCGGGGTGATGTATCTCTATTTCTAATTATCTTCACTTTGTTAATTAATATTACAGTTATTATAAATTGTCATGTCTTTTTTTATTATTGAACATGTAACCATATGTTCGTTACGCTACTTCCGACTTTGATTAATTCCAGTGTTTGTTCTTTAGACTAATGCTTCGAAAAGTGGCGTGTTCGTAGGGGTGGGAGAGGAGAACGATCCCCCTGATTTAATTTTAGTAATATATAATATCACACTAAATATGGAAAAGGATGTGTAATCTTTAAATGTATTAGCTACTGAAAAGCAACTACTGTACCTCAACGTTAATAGTAAGATAGAAATTCTATGAAACAGTACTCGAGACTACTAACCAATTTATATTGAACAAACAGTATATTTAGCTTTTAAATATTCGCTCAACATGAATTATGTACAACAATTCAACAAAATGATATATTTAGTTATAGACGCAAGCAACGATTTTGACGTGGTTAAATTTTCAAATTATTAACCAATCAAATATATTTACTTAGTCTGCTAAGTAAGCAGTATCTTGTTCTAACTCCTCATGCCATGCCTCGTAATATGGCCGAAATATATAATATAGCTTCAAATATAAGCCAGAAAAAAGCTACCGGCAATTACGAAAATATTTTAGATAAATAAGGACATAACTAGCCTTATAAGACAAAAGAATTTATGAAAAGGAATTATTTGTGTAATTTTCTGCTGTATTAATACAATGCAGGTTTTCAAGAAGACAAGCAGCTTCAGCGAGGTTACAACAATACTACTACTACTATTACTACTACTACTACTACTACTACTACTACTACTACTACTACTAATAATAATAATAATAATAATAATAATAATAATAATAATAATAATAATAATAATAATAATAATAATAATAATAATAATAACTTCTACAGTTATATGTATATTCGACTTTTCTAACTTTTATATATTTAATCTCTTGAACATCAATCGTATATATTATATGTAATAATCCTAATTCATTTGAGAATTCAGAAACTAGGCTGTAACAATGGCCTGTAGAACCATCCTCCCATGGGACATTTTAGCACAATTATGAGCTCCTATAGAGAGGGAGCTCATCAGTTACAGTCGCAATTCCCGCCAGATGGCATAAGCACAGGGAGAAGCTTTTTCGGTGCAGCAAAACAACATATTCAAAATACTCATTCAAATACTATTAAACCAGTAAGTGGTAACCAGTAATAGTACATGGATTATATGTTACAAATAATAAATTACAATTTTTCTGCTTCTTCTGATACTGTAGACACTGTGGAAGTTTTTCTGGTTTTACACCTAAATCACAATATCAAAATGTGTTATATGCTTATTTTCTTTGCGGTTTGACATACTTGCTACTGGGCCTGCCTAGTTACAGGTACCCTCTAGTGGAGAAAATATGAAACAGGACCTAACAGAATGCCATGTGGTTCTCATTTTGAAACATCTGCTACAGTCTGACAATGTTACAAATTACAAGTTAATAAATTGGATTATGCTTATGTATAGTTTACATACAAATACATGCATATATTTTATAACATCATAGACCTATATCGTTGTCGTATGGAGTTATCATCCTCTAGAAACTCTCAAAACAGTTAATTTCCGGTATGTCTGCTCTTAGCGGTCAGAGAAGCTCTACCAACTCAAATGCCGGATTATATTTGAGCTTCTTTTCTTTTTGCACGGCTGAACGACAAAGTTTTAGCAATAATAGCGAGGGGGGTTACGAAAATAAACAAAACACGATATTCGCATTAGTTTCCAAAAACTTAAGTACAAATATTTAATTATAATTATTACTATTAATTACTTTCTGTTTCATCTGGTACCTGTGAAAGAACATTCTTAGAGAGGTTCGCTGAGCCAGAAGGATACTTGGCTTTAAATGTGTGAAAATCCTGGTCAAGGAAAGAACTTCACACATATTATTTGACTGTATCTTACTATAGTGGTGTGATGTTCAGACAATAGGCTAGCTACAGCCTCATTGTCTCCACTCTTTCTAGTTATTAACCCTCTGAATGTTTTACTTCTTCCTTCTACGCCTTTTGATATATACTGTACACTTAACAGAAGTAGCAATTTTAGTTTCTACTAAAAACATAAGATTGGCAATTTCATACTTTGGATAGGTCACTGATCTCCAAGCTCCATAGTTTTAGCCAAATGTTATGTTATTGGTAGAATATTTTTTTCCATATCAACAGTAATTTCTCCATTTTCAGTTTAATAGATAACGATTATTAAATAGCCTACTATGATTTGAATCCTTGGCGTCATTCTCATTGACATAAAGAATACTAAATATCCTATTATTATTCTCTAAATCATTATGCAAATAAAATATTCAAATTCAAAAATTTACATATCGGTATGTAAAAAAATAGAATTTACATATTGATATATAAACCAGTTGAGAATGCTTCACGAGCATTGCCAGAACGAACTAAAAAGAATGTAGAGATGGAGCGGAAAGAATAACTGTCATTGTTCCTAGATGTAAAAATAATTCTTTTTACCCGCATCTTCTCTTTCTTACAAAAATGAGCAAATATCATCTCTCTATGACACAATTCTCGACATATGACTGCTTAAATATCTAGAAATTCGAACTTTTTAAGCCAATATCTGGGGAACGGTGCCCAGTTCGCCAGTAGACAGTTAATCAGTGTCTACCGGTTACTATTTGGTATCAAAATGTTCACCATCCTCTTAGGTATTGATCAACACCAACGTAATCTCTGCGTGACTTACGCTTTCCGAGATTTGGCTTCTGAAATCTTTCGAAATCCGAACTGTCTTTTGACCAATATCATGGGAACAGTAAGTCACAGAGAGATGATATTGGTGTTAATCAATCCCTAATGGAATGTTAAACATTTTCGTACCGATATTAATTGATGGCCACTGGCCAAACTAGTGGCCAGTTGGACAGCGGCTACCGATTAATATTGGTACCAAAATATCTACCATCCTCATAGGTATTGATCAACATCAATATCACCTCTCTACAACTTATGGTCCCCTAGCTATGGCTCCTTAAATATCTAGAAATTGGCCATTTTTGGCCAATATCACGGCAACGGTAAGTCATAGAAATAAGATATTGGTATTAATCAATACCTAAGAGGATAGTAGACATTTTGGCACTGATATTAATTGGTTGCCACTTGCCAACTGGTCATTGGCCAAACCAGTGGTCAGTTGGACAGTGGCCACCGATTACTATTTAGTACCAACATATTTACCATCCTTTAGATATTGACCAACATCAATATGATCTCTCTATGACTTACGGTTCCCGAGATATGGCTCCTTAAATCTCTGGTAGTCGTCCATTTTGGGCCAATATCTCGGGAACGGTAAGAGTGGCGCGAAAAATATAATCACTTTCTCTGAAAGTTTTGATGCTTTATCGAATGCAGGGTTCAAAATTGAAAAAAATCGCAAATAACAGACAGACGGACAGATAGACAGACACACAGACATAGAGAATTCAATAACAAACTTTTTAAGTTCGTTGAAAATATGAATAGAAAAATACATGCAACAATTCCATTGTAATTTCATTTTTATTTTCTGTGTTTTTGTGTACTTTTTTGTATGTTAAATGGCCGTTTTTCTATAAACGCAATTATTTTGATTTAATTTGCTCTATTGAAAACAAAATGTCTACCCTATTTTCAATAACTTAAAATATATTTAATTTTATACTTGGATTCTTTTTTCAGATGAGAGGTTCTCTTTATCTTCCTTTTTCTGTCAAAAATCAATATATTTTCCCAATTTTTGCTCTTAAGCTTTATATTTAACTTTCTTCTAAACCAGAGCTCCCTTCTGGCTAAGTGGTTCGCGTACGCATCTTTGGCGTAGAGGACCCGGGTTTGATTTCCTGTTGAGTTCATGTGGTTCGGATCTCATGTTAAGCTATAGATCCACTTCTTGTATAGCCTCGTTGCTGAAAGGGACACTAAACTCAAATCAACTCAAATCTTTTAAACTATTTTCATTCTTAAGATGACAAATTTAACATATCATTGGCTTTATTTTTCTTAATATTTCGATGCGATTGGGTGACTGGCAGTTTTCTTGATGTGCTTGCGATTGATATTGGTCTTTTCTTGCCTGTATCACAATGTAACCGTCGTTCTCTGCTGTAGTCAACCGTGGTTAACCACCAGATCTCTTTCGCACAACATTGCCTCTGGCTCGGCATGCTCCTCATGCATTTAATATAATTCTGTCTGCAATACAAATTCCTGGACCACATTCGTCACACTTCACCCTTCTTGCAATTTACCGATGATCCTTCTCCGTATGAAGTCACCCATATGTCATCTCCGGGCCATGGTGATAGAAGTAACACCATCACAATGTAGCTTAACAACACTCTGACTGACACATGATCCCTTTCATTCAACTGCTTCATGTTGGTGAAGCAGACCCACTCGGTACGGTCACGCAACGCGTTTTGCTCTCTGTGGCTGTGTAAGTGTGGGAAACCTCTGGCAACGTGCTTGGGGGCCTTTCGTTCATTCCCCTTGAATACACAATACTTTATATTACTTTATCTATCTCGTCCTAAAGTTTTGCCCACCAATTTTTAGTTTGAGCTCCTTCGTTAGCGTACGCACCTTTGGCATGGGAGACCTGGGTTCGATTCCCGGCGGGAGCCCATGTGGTTCGGATTCCACGTTAATCAGTGGATCCTATCTCATATATAGCCTCGTTGCTGAAAGGGACTTTAAACTCGCAATCAACTCAACCAATATTTATTTTACTTTCGATTACAGTATATCCAGGTAAACAAAATCGGAAAGAAAATACACTAAAGTGTGTTTAGATTAAACATGTAGATGAAGAATTCGATTTAATACATTAGGAATCCTACATTTTCAATGATGCATCTATTTGTATCTATATTGAGATTACCAAACACTGAACAAGAAAGCATCGTTACTATATAAAAACCTTTTATTGGGTATTTTCATAATTTTATTCACAAAAATCTGACACGGAGTCAAAATACTATGCTCTTCCTTTATAGTATAAATTAGAAATTGTATGCACGTTCTATTACTGCAGGAGCACATTAGATTTGCGTCATTGATCTTAATATGTCCACCACTGTTTTATTGAAATTACCCACTAAGTACTGGAGATTTAGAGTGGGATAACAAATATGACTAGAAAATTAAATTTGAAAGATAACAACGGAAATCATGATAGTAATAACAGTATTATCAACAACGACAATCTAGGTTATATGCTATATGACAGATAGGTTCTAAAAATGCTCCCTTCTCCTCCTCCCCGAAAGAGCAGTTGCCATAGATACCGGAACAAGGACATTAATCACCATTGTCCTGTGTGCAAGGCCTTTATCCACTTTTTCTCTCTCTCCAGCCGCTGAGGCTTTTGTCCTGGCGATGGAACTACAGTCTTATTACAAAATACTCACAAAAGAAAGGGATAAAACACACATATCGCACAACACAGCACCCTAAAGAAGAAGAAGGAAGAAAACTAATATAAAAAGGATGTATCTCTTGTCCCTTATCAGTGAATCGACCAATCATGTGCTCAAAATAATAAGGATAAAAAAAACATCAATGTAAACTTGTCAACATTTACAAAGAATGATTTCATAATGAAACTTTGTACTAAAAATAGACCTTGCTTAGTATTACTTTCTTACGTGGAAACTACCGATATGTATTCTAGATTTAGCACTTGAAATTATGGTATTTCTGTGTGATCGACACAATGCTCTATTTCAATCCACTACTTTCATTTTTTTAAAGACTATTCACGTACGCTTCTTTACTCTTTATGAAGCGTAAAAAAAAATATTACGTATATGTGTCTCTTCCCTTTCCTCAAAGATATTTTGAATCCGTGCCATGTACCTATATTGAACATATAATCTTGCTCGCTAGGACAACTATTGTTAACTTTCATCTTTGACAGTTTGCTGTAAAAAGTGTAATACTTCAGTATGGAATTTTACTCAATTTTACGACATTGTTAATCACATTACAAAGATGAACTATTCTCTTGACGTGATTATATGTTTAAGCATTGAAACTTCAGTGAAAGAAATTACAAAATACTCAAAATTTATACAAGCACATACTGTTGCTTTTGCTAAGCTACGACTAAATTCCGTGGCAAAGAAGTCTGTATCATGCTGATGAAGAAAAGTTGTCAACAGCACATTATACCACACAAAATCAGGAAAGATCTTAGCCATCAAAAATAATGTTCAAGATGCTGGAAGAAGTGGCACACAAACGGTAAGTGAGGAAGACTTTCATACTGTCACTCATGGACTTGAATTGTCGTGCTACATGAACACCGTACCCGTTCATCATTGATAGATTCTTACGGACAAATTTGGCTGCATTTCGTGAAGTTTAGGATTAGAACAACCCGCAGTGATGGTTTTGCCTGATGACGGAGACAGACAGCGATGCAATTTTCTTCAACATCCGCGGAACGGGTAAGGTTCCCATAATCTCTTTTTAAGCCATGTTCATAACATTTATGAAGTTGCAAAACGATGCTGTGGAGGATAAGAGGAGCATAGTTATCTTCAACATTGAGAAGCGGGCAGATTTTGAGACTTATTCTGGGGAGGACATCAATTTCATGGCACTTTTCTTTGTGGAAATCGGGCACAAATCAGCACATTTCTACTCCTCTAAAAAAAATCAAATCGGATTATTGGGGGGAACAGTTCTCCAGATCCAAGACTGGAGGGGACATGTTCCCCTGATACAGCCCGGGATTTGCGCCAGTGAAAACAGGCATGATGAATTACTTCACTATAACAGCAGCAACACCTTCTGCTAGTAAATGGTGGTTTAAGACACTGTTCTGGACGTTGATCACAATCCAACCACTGTCCTGGCAATTGATGATCGTCGTAGGTAGGGATGCACGCGAGACGCGAGACCAGAGTGAAAATTTTATGCGAGACACGAGACGAGAATAAACCATGCGAGACGAGACGCTAGACGAGACTCGGTTAAGTCTCGCACGAGAAGTCTCGCAGTTCACAACATTTATGAATTACATTTAATTGTATATTTAGTGATTTTACAGTTATTGAGTTTTCTAAGTTGAGCGTTAATGCCTCTAGGAACAAAAAAGTGATTGGGGCAATAGATATTTTATGAGATTTATTATTATTCAAGGTTGATTTTCAGAATTAAAGCCTTCTTTAGTTTCTAAAGAAGAAAAGCTTTGTAAGTTGGAAATTTATCACAGCATCGATTTAGGACTTTATTTTGCGACACAAACACATACACGCGGGAGCGCACCAATACATGAACTTCTATTTTTGGTCTGAAAAGCGAATAAGACTACCTATTGCTGCGAAATGTGATATTTCTGTTGTTTCTGTCTTTTTCATATTACTACTAGCGATTAATGTTGGGGGATGGCGGGGAAATCCCCTCTCGTCAAAGTTTATCTCCGGCCCGGCTCGCAGAAATAACATATTTTTACATGGAATAAATATTTTCTTTCTATATATTTATCAAAAACACCCCCCCCCCCTTTAGTTCGGAAGTTTAATTTAAACACTGGTTTGGTAGCATGGCCCTATAGGTTTCGTGGGAGATTGTAGAAATGGCCCTATAGCTGTCAGTAATTTTATTTTCTAGATCTGGCAACACTATGTAAGTTGAAAGCGAAAGTTGATAAAATGCGATAATGCAACATTGCTACAAACGCGAACGAACCGAAAGAATTGGGTCGTATTGTGTTGTGAGGAGTTCTTTTGTTGTCTACAAGTGCTTTTGGTGGTATAAAGACATCTTTATAATGGAAAATCACCCTTCAAGGAAACGGCCAAAACGTGTAAATGTTGATAGTGGCGATGATATTTTAGAAGAGCCAAATATTGCTGGAGACCTCTAAGCTGGAAAACAATGTTGGATCTAGCAACAATTTATACTGGTTTGCTGTAAATTATGCTATTAATTTGACGAAAATTAATGGTCCAGCAATCAAATTTCAGCACAACTTTTCTTTTAATTTGGTGCGGAGGGGACACAAGTTCGGATACCATGTTGAACTCCAGGTTCCGTCTCCTTAGGATGTTATGAATATTCATCCCATGGAAAGCAATGGCAAACCACCATGGATTCACCTTGCCAAGGGACTTTTAGGTCAAATACCTGCCTTCGGACAGAATATCACATCATCATTCATTAACAGCCATAGAATAACACATTGCTAAATTTTGACCCAGAATATATGCGAGACTGCGAGACCATGCGAGAAAGTCTTTCGCGAGACGCGAGATGAGACTCAAAATTTTATGCGAGACGCGATACGAGACTTCACATTTGCGAGACAAGACGAGACAAACATTTCAGGATGCGAGACGAGACGAAACTTTTGCATTTCTCGACTTGTCTCGTCTCGCGTGCATCCCTAGTCGTAGGGGATGCATATTTCATCTGAAGTGAAAATCCGATGAAGGAAATCTTCCAAGTTATTCCATACACTCAGAGAACTTTATATCTCTAGCCGGTAATTCTTGTTGGATGGTGTCAGTTCTTGTAGCTTCCATAAACTTCTTCACTTTACTGATTGCACGGAGCTGCCAAAGAACAGTGGTATGATGTGTACCTAACTTGTCTGCCATAGCACGAGCACTTTTAGTCCAGCAGCTGGCAACACTTCTGAATGCAAGTCCATGTATAAAGGAAATTGTTACTGAAATGTATTCTTGTGTCCATAAGGAAGTAAAAAAGAGCTGGTTGTTTGCCCCTCTCCCCCACATTTTTGCAATGGCGGCTTCAAGATGGCGACCATGGAAAATTACCTGTAACAATTTTAATACTTTGTAACTTATTAATAAATAAAAATTGAAACACCGTTTTACGCCTGATGAAGGAAAATGAACATAAAATTACTTTTAAATAAATTAGTTATCATGTGTGGCCGCCCTGTTTAATAATGTCGTCCTAAATGGCAAAAATACTGTTTCGTTAGTGTATTTTCGGTGTTTACCATCAAATAATATAACCTGCTATCAAGATATTGAATATTCGTGAAGTATACAAAAGAGTTTACATTAAGAACTTTCGAACGGTATCAGAATCATTGTCCTATCTTTAAAAATAACAAAACTATTTCACTTTGTATGAAGCAAAGAGCAGAGGCTTGTGCCTTGTCAATGGCTGTAATAGGCGCAGCACTCGAATGCCTTAAAAATTCCTTATGCATTTTCTTTTCATACGTGTATGTAGGTAAACGAACTCTGTAAGGCATGTTTATTCCTCTACCACTTTTTGTAATATAATAAAAGTTAATAATAATAATAATAATAATAATAATAATAATAATAATAATAATAATAATAATAATAATAATAATAATAATAATAATAATAATAATAATAATACCGTCTATTGCTTAGTTTCCTTGCTGCTCATTTAGTCTCGGGCTAAAATGTAACTTACAATAGTATCAACACAAAATAATTTAGGTATATGGATTTTTACAATCAATTTTGTCTTTTGGGACACTTCTGTACTTACAGAACAAGCAGCACTCGATTTCTGACTTCCGGCAAAAACAGGCACACGTTGCATATTTTAGGCAGTTATATAGTTGAATTAAATCCAGTGGGAAAATATTGAAGCGTTTTGTGGGCATAATAGCTTTATTGTTAAGTTCAGATCCAAACCTTAAACAGTCTAAATGCACCCAGTGTTCATCCAAACAGTGTATTTGCATATGGGTATGAAAAAAAAAAAGCTCTTTTCAAGTACTCAAGAGGGCTGTTGCTTGTAGGAGGGAGATCCTCAAACGTCACATTTTTTTTTCGTGTGTATACAGCCATAGTCTGAGTTCATCACGTGTCTTGCAAGTCGTACCTTTCTTTAACACCTGAACAAGATATTCCTCAGCACACTGTAGAACTTCGTGAAGTGGTTCACATGTAATTCCAAATTCTTTCAAATACGCCGTAGGGTTACAATCTAAAGCTGCTCACGGTACTGAAAGGGGGGCCAAGTTTTAACAAACAACAATCTAACGTGTAGTCAGTGGCGGCGATAAGGGCCCCGCAGACCCCGCGGTGCGGGGGGGCCCCGGACCTGAGGGGGCCCCTACAAAGTACACTCAGCAAGGCACCTTGTACATGTTATTTATAATTTTAATGCATTTTGAAAGCGTTTCTACACAATCTATAACTAATTCTAACAGTTTTACTGAATTAAATAATGAAGTAATCATTCAAATTAAATAATAAGGTATGCCTGTGAACATGAATGTCAGGCTGCTCTTTGCGATTTTCCAAAGATTTTATTTTGCAGTGTAACATTTGTATATTAGTATGTTAGTCTATTATGCCATATTTTCGTTATCGTGTATCTTAGACTACAATTACCGTGTATTACAATAAATAATCGTGTTTACCGGAAATATCTACCAAGAAAACAATTCGAGACATTGCAACTTGTTAATTGAAGAAGACAGTTGTTTACTGAGTAGTTTGCCGGACTTGACTACTGCCTTACAGCTGCACCTCACACTTCTTGTCACAACTACTGCAGCAGAGAGAAGTTTTTCAAAATTAAAAATTATCAAGAATTATTTACGGAGCACGATGACAGAAGGTAGACTGTGTGTGCTTGCCATCTTCAGCATCGAACATGAAAAATAATAATAATTAAAAAATAAAACTATAGAGAAATTCTTGTTCCTAAAGAACCGAAGGATATTGTGTAAACCGATGCTATTCAACCTTTTTTCCTCGTGTACCCCCAGACACAGTTCGCCATCCAATTGTGTAGCCCTGAAGCTGTTTAAAAGAAATTAAGCCGAAATTAACTTATTAAATTTAATACACATGATCTGTTGATTAAAAGGTGGGGGGGAAATAGAGATACCCCCTTTAAAAATCAGTGTGTCAATCAAAATACCATTTACGGGGGAATAAAGTGTGCATCCGAAAAATTAACATGGGAAATTTCAAAACATATAGGAGACATCGAGTTCTACTGAGAAGGATTTTCCCCTCATTCTCCCTGATAATTCGTACGCTGAGGACAATGTTAACTTTAGAAGTAACGTATTAATGAGATGACTGAGCTTGTTTCAGCGACGCCAACGCCTCTATTCTTGGTCCAGTCTTCGAGAGTGCGAGAATCAGAGCTGAATCTGGATACAAGCAATTTATGTGCTTCGTTTTTATTGCTGTTAATACAGAGGAACCCTGTTCACACAAATATGTTGATGGAAATACTTACTAATTTCACTGTACTCTGTTCGAGCATAAATACAAAAGTCACAAATTGACAAGTTATCGAATTCTATTTGCAGTGAACTGTCAACAGATTTCCAGCAGACCCCCAGAAATATCTTCGCGTACCCCCGATTGAATAGCACTGGTGTAAACAGTTCTTTAAAATTTTGTATTCCATTCCATTCCAAGTGAAAAATTATTATAGTAATGCTTACAATATCTTTCCTCATCTTTCCTTAGTTTTACCATGTGTGTTTTTGTGTTGTGTGTTCCGATGTGATGATACAAGAGTTTCCCTTCCGCTTTATTCTAGGCAATGAGAGTACTGTGTTTTACGCGAGTACACAAAAATATTCTACGTTAATTTTTCTCTGTGTGGAATGTAGTTACAGTATAATCCCGGATAACCGAAACCCAAATTATGCGAAATCGCAAATCCAAAGACATGTACTGTACTGCACGGGAATAATCTAGAAGACGGGGACGCGCTAGGCTGTGCCTAATCCAATGCCATAAGGACAAACAATTGCAGTACTAACTACAAATAGAATACAGATGTACTGTAGTCCTAAAAATGTTCATTTAACTTACAAAAACTAAAAATTGAAACCACTGGCGTAACAGATCTTAAGTCCTGAGTCGGCCTCACCGCCACATGTTAACGACTGGTGGACCTATGACCACCTGAGTGACGAACAGGTGGTCAGCCCATTGCGTTACCCTCCCCCAACAGGCGTATCACATCTCGGTTTTCCTCACGACGCTGGGCAGACGCCAAAAATTTGGAGTACTCCATCGGAGGATTGAACCCGAGATCACGTGGATATGAATAAAACGCTATCACCACTAGACTATGGAGCTCCTTAACTTTAATAAAGAACGTAAGTGTAGCCTACAAAGAGAGTTTTGAACTTATTTGATCTTCAAGACATTTCAGATAAATAAAAAAATACTGTGGTACAGGTCCGGTAATAGATGTCCATGACTTAACAAAAATATCCGAAATAACCACCCTCGGTAATAGATGTCCATGACTTAACAAAAATATCCGAAATAACCACCCTACTTTTAGTTCGGTTAACTGGGGTTATATTGTATTATTATTATTATTATTATTATTATTATTATTATTATTATTATTATTATTATTATTATTATTCGTAGTAACTGTAATCATAGTGATAATACTGTTAACATTATAAAGTGATACATTAGTACGCAATAGAAATTGTAAATAAAGTTCGAGAAACACATGGCCTTTTGTTCAGTTTTTGCGGGGGGGCCCCGAAGCCGGTATCGCCGCCACTGCGTGTAGTGTAGTTACTCTTTAGTATAGTGATATTTAAGGATCCTGATTGCCTACCCTTAAATACATCGAGTTCGGTGGTAGAGCGCTTACCTTTGGTGTGTGGAATCACTGATTCGATCCCCGACCAAGTAAGTTTGTGATGGACAACAGTGTCCATGAATTTCCTCAGGGTACTCTCGTTTCCTTCCACATTCTCATTCCACCAATTCTTCCATCATCATTCACTTGCCTTAAATACCCGTTTCCTTTAGCCTAAAGAGCATAATGGTAGGACGTTAAACTGAAAGAATTCGTTTGATTTCTAAATAATTATATCAAGTTTGAATCGGCTAAATCTATAAACCTAGAAATGTAAAATATTTTCTGCAAGCGCTTCAAATTCGTTTCTCATCTCAGGAAACAATGACTTTAAACTCAAGTTTGTGATAAATTGTAGTTAATTTCAGTGTTATTGGGATCACGCTCGTGGACCTTATAAGGTTACGTACCTTACTCCAGTCAAAAAATCTTCTACGAAACTTTTTTTTTTTTTTTTTTTTTTTTTTTTGCAATAGGCATCGAAAGCGATTGTCTCTGATAAGTTCAATAATGGAGTCAACTGGTTAATATATTCACTTGTGATGGTGACTTTAAGAGTGTATAATGGAGTCAATCAGTTAATATATATTCACTAGTGATGGTGAATTTAAGAGTGGATAATGGAGTTAATCAGTTAATATATATTCACTAGTGATGGTGAATTTAAGAGTGAATATTCACATCATATTATCCCATAGATGGAAATATTTCGTGTTATCATTTCTATTGTATTCATCAGAGTTTATTCGTGGCCCTCGTTCAGACCCAGACAAACCAGAGCATATTTCAGGTTCCTGGTAGTCAAAATTTTAAAAATCATGGAGAAAAATGAAAGAGAAAAACAGACATATGGAACCCTCTATACTGCAAATTGTAAACGAAATAATTATATCACTAACCTATCCCTTCGTGAAACACTTTGAAATGTTGTATGATCTCTTTATCAGGTGCACAGTGCAAACATTATCTCATGAGCAGTACTAAATACGTGATGTACTGCTACTACCTCTGTGTACTTTACTTACATTAAACACAAGGAATCGAGGGTATGCATATTAATAGTACGGACAGCGTGGTTCGCAAACATGTTCAATCTAGCATATAATTTATCACAGAATGTCATTCGTCAAAGCCATGTTTGTACATTGGCACAACTATTAATTATTCAGACATGATACTGATATATTTAAATTGGCTGGAAGATACGACGAAACAAGACTATACAGAATAACTAATTTGTGTTAATGAATATCTGTTTATGAAGACGATCATATATATATGCTTGCTAATGTAAATGAGAAATTACCAAATAATGGATTTGTATTTGCTTTTATATCTTTCTATAACCTAGATGAATTCCATGTAATTCAAGGGCTGGATGGAAAAGCCTACGTATTTTGCTTTGACTAGAGGTTTAATTATTAATTGCAAGCACTGTGGGAGGAAAATTAGCGTATATTTTGCTGCAAGAACCAACCATTCATTCACATACTAAATGTAACAGTACCAGAGCTTCGGCTTCATAGAATTTGATACAATATGAAGACAATTCCAAGAACGTTTTTTTAAAAATAGAAACAAAAGAAAACATCGGTCATTCTTCCTAGGAACTGATGTAAAGTTGTATGATCAATTCCTCTCATTGAAAAAGCTTCTAAATTACGAGATGTAATACAGAAGCTTCCTGAAACTATGCATGAGAGGTGTTTAACAATTATTGTTCCTGATATAGAAGGAATTTAACAAAAAAAAAAATATATTATGCTTGTAATGTATTGTACCCTAAATTTTAGAAGTATGTGTGCCAAAATACAGCTCAAATTCTTCCTAACGGGCAGTGGCGTATTTAGGGGGGTGGCTTCCGGGCTTAAGCACCCCCCCCCCCGAAATCTTACTTAGTATAGTAAAGTAAATGAAATATCTTGCAGAATTTTCACATTTCCAGGCAAAGCCCCCCCAAAAGTTAGCAAAGCCCCTCCCGAAACTAAATCGTAAATACGCTACTGCTAACAGGTGATAAAAAAAACTGCTTGCGGAAAGAAGTTTGAAAATAACGTGGTTGTTGCACATGCTGTGAATAAATTACATACTGGCCAGCCACAATCTTTCTTTCTTTAAATATGTAACAGCACTTGAATATAGGTGGATGAAATGCATTTTTGTAATGGATAACATGGTGGAAAATAAAATTTCTCTCTATATCAGAAAAAATAACTGTTGAACACACGTCGAGTATGTCTATTGTTAAATAGAATCTTGTCGCCTACCTCTCTTTTAAAAAGCTACAATATTTCAACTGTACGTAGGGCAGTGTACTAGTACTTGATTTTAAGTAAAGAGCTTAAACGAAAGAAAATTCGAATTTGCTTGATTTACTTTTGCTTATGTAGAAGTAGGTAGTCACAACTTTCGAACATGACTATATCTGAAAGTATGGGCGCCCGAAGAAAATTTTCTAGGGGGCATCTCCCTGGTTGCTACATTACGTTTGGTATTTTTATTTGTATTAAGAAAAATCTTAAGAAATTTGTTTTCGCGAACCAAGAGTGCCCGGGCCCCACCCTATCCCCTTCGGGCGCCCATGTAAAAACTAATTAAACTACATAGTAAGAAGAACGACAGTACTCCTTCAGAAAGTGATTCACAATTTCAAGCAATTACTGAATACCAGTTTCTCTATAGATTTATAGTTAGCGTACGTGCCTTTAGCATGAAAGACTCGGGTTCGGTTCCCGGTAGGACTTCTGTAGGTTGGATGATCCTATGTTAATCTGTATGTTTACGTTCATATAACCTCAATACTGAGAAATCCTAAACTCAAATCCAACCAACCAGCTTCCTTTTTAATATTTTATCCACTTTTATTCTGGACTTTTTAAAAGTACGCAATGAAACATTCTAAAGTTTATACTAATCACCAGAAACCATAAACTTGTCATCACGAAATAAAGGTTAAATAGTTCTACTCATAAAAGTACTCTACATCTTTTTCTTTATACAAAAAGATCAGATATCTCAAATATGAACCCTTCTCGTACACGATAATAAATGGGACATTCAGAGCACAAGAAAATCAATACCAAAATACAGAAATTGTGAGAATAAAAGCTTTTTTATATTGTAAAAAATAATATTAATCGACTTCAATAAAAAGCTCTTTAAAAAAGTAGAAAATAATAAAGATCCTAAAAAGCCGAAAATAAAAATAATAAAGCATTTATAAGCAGACGATGATATATTAGTATTGAGTACAGCGTAAAAAAATAAAGTCTGTTCCAAGCTATTAAATGAATTCCACATAAAATTGCCATCCATACTGATTTTATATTATACATTTATTTTTAGCTTGACATAGACAATAGACCCTATCTTTTATAAAAACTTTGATGTATATTCCTTGCTTTTGCAATATAAAGGATTCTAATATCACATTAGGGAGCCTTAGATTTTTTTTTTAAAGGATACACTCATTTTCGGACATTCTTTACGTTGTAAGTAGTTCTGCGTTTCAGTAGCATAAAAGAACTATCAATTTTCTTCATCAGCCTGTAAGTTTCTCTTTTGTCATACTTTCTTCGGCATCAAATATCATTAAACTATTTTTACCTTAATCTGGGGAAAGTGTGGAAGGCTCTTAATAGCACTCTAAGTAATTTATTGATTGCAAAGTGGAGAAAGATTGGTTTAATTGTACACGGAACTTCTTTGGGCTGGAGGAACCGTTGTCCGCTATTTCTTAGACCACTGCTTTCCAACCTTTTCCTTATGGCAACAACACTACACACAATTGTCCTCGACATTCTTTTACTGGTATATCCATATATTAACCATCGGTATACGATAGACACAAGAAACCTAATACAGAACAAGAAACCCAATTTAGGTATCGAAACGAAAATAACAATATTTAATTTTGTTTTATCACAAGGTATTCATTCGTTTAAAATTCTGAATCTATAACAAAAAAAAAAAAAACTAGCAACATTCTTGATTATACCAAGCAACATCCCAGACCCAACTTGGAAAGCTGTACCTTATTCATTGGTCATCAAAGGATCATAAGACTAGACCTATGTCTCATTACCACTTACGAATTTTTCTTTTAAAGGGAAATCTGATTCACTCTTTGCAAAATGCTCCCTTCTCACCCGCCAAAAATCATGCTAAGTGAAGTGTCCGCGCGATTCTTTTTTTTTCTCTCTCTCTCTCTCTCTCATTTGTCGATAGTTTGGGAATCCACTTTGTAGCAATCTTTCTAATGTCCAAATTGTTATAGATAATAGCGCTAACTCTCACATGTGCTATGCCCAAATATGTAAAGATACTTTCGGTTGGTACTCGATGATCCTCAATGATCATGTTATGGATGGTTTTCATATTTTGAGGTACAAATTCAGAAACAATCTTTCGCTTGGTTTTCACTTTCAAAAGTGAAATGGTCAGTTTTAAATATGACAACCCACCATTTAACTATTGCATATGACACCCATAGCTTGTGGCATTTCTTCATGGGTCTGTTTTGCAGATTTATTTTTAAAAAACGGGGAATTGATTATGATCCTATGCCTTTCTTCATTGCACTTCTCTTGAGTCCCTCTCATTTCCACTTTGAACCTGATAACAAACAAGAAATTAAAATCACAGTAATTTGATTTGGGTAACATTGACTGTAGAAGCAATGACAACTATACTACAAAACATTTGGGTCTCTAGCTGAATCCTTGCAAGGTAAGGCTCAAGATTTATCAGCATCCTCTCGTACTTACGCACAACATAGTTTGGAAGTCTGGAAAATCAGTTTCAAAAGCGGTATATATCGTGGTACGCTACCCACAGAACCCACAAAATTTTGACCAAACTTTATATGGACCTAGACCTTGACCTTCTTAGTTCCAATATTAGATATTTTTCTATGCAGACTTTTGGTAACCGAATTATACACCATCCAAGTTGGTCTTGCCCTTACAAGGAACCCCTTGAGTGCAAGGTTGCAAGTGCAATCTCTAGTATAGCTTATTTGAAAGAGTAGTGCAAACAATGATGACAGGAAAAATATTAGCTGCTGATGACTCACCATGTGCATCAGGAGGGCGACAGAAAGTACGTGTCCGGGAGGTGCAGAAATCAACCTTCTATGGGATATATGTATTACAGTTCACAAAATGGACATCGTCGACATTCATGAAATGTTCAAAACAAACCATTAACTTGCACCATGAACACTGAATGAAAAATGACACGCCACAGTGATCACAAACGTTCGCACTATCAAGATCGAAGGCGAACTCCTTGGGAGTTACAAACGGTTCACGACCTTCAGCTAGGTATCCACTCTTAAAGAACGCATACAGAATCATATTGGTATAACGAGGAGATGAGAACTGATGGAATTTGATGGCACCTGTTACACCAATATGATTCTATATGCATTCTTTAAGAGTGGATATCTAGCAGAACGCTCTGAATGGATTGTAACTCCCAAGAAGTTCTTCTTCGATCTTGATAGTGCGAACATTTGTTATCATCCTGGCGCGTCATTTTCATTCAGTGTTCATGGTGCAAGTTAATGGTTTGGTTTGTATATTTCGTGAATGTCGACGATGTCCATTTTGTGAAGTGTAATACATACATCCAATAGAAGGCTGATTTCTGCATCTACCGGACACGTATTTTCTGTCGCCCTCCTGATGCACATGGTGAGTCACAGCAGCTAATATTTTTCCCATCATTGTTCACACTAAACTTTCAAATGCCTTATAGTCCAGTCAGTGAACGCTCAAAAGGGGTGTGTGAATGACATGGTTGGGAACAGAATTTTTGACTTCAGAGTTGTGTTTGGAGAAGTTAGGAGGTAAACATACTAAAAGTCCCCGAACCTACGAGTTGAGCGGGGGCAAGAGGGGGAAGGTTACTTTTTTCGGATTTTCGCTTATATTTCGAAAACGGTGCATCGTAGCGAAACAGCTTTTATGTTCAAAAAGAAAGCTGAGAAAATTTCCTACAAGATTGTTTCTGTTTCTTTTTTTCCCCTATTCCTAATAGTTTTCGAAATATCCGCCTGCAAAAATTGCTTTTTCCCCTTACTTTTATAGACAAATTTTGCCTTTTAGCATCTCATCCCTTAACTTTAGCCAATTCCTCAAGGGAAAAAATTCGTAGAACATTCAATTTTGTTTGAAATTAGTTATTATTTAATATTTTATCTTCAGGTATTCATTGAAACTATAGAAAAACTATTCATACGAGAATTTTGTTGTTTTGGCTCTCTTAAAACGGGAGGGTCCGGCAGTTGATTCAGGAGGTGGCTCGTATTGCTCCTCTTCATGTATGTTTTCTTCCACCTTCGTTTCCACGTTTTCCAGGGATTCTGTCTCTTCAGCGTCGTCTTCCTCATTGTCCAATGCGGGGTTGCGATTGGAACAATTTCCCAGATAGTATTGACATAAAAGAGAACAGTTCCTTGAGGCTCTTCTGCATCCACATTTGTCACTACAGTCTTGGTGCTCCTGGAGAAAATCCTCTTCAAAAGTTTCTCTGCTGCTAAAATGTCTTTAGTCTGTACAGGGTGAGCTGGTTGGCTGTCTTGCGCTCTCAACCCCACACTTCAAGTGGTAGCTCGTTTCTGAACCAGCGATGGACCTGGTGATACGTTCTGGAGAAATGCTCCTTGACTGCCACCTACACCAGTTGGTGAGAGAGAAGAAATGTCAGGTTTGATGTTTCCTACACACTGGACAAACGACTGGTAACGGTAGGGTTTAAGGGATCTCCCCGTTCTTGGAGCTCCAAATCACATTTCCGACCAGGTTCCTCAACTTTAGCTTGTGATGAGAAAGGGCTCGAGAATGTTCAGTTGTTTTGCGAATGTCTGAGTGTTTCTGCTAAGGTTTGATGAAACCAACTTTACTTTTCCCACATACTGCACTCGTTGTGTCACAGCCGTAAAGCCATGCAGGAACAAAATGTCGTTTAGTCCTAACTGCTGCACCTGTTGAGTGGAATATGCGCTGGCCTTGGCTTTCCCTCGGCCAGGTTTCACAAACAAAGTATCTCGGTTACCTGGAGTTTTTGCCATTAGGACAACTGTTAGTTCAACTTGCCAATGACAGTGGCACTGGTTGTTTTTGATTTTTCAATGGCTGTTGTAATAAACAACACGTCACCATCGTCTGATGTTTAAAAAGTCTCAACCTTATTGTCGTGGAATTTTGATCGCAACAGGTCAATCAGTTTTCATTTGTTGTGCTCATTAGAGAGGAATTGGTCTTGCGTTACTGTTATTTCTGTGTTCGAATTGAAATTGATATCGACGGACTTCTTCATTCGATAGCGTTGTCGCTGTTTACCCGTCTTTGTGCTGTTCGCTGAATTTGCGTACCCATCAAACACTACAGTGCAGCTCTTCACGGGATAGTGGTTATTGACAAATTATACATATCCTTCACAAATGTTGGAAACTAAAGATCCTCTTTGCCAAATCACTTTGTGCATGAGAAATATTCCACCAACAATTACCTCAAAGTTTGGCAGATGTATGTTCTTCGTGGTTGGATCAAGCAGTGTGTATAGGACTGACTATTTGAGTTTTCTCATTTCACCTTCACTGAACAAGGCTAATGGAAATGGAGCCAATTCATATTCTAGAAAATTCTTCAAGTCTTCATTCTTTTTTCTCATACTGAAATTCTTTGTAAAAGCAGGAAAGGATTTACTGTAACTTTGTCATCGTTGATTTTTATGGATGAACTCTCAGAGGAAATAGGGAGTGTTCTATCTTTGCGTGACAGCGTGATTGTCACAGGGTTTCTTTACTTCATTCTCAACAGGGTCAGCACATAGAAAACAACTGTTTTTTTTAATCAAAATCTGGTAGTGAAGATCTCAAGTTCACCATTTCAGTTAGTTGTGATGCTATTGATGTAGTATTTCTCTTCAAATCAGCCCCAATGATTTGGGTCCTTGTGTAAATTTTGAAGTGTGAACTAGGAGGATTTCAAACCATGTAGCTGGGAGCTCTTGCTGTCCTTCCTTTTCTTACTTGTTTTTATAAGCGAAAAGAATTCCCCTTTTCTGATATTCCTGAAACGTCATCAGCTGATTCAACGATACCTCCATTACACACAAAACACTTATTACCGGTAGTCATTGCGAAAGTAAATCAGTCTCAGGAAATATAAAAGCACTCTTATAGTCAAAAAAAATTATTTAGCAATGTCATACGACACACGTTAAAAACACACAGGACTCGAGTTATGCATGACTAGAAGGGGACTTTAAAGGAAAATTTCCCTTCTCTGTCCACCCTTACAAAGTTGAATTGAGTTGATTTTGAGTTAAACGTCCCTTTCAGCAGCAAGAGCATATGAGACGGGATCTACTGATTAACATCACATGAACTCCAGTCGGGAATCGAAAACGGGTCTCCCACGCCAAAGGTGCGTATGCTAACCCTTAGCCACGGAGCTCCACCCTTCCAAAAACACTTTTTGCTTTGTTTTTTCGGGTAATTTCTTTTACAAACAATGAAAGCAGCTGTTCTTTGAACTCGGTTAATAAAGCTAAATCTACAATGCGCATTTCATTTACTTTTCTCGCTAGTTTCCCACTTTTCACTTCTTTATTACGATACTAAAAAATTAACAGTACTGTAGTCGAGTAATGTTAGCCGTTATACGTCATTTAGTTCTAGTTTTTTTTTTTCTGAAGTCTTGACTGAAATTAAGGGTTGAGGTACTAAAAGGCAAAGTTTATCTATAAAAGTTAAGGGAAAAGTGATTTTTGAAAATTTGCAATTTTCGCAAGCGGATATCTCAAAAACTATTAGAAATAGGGAAAAAAGGAATAGAAACAATCTTGTAGGAAATT
The DNA here is from genome assembly GCF_964235325.1 of Thermobia domestica. Taxonomy (NCBI): domain Eukaryota; kingdom Metazoa; phylum Arthropoda; class Insecta; order Zygentoma; family Lepismatidae; genus Thermobia; species Thermobia domestica. The sequence continues at coordinate 178,605,158 of NC_137465.1, read as the reverse complement.
TTCTCAGATTTCTTTCTAAATATTAAACTTCTTTCGATACGACGCACCGTTTTCGAGATATACAATTTCTTCTGCAATCGGGAAACTTTTACTAATAGATACAACAAAAAAGAACAAAATAAACATTCTTTCATTACACAAATAGGGTCATCTGCAGATATCCATTAATATTCTTCCAATATGTATAGGTTTCCCATATTTTCTAACAAAAAAAACCTGTACACTAAAATAAATTACACTGATTACACTAAGAATTACACTAGAAACTATGAACAATTACTGTATAGTTATTTGCTTCGTTTCTGCTGAAATATCAGAATTAATTAAATGATAGGTTAACAATCACCAAAGGTGAGTGACAGAGATTAAGAGTATACCTACATGTATTAGTTGAATATTGATGGCTATCAAAAACTGTATCAATGACTAACAAAAGCTGTAAAAGCTCATATCACCCGAATGATATTAGCTTAATGATTTGGAGAAAAATCGGGATATTTGGAGTTTTGAACAATTTGTAAATCTAGATCGATTCCAGTTAAATTGTGATGTCTTGGAACCCTTAGAGAGTATATGTTTCCCTGACTCCTTATTATGCCAAGGAACCAGGTCTTTGACAGACGTTGAAACTGGGTCAATGAAGTTAGTGAAATACTTCAAAACGCTGACATAAGTATAGCGATATCAAATTTGCATGACAACAGATTTTGCAAACATTTACACTGTGCATTACATAACTGAAGCATTATACATAACTTGTTGCTTTTGATATGTATATAGCGGTATACACAACTATATATTATATATATATATATATATATATATATATATATATATATATATATATATATATATATATATATATATGTGTGTGTGTGTGTGTGTGTGTGTGTGTGTGTGTGTGTTGAAGACTTTACTCTGAGTGTAATCTTCTAAAGATAACTTGGTTATCTACCAGAGAGTAAGCAGCAAACTCCTTACAAGACATAATACTGGAAGAGAAGGTTTTTCCTAAAGTTTTTCAATCTTGTTAAAATCGCTTTAACTCAACACCTTTGAAACGGATATAGAACTAAATTACTCCATCTCTCACTCCCTCGCTCTCTCTTCATATAGGCTCAATTGAGTGACGTCATATTTCTGGCATCAACTGCTTGAGAACAAGAGATAAACTTTTAGAGAAATTACCATACCTATCTCATTTATTCAAACTGTTCAGAGAAAGTTTACTGTCGAGATGAGATGTGTTCCAACAAAGTTATTAACCGCAAAATTACGGTACCGCTCACAAAAGAAAGAACAAAAAAAGAAGAAAACAGAAAAGAAAATCAACTAAGATGAACTGAAAGGAAGGGAGAAACCAAGGCCACAGAATAGTATATGATAGAAGATGAATTTCTTAGGAGGAAGAAAATTTACTCGAGTGAAACACACATCCGTCCCATATCGTCTTTTAGAGTTACTTAGGTGGTTCCTCCTATTTCTCTCATAACTCAGCTTCTCTCGTTTTCTGATAACAATATTCTCCTTAATCCCCTTCTCCATTTGACCTATAACTGTTACCCTCTCATCATTGTTCCTGCTTGGTATCTCAAAATACAATAGACTATATACGTGTGTGTGTGTGAGAGAGAGAGAGAGAGAGAGAGAGAGAAAGAGACTACTTAGGGTTGCCATCTTTGCTAGGTAAAAAAAATGATTATATAAGTATAAATTAGCCTAAAGCGTGTAACGTGTAACTTAAACTGAAAGATTTCATTTCATTTAATATATATATATATATATATATATATATATATATATATATATATATATATACTGCTGCTGCTGTTATTCTTGAGGTACGAAACTTAAATTCCGGACCATCTCAAGTAATACAGAAAATGATAGACCATTTCGTGCGCTTACCATGCAGTTAATAATAATTTGAACTTTCATATATATCACGTCACTTTCATTAAAATGCGTGTAGTAGGGTGGGTAGCAGGAGTTTAAATTTTTTATGAAGTAACAATTGATTCATAATTACATTTATATACCATCCGTGTTTATTTGTTACACGTTGTCATATTGGTTCAACAGAAGTAACGCAGACTTTCAACGTAAACTACACAAAGCCAGTGAAATAACGAACAAACTTATAAAGAAAAAACAGGCATGTTAATAGTAGAGCCGAATCTAGGGGGGTCAATTCGGGGCATTTGCCCCGGGGCGCAGCTGGTTGAGAGTATGTAGGGAGCGCCATTTCGATGCAAAATTGGGAGAAATTAGGGCAAATATACGTCTTTGCCCCGGACGCAATATTTCTTAGATCCGATCCTGGTTAATAGGGTTGGCACATTTTTCAGAGCGGAAAAAGGGAGATCTTGCCATTTTTAGGGAAGAAAAGGAAGAAGTGTAAAATTGAAAATTTACATATAACAAACATAGATGGTTTCAGATAGTAATCTGTAATAATTTAAGATTGAAAACGGACACAGTTTAATTAAAAATCAACAACATAAAACACAAAAAACGTATTATACGAGATTCCCGATAGATCATGTGACCAAGGGCACCGATTTCTCTGTGAAGTTAGGGGCCCATTCAAACGCAGAAGACATATATGAGAATTTTAGGACAAATTGTATTTGAATTATGCCACATATTGTATATTCATAAATACAATGTAGGGGCCCAAATAAGCTTTGGAGGGGGGACCGGGCCCCCTAGAATCGGCGCCCTTGCATGTGACTTGGATTCCACGTTAAGCTATAGGTTCTAGTTTTATATAATCTCGATTATAAAAGAGACGCTACACTCAAATCCAACCAACCAAATAGATTTTACAAATCTTTATTGAATTTTAACTGTATTTTAATAAGGTTTCCATCTTTTAACATTCTCACATTCTTTTTTATACTTTAAAAAATACTTGCACGCCATATCAAAGAGTCACAAGCACTTGGAATTCTGCTTTTATTAGTTCGCAATAGCTTCTGTTTCTGACATCATGATCTACCGAAACTGCCTTATAATCGAGACGATGCTGCGAGACGAAGGCTAAAATGCTAAAAAACCAAATTATTGTTAATTATAAGATTCGGGTGCCGAACAGATAGGAGGTAAAAACGTGACTTGTTATATTGACGTGACCTCCTCTAATTTAAAACAAAACGCACCAACAAATAGTATAAAAGCATTTTTAAAATGTTTAGGACTATGATTTCTTTTATTTATTAAAAAAGGATAAGAAATAATTTTATGGAGAAATCAAAATGATGTACGTTTATTGTTCCAGAGAAACGTAAAGCCTACGGGAAAAATAAAAAGATCTGGCAACCCTACATGCAAGGTCCAACGACATACTTAGGTAAGTAGAGGAAGAGGAAATCAAACGGAAGCGGTTAGACAACAAGGGAAACGGGGAACACATGTAGCACTTGAGTTCGATTGGGCTCTCATCATTTCATTTCTATTGGAACATATTTCTTAAGAAGGAAAAGGCAGTTCATACACATCTTGTAATATATCCCGCGAAGTAGACTTCGTGATGGATAAACTCGTTGCTCGTGAGTTTTCTCGGTGGTTCTCCCACTTTGTTCCACGTTCTTCATTTCACTATCATCACCATCTTCCTTAGCCTCAGACCATTAGTGTGGTACGTTAAACTCTAAAAAATATATTTCCCATAAACCCATTTTCTCCATGCTAAGGATCAGGTGTACAACAGCCAGCTGTCCTACGAAAAGGCTTTAAGGTGGATCAGCACCCAGAAGTCAGTACATATTTTAGTTCATTCCCTTAACTACTCCATAATGAAATGTTACATATTATAAATATTGTACTATAAGATAAAGTTATGTTTCAGTTACAACACAAGATACTGATTCATTTGATTGTGTCTTCTGATATCGAAAAAGGTAACAAATAAAAGAAAATATTTGGCTCGTTTTACAATGAGCATACAAGATGGCACTTGCTGTTAGATCTTACTAGAAGTGCTCAGTTTTATGAAATGTTTATTTGTATGTGTAAAGTATTTAAAGTAACGTTCTTATTACGAAATAGATATATTGTTTGATTGTTTTTCGTGTTATGTTTCAATTCTCATTTAAATATTAATTTACATTTAAGATAATAGATCTTGAGAAGAAACTTGCGTAGAACGCCATAATGTGTTGTTGTCAAATTTATACGTTTACTGTGGTAGTCGCAGAAAATTCCTGGATTCTAGCGTTGCAGTTCGAGAAGTGGAACTTAACTGCGAATTGCGATAAGGTCGAAAACTAATTTCTCCAGTAAGTATCTAAGCAGAATTCCATGATTACTTCCTTTATTATCTGTCATCACTAAACACTCGACACTATCTGGCAACGCCGCACTATTCAAGCAGCGTTTAGCATAGCAGCGAGAACACCTAGTGATCCACCTTAAACAAATTTTGTACCAATTATTGCACTGGAAACAAACTAGTTTCACCATCCAAGATGACTTCCATCATAGAAAGTACACTACATTCCGTACGTTAAACAGAAACATCCAGGCGTTCAAGTATCATTGCTGGAAATCTGAAGGAAAATGTAGATAATGTTTTATGAAAATTGAGTAACTTTTAGATAAACTATGGTTAACATAGTTTCATAAGCTGCGGTGACTCTTTTTCCTTAGACTAATTTCAATCATAAATAATGAAAATAAATATCTAATATCAAACAAATTATATACTACAGAAATATCGATACCTCAAACAAAATTATACTTCATTAAATTCGAGGTCGCCTTATTTCAATCTATGATTAGTGACCAAGTTTAACTACAATTAGTAGGGACGATTGAGTACACACCATACTGTAGCAATACTACTTTTCTATGGAACATATTTTATGGTGAATATAGGGAAAGGATAAATTGACTTCTCGCTCTTGACTGGTTTCAACTCTAACCATTGATGATATCCTTCGTGGTTGAGTAGTTATCGTACGTACTTTTGTCGTGTGAAGACCCGGGTTTGATTCCCGGCTGAGCAAATGTGGGTTGGATTCTACATTAATCAGTAGGTAGCGTCTTATAGAGCCACGCTGCTGAAAGAAACATTAAACTCAATATCAACTCAACTTCAATCATTGATGTGATTGTGAGAAAATCTTTAAAAAAAAAAAAAAACGTGTTTTGTTATATGAAAATCTAATAATTATTTAAAAAGTAGACGTATTTTTAAATTGCTATGAGCGTTAAAAGCATTTCCCCATTCTCAACTAGTAATGACTGGGAAGAAAAAATATGCGCATACTACATGAAAATCAAATATATAGTATATATCATTTACGAATATGATCGTGGAACTATTTGGAAACTGATTGTGATCACGACCCTTGACGATAACTTCTTCATGTCTTAAATATCTCGGAATTTACTTTGGCAACTTTAAACTATAAATTACAACAGTTGGCAACCTTAGTATGAACGGTCTGCGTTCGAAAGGATATCAGAGGCTTTCTCTATAGAGTTTTCCAAAGAAGAGGAAATTCTTAAACCAATTCTTTGCGAAAGTTGAAAGACTTTTGGATTCTCCTACACCTCACTTTACTTTACGGAAACACACGTTGAAATGACTCAAAAAGAGCGATGAAGTGAAACATCGATTACTCCTTCCCAATTCTTTTCCTATTGCCCCGCCCCCCTCTGTCTCCTACCTAAACTGTATAAACTAATCCTGATATTCGATTTTCCATTTCCTTAAAATCTCTAAGCCTATTAAGGTTCAGTGATTTTGTATAGGTTTTTCGTTCGTATCCATATTGTTGTTACTATTAAGAGTGAATTTTCTTTAAGGAGAGAGGTGTGATAGTTTGATACTTCATTTTTCATGGTTTAAGCTCTTTTGAGGAAAGGAAAGCAGGAGATTAAAACATATTCTCACTTTATTCGCACCTTAAAATTCTGACTCTTTCTCTTTTTTTTTTTTTTTTTTTTCGCTAGGAAAGGGTTCTTGAATAAGGAGGAAATAAGTGTTTGCCGAGTAATAAGACACGAAATTATATATATATATATATATATATATATATATATATATATATATATATATATATAAGAAGCTCGATTCTAAAGCGTTGAAACACTGTATTCTATATAGGCTTAAAGATTTGGTATTATTGTAATCTTTTTAATACAAAAATATTTTCATGTGTCCTTCATCATTTTCCCTATACCACCTTAAAGAATAAATTATAACAATTTCTTTCAATTCTCTTTAGAATGTGAAAATGCAAATCATCTGTGAAAGCGTTTATCTTCTTTCTAGTATTATACAAATAAGAGTAAGGAATACTTCTGTAAATATAGACTTCGTATATAACTAACACTGTAAAACTAACACTAGTGAGCGACTTCGTACGGGAAGAATAATGCTTATCCACAATATTTGAATCTAAATAATTGAATAGAATAAAGAACAAACAGCACCGCCTATGGCGTTGCCCATGTAAATTTTCGGTTCAACTGGTATGCACTTTCTTGACTAAACTTGAGCTTAAATGTCATTAAGACTGTAACCAATCAGCTAAACGATCCCGAAATCTATAGATTCGACACTAATCTCCGTCATTTTGAACATTTTATTTTTTTTATTAGTTTTAACCCACATTATATATCATGGGGGCCTAAACTAGGATTAAGATGGCATCGGGTACGTCACTATTCTTCTCAGCAACCCTGAAAATTATGAATTCGATACTAATATCGGTCGTTTTCTATTATTTTTGCATTTCATACCTTTCCCACCCCTTGGGGTGTCAAAACCCAAAAGTATTTTTTTCCAGATTGACAGTTGTATTTGTATGTCAGCTTGTATTTAGAAATGAGTTTACCTATTCCGTTTTATCTTCCTAACATCTGGAATTCGTGAAATATTTTATTTTTATCTTACATAAATTTTAAACCACCTCTTCCCCTTTGAAACTCCTCCTCCCCTTAGGATACGAAACGAAAGAGGACACACCTATGGTCTCTTCGATAGAATTAATTCCAAGTATGTCAAGTATTGATAAAGTTATTTTATTTGAGGTTAAAATTTATATTGTAAAATATACACTTTTTTCAAAATATATGTGCAAGTAATAAAAAAAACGAATATTTCCTTCTTTCGTAATTAATCATTTGCACTTCAAAAGCTGATACATCCGCATAAAATATTTAAAAATAGAGTGATCGATAACGATATATCCGCGTATGTATGTAGCATATCAAAAATTTACTACTTCACTTGTTTTTAAACAGAATTGGATACCAAAACTGCAGACAAATATAACCGCAAACTCTTCTCTACACTGTTGTTAAACATTTATATTTTACTTCGTTAAAAAAAATTTAAAAAAAGAGTCAAATTATATCATTTTAAGTAAATAAATATGTGCAGTGACCGTCAACTCATAATTTATTTATTTATTTACGAACATAATTCCAGATACAGCTTCACGTCAGTTTACACTGGAATATCTAAAAAGAAAATGTGGTATCCTTGCCTTTAAGGTAAGATATCAATTTACTAACCTTTAAGATTAGGAATAAACACATCGAATATTTTTTTTATAAAATCTTATTAAAAAATACGGTACTAGAAATACTTTGTAACTTTCTAATCAAAAGATTTTAGCTAAATATAATATCGAAGGGAGAAACATAAATGAAGAGAGAGAGAAAAAATATATCATGTATCTATTACCATTTTCGTTTTATAGCGATAAATGTTCAAACCGGAAATGACTCATTTCAACTACTTCCGGTTTGAATAGAGAGGTAATGAAGGAGATGGACCCTATCCTTGGAACACTAAATCGACTGCAGAGAATCACATCTCGATATCTCTTACCATTTTTGCTCTGACATTTGACAACAGGCAGAAGGGTAAGTCGTTATAAAATACTTCCGACACTTATGCTTACATAGTTTGGAAACCTAATAAAATTACGCATCACCAGGTATTACGATACATATTATCGTATTATTAGTGATAATATGAAATGTGAACGTGAAATAAAAGCAAGGATAGAAATGGCGTAAGAAGCCTTTAGGAGAAAGAAAAGACTATTATGTGGGATCTTGAATAAAGAGTTGAGAAAAAGATCTTATAAAATACTTCGTGTGGAGTATTGTACTGTATGAGTTAGAAACATGGACACTACCCAAAAATAAGGAAAAACGAGTGGAAGCTTTCGAAATGTGGGTGTGGAAAAGAATGGAGAGAATTAGCTGGGTAGAGCGGAAAACGAATGAGAGTGTGTTGGAAGTATTGAGGGAAAAAGGACAATTTTAGATGTTATTAAGAAGAGAAGGAGAAACTGGTTGGGACATTGGGTAAGAAGGAACTGTATCATAAAGGATGTGCTAGAGTATTTTAGCAGGAAAGAGAAGTAGGAGGCGAAGGAGACTACAATTAGTGGACGATATCAAAATAGAAAAATCGTACGTGAAGACAAAGAGGTTAGCGGAAGACAGTGGAACATGGAGGTTTCTCAGTTGCAGCGAGTGATCTGTCAATAATGGCAGAATACCTATTATGATGATGACCTTTCTAAATACTTCATGAACTGGTTTCGTAATTGCCCTGCTGGTACCAATTACAATAGGTGTAACACCAAATCTCTTACTGTCCATAAACTGACCTTTCATTTTATTATACTTTTCAGTTTTTTCTTTGATACCATTGTCCTCCATATTCTCTTCTTCAAACCTGATTGTTATATCAATAATTAAGCGGTATTGACATTCTCTATTACTAAGTCGAATTTAAACTTATCTTGACCTACCATTAATTCCAGTTCATAATCTGTTTTGAAACCTACATACTACAATATTTTTCCATTAATTTTACAATAGTGTCACGCCAAGCAATCCCCCTATTGGTGTGAAGAATACCATGCTTAATAACATAAGACATTGTTTCGAAAGGCTCTTTGCAAAACGTACATTCTTTTTTAACTAAGGGATCAGCTCTGTCTAAAGCTATTCTGACACCATAAGTGCTAGTTCTTAACTTTATGGTATCTATAAATCTATTGTCAGGCAGAAGTTGTTCCTTATACAAAAACTCATTTGAAAGAGAGACATTCTTTTAAAAAATCAAACTCTTTATCACGTCTTGTCTTGGAACGCCAGTTATTAAAATATTTTTATTTAGTTTTATTTTATGTAGCTGCTATACCTTTAAAATTATAAGGCCTAGTTATAAATATTTAATAGATCTACAATCTTGCTCTCTATTTTAAACAATCCACTATTTTCAACTAGATATTTTAAAAAAAACATATTGTATTCTTGGGCTTTAAGACTATATGTGAACTTCAGCCGTGCCAAGAGAATAGTTTTATGTATATTTGTTATGCTGAACCCACCATCTTTCCTTCTAGTACAGTATACAACATTTAATTAACTACTGAAGAGTGAAGACGTAAGCCTTCTTAATATGTTCTATAAATGTGTTATCAATAATTCTTAAGAAGGTTGGAGAAACCAGACTATCAATTTATACAGGGTGTTTCAAAACAACACCGACAACGTTTGGGAGATGATTCCTGACACCAAAATAAGACAAAAAATATAGACTAACTTGGGTGCACAAATGCTTCCTTTCGGAGTTCTGGGCTGCCGAAATCATGAAAAATTGAACTTGAAAGGTCCATACGTCCAAAACTATAGTCGGGTCAAGATTTCACTTAAGAACTAGTATGTGCCCTATACAAAAATCCATGTTTCAAAATCCTGCGGTACTTCCGGAACAATTTTTATAGAGAGAGTTTGGCTACGGGCATATAATTTGAAGTACTCACCAACTAACTCTATAAAAATTGTTGCGGAAGTATCGCAGGATTCTGAAACATGGATATTTAGATAGGGCACATAGTCGTTCCAAAGTAAAGTCTTGACCCGACTGCGATAGGTCCTATAGTTTTGGAGCTATGAATATTTAAAGTTAAATTTTTCATGATTTCGGCAGCCTATAACTCCGAAAGGAAGCATTTGTGCACCCAATTTGGTCTATACTTTTTGTCTTATCTTTAGTGTCAGGAATCGCCTTCCAAACGTTGTCAGCACTGTTTAAAAAGCAGCCTGTAAAATGAAAGCCTTTGATAGATAATATGTTGTAAGATTTTCTTTTTTTTGCCTCGTCTTGAGGTCATCCTTTCCAAAACAGCTACAAGTTCACTCTAATAATGTTTATTCTCTATGGCGGCTTGAACTGTATAACTAGAACGTAAGCACTCAAACTCTCAGCTACATCTACCCTTTTGACTTCAATATTGTTTATTGTAATATTCAATGACTTACTTAACCAGAATTTTCTATACTACCCCTGTCTAAATATCATACATTTTGTTATTGCAAACTTCCAACCAATAATTTGAATGAGCTAGTAAAATGTGTTTACAATTACCCGCAGTTGTTCTACAGAATTCGATACTAAAAAAGTGTCATCAACATAGGAAAATACAGGGACAGTGTGTTCCTCTATACTATAACCCTTACCCAGCTTAAAAATTTCTTTAATTATTGTGCCCAAATCTAAGTAAGTTAAACAGCAGGGAGCTGAGAGAATCCCTCTGCCTCACTTCTCTTTAATGCCCATCTGAATGTCTGTACCAACAAACTGTGTTATGTTATTACAATAGAGATTCTCAATAACCTTAACGTAATAAATTGGAAGTGACCTCTACTGAAAAGATTGCATAATACTCATGTGAAGTACATCAAAGACTTTACTTATATCTACTAAACAACTGTATATTCGTGACCCACCTTCTGAATTCCCTTCGCTAAAACCTTTCTGCACTTCATGAAGTTCTAAAACCTTCCCAAACCTAAGGTTCAAGATACCCGAAAAAGTACAGTAAATCAGAAATGAAATCGTGATGGGCCACTAGTTCGATAACTCCTTACAATGCTTTCCGTCCTTAGGGATTCTTCTTCCAGTCCATACGTATATATCCTGAGTCAAAGACTAAGCTTTAAAAATGAAATGAAATGAAATCTTTAAGTTTTACGTCCCACGGTTATGCCGGTTAGGCTAAAGGAGACGGTGATAATGAGAGATGAGTGAAATGGTGGAATGAAGAAAGTGGGAGGAAACGGGAGAACCCCGAGAAAACCCACGAGCACGGTGTTTGTCCACCACAAGGTTCACTTGGCGGGGGCTGGGATCGAACCCGGGACCCCAAGCACCAGAGGTGAACGCTCTACCACTGAGCCACCGCGCCCCCCCTAAGCTTTAAAAATGCATAGGGTATAGTAAATATACAATTTGTTATTAATGATCCTCTTTAATATTCCACCAGGACTAACAGATGATCCGGATGAGAACAATCTAATCCTAGTCTTCATATCCTGGTATGATATGGGTTCCATTAATTGGTTCCGTTCATACCCCAGCAATGATTGATTGCTCGACGAAGAGTGGGGAGGCACGGTGGCTCAGTGGTAGAGCGTTCACCTCCGGTGCTTGGGGTCCCTGATTCGATCCCAGCTCGCGCCGTCTGGACTTCGTGGTGGACAAACACCGTGCTCGTGCGTTTTCTCGGGGTTCTCCCGTTTCCTCCCACTTTCTTCATCCCACCATTCCATTCATTTCTCATAATCACAGTCTCTTTTAGTCTAACCGGCATAACTGTGTGACGTAAAACTCAAAGATTTCATTTTTCATTTCATTTCGACGAAGAGTATTTTAGCTTAACCCTCTTTAGCCCATAAAGTTTATAAAAGGAATTGTTATGCAATTTTTATTCTGAACTATGTCTCTATCATTAAAAGTATTCTTTGCAAGCTTTGCAGTTATTGTATACTTGATGTACATTGGGATATTTTTCTCTAACAGTATACTTGTACTTTTTCTTATTATTGTTTACACTTTTCTTACTTTTCTTATTTAGCCTTTGTATTCCCAACTTTCGACTATTTTTGACACAATCCACTCTATACTGTCCCCAACATCCATATTAGGATTTTTCCAAGTATGCAGGTGTGAAATATCAGTGCATTAGCTCAGAAACTGATTTATGGATTACTCATGAATTACTATAAATTACTCAAACAAAGAGATGTAAATGAGGATGAGAACTGACAACTCGCACGCAAGTAATATTATGAAGGGTTATGTTCAATGCGTAAATGAAATTCAAAAACGAAAATGAAATGAAATCTTTCAGTTTTACGTCCCACGGTTATGCCGGTTAAGCTAAAGGAGACGATGGTGATGAGAAGTGAATGAAATGGTGGAATGAAGAAAGTGGGAGGAAACCCACGAGCACGGTGTTTGTCCACCATAAAGTCCACACGGCGCGAGCTGGGATCGAACCAGGGACCCCAAGCATCGGAGGTGAACGCTCTACCACTGAGCCACTGCGCCCCCAAATGAAATTCAACAATTCTAAATGATAGAAAAGCGATTAGATTAGGTATAAGGTAAAAAGGGAAGAGAAAAAGGTATTTAGCTATTAGGATAGGATACAAGTACTTGTTTTAATTATAATTTGTTCTCACGATGTTGTAGGTGTTCGAATTTATGAGATGACTCTCCGAAGTTGCTGCGTAACATCCTGACGTGGATTCAATGGAACCGATGGTGAACTTGACGATTGGATTTCATATCACGTCAAATCTGTCCGGGACGATGAATGGATTGCCGTAAATCAGCTTAATGATGAGACCTGGATGGTGGCCTGGGTTTGCTTTTTGGATTACCTCTGTGGTGTTGAACTCTCGCAGGCCCCAAGTGCCGTACGGCCTGGAGACGGTCCTAGCCTCCAATAGTGGTTGCTCTGGTAATGCTTTTCACTACATGTCTAACAACACAATCCAAACGAGCAGCGTGCTCCAACAGTTTTGAAAGAAGAGAACCATTAGATCTTCGGTCATACAACTTGGAAGGCTCGTACAGTGCAAATTAATGTGGCGTAATGATTGAAGGAACACTAGTCTATCGTTTATTCGTTCTGCTTACAAAATGATTAAATAAGTGTGATGATTTTACGAATACTTGTCTGGTAATATACTGTCTGAATAAAATGTCTCTTGAAGTTTAATTGATGGATTGAGTGATATTTAGAAAAGACATTAAAATGATTATATTTTAAAAGTAAATTAAATAGTCTAATGAATATGTTTTCATAATAACTTTACAGTAATTTCATAGTATTGCACAGTACATAAGTATATGAAAAGAGCATATCAAACTCCCTCTCTAACTGTAGATGAGCTTTCAGTAAAACACAATAAGTTACAAAACTCAATGATGTTGCCTAATTAATTATCAGTAACAGAATCTATTTCAGGTTACCTTATCGACACATATTTTTTTACTGGGTCATTTAATACCTCAAACACAATATTTTGTAATTACTTGTTTTTTATAATGTCATTGTCATTATTTATACAATTCTCAAATAGATGTCATTCAGTATCTATTATCTCTGTACAAGAAGGATGGAAATCTCTGTGGAAACACCAATATCAAACTTACAGTTGTTTTTATTCATGTTTGTATCTTCATTCTCGGTAATCCCCAAGGTTAAAACTTCTAATTTGGCTATTTAAGTCAGCTATTTTCTTTTGCAATGTCCTCTAAATTTCCTCATGGTCTTCAATAATTTTAACCACCCTTTCTTTAGATTGGTAATTAATCTGCAACACTTCCTTTCTACATTAAATATTTTACTTTTGAATTTCTCTATTTGTAATTTTAACATTGAGATTTCCTTATCATTACCTGAGATTTCCTCCTGTAACTTCTCATCAATTTCACTAACTCTCTATTCCATTTTTTTTCATTATTGAGTAATTTTTCTTTACCTAGTAATGTAATAGCTACCCTTTCGTTTTCCTTTTCTAAACTATAAATTACCTATTCCAATCTGAGTATTTTTCCCTAGATTTAATTTATCATGTACTCACTACTAATATCATTAGTATTTTCACCCTTACCACTCACAACTCTTTTCACATTTAGCATAATTTGGTTTGTAAATTGTTTGATAATGGTTGATTGTGAGGTGTTTACATCTATTGCTTTATACACCATACCCGTTAAATCTTCTAACAACGATCACAATCATTTTTATAGTGAGTTCTACATAAACATTCCTATCAGTATTAATCCCCTTATCTATTAGGGCGAGTCAAAAATTATCTACACTTTTGTCGTAACTTTTCTTACATTGCACACTTTGTCTTCTGTCCTCTCATATTTTATTGTTATACTGTTCTGGTAATGCTGTGAAAGTATGATATTAATTCCTTCATTTTTCTTCATTCTGTTGCAGATACATATATGATGGCTGCTCCATTAGAAGTTTGCACCAAAGAGGAACAACGAGCAGTGATTCGATTCCTCTGGTCGGAGGGTATCAAAGGTCAGACATTCATCGCAGACTATCATCGCAATATAGGAGAAGTGCACTATCACGTAAAACTGTGTTGAGAAGTTTAAAAATGGTCAAACAAGTGTAACGCATGAAGAGGGAGGAGGACAGCCATCAACCTCCACTACAGATGACAACATTCAGCAAGCTCGAGAGATGGTTCTGGCGAATAGGCGAATCACTATCGATAAGATAGCAGCTGCTTTGAACATCAGTCATGGCTCTGTCCATCAAATCATCCACAACGAGCTTCAGTTGCCTCAGATTTAGACGTGCAAAATGCGGTGTAAAAGTGACTTCACGACCAACCGGAAACCTTTTATTTGGGAGGAATTTGTAAGCTCGTTGACCGTTGGGCCAAGTGCATTGATAAGGAGGGAGATTACGTAGAAAAATGATGTGCATAGTATAACCCTAGCTTCATGTAAATAAACTGTAGAATGAAAAGTGTAGATAATTTTTGACTTGCCCTCGTATATAATCGGTAATTGCAAATACCTCAGAATCTATGTCACCGTTTATCTCAAAAACAGTAAGTTGTAACTGGATTTTATCGTCGCCAAACGATTGTGACTCAAGGCTCAGAGTTGTCACGCTTCTGCGTCATTTTCCTTGATTAATTAACCTTCGTTTTTGGTCAGAATATCTTCCAAAGTTCTGTCTGGAAATATTAAGAATATATTATCTCATCAATATTTACTTTACTTATGCTACCTAATTATATCTTAAGAAATATTTTTTTCGTTTTTCTATTTTTTTTACCGTCTGGGAATACTTAAATTCATTTTTTATTTTTTTTTATTTTACAGCCTTTCACTCTTTCTGGTGCGCTTTTACTTTGTATATGGCAAATCTATGAAGTTTCTAGAAGATTTGAGGATACCATACTGGTGTTCCCCAACCTTAACCTGACCTTTGTACTTGGGTGCGTGGCAATTTGCTAGCGTTGGCTTTTGAAAACCTAGTCTCACAATACACTAAAATCTAAATTCCTGAATGTATGGGTATCCTTGATATGTCTATAAAAATTACGTTTAGCGTAACATATTTTATCAGGATGTTTAGTACAAGTAAACTCAATGAGAAGGAAAATGTAAACTATCTGTCTCTAGCTGTCCTATAAGGCGTACTCATCCCAAGTACTTCCCTTAGAAACTGATTCCATTTCTCTTAAATAAATTGCATACACACGAAATGAAATATAAAAGATAGCTTTAAAATTAAGGAATGTCAAGTCCATTATCAAAAAAAATATATTAAGATACAATACTAAACACCCTTACTATAACTGGGATTATTCTTGGTGCATTGTGTACAAACATTCCAACATTTAATAATAATGTTCAGAAGATATACCTTAATTAAGTATACAATCAATAGTGATTCCGATGTAGATTAAGAATAGTCCGTCAAATTCTTTCACTTTTCATACTTTAGGCCTACGTAATTCTCTAAAGCATTCTGGACAATTGTTACCCTGGTGCATGCCCAAATAATTGCACACAGATTGATAGTGTATATGCAAACTGATGTGAACTGGAACTGACTATGTGCTATTCTAGTACCGGCTATCCTATTATATAGAACTAGCTGAACCTGCGCTCTCTAAACAGCGCATTATTCGCATATGAGCATAAATCTCCTTCTCATTCCTCACAATATAAGTGCATGTCCGTTTACAGACACAAGTGAAAGACGTCTTGATAATAAAAATAATCGGCAAGGGGTATCATAAAGGAGAGGTTTTTTTGATTATTTTTTCTCAATATCTCGCACCGTTTGCAAGATTTGAGCCTACTTCCGGTTGGAGTTTCTAATTCATGTATGACCAGTGTTTTCTTTCTTCTTGCATGCAGTATGTAATAAGTAAATACATAACATATACAATTAATTATAATGTCAGTTATATATTGTGTTCATTGGGCAAAACACTCAAAAAATAAAGATTTATCTTAGACTCGAGAAATGATTATCCTTCCTTTTTAATTATTATTTGGCCATGAAACAAACGCCTGAGACATATAAAACCCCAATATACAACAATGTGCTGTTGAAATGTATAACGCATAGGATGTGATGCTTTAGTTTTTTTAATTTCAACGCTTCCAGAGTACCCTAAAAAAATGTAATAAAGAAATAATGTCAGTTATATATGTTTTTTTAAATATTCAATTAGAACTTAACAATCTACGCAAAATTTCCAATCGATCAGTGAAAACGTCATCTTTCTAGAGCCTGTAGTTTCCGAGATTTCATTGTCGAATGGATTGACCACAAACATATAAATGTCCTCAACATATAGTTTTAAAGAATTCGGAAGATGGAAGCACAATTCACAAGCATTGATTTTAGAAGGCTTATTAAAATACAAAGACTTTGAACAATAATTTTATATCAAAAACTTTATGAAAAAGACATAGTTAACTAATTTAGACTATTTAAAGTACAAATTCTTAAAATGTTTGTTTCTGTTAAACGTGAAATCACACATAACCGTAAATGAAAGATTTGAAAGCTAAAGTTATAGGTTGGAGCTCAGGCGCTTTTAATCATAACAGCTTATAAACACCGGCAGTGGGTGAAAACTTGTAACACTTCATCTGAAATATCACATCCGACACAGTACTGGAAGCGATTCAACCAACTCACTGGAAAACGTTCGATCACGACATATCCTCTCATTCATAATAATCAGCCTCTTCTAACAGATACTGACAAAGCTAATGCGTTTGCTGACTATCTACAAGATATATTCACTCCACCTTCCCCACCACCTTACCCACGGCGACATCCCGTTGATCGCATCAACTTCCACTCTCCTCATCTGCAACCTGCACTAGACCACTCCTTAGCCGAAAGTAACGAAATCACAGCACCTATAACTATCGATAACATCCTATCTGTTACAAAGCGAAAACGAAATAGTGCACCTGGCATGGATAATATATCTTACCGCCATATCAAAGAGGCTCCCTATTGTCTTCTCCATTTCCTGGCCATACTTTTCACATTTATACTTTCACATGTCAAAAACCCTAATGTTTCTAAAACCTCAAAAACCCGCAAGCCTTGTTTCGTCATATCGCCCTATTCAATTAACCAGCACGCTCAGTAAACTATTCGAACGAATTCTAGTACATCGCCTTCACATTTACTGTACCAACCACCGCCTTCTACCGCTTTATCAAGCCGGTTTTCGCCCTCAGTTCAGCATAAATGACCAGCTACTTCGACTCGTCAATCATATCTCCAATCAATTCCACTCCACAAAGCCTTCTTGTCTTGTACTCTTCGATCTTGAAAAAGCTTTTGACACTGTCTGGCATGGCGGGCTGGTTTACAAACTGAATAAGTATCATCTACCTCTTACCTACATTCGTCTAATATTCAACTTTATCACCGGACGCATAGCTTATATCTCTATTAATAATGCATTATCCCATCCAATTTTCCTACATTCCGGAGTCCCGCAAGGATCTGCATTGTCTCCGCTACTTTATCTTCTTTATGTGGCAGATCTCCCTCCTTTCCCACGCAGCATCAGTATTTTTCAATATGCGGATGACACAGCATTTCTGGCACTTGGTAAAACTATTCAACAAATAAACAGAAATCTTCAGGAAGTTATAGATCTGTTCTCTTCTTGGTATCTCAAATGGCGGCTTAAGATTAACGCTGACAAAACCCAAGCAGTTGTTTTTATTCCTCCTGGCAAACGTACTCGAGTTCATCGCAACCCAATCTTGCTGAATATACAAGTTCTAGGCACACGGATTCATCCTTCTAACACAGCAAAATATCTTGGGCTTCTGTTGGATAAACACCTCACATGGAGACCTTATTTACAATCTATTCTGACTAAAGCATACAATAGGCTTAATTTACTCCGTCGCTTGACTGGCACAACCTGGGGCCTCAAACCTCATACAGTTCTTACAACCTATAAAGTATTTCTACGACCCGTACTGACATACGGTTACACAGCCTGGATCAATGCTGCCCCTTTCTTCTATACAAACCTCCAAATTATTGAACGTCATGCCTTCCAAATCGCCTATCGTATCCCTTTGCCCAGTCCCACTGCCGACCTATATAGCCGAATTACGTTTCCTACTCTCCTTGCACACATAGAATCGCTCCGACTGAAATTTATAACTCAACGCCTGATACCAATCATCCGCTACTTATGGACACCGTTCACACTGTAGCAGACTTCGTTACTCTCACACCTTTACGCCCCACCCCTCTTTCTCTGCTCTTTACTCTGTATCGTTTCACAGTTCCTCCTGATCATCCCGATATTCCTCTTCTAGATGCCTTTCAAATTCATTTTCATTCACCTTTCATATTTCCATCACATCAAGCACAGTAATCCTAGTGTACTAACAGGGCTCCCTCTGTCTTACATCAATGCCCCGCGTTGCCCCGGTGCGAGAAGATAACCTCACTCGTCTCTTTAACACTACCTATGTGTTGTGATGTGCAAGCACCTCTTCATGCTTTCATACCTCATTTTCATCACTACCCAACCATATGTTTATGATCTAAAGATCATAAAATCCTAAATATGTTAAAATCAATGAGAACTTACTAAATAAATAAATAAATAATGAACACTTATCCCAACCAATGTAACAAACCTTCCCAATTTTCCTATAATACCTCTTCCCAAGTCGAGGGCATAAAGCGCTTTTAATTGCTATTGTAGCATAGATAAATTACTTCATCATGAAATTTACTCCCAATGTCTTCTTAAGGTAGGAGTTGCAGTCATGGGTGCAGAATCACTTAATGACGACTTCCTCTAATGGGTACGCTATAAAATCAACTCTGCTAGGTGATTACTAAAAGCGAAAATGCAATCTAACCAAGTCAGGGTAGGGGCTCAGCAGGGGGTCCGCGAGGCAGGCAGAAGAAGACGAGTCGGTGAGAAAGAGTATGCGCTAAAACGAGGATAGTGCAGGAGAATATTTAGTATTGTATGAGATCACAGAGATTGGAGCACTTGTAATGATATCACACTTGTAACTCTACACTTGTAAGCATAAATATACTTTTGCCATATCGTGCACAAATACGGCACCGGTAGAAATTAGTATATAACACAGTAGTCTTTGACATACATTAATTCATTTCAACCGTAGTATAGACCTTGTAATAGTTCCATACTTGTAAAATTACAATTGTAAATATAAAATACTGGTTTCGTACCTTATGAAAAATTCCTCCGCCACTGGATTTTAATATCCTACGCAATTCTCTTTGATGTGAACTCACATATTTAACCACAAAATGACTATTTTTGTGTGTAATTTTTTTGATCAGCACCGTGATATCCATTCTTATGTACACTCATGTCCAAAATTATTGCCGCATGTCTATAAATATGTTGTAGGAATATAATTTGATAATGAATTCGCCCGGCATTTCTTATAATGTTAGTATGTGTATAATCGGCAAAGTGTGGCAAATTTCATGAGAAAAGAGCAGTAAATAAGAACAATAAAACGAAAATAAAACTTTTTGTCCATTTAGCAACATTTTGTTTTACACATTCTAATTTTCATATTTATAATTCTTTTACTATGAAATTTACCACAAATATACATTTCCAGATTATACACATAGTATCAGTATTAAAAGTAATATACAAAATCATTACCAAGTTATATTCTTACAAGAAGACAGTTATAGATATGAGGACATGAGTGTACTTCTTCAATTCCCAGCACCTCCCGAGCCTTCACCAGGAAAAACAATGTAGATGAAAGTGATCACAATAAACTTCGACTAATAATATAAGCTCCGACACTATCTACTTTTCTCAGAGATATTCACTTAAATTTCGTCAAGACTTGATTATTTTCAACCTATTCATCTTAATTACAATGTCCTTCACTATTTAAATTGTAGGTTCATTCTTATATATTATTTCGCTGTTAGTATTTATTTATTTTGAATTTTAAAGCCATCATTGGGTCGCACATGTTCGACTGCCCCTATATCACAATATTAATCAAGCTTTAATAGTAATAAAGAAGATAATTACTAAGTAATACTCTAATTAATGTGAACAATTACACACACACACACTTTTAATTTTCCGCAATATTATTTAGTGGTTTAATTTTAATTAACCTAATTTCTTCACATTTTCCTGTTGTTCTCTTCACAAGCCATTATTATTTTATTTCAATGTACCTTTTTAGTATTATTTAAAAATTAAATAAATAGTGAATCACTTTTGCTTTGCGGTTTTAATTAAATAATGCAGTTTTGCTGCAAAAGTAACATAGCTGAGTCATCATGTCAATCTATATTTTACTAACCAACATGACCATAAACACTACGTGTTCAAGGCATCAGCAAAGAACAGTTGTAATTAAATAATTCGATATATATATATATATATCCTATATAAGGGATGGGCAAAACCGGTTTTATATAAAAAACGGAAACCCGAAATCCGAAAAACCGACACTAGTGATCGGCACAAAACGGTTTTTCGGTCGTTAGGAAAACCGAAACCGGTTTTGAAATTTAAAAAATGGGTTTTCACCGAAACCAGTTTCGGTTTTCTTCAAAAGCGATTCAGTTTTCACCGGAACTAGTTTCGGTGAAAAGTTTTGGGAAACACATAAAACTATTCCTGTGGAAACAGAATCGCTTTTTTTGGAGAACAATTAAGCACTATTCTGGTCAGAAATAGAACCAATTTTGGAAAAGACCGGAACCAGTTTTGAAGAAAACCGAAACCGGATTCTGTGAAAAACCGAACCAATTTTGTGCCCACCACTAATATATATATGTATGGCCATCATATTTTAACAATTGCAGTCTCCGCTCATTTTTTCTACCCAACTTTTGTCTTCCCTTGTAGGAGAAATATCAAAAAACGCTGAAACATGCTTCTAATTATTTTAAATGAGAAGTTCGTATACCAACTTTCATGTCTCTAACCCTCAGAGATTCCGAGATACGGCCATTTTAAGATAATAGTTGTCATCCCTCTTTCCCCCTGCCTGGTAGATTTTCAAAAATCCTTCTTCAGTGGGACCCTACGTTACAGAGCCTAAGCTCCGTCCAAAAGTTTCTCTTTATAGTGTAAGAAATTTGTCGTGGTAATTGATCAATTAGTCAGCCAAGAGTTTTTCTTACATACACAGTATGTATAGAGATAAGGCTAGCCTTCAAATTTCTTTTAATTTGACAAAAGTGGTATATATTTACCAGTTTTTTTTCAATAGAACGTCAGCTCTAAAGTAAACAAGAAAGAAACAAAGAACTTTAGACAAGCACATGTACATAAATTGTAAGTAATCCACATGAATACTGTTCAATAGGAGTTACAATTGGTAATAAGTGCTCGTATATTCTTTAAGCACATAAATGTTTAACCTCACGTTTTAAACTGATAAAAGTTAGAACTTCCTTCACCTAACTTTACGCTTATGCCATCAATTCGACAACAGGTTCACTCGATATCTCGCTCACATTACCAGTCTGACATAACACTTACTGAACCTCATGCTCATAACACTTTGGTGTCATGGTTACTCGAATTTGCACTCATATAATTTCGACCTCATGCACATTTGACCTCATGCTCCTATAAACAACCTAACATGACATTCACTCAAACTCACACTTACATCAACAGCCTAATATCATGCTCATTATTTAAGCATCACGCTTATAATATGTAACGTTACTTATATACTTTTTGTTATCTTTATGTTATTACATATATTTACGACAATTCGAATCGCTAGATAAGTCAACACGATTCAGCACTTTAATTTTTATATGTAATTGCAAATTCAAATGCAACTTTTAAGCAGCGTTGCCCAAAATAGCTACAATTATAAATAGAAGTAATTCACAGATGTCAGATATACAATATGTCAGATATACAACATCGTTGTACGCTTACGTCATGATTTCGAATTCATGCTCATTTATGAGCATCTCTTAGTGAGGGTAAATTTGGATTCAGTGTATATTCCGAACTCGTGAGTGTCAACCTCTTAAGCTCGAGCACCTTTGACCTGGATTCGTAGCTTGACTTATAATTTACATTTTACAACACTATACACAGACTTAATCTCTATAAATAGGCATAAACGGAATTATTCAAAACAATATATATTTGAGAAATCGATTTATTATATAAACCGACATGAATATTATAATAAATATAATAATTTCGTGGATGCATACCGATCGAGTACCTGGGAGTTACAAAACTGTTACACACACACATCTCTCTCTCCACATTATATATATATATATATATATATATATATATATATATATATATATATATATATATATATATATATATTATATATATATATATAATGTGGAGAGAGAGATGTGTGTGTGTAACAGTTTTGTAACTCCCAGGTACTCGATCGGTATGCATCCACGAAATTATTATATTTATTATAATATTCAAAGATAGTCACTACACACACACACACTCACTCACCATATATATATATATATATATATATATATATATATATATATATATATATATATATATATATATGGTGAGTGAGTGTGTGTGTGTGTAGTGACTATCTTTGTAACTTCTTGTACCAATCTCCCAGTTACAAAGGATTTTTATTAGATATTGGTTTATAAAATAATGTAAACAAAACTGCTAGAACTATTTATGAGAAAACTTCATTTTAAAGAGATCACCCTGTATAAAATTACCTTGTTTTTCGAGGTAACAAGAAAATTCATTAAATCCCCATTGGGAACCTCACAAAAACTTCAATAATGGGGTGAAGCAGTAGGATGAAACAATATATCGTTTTAATAACGTTAAACTTTTTACCTTTTAATGAAAATGCCGCTGGTTTGCATAAAAATTTGGTCTGGATGGGATACATTGGATTGTATGTTCTTCTAGACACGTGTATATGACACATTAGTATAATAGAAACGAACAGTCGAATCGACCGACAGATACACGTCTGAAAATGTATTTTTCAGTGTGTAGGAATCATGGAACTTGTTAATCTATTGAATCTCAAATTCGAGAGTTTTTTTTCCTTCACAATCACTATCTTTCTTTTCTCCTATCCTTGCCCGGAAATAAATATTAATAACAAGAAAAAGAAGAAGAAAACTCCAAGTATATAACCAAAAACCAGAAATAAAGGAGAAAGCAACCATTACAGGAGCAGAGTTGGTTCAACATGTTCACATTCTTTCTGTGAAGATTTCCCCAAAGCTTTCCTGTCAGTTTTCGTCCTCTATTGCCACTCCAAAATTCCACTTCAAGCACAACCACTACAGTAGTTACACCATGTAATTGTCTGCTTTGTTGACATGTCCCATGCCATTCTGTTTATGTAAATTAGTTTACACCTAGCATGAAAGTACTTCCACTTGGGAACATCAAGTGTCATACATTTAAAGAAAAGAAAAAACTTGTTTAGTAACTTTTCAAAAGGTAACAGGTTGAACACTGACAATATATGTTGTCACAGGGGATACAACGTCAAGCATCAGTAAAGCATAGGTAAACTGAATCGAGCGTATGCTCCTGAAATTAAGACATTTCATACAGTTTAACTTAAAAATCCTTCAAATTAAAGCGAGAGCAAGTGAGCTTCCACGTATATTATATATATATATCAGTGGCGGATCCAAGGGGAGGGCTATAGAGGTGACGCTCAGGTTTACGCTCAGGTTTACACTGGATAAAATGGGCTTCAATCCTGCTTTACACTGGATAAAACGGCAAACTATGGTTTAGCCCCTCCCTTGATCATATCCTGCATCCGCCACTATATTATATATATATATATCGCCGAAATTCCTCTGAACGTTAGCAAATTTGCCTATTAATCCTTGCCCAGGGCGTGAGAAGTATAGTTAACATCTAGTACTTTATTTTCTAATGTCTCTGGAAAAATGTTTTACCATCATATTCTGTATTGTAGTGTTACTAGAACTTGAAAACTGTTGAATTTCTGATTCTGTACTCGGTCTGCGTATTACATCACAAGTTATGACAAGTAAACAGAAACAATTAAGCTCTGTGATAAGGAGATCAGTTCTCCAATAGATCATCAAATTATAATAAAATTCATAAGCTTAAGTTACATATGTCTATTTTTTCTATATCAATCTGAATAATGCAATTATTCATGATATATACAGAACATGTGCAGTCTGGATGTTAAACTTTCACTTTTAAGTCCCACAATTACACCGTGTAGGCTAAAAAGGAGACGGCAATGATGATAATCAGTGAAATGGCGCAATGAAGAAAGTGGAAGAAAAGGAAAAAGCTCGAGAAAACATCCGTACATGGTGTTTGTCCACCACAAATCTTACTTGGCACGAGGTGGAATCGAACCAGGGATCCCATGCACAGGAGATAAACGCCTTACCACTGAGCACAGCGGCGCATGAATTACTAGGAATTGTATTGTACCTAAAACGGAGTTACTTTGGATCAGCCAGGGTAATTGTTGCACACATTCTCAGATACTGAGTACATATAACAGTATACTTCTACTGCATGGTAAGCTTCTTCTGAGAGAAAAGGAGAAAATAAAAAGGAGATTTTTTAAAAAATGTGCATGTAGAAAGAGGCCGCCGAAGAATCTTAAGTGTGAAGGAGCTGGTGTTGTATCACGAATATATAATTGAAAACTGTATTTTGTTTTCTCTTTGCGTACTTTTTCCATCATTTCAGCTGTTGCATTTTATACTCCTACTTTTTCCAGTGTGTTTCTTAGTACTTCATTGTACTTCCTTAGTTTTAATTGTTAATTTGGGCAATGATAGTTATTTTGTTCTTTTGCATTCCTTTGACATACACATTCTTTTCAAAAATTATGTTCGACAGCATTGTTGATAAAACAATACTATTTCATACTTAGACCTGAAAGAAACTGATTTGCATTGGAAAGGTTGTGGGTTCATTTCTAATGACAATTTTCTACAAACCAAATCGGAAACGGATGGGTTTGGAAGTCATTTTCCCCAAATATATGATTTTTTCTACAATTTTGGGCTTTTCCCCCTGGCCCCACTGAATTTGCACAAAGTATCATAAATGCAACCAAAAATTATAGTAGAGACAACAAAATACTTTTTACTTCATGTCTCTGTGCACAATAGAACTGATGCTATACGCTTTTTTTCCTATAATACAGACTATTAAAAATCATTTAAATATCCCGCCGTACCGTGAAGAATACTGGGTGTTCGGACATCGTAAGTTAAGGGTTAATTGTAGTTTCTTGAATAAAATAGATATCAATCTAACAGATTTATGAAAAGAATTTTTAATATGTATATGAGTAAAGGTATGTATATGGAAGAGTGTGTTAGATAAACCAATACACATTAATTATTTTCTTTTCAATTTCAAAGCATTTACATACTACCTGTGATGTTCTCTGATCAGAAATATTTTTATCTGTCAATAGTACTTTTAATTTTACTTTTAATATTCGTTTAGAGACTTGGGACATCACTGAAACACACACAAATTTAGAAAATGTTAATAGTTTAAGAGTAGTGATGTAGTAAGTATCATAAGCAAATTTCATTTCTATATTAAATTCTGTTTGTGAAAATGTTAATGTATTTCTTGAGCCACTGATAATGTTAGTGTTGTCGTTAATGTTAGTGTTACCGCAATTTACGGACTATAAGACACGCCTAAATTTTTAAGCAATTTATAAAAAAAATACCGTAACATTTTTATCATTTTTGTTATATGATTGCAAAACCAGACAGTGTTAGCAAGCTTGTGAATCCCGCAAATCATGTTCGTCGCATCGGTGCACTGCTGCTGCCAGTTGAATCCAATGTTGCCAGATAGAGGCAGGTTTCCCGCGACATCGAGTACATGGCCATTTTTAAGACTGGCGGGAATTTTGAAACAAACACTGGACATTTTTATATTAATTTCGAGTCTAAGACTCACCTGAATTTTGGAGGCAATTTTTCGAAGAAAAAGGTGCACCTTATAGTCCGTAAAATACAGTAATGATTTCATTTGTTTTGTTTATTTTCAGCGAGTACTTTTTCATAAACGCAACAAAAATACACATTTTTATTACGAGAGTATGAGCACGCTCCTGAACTAAACATTAGGCATTTAAATTAACTGTATGCAGATTATTATTAAAAATATATTGAATACTCGTAATATTGCTGATATGTCTCTCCGGTACCGAGAAATACTCTTACTTTCCTTTTTTTTAAAAGAAAAAGCAACAAAGAATTAGGCAAACCAAAAAATGGATAAAAAGATTCGCCAATAATTAGTTTTTGGATCAGGAGCCATAACATTTTTGAACTGCAACTAAATGTAGTTTTTGTATTTTCTACCGGAATAAATATATCATACTGAGTTAAGTGATAGTTTGGATTCGGCTAAACTATATGTAGTTCTCCAGATATAAGGCGTACAAGAAAATTTTTGCTTCAAATATATTGCATCTTTCGTTCCAACAAGGAAATAATAATAATAATAATAATAATAATAATAATAAGTACATAAACGTTTTCATTATGTGCACCTAATGGTTTAATTTACCCATGCATTACCTTTGTGTGTTGCCTAACTTGTGTTCTTTGAAAAATATGAAAGCGTAAACATTTTTTTTTTAGTTAGAAATAAAACCAAACAAAAGGAACCTCTCTGTCAACAATCCTTCATCTACGGTAGTTTTTTTTTTTTTTTTTTTTTTAATTTCTGTAGGCTACTTTAGATTGTTTCGGTATTAATTTGCGGCTTTAGTAAATTACTGTAAATTATGCAGTGTACCTTTATTGGTAATAAAAGTAGTGTTTGAAAAATACATGATATGTGCCTTTGATATCCAGTTAAAAAACATTTTTATTGCCATTAAAAACCATTTTGAAATACAATGAAATTAAAGGGAAAACAAGAATACATAATTTACATTAGTGTATTTTCATAGCTGTAACAATTCCTATACATAGAATTCATCTCTAGACGAATAGAATATTTTTGTGTATCTATTAATGTATAATAGACAATCTCCACATAGTAACAAGAGAACGCTGTTTACCCACAGAATATATATATATATATATATATATATATATATATATATATATATATATATATATATATATATATATATATAAAATGTGCCATCTCTGCATATGGCAAAATGAATCAATTAGATTTGATGCATAGAAATTACTGACATTAGTGAGCATTTCGTCGTTTCGCTCAGTTGAACTTAATTTAACTCTGTGTTAGAACGCTGAGAATGCAAACAAACATGCGTTCTCATAACCTTCGGGTGTGCTTCGCTTTTGTTGCGTAGCAATTGTCAATATTACATTCTACGCTATGCCATTCCAACAGTAGGTAAACAATACATTAGTTAATTGTAGAATTAAACGCAGATATTTGATATGAAATTGATTTCACATTAATACTTTTGTATTAATGATGACCACAAGAAGAAAAAACAAATAACGCTAACATGTGCCTCTTCTATTAATTACCGAACACTATTTCTACAAATACATTCCCCTGACGCACTTACATGCATAAAAATCTATGCAATACGAGAATTTTAAAAGCCGTATGTAAATACAGAGTATTCACAAATGAAGAATATGTTTCTAGTAGTTTGCAAGCTGAAACAAAGAGTTTTGCGAGTCCTCAGGTATATACCAGAGGTAAGAGTTTTGTACTACGAGTGAGTTTAGATTTACATTAAAGTTGTACCACCCGAGCGTCACGTTGTATTATCATGAGGACAAAGGTGAATAAAACGAGCCCAGCGGGGCTTCTAACCCCTTTCGCTCGCTGGCACTCGCTCAGCTATGTTTCGTTACGTAAGTAAATCACCTCTTTTAGCAATAAAGTTGTGTGTACAAAGTGGACTAATTATCACGTGACATTACGTCACGACCAGAGAGTGCAACTTTAATGTAAATTTAACTACACCTTTGTACCAGTTTGTCTCCACACTACCATTGGCTGCTGGTAAGTTTGCAAATTCCATCCGTTTACGCAACAAAATGTCGAGTGTTACATACGATCAAAGGACCCATTAGTTTAGTCTCGATCATCTGTATACCTCACCCTTGTCTGCTAGACAATCCCTTAATCTAGCTCCCACTCCTTTAGTTGCATTCGTTGGTTGGTTAATTTGAAGTTAACGTTCCGTAAAGGACAAAGGTTATATGAGACTAAGACTTACAGCTTAACGTAGGATTCAAACCACATGAGCTCCCTCTGAAAACTGAACCCGGCTCCCTGTGTGTACACTAATTACACCGTTTAACCATGAGGGAGTTCCAGCTGCAATTGTATTACAGATTTTAGCTCTTTAAGCCACAAGATGCACATAGCTTTGTGCTGCACGGATATTCTTCCTATTTATTGTCCCAACCGGTATACTGCCCCAATGAGACTAGCACACACTCTTCGGAGTCTCAAATTAACAGAATGTTGCCATACTTCGACAGCTGAAAATTTTCCTGCAAAAGACAAAACATAGGTGCTGTATTTTTCACTCTACTGGTGAAGCAAGTTCTATACATGTTTTATATCTAAGTGGTACATTTAAATCAACCATGTGCAACAGGTGGTTCCCGAGACGTTCCTAGCCCGCTGAATTCTTTCATCAGCTCTGTCTGACCCGTTATTGAAAATGTATTTCTTATGTAATGTCTTGAACTTTTTTTAAACACTTAATCGCACAGTCTGAAACTTACTTCTCGATACTTGACACCACTGAGAATAAAACACAAAAGCTAATGTTTCACTTCACCTCCACCTTCTCTTAGTTGGATTTGTGGTACAAACTTCATCAAAGGTAAAGTTCACACGCCCAGTTTGGATGTCAAGGTGACCTTATGTTTGGTGTTTGTGTGTGTGTGTGTGTGTGTGTGTGTTTACTTATTGTTGCCTATTACTTCCTGTGTGCTGTTGAGTACTATGTTGTGAAGTATGGTGCGGTCACCTTATTAAGCCCACGTTAATAATGTTATCGTGACATAATACAAAGAAAGTAGACACTGAAGATCGTGTGTTTCAAGGAAAATTAGCTCATGGTTACTTTTTCGTCAATGAGAAAGGTAAGCCACTTTGTCTCATTTCTCAGGAAAGTTTAGCAACAATGAGGGAGAATAACATAAAGGAAATAGTCATAACATCCTAGTTTTAATTATTTTTGAGGACAGGTTCACAAAGACAAAATATTATTACTAATATACTACTTTAATGATAATACTAATAACTGAAGAAACACTTTTGTATCCAGCATCTCCTTTAAAAAAAAACGATTATGTTAACGTAGTTGTCCGGGCTATTTAGTTCTTGTGAATATGTTGTCGCGAGCACAACGAGGCTCTAAGGGGGTTGGGTTCGATCGTGGTCTGCTGGTAGGAATTTCAGTGTTTAACCTTTTGATACACTGCTTCTATCGCTTGTGTTCCGAGAAAATAGCTCTTATGTATAATTACTTTTTCAACTTGACAACAGGTCACAGGGTCGCGAAGGCTAACCAAATATGATAAATCTAAAGATATTGATTTTATGGTTAATTTACTAGGAATCACACCAGAGATACTGGACCTATAAAGAAGTGGTATGACATTTGTTCTTGATATTAGGGATTAATATCTAGATCTTTGAAAATACAAAACAATCAATAGAGGCGTAATAAATTATCGAACACCTGCACAAGTCATACGTAAGATAACAATTAGAAGATACTTAGATATATCTTGTCCCTCAATACTCCAACATACCTACCCATTAGAAGTTAAGCACTCATTATAAAAGTATCGCTGGCCATAGTTTAGCCAGGTCACTGAGGTGGCGCTCAGGAGACACAGAGATCGGTCTCAAACAAAACAAGGGGATTCCAAGCAGATCCCGTTAATAAACAAATACATTAAGTATGCGGACGTGAGAAATAACACTTGAACAAATACCCCATCTATAAATAACGGGGGTGCAAAGTAACGAGGTAAATTACTTAGTCCCTTAGAATCACTTAGAATCTTGGGATTAGTCAAAGCCAATAAATTATCTGTCAAGACAGCTAATATAAGCAGCTTAATAAACATGATTCAAGAGCTAAGAATATAAAACAAAAAGCCAATTGAAAAAGCGATTTCCCTTAAGTAATGATAACAAAATCAATAGTAACAGTATTGGTTATGAATGCAAGAATAGGAAAACAATAGAGTAGTGGTAGCGACAAGATAAGTAAATATGACCCTTTTCAGCGAGATATCTTCCTACCGACGATCTCTTCATCTTATATTCACTCGGGTCAATTTCGCCAGAACTATGAGACATTTCACTGGCACACATCGGTAGCACACTTAAAGGATTAACATGCGTCTTCAGTCAGCACTCGAAGAAAAATGACTAATGATGGAATACAATTTGTATGCCGTGCGGAAGAATACAAGTAATTCTGAGAGGTGTCTTAGCTGAAAGTCTACGATGAGATGGCGTAACCTGCTGAAGGCTGAGTGGTAAAGGTGCTAATATGAAGTCAGCAGACAATAGAATCAGGCGTCCAAACGATGACTCTTATCCAGAAGCGCCTGTTCAAAAGTCAGACAAGCAGCTTCGCAGATACGGCACTCAAAAGAGAACGGCAGCTTGATTCCTTAAATAAGGAATCCTACTCCTCGATAGACTAACAGTTGGGCTTGCGACGTCGTGGCCGTCACCAGATAGGATATTATAAGAAGGTTTAGGATTTTAATAGATGGTCTTTTAACGTGCAATGATGTAGGCGACACCAGAACGATTTAGTTGCTAAAAGATTTATTGAGAAGATTGGTATTTACAGATCATCGTACAAGGATGACAAATTTTATCTTTAGGTTGAAGGAGAGGTCACGATAGGCAGGTTTGGGTAGTAGATAGTACAATGCATGTACAGTTCAGGTTTGGATACATGTACGGTGCATCAGGATAATAGCTCGAAGTGTGATGATAAGTTTTGGAACAATGCATAATTAAAAAGAGAAGTAATTTTCAGAAGAGACGGTTATAGGGATCTGCAACAGAGAACAGGTTGACTTCGAAAGCTGGCAGTAACACCTACGATAAACAGTTGCTTCATGTGAATTTCACAATAAGATAAACTTGCAATGTTTATCGATGATCGTCATGATCTTAAGACAGAATACAACTCGAACAGTTCTTGAAGGTAAAACAAAACGTACATAGTTCGGCAAGTCTCTCGTGACAATCGGAATCGGCACTAATAACACTACATGGCACTCGCATCACAGCACTAAGATAGCAGAATCCCTGAAAAAACATTACTTTTCACTCCGCGGTAGCTAATTGTGGCCTCATAATTAAAGATGTAATTGTGCTTTGATTAAATCCAAAAGAAGTTATAATCGAGGACACGAGTGACGGTAAGTAGTTACATCTTGACGTTTTGTGAATCTTCTCCATGAGAGATCAGAAACTTGGGATTTTAAACCAATTGAAAATGGTTAGCCGGAGCTAATTTAGATTCGTGCGCAAAAATAGGGATACTTGGAGGAGTCTCATTGGATCCTGATAACTCGAAGTTTATATTATTTTTAGTTTCGTTTTATTCAAGTTTCCATTCTGCATAATTAATATGTTTTGACACTTCTATCATACTACAAATTTAGAAAGTATTTATTGTGTGTAATGTCCGGACTTCTGTGTATATCGTTACTTTAAATCATCACGCCTATGTTTATTGATCAGTTGTATTTCTTGTATACTCATGCTTTTATTGTGAAAAAGTTCCAATTTTTACTTCACAGGTACCTATATTGTTTAATATGATGTAATTGTATTATTATTATTATTATTATTGAAGCGAAATGAACAGAACTTCATTCTTTCCCGGAGGAACAACCTCGAAAAACACTTGTATCGTCAATAGGATAAGCTCACACCGAAGTGTATTCAACATGATGCACGAAAATTTGTTGGCGTTGTTAACATCCAGGAGGTTCATATTAAAAAAAAAAAAAAAACCGAATAGGGGCAAACACAAAACAGACAAAAATTTTTGCGTGTACATTTGTTGGTGTAGAAAGCGCACAATACTTTCATAGCAAATACGAGGAAACTCTTACAAGTGTATGCAATCACTTATGTATCCATTTTTGTTGGTGTATAAATTACACAAAGCGCATAATACTTTCATAGCAAATACGAGGAAACTCTTACAAGTGTATGCAATCACTTATGTATCCATTTTTGTTGGTGTTGTATAAATTACACAAAGCGCATAATACTTTCATAGTGAACAGAGGAAATTTCTTAAAAGTGTATGTAACCATTTATGCATGTATGCTTGTTAATGTTACATAACATCCAAGAAGCGCACAATTCTTTCATAGATAATAGGGTAAAAACTCTTAAAGCATATACAAGCATTTATGCACGTATGATTACTAGTGTTCCATAACTTCCAAGGAGCTAAGATTTTTTTCATGGCGAATAAGTGAGAAACTCTGAAATAAAATTTAGCTATTTCACCCCGGTTTTGGATTTTGAAAAAAAAAAAACTATCTAAATAATAATAATAATAATAATAATAATAATAATAATAATAATAATAATAATAATAATAATAATAATAATAATAATAATAATAATAATAATAATAATAATGGTATAAAAGCCAATGAAATGAAAACTAAGATATGTCAGTTTGGACTACTCTTGAAAGTTCTATGAACCAATAAATCATCTCATTTTCTTTCAGTTTCACAAACAGCATACATAATATGTAAAAATTTTGTCCTGTAGAGACTGTTTCAAACACGAGATAGAGGGAAATGGTTTAGAAACAGCCAATAGACACTGAATTTAGTAGATCCCTGGAAAAACTCATAGCATATTAACGACTCAAAAGCATCTGCTATGCAAACAAGGAATACACCAAAAGAGACCTTTACTCTTTGCCTACCGCCTGTTTAAACACATTGACAGTCAATCGGTTGTGAATAGAGGGCGTTCTACTCATCAAATTAACGGATGCTTGATTTTGATTCGGAGTGAGGAGATTGTTGGGTAGTAGAGGGGAGACAGAGACTCGATTCTCTAGACGATGTTTGCTTAAGCGTTAGTCGCCTCAACATCTCAGTTTACGATTCCCTTTTAATGACCATGCGTCGCAGGAGGCCAGAGACAAAAAAGCAACTCCCTTCCCCCTTTTCTAACCTAATGGATGGATAGTTGTCCCTGTTCAAGAACGAAAATCGATGAAACTTCATTATAGAACGAGGCCTGGTGGAGGATGCAAGAACCAACACAAAATGGAACTAAAGTGCATTTTTCCTTTTTTTATCATCTTCGTCTTTTCTTTCCTGGTTACTTGTTTTTCCTGCTTCCTCCTTCTCTTCGTTGTACCAATCCAAAGTAAGAAAGAAGAGGTTAAGACCATTTCTTCTGCTTTTGGCAGGAAAAGCAAACACACAGAAACGAAATACCTATCCCTAAACGAAACCTAAAAAGCAAGTCCGTTCAATTTTACTTTTTTCCTTCTTTTTTTTCTTTTTTTTAAATCTTACTCCTTTCGGGTTAGTTTCTTTTGCTTGCATAGCAGCGCAGATGGCTGTTTCCACGCGATTCCTTCTAGCGTATTCGATGCATTTCAAGCCATAGAATCAACATTTAGTGATTATATTACACATAGTAAAGTAGAGTAAAATAAAGCAAAGAAAAAGTTCAGGAAAAAGATTCTGTAACATGTGTCATTCAATCTCTCAAACTTGATTGGTAGTTTTTTTCTCTACGACCACTGTTTTGTTGGAGATAAATAGTTATTTGTGCATTCGTTAAAAATAGTGTGGATGCAAGATGCGCCAACCTAATCGAGTAGATGTTTGGAAGTTCTTGAACAAAACAGGTGTAATGGTCTTTGTGATCTACCTGGGTCTGAATTGCACTACTTTTGGATCGGAGACCTAACACAGATTATGGTATGAAACACATAAAACATTAATCATGCCTGTTGTTCTGTCTAGTTGCGAAACATGGTCGCTTACTCTGAGAGAAGAACGTAGACTGAAAATATTTGAGGACAAGATCCTGAGATTAATATTCGGACCCAAGAGGAACGGGAATGGGGAATGATGGAAACTTCCTAACGAGGAATTACATAATTTATACCGTTTACCAAACTTTGTTAAGATCATCGAATCTAGGAGGCTCAGGTGAGGAGGTCATGTAGTCAGAATAGAAGAAAGTCGGAATGCTTTCAAAGTTTTAACTGGAAGTACAATCGGAAAACGACCATTAGGGAGACAGGCGCAGGTGAGGAAACCATATTAAAATGGACGTCGCATAATAGGAAAACAAAGTAGAAACTGGTTGTAGTTGGTCAATGGAGAGCTTTTGTGAAACTGACATTGAACCTCTGAATTCCATAGGCCATAGAGTTACTTAGTTAGTTATATTGGGATATTTGTATATCTACTTGATGTAGTTCGATGCGACTGATAATAAATAAGTATTGTGTAGGTTAATCTCTTTATGTTGATTAGATTTACGAAGTCCAAAGTGCATTACATGTAGGGATACAATTTAATGTGGATTCTATAAATTGCACAGTATTAGAATACGTTCCCAAATGCCAAGTTACTCAAATCCATAATATTTTAACAAGTTTCACTATACTACTTAACTCGAAGACTATCGAAGTCCTTCCAGTGTGCACAGTAGCTCAGTGCTAGAGCGCTCACTTCTGGTATAAAAGGTTTCTAGATTGATCCCAGACCATATGAGTTTGTAGTGAATGATATTGTGTCCATTGTTCTGCTCTAGATTCTCCAACTTTCTTCTACATTCTCATTCCGCCGAAATTCTAGCATAATCATTCACTTTGATTAATTATCCGTTCCTTCTAGCCTAAAAGACATAATTTTCAGATGTAGAAAAGGAAATTTCATTTCATTTCAAAGTCATTCTTTTCATATTAAATTTAAGTTTAGTACATAATATATTGTCTTCAAATACTAGGAGAGAAAATTAGAAGTTTTCTTTAGTAAAAATATTATTTTTAAAATTATTTCGGTAGTATATCCATCTTTTCTGTCTAAAAACTGGTGTTCCAGGAGGAAGTGTTCTTAATTCTGTACTTTTCCTCTTTTTCATAGATAATCTTCCCGATCACACATCTATCTTCACTCAACATCTAGTTACGT
Organism: Thermobia domestica; assembly: GCF_964235325.1. Taxonomy (NCBI): domain Eukaryota; kingdom Metazoa; phylum Arthropoda; class Insecta; order Zygentoma; family Lepismatidae; genus Thermobia; species Thermobia domestica. The sequence goes on along the minus strand of NC_137465.1, from coordinate 178,569,564 downwards.
TCTTTTATTTGATGACAATCGCAAGCAAATTTTTTTTAGATAAGATTCCATTAATCTTTAAAATGATCTCTAGGCTGGTTCTTGGTGTCAAACCTGTCAATTGAAGTTAAATTCCAATAAATGTACCTCTCTCATAGTTTCTTTCAACGAAAATTTTATATTAAACGTTATATATATCGTTGGTAATATAACTGTTTAAACTGTTCAATCGAGTAATCTTGGTGTTCTCATTTATGACAAGTTCATATATATTGCTGCTGTTACAAAGAAAAATCTGTGTGAGTGTTAAAAATGTGTTATAGATTTACGAAATGCAAAATTAACAGCATTAGCAGAATTATTCCAAAGCCGTATCTTCTATTGTAACAGAATACTGTCGCCTATCGTCGCATGAGAACCAGAGAAACCTAACTCCAAAAATGCGATTTTCGTTTTCCTCATGTTTGGACATAATTTTGAAAGCCTCACTTGGTGTAAATGGAACGTAACGCCATCTGTTCTCCTTGTCGATCATCGGTTGTAATGTAGCTCAATTACCATCTTATTAAAAACACATCTTTCTAAGAAAATAATATTTTTGTCCTCTCGCATGTAAACCTACGAAAATGGAGTTACGTTTCTCTGGTTCTCATGCGACGCTGTATTGTCCATGATCTGTCGCAACACTATTCAAACTACACACTGTTCTCAATATTCTTGTTCAGTCATTCCTTGTCACAGAATTCCTGACCTCGGTAGGTTAAGTAATAAAACTACGTTAGTAATTCAGACAAGGGATATCTTAGACCAGCTCCTAAATGTTGAGATGGATATTTAGAGTGACCTCCCTTAAATTTTGGAAATTGTCAAATATAAAAGTATGGTATGGTAGTATAGGACCAGGGTATGACATCTGTAAGTTTGGGTTATCCTTCTCGTTCCTTTTCATGAGTAAATAATTGCCAAAAGTACAAATTTCCTAAAAATTTTTACTTATCTTCTTTGGTGAGGCTTTATTTTCTTATATAGTTTATACAGGTGAGTAAAAGTTTTCCCTTCTCTTCCATAGAATGGGAACATTGATGATCGCGCCTTTTATTTTGAGAGGGCTACATAGAACCACCCCTTAAATTTTGTGAATTGTCAAAAAATGAAATTTGGTAAATGTTCTCTTTTTGTTCACCTCAACTATAGGTTGGCGGGCAATATGGAAATTTTAACCCTACAATGCATAGTGGGGCAGATATAGGTCATAGTGGTAAATGTAAACTGTGTTTTCCTACATAACGGTATGTAGTTGCTAATGCATTTTGAATCAGATTGGGAACGTTCGAAGCCAATTCTAATTCCACAGTTTCCGCTTAGATGGCACTTTAAGTATACCGGTATTTCCGTTACATTTTTCTTTTCTCTTGCAAAACTACTTTTTTTTATAGGAAATAAAATCATGCATTGTAGGGTTAAAACTTTTCTCCCCCTTGGGGAAGCTGTTTTATACTTTGATAAGGTCTCTTCTTCGTAAGTGCATCTAGATATTTTATTCTTGGGCTTTCTCTTCCTGGTTTTCCTTCTGCCTTTCCCTCTATCAGCACGGTGATCTAATGGGAGCGAATAAGTTGGCCAAGCATGCTGTTTCTACTTTTTCCTATTATCTTCATGATCTGTTGTCCTTCATTAGCTTCCATTAGTATGTCTTCATCCCTCTTCCTTTTGGTCCATGATATACGTAGAATTCTGCGCCAACACCACATTTAAAATGCTTCCAACTTGGATATTTTAGTTTTTTTCATTGTCTACGTCTCTGATCCGTAAAGTGCCACACTCCATACCAAGGTCTTAATAAATCGTTTACGAACATCCAACGACACATTTCTTGATGTTAGCAGTCTTTTTTTCTATTGAATGCTTGTTTAGCCTGCGCTATTCTGGAACTTAGGTCTTTTTCACTTCTTCCGTCTGAGGATATTAGACTTCCCAAATAGGAGAACGTGTTAACGTATTCCATTTTTCTCCTAGGACCCTAATATATCATTGTAAATTTAAGTAGGCCATCTTTTTACCAAACATTCAGAATTTGGAAGTTGCGCACTAAATTCATCCCCTTTGATGATGGTTTATCATGTTATAGGGATATATAGATGAATATAGGAGTCCATTCTCTTTTATAAGACATGTGCATATTGATTCATTCTTTTCAAATTTTGGTAGGAATACATTGGCTCTCCTTAAATTTTGAAATTGTGGAAAAATAAAATTTGTTATATGCTTTCTAGGACCTGAATATCTTCCACTGAAACTGTCGGTGGTCCTGGTTATTCGCTTCTCTGTGTAAAACAAATGTCACATATTAGTATGTCCACGTGTTTATCTTCTTTGATGAGTCTTTAACACGTTATGTAGTTGCATGGTTGAGTATAATGTCCATTAACTTTCATAAGACATGGGCATATTGATGCTCACTTTCCAAAATTAGGGAGAGGTGTGTTGGTCTACCACTTAAATTTTGGAACTATCAAAGAACAACATTTGGTAAATGTTACCTAGGAACCAAATATACAGTGCTGTAAATTCCATTGGTACTGCTTATCCTCTTCTATGGGTAAAAAATTGTCAAAAATGTACACGTAAGTAAAACGTAGTACCACGTGTAGGTTGTTGACCTAATTTATTCACTTTAGTGAGGGTTTATCATGCTATATGATTATGTAGTCCAGTATAGGATCCAATACTCTTTCATAAACTATAAGTATTGATCCACATCTCTTACCTTTATTAGGAGGATCACATTTTTCCATCCTTTAAAATTGAGAATTGTAAAAGAACAAAATATGGTAAATGTTCACTTGGAATCGAATATATATATATATATATATATATTAGGGATGGCCAAAATTTTCCGGAATCCGGATTCCGGAAATTTTGTTTTCCGGAATCGGAAAATTTACTTTCCGGAATTCGGAAAAATTCCGGAATTCAGAAAAATTCCGGATTTCGGAAAAAATCCGGAATTCAGAAAAAATCCGGAATTCGGAAAAATTCCGGAATTCGGAAAAAATCCGGAATTCGGAAAAATTCCGGATTTCGGAAAAATCCGGAATTCGGAAAAATTCCGAAATTCGGAAAAATTCCGGAATTCAGAAAAATTCCGGATTTCGGAAAAAATCCGGAATTCAGAAAAAATCCGGAATTCGGAAAAATTCCGGAATTCGGAAAAAATCCGGAATTCGGAAAAAATCCGGAATTCGGAAAAATTCCGGATTTCGGAAAAAATCCGGAATTCAGAAAAATTCCGGATTTCGGAAAAATTCCGGAATTCGGAAAAAAATTCGGAATTTGGAAAAAATCCGGAATTCGGAAAAATTCCGGAATTCAGAAAAATTCCGGAATTCAGATAAATTCCGACATTCGGAAAAAATCCGGAATTTAGAAAAAATTCGGAATTTTTCCGATTTTACTTTCCGGATTCCGGAAAGTAAAAATTCTGGAATTGGCCATTCCTAGCTAGTAGCTGTTAAAAGAGAAACACAATAATGAATATATATACTAGGGATGGCCAATTCCGGAATTTTTACTTTCCGGAATCCGGAAAGTAAAATCGGAAAAAATCCGGAATTTAGAAAAAATCTGGAATTCGGAAAAAATCCGGAATTCGGAAAAATTCCGGATTTCGGAAAAATTCCGGAATTCGGAAAAATTCCGGAATTCGGAAAAATTCCGGAATTCGGAAAAAATCCGGATTTCGGAAAAAATCCGGATTTCGGAAAAAATATTTTTTCTTTTTGTAATCCTAAGAATTTTGTTCAAACGCAAACGAACAAATTTCCTTTTTGTAATCCTAAGAATGTATGATGCAAGTTAAGCTGAAACTTACATCCTAAAGTATACACTACTCAATCTTCCCATGGTTAATGAGATGTAGTCCAAAAGTACGATGTACTTCTAATATTTAATTTTTGTTTTACTGTGATATTGTCCAGAGGTAAGACATATATCACACTGAGATAAACAACTTGACATAATGAAGATGTTATCATACGTAGTTTTCCAGAAAATCGTGAGAAACTAATTTTTGTGAAGTTAAAATATGCGTCGCTTGTTGCCAGTGGGATGCAATTGATAACTTTTATGCTGGAATATTATTATTATTATTATTATTATTATTATTATTATTATTATTATTATTATTATTATTATTATTATTATTATTATTATTATTATTAATCGTTTATGTACTGTAAAAGAAAAATGTGAACCGTTAAGTAGTAGATTTTATCTGTTGTTTTTTGATATCTTCTAACAGTAATAACAAACTGCTTGTAAATACGCAATGATTATCAAGGACAATGGCATATTAATGTAAGGACTACTCTGCAGACTAGCAATAAACAATAACAGATAAACAATAGTTGCAAAAAAAAAAAAGTAACTAACTTGGGCACGTCAGAATGTTCGCGAGAATATAGGGACGCATTGAGACTAGCAAAGAGCGTGCTATTATCATTACTCAAAGGGCCGTACGATGGAGTCATTAATGTTAATGGCACTAATGAGCACTTACTTGCTCTAACGGTTAACCTCATTTTTGAGATGATTCTTAGAAGTGGGCGTGTTGGCATGCAGTTAGAAGACCTATATCCATTATTTAAAAAGCACACGTTATCTGTGAAGTACTAACGATTTGCGTCACTATCGAACACTAACGTAGCACTAGCGACGTTTAAAGTCGAAATGGAGTCTGACATAAGTGGCTTGTCAACTTCACGGACATTATATTTTCCTTGAATGAGAGAATTTTGCGCCCAGGAAATTTGCGCCCTACCACAAAAATAGGAAAAAATGCGCTCGCAATATATTTGCACTGGGATGTTTGCGCCCTACCGCAAAAAGAGGGGAAAATGCGCCGGCTATATATTTGCACTGGGATGTTAGCGCCCTACAATTCAACTTATTTTTGTATTGTGTAAAGTAACTTCCACTCACACTTGAACTAGGCTTGCGTATCATCGTCTCAGTGAGTTACTCCATCCGTTATAATATTCCGAACAAATGAAAAAAATACAATTTTAGTTCACTAAAGGGCAATCCATACAAATACAATTTTTCATTATACTACAAAATTTACAAAAAAGTATAAATGACTGATATATAATTATTAATATAATCAAAGAGTATAATTTAATCTACAAAAGGCTGTTTGGCTCTAGCCAGATATCTCTGTTCACAATCCTTGCGAGTTGTTTGGCTTTTCAGGACACAAAATATAGAAAAGAAAATGTAAAGTGAATGTAAAATCAGTTCAGTAATATTATCAAGAAAACTATGTACAGTGTGTTTACTTGCTGGAATTACACTTCAAACACACAATTGCGTTCAGTCGTTCTTTCAGAAAAAAAATTTCCGGGGGGCACACTTAGTATTCCGGAGGGGGGTCACTGCTGGTACTATTCTATTTATTATTATATTATAGACGTATTATTTTGGTCTCCTCCGAGGGGGCACTCTGAGAGCTCTGGGGAGGCCAGTGTTCCCCCAAAATCATCTCTGGAAGAAGCAGTGATTGCGTTGATCCGTTGTGTTCTTTTGGCTTATATTGAAGTTTATTCTCCCCTTATATAGCCACAATGAAAATAAATCACAAATGGCATGGTTGTGGGGGGGGGAGGATTGTTTATGCTGTAATGTCAGCCCCTCCGAGCAAATGCGTAAGCTCCAATAGGTTCTTTTATTTCGCAGGGCTCAACTTCCCGGTGGAGGTTCATCGCAGGCGCAATTTTCCCTGTTCTTGAGGTAGGGCGCAAATTTCCCAGACGCAAAATTCTCGACACCGTTCGAATGACCTCGGAAAACTATATCTTTTTCAATACTTTTTAATATTCTTTTACTCGAGATTTCTTCATAGCTTCTTATTAAAATACTTATTAATATATCCTCATTTTATTGTCCTAACCAATCAATATGGGTGTGTTGTCAGTAAAATATTTAGATTGATCGAGCCTCTGGTGTGTAACCACAGTATTTCATATCATCCCCCCAATAGAAATCTTGGCTAAACGAACCAATATATGTTGCCAATAGAATAGTTTAGAATGATTGAGCCACTGGTAAATAACCACAGTATTTCGTGACAGACCCCCCCCCCCTTCCTATTACCATATTCTAGCTACATGCCTGACTCAGCTAATTCTCTACATTCTTTACCAAGCACACATTTTCTAAAGCGGAAAATGCTCTCTAAATACCTAAGCTCATTATTTTCAGCAGATGCACAAATTGGGTAACATTCTATCTACATGAATGTTATATATATGTCGATTACTGGAAACCGCTTCTCGCTATCTATTACCATATTTACTATATAATGATTAACGTTAAAACCGGAAATGGTTGATTTGTACCCCTTCCGGTTTGAATATTACATTTATCAGGGAACTCGATTCTTAACTATTGACTCTGTACATCATGGCCAAAATTGATTGGTAATCCATCAGATAGTTCTTGAGACTGTTTGCTTCACTGACGGACAGAATGAATATATGGCTATAGAGTTTTGATAAACTAAATTCGTTAATGAGTGACGATGGAACAAATATAAGAAAGGTAGGCCTTCCACCGGGAAAATTTTCGAACACAAAATTAGCCATCGAAAACCCACATGTCCTGGGTTAGAATACCATAGATGAAAACTCTACCACTGAGTCATCAATCACCCGCTTATTAGTTTTATTAATTATTATATTAATATAAATTAATGAATGCCTGCTTATGTTAATTATTGAACAATTATATTGTATACTTCGTAAAGTCAAAAATTATAAATTTGTATTTACTGTACATACAGTGAGCGCAGAAAGTGTTCGTACACCTATGCTATTGAAACGAGAATGCCTGCGAAAAAGAAACAGAAAATTTAAGAAGTGTAATAACACACACAATATGAATAATGAAAACTAAGCTTTATGAATATATCAATAAAGAACCACAAAGACAAATTTAATGGTCAGAAAGTAAATAAATTCCGTAGAAAGTGTATAGAGTAGACGCAAAATGTGATCGTACACCTGACGTACGAATACGAAACAAAGATACCACAACTGGGGTTCACTAGTATTCACCTGGGTATACACCTCTGTATAGCATGACGAGTAACAGAATGAGTTTAGTTGTGAATAGAAGTGAAAAAACTGCACGGTGGGCTGTCAAAGTGGGAAGCAACCGAACAGAAACAAATGAGACAAGAAAAGTAATTATTAAATTGCATAAGAAAGGTAAGTCTTTGAGAAAGATAGCAAACCTTGCAGACAGGCCTCGTTCAACAGTACAAACAATAATTGCGATGTATAATGTTTCTATCACTGAGCGAAAAAAAAAAAAAAAAAAACTGGAAGACCAAGAGTGTTGAGTGAACAAGATAAACGTTACATTATTAGGGAAAGAAAAAAGGTTCCGAAAAGTAGTGCTGTGCAATTGGCAACGGATCTGGAAACACGCGGTGTTAAAGTATCAGCCAGTACAGTGCGGAATATTTGCAAGGTATCATGGTCGGATAGCCAGGAAAATGTTCTGGGTGAACAAGACAAATCGTATAAAGAGACTAAAGTTTGAAAAAGAGTATAAAGATAAGGGATCAGGCTTCTTTCTGGAATAGGGTCATATTTTCGGACGAAAGTAAATTTAACTTTATCGAGTCCAATGGGAGGCGTATTGTATGGCGCAAGGTGAATACAGAGATGAATCCTCAAAATCTCGTCCCTAAAGTAAGACATGGAGGAGGGTCCGTGCTCGTCTGGGGTTGTATGAGTGCCTCAGGAGTGGGTCGTCTCCACCTTATCGATGGAGTGATGATCCACAAAGTGTATATTAACATATTAAAGGAAAATCTCCATACTAGTGCGCAGAAGATGGTTCTTGAAAACAATTTATTGTTCAGCAAGACAACGACTCCAAACATACAGCGGAAAATACTCGATTGTGGCTACTCTATAATACCTTGAAACAGCTTCGCACACCTCCCCAATCCCCAGATATGAACCCCATAGAACATCTATGGTCTGTTCTGGAGACAACAATCAGAAGGCACAGCTTCTCTACTCAGGGCCGGCGCTAGCAATTTTGCCGCCTTGGGCGGTGCTTTCACATGCCGCCCCTTTAATCCGCAAACCTTATTTTGACAGATAACGTTCAAGTGTCATTTAAAAACATGTATAAAATGGAAAAGTAAACAAACAAAAAAAAAACTACCTTTCTGGAATGTTCACGTAATATTTAAACGACTCTATACTGACACAATATTCAGTATGCTCGATTTCGCTGTATATCTGTAATATAGAGCAGCGCATACAGAAAATAAAATTTTAAAAATATACTTTAATCATGACTAAGAATTTTAATTTTTAGGCTTATTTTATATCAAAAGGCGTTTTCAACAGAGTATGGAGCAAGAAGATAATACAGTAAATCAGATAATTATGGTAAATGTAAGTGATTAGCTTAAGCCTTATAATGTACTAAAACACAATAGACATACATAAATTTAACATACCTTAATTGAAAGAAACTTTTCTTGCTTTGATATGAGCAAATTCCTTTATCACATCACGTAGTCCAATGTTTTAGCCAATTTGTGTTCTATTGATATCGTCGCTAGACCACTCAAGCGTGTTTCAGACATAGAAGAGTGTAGATAGTTTCTAATAAACTTAAGTTTCCAAAAACTTCTTTCTCCACTTGCCACTGTTACAGGCAAGATTAACAAAATTCTACGTGCAATACTAACATTGGGAGCAAAGTCATGTTCCTAAATTATTATTATTATTATTATTATTATTATTATTATTATTATTATTATTATTATTATTATTATTATTATTATTATTATTATTATTATTATTATTATTATTTTTGTGAACTTTCACAGGCTTAATTATAGTGGATAACACTTTCAGTTTGTCTTTCAAATTACTGGGGTTAATATCTTTCAATTCTTCGTGTGTTAAAATGATGGTAAGTTTAGTACACTTTTCAGACACAAAGTTCAGGTGGTAGGCTATATCTTTACGATTACTTATATCGCAAAGAAAATTGAAATACTCGCTGTGATGTTTAAGTTGCTCAAATCTTTCTCTTAAAAACTAACACAATCACTTCTAGAACTTTGTAATAAAAATCGATCTTGTATCTTGTTTGTGGATGTTTTCAGTAGCTTCATCCTCTGCCTCGTACTGAAACTGTCTCTTCTTTCGACTTCGAGCTTGCACTGTATTACGTATCAGTGGATCACCCTATCTAATGCTGATGCCAAGTCCATCGTATCAACTAAGTAAGATTTAAACTTTGCATAATTTCTGCTCCTCTCAAAGTACCCAGATATATTTTCAAGAAATCCTACTGCATCCAACACATGAGAATCAATGCTTTAAAGTCATATCAGACAACTAGTGAGTAAAGGAAAGAAAAGTAACTCAGCTGGTTTGCTATACACAGAGCATCGTGGACGACCATTCTATCGGTTCTATTGTCATTACTTATTTGAAGTAAGGCATCATAAACTTCCTATATTTGATAACTGAGTCAGAGCATCAATTCGGCTCTCCCACCTTGTGGTGGATTATGATTTTAAAGTGAGACTACTAATATGTTCCTTTAGTATGGCCTAACGTTGAACTGACGCAGTAAAAAAAGTCATAAACTTTTTTTAGCTATACAAAAAATGAGACATTTCTCAAGAAATAATACGCTGTACGATTTACTATATTCGGAATGAACAATTTGTAAATTGGTCAAAAACTCGCTATTAGAACCTAAATGTCTCTAGATGCTAACAGGGGCGGATCCAGGGGGGGCGATCGGGCGATTGCCCCCCAGAAGAGGAAACTTTTTTATTTTATATATAAATAAAATATATAGTTTATTTTTTGACGCTCTTAAAAGTAGCTCTAAGTAGCAGTATTACAACCCACCGCCCCCCCAGAAGTCCGTCCTGGATCCGCCCCTGGATGCTACAGGCTAGAACGGCCTGTCTCAAGTGGGAGTGTACCTTTTGCATACTTGAAGCGGAGCGTTAGAACATTATTGAATAGAAAAAAATATAAAAAGACACCGTGATAATCTTATGCACTCTAGCTCAAAATCCTATCTACACTGCTGCAAGGGAAATATTGAACGAGATACCTGTGGCTAGTAGTTTGATAATTGAAAACGAGGAGGAATGCTCTGAATTTCCTGAGAGAGTATTTTCTTGAATGTGAGTAAAGTAAGTTCAATTACATTCTCAGGTTAACACAATCTTATTTTTCCATGTGAGCCTATTACGAAGCATTATATTTTGATAGTATTCTTTTCTTTTTCAAATTTTGCCGCCCATTAGACTTGCCGCTCTGGGCGGTGGCACGGCTCGACCCTCTCTCGCGCCGGCCCTGTCTCTACTAAAGAAGGCCTAAGAAAAGCTATTCAAGAAGAATGCGACATAATCAGTCCCGAAGCTACAGAACTACGAACTACTACAGGTGAAATCAATGCCACGAAGACTACAGACAATCATTAACGCACAGGGTAATCCCACAAAATATCAAATAACGTAATATACTTTATAAGCACTAATTCAAGCATAAGTGTACGGTGACATTTTGCGTTTACAAAAAAGGAATTCTCTCTTTTCTTCTGAACAAAACAGTGATTGTGTTTGTTTGGCCTTTCTCTTGTATATAGAAATAAAATGTATGAATGTGTAGTCTTAATTCTGGTTATATATATATTTTCCACCTCCCGTTCTCATGCTAGCTGTTTTTCAATATAAAGTATGCACGGTGTACGAACACTTTCTGCGCTCACTGTAGGTATGTTGACAATAAGCGAATGTTATTAGAATATTTGTTGAGATTTCTTTTCCTCCACTGCCTTTCGTCTGGTTAAAAAGTAGTTTGCAGTGCTTTGGAGCAGCTGCAGGTGGGAACGCGATAATGTTTGAGACATACCGGCGACTTTTTTGTGTGTGAAAATAAGACCTTCCTTATAAAACAGTAAATAACTGCAGTAGCAATTGTCTACGTAAGTGATAAAGACATATCCAACTACAAGAAACTAATACAGTATATATATTCATTATTGTGTTTCTCTTTTAACAGCTACTAGCTAGGGATGGCCAATTCCAGAATTTTTACTTTCCGGAATCCGGAAAGTAAAATCGGAAAAATTCCGGATTTCGGAAAAATCCGATTTTTTTCTAAATTCCGGATTTTTTCCGAATGTCGGAATTTTTCCGAAATCCGGATTTTTTCCGAATTCCGGATTTTTTCTGAATTCCGGAATTTTCCGAAATCCGGAATTTTTCCGAATTCCGGAATTTTCCGAATTCCGGAATTTTTCTGGATTCCGGAATTTTTCCGAAATCCGGAATTTTTTCGAATTCCGGATTTTTTCCGAAATCCGGAATTTTTCTGAATTCCGGATTTTTTCCGAATTCCGGATTTTTTCCGAAATTCGGAATTTTTCCGAAATCCGGAATTTTTCTGAATTCCGGAATTTTTCCGAAATCCGGAATTTTTCCGAATTCCGGAAAGTAAATTTTCCGATTCCGGAAAACAAAATTTCCGGAATCCGGATTCCGGAAAATTTTGGCCATCCCTAATATATACTGTATTAGTTTCTTGTAGTTGGATATGTCTTTATCATTTACGCAGACAATTGCTACTGCAGTTATTTACTGCTTTATGAGGAAGGTCTTATTTTCACACACAGAAAAAGTCGCCGGTATGTCTCAAACATTATCGCGTTTCCACCTGCAGCTGCTCCAAAGCACTGCAAACTACTTTTTAACCAGGCGAAAGGCAGTGAAGGAAAAGAAATCTCAACAAATATTCTAATACCATTCGCTTATTGTCAACATACCTACAGTGAGCGCAGAAAGTGTTCGTACACCGTGCATACTTTATATTGGAAACAGCTAGCATGAGAACGGGAGGTGGAAAATATATCTATAACCAGAATTAAGGAACCACATTTATACATTTTATTTCTATATACAAGAGAAAGGCCAAACAAAGACAATCACTGTTTTGTTCAGAAGAAAAGAGAGAATTCCTTTTTTGTAAACGCAAAAAGTCACCGTACACTTATGGTTGAATTAATGCTTATAAAGTATATTACGTTATTTAATATTTTGTGGGATTACCCTGTGCGTTAATGATTGTCTGTAGTCTTTGTGGCATTGATTTCACCTGTAGTAGTTCGTAGTTCTGTAGCTTCGGGACTGATTATGTCCCATTCTTCTTGAATAGCTTTTCTTAGGCCTTCTTTGGTAGAGAAGCTGTGCCTTCTGATTCTTGTCTCCAGAACAGACCATAGATGTTATATGGGGTTCATGTCTGGGGATTGGAGAGGTGTGCGAAGCTGTTTCAAGGTATTATAGAATAGCCACAATCGAGTATTTTCCGCTGTATGTTTGGAGTTGTTACCTTGCTGAACAATAAATTGTTTTCTGCGCACTAGTATTTAGATTTTCCTTTAATATGTTAATATACACTTGTGGATCATCACTCCATCGATAAAGTGGAGACGACCCACTCCTGAGGCACTCATACAACCCCAGGCGAGCACGGACCCTCCTCCGTGTCTTACTTTAGGGACGAGATTTTGAGGATTCATCTATGTATTCACCTTGCGCTATACCATACGCCTCCCATTGGATTCGATAAGATTAAATTTACTTTCGTCCGAAAATATGACCCTATTCCAGAAAGAAGCCTGATCCCTTATCTTTATACTCTTTTTCAAACTTTAGTATCTTTATACGATTTGTCTTGTTCACCCAGAACATTTTCCTGGCTATCCGACCATGATACCCTGCAAATATTCCGCACTGTACTGGCTGATACTTTAACACCGCGTGTTTCCAGATCCATTGCCAATTGCACAGCACTACTTTTCAGAACCTTTTTTCTTTCCCTAATAATGTAACGTTTATCTTGTTCACTCAACACTCTTGGTCTTCCAGGTTTTTTTTTTTTTTTTCGCACCGTGATATAAACATTATACATCGCAATTATTGTTTGTACTGTTGAACGAGGCCTGTCTGCAAGGTTTGCTATCTTTCTCAAAGACTTACCTTTCTTATGCAATTTAATAATTACTTTTCTTGTCTCCTCATTTGTTTCTGTTCGGTTGCTTCCCATTTTGACAGCCCACCGTGCAGTTTTTTCACTCCTATTCACAACCTAAACTCATTCTGTTACTCGTCATGCTATACAGAGGTGTATACTCCGGTGAATACTAGTGAACCCCAGTTGTGGTATCTTTGTTTCGTATTCGTACGTCAGGTGTACGATCTCTTTTTGCGTCTACTCTATACACTTTCTACGGAATTTATTTACTTTCTGACCATTAAACTTGTCTTTGTGGTTCTTTATTGATATATTCATAAAGCTTAGTTTTCATTATTCATATTGTGTGTTATTACACTTCTTAAATTTTCTGTTTCTTTTTCGCAGGCATTCTCGTTTCAATAACATAGGTGTATGAACACTTTCTGCGCTCACTGTATGTACAGTAAATACAAATTTACAATTTTTGACTTTACGAAGTATACAATATAATTGTTCAATAATTAACATAAGCAGGCATTCATTAATATATATTAATATAATAATTAATAAAACTAATAAGCGGGTGATTGATGACTCAGTGATAGAGTTTTCATCTATGGTATTCTAACCCAGGACCTGTGGGTTTTTGATGGCTAATTTTGTGTTCGAAAATTTTTCCGGTGGTAGGCCTACTCTTGGTTCCCTTTCTTATATTTGTTCCATCATCACTCATTAACGAATTTAGTTTATCAAAACTCTATAGCCATATATTCATTCTGTCCGTCAGTGAAACAAACAGTCTCAAGAACTATCTGATGGATTACCATCAATTTTGGCCACGATGTACAGAGTCAATAGTTAAGAATCGAGTTCCCTGATGAATGTAATATTCAAACCGGAAGCGGTACAAATCAACCATTTCCGGTTTTAACGTTAATCATTATATAGTAAATATGGTAATAGATAGCGAGAAGCGGTTTCCAGTAATCGACATATATAACATTCATGTAGATAGAATGTTACCCAATTTGTGCATCTGCTGAAAATAATGAGCTTTGGTATTTAGAGATCATTTTCCGCTTTAGAAAATGTGTGCTTGGTAAAGAATGTAGAGAATTAGCTGAGTCAGGCACGTAGCTAGAATATGGTAATAGGAAGGGGGGGGGTCTGTCACGAAATACTGTGGTTATTTCCAGGGGCTCAATCATTCTAAACTATTTTATTGGCTACATATATTGTTTCGTTTAGCCAAAATTTCTAATGGAGGGATGATATGAAATACTGTGGTTACGCACCAGAGGCTCGATCAATCTAAATATTTTACTGACAACATACCCATATTGATTGGTTAGGACAATAAAATACGGATATATTAGTAAGTATTTTAATAAGAAGCTATGAAGAAATCTCGAGTAAAAAAATATAAAAAAGTATTGAAAAGTATATAGTCTTCCGAGGTTATTCGAACTGTGTCGAGAATTTTGCGTCTGGGAAATTTGCGCCCTACCTCAAGAACAAGGAAAATTGCGCCTGCAATGTACCTCCACCGGGAAGTTTGAGCCCTGCGAAATAAAAGAACCTATTGGAGCTTACGCATTGCTCGGAGGGGCTGACATTATAGCATAAACAATCCTCCCCCCACAACCATGCCATTTGTGATTTATTTTCATTGTGGCTATATAAGGGGAGAATAAACTTCAATATAAGCCAAAAGAACACAACGGATCAACGCAATCACTGCTTCTTCCAGAGATGATTTTGGGGGAACACTGGCCTCCCCAGAGCTCTCAGAGTGCCCCCTCGGAGGAGACCAAAATAATACGTCTATAATGTAATAATAAATAGAATAGTACCAGCAGTGACCCCCTCCGGAATACTAAGTGTGCCCCCGGAACATTTTTTCTGAAAGAACGACTGAACGCAATTGTGTGTTTGAGGTGTAATTCCAGCAAGTAAACACACTGTACATAGTTTTCTTGATAATATTACTGAACTGATTTTACATTCACTTTACATTTTCTTTTCTACATTTTGTGTCCTAAAAAGCCAAACAACTCGCAAGGATTGTAAACAGGGATATCTGGGTAGAGCCAAACAGCCTTTTGTAAATTAAATTATACTCTTTGATTATATTAATAAATAATTATATATCAGTCATTTATACTTTTATTGTAAATTTTGTAGTACAATGAAAAATTGTATTTGTATGGATTGCCCTTTAGTGAACTAAAATTGTATTTTTTTCATTTGTTCGGAATATTATAACGGATGGAGTAACTCACTGAGACGATGAGAGGCAAGCTTAGTTCAAGTGTGAGTGGAAGTTACTTTATACAATACAAAAATAAGTTGAATTGTAGGGCGCTAACATCCCAGTGCAAATATATAGCCGGCGCATTTTCCCCTCTTTTTGCGGTAGGGCGCAATCATCCCAGTGCAAATATATTGCGAGCGCATTTTTTACTATTTTTTGGTAGGGCGCAAATTTCCCGGGCGCAAAATTCTCGCATTCAAGGAAAATATAATGTCCGTGAAGTTGACAAGCCACTTATGTCAGACTCCAATTTCAACTTTAAACGTCGCTAGTGCTATGTTAGTGTTCGATAGTGATGTTAGTGTTCGATAGCGGCAAATCGTTAGTACTCCACAGATAACGTGTGCTTTTTAAATAATGGATATGTCTTCTAACTGCATGCCAACACGCCCGCTTCTAAGAATCATCTCAAAAATGAGGTTAACCGTTAGAGCAAGTAAGTGCTCATTAGTGCCATTAACATTAGCGTTAATACCTCCATCGTACGGCCCTTTGAGTATCTTTGCTAGAGTCTCAATGCGTCCTTATATTCTCGCGAACATTCTGACATGCCCAAGTTAGTTACTTTTTATTTTTTTTGCAACTATTGTTTATCTGTTATTGTTTATTGTTTATTGCTAGTCTGCAGAGTAGTCCTTACATTAATATGCCATTGTCCTTGATAATTATTGCGTATTTACAAGCAATTTGTTATTACTGTTAGAAGATATCAAAAAACAACAGATAAAATCTACTACTTAACGGTTCATATTTTTCTTTTACAGTACATAAACGATTAATAATAATAATAATAATAATAATAATAATAATAATAATAATAATAATAATAATAATAATAATAATAATAATAATAATAAGACTATTCCAGCATAAAAGTTATCAATTGCATCACACTGGCAACAAGCGACGCATATTTTAACTTCATAAAAATTCGTTTCTCACGATTTTCTGGAAAACTACGTATGATAACATCTTCATTATGTCAAGTTGTTTATCTCAGTGTGATATATGTATTACCTCTGGACAATATCACAGTAAAACAAAAATTAAATATTAGGAGTACATCGTATTTTTGGACTACATCTCATTAACCATGGGAAGATTGAGTAGTGTATACTTTAGGATGTAAGTTTCAGCTTAACTTGCATCATACATTCTTAGGATTACAAAAAGAAACTTTGTTCGTTTGCATTTGAACAAAATTCTTAGGATTACAAAAAGAAAAAATATTTTTTTCGAATTCCGGACTTTTTCTGAATTCCGGAATTTTTCCGAAATCCGGATTTTTTCCGAAATCCGGAATTTTTCTGAATTCCGGAATTTTTCCGAAATCCGGAATTTTTCCGAATTCCGGAATTTTTCCGAATTCCGGAATTTTTCTGAATTCCGGAATTTTTCCGAAATCCGGATTTTTTCTGAATTCCGGAATTTTTCCGAAATCCGGAATTTTTCCGAATTCCGGAATTTTTCTGAATTCCGGATTTTTTCCGAAATCCGGAATTTTTCCGAATTCCGGAATTTTCCGATTTTACTTTCCGGATTCCGGAAAGTAAAAATTCCGGAATTGGCCATCCCTAAGATATATATATATATATATATATATATATATATATATATATATATATATATATATATATATATATATATATATATATATATGCATAATATTTACTAATAGTGACGGAAAACGATAATGTGAAGAAAGGAATCACTAAATTTCAAAAAATTTGGAATAATAATAATAATAACAATAATAATAATAATAATAATAATAATGAGAAGAAGAAGAAGAAGAAGAATTAAAGAATAGTAGAAATACTCTAGTTTCCGTGTAACAACAAACGCATGCACAAAGTATTAGCTTAATTTCTTTCTGTCATTTATAAATAATCAAGATAAGCACCCCGGACAAAAAATTAGTCACCCCCTTGGTACTTACGTTAATACCGTGTAGCGTCGCCCCTGGCCTGGATAATTGCCTGGATGCGGTCGGGAAGAGAGTCCACAAGGGTCTGCAAGACCGTCACATCCAGTTGAACCCACTCACGGAGGATAAGATCACGCTATTCCACCAAACGTCGAGGATGCTGATGTTGACGTTTCACACGCTGTTCCAAGTGGTCCCACAGATGTTCAATTGGGTTGAGGTCCGGCGATTTTGTGGGCTATTCGAGGTGTGGTAAGGTACCTGAGTGGTCCTCAAACCAGTCACATATGCGTCCAGCTCTGTGAACCCTGCTGTTGTCGTCTTAAAAAATGGGCGATTCTATAGCAAAGTCATCGCGAAGAAAGTGACTGAAGGGCAACAGCTTCTCGTCCTGGATGTTCAAATAAACGTGCTGGTTCATGTTCGTGGACACCTCAAAGAGTGGGCCCACTCCATAGTACGAAAAACACCCCCAGAACATGACAGACCCATCCTCAGCCTGCACCTGACCTTCCACACACTGCGGGTGAAAAGCTTCATGTGGCCGTCGGTGGACACGGCGCCAGGCGTCATTCGAATACAGGCAAAATCGTGATTCGTCAGACCATATGATACGTCGCCAGTCTGCTACTGTCCATGTTTGATGATTATTGGCCCACGGCAGACGAGAAACTTTATGTGCATGTGTGAGCAATGGCCTTTTGCGAGGTACCCGACTCCATATGTTCATTGCATGCAGTTCCCGTCGCAATGTTCTCTCGCTGACAACGTTGGACTGGGCCTGCATTCACGGACTGCAGTAATTCCTGACGGGTTTGGAAGGGATTTCGATTCACAAGTTTGGACACCCGTCTTCGGGCCCAATCTGTGAGGCTCTTTTTCGAACCACAGTTCTGGCGTCGTGTTTCATGGCCACGTGTGTTACACCACTGCTTGTAGACATGTTGAACAGTCCGCCGCGAAACATCAACAAATCGGGCAACTTCCATCACTGTGTGGCCATGGACACGGTCAAACACGATTGCCCCTTTTTGCCACTCCGTCACGTCCGTGCTCTTCCCCATCTTGCCGCACACACACCGCTTCGATCGGTTCTCTGTCACTCCACAGTAATGCCCTCTGATCGCCTCTAGGCAGTGTATGCACGTTTGGCCATGTGATTCGACCAATACGCCCTCTGTACCTGTTTGCCGACGCAGCCTTGCTCTCGCGCGGGGGTGACTACTTTTTGTTCGGGGAGCTTATAATTACAACGCACTTGCCATAAACTTTGCATTAACTTAACCTGTAGACACGACATAATCAATCTATATGACACCAAAAGCAGTTCATTGCTTCTAATTATCCCTTAAAACTGTACGCTTTGCATGCGTGACACAAATTATTCCCCTCACTATTCTTTATAATATTAATTGTCGTAAATTCATTTAACTGTCTCTATTTCTCACACATAAGTACATTTTTCAAGATCTGAATTTATTATCGTTAATCTCGTACAGTGTTAGCTCTGCAGTGAAATGCAAGCTCGTGAAGTCCAATACCGTAAAGTAGTGTTTCTCAAGGTAAGTCGCGGGCCGTTTTTTGGTGGGTTGCGAGAAATTTTTCCTTTTAATTATAAAAGTTTTATTTTGATACAGAAATATATGTTGTAAAATACTATTCAGAAAATGAAAATTGGAAGCGTTTGTTAATAAAATGAATAATAAGTGACTACTCAGAGCTCGACCCTGTTGTACAGTCAGTAGAGATTTGTGTTAGGATGGAAAGAGATTTGGTGAGTCAACATCTGACACGAGGTAGGATGTTGCGCTGGGAGTAGTGTTAGAACTGTTATCTTTCGATGGAAAGATTTTAACCCTCTTTGCGCATGCGTCCTATTTCATATGATACAGTTATAGAGAAAGAATTTCAATTTGTATTTGAATAAAAGTAGGTGGGCCACAAAATATTTTTTTTATTATTATTTAATGTGGGTCGCAGTAACAAGTTTGAGAACCAGTGCCGTAAAGTTTATGTGACACACGCCTGAAAAAAACTGGTCGTAGAATATTTCTTTATTAAAATAAAGGGAAAAATGCTAATATACTGAATAGGAAACAAACACAAAACGTCTCTCTCAATAAAGAGACTTTAATCTTAAAACCATTTCTTATCTCGAGACAAGTTGGCTTAGTTTCATAAACAGATCGTTAGTTCTACTTTATTACGTTATAGGAAAGGATCCCACAAAGTGTAGTCTTTATAGCAGTTGCAGAATCTCTATTAGAATGGAGATCAATCTCTTCTGCATATGAGCGTGCCTGAATGAGTGTGTGTGTGTGTGTGTGTGTGTGTGTGTGTGTGTGTGTGTGTGTGTGTGTGTGTGTGTGTGTGTGTGTGTGTGTGTGTGTGTGTGATGACATGAGATCCGTGGCCTAAGCGAGTACGCATTTTTTAGTTTTTTTTTAATGCTACCATCTTTCTCTTTTTCTTTCAGCTCTCGATGGCTAAATAGGTTAGCCACACCAGTTAATCGCTTGACAACAAATCTGTTTATGAAAGGTTGCCAGGAGATTTTGTCGTTCGCTCGCTATTGTCATTTTTTTAAAAAAAAAACTTTGTGCTTGTTTTCCAAATCACCATCTATGCTTTCAAATACCGAAGAGAAATATACGTTCGAAAGATTGTATCAGTAATGACCGAGAAGAAAGAACGAGGCTGTGCAGGCTACATAAATATTAAAGAACAAATATTGCTTCCCCGTAGGCGATGGTTGGTAGACGCGTAGCCCTGAGTTCCATTCTCGCTCCACGATATGGTAGAATAAAAGTTTGTTCTGTTGACCCAATTTGGGAACTACATCAAAATATGGCTCTAGCGAACGCCAGCATAATGGGATGCTCAAAATTGCGAAATTATGTTTAGGTCCCTTACCTTATCCCTTTCTGATTTGTGTTTAACACATTTCATTTTAACGAGTTTTGAAAAGACCGTTGTTCTTTCTTTAGCAACCTCCTTCAAAATACAGAGGCTTTGTCTTAGTATCGCTATACACTTCGTAAGAATAGAAGCAAATAAATAATGCAAGTAAGTAAATGAAAATTGTTGATGTCATATAGTTTTCTTACACTGTCCACTGAAAGCATTGCGATGTGTTGATAAAATTGAAGTCTCACAGAACACACAGAATGTCATCAGTATTTGATTTGCAAATCACAGTGTTGCCAACGTCTCTGTAATGGGGCGTTTACACTTAGTCGATTTGCGTTCGATTCAGTTGAATTGACGTCACTTTCAACTTAATCGACCGTGTAAACGGGACTTCAACTTAATCGCTTGTTGATCGAAGGCGACTAATCGACTGGCAACTGAATTGAAAGACGTTCTATTTTCTGTGGTTGAAATAATTGAACACATCCATCGATCTGATTCGGCCTAGTTGCTTCGATTTAGTGGCAAATGCAGCGAGTCGATTTAGTCGTGCGACTAAATCGACCAAGTGTAAACGCCCCATAAGCGGGTTGATGGACGTGAGAGCAACGTTGAAAGGCAAATAGTTTCACTGGAAATTTGGCAATAGTGCGTCGCGATCTATTTAGCTCCTGCCAAATGTCAGTTTGGCTTCCGCGTAGTATAGCTATCTATCCCCTAGTGACAACAATGTAGAAATTGCTGAAAAGTGTCTTCAGTAAGTGATTCTTCTGAATTAACTCAACTTTCAATTACTCATTAAAATCCAATTATCTTTATAGCAAGGCGGTGTAAAACCATTATTCCACAAGCAAAAACCAGAACAATGATGTGTTTGTTAGTGATTCGTTGTGGAATGAAGAGGATGATAAAGACGGACATTTAACTGAGACTGTGGGCCTTTTTCGAAGAAATGAAACCCTGTCAAGTGGTAGTCAGATACTTAAAACCAATTCGAATTACGAAGTCAACAAGTCACCCAAAGTGCTTCTGATGAAGTAATCATGTGTACGAAACAAGAAATTATGAAATCTGCAACTGAAGTATAAAAATAAAATGTGCTTTTGGAATGCACGATAAAAATGATTCAAACTATTTGTGAATTCTAAATGCATCACAGACTGCTAAGAAAATGTAGTGAAACATTAATAAATGTTCAGGTAGCAAGTACTTAAGAAATTGAGTTGAGTTGATTTTGAGTTTAACGTCCCTTTCAGCAGTGAGGTTATACGTATGAGACGGTACTTTGTAGATGTAAATAATTTTTGGTGAATCTAAAAACAAATACAACATTAAGCTTTTATTATACGATTTTGTTAAACTGCCACACTGCTAAGACTTGATGATTGTTTCGAAAATATTTGTAGAAGCAATTAATGTCGAAGTACACGCTGGTACATTAAATGAAACTACGTTTTTCTTTTCAAATAAGAAACAATAAAGAATTCAGAACACTTGTAAAAATAACGAGTTGGAAATATTATCGTCTTATCATTGGGAAAATCATCGAAAGTGCCAACTATTTATAAATTCCATATGGGAATGAAATTGAAGCATGATCGTCGGAATAGTCACAAACATACAGATAGTAGTACTTGGTTTAACTCTGCTTTACAATATAAGACGTGACTGGTAAGCCGAAGCGATACTCTCGATATTTTATACGATAAACTGTGTATCTGCATCATTTAATGGATGATAAAATGGATACTTTAAAATATCTAGGATCAATATTAACAGACAAAAATAATATTCACAAAGAAATTAAATATCGACTAAAAACAGAGAATTCGTGTTATTATTCAGTTCAAAATCTTTTGTCGTCGCGAATACTGTCGAGGAATTTGAAGTTTAAAATACATAAAACGATAATCACGCCTGTTGGTCTGTATGGTTGCGAAACATGGTCACTTACTCTGAAGGAAGAAAGTAGACTGAAAGTATTTGAGAACAAGATCCTGAGACGAATATTCGGACTCAAGAAAAACAGGAACGGGAAACAACGGAAACTTCGTTACGAGGATCTACATAATTTATATAGTTTACCAAACATTGTTAAGGTCATCAAATCTAGAAGGCTCGGGTGGATAGGTCATGTAGCCAGGATAGAAGAATGCAGGAACGCTTTAAAAGTCTTAACTGGAAGACCAATCGGAAAACAACCATTAGGAAGGCGCAGATGGAGGGATAATATTAAGATGGATCTTGCAGAAATAGGAATACAAAGTAGAAACTGAACCCAATTGGCTAAGGATAGAAGTCAGCGGAGAGCTTTTGTGAACGCGGCATTGAACCTCCGGGTTCCATAGGCCATAGAGTTAGTTAGTTAGAGTTAATGGATGATTAAATCAAAAAACCTTTACCATACATCTGATAATGGAATAACTCATAATCTGTATATCATGAAAAATTAGATTTTTAAAAGTATAAGTCGACAGTGTAAACCATTTAATTACTTTCACAATTTTTCAATCACAAACGGGCGTTTATTTCTTTTACTGAGGGTGATAGTAAAATGATATATTCTGGTGGTATATATCATCTTGTGATTTCTTTAGTGACCTTGGTTTTGCTAAAAGTTGACGTAGTGCAATAATTACGTCATTAAGCATATATATCCCCAAAAGCCAATCAGCTAACTGTCTCAACCCACCTCTCTTTGCTTACCTCTCCCTGTCTCTCTTTCCAGTATAAATTAATTTTTCCGGGGCTGCACTAGATTGGTAGGTAGATAGGTCTTAAAAACTCATTGCGGCTGTGTTCTCTTTTTCCTTTTTCGTTTTACATTTTCCAGATTGGAAAGAGAACCCTCTCTCATTACCGTCTGACTCGTGTTTCCTAATCTTTCCACCAGATGGAGAGCTATTCGAGGATCTGTGATGTTTTCCCTAACCCTTTTACCCGTATGATCTTTGCTCTTTTGGTGACGAAACTAAAAATAGGGAGAGAAGAAAACAGATAGAAACAGACATCGTAATCACGTACTCGTGAGAGTGGCTGGAAAAGTTTACATGCTACAGGAGAGAGTAAAGTTATGAAAGTAGGTTGGTGATGGTACACCAAAGGAAAAATAAAATGTTAGTTGACGAAACTTCTACCCCTAAAAAAAAGAAGAAGAAGAAGAAAAGAAAAAAGTTTTAGTTTGAGAAAAGTTCCCAGCATGATCCCCCCAAAGGTATCAAGTTCAGTTGAAAAATTTCTTGATGAGAAAAAAAAGAACAAGAAAAAATAATAAGTTTACTCCCGAAGCTGGAGAACTTTGGTTAAAGAGAATCCCAGGAGATGATTATTTTTTTTTGATTTGGTAATATAAATATGGATTGAATGTAATAGATTATTATAAGAGATATTAATGCCCGCAGGGTGGAACGAGGAGGCATGAATTTTAGAAGAAGAATTTCAATTCCTCGAAATACATATCAAAACATATGGAGCCTTTTGCATGATTAGTGTCATACTAAAGTTTGACTAAAGCATATTTATTATAAGTGTATTTAGAATCTCTGATTAGCACGTAGTAGTTCACTAAGTTAATCACAAGGCCCGGTTTCGATTCCCGGCGGGAACTCGTGTGGTTCGGATTCCATGTTAAATAGTAGGTCCACGTCTCATATAGCCTCGCTGCTGAACGGGACGTTAAACTCAAAATCAACTCAACTCAGTTAATCACATGTGACTAATTAATTTAGAGCAGCGTTTCCCAACCTTTTTCAACTTGCCGCACACTACGGGTGTAACTCAAATTCTCGCTGCACACTCATAGATATTATTATTATTAGTAGTAGTAGTAGTAAATAGAAAATACCGTCGTAATTTTTTCTGTGATTACAAACCACCTTCTCACAGAGAAAAAAGCTCGATCACTGGTTTTCCCCCATCGTAAATCATTATACTTATTTTTCATTCTAATTCAAAAATAGAAAACAATTCCAATTAAATATACGACTCAGGCTTTTAAAAATAAACTTACTTTTTGAAGACTGTATCCAACCTTTAACTCCAAGATCACTTAATAACAAACGAAAAAACAAATCACTTATGCTCTTAAAACAGATGGAGGTAATTTGTATGAGTGTTTGTTTTGTCGAAAGGGTAGAATGAGATTTTAAAATTTCAAGTTACGAAATAACCTGTAACAATAAAGAAGCAATAATGGTCATAACAATGATGATAAATACTTTTTTTTGAACATTAAAAATGTACAGACAAGTAACACAGTGTGAAACCTATAATTTATTAACATGGTTAATATACGACACAATTTTTAAATATTAATAAAATTCTGTTTTCGAAATACAGTCTGTGTAGTAGTAATGTATGTATATACATTAATATATTACAATTACAGTATTTTTTCCATTGTAGAGGTTCATAGTAATGTGAAATAAAAATACACATTTTTCCTGTCTTGTAATTTGGTTGCTATATAATTAATAATTTTGTTTCATTTCCTCGCGGCACACCAGCAGCCCATTGCGGCACACCAGTGTGCCGCGGCACACCGGTTGGGAAACGCTGATTTAGAGGTTACCCTGTTTTAGCCATAATAAACTTACATTATCAAAATACAAAGGTAATTAATTACCTGTCTTTCTGACCTTTCACCTCATCGGGTGAGTTAACTATGAAGCAGCTATTTAGCCGATCTCTCTACAACAGCAGAACTGTTTCTTAAAGTAAGCAGTGAGAATTGAATAGAAAATGTCCAGTTTTCTTAGGTACACATACCAACTGATCGATAAATTATCTTTCTTTATAATTACAATATAACCCTTTTATTGTCGCTAATATTAAATTACTTCTACTTATTCCCCGATAAATATATATCTCAAAAACGAATACGATAATTATAATTCGATTTCGTAACTCTTTATACGTTCTTGTAATATCAAATTACAAAGAAAACATTTTGAATTTCGTATTTCATATATTTTATTTTTTACAGATTACGCACGCGCACGTCTGGATTTCCGTAGTTTATTTGGCTCACTCGAGGTATTGGGATTATATTAGTTAATCATACCCAATTCAAAATATTAGCTGAACTCCAGACTATGAATACTTTCCTTAGTACATAGATAATATGACACTAATCGCGTGAGTAGCGCTTGATTAAAGTATTCTCTCTGAATACTGCTCATTAGGTTTGCTTAGTCACATACACTATAGTGTATCAACTGGCTAATAAACTTATGCAATATGCATAAATTATAGCTGTTTCACATTAAATATTACATACGCGACTGCGCCAAAGTGTGTGTGTGTGTTCTCAACTACGCTAGTGTGTAGACTTTTGCTCCATCTTGAAAATATTCCTACAGGCTTCTCTAATAAGAGACTATACTGATAGAGAGTTAATTATAAGCTTATATTTAAAACCTATTTCCGTATATAATACCAGTTTATTTTATTTTTATATTTGTGTCGTTTTAAAATGCTATTATCATGGCGTCTAGAAACAGGGTCTACCAGGCGTCTAATCAATAATATAGCCATGTGTTAATGAAAAACGTGAGACTATTTGTCGGTGGAGAATCTTGCCTCCCCCTTCCCTCAAAGCAAAATATGAACTGTTGGTGTCAAAAAGAAAGCTGTTAATCTTGTTATACATAATCTAGAAACAAGCTTTTGCTAAATTTCGAAACTGAAGTCTTTTCATATTCATCATTTGTAATCGTTCATGATATTGTAAAGTTGAACTATTCGGAAAACATATTCTTACAGTTAGGATCGTGCACGAGACAGAGCTTTCCACTAGACACAGTTTTCGAGACGAGACATCACTTTGACGACAGATTTTTGAGACGAGACAGCCTCAACTCAACTGAATGGCAAATAAATGAATAACAAAATTTTGAGACTAAACAAACAGGTGGTCGAAAAATTATTCAAACGATGTCGGGAAAAGCTTTTGAACAAGTATTCGAGTTACTTCAAGAGAACTAATTTATACCGATAACGTAAAACATAAAGTTTTGTAAGAAAACTAAAGACGTACTTAAGAAGTTCCCTTCACAGAGAGATTTTTCTTAAGGTTTAAGAGCTGTTCTAAAGGTTCAGATAGTATAATCAAATCAAACCAGAAAGAGAGACAGTCAAAGTAGGCTTTTCAAAGGTTTAGAAGATCTGTTCTGTAGATGTTTTAAAGGTTAGTAGTTATTAGGTTCTGGCTATTTATGTTACGACTGAAGAACCACATGACTTACTGGGCCCAACAGGAAGTCGGATGATGTCCTTTTTACAGATCCGTCTATAAGAGAGAAAGATCAAACCCAGCGAAGAAATTTGACTATACCTCCGCTAAGAATTAACTCCTTATGCGAAACATTCGGGTAAGAACTTAAGCCGACAACATATTCAAGTTGGAGAAATCCCAGCTGTAACACGACGTTAGACTTACACTGAAAACCCGGACGGGGCAACATGTATTTGCTATTCAACTACTTTTTTTTACGTTCTACGATTATGCCTTGTAGAGTAAAGAAGACTGATGATTAATGTCAGTGAATTATGGGATGATAATGTAGGAGAAAAAAGGAGGACCCCACAAAAGTTCATAGACACTATGTTGTTTACCATAAACTCAGATGATCTGACATCCGGGATATGACCGCCATCCCTAATTTTGAAATTTTGCCCTTCACGACATGCATGTTAAAATAAAAATAAATGAAACGTTTAGCGTATAAAATTTATCAGCTTAAAAAGTACCTGTACCTATAGTTTTTTTTCCGTGCCATGTGCGATGCAGTCATGCTCCACGCCAGGCCGGCCAACCTGAAGGGAAAATAAACCCACAACTATGACCACCCGCTTTATATATATATATCCAAATGAAATCTTCAATTATAATTCTTCAAATGCCGGTCACATATGGCAGACGCGGCTTGAGCGGAAAGATCTATGCCGGTCCCACATGACCCCCAAGGCAAGCAAAGTGCTAACAATAGAGGTTAGCACTCTACATCACTGAGCTGCCTCTGCTATATAGAAACACTACAATCCACTATTACCATTTTTAAAGGATGGATAATGTCATATTTACTTGGCCATTTTTTTCTTATGTTTGTTCCATTTGTCCGATTTTTTAAAACAAATATTTCTAGTTCCGTTTGAACACTATCGTTACGCCTTAAACTAATATACCTGCAATGTGCTTTTGATAACATTTTTCATGACATATATATCCAAGAGAGAGAGCTCGTCGAATCTAATAGCTAATGACTCATTTGCATGAAATTCAATTCAAAGCAACACATGGTCCCATAAAGAGAACAAGAGCTGTTAACGCTGACAGAGATAGGAACGGTTTCTTTCTCTACTATGTTTACTTTCTCTACTAGGTAGTGAACAGCGAATGCCATTTTCAAACATCACACAGTAACGCATTAGCACACCCTACTATTTCACTCCTCCTTCCATCAGGAAATTTTGTGGGAATTGAAGCCTCATCCTACAGATAGGCAGTAATGCATATTCATCCTTTTGTACTACCAAAAGGTGAAAAAAAGAAGCTTTCCTATAACAGATATCGTTTATTTAAGCATGAAGAAGTATTGAATGTGTTAGGGAAGGGGAACATATCGGTACCCTCAATCCTTTCACTCTAATCTTTCTCTCTTTCTCTCTCCTGATCTCTCTCATGGATGGTGCTACTGATAATGTGCTTGTGGCAATATTCTCCTTCCCTTTCTCCATCCAGGATCCCTAATGTACTTTTTACACTTAAATTATATCCTAGAGCAAAATGCTGCAAATGTAACACAATCTGACGTTTAACAGAATCGAAGTATGTCTATTCCAATCTTGTCTGTCATCTGTTCTTCTTATTGTATTTCCATTATTTGATTTTATGCAAATACTTGGAACTCAACAATGTATGTAGAAATTTCTCGGTACACGTAAATTTTACGAACCGGTTCTTGCAGGAAGTTACATCTCGGTAGAAGAACAGCTATGTGTTAAAATCATAACTTTTCAGAAGAAGCAAAAAACATTACAAACTCTTAAATTTTGCCAAATATACACGGAAACACTTGAAAAATATAATAAAATTGGTTCTGCGTATATTAAGCACTGAACATTGTTGTAGCGTATATTATATTGCTATTTTTGTGTTTACGTAGCACATGTCGGTTTATCTTTTGCGCCTTTATAAGCACACAGAGGATTTGTTAATATGAACTCTCTATTAGCGTCTTATTTACAACTATACGTAACAGTAATGCTGTAATTTACAAGTTCAAAGATTTTATGAATTGAAGCATAGAAGATTGTGTTTCGTGAAGAATAACGTCTACGGATCCTCATGTACTATGTCTATGCAGAGTAGACGAGATGATACAACCTACTGGTGTTCATTAATTCAGAGTACCAAGTGACACTATTTCGTATCAGGATATGAAACAAAAATATACGGAATCACACTTTATCCCGTAAAGCAGGTATCCGGGGATCTGGTAGTAAAGGCTATAATATCAACTACGTTATTTCCTGTGCAACCAAATGTTAAGAAAATTATGAGAATGTCCTTACATCTACCCTCCTTGTAGGTCTCTTGAACTTCATTCGCGGTTCATTTTATTATTTCTTATTCCTTCATTTTGATTTCCAGTTCATTTCATTTCCTTTTAAATGAAAGGAGAACCCTTTATATTGACGTAGAACAAAGATTCTCTGTTACCATAGTTTTGATATGAAATTTATTAATTCCGTTTATTAGTTGAAAATACATCAAAAATTAATAATACAATTTGAAACTAATTTTTCAATTGTTGGTAGGGATCTGAAGCCAAATTATTATCTTTTTCCTTTTTTAGCGAAGAAGATATTCCAATGAATCTCTCACGAGTCCTGTCGATTACACTACTTCTATTCTAACTAAATTTTCATACGAAAATATCTATAATTCTTTAAAGACAAGGATGACCTTAGGCTTGATTTGTAAAGGAAAGAGTAAGAGAAAAGGAATGAGTAAAAAGTTGTGTATATATATGATACCTACGTCATGATGCATTCAAATTTTAAACGCTTGAACCACGGCGGTTGATCACTGTCTTTCTGGTATTTCCTAAATTCCTACTTTTCACCGTTACTGAAACCATATGAGAAAACATCTTAATCGTTTAAAGTAATTTTTAAACATGGTTCTAGTCCTATTTTCATCATATAATTTAAACGTAACCTAAGGGAGAGGAAAGGGATGCAAAAATGGGCAGATGCCTCAGCGTTTTAGGAAATTCCTTTTCTAAGGAGCGAAATGACAATGATAGTGTCTGTCTCATTATCAGAGAAAGCTATCGGATCATTCGAAAGGGATTTTAGCTCGAGTCAGGGTTTATAATGAAGCTTTCATTAAAATACTTATCGTAAGGCTGGGGGTTACGAGACGAAATTCGATACATAAGTTCCTTATTAAAACTAAAGAGTTATGTGCCCCAACATTTTCAAAAATTCCACTTCTAAGGGGCACATAAACCAATTTGGAAATAAATTTTGGAGTAGGCCTATAATTAGCACGAGCCGAGTTTTTAATACATTTATTTAAATGCATGTTCGGTGATAAATATCACTATTTATTCCCCCCTCCCAAAAAAATAAAGTTCTCACCAACCTGTTAAATTAGACAGATGTACCGGTATATAAACTCTTTATAACTCGGTATACTAAATAATGATTGAAAAGTTTTCAAGTATTTTTGGAAATTCCGTTTCTAACCGGAACAATTTCTAAAATAATTTTAATTGTCCATTTTGTATATTAAAATATCCAAAGCAAGAAAATGAATGAACCGTATAAACTGAATTTCTGAACATAGTTACCTCCTCGATCAAGTTTTTTTCTTTTATTTGTTTACTTTGATGCGAATATGCACACTAAAGGGGACGAGAGGGCTCACATACACTTTTCAAATATTTCCCATAAACCAATTCTTCCCGTATGTGCAACAGGAATTTCAGCTACTAATTGCAATAAAATTATACTTATGAACATATCTTTAAAGGTTCCAACATTTTAAGGCATACGTTTTACATTAAATAAAGTAAGTTATGTTTCAGATCGTGCAACTTAGCTGAATTCCAACCTAAGCGAATTAAATACTGAAATTGAAAGTAGTAGTAAATTTCCGCCACTTCCGGTTTTATACAGAGATTTGGGTTAATATGGCATCATCACTTGAGACGCTTAATTCATTCAAAAACTAACTTGTCGCTATCTATTACCGTGTTTCCTATAGTAATCGATCTTGAAACCGGAAGTGGTTATTTTCTACAACTTCTGGTTAGAATAAACAGTTAACGGAGGAGATGTAACATATTTTTGCGGTTATGAATCCATTTCGAAAAACCGTTTGTTGCTATCTCTTTTCGTTTCTGGTCTATGATGATCAATGTTAAAAACCGGAAATTGTTTATTTTCTACAACTTTTGGCTTGAATATAAGAATAATATGGAGATAGACGCTATGGTTTAGACGCTGGATCGATTAAAAAAAAAATCGCGGTATACCTTACCACGTTTGCTCTATGCAAATCACAAGAGCTCCTTCATGGCTAAGCGGTTAGCGTACGCGCCTTTGGCGTGGGAGACCCGGGTTCGATTCCCGGCGGGAGCTCATGTGGTTCGGATTCCACGTTAATCAGTAGGTCCACGTCTCATATAGCCTCGCTGCTGAAAGGGACGCTAAACTAAAATCAACTCAACTCTATGCAAATCACTATTGAAATTGAAAATAATAGTAATTTTTCCGCTTCCGGTTTTAGTAGACAGATGTGAATGTAGATTATGTGTTTTCTTGAGACACTAAATCGATTCTAAAAAAGACTCTTATCGCTTTCTACTACTGTTCTAGTTCTATACCATCAGCTTTGAAATCGGAATTGGTTCATTCCTACCATTTTTATTTAAATAGATTTACGGAAGAGATATAACCTACTGTCCTAGAGCTGAATCGATTCCAAGAAACAAATTCTCGATTTCTTTTACTCTTATCACTCTGATATTTGTCGATAGACGGATGGATGGACAGACAGACAATCGGACATAGGCTTTCTATAAAATGTCGAATCGTTAAAAGTCTAAACTTTTCACAACATAGTTTAAAAGTCTAAAACTACAACCAAATTACACAACAAAAAAACGACAAACTCTGTACACTTAACAAAAGAGGAGGCACATACTGAAAGCAACCTGCTTACTTCATAACTAAATATTTAATTATCAAGTCAGAATATAGAAATTAATTTCTGTCTTTTAAAAAAAAACTTTCTTTAATTTGTAGAAGTAAGGTTTTTGGTAGAACTATTTTCTTTAAAAAGGCTCTTAAAAATTTTGTTCATAATTTGTAAACAAATATGTTACTAACAACTATGCAATACGAAATAATTAATTCTTCCTTGAAAAATTGATAAAGATTAGTTTACTGGCGGAGATAGTTTCTTTTTGTGACTTTGTTCTAAAGTGAATCAAACTATTCATTAACATGTTATAAGTATTTCACAAATAACAAAAATGAAATTAAATAAAGTGGGGTTTGCCCGCTTATCAAAAATTGCTTTACTTTTATTTATATTTCATTAAAAAAAAATATTTCATTTACATCCCTACAAAAGGGAATGCTAATAAATTCTCTCATAAACTGCCAGAAACACTATCAAAATTTCATTATCAATTTTATTCATATGTCATAAACATTTACACATTTATTAATATGTATAGACTAGCGCAATTCATGGTTCAGTGCGTCAAAAAGTGATATATAGAAGTATACAAATAGCAAATTGTGAAATCAAACGGTATGCAACCCATACCATAGGTGTGTTGTGTGGGTGTTCTAACATTGTAGGCAAATAAGGTTAATTGTAGAAGTTGATCGTATATTGTTGCCCTCATCGTATTCGTAAACCGGTGCTCTCCAGCATTTCCCTTTTGGCGAAACCCTATAGGCCTACATAGTACTACACACAAATTTACATCATATCAATTCACAACAAGGATGGTTTAGTTTAAAGAAATGCTAATTTTTAAAAAGGTTTTCTGGGTTTTCTCGTAAATAAATGACTTC
The DNA here is from genome assembly GCF_964235325.1 of Thermobia domestica. Classification (NCBI taxonomy): domain Eukaryota; kingdom Metazoa; phylum Arthropoda; class Insecta; order Zygentoma; family Lepismatidae; genus Thermobia; species Thermobia domestica. The sequence continues at coordinate 178,537,256 of NC_137465.1, read as the reverse complement.
CAATTTGTAAAATAATAAACATTAGATGGAATAAAAGAACAAACTGAAGGAAAAACAGTTGATAATCGTACACTTTTGCGACTCGCTTCTGTGAAAAGATTCGAGAGTTAAAACAGAAAAGTCATAGCGTCAATATACAACGTTTTAAATACAGATCTCTAGTGCTATCATTAAATGTTACTCGAACAAAATTGCTGACGGCCGCATAAAACCTCAAAGAACCAAATTGAACAAAATTATAGAAGTCAACATCTCCATCACGCAGTTAAAATACAGAACTAAAATAAAGAAATTTAGTATTTTTTCAGAAGTTCATCCGTTTTATATTTTGAATTCATAATAGAAATCCTCACGACACGATTGAAGCTGCCATTAAGAACAGCCAGTAGTATTCATCGAGTCTGAGCCAAACTTGGTACACAAGTGAACTCAGCATGATGTTCTTGGAATATTCCAGACATATTATAGAAGGTGTTCAAAAGCACACAAAACTCTTGGAAATTATCATGTGTAAGCTGTCCGAAAGCTACACAAGTAGCAGTTGAGGCAAGTAGATGATGAAGGTCTGCCTGGGATATTATATCCTACATCTACTACAGATGTTAGCGTAACATAAATTCGAAGAATGTCACACGTGTACGAAACATTACTCAGAGTCTCCTGAATGAAGTCCAAAGGTGAACGTGATGTACAGCTTCCCTCCCATATACCATTATGTCAGGTGAGAATTCTCCATGGCGAGTGCGAACACTATTTTTTCCCCTCACCTACATGTCCACGGACACACAAATACAGCAGCAGCGAAATTTCTTTGTTTCCTTGGATTAAGCAAGACTTTCCCCTATACAAGTTGTGTTTCAAATTTTTACTAGTAAACTATTAATTAAAAATATCTATTTCAAATTCAGGGGTTCAATTGTCACCAGTCCTCCCTCAAATTATGCCAAGGGCGTAGCTAATGTGTCCGTACGACAGTCGTCCGTTCGCTTCGCAAAACTATCTCTTCTGGCACCACCGATAGCTTTCTAATCAATAACTAAGTGTGAAGGTAATTGTGAGAGATCAATTCGAAATTGTATGACTACCAGGGTTAAAAATGCGGGGGAACGCGGGGGATGCTATCCTTCTACCTCCAAATAATATGTGCGGTGTCCCCCCAGTTAATAAAAAAATACAATGAGCAAAGATAGGCAGGGAGACGGCAGGACATCATGTCCCTACTTTTTCAGATCTACTTTTAACCCTGATGACTACAATTCATTGTTAAGTGTTCTCGCGCCGACAGAGGCTCTGATTGCATTTATAATCTTCATTCTGAAAGTTAGGGTAGTCCAAACTTTCAGTTTATCCTGACACTTTCCAATGCGTCGCTCCGACACTAAGGAGAATGTCTGTTGTGAGAATGTTCTGCCTTTCATGAACATGATCATAAACTACTAACACGAGCGACAAATGTATGGTACGACGAAACGACATCTAAGTCACAATCTATGATCAGTCTTGACGTCACTTAATTGTATAATAGATGTTCGGTGACTTTGGGCATCACACATACATATTGTCGTCTACACACAATGACCTGACAAAAGCAACCATATTAATCGTGTTATCCGACCACCTTCAAAGTATATAATACAACATTAGCCTCTAGAGACACTACTATTAATCTGGCCTATACGGAGCCGGTGTGCTGGGATCCTCAGAACTAAGATTAGTATGTCTCCTACTACACTGAGAAAATAAAACTTATATAGCGTACGTAAAAACGTAGGTTACATGTGTACATACTGTAGTTCAGTGGCTTGACGTACAGCAAATGTGTAACTGTAAAAGTATATTTTATACGTACTTTACGTATAAGTGTTCCGAATACACGTTCTTTATGTACGAAGGAAAGAACTATATATAAGCGATCAGGATCTTACAGACAGATAGATGTATGGAACATATAGTTGACATTTGTAGCATACATATATGTATGTAATATACGGAAGACTATTAGATGTCATACATCCTGCAACGACATGATGTAACACCTAAGGGCAGTATATACTGTATGTAGGATATGGATAACGTATGATTCGTACTGATTCCCATGTAAATATAAGGATTCCGTATATTTAAGCAATATATCGTTGTCGGGATAACGAAGTTTTCTCAGTGTGACAAACTCTGTGTACACTGTAAAAAATTGCTGTGTTATTTCAACGACATGCCTATGTGTTAACACAATTGTGTTATACTATAACACAAACAGCTGGTTAGAACAATTCACTCTCCATTTGGAATTGTGTGTCAAATGCCGGTAGTTGAAATGAAACAGAGCCTGTGTGTTAACACAAGTGTACAATCTTCGGTGTTGTTTTCTGCGTGATTGACAAATCTGTTAGGCATCTAATTATAAAGGCTTATATACTGAAGCTATAGACAAACACAGAAGAAAGAAATACTTAAACAAATTCAGGTATTCGCAAAATTTCAGCATGCCAACAGTGCGATCTGCAACGTGCAAGCAGTGTTCTCAATTGTTTTACATAATATTTCTGAAGAAGTATATCAACAGCGAGAAACAACACCGCATTACTGTGGAACTTCTGCACTGCAACTCACCAGTCGACGCCGGGAACTGTTTCAAAAATGACACAGAGAAAACAAGTAGAAACACGATTAAGAGGCAAACATATTATAAGGATATAGGTAAGAGTTTCCTATCATTCTTGAACAAGATGGTAAAGGTTGTGTTTCGCACCATCAAGAAATGCTTCACAATTGCAAAGGACGACAATAAAGTTTGTGAAGATTTTCTAAATGGAGTGTTCTGTAGTTTACTATCCTTACATTAAAACTAGAATCTTCTGTAAGTGTAAGCATGCACACCATAAGCTTTTCCAACACAGAACAATGGTTACATCAACATCGCACACGGAGTTATTTCAACACCTAAATAGTTGTCGTAGTAACACAGAAATGGAATAGATCTAACATCAAAAACGGTATTAATATAGTGGTCTGACCTTGAATTTTAACACAGCGAAGTGTTCAATTATCACCAAAATGGTGTTACTTAAACGGCTTTGACCTTGCATTATAACACAAATTGTGTGTTGAAATAAGAAAATGATGTTCAAATAACATAGCGACTGTGTTATATTGATACTTGACATGGTGTAATATTAACATAAAATAATTAACACACTACACACTGTGTTACTTTCTTCGTGTTGGTGCGACACCACCACAAGTAACACTCAACACTTTTTCCCACAGTACCAACTCTGATATGGTGTCGAATCAACCCCGAAAATAATAACAGATCTGAATTGAACACCGCTCAACACCAGTTATGTGTTAAAAACGTAACACCCCCTGTGTTAAACGTCAACACCGCCGGGTCTGTGTTGAATTAACACCGCATAGTGGTAGTCACGCTGTAACTACTAACCTGTGTTAAAATTGAGTTGAATTAACACAACCATTTTTTACGGTGTAGTGTATTTCGTTCGAATCGAATGATGTACACAAAGGGTTTTAAAATGCGTTTCCAGCATTGCTATTTGTAAAAGTAGCAATACTGAGAACGAATGACTGGAATGCTCTTACGCTCAATTGTATTACAAGCTATGATGTAAGAACGATTAAAATTACCGCGAGATAGCGTATGTGTTTATTAACAGTGTTCTCGGCACGAAGTACACAGTAAAAAATGGTTGTGTTAATTCAACTGAATTTTAACACAGGACAATGGTTTCAGTGTGACTACCACTATGCGGTGTTAGTTCAACACATATCCCGGGTGTTGGCGTTTAACACAGGGGATGTGTTACGTCTTTAACACACAACCGGTGTTGAACGATGTTAAATTCGAATCTGTGTTAGTATTTTCGGTGTTGATTCGACACCATGTCAGGCTGGGTAGTGTGGAGAAAAGTGTTGAGTGTAACTTGTGGCAGTGTAGCACCAACTCGAAGAAAGTAATACAGTGTGTAGTGTGTTAATTATTTAGTGTTAGAGCTCCTCCGTGGCTAAGCGGTTAGCGTACGCGCCTTTGGCGCGGGAGACCCGGGTTTGATTCCCGGCGGGAGCTCATGTGGTTCGGATTCCGAGTTAATCAGTAGGTCCACGTCTCATATAGCCTCGCTGCTGAACGGGACGATAAACTCAAAATCAACTCAACTCATTATTTAGTGTTAATATTACACCATGTCAAGTATCAATATAACACAGTCCCTGTCTTACTTCAACATCATTTTCTTATTATGTCAACACACAATTTGTGTCATAATTCATGGAGATAGATGTATAAGTAACACCATTTTGGTGTTAATTCAACACTCCCTCTATTAAAATTCAAGGTCAGACCACCAAATTAACAGCGTTTTTTGTGTTAGTTCGACTTCACTTCTGTGTTACTACTACACCTACTGTATTTCGGTATTGAAATAATTCCGTGTGTGGTGGTGATGTAATAGGCGGCTGCAGATATGAAAAAAAAAACACCTAACCCTCAAAAAAATCCTACAAAAGGTTTCTCAACGGTTTTTTGTAGTATCGAGAGCGCTGAATAACATACTAGAAGTTTACTCAAGTTTGATCACCGGAAAGACCCAATTTTCAAGATGGCGTTCAATATGGCCGTCAAAATGCGGATTAATCCTTAAAAAAATCCTACAAAAGGTCTCTCACCGGTTTTTTGTAGTATCGAGAGCGCTGAATATCATACTAGAAGTTTACTCAAGTTTGACCACCGGAAAGACCCAATTTTCAAGATGACGTCTAAGATGGCCGATGAAATACGAGTTAACCTTCAAATGCTTCTACAAAAAGTTTCAGTTCAGAGAGCTTTTCGTGGACATCTCTTAATAGACAGATGTCTGAATCATATATTTGTAGGGATGCGCTCGAGTCGAGACATGTCTCGAATCTCGACTCGACTCGACTCGAATTCGAGTCGAGATTCGAGTCGAGACACACTTTGTAAAATTCAAGACGAGTCGAGACAAACGTATTTCTCGACTCGAATTTTCGAGTCGAGACACGAGTCGAGTCGAGACGGCTCTTAAAAATCTCGACTCGACTCGAATGTCTCGAAAATTTTTCTATAATTTTTAATATTATTTTGAAGAAAGTATTCACTCAGAAACAGCCTTGAAACCAATTCCAGCTTTTATTCCTTCAGAAAGGTACAGAACGCATTTAAAGATCAAGATTTAATTTTCAGCTCAATTCAGTTAATTAGAACTAATAGGTAATGTTGTTGTATTTGGTTGTACTGCAAATATAATGATAATAATAATAATTGATTATCTAGTTTGTATAAAACTATTATCCGTAGTTTAAATCTAGTTTGTATAAAACTATTGCGATAAAGTAAACTTCATAAATTCTCTGAATGAGCAGTTGATAGTCTATAGATGCGTTTCCCAACCTTTTTCAACTTGCGGCACACTACGGGTGTAACTTGAATTCTCGCGGCACACTCATAGATATTATTATTATTTTATTTGCAAATATAAAATACCATGGTATTTTTTTTTCTGTGATTACCGATATCCTTCTCACAGAGATGAATGCTCGATTACTGGTTTTCCCCTATGCTAATTCATTAACCTTATTTTTTTGTTCTAATTTTAAAATAAAAAAACAATTGCAATGAAATATAGGACTCAGATTTTTAAAAATACGCTTTCTTTTTCGAAAACTGTATCCAACCTTTCACTAAGAACGAAGATCACTAAATAACGAACGTACAAACAAATGTCTTGTACTTTTAACTTTGCTGTTTTAACCAAAACCGGTGTATATTGTTGCAATCACACAGTTTGCGATGCGTCGAAGTCAAAACACACCTGTTGAACAAAATGTTGTTCTATCATTCACGTGCGAATGAGTGTTCTACAAACGTTCACTTGACGCCTATCGTACAAGTGCTTCCAATTCTCGGTAGTATGACTCTCAATTGAAGCGTAACATAGCAGCTAACTGTGGAAATGTGTACGAACCGAAATACTGTCTGGTACACAGTAATAGATGTAGAATAATATGTTACAATTACAGTAATTTTTCTATAGTAGAAATTCATAGTATTGTCAAATACAAAAATATACATTTTTCCTATGTCTTGCAATTTGGTTGCTACAGAACTAATAATTTTGTTTCGATTTCCTCGCGGCACACCAGCGGTCCATTCGCGGCGCACCAGTGTGCCGCGGCACACCGGTTGGGAAACGCTGGTCTATAGTAATTTAGCATAGTTATAATTATTGTTTTTGTTCCCATGAACGCAATAGGGTTACGTAACTTCTGGATTATTCGCTTGCCCAACTATTTTGAGGCTTTAATATGTTGCAGCATATCAAGAGCTACGGATAATATATAATGAAACATTTGTTGTACATCACATATTGTGATACGAGACTATAGTATATCTTATCTAATATAAATAAAATAAAGAGTTTGTTTGTGTGTTTGTCTGTCTGTTTGTGTGCGACCTAGGAACCAGACGATTGGACCGAGAGTTCCCAAAATTTGGTTACGGGTACCTTGGTCCAAGCCCCAGATCAAGACAAAGCGTTTATTTTTAAATCTCGAACCAGGGGGGTCTCGGAGGGGACGTTTACTGGGACCGACCTGGGGACCAGACAAGTTGACCGAGAGTTACCAAATTTTGGTCACGGATACCTTGGTCCAGGTCCCAGTCTAAGGCAAAGCGTTTTTGTCAAAATTGTAACCAGGGGGGTCTCAGGGGGGCGTTTACCGAGACATGTAGTAAAAGTAATCCAAATTGATCGACATTAGTGTCAAATCCATAGTTTTCACGGTCGCTGAGATCAATGGTGACACTTTCATCAGCGATGACTTGCAAATTCAGCTACCACTGTATGCGGGCCGGGTGTCGGCGGGTGAGGAATACCGAGACATGTATAAATAGCCCATATTGATTGATACTAGTGTCAAATCCATAGTTCGCGGTCGCTGAAATGAATGGTGATACTTCCACAGGTGTTGACTTCCAAATACAGCCCCCATGCAAAGAATGGGTATATTAAGCTAGTATTACAATAAATGGACTACTTGGATGCCAAGAACTAGTGCAGATAAGTACCTTTCACTTCTGTGAATAGGTATTTTTAAAGGATTTTTGTAAACACTAAATTATAAAACAATGAACTATATACAGTAGTTATGGTTTTGGTTCCCAACATAAAAGAAATATGAATTGTTCATGAGATATTGAACTTTAACTTTCACTCCTGGAAAATTTCAATTTTGGAGTTAGGCCACTTGGCATCGAAGCAGTTCACTGTAAGATAAATACATTCCGCACATTAGTAACATAGTTGTTCAGGAGCCTTCGATTTCCATCCTCTCAAATGAAAGCTGAACGATTGCTTGATACATACTGACTATATAGGAGAAATAGTGTATTAAGTTTTCGAGCTTTGGTGCGTATCCGTATTTACACTCTGATATAACTTTAAGTTCACACTCAAATCGCGCTAATTGTTTAATACATTTCGAAAGCTTTTGTTTATATGCAGCTCATTAAGGAAAATCTATTTCATAATCGTAACATTTATGTACTAAGAAACTATGAACGTAAAGTGGACTCGACCTAGCCTCGTGGCTGCTGTGACTCAGTGGCACAGCTTTCACCCTTAGTGTGTGAGGATCTGATTCTGTGTGTGTGTGTGAACTCCGTGGCTAGTGTACGCGTCTTTGTCGTGGAAGACTCGGGTTCAATTCCCGGCGCGAGCTCATGTAGTTCGGATTCCACGTTAATCAGTAGGTCTACACTTCATATATCCTCGCTGCTGAAAGAGACGGTAAAGTCAAAATCAACTCAACAATAAATATGTGTGTGTGCTTATGTGAATTTCCTCGTGGCTGTATGGTTAACACATACACCTTGATCGCAGGAGACTCTGGTTCGATTTACGGTGGAAGCTCATGAAGTTGTTACCGGTATTCCACTTTAAACTGTAGATCCATGCCTCATATAACCATACATATAATATATATGCCTTTGATACACTTATTTTCCGACTTGGAAGCCATCGAAAATTTCCGGACACAGAGTCCCGTAGACCGAAAATGAGAAACATGGCTACAGAGTAAAACTGCCATAAAAATTTAAGCTTTTTAGGCTAACTTAATCCTTATATATAATGCAACTAGCTTGGCCAAGTTATAATGGAGGAAATGCTATCATTTGCAACACTCTGAGAATAGAAAATGTTCGCCAGGTATTACTATCCTCCCCTCTCCTGCAGAAAGAAAACCCTGACTAAAACTCAATATTATATATATATATAACTATTTTGTGTAATGTAACAAACAGTGGCGGATAGTATTCATGTTTTCTTGCAGAGGTCCTTACGAGGGTTCGCTTCCATCTTCCTCTCCCCAAGAACTAAGATAAATTTAAAAATTGCGATTACTTGTTAATCTTGTAAAATTGCGATTACTTGTCAATCTTGTACAAAGGACGCAATTAAAGTCCCAGTGTAACACCCCTTCACATTTAGATTTTTCTCCTGGAAGAAAACCAGTTATTATTGTTTCTTGATTTCTCAGTCTCACCTACATAAACATACGAATAGAATTAAAGGATAGGACATGTTTAGAGTGCTTGCACGTGACATCTAACTATATTTCTCATCAAATGTGTCACAGATGAAAATGTCCGTTTGTACTGCCTCTATTTTCTGGTACACATGTTTCATTTATGTTATGTTGCTAAAATGCGTTAGGAAACAAGTACAGACTGCGCCTGTGTGCCTGACAAAACGTAAATGTACTGGATAATTATTTCTTCACTTTCTTCCATAAAAAAAGTAACCCATCTCAAGTCGGCTAACAAAAGGAGGTAGCGGACCAAAGATAGCCGTTGTTTACCTAAGGTCGTTACACAGCAGGGGTTTCACTCAGTCAGAGAGAAAAAAAATAATTTAAAGTTTCTACATTTGTCTTGAACTGCAATATACTTCTTCCTTTTATTTTAAGAACCATTTCCTTGTCATTTGTCTACATAGAAAAAAATGCAAAAAAATCACTAGAATGTGCCTATTTACACAAAGTACGTACTAGATCACTAGTTCAATAGTAAAAACACTAAATCTAGTATTATACGAAATCATAAATGTGGCATCCCTGGGTTGGAGCGAAAGTAATGGTTGGAGTAAAAACTAGTCCGTATTTCTACTGCGTTCTGTTGTTGAATTCACAGAAATGTTCAAAAATAAATTCAAGAAGTAAAACACGATCCTACAAAAGACTGTTTACTTGCTCACTGGTTTTAGTATTGTGAACTGAAACTCAAGTCGCAGTCATGTTGAATACGTCTGTCCCTTTCTAGTAGTTTCTACTTTACAACTTGAGGTAGGATGAGGGTCGAGTCGGAAGCGGTATGTATTGTTTATACTACTTACAATGTTACCCCCCTCCCCCATAAAATATAAATTCACCCTTTCTCCCTTCCCTTTTTCGAATACAATGAACCGACTCTTTTGCTGAAGAAAGATGCTAAGAGAAAATTGAAACATTTGTGTCTAAACTTTCTTTGAAGCGCATTCTTTTGTATTTGTAAGGTTTTGCGAGTGTTTTCACATCAATATGAAGAGATAGTTAGCCAAATCTTTTACCATGGACTCCTGCTGCGAACTGACCGTGAGTAAACACCCGATCTCGCTGTGCTCAATTTCTCTTGCACACGTGAAATGGGTGTTGTTGTTTCCAAAACAAATAGGAAGTTATCTTGTGCTTTTGCATTTCTGCACGCACACAGGTACCATTGCTATATTTTAATGATCAGAAGAAATATCAAAACCATCCAATATATATGATACGAAACAGCTAACAGAGGGAGGCAAAGATTATAGTATACCAAGTTTTCCGCGTGGTACCATTATGGAGAATAAATATTTGATAAAGTCACGTAGATGCGCTTAAACCTATTCCATCTGTCCTTGTAATTTTTCTGGTCTCATCAATTTCTCAGGAGAATACGTACAACATATGTCCAAATTCCATATATACTCTTTCTAAACTAATGAGTAAACTCATTAAGAACACCAACTGATATCAATAAACAGGAAAGAAAACAATACTTTATACTTCTATCATTTGGTATACATCTCTATCATTTGGTACAGAATGAAGCATAGCTTGTTTCTTTTCGAAATAGCTCCTTCGTGTCAAAGTTGTGGTTAGTTTTGTTTTGTGTTAGGATGAAAGAGACAAATGCAACATTTGCTTCGCGGTGAAGTTATATATATTATTAAGATGAGCGGTGATAAGCGAGGTTTAACAAAGAGTGCCTTTCGGATGCACAATTTAACGGGTAGTTGCAGTTCGTGTTGAGAATCGAACCAAAGCTATGTAAGACATGTCAATATTGAGCTCTTTTGTGGTAAAAGTGAACTTCAGAAACACACAAAAGACTTGAAACATCAAGCTAATGTAAAGCAATTGAAAAATAGCCTACCTATCACTGCATCTTTTCTGTGGCAAGGAGCATGCAGTGCACAACAACAAGAATCGTGTTAAGGACTTTTTTTCGAACATAACATTTTCTCCCACACCATAAAAGACAATATAATGTTTGTTAAAAGAAAGTGCACATAATAAATTTTTAAATTTTGTTTGTAATCCTATCATGCATAATTATAAATAATGCCTTTCATACTACGAGGATGAGTTCAACTATACGTCATGGCCCCTTTAAAGCGAGGCCGTGGTGGCTCAGTGGTAGATCGTTCACCTCTGGTGCTTCGGGACCCTGGTTCGATCCCAGCTCGCACCAAGTGAACTTTGTGGTGGACAAACACCGTGTGCGTGGGTTTCCTCAGGGTTCTTCCGTTCCTCCCACTTTCTTCATTCCACGATTTCACTAATTTCTCATCATCACCCCTCTCCTTTAGCCTAACCGGCATAACCGTGGGACGTAAAACTCAAAGATTTCACTTCATTTTTTCCCTCGAAAGCGATATTTTTCAAAATTATTTATTGTTAGATATTGTAAATTTACGGTATCTATTTTAGTGGACGGGAAATTTTGCATCTAATCGGATAATTTCATGGCTTTTAACAGGAATTCGCAGTTACGAAATTTGCATCACTGTCTTTTGAAAGGATGCCTAGAAAAAATACTACTAGAAAATAACTGAAAACACAAAATGAATTTGATAGCCAAATTCACGTCATCTTGGTGCGTCATCATTTTTCTTTAAATATTTGTATTTAGTATTAGATTAGAGTTTAGTGTCCATTTCAGCATCAAGGCTATATGAGACGTGAACTTACAAATTAACGTGGGTTCAGAAGCACACGAGTTCCCATCGGAAATTGAACCTAGGTCTCCCGCACCAAAGACGCGTACGCTAATCATATGGACAAGGGTGTTCAATATTTAGTAATGTGTACATAAAGTTGTGAAATTGCGCTTGTATAATGGAATGCAATTTCTTCTACTGACATAAACCTTCACAATACTCAGCTGGACAAAGTATCTTTAAAAAGAAAATATCACTGTTTATGTTTCAGTTCCTGGTTCGACTGAAGGATGGAACAAATTGCAATGAGCGTCTTTGGATCCTACTTTGTGTAGTTGTTTTATCATAAACTTGGTATTTGATACGAATATGAACTAAAAACGTACAAATATAAATTTAAGTCATTCAAATACCTTTAAACAAAAATTGAATATATATATATATATATATATATATATATATATATATATATATATATATATATATATATATATATATATATATCGTTCGTGAAAGAGTCGTGTTATTTCTTTAATACAAGTACATGAATACAGTTAGCTCCTCTTAATGAAAATAAGTGGTGGTTGGTCTTTAAAACTAGTGTGGAAAGATAAGTAAAGAATTTGGCATAATTTAGAAAAATATATGGTAATTCAGGCCCGTGTTAGGCATCATCGATTGTCTCAAGAGTGGCAACCCTGACTTAAAGGTTTCGCTTCGAGAATAATGGATTCTCTGGGATATATCAGATATACAACTCGAGTTGGAGCAGTATTCTCTATAACAAGCTTTGAAGCAGGCAGTATATCTGTTGAAATAAGTTATTTCTGAGTATATGAGTGGAATTCAGAACTATTTTGAGTCAGTTCGACTTGTTTCTAGTTAAGGCAAGGTAAATCAATCCCGGTAAATCAATGTTATTTCTTAGTAGGGAACATCTAACATTTTCACGGGAGGCAGTGTCCTTTTATGGGTATTGACATTTCCACGTATATTTAAGATTGCTAGCAATACCTGGTTTCCATAGTAACGGAGCAAGTCGTAGGGATTTTAGAGTGAAAGCCTCATTTGAATTGTGAGCAAGAAGGATGCTTGTTTACGAGGTTCAAAGACTGTTTTTAAACCACAGTCTGACTGTATTCAGCTGAGTGTGAACTTAAAGAATACTGGACTAGTTCTCGATCGATGCGAACCTAACCTCAAACGAAGATTCTGCTGAAGGCGCTTCACTTCTCTGGTGAGAGGAATTTTCTTATATTCAACCAACTCAATCCTATAAGTAACAGAATTAGCCTTTTTGATGGAGAGTCTGTTTATAGACCATTCCATGTTTAGGACTTTAGGCCAGACAGCTTTCTGATTATTGAAATTGTCTTTTAAATGTGAGGGACTATGATGTAAGAAAACACATGTTCTGCTCTCTCATGATTAAAGCACAGCTTAGCTGCGTTAAGGAAAATCGATTTGAAGTTATAGTTTCATGAAGGCTTAAGTAGGCGACTTCTTCTCCGAACTAAAAAGTTGGTCTTCTATTTCATGACAGTTAACTTAAAGGAAATTCTTCTCAACCTGTATGGACTGTGGAAATGCTTTCTTTATCAAGGTTTCCCTAAACATGTGGTATGTACTATTCTCTGTTTGTTAATTACCCTAGACAAACTTAACCGGGCAGTTCAAATTTTTACAGTTAAAGAAAAGATTACAAGACTAATAGCTATTTACTATATGTTATTTTAAATGCGACACTAGTAGCAATAGAAGCCACGAACTCATTTTTTTCTTTTCTTTCTTTCTTTTTTTAATTGCACACACAAGAACACCTGTATATCAAAACGGTCATGTTCGACAATGCTCCTGGGTTCATTGCGTGTTTCTATCTCTTGGTAGATGAATGTTTGCCCAGAATCACTATTGGAAATCGGGTTGCAGACCGCGAAATGCATGTTTAACCCTTTGAGACCTGGTGGTTACATTTGCGTACATCATATTTGCGAACAAAAAATACTACTTAGTAAATAACCAGTGGTTTTGAAATAGTCTTTGTTACTACTTATATTATTATGTAAACAAATTAGATGGAGCACTATGGCTCAGTGGTAGAGCGCTTACCTCTGGTGCGTGGGGCTGTGGTTCGATTCCCGGCAAAGTAGTTTTGTAGTGGACAACATCGTGCTCGTAGGTTTTCTCGGGGTACTCCCGTTTCCTTACACAATTTCATTCCAACAATTCTTCCATCATCATTCACTTACTTTAATCATTATCTCCCTTAGCCTAACAGACATAATCCTGGGACGTTAAACTCAAAGATTTCATTTCATTTAAAAAAAAACAATTAAATCATAATTAAATTGAAGGCTTATTCTTTTAGTATGGGAAACATATTGACACCCATGGCCGTAATCAGGCTTGAAGATTTGGTCGGACAGACATCATTTAGGGTCAGGCTCTTAAGTATTCTTTTAATAAACAATGCTGAACAAACTAGACAATCGTGTTTTAGGATTGTAGAAAACGACTGTGAATTCTGTTCAAACACAATTGAAGGGTCCAGGGGAACAATGTGATAAGTCACATTTTGCAAATTTTACAGTACAACAAATTTAAAGTTTGAAGTTATATATTTTTCAAAATGTCATTACAATGCGATGCTTATTGTTGTTAACATTCATTTTAGTTATATCTTATTATGATTGGATATTATAAAGTATGAAAATATAGTAGTAATACTTTTTTAACAATAAAAAAGTACTGTGCTCTGTTTACAGGACGTATCAGGACTACTGTCTTGATACTGATGATTATTTTATTTAGAAGATTGCTGTAAGAAATATAATAAAAACACATCTTTGTAACACTTCTACATATTACGAAGTCTTTTCAATGGTGGTTTCTTGATTTACTGTGCCTTTGGAAGGTTTGTGTAGTACTCCACTGCCTTTAAAGAGCAATAGTTTTTCAGTGACTGCAAATCTGCATATTTTTCTTGAGATATCTCCAGGAACTTTAAAAAAAAATGATAGGCCTAGATGAGTTATGCTTTTAAAATTAGTTGACGTGAAAACAAGATAGGTTAGAGACACACTTATAGAAGTAGTGCTGTCAATCGAATCGATTCTGACCCGAATCGGGTCAGCTCTTTTCAAAAATGAAAAATGAAATCTTTTGAGTTTTACGTCCCACGCTTATGCCGGTTAGGCTAAAGGAGACGGTGATGATGAGTGATAAATGAAATAGTGGAATGAAGAAAGTGGGAGGAAACGGGAGAACCCCGAGAAAACCCACGCACACGGTGTTTGTCCACCACAAGATTCACTTGGCGTGGGCTGGAATCGAACCCAAGCCCCAAGCACCAGAGGTGAACGCCATTGAGCCACCGCGGCCCCCAGCCCTTTTCAAGTCACTGGTTGGTCAGCTCGGGTCATAGATAGTCAGCTAGGGTCGTGTTAAGGGTCAGTCGAGTCAGCTCGGATCGGGTCACGTGTAAAGTTGGTTCGAACATTTTTTGTTTCGGGTAAGGTTCCGGTCGGATTTTGGGTCAACTTGAACCGACCCAAAACAAAAATGTTTGAACCAACATGACCCGAGCTGACTCGACCGATCCGTAACACGACCCTAGCTAAATCTACTCATGACTTGAGCTGCCTTAACCAGTGGCCCGAAAATAGCTGGCCCGGCTCGAGTCGGAATCGACCTGATTGAGAGCACTGTTTATAAGCTAAGTTAAACATTTGTAGGCTAGTTTACGGTAGGGTAGGTTACGTTAGTTGTTTTGTAACGTGTAATACGATAAAACTTATCATCATAGGCCGAGGATTACCAGTATTTTTCAAATGTTTCGTAAGATCATCAACTTTCCCGCGACCAATACCATGAGGTGAAGCGAATGCAGCTTTACAAACAGTAACCTCCTCTGTCTATCCTTCTTGTACCACCCGCAGTCGGTATGAATATGATGCATCACAATAAGTAGCTTCACTCTCGTTTTTCCTAGGCCTACGTCTCTGCACAGGTACTATTACAATTAGGCCTGACAGGTATATGTTAATTTCATCATTTGACGCCATTTCGTTCATTCGTCTAATGATTTCCTGTTTTCCTATATCATTAACCTTCTCAAAACGTCGTTTGCAGGTGCACTCTGGGCCGGTCTCATAGCTCTGTCGTCTGAGTTTTGCATTACATCTCGAATTCTTCCATATGAAAGTTTTTTTCTTAGATGTTGAAGGTGAAGATTCTTCTTCACTCAGGGAATCATCCATGCTTTGTTGATCTTTACCACTGGCCACAACAACTAAAGAAACCCACGTTTTATTGTAAACTTTACATAACTAAAGCACGTTTCTGAACGGAGACTGTGAACAAGTAATTTCTTAAATGGCCGATATCAATGCTGATAGTTGTACAACACAACAATAACCTGGACTTAACAGCGTTTTCTCCAGAAGGTCGTGGACTTAACATATTCTTCCTCAGGATGGGTTTTCTTTACTCTTAAATATTTTCGAACTTATCATAGTGTTCCCCTCGTCATTAAATCAACAGAAACGTCCGTTTTCATAGAACAACACTGTATCAAAAACAAAAAATATCAATTTTTGGACTTATCAGTTTCTTCCCCTGGACCCTTCAATTATTATTATATTTATTTCTCTGACTGTTGGATCTTTACACAACAGTGTTAAACAAAAGAGAATAATTTTTTGTATAATAGTATTCAAGAGTTTTCTCATCATGATTAGTTTTGTAAATAATTCAATTACACTTATTTGGTGTTTATTTCTAAATAATAAGTCCTAATACAATTTCATAAAGTTGTAATTCTTCTTTAGTTTGTATCACTTTACACAATGACAAATCCAAAAGGTGTGTTGTATCGGTGCAGTACCAGTTTTTCACGTTTTTCAAAATTTTCCAAAACCCAAAGAATAATCTTTAATTTTTGATATTTTAGTCGTCACAAATTACAATTTTATAATGTAGTCAATGTTTATAATTACTGGGCAGTTGGGCGTTTAAACTAATGACATCATAATAAAGTCAAAACCATAATTTTGAGTTGAATTGATTCTGAGTTTAAGGTCCCGTTCAGATAAACTTTCTTATAAATACATACGCACCTTACTCACCTTTTATAATTGCTATGCTTAAGTTCATAAAAACAGAAATTCTCTTTTAGTGATACTTTACACAAGATCACGAAGTGGATTCCATTTTAATTAAAGGCAAAATACAATACAATAATCCACAAATATTGCCTCAAGTGAGTTTAAAGATTTCTAAACATTAGTGCGAAACCGGGCTCTGCCGTTGCGATCAATTTGCAGGTCTTGAGACGAAAGTAAGAAGGAACTTACGCACATAGTAAGTAAAAACAATTAATATGCCTGTAACTTTCCCCCAAATGGGTGTATCTCAAAACTAACCTCACCATTGTTTTCCTAATTAAATTCTAGCCCGAAATTATGTATCATATTATTTGTTATGTATCATACTATTCCCATTTTGAAAACTTGACCTTAATTCAAAATGGCGGATTTCAAGATGGCTGCCGTCAAGGTCATACCTACCATACGACTTCCCCCCAGGACTTATATGTATCCACATGGTTGTTCTTCACTTTTCTTCATTAACGCTCCGTTTACAAAGGGTAGTAAGGGACTTCTGTAGTAATCTCTAATAACCACATCACAACACTTAAAAGTTATATAAAAAAAAGAAAAACATGCACCATGGCAAAAATTTGTCATCACAAGTAATGCATAGCCGGACATTTGAGTGATGTCCCTTGTGGAATGTGATTGAACGTGACGTCAGAACGCATCGCCCCCCTTCCCGGAATTTACGGGAATTAGGTGACCTGATTGTGCACATGTGGTGTCAGCTCTCTCCAGCGACCTATCAAGGATCATTGCGTGTATGCCAAGACGTGTCGCCGTTTTTATCCATGCCAAAAGTCGACATACTGAAAATTAGGTAGGTAGTCATAATGGTCTGGCTGATATGTGCGTATATTTTAACTCGTACATTTTGTCTCGACTCGAATTTCGAGACGTCTCGACTCGAATTCGAGTCGAGTCGAGACAGAGACTGTCGAGTCGAGACACGAGTCGAGACAGAAACATATTTTCGAGTCGAGACACGAGTCGAGACAACATTTTCTCGAGTCGAGTCGAGACAGGCTTAAATCTCGACTCGACTCGACTCGAGCGCATCCCTATATATTTGTCTCAGATCTGGAGGAAAATAACAAACAATTTGCGTCACTAGTGAAGGAAGTAGAAAAATTATATTCATCATTGATATTGAAACAAATCACGATTGAAAATGCAATAAAGTCAGATGCGTTGATTGAAGCAAAACAACTGATTGATACAAGAAGGAGAGAACTTGTCCACAGATCATAAACAAGTCTGCTTTGGACAAACTATCAAAGAATGCTGCAAGTTGCTCGATCACTCATCAAAGCAGACCGCACAGGGTCTTGGATGATGCACTTGCAAGCAGTGTCAGACTGTCTACCAATATTTGCCACTGCTGGACATTATAACCACTTAAAATCTGCACATCTCTATGTGCAAGAAATGATCAATTGAGGAACACACATCCTGATGTATATGCTGCTTTCTCCAAGGGATTCCATGTGATTCGCCGCAGTAACCAGTTTTGGGCAGGACTTAGTTCAGACCTAGTTATCGAGCAGACGTTGATGAGGTCTTTAAAGAGTAGTGGCGGATTAACCCACGGAAATGGGATGACTGAAGAAATGCGTGCTTTGTGGACCATGTCGACACCTATAACATCTCAATTCCACGATGCTATGCAGGCATTCAATGGCCTTACCTACACAACCAGCCATCAGCATCGAGAAACAACAATGTCAAGAGTTAAGAGAGATTACTGTGATTTGGAGAAGATCAAGGGAAAACTTGTAACCTGTACACCATTCTCACTAGACCCTTCTTTGAGAAACATTGTTACGGGTGTAGTTGCCAAAGACGATGTTAATGTGCATAATTCAGAGATTGTTGGGAAAAATATTGTACAAGATATGGTCGGGAAGCCAATCTTTGATATATCATTTAAACGAAAAGACCGTGCAAAAACTCTTGCCGACGAGTCGGGCATTAAAATTGACAAAGACCGAACCATTGATCCTGCTCTTCTTTATCAACGATTTTTGGGTATGTCAAAAACTGGAGACCTTTCTCTGGAGCATGTTTTGAGATATGAGCTCAGTCCATTCCCAGCAGCTCTGTTTGAAGTCAAAGAAATATTTCGTAAAAGTGACAAGGCTCAACTGGCTCATACAATTGAGGAGCATGTTATCAAGAAATCCCAAAAAGCCATAATGGATTCGAATCCCAGAACTGAACATTATGTGTTAGACGGTGATTCCCTTCTTCATCGCTTGCCTTGGAAAAAGAACGACACGTATTGTGCCACTGCACGCGCATACGCTGAATTTACCATAAAACGTACGGAAAAGCAAGTATTATTTTTGATGGTTACGAAGCCGGTCCTTCTATCAAGGATAATGCTCATCATCGACGAGGTCAAATCACCCACTCGACCATCAGCTTCAATGCAACAACAGAATTCGCAGGAAATAAAGATGATTTTCTCTCTATATCCTCCCAGAAACAGACATTTATTCACATGGTCACAGAAGAACTGCGGATAAGAGGATGCAGTGTTATTAATGCGTCGAGGGATGCAGTCATGGACATTGTCAAGGCAGCTGTCAAATCTTCAGAACAACATCCAACAACGTTGGTAGGAGAAGATACAGATTTACTCATCCTTCTCCTATCCTTCTCCTATAAATAATAAAGGACTATATTTTCGTTCGGACAGGTCTGCATTGCATAAAGTATATGATATCACAGAGATTAAGCGAGTTCTGGGTAGTAACGTGTGTTCGCAACTACTGTTCATTCATGCTTACACAGGATGTGATTCGACTTCGCGCATATTTGGTGTAGGCAAGAAGTTAGCATTCCAAAAACTTATTAGCAGTGAGCAAACGATTCAGAACTGTGCAAATGTGTTTCTGCAGCCACGAAAAACAAAACCTATTATAGAGAGACTAGGAAGCAAGGTAATGGTAGTTTTATTTGGGGGCAGAAATACTGTCTCCCTTACTTCTTTGCGCCACCAACACTTCCGTAAAAAACTTGTTTCTGCAACGTTATTCGTCACTCCAGAGCGCCTTCCTCCTACCGAGTCTTCGACCAAATATCACAGCTTTCGAGTATACTATCAAATCATGGTTTGGATTGGGAAGGACAGTGATATGAATGCAGTTGATTGGGGTTGGAAGCTGTTGCACAATCAGTATGTACCATTTATGAGTGATATACCTGTTGCTCCAGAAAGTCTTCTTCATATGATCCACTGCAATTGCACGACTGGATGCCTAACGAAACGATGCACTTGCATGAGATATGGACTACCATGCACGTCTGCATGTGAGCCGTGTCAAACTGAAAACTGTGAAAATACTTTTAATGATTCTGTTTCGGAAGAAGAATGGGAGAATGAATATTTGTAATTATTTCAATGTTCAAGAAGAATTTTGATATTTTATCGTAAATTAAGTATAAGCAAAATTACTGGTAAAATCAGATATAAAATTGTTTTATCTAAGGCCCTTAAAATTATAGTGTGGACATTAATTTTACTTTTATAGAATGAAAACTCTATGAATTAAGTGTTTGATGACCATCATGGATGCCACATTAAAAATTGGGCCTTACCGGTTGTCACACTTAGGTAAACGTTTAGTATGTTATTCAACGCAAACTATAGTACAAGAAAAACGTCAAAAAGATCAACGATTTTCGTGTCAAAGAAAACTAGAAATTCTTTCAATGAGACTGTTTTGGAAAAGAAATGTGACAATGACTATTTGTAAATACTTTAATGTTAAGAAAACAACATGTTCAGGTAAACTAACGTTAAAGAAAACAGTTTTGGTAATATAGGTGTCATAAATGTATTTTAAGACCCTGAAAACACAGTGTAAACACTAGCTTTACCTTCATAGGATGAGAACTGTAGACGGGTTTGGCGACTATCTTGGACATTATCTTGAAACTGATGTGTTTAAGGTGATCAGATTTGGGTAAACTGAGAAAATTTTGTAGAAAAAAACGTTGAGAAACTTCTTTGTAGAAATCTTTGGAGAGTTGAGCCGTATTTCCACGGCCATCTTGAAAATCGAGTCTTTCCGGTGGCCAAACTTGGTTAAACTTTTAGTATGTTATTCAGTGCCCTCGATACCACAATAAACCGCTGAGAAACTTTTTGTGGGAATTTTTTGAGGGTTTAACCTACTTTGACGGCCATCTTGGACGCCATCTTGAAAATTGGGTCTTTCCGGTGGTCAAACTTAGGTAAACTTTTAGTATGTTATTCTGCGTACTCGATACTACAGAAAACCGCTGAGAAAACATTTGTTGGAAATTTTTAGGGTTAATCCGTATTTTGACGGCCATCTTGGACGCCATCTTGAAAACTGGGTCTTTCCGGTGGTCAAACTTAGGTAAACTTTTAGTATGTTATTCAGTGCACGCGATACCACAATGAACCGCTGAGAAACTTTTGTCGGATTTTTTTTGAAAGTTTAACCTATTTTGACGGCCATCTTGGACGCCATCTTGAAAATCGGGTCTTTCCGGCAATCAAACTTGGGTAAACTTTTAGTATGTTATTCAGTGCACTCGATACCACACAAACCGTTGAAAAACCTTTTGTAGGAATTTTTTGAGGGTTAAACCGTATTTTCAGCCGCCTAGTAAACATTTTTGTGTGTTGGAAAACCATGTGGTGTGCCTCCTTACGTTTACCAAAGATTCTAATTTTAAAATAAGAATAGCAAACTACAGAACACTTCATATCGAACATTTTCATTAAAAAAAAAAAAAATTGTCGTCCTCCCTAACATTTATTGTGAAGTATTTCTTGATGGTGCGAAACACACAATGGTGCGAACCAACAATTTGATCAAGAATGATAGGAAACTCTTACCTATATCTTTATAATACGCGTATGTTTGCTCTTAATCGTGATTCTACTTGTTTTCCGCCAGTTTTGAAGCACAGTGACCGGTGCTGACTGGTGAGCTCTAGTGTAGTGTAGAAGTGACACAGTAATACGATGTTTCTCGCTGATGACACATTTCGTCAGAAACATTATGTAAAACGATTGAAAACACATCGCGCGGTTTGCATGTTGAAATTTTGCGTATACCTGGATTTGTTTAAGTATTTCTTTCTACTGTGTTTGTCTGTAGCTTGAATCCATAAGCCTTTATAATTAGATGCCCAATATATTTGTCAACCACCAGAAAACAACACCGAAGATTGAACACTTGTGTTAAATTAACACACGGGCTTGGCACACAACTCCAAATAGAGAGTGATTTGTTCTAACCACCTGTTTGTGTTATATTTTAACTTAATCGTGTTAACACATAGGCATGTCGTTGAAATAACACAACGATTTTTTACAGCGTAGTCGGAGAGAAAAATCGAGCTCATTTACAAGGAAAATACATAGTTTCCGAGTATAGACGGCTTTCCTGACTGTACTTCCACCACGGAAGAAAAACTGCAATCTTTATTGTTGTGCAGATTTTCTGTACTGTGCAGCGTCCTTACACAACCAGATAATAACCGACCCAAGACACATATGACTTCCGTCTAGTTGAGGCTGTACTGATTGGTCCTAGATACGCAACAAACCTGTACGTAGCCTGGTATAGAAAATATTGGGTGATATCAATAAAACGGAGAAGTTACTCATTACGCCCAATTTTGAAGTAGTTACTCGCATTGGTATCAATAAAAAGAGAACTGAGCACTAGTCGTCTCGGCTGACCTCGAAGAAGCCTCGCCCTTTTGAAGTAACAACACCTCTATTCTCGAGCCAAGTAATTACTCCCCGTTTGATATCAATAAAAATCAAAGACTCTTTTGTGATGCTAGTAACTTCTCCAAATTTGTGGAGCAAGCTAAATAGGTGACTCCGTGCGAAATATGGCAGAGTATATGATTGTTTTGCTATGTAGCAAAATTTATAAATTGCATAGAAATGTTGCAAATGGAGATTACAAAAAACATAGGTTCATGAAAGAAAATGTAGAGTAGTTAGCACAACATTTTTTTTAGGAGATTCAACGGAAATTTGGGGTGATACACTACGTAATGATGAAAAGATGCGGGTTTTCTTGCTTTACGTGAGTGATCCGGGATTCCAGGTCTGAATGTCAGGGGATTCTGTTGTGGCTCAAAGTACTGTGTCTATGACTACTACAAGTGTAATGGATGCGATTATTGCGAAATCTGAAAATTGATTGTTTCCGGAGGTGTGTGTAATATTCAAACAGCAAAGGCAGAGTGGCAAGAACAATATACATTTCCGGGTGCTATCGGAGCACTTAACTATACACACGTGGCAATAAAGAAACCTAGTATTTTGGAGACGAATACGCTAATAGGAAGAGCTCCTTCGTGCCTAAGCGGATAGCGTACATGCCTTTGGCATGAGAGACCCGCGTTCGATTCCCGGCGGGAGCTCATATGGTTCGGATTCCAAGTTAATCAGTGGGTCCCGTCTCATATAGCCTCGCTACTGAAAAGGACATTAAACTCAAAATCAACTCAACTCAACACTGATAGGAAGGGTATATACATGAGAATGTATATTTTTTTATGCCAAGGTGAAAGGGGACACGTATGGTGTGGAAAACGCAATCAGATAGACGTGCTTTACGACGTGACTGGCTGGACTATTTAAAAAAGGAAACAAAGGGACCAAGTGTCTGATTTCGTTCTTAAAGCCAAACAATCTTGGACAAGATCTTGGACAACACGTGATATGCACTTGTGCTAATCTTGATATTGCTGGATTCCAACCAACATCCATCAGTTCCAAGAGGTTCGTTCCCGTGGTTTCAGTATTACTTTCTTGTTTCCCGTTTTCTTTTTCAAATTATTATTATTATTATTATTATTATTATTATTATTATTATTATTATTATTATTATTATTATTATTATTATTATTATTAATGCTCGCTCGGATATTAAAGATTCTCTTTTGGATTTGTGTCTCATTTGTAGATGTATTTGATATTTCGTTGCATTTCACTGTAATTGCCTTCAAAGCTTCGGCTTTCCTTCGTTTACTTTCTGGTAACTGTGACTTTGAAAGTACCACTGGAACTTTTATAATATCCACAAATGCACTTTAATTGAAACTGTCGTTGCTACTTGTCCCTTCCATGGCGTTTAGGATACTGCGCCAGAAGTTACCCACAACGAAATGACCGCCCAACAGATGGGAGAAATGAGTAATCACTTCTTTTATTGATACGTCTCAGTGCTACGTGCAGAGGAAGCGCGAGTAAACGTTCATAAATCTGGAGCAGACTAGACCTGAGTAGTGGCTTCTTTTATTGATACGAAATTGAGGGAAGAGATTACTCCAGCTGTAGTTACTTCGATTCTCGAGCAGGACTTCTCAGGAGTAGTTACTTATTTTTATTGATATCACCCATTATGTGTGATATACAATCCTGCTAGATTTCGTTCCTCTAGACCAAAAATCAGGCCTTTCTTTTCTCAGTGTAACGCAAGGAGGCGCACTCAGTGGAGCGTGAACAAGTAACCAGAAAACGAATGTCGACGTGTCACAATGTATTGTGGACGTCAAAGGACGTAATATAAAAGAAGGCTTAGTTCATACCAGTAGCATCATTTCAATTTTACATTGAGGGGGACGGATGCAAGATCCTTAACCAACATAAGAAAATGTTCGCGTTTTTGCTGACTCAAGCCCCATCGAAATAACGCCCCTGGTTCGTGCGGTGCCACATGGTTGGGTCATGGCAAGGTGGCTTCTCGTATCGCGAAATTCGTTTACATACAGAGTACAGCGACAGGATTGTGATGTGTATGTGTGGTCGAAGCACAGGAAAACATCACCGTTCGCAGCGATGATCGACCAGTGAACGATGCATCTAACTACACCATAGAATGTCATAAATGAAATAAAACCTCTTAGTGTTATGCCTCACGGTGCTAAAAGGGGACTGTGATGAGAATGAATAAAATGGTGGAATGAAGAAAGTGGGAGGAAACGGGAGAACCCCATGAAAACTTTCCCACACAGTGTTTGTCCACCATAAAGCCCATTTTTCGTGTTTCTGGGGATCGAACCAGTGACCCCACATGTGCGAGGTAAGCGTTCTAATATTGAGCCGCAGTGGCTCTGCCACTGAATATCGTAAGTGATCGCGTAGAAATGTCAGAACAAGCACTTGGAAAACAAAAATATTCTAAAGGAAACTCATCCAGATCAGGTTGTAATCACCGCGTATTGTACGGTGAGAATTTCAATTCCTCTCCAAATGTACTAAGGTAAAACAACATTGAGCATTCTATGGATGTCAAGAAAATAATCTGATTGTTGGTACCAGTATTATATATGTATCATTACTAGTGGTCCTGTTCCGTGCAGAAGCGATTGAAAAACTTCTGTGTTTGGTTGGACTTTATTCTTCATCAATTTCAATTCAACAGGATTAATTTTTAAGTCTCGAACGAACTCGTGTTGTTTTATGACTTCGGACACTGTCTTATCAGAAAACTTTCTGTAGATATGTTAGTTTGTCGGATCTGAGTTTAACGTTTGTTTCAGCACCGAAGCTATATGAGAACTATGTATATAGTTTCACATGAGATTCAAATGGAAAACGAACCCGGGTCTTCCACACTAAGACCGCATGCTGTTACATAGTATAGGCAAAAAAAGCGGTCAAATTTAATCTTTAAACATGTTCTTAAAGCTGAAGCCAATCTACACGCTTCATGAAAATTGTGATAATTCCTCGGAACAAGCCAACGTGAGACAAACTCAGAAGCTTTAGGCGTTCAAAAATGTGTAACATAGCCTCTATCACCAGCCCTACTTGCCCGTTCAAACCTAGTCAGTAGTTAGCGGGAAATAAAGTATCACATACAAGCCAAGCCTGTAACTGCCCGAGCTCGACCTCAAACATGGCTATCTTTATTCCTTGGGTAATTGCTATTTGGACACCAAATTTGGTTTAGGTTCTGCCATTATTTGCTTAGAAATAAAGTACTACATAGAATGCAAGTCGAGCCTTTCTCTGGCCGAACTTGACCACCAAATATAGCGATCCTTATTTGTTTGACGATGGGCTACTTGTCACCAAATTTGGTTCTGATCCAGCCAGTAGTAACCAATAATACTTTTTGAAATCAACACACTTTCCCATCGACCCTCCAGTGTTCCAATCCCAGCAGAGACAAAATATCGGTTAATCCTGCAAAATCAAGCATCCACAGTAGCCACCTCAAATTCACTGCGAAAATATCTGTCACGAATGGCCTTCTTCAGGTTAGGAAGTAGGTGGAATTCATTAGATACATATCTAGAATAGGAGGCATGGGCGACAAGTTTGAGCTCTGATATATGAACCGCAGTCACTGCAACTTGGGAGGAGTGAGCACGTGCCTTATCAAAATGAAACAGCACACTAAGGGAGACGTCGTTTTCTTTGATGACAGTACATAATTTGCAATTAGGGTTCCAAAATGAATTCCTCTGTATCTCAAAAAAAAATGCCAACACCCTTTGATGGTTGGACCATGGTATAAATGATTCATACATGGTTTGACGTTTATATTCAGAATCGAACTGATAAACGCATTTTCACCCATGGTGACAAATCTATGCCAAACACTTTCGTTTGTTACCCTTAATTACCCGTAATAGTTTCCAACCTGTCACACAGCGTGTCTTTCTTTTAGTCAACCATCAGCAATATTCGGACACACCATGCACAAAACTTTTCTTTTTTTTCAAAATGAATGTTTATAAATAATTGAATGCACACTACCAGTTGAGAAGTTACGTGTCTCTGCTATGTGACGGACAGTGATAGTCTTCTTTAAGAAGTCTCACAAAGCAGCACATGTCATATTTAATGAAAATCGGTTTTTAAAACATGGAATAAATTAAACTTTTAGCCTCTGATTAATTATACTCCAACAGGATAGGAGTGAGTCTGAAGTCTCAAACAAAATACATACTTTGTTAAAAGAAATCGTAGAACTTCTTTTTTCACAGAGTTTATTCTAGATAAGGATTTTTTTTAAAAATTTAACTCGTAGAAGGAAATAAATCCTCTCTTCGTTGACTAGTTTCAACATCAAGCAGTGAGAGTGATTGCAAAACTTCATAGAGAAAATATATTCCATATTGCATCAAAATCGAATTACTTTTCCGAAAGTTATCGTGAAACATCGGGAATATATTCTATCCCTCATTCTTAACTGGTGTCAAGAACTGGCAGCAGTTGTCGAAATGAGACGGTATGCTGTGGTATGCCATACCACCTCTGGTTTTTCTGTGATGAAGGCATACCGCCTCTGGTTTTTCAATGATCAAGACATACCGTCACTGGAGAATAGATGATAAATACCTTTACTAAATCCATTTTTATATATAGTTATTAACGAATAGCTTTGCATGTAAAAAGAATTTATTTCTTATGTAGAAATAATTT
Organism: Thermobia domestica; assembly: GCF_964235325.1. Lineage (NCBI taxonomy): Eukaryota > Metazoa > Arthropoda > Insecta > Zygentoma > Lepismatidae > Thermobia > Thermobia domestica. Next base: position 178,510,389 of record NC_137465.1, on the reverse strand, counting down.
CTAAGTTGACAACACCGACATTTTTGTTATGTTTTTCCTACTTTTTGTTCTTTTAAAATGAGGTGTCTAAAAAGAAGTCAATCTAGTTTATATTTTGATGTGCCATATTGAATTGTTTCTTTCTTATGTATGTATGTGTCTTCATGCCTTAATGGATATAACTGTCGTATTTTGAGCATGGGTAAATTTAGGGATTGTCTGCTTTGGCGGCAGATCTTCCGGGGGTTTGGAATACAACTCAGTCGAGTGGACATCCGAGAGTTTTCCCGTAAGAAATTGTTAATATAAAAACCTGGTTTTTGAGGGTTTTCGTGTATAATTCTCTATAATACAACATAAGTTTATTATATATATATATATATATATATATATATATATATATATATATATATATATATATATAGAGAGAGAGAGAGAGAGAGAGAGAGAGAGAGAGAGAGAGAGAGAGAGAGAGAGGGGGAGAGATAGAGATAGAGAGAGAGAGAGAGAGAGAGAGAGAGAGAATTGTTGGTGGGGGATCAAAGTCTCTCCATGTTCGCCACCTTTTAGGCAGCATACCCTCACTGTATTTCAATATTTAGATAGCCGGTATGTCGAGTCAAAATCGTAATAAAACAAATCGCCTGTTTTTTTTTTTTTTTTCACTTCGAACACTGCTTGGCAGTAGATTCACTGCGAAAGACTCAATGAAAGTATGTACCAAATTACATCAAAATAGAATTATTTTCACCTAAGATATGATACATTCTTTTACTTGGAGATTTCAACACTCTGGCATTAGTTCCGAAATAACTGATTTACACGTAGATGCGGTTAAGGCTCATTTTCAAACATTGTTTACTTTCATTGGATTACGAATGGGTAAGAATCGTCCTCATTATATATGTCTAAAACGGTTCAAACTTTTAAATTGGTAAATAGATGTACTCAGAAATTAAAACTACCGTTTAAATTTGAAGTTTTCCCGCAGAAAAGTTAGTAAGTGACGTGTTTTTGTACTAAAGGAAACTGTTGAAGTACCTCCCATCTATTGAGATTACTAGGAACTACTGCAGTGCAACTACTGAGTGGCTACTGGTCTCTGGCGGAGAATCACAGAACTACAAACATTCGACAGTATATCAATTACCCTTGTGTGTAGAACACACATTACAACGAATGATAATAAATTAGTAAATATTCTAATATTATCATTAATTCTATTTTTTTTTAAATACACTCTGAAGAAAGGAGAAAAGAAAATATTAGCTGCGATATTTTGTACAAAACATATTTAAATTCTGAAATCGTTTTAGTTTAATGGTTTACAAGTTGTATTACCTTTGCTTGGTTATTGTCTATACGTATGTTGGATGATTCTTGAAGTGTAGTTAGTGTCCAGTGGCGTATTTAGGGGGTACCTATCGGGCTCAAGCTCCCCGAAATATACAAATATTTATTAAAACTTGTCGGCTCCCAAAGTGAAAAATATGGGCTTATTCACATGTACATAGCCCCCCTAAATAAAATCCTAAATACGCCACTGATAGTACCCCTTCTCGCACCGGAGATGTATGAAATGTAGGGGTACAGTTTAAGTTCCGAACCACTGTAATGCATTCAGTGCTCTACCATCTGGAGTCGAGCATGGGACTAGTGTACTAAAGGCGTATGCCCAAGCCACTAGACTAGCAGTGTGTGTTGTTATATATGTTTGTTGCATGTTGTTAGGAAGGGAAAAGTAGTCGTTCCTATTTAGGCAATAGGTTTTAAGTACTTGCCTATTAAGGCAATAAGTATTTTATCAAGTTGGTAACATTGCTTTGCTTACCATATAACACTTGAAGATTTTCCTGTAGTATTTGTTACGTTATCAAACTAATGTTGTAAAAAACTTTTTTTTCTGTGAAGTTTTTTTCAATAAAAAACATTGTTCTTTTTCATGTTTTTTTTCAAATGTCTGTTTTTTTCTGGCAACTATTATTTATTGATTTATGTTGCAGATTATTGAAATAATCAACAGAACTTGAATCGAAGCCCTCGTAACGTACAAATCGTTTGTTTTCTTGTACCTGTACGAGCAAAATTGTGTGATTATTCCTTTCGGACCCAGGTCATTTTTGGTGTTTTCCTACATTTTCAGTTAGTAACTTATTGCTCAAAAACCATACATTCGATTGATATGGTTAAGGCCTTGTTTTTTAGAAAATGGATATGACTATGTTTTGGTGTAAGTTGCATTGTAGTGTTCCCAACGGGTGGGAAATTATTGAGGTAAATGTAGGGGTGAAAATTTACAAAAAATTCCTTAACCGAAGTTCTTTTTTTTTTTTTTTTTCATCTAGCACCACTGCTGTTATATGAGTTCAAGTCACCCAAACAAATTCTTTGGTGTATTGGCAAGGTACACTGAAATCCTGAAGTCGCTGGCCTCCATTCAAAGAGAGAAAGAAAAAAATTTCTGTCATCATACACATGAAATTTTGACACTTTTTACGCCTCAGAAACAAAAATCAACAAATATGCCGGGGCTATAGCTTCTCTAATTATCCTATTGAAACTTTTTATGGTGCGTTCTGTAGGGCAAAGAGTAAGCTTTCAGGTAGAGGTATGTTTGTTTCAATGTAGCCAGCAAGAGGGTAATAATAGAGGGGAAAGGGAAATGTTTCGAATTTCTCACCTAAAATCGGGAATTAATTGTTTTGGCTGAAAACGCTGCCATCAGACAGACGAAAATTATCTGAAAATAAACCTTAGTACTCTAAGAATATATTCTACAAATATCATGGCGATATCTAACAAACTAAGCATGAAATTTAAGAAAACATCTCATTCTACCTCAGAAATTCACCATTTTCTTACCATTTCCAGAACATGGTTTATTATAAACCTCAACTGTACTTCTTCTAATTATTCTAGTGAAACTTTTTATGGTGCGCTGTGTAGGCTAAGGACGAAGCTTTTAGACACTGGTATGTTTGCTCGAGTGTAGCTAACAAGAGGGAAATAATAGAAATAAAAAAGGGATTTTTTTTCAAAATTTGCCCCTAAAATCTGGAATTAAAATTTTCTGTAGCTTGCAACATTGCTATCAGACATACACAAACTATCTTAAAATATGCTTTGGCATCCCCCTAATATATCCTACAAGTATTGTGACGATATCTAATAAAGTAAGCATGTCAATAAAAAATATCTCATTCTACCTTTAAAAAGATCACAGTTATCTTTCCAATTAAAGAACAAGGTCTACTGTAAACCTCAACTGTACTTCCCCTAATTATCCTATTGAAACTTTCTATAGTGCGTTGTGTAGGGAAAAGACGAGACTTCCAGGTACTGGTACGTTTGTTCCGATGTAGCCAACAAGAGGTAAATAATAGAGACAAAACGGATAATTTTCCCAAAATTTCCCCCTAAAATCTGGAATTAAAATTTTCTGTAGTTGGCAATACTGCTACCAGACAGACACAAACTATCTTAAATTAAACATTGGTACACCACTAATATATCCTACAAGTATTATGGCGATATTTAAGGAACAAAGCTTCTAATTACCAAAAATATATTACGGTAAACATAAAAGGTAAAAACTAGAAAAATCAAGGTTTAGAACCTAAATACAAATTTTTCGTGCGCCCCCTAATTACCCCATTGTAACGATCTGTACTTGCGTTTGTTAAGTAAGGACAAATGTTCGATTGGCGTAAGTTGACTTGCACTCGGACGTATAGGTACGGATTTATAAACAAAAATCTTGAATTTTTTGACCAAATTTAGGGAAGTTTTAATTGGCAACACTAGCGCAGGCCCGTCCAATTGATGTCAACAGTTAGTTGTCCATCCGAGGTATGGTAAGTCTTAAGGTCTTTCTACAACGAAGGAAGCTACCGGGAAAAAAGGAGTAAAGGAAATTCGAAATTAGAAAATTCTCGAATTTTTGACGGGTGAAATTTGAGAAGGAAATTCGACACCAGAAGGAAAAGAAATTAATATGATAAACTATGGTCCAACCATATTTGGCAAGAATAATATCCCGATATCTTAATTAGTGTCCACACAGGACGTAATTACATTTCTGAACAAGAAACGTAGGGCCTACATTTCTGAAAAAATACGAACGTTTTTTTTCTATTTACAACACTATGTCAAACCTTTTTATTGATTGTTTACCTGCATTATCTGCAATAAATATAATATGGTTGAATGTAAGCCCTTAGCTAGGGTGTCTAGAGGGGTTACATCCTGCGATCCCCTTCAACTCTTTGAAACTTTCAGTTATTTGTTGATATGTATATGTCGCAGGCTTTTTCATAAATTCAGCCTTTATACAAAGAGCCTAGGAGTTTTACAAAACGCCGGCCGTTCGTAAATTAATGAACGTAATTCTCAATCAGTCTGGTTCGCATCAACCTCTTTGTAATAAGACATAGATGCATCACGTTTCACGAAAGAACTGGCAAAATGACCAGACTCTTTGCAAACTGTCTGAAAGAATACGCCTAATTAGAAATTGGCATCAAGTTATTGCTTATTTGTTTACTGATTATTATTATTATTATTATTATTATTAACATACCGAGTGGCCAGAAAGTCCCTTTACATCCGAACTAAATGCGTGTCACAATGCAAGATGTTAAGATATTTAAGATTTGAATCACCCTTCCTGACCATTGATTTTGCAACAATGCTCCTCACGTGAATTGCGCGTGACTGCCCGCTGAGTGAGGAGAATGAAGTCTGTACACTGATCATGTCTCGTCTTTCCGTTAGGGCGACCATACGTTCCGTTTTAAGGGCATGTCCCGGCCGTCCCATCAGTAGATGGAAAAAAGTTATATTTGTCTCGCTTTATGCAAGTGAAAGAAGGAAATAACGAACCCAGTATCTTTACTCCATGCAAAGAAATTAATAATAACAAAGAGGAAAGAATTAAACTGAAATTCCCTACATTAAACATGATCTATAGGTCGCAGTACTATTCGAAAGGCAGCAGAGGTTTTAGCATTTCCTTTTTGTTGAAAAACTTCAACGTATCTTTTACTTTTTTTATATAAGTATCGAATTACTTTACCCTGACCTGTAACAAAGAGAGAGAGAGAGAGAGGAGGGGGAGCTCTGATATCACGGCGCCGATAAGAACAAAGGTAGGCCTAGAAATCTAGGGTTGCTAATTCAGCACCAGTAGCAATCCTAGATACATTCTTTTCACTTCTAGCCACTTTATAGCCAATTTTCATATACATTCTTATGTCTCTAAAAATATGGTCATTATAAATAAATTGTAGAGAAAATTTAAACACGAATTTTTTTAACGACAAATTTCTTATAGGGGTGAGGGGTACTGACAGCTTGGCACCTAGCAACACTGCAAAAGTCAGTAAAACGTGTTGGAAAAGAGGAAACCACGCGGCGCCCCGTATAAATATTGGCGCCCTGTTAAATAAATATTGTTGTCGGTTTGCAAATAAATAAATTTGTTAAAAATGTTCTTGCTTGCTCCGCTCGCAATTTACACCTTTCAATAAGAGACACAAGTTTTTAATTATTACTTTGATTTGTTAATAACAATGTGATATATAATGTGCCGAGTAATGACTTATAGTGCACTGTAAAAAATCGTTGTGTTATTTCAACAACATGCTTATGTGTTAACGCGATGGTGTTAAAATATAACAAAAACAGTTGGTTAGAACAACTCACTCTCCATTTGAAGTTGTGTGTCAAATGCCGGTAGTTGAAATAACACACAACCTGTGTGTTAAATTAACACAAGTGTAGAATCTTCGGTGTTGTTTTTGCGTGATTGCCAATAATGTTGGGCATCTAATTATAAAGGCTTATGAATTGAAGCTACAGACAAATACAGTAGAAAGAAATACTTAAACAAATCCAGGTATACGCAAAATTTCAACATGCAAACCGCGCGATGTGTTTTCAAATGTTTTACATAATGTTCCTGAATAAATATGTCAGCAACGAGAAACAACATCGTATTACTCTGTCACTTCTAAACTGCACTAGAGCTTACCAGTTGACACCGGGGACTGTGCTTCAAAAATGGCGGAAAACAAGTAGAATCACGATTAAGAGGCGAACATATTATAAGGATATAGGTAAGAGTTTCCTATCATTCTTGAACAACATGTTGGTGAAGGTTGTGTTTCGCACCATCAAGAAATACTTCACAATAAATATTAGGGAGGACGTCAATTTTTTTATGAACGTTTTCTGTATGAAGTGTTTTGTAGTTTACTATTCTTATTTTAAAATTAGAATCTTCGGTAAGCGTAAGCATGCACACCACATGGTTTTCCAACACAGACAAATTATTACATCAACACCACACATGGAGTTATTTCAACACCGAAATAAGTGTCATAGTAACCACAGAAGTGGAGTCGAACTAACACCAAAAAGGGTGTTAATTTCGTGGTCTGACCTTGAATTTTTGCACAGGGAGTGTTGAATTAACACCAAAACGATGTCTTATAAGGCCTTGACCTTGAATTATGACACAGATTGTGTGTTGAAATAATTTAAAAAAAAATGATGTTGAAGTAACACAGGGACTGTGTTATATTGATTCTTGACATGGTGTAATATTAATACAAAATAATTAACACACTACATACTGTCTTATTTTCTTCGTGTTGGTGCAATACCGCTACAAGTAACACTCAACACTTTTCTCCACACTATCGACCCTGACATGTATCGAATCAACACCGACAATACTAACACAGATCCGAATTTAACACCGCTCAACACCGGTTATGTGTTAAAGACGTGACACACCCCCTGTGTTAAACGCCAATACCGCGGGGTCTGTGTCGAACTAACACCGCACAGGCACGTAGCCAGGATTTCATAATAGGGGGGGGGGTCCGTGACGAAACACTATATGGTTATCACACCAGGGGCTGGATCGTTCTAAACTATTTTACTGGCAACATACATTAGTCGGTTTAGCCAGGATTTCGTAACACGAAATATTGTGTTTACACACCAGGGGCTTGATCAATTTAAACTATTTTACTGGCAACATACCCATATTGGTTTATTAGGACAATAAAATGAGAACATGTTAGTAAGTATTTTAATAACATATTATAAAGAAATCTCGAGTAAAAAATGTTTTAAAAATATTGAAAACATATAGCCTTTCGAGGTCATTCGAACTCGGTTCATCTTGTCTTCTTTCTTGTTTTTTTCTTATCTTCGTTTAATGCCGTCAGGGATAGCAATGAGATCTCTTTGGCAGTAAAGACATCCTATAGAAAGGATTAGTGTTGCTGAGAAACTGAAAATTTCTTTAACACGTGTAACTAAATCTAAGTAACCAGGAATCTAAGTTGCCAGGCTCATATTATTGGTGATTGTGGGTATTTGTTAAGTTCTACCTGAGAGTCTGTCTGATCGAACCAATTCATCGATTGTCATTTGTAGTCCATAAGATTAGCATGGAGTTAGATGTAACTCGGAATGCTCCGTTCCAATAATGTCCATTTTAAACTTGAACCCCTTCCGTTTCCTCCTCACAAAGCTCCTCAAAAAAAGAGTAACCAAACGTTTGCTGTAGTTTTATATTTTTAACGCTGATTTTTCTTTTTCTCGTTTCTTTTTGTTTCATCGTTCATTAATTTTTTCATTTACGGTTTCGAAAGGGGGAGTCCGGATCCCCGGACCCACCCCTTGGCTACGTGCCTGCACCGCATAGTGGTAGTCGCGCTGGAGCCCTGTGTTATAATTAACACAACCATTTTTTACTATGTGTACGCAGAAGCGGTTTCAAAATCGGAAACAGTCAAAGTCTGAAATACGTGTTCGGCGTTGTGATGGTGATGAGTTTGCTTAGTTAATCACGTTTTTCTATCCAATTGGATTAATCATGATGGTGAGAATGAAAGTATGAAAATGAGAGGAGTGAAGACACACACGTAAGCTGCTGTTTGCCCAGGGATATTGAAAATGATCGTAAACGAGGGTAATAATAACATTATCGAACTTCTAGAATAGGGGCTTAAGGGGTCAGAACTTAAACCAATGAATTTCGTCTTTTTCAAAGACTGATAACTACAAGTGTTTTTTCTTTATTACATTGACATAAAATGCTTCCAATTTGAAGGAATTTATTGGGATCATTTCTCCATCAACTACTTGTATCGCCAGGATATTTTTTCTGTGCATACGTATCTAGTTATGTTTTGTTTTATGTACATTCATAAAGCCTCTACAATGACTTCTATCTTTACCCAACTGGATCCATTTTTTACTTTGTATTACTATTTTCGCGAGATCCATCTTAATATTGTCCTCTCATCTGGGCCTAGCCCTTCCTAATGGACGTTTGCGTATTGGATTTCCAGTCAAAACTTTGAAAGCCTTCCTATTTTCTTCCATTCTCGATATATGACCTGCCCATCTGAGCTTTCTATAGAGCGTCCCACTCTTAGATTGCAGTACAAAGTAAATGGAGCGCGCTGTTGCCACATTTCTTCCGTCGTATGTTTTCTTTCGAAGAAAGAACAAGAAAGACAGAAAGAGTGACGAGTCTGTAAATAAATTCTCTTAAATTCATATATTTTCAACTCTTTTGTCATTCCAATCGCGCAAATTCATTTAGGACGGCGAATTGGAGGGTACGAAATAACAGTCTAACAATTGTGTGTTAGAATTTTTTTTTTTTTAATGATGGTTTATAAATCGTTGCAATAAAATTTTGATGGAAGCAATACGAAATCGAGAGAACATATGAAACGAATAGAAAACATATGACTGAAATAAATGGCAGGCTAAACAGTTCCACACAAAATTTCCTGTACCGATTGTGCGTCAAACTAAGGAATAGCAATGGGTAAGATACTGCTACTGAATTTGGATAAGAGTGAAAAGTGGAGTAGGGTGATAATGATAAGTAACGAGAAAATGTGACGTACGAGAACGCTCATTCCTCTGTGTAAGCAAAATATCCGGAAATCCAATTCCGTTTGTCAAACAAGTTACATCATAAAGTATATTGTGAAGGCGGCTTCTCCCCACTTCCGATGTTTTAAAACTGTATCATGAAGGACGTGCTAGAGGGTATGGTGGCAGGAACAAGAGAGAGGGGACGAAAAGAGACTGCAATTACTAGAGATGCAAGGGCTCGGAAAAAAACCGGCTTTTTTGGAAAAAAACTCGGTTTTTTCTGCTTTGCTTTTTTGCTTGGGAAATTTTGGGCTTTTTTCAAAATACTGCTTTAAATTGATAAAACAGACTTTGTATCGATTCTCTATAACACAAAAAATCATTTAATTAGTGGTTGATGCTGATAATAATATAAAACATCGAAAATAAACTATGAATTTTGAAAAAATATTTCAAACAATTTTTCTTCAACGTATTTACATTATGAATTCCACAGGATTAACCAATGTATATAATAAGAATTTTTTAACCTCCTATATACAAAAGTAAGCAGAGTTGGAAAGAACCGTGGTTGTTTTTGAAAATGCCGAAAACCCGTTTTTTGAGGGATGTTCTAAACCAGGCTTTTTTGGTTTAAACCAGGCTTTTTTGACTTAGATTTTTTGCTTTATGTATTCATATTACATATTCACAGAAATAAGTTTGTTTCGCCTTGATGTTATTATGCAGCAGCGGGGTTATGCCGGAAGAACTCCCATAAGCTTAAAGAAGTGCGGTCAGTAAATTTCTTAAGTTGAGAATCTCCCGCCCTAGTCATTGGGAAAATCCCGTCATTACTTGAAATGTAAGACAATAACGGGAAAATCCTGTTATTGCTTTGCATGTAAAATTTAAAGGTCAACGTACCATAATCAGTACGCTAAAACTGAGGTATTAAATTACAAATTTAGTACCGGTACGTAGATATCATTGAAAGTCCAATCCAAGCTAATGTTGGAAGCTACGTAGGCAATCGATAAATTATGCCAATTTCTATCAATATATCTAAGCAATATTGGCTTCTTTATAAAACAACACGCATTTAGGCATGCAGAAATATACAATTTGGTTTGTTTCGTATGTTTAGGCTTAACATCCTTACGAAATACCGAGGTTATCAAGGAGAAGACTTTCGCTTAAACTGACATCCGAACCGCTACTTGGGTTACGCATGAAAGAAGGGTTGTGGTTCGACCGAGAATTGAACATGGGACACCTTGATTAAAAGGTGAAAGGGAAATAAAACTATTGCAGGTGGTTTGATATCTGAAAACGTCACCATGAATTTCACACGATTCGCATTTTTCATTCTTTTTATTTTTTTGGTTTAAACCAGTTATTAAAAAAAAGTTGGTGTTAACCAGCTAACCCTAAAAGTAAACACTTCTTTTTAAAGAATACACAAATAACTAGCAAAATAGTATGTAGTATTTTTACTTCAAAATATTCCATACCCTCTTTTTGAAACAAAATAAAATTAAAATAAAACATAAGAGAAATACTTAGATTTATATGATACACTTAAAGGCTGAATATCTAGAGCTTTTGGTTCTGTATATTCTTGAAATTCTACAGTTAAGTTTTATAGAACCACCATCACAGTTTACCCAATCCTCAAGTTTTCTGAATTTTTAACAAGAGGGATTCAACATATCATTACGGAACTCCTCCCCCCCCCCAAAAAAAAAAAGACTACGGAATATATTTAAGTTAAGCTAAATACAACTGCACAACAAACATGACTGAGTGATTAGCTTTTGAGCTTCTATCGGAAAGTCCGGGATTCAACCAGCATTCGACCATTCTGACAAAGCTTTTCTTAATTCCATCTGTGAATGTAGAAATAGCGCGTGTACTGTGAGTTGGGCGACTTCCTTCTTTATTGTTTTTAAATCGTTATTATTACTAATTACCAGCAGTGACGGTTTTGCGAAGGTTAGGGGGGCGGTCTTTCGGACTGAAGCCCGTTCCCCAAAGTTACGGAATGTCTGCAACAAACGAAATATCTATTATTTATGCCTTTACTCATAAACTTTAAGCTCCCGTCAAATAAAAATTACGAATGTTTAAAAAAACTAAACATTAGTAAGAAACCCTTCCTAAAATACTTTTCTAAATCCGCCACTGATTCTCAGTATAAAATGATTTTTAAAGTTGTATCCGGAAGATTATTGCTAAACATATAAACGAAACGAAATATTAGTTATGCCTGTACTCATAAACTTCAAGAACTTCCCAAATAAAATTAGGACTTTTTAGGAAACGAAACAATCAGAAAAAACCCTCCTAAAGTACTTTTCTAAATCCGCTACTGATTATTTGTATAAATTGGTATTCAAGGTTGTGTCCGGAAAATTAATGCTAAATCACTTCACAGCTACAGTATAACAGAAATGTGGAAGTACGGTTTGACGGATATATTGAAAAACGTACGCTTTGACGGATAAATAGAAAAACGGGCAAGTTTAACTTTTGCGCTAGAAGCTAGAGTACTAAAAGCTCTTAGAAATAAAACACGGATGACAAACTAAAATGATCTAGAGAAGAAAAAAGATGTCGATAACTCAAAAGTTAAAATAAAGTTAAATAGCCTCTAAAATTACCCTCAAATACTACATTCTTCATGTTAGCTTTAATTCGTAAAACATGTGCTCCATTCATCTTGATGGTGAATTTCAGAGCGAAATATGACATTCAGGTCATGGAATTCTTATCTAACTATAGAATATACTATAAGAAAGCTATTTAGATAGAAAAATCATGAAGTTGAAAAAAGCCAAAATTTCCAAAATTCTCGTTTTTTTTCCAAAAAAGCCGGCTTTTTATGTGAAAAAAACCATCGATTCAAAAAAGCCGGCTTTTTTGCATCTCTAGCAATTACTGAACGATATCAAAATAGAAAAATCATACGTGAAGACGTAAGAGGTTAACCGAAGACCGTGGATCGTGGAAGCTTCTGAGTTGCAGCAAGTGGCCTGCCAATAAAATATGATGATGACGATTATGACAAATGCAATGGTGAATAGGAACTGAACCTCCCTAGTTCCTATACTCACTTCTGACACCTCTATCAGTCTGGAAACATAAGAAGAATGAAAAGAAACCCCATTATGTCCGTTCTAAACAAACGCGCAAGTTGTGACTTTAAATCACGTATAGTGGCAGCCAACAAGATACAGACCGTTGGGCGAGGAAAGAAAATCAAACAGAATTATCAAACCCTGCTTCCTAAAGAAGCATTGGTGGGGGGAGAATAAAGAGGCCTTTCATTCTGCTTTGTGAGCTCATAAAGTTATTTGTTATTTACGCTTTTGTCATTTTCATCTGTGTATTCAAAGTAAATAAGAGAAGTGGAATTGCAAACGAAACCAACTTTTATTGTCAAAATTGTCAGCATCTGAAACAGCATTAAGGTCTACTATAAATGAATCAATTATAAAACTAATAACTTTTTATCACCAGGAGTGAGGAGACTTATTATTAATAGATATTGGTCATATTATATATATATATATATATATATATATATATATATATATATATATATATATATATATATATATATATATATGTCTGTGTGTGTGTGTGTGTGCGTGCAACTCAAGGAAAACGAGCGAAGTAAGTAGTGGAACGTAAGATTGAGTGGAGTTGACGCAATGTTTATCGTAGGTGAGGTCCAGGATTCGATTTTGCGAATATGGTTCCGTTAAGCCAGCGTTTCCCAACCTTTTTCAACTTGCGGCACACTACGGGGCTAACTTGAATTCTCGCGGCACACTCAAATATTATTATTATTATTTGCAAATATAAAATACCATAGTAATTTTTTCTGTGATTACTGATCTCCTTCTCAGAAAGATGATAGCTCGATCACTGGTTTTTCCCTATGCTAATTCATTATGCTTATTTTTTATTCTAATTTTAAGATTGAAAACAATTGCAATGAAATGTAGGACTCGGATTTTTAAAAAAATGCGCCTTCTTTTTCTGAAACTGTATCCAACCTTACACTAAGAACGAAGATCACTAAATAACGAACGAACAAACAAATGTCTTGTACTTTTAACTTTGCTGTTTTAACCAAAACCGGTGTATATTATTGCCATCACACAGCTTGCGATGCGTCGAAGTCAAAACACACCTGTTGAACAAAGTGTTGTTCTTTCATTCACGTGCGAATGAGTGTTCTACGAACGTTCACTTGACGCGTACCGTACAAGTGCTTCCATTTCTCGGTGTTAGTATAACTCTCAATTGAAGCATAACATAGCAGCTAACCGTGGAAATGTGTACGAGCCGAAATATTGTCTACACAGTAATAGATGTAGAATAATACGAGGGCTGTCTAAAAAGTATCCGACCTTTGGCCAGAAAAATAGTTGCGAATACCTGACAGATTTGGGACCCTAATCCCCTTCAAAGTAGGTCCCTTGTGCTTCCACACACTTAGCCCACCGATCCTTCCACTGCTGGAAACACCGCTGGAAGTCTTTTGGAATGTTGTTCAGCTCAGTCGTCGTGTTCCGCATTATGTCTTCTCTACTCTCAAAACGGGATCCCTTCAGAGGCGTCTTCAATTTTGGAAACAACCAGAAGTCACAAGGAGCCAGGTCTGGAGAGTAGGGAGGTTGGCGAACGGTTGTAATTCCATGTTTGGCTAAGAACGTGTGGATCAATTGGGATGAATGTGCTGGGGCGTTGTCATGATGGACGTGCCAGTTCTTCGCTGTCCACATGTCTGGTCTTTTGCGCCGGACTGCGTCACGGAGTCGCCTGAGAACATCTTGATAGTACTCCTTTGTCACTGTTTGTCCTTCCGGTGCGTACTCGTGATGCACAATTCCACGGGCATCGAAGAAAACAGTCAGCAACACCTTGATTTTGCTTCGCACCTGCCGTGCTTTCTTCGGCCTTGGAGAATCGGGATGCTTCCATTGAGACGTTTGTTGTTTTGTTTCTGGGTCGTACCCGTACACCCATGACTCATCTCCAGTTATCACGGAATTCAGATACCCAGGATCAGTGTTCGTGGTGTCCAGAAGGTCCTGTGCAACGTCAAAACGGGTGTCGTTTTGTTCCTGAGACAACAACTTGGGTACAAATTTAGCAGCCACTCGTTTCATGTTCAAATCGTCACGCAAAATTGCATGTGCAGAATCTTCACTCACTCCAACATCTTCTGCAATCTCCCGCACTGTCAAACGGCGATCTGCCATCACCAAATTTCGCACCCGCTCAACAACAGCTGCATTCCGAGCAGTTTGGGGCCTGCCGCTACGCTGCTCACTCTCGACTGATATGCAGCCATCTTTGAATCGGTTGAACCATTGTTTAATTTGTGTTACACCCATCGCATCTTCTCCAAACACCTGCTGAATCTTACGAATTGTTTGGCTTTGAGAATCACCCAGCCTTTGACAGAATTTGATGCAGTATCTTTGCTCAATTCGTTCAGTCATCTTGCGAGAAACACTAAATCCGACGAACACCACCAACAGCACCTCACTTCGCGACCACCAGCTCATGACTGGCACACGCGAACGCGGTGAAAAAATAATTCACGCATGCGCATTAAGGTTCCTCCTTCCACCGTGCACGGTGGCGCCGCCTGAGAATCACTACTTTGCGTGGAAAAAATTAAGGTCGGATACTTTTTAGACAGGCCTCGTATATTACAATTACAGTAATTTTTTCCATGGTAGAAATTCATAGTAATGTGAAATACAAAAATATACATTTTTTCCTGTTTTGCAATTTGCTTGCTATAGAATTAATAATTTTGTTTCGATTTCCTCGCGGCACACCAGCGGTCCATTCGCGGCACACTGGTGTGCCGCGGCACACCGGTTGGGAAACGCTGCGTTAAGCAGTAGATTCGTGCTCGCATACCGTCAACAGTAAACACTCATCCTTATAGCACAATACTCTACATCAGTAACTTTAAAACAAACATTATAAGGAAAATATCATCGGCAAGATTTATCACTGCTTTTCTTCTGGTCAGATGCGCGCGCTTTGGAAAGTTGATGCTTAACACTAAAAGTCATAAAACCTAAATGAAGAAAGATATTGACCTGCGAATTGTTTTAAAAATAATTTCAATCTTTTCAATATTGTTCTTGCTTTGTACCCCCATCTACCCTGAAAAATAAAAAAGTTTCTCACTAGTCAACTTTTTAGATATTGCATTGGAGTAGTATATGCACTTTCTCTTACATTTTATTTTCTATTTTAAAATTCAAAAAGTTTTTTTGAATGCAAACTTTTCCAACATTGGCACCAAATATGGTATTAATAGCTGTATAAGTTTCATCGTTGTATCTCTTAGAGTTCCGAACTTATGACGTGATATATTTAACACGACGTTAGAATTTGCCATTAGCAAGATTTCACTCTTTCAATTTATTTCAATACTTGAAAATTCTTCTTGATGTGAGAAAAACAGATTATTTGATAGAGAATACAATGTTCTACAATAATTTATTCATACCTAGTAAAAGAAACTATTTCTAAAATTCAGGCTAAGTTTGGCAACAATGGGCATAAGGAAAAGCATTGCCATTTACTCCTGTACTGCAATCTAAGGGTGGGACGCTCTATAGATTTGATGACTCTAACAACCTTTGGTAAACCGTATAAATTATACAATTCCTCATTATGAAGTTTCCGTCGTTGCCCATTCCCGTTCTTTGTGTCGGAATATTTGTCTCAGGATTTTATTTTCAAATACTTTCAGTCAGCATTCTTCCTTTAAAGTAAGTGACTATGTTTCACAACCATACAGAACAACAGGCATGATTATCGTTTTATATATTTTAAACTTCAAATTCCTCGACAGAATTTCCGACGACGAAAGATTTTGAACTGAATAATAGCATGAATTCTCTGCTTTCAGTCGACATTTAATTTCTTCGTGGTTATGATTTTGATCCTAGATACTTGAAAGTATCCACTTTATACAAAGTATTATTTGATATTTTGACGTATCCATAATTTGCAGTATTACGTTCCCAGCGAACTTCCACGTATTTAGTTTTTTCTGCATTTACTTCTAAACCTGCAAGCGTTTAATAAGGCCTCTGCATTTCTTTATATTGTTCTCCTATCATCTCCCATCAGATTTACATAATCAGGATACGCCATAACCTGGTGAATACCATTTAGCTCTAGGCCCTTGTTGCTATCTTTGATGTTCCTTATGGCATACTCTCAAATGAAGTTGAATAATAATGTCGCCATCTCATCTCCTTGTTTCAGGCTATTCTCTACGTGAAAGCTCGAGGACAAGAATTTTCCTACCCGAACTTTACTTTGGGATTCATTTAAACATATCTAATTAGCTTTTTCGATATTCCAAATTCTGCAAAAATGTTGTACAATGTTTCTTTCCTAAAAGATTCGTAAGTCTTTCTAAAATCAATAAATGATTGATGTACAGGGGTATGGTATTCCCATTTCCTTTCGAGTATTTGTCAAATGGTAGATATCTGATCGATAGTTGATTGATTTCTTTTAAATCCGCATTGATAATCTCCAATAATTTCATCTGCGTATGGGATCAATCTTGCTAATAGAATGTTTAAAAGGATTTGATAGGATGTTGACTGAAGATAATTGCATCGATAATTATTACAATCTGCTTTGTCACCTTTCTTGTGAATTGGAACAATGATTCATTCTTTCCATTCTTGTGGTACTTTCTCCTCCTTCCAGATAAGGAGAATGAGTTTGTGTATCTTGTTCCAAACTCCCCCCCCCCCCATCTAAAATTAACTCAGCCGGAATTTCATCTATACCAAGAGATTTGTGTGTGTTTTTTTAATTTTTTTTAATATATAGAGATAATTCTGTTGTGTGCATTTCCCTTTCCCCACGAACATTAGTTTTTGGCTACGTGTTAAGCAAATCGTAAAAGAAATCTTTCCATCTAATCAAGATGTCATATGTATCAGTGAGCATTGGTCCATCATCTCTCTTTAAATTATACAAACTAGGTTGATTTCCTTTCTTAAATTCGATGATGCCCTTATACATGTCTCGATTTCTTTTACTATTACCATAGCGCTTTGAAGAGAAAGTGTAAACACTCAGTTAGTTGGAGTGGTTCACCACAGAGAGGCGCTGTCGTAGTTTTGCGATCCCACTTCGTATGAAACGCTACGGAAATAAATGTAAATCTCACACATTTTTCTTCTTTTTTTAACAGTTCGTTAATTCACCTACAAAAACGTAGCGTGTACTTAATTGATTTCAGTATTAAATTGTATACCTAATACATTTGTAGCAGTAATTTGTAGATAAACATAAAATTTATAAAATAACTGAAAAAGAACTTCTGCACCCACAAATTTCCAAACTCTCAAATTTGATATAATATTTTTCCATCTATTAATAAAGTCTTTGTATATTTTATACATGGCATTGAGACAAAACCCAAGTTGTATTTTAAAATATAATGAAACTTGTATAAACCGGAACTTCAATAAAGTGGAAATCTATCATTAACGGAAACTTTTCAAAATCCCGGTGTGTCTTTATATTGCTCTTCAAATTTGTATAAAACGGAAATCTGTCCAAAACAAACGAAAATGCCGGACCCATTGCTTTCCATGCTTTATGCAAGTTTCATTATAAAAAGAAATTAATAACATAGATAATATTTTATTATAAGTAGGAAATATAGCCCTACCTATAACTATACTGCAAGATTTCTTCGTTAAGCCCTGGGTCAGTAATTAGACACTAGCAATTTTTGAAAACTTGAGTGATGATTTTGCGATTTTTGACGACGCTAACTCCTTCCGAATTTCCTTTGAGCGAAACGAGAAACGGCATTTGATATAATGTAAAATCAATTTGGGAATTAGTTCCATGGAATGAATGTTCCTTCCTACATCCCAGCACTGTGGCCTCAAGTTTTATTTCATTCAAACTGTCCAAAGTATCATAAAAATATGTCACCTTACATGCTTTTATTAGATGCAATGTTAGCGGTCACTACTTTTCTGCCTGTAATAACACGCCAAACACTTCTTGAGTTGAGTACATTAGAAATTAATTTCCAGTCTTTTAATTTAGTGAAGACAGCGCCGTTATTTTCTTTTGAAGATATCCTTCGTAATTTGCTTATGTACATTTAGTTAATTTTGACTCTTTACTATGTAACCTGACAAATGATAAACGAGACCTTCTTTTGCAGTACTGCATTTTGGAAGTGGTGGAGAATTACTTATCCAGTCACATGTATCTGTACCCTTTTCAACCAAAATCAACTTGAAAATGATATTTTGTAACGCCTTTTTCTTTAGTTATTTATTTTTTCTTCAGTGATTTTTTGCCAATTTTCTCATTTGATTAACAAAAGTCATGAGAGAAATATTATTTGAGGTTCGCAGTTTGAACTTGATGAAAGCACGTTTTTTACAGGTACATAGTAAAAGATTGCAATATATGCAAATGAAGAAAGTCAAGGGTAGAAGAGCAATCATCACATGACAATGATCTCATAATTCCGAAATGTCATTCCAGTAGATCCTGATTAAATGTTGATGTTAATATGTAGGAAAACTATTATTCCACAAATATTCGGCTATTTCCAATGTACTTTGAATGGTGACACGAAGATATTCAAGTGTTCTTTCAGATGCGAAAGTCTTCTTTGTGTTGTTGATTAAATAATGTTCTGCAGAGTTTTATGGTGTGAGCAATTTTAAGAGAGCCCAGAGGAGGGATCTCAGTGTTCAAAGCATCGGCAGTCATTCATGTCAGGGAGGAAACTACGCTCTGGTGAAATCTGAAAACGATCGCAGCGCCATCCTAGCCTTGGGGACAACAGAGGGTTGACAGTTTATATGGACTAGAGCGGGAGAATCCACACTTTCTCTTCAAAGCGCTATGCTATTACCTTCAAGTTCATCAATTTTAGCCTTCCAAAAATCACGTTTCTTTGTTCTATACATTTTGGAAATTTCCCGTCTCATGTCAGCGAAATTTTGTGTAGTTATATCACTCGAATTTTGTACCCAACGAATTTCGCATGTTTTCCCTTCTCCGCTAGTTTAATGCAATCCTGGTCGAACCATGGTTTGTTCCTACGTATTTTCCCGTGCCCCATTTTTCCTCTTGCAGAAATTTTACTGCTATTCCTAATTTGAACCCAAGTATCCTCAACACTAATGTTCTCAAACCATTCTAAAACCGAGAATATATTCGACACTTCAATCTGGTATTCCCTCAAAGCTGTTTGGCACTTCCCAGACCCTTGTGAGTTGTTTTGCTTTTTAGAACACAAACTATAGAAAAGTAAATGTAAAGTGAATGTAAAATTATTTCAGTAATATTATCAAGAAAATCGACCTGTATACAATGTTTTTACTTGCTGGAGTTATTCACTTCAAACACACCGTTGTGTTCATTGGGCTTATAACTGAGGTGTATTCTCCTCTTATATAGTCCCAAACTATCATAATCAGCCAATGAAAATAAATCACAGGTGACAGGGCTGTGGGGGGGGTTTAACCCGTAATGTCCGCCCCTCCGGGCAGTGCGTGAGCTCGAACAAGTTCTTTCATCTCGCGGGGCGCAAACTTCCCGGTGCATGTACATCACGGGCGCATTTTTCCTTCTTTTTAGGGTAGGGCGCAAATTCCACGGGCGCAAAATTCTCCTCACCCTGTTAACGTGTAAAAATTGCCTGAACAAAAGTAGAATACTACATTAGATTCTTACCACTTACTAAACAGTTGTGCAATGCTCACTTTAAGTCAAACAACATATATCCAAAGAAGGAGTGGTTCCTGGCTGTTAGCCAATAAAAAGTACTAGCTGTATGAGCTGTTGGAGTAACCAGCTGCTCATACTGATAGAAGTAGAAGCTACACTGCTAGAAATAGAAGAGATTCAAATGCTTCAGCAAAAGTGAAAATATGCTTCGTAGCAATTGAATTCCAACTACTATGCAAAATTATAATAAATGACCAGAGCGAAATTCGAACAATGACTTCCACGATAGTAGTCCATGATTTTAAAGTCTGAGCAATGACTAGTTGCTTGCTTTCGTCTGGTATAGCAAAATATAACGTTTGATATTCTAGTGAAAGCAGTTGGTATAGTGTTGTGCCTGCCTGGTACATCCATTCCTGTCGAGCGTGTTCTTTTCCAATCACTAATAATGTATGGACAAGTGAAAAATCTTGCTTACAGATAGGAACAATGAAATCTATTTTACTGGTACGTATAAAACTTCACAGAAAACTGCCGTAAATTTTACGAGACTACTGAAGAATAAAGCTACTCTCAAGATAGGTTCTTCTGAGAAATACTTCTGGCATTCTTCAGTTCAAGAGTCAACTTCTCACCCAATGCAGTGTGCTAGGGCAAAGGAGTAAATGTAGGCAGCATTATGTCCTACTATATACATGTTTCTTATTTCTCACGATTTTTAAAAAGCCGAAATCTATCCCGTTTTCGACTGAAAATTTTATGTTCATCCTACTTTCCGTGTTTGGTGAACAACAATGGCAAATACCAGGGACTTTACTTTAGAGGAGCACTTATTGATAAGTACGGAAACATGAACGGAAATACAACAACGAAAATATGCACAGGTGATGGTTAGGTTTCGTGAATGCTTCAGTAAAGAGCCATCAAGTCATCAGATTTTGATCACGTGGGAGATAAAAGCTTTTCGCCTGGAAAGTGTTATAGATACCCCTCGTCCTGGATGCCATGGATACCGTCCATAACCCGAAAGGAAATGTGTGCAGAAGTTAGTGCATCAGTGATGTGTTTTTATCCTGCCATTTGACCAGAAAGCATTCTGCAGAACTTGGAATGGCAAGGAGTACAATGCAACTCCACATGAAAATGAACTTAGGCCTACATGCGTTCCGGCAAATAGCCATCAATGAACTAACCGACGATGACTTAAACCGCTGGCAGGAAGTATGCAGAATCTTATTAGAGTCCTTCTACTCAGAAGTGCATTCTTTTCTCTGATGAATGTGCTATATATCAGAGTTCGCGGAAACGTCTTCAAATGGGCAAAAGAAAACCCATATTTCTATCAAGAAATTGAGAACAATCCTCCTCTTTTAATGATTTAGACGGGAATGACTGAACAACATATCTTTCGTTCGTACTTCTTTGAGGGTTCCGTAGCCCAGGTACTTATCTGAAGATGTTGAATAACTTGATTTTTCCACAGTTGCCGAATGTGGGCATCAAAAACAAGCATGTTTACCAAAACGATGGAGATCTCTCCTACTTTGCACTTGCTGTTCGTGAAAACCTTACAGCTCTGTTCCCTGGCCGGTGGATAAGACGTGGGTCCTGAAATTCACTAGCTCCTTATCTTTGGCCGCCTCGAAGCACGAACCTTACGACTCAGGACAATACCCTATGGGGTATAATCAAATCACAAGTCAGGAAAATGCGATACGTGGACAATGATGCTCTGCAGGCAGGGATTTGAACGAAATCGTAGACTCTCACGTTTAGGCCCTGGTGACCTCCGAATTATCACAAGGGTAATGATTTATACCTCGTTGGAAATCTTATGGAACACTGGTTTCAACGAAGTAACACTTGTGTAATTCCCGCCCTAGAGCTCTTTCATGGCTGAGTGGTTAGCGTACGCACCTTTGGCGTGGGAGACCGGGGTTCCTTTCCCGACAGGAGCTCATGTGGTTCGGATTCCACGTTTATCAGTAGGTCCCGTCTCATATAGCCTCGCTGCCAACGGGACGTTAAACTCAAAATCAACTCAACTCATTCCGGCCCTATTCATAGAAGAAGAAGAAGAAGAAGAAGAAACAAAAATCCTTTAAAATATGAAAAATCCTATTTTACATCAAAAACTGAAACTCAAAAAATTTGCCAACTTTGCTCCTCCCTTACTCCATCATATAATACTTTTTCAGGGTATTAGTGTGTAGTGAACTACTTCATTGCTTCACATAGCAATTTTTATGCCTGTACCCCAAGGGGAATAATCCCCAAAAAACCTGATACAAAAAACAAACACGAACTTTACCCTCCTCCCTCTCTTCCGTAGTACTCCCCACATACATAAAATGCATATGCAATCTTCATCCTTCAGCAACACATTGATACCAAAATTAACTTTCTAGCTTAATTAGAGGCTGAGTTATTAAGGTTTAAAGCCTTGACTCAGCGGTTGCGTTCTTCGCCATTGGAAGTTTAAGAAGATATGATAAACATAAATAAGATTTGAAGCAGTTTAAAATTATGTAATTGCAAGAACTTATTGTAATTACAACTACCAAAAAACTATCTCTATGATGGTACGCGTATATACAAAACAAACCAACAACTACTTAAATACTCCCCACAAATTCTTGCTTTAAGCAGTGTTGCAAATTTTACCTATGTTTGCCATATCACCGGAACAGTTTGACATATCAAATTGTTTTAAATGACGTTATAATTGTTTGGCCTGTTAGAAACCATTTAGCTCCCTAGATGTGATACTTATCTAAGCACTTTCTCAACATAAAACCTTTTAAAAGAAAATCAAATTTACAATTTCTTGTACCATTGTTCCTATTTATTCCAAATATTTCGTATCGTGGTCATATAGTATCCAATGCTGAGTTACGTTAGATATCCACCACTCCCTCCATCTCAGTTGCTTTATTACTATTGTAGAGTCCTCCGACATTTAAATATTTGTGATACTGATACTGTAGCATCCTTAGTTGGTAACAATAAATAAAATGTGTAATATTTTAATATTATGTTTCATATGTAGATTTGAAATATGTAATAACCTGACGTAATGCAATTTGAAAAATAAACCATTATGATAGGCGACAACACTATTTGTCTTTTGGTATTGTTGATTATCTCGAACTTTTTTTCTCCTCCTAATATTTGCTTAGTTCAAAAGCAGTTTATCTGTCAGTTAGCTTCGAAGTTATAAAGGTAGCATGGACGTATGGATGGATATTAATATAAGTTTTGTTTTGAATATAGAATTAAGAAAAGTTTAATGAACTACCTCCCAACGAATTCACAAAGATACCTTTATACAGGGTGTTTCAAAACAACACCGACAACGTTTGGGAGGTGATTTCCGACATCAAGATAACACAAAAAATTATAGACCAAACTGAGTGTACAAATGCTTCCTTTCGGAGTTATAGGTTGTCAAAAACATGAAAAAAAATGAAATTTAAAGGTCCAGAGCTCCAAAAATTTGGGACCTACCGTAGTCGGGTCAAGACTTCACTTAGGGACTAATATATGTGCTATCCAAAAATACATATTTCAGAAGCCTAAGGTACCCACACAACAATTTTTGGAGAGGGAGTTTGGCTACGGGCATATAATTTGAAGTACTTTCCAACTACCTCTATGAAAATTGTTGCGGAAATACCGCAGGACTCTGGAACGTGGATATTTGGATAGGACACATACTAGTTCCTAAATATAGTCTTGACCCGACTACGGTAGATCCCATAATTTCGGAGCTATGGACCTTTAAAGTTCATTTTTTATGTTTTCGGCAGCCTATAACTCCGAAAGGGACCATTTGTACACCCAGGTTGGTCTATACTTTTCGTCTTATCTTATTGTCAGGAATCAGCTCTCAAACACTGTCGGTGTTGTTTTGAAACACCCTGTGTATGTAGAAGATTCAAATTATTTGGTTAGATCTCTATAAGAGTGAAGCTTATATTTCAAATACTTACAGAAATTACATGCAGGTTTACTTTTGACACACAACTCGAAATAATTGTTGAAAAAAATATATAATTATTTCACTAATTTCCTTTTTATTGTCCCTCAAAAGATTTGCGGTGGGCTACTTGAAAATACCTCACTTGGCATAGATAAAAATTCAAGGGGGCCACCAGAAATGATTGTTCAAAAATTAGAATTATTTTACGATTTGCAAATAAATACGGCTTCCTCATGTATGGTATAAAAACTACAGTGCAAGGGACACAAACTAATCTGTGTTAGGTGGCCACTGAAAAGTACGAATGCCATCTAACCGAGTCAGGGTATGTCGAAGCTGGTAGGCCCGCGTTGTAACCCCGGAGATGTTTGAAGGGAGCAGGGGCGTCAGCGATGGTTATTATACGCATAACCGAGGATAGTGAAAAAAGTGGGTTTTGGCAACGATACGAGGTCAATAGCACTTGCCATAGTTTCATACTTGCAACGCTCCACTTGTAAACATAAAGTACAGCTTCTATACACTGTGAAGAAATACCGGTGGAAAATAGCATCTAATAGGGTCATCTTCCTATCCACTCACTTATTTTATTCGTCGCAAAGCACTTATAATAATTTTACACTAGTAATTCTATACTTGTAAACCTAAAATACAACTGTATTACTTTGCATTTAATTCTGTCGCCTGTGGAAATTTGTTCCTTATTGGTATGTCTTTTCATGCAAAGTAGTCAATTGTACCAGTAAATCTTCCAAAATGTGATACACCAATACTACCCCAGCACCCTTTATTAGTATTTCTCAAGTGTTTAGATATAATCGAACCCAACCAGAAGGTACAAACAACATCTCCTCTTAATCCCACATACATCCAATAATAATCCAACTTCTTTCAGTACATAACTACACCTTTAAAACAATGTCACACACACACACACACACACACATATATATATATATATATATATATATATATGCGAACTCTACTACTTTAGATATACATAATTATTCCAATGCCAACAGCTTCTTATAACCACCTCTAAAATATGTTTATTTCAACAACAAATAAACTATCCATCAAAATATTGTTTGTACCGCAACCTCTAATTACAATATGTGTATACTTTGCTAAAGCCTTCTGTAATTGTCCCTTCCTAGAATAATTACAAGTACTTTTAACCAACAAAAATATACTGAAATGTAAGTATACTGTAAAACTGTGGCTAAAATAAAATTGCGAAAGATATGCTTGGACAATTTCATTAGTGGACAGCTTATCAGAAGGTGAGTGTAGTGGTGAGGGACATCTGGCCATAAACTGTTTAGGGACATTGTTTATGAGCTCCCACAAAGAAACGTACACAATTCTTTGGCAAATAAGACGATTCGATAACTTATTAACCACCCAAAGAACATTTTATAGATAATAATTATAGGACATATCCTACGTAGTGTTTATAGACTATTTTATCAAGTAATCCTTAAAGGATGTGTTTTTAAATAATGATTTAGCTCCTTATGTAACTAGATTACATTGTCCAATACACAGTTCCATTAATATAGAGGAGCATGCAGTATATTAAGAGCAACTATAATGAGAAAGCAGGAGATTGATTTTTATCTTTAACTTTTTTTTCGAAATAGGTGCGAAGAAAGAAGAATTAACACGGTATAACCTACATGCAGAAGATTATTGTACAGGTGTCCTGGAATTGTTCCAGAGACTGGCAAGACAATCTTGAGCTCATCAGAGAACTGTCTTTCAAAGAACACATATGCACCACATACATCCGTAAGGCGTGCATCCGTAAGACAGTAATACATTCCTTACTTACAAACACACACACACACACACATATATATATATATATTATATATATATATATATATATATATATATATATATATATATATATATATATATATATATATATATATATATATATATATATATATATATATCAGACTTGAAAAGGGATTTTAAAAAGGGACATATTCTTCTTGGAAGCTTATTTTGAGAGTGACAAAAGAAAGTGAAAATGAACTAAACGGGGAGGGTATATTAATGGGGTTGGTGGCCCCCATTCGTTATTTTTATCTCTCTCACTTCCTTCCAATCGTATATGTTGGACTAACTGCAGTGTGACTGACTGATGACGTCACATTCAAAGATATACATATATCCTACAGACGACATGTGTGATGTTAGATTCGTACAATTTCTCATTTTAGTTTCCAAGAGTTTTAATTGTGGTTCTTTGTTTTTTCTTTAGGTCTTTGAAATTTGTAGGTTGTCATACATTACCTTACTTACTACGAATCTTCACTAGTCCATAACCACCTCCACATACATTTTTTGGAAATACATATGGTTTTCAAAACCATGGAAACACCTGAAGAGAAGAACGCAACTTACCTGATTATACAGCATAGAACCCTCTTTAGATTGAAGAACAGCTCTGATTCTTTGTGGAATTGATTCATGTAAGTCGTAAGTGGTTTCCAGAGGCATACAGTACCATTTTGCATGCAGAGCAGCTCTTAGTTTCGTCATTCAGGATGGAAGAGGAGGATATCTACTCCAGAGTCTGAAGGGCACTGTAGCTCAGTGGCAAAGGGATTTCCTCTGGTGCAAGAGGTCCCTGGTTCGATCCACGCCCAAGTAAGTTTGTGGTGGACAACATTGTGTACGTGGGTTTTCTCGGGATACTACCGTTTCCTCCCATATTCTCATTCCACCAATTCTTTCATCATCATTCACTTGCCTTAATCACTTGTCTTCCTTACCGTAAAGGACACAGTCATGGGATGTTAGACTGAAAGATTAATTTTCAATTCAATTAAATTGACAAATCCATCATCAGATATTTTTTTTAAAGTAATGACATATTTTAAAGTGCTTTCTGAGTTTTGCAACTACATTAATAAAAACGTTCCTAAATGTATTTTGATGGTGAGTTCTAATTCGAGTAGTACTAGCTTGTGATGGGCTTATTAACTAGTGTGTTGGTGTCGCAATACCAATACTACGGTTAATATGAAACAGATGTCAGGTAATGTAAGAACAAGGAAGCTGGTCTTGGGAACAAGGAATCGAGCACTTACTTAATGGATTGCATTTGGAACTGTGGCAATTAAAACTCCACGTGGAGTTGGCAAGCGACTGTCAACCATTTGAAATAAGGGTTCTGGTTGGCCACTTAGCTGTCGGGGGTATTTTCCGCAAGATACCTCCGATGATGACTTATTTATGTGTGAGCCATCACACGTATAAGGCGGCATTCTTTATATACAAACTGCACTTCGGTTGAAGAATGAACTATACTAGTTGTTGCGCCCAACTTCTAGCCTCGCTATAGACTATTGCTTACAATTCTGCTTAATTAAATGTTCTAATTGTACACATACAACTTCATTTTTTAGCTTGCCCACCAACCAACATGCAGTTACATAGATATTAATATTCAATCTAAGTGTAGTTATCTCCCTTGCTCTAGTAAGAAATAACAAAGCAATCCCATATTTAATATCAAAATTATCTATTTTGAAAGAATTCGATCAAAGCAACGCAATTTTCAAATTGCTATAAATTCTTACAATAGTTTGAAATTTGAAAATTGCCTGTACGCTAGCGACATCCATTGGGCGTGGTTGCTATTAGGAGTAAGCACAAATTGATACGTTTCCCTTTTATAATTAGAATTTGTTAAAACATACAACAACGCAACTACCCTCAAATGCGTGCCAGAAGCGAGCTGCCGTTCTTTAAATATTTGTTTTGAGTGGCTTGGATTATACAGAACATCGAGTTGCAGATTGATTAATTAGGGTATTAATGACGACGTTCGAATTACCGAGACTTGGTTTACTGGAAATCTAGAATACAAGTAATCGTCGCCAATCATTTTAATATATAATACAAACCGAGAACTTCACTGCACCACAGCCTTCAACTAACCTATTCGACTTCCAAGAATTTTCTGTTTAAATATCGTCCACCAACTGTAGCCTCTTTCGCCACTTTCCTCTTTTCTTTGCCATTATACCTTCCAGCAAGCCCATCAAAATACTTGTACAGTTCCTGCTTACCAAAGTCCTAACCAGTTTTCTTTCTTTTTTCAATAACATCTAAAAGTATTCCCACCCCCGTCACTATTTCTAACACTTCGTGATTTGTTTTACGTTCCAGCCGTCCCAGCTATTTTTTTCAATCTTGTTCACACTTACCAGTGGCGGATCTAGTCCGGAGCCTGGCGCCTATACCCCCCCCCCGTTTTTTGAGTGACAAAAATAATTTAAGCTATTATTTATATATTTTTGGAAGTTTATAGTAAATTCATGATATACCTATCATAGTCTGGATTCTGGCTGCCACCCACCCCAGTTTTTACCTTCTAGATCCTCCTCTGACACTCACATTAAAGGTTCTAACTTTCTATCATTGTTTTCCCTCATCCATGTTAACGCCCAGTAGATTACAATGTTCTACTTGAAGTATGTTAGGTCTTTTCCTTGACTCTTTCAGGAGCGGACCAAGGTAAAATTTTCACCCAAGCAAAGTGACTTTATGGCGCCCTCCTCCTACTAGTCGTAGCCAATATTTTACATTTTATTAGTATACTTAACTATATTACTTTTTGGTAGTGCCGCTTCTAACCCCTTCTTATGTTGTTGCAGAGTGGTATTGTAGTATACCAAATTGTAAAAGCCCCGAAATTATTATAAATATTTAAACCTTTGTAAAAAAAAATTATGTAAACAGTTCAAGGCTGGTTTGAGTACAAAATAATAACTGTCTGAATTGAATGAATTAAGTCAGGGCTGTTTCCAGAATCTAGTCCTCTTTATTGAAATAAGCCAAAAACTTATTTTATTCTATCATATATATATATATATATATATATATATCCCAGACAAGGACATATGAAAGACATGCGGATTGCATTCCGCAGTTTTATATAAAAGGACCAGCAATGTTCACTTGACACAACACTTCAAGTCTATACTTCAGTTCTAGACTTACCATTCGCTTTAGGAGTTACATAAGCTACAGAGGAGGTGGAGTCTTCGAGGTTTACTACAGCTACCACAAGGATCACAATGTAAGTGCCTTTTCATATTACCTTATCTGATAGTTTCAGATTCCTTGCTTCGTATCTCAAACACAGGCTTTACACTCATTATAAGAGCAAGTAATGAAATTGAAACCTCTTTATCACTCAATTATCAGTTTTCTATTCTCTTTAATCCATGCTTGTCTCTATTTCTCGCAACATTCTGTGAGAAATCAACTTAAGATTTAGATAGACAGAGAAGCTATAGTCAGGAGTTCGATTCTCAGTTTATATCCCAATATTAAGTATTCTTCATAGAATGACATGGTGGAGGCGTCTTCATGAACCTGTAGGGTTCTGGGTTCGATTCTGACTAGGACATTTTTCGATAGTTTTCTTCCTGTTTTTTTTTCGGTCATGATATAGTTGACACACATTTATTGCATTATTGTATTAGGCTATAAAAAGTATATGATTTTCGATAAGCTTACCATTTAGAGTCTATTAGTCTATTTTTCATGCCTGTTGATGAATTTCGTCAATTATTAGACAACATTGAACTCGAAATTTTAAAGATAAAGAAAACTAAGAAAAAACACCCTGTTACACAATATTCCACACTCGTATAGCCCACGTTGAAACACAATCATGACTTCAAATACAACGTCAGCGCAAAGTCAGACAACTGACGGTCAAGAAAGTTCTGACATTGCAAGAAACATTCAAGTACAAATATCTGAAGACACTTATCCACTCCCTCGTCATGATGTAAGAACAGGGGAAAATATCAGAATCTATCTTGATGAGTATGATGATATTTCCAATATCAATTCGTGGAACGATAAGAAAAAGAAGGATATGATACCTTTAGCTTTTAAGGGAGACTTTCGGAAATGGTTGAATATATTTTTTGAACGTAGAGACATTTCTC
The DNA here is from genome assembly GCF_964235325.1 of Thermobia domestica. Classification (NCBI taxonomy): domain Eukaryota; kingdom Metazoa; phylum Arthropoda; class Insecta; order Zygentoma; family Lepismatidae; genus Thermobia; species Thermobia domestica. The sequence continues at coordinate 178,480,773 of NC_137465.1, read as the reverse complement.
AGTTATCATATGATCAGCTAAGGGCTTGTATCATTAAGGAGTTTGGAAAATCCACTTTTTACTTAGATATAGAAAACCAGTTAAGGGAACATGTTCAACGTCCAGATGAATCAGTGATTAATTTCCTTTACGAAATGTAGTTGTTAATTAAACGTTTTGATGAAACTTTAGCAGAAGAGAAGGTTATTGCTCATTGTTTCCGCTTTACAGTCATATTTTTTTTTAGAACGGGTAGGAACTCAAACATTTAAAACTGTTGATGAACTACTTTCAGCTTTGGTGAAAATTGGAAAAAACTAAAGCAAATGTAAAACGACGAGAGCAACGAGAATCGCGCAACTTGCAACCATGGAAGAATGTAACCCCAAAGTTAAGAAATAAACAAAGCGCTGAATATTCAGGTTCCGACTTGATTGATGACACACATGAAAGCAATACATGTCAGCAAGAAAAGCATACGTCATAAAAAAAAAATATTATAAGAATCAACACAAAAGACTAGTCAGCATATTTCAAACACTAGTGACCCAATTAAGATTGAACAATTACAACAAGTAGAAAAATTAACGTTGCAAATTGCTAAGGTTAACGAAACACAGCAATCCGGAAATAAGGATTATAACAACAAACACAAGCAAAGTAGAAGTAAACATTTTAGAAACTGAAAAGACAATGGTAAATATTACCGTAACAAGCAATATTATAATAATCAAAAGAGTAAAGGACTTGTCAAAAATCCTAAAACCTTTCGTCAAGAGAATTTAACCTCCAGAAATTGTAACTTTTATCTACAAATATCCTTCCCTCAGAATCAACATGCAACATACATTCCAGTAAATCAACCTCAACAATATCAATCATATCCATTTCAGGAAACAGCAACTCCTGTATTTTCCTTCTGTGCTCATTTTTCCATTCTGAGGATAATTGTTTGTTAAAGAAACGTCATTTAAACGTATAAAATTTGTGAATGTAGGGGGTACGTTCACAGACACAAAAAACACACCGAAAGGAATGGTAGTAAAATCCTCCATTATAATCAATGACCAAGATTTTGTTCTACTTCCAGTGTTAATACAAAACAAATTAGCTAAGGCAATACTAGATTGTGGATCACATATATCTATTATTAGGGAACATATGGTTCCAAAAACTGCGAAAATTATTAATGTAGATAATAAAATTAGAGGCATTACACAGAATTCCCTGGTTATCAATAAACTAGCTTTAATTAAACTACGGATAGGGCACAGAAACTTTCATCATGTGTTTAGAATAATACAGTCTTTTCCGCAAGAATTATTGCTTGGAAATGATTTTCTATTAGCTCACAAATCTCAGATTGATATGGAGAAAAGTATTTTAACTTTACGTAGGTTTGGTAAACCACCTAAAATAATTTTTCCGACAAGGAAAAAAATGCAGATCATGAGGTCTCGCCAAAAATGAGTAATTTGTTAGAGCAATGTTTAGGGCCAATGTTTGTATTAACACAAAGTATTTCCATTCCCCCTAGAACTAAGACTTACGTAGGTGTTAAACTAATCAATTCTAGAACTGAAAAAGAATATTTACTAGAACCTAATAGGCAGTTGGAAGAAAAATCAGGAATTTTGATCCCAAGAACAGTTTTATCGAAAGAACAACTTTTTATTCCTATTATTAACCCATTTGTGTATAACATCACACTAGACAAAACCGAAGTTGTAGGATTTGCAGAAGATGTTATATCTGAAATGTAACTTAGTTGCATTCTTTCCACATCAGAGGAGCTTGAGTCAGAAATTTTGAAAAAAGAACAAAAGTTATTTGACAAATCAAAAATCGATATAGGGAAAACCACAACATCGGAAATTAAAGAGAAACGTTTAGACTTGATTTTTCGTTATGCAGATGTCTTCGGGAAAAGTGAAAACTATTAGCACCACATAGAACTAAAAACTCACACTCCGTTTAACAAAGCACAGTATTCAGTTCCGGCGTCCTTAAGAGCAAAAATAAGAGAACCGATCAATATTTTGTTGAATCAAGGCCTGATCGAAACTGCAGAAAGCTCATATAATTCTCCGGTGCTATTTGTTAAAAAAAAGAACGGGAATCTGACAATCTGTTTGGATTCAAGATTGTTGAATAAGCATGCAATACTACAATTTCTTTCCCTCCCATCTATGGTATTTTGACTACAATTCAAGGAAGAATCTACTACTCTAGTTTGGACTTCAAAAATGCATTTCACACTATTCCTATTGCAGAGGATTCTAGGGATGTGACAGTATTTAATATTCGACAGATCGGGAGCTTTCGTTATTGTTCTCTTCCGCAAGGCTATTTAAATAGTCCGGCAGTGTACAATAGAAATATGACAATGACACAAATGTTTTTCCTATGCATGTTATGCGTTATATGGATGACATTCTATGTAGCACAAATTCGCAAGGACAAATGCTACAAATTTTAGAAAAAATATTTTATAAGTTAAGAAAAACGGGACTCAAGCTATCTGTCGAAAAAATGCAAATTTCTTTATGAAGAAATTATTGCATCATGACATAATTTATCTCGATTTGGGTATAAGATTTCAGACAAAACTGTCAATTCTATAAAGACTTATCAGCGACCCACTACTGTTAAAAAGTTCAAGAGCTTTTTAGGGTTAATGAATCATATAAGATGAATAAAGAACCATGCAGAAATAACAGAGCCTTTACAGAGGTTGATGCGCAAAAATGTCAAATTCGAGATGAAAGAAAAGGAAGCTAGTTTTCAACAACTCAAGGAAGTATTCATGAAAACCCCGATTCTGAAGCCTTACGGTCCAATTTTAAAAACCCTGACTTTATTCACAGATGCCTCAAGAAAATCAATTTCTGCAATTTTGGTGCAATGTGAAGAGGATAATCAATGGTATCCAATTAGTTATTACAGCAGAAATTTAAGACATTCGGAGAAAAATTTGGACATCTATTCTTTGGAACTGTTAGCTATTCTTAGTGCTTTCAAAGTGCTCAAAGTCTTTTTGATTGGCAGAGAGTATTTTGCAGAGAGATAATAGAGCGATTTCGCAGAGAGATAATAAAGCGATTTCGTATTTAAAGAATACACACAATTTACCATCAAAATTAGCACATTGGCAGTAACAGATGGCGGAAGTTTCATATATAGCAGTTCATGTAAAAAAAGTGACAAAATATGGCGAATTGTTTGTCAAGGGAAACTAATAATCCTCCTACTTTAGAGGATTTCAAAATTAACAAACTAGATACATTCATTGCGTTTACAGATGAAATAGATGTGGCAAAATTACAAAGAGAAGACAATTTTTTCTCCTATATTTGCCACCTTGGAGGGACAGCCAACAGAAGACCCGAAACTGGAACGCCAGTCATTTTACTATGAAATTAGAAATGGTAAATTATTTCGAAAGCAAAAATACCCAGGAGGATACAGATACCTTTTGTGCATACCCTTCTCTTTGAGAAATTATGTCTTTGAACATCCAGATAATGCTAAATTAGAAGTTGCACATTTTTCATTCTCAAAATGTTACTCAGCCGCAGTTAACAAGATTTATATGCCTAACCTTAAGCAGTTTATTCAATAGAAGTGTCAACAGTGTATTTCCTGTCAAGTAAACAAAAGACGGACAGGCAGAATTCAATTGCACGCGCCAACATTTCCATCATATAATTCAATGGAAACAATCGTTTTAGATGAATTTGGACCTATGCCTTCATCAACTACATACCGACACAAACATGTGTTTACAGCCGTCGACGCCTGCACGAGATATGTCATAGCACGCAGCATTCCAGATGTATCAACTGAGTCAATAGTGCAAGTGTTGTGTGAAATCATACAGTTATTTGGAGTACCACGGCAGATTGTTTTAGACAGATTAGCTGCACACAAATCTAAAATTAAACAAGAGTTTGCGGATAGATTTGACACTCACTTAAATTTTGCAAATACAACCAGTCATTACACTATAATGGCAGCAGAACGAACTAATGGAATCATACAGAATTGTTTATGACATTATATTGATCGCAAAATCACATCATGGGATACACAACTCCAAAATATAGTATTTTCAAAAATTTTCATATCCTCGAAGGAATAAAACATTCCCCACACTACTTACTTTTTGGTTGGAATGTTAGAACACCGCTTGATCATGAATTAGAAATACCATGTCTAATACATTGACAATTAAACTCGTGTCAAAAGTGTTCAGAATGAGCGACAATTAGCATAACGCAATTTACAGAAGAGATTTAGAACACAACTAGCCTATTTTGAACGAAAGTTTGAAAACCCTTAATACGAAGTTGGACAGAAAGTTTTAATACAAGAAATGAATTCGAAATCAGGAACTCCAGTTTGCTTTGGACACAAATTCAGTATTCAAGGAGAAATTTTGTCCAAGCTTAATGAAGATTTGTATGAAATTAAGTACAAAACCCCTCGAAATGGTTGGAAAGTTGATTCATTTGACGTCAGAAAAATCAAGCCATTTTATGAAAATACAGAAAGTGAAGAAAAAATCAGTAAATTAGTGTAACCCATTTTAGAATTAGAACAGGAGATTACTAAAAAGATAATGGAACTATTCATTGTTTCCTGTGTTGATTCGATTTCACAAACACTGTCGAAATGAATGATTTGGCTAGAACTGTACATAGTGAAACAATAACATGTTCTAGACACTGCTTTCGATAAAGCCCGACAGTTCGGTATCGGGATGTCATTTCTAAGAAATCAAAAGTAAGTGATATACTGTTCCCTTTCCACTACCACTTTAAACGAGTAACATATATAAAATCCAATACCATTCATTACCTGCAAAAAGTTCGTAAAGAACATGGACCGCTTTAAACAATACCAACTAACCCTCCACTTTTTATTCTGTATGTCATGTCTCCATTTGTCGATACAGCCCCCTAGTGTTATGAAACTCTTCTTCCATGGTGGAAAAAGATAATATAATTGACGCTACTTTACAAGAATATAAACCAAAGAAGTCAGAAGAAAATACGTTATAAAATTTTCTTGTTTGGCGCCCCACTGACTGTGATGCCCCGAGCAATTGCTCGGGTTGACCGGCCCTTGGTTCGCCCCTGGATTCTTTATTCAAGGACCTACAAAATACACGTTTCTTCTTGCTAAATCCTTTCGTCATTCATATCCTTGCATTTATTTCATGTCTGAAATTATTTTCATACTAGGTAGAGAAAACTGCTCTACTTTTCTTCTACTATTCTGACAGGGACAAATGGAATCGGTGCTCACGTCCTCATTAAATTTCAATCAATCAATATTTCCTCCTACATATACAGGGTAAACCTGAAAGGTGTGCACAAGCTCCGGGAGGTGATTTGTGACATCAAAAGAAGACAAAAAGTCATCTTGCATATTGCCGAATTTCGTGTCGTGTTGCGTGACAGGGATGCCAACTTTGAATCGAAACTCCAATCGTGAAAATTGAATCGAAACAAAAAATTTTTACATACTTCGGAAGGTGATTCGTAACATCGAAAGAAGACAGAAAGTCCTCTTACTTGTTGAATTCCGCGTCGTGTAAGAGTGACAGGGGTGTCAACTTGGAATCGAAACTCCAATTCTGACAATTGGAACGGAATAGAAACATGTGGAGGTTATTCGTGACATTAAAAGAAGACAAAATGTTCTTTTTTTTTTTTTGGTTGAACCAAGTGTTCTCAATTACTAGTGACTTCTGTCTACAAAAATTGACCAGTCTTCCATTTCATTTCTTTCACCACGCAAATATTACTTTCCTGCAACATTACGTTCTATCCTTCTCTTACAACTGCATTAAAGTATCCCATTATAATTACACATGGACCCCTCGACTTTCTGTCTATGATTTATTTTATTTTCCCATAATTCTTTTCTACTTCAATTTTCTGTGAAGTGGTCGCTGTATATGTATCTAGATCATTCTCTTTTAAACCTGGACATAATAATTCTATCTTGTAAGTTGGCAAGAGGCTAAGAAAAAGTACGCATTGAAAATAGTAGAAATAAAGTGGTTCTTTGTTATGCATACATTGTAAGGATGAGTTCGTTCGAAGTGAAATGCACTCTGCTTATGCTGTAACGTGTAGGATGTCCGAGCAATCCGTGTACTTTTAGGATTAAGTATCACAAAGAGCGATCCTAGTGTAATTCTAGAGAAACTATGTATAAAGGAAGAGGGTGAGAAGATATCAAAGATAATAGGTAAGCAAGAAAAGACTCGATGGGAATAGAGAAAGACAGAAAGAAAGCGAAAAGCGGAATCCAAAGCACTTAGTTTATTATCTATCTCCCATAATCTGGCATACTCGAATTATTACGCTGCAGAGAAATCTTTACTTCCAAATCTTACTTAAACTCACAAGGGAACATCTTATATTGATAGTAGCATTGCCCAATGAAACAATGCGCAATCGATAGAGGGGTGAAGAAAAGTGATAAATCCAAAGTTTTATAGCCCGACACTCAGAAACACAAGAGGTATAGATACAGAGGAAAGAAGGATTTAGAATCATGTGAAGAAGGCAATTCAAAAGATATATTGACACAGAAAGAACTTCAATTATGGGCGCCCGAAGAAAATTTTCTAGGGAGAGGGCTCAAATCCCTGGTTGCTATATTACGTTTGGTATTTTTTATTCGTATTAAGATAATCTTTAAAAATTTAATACATTTTCGTGAGCCACAGGGGGGCTCGGGCACCCATGCCCTCCCCTTCGGGCGCCCATGACTTCAATATTATTAAAGTAATCAAAATTTACATTTGCACAACAGGATAGTAAGTAAATATTGTAAAAACAGACATGCTCAATAACATCATATGTAATGCAGTGTTGCCAACTGAGTACAAAATGACGTTTTGTTAAATAGCCCGGAACAAAAATTATAAGATCAAGCAAATGTAATTATGAGTAGAACCACACCTGTAACGTTTAGATGTACAGTATTGCCAACGCTTGAGGATAGGGCTATATGAATCCATGTATGAATTTTGGATGTAGAAGTGTACATACAGTACATAATTCGAACAAGTTAAAACCAAAATATGAGACAACAAACAAGAACATAATCACCTGTTAGAAACCAATGTTAACGAATCACAAGGAACATTAGATAATATTGAAAGACAATAACATTATAATAGTGATGCGTTACACGAGATAAAGTATTATCTGGATACCGTAAGACGGGGTTACATTGCACAAGATTTAAGCAGTTTTAAAGAAAATCGCATGTAACTTACAAACGTTATGATTCAGAACGCTGTATTTTAAACATGTAATAGCTAGACATGTAAGGCAATGAATGAAAACATCAGTGCAAGTTCATTAGTAAAATCAGTATGGCCATAGTTATTGAAATATAAACTTTGATGCAAAGTAACCCCACACAAAAAGTATGTTCTACATACGAACATAACGTTTCTGTACAATGTTTTCCTTTCAGTATTTATACATTTTACTTGCTCTACAAAACTGCATGCAGTCTACAAATATTGATATTATAATGATGGTACCGGTCCCAGTACTTAGTTTGAATTATTGATATTTGTAAAATTATGTATTTTCTGGTACCGGCACAGGAACCGCATTCTAATAGTTTAGCATATTACAACGATAACGTTGTATGTAATATTAACAATCTGTGCCGGTGATCTTTACAGAAAGGGATCAGAGGCGAATTATTTGAGCAATATTATGTATAAAGAAAAAGAAAGACATATAGAGATCTCGAGATACTATTTTGTAATCGTTAACTAAAAAAAAGAGAGTTGTTACTATAGCAACGTCGTAAATAAATATACGTACGTAGACATCTTGTCGAGAAAATAAGTGTATGTATGAAGGTGTAGACATCTTGTTGTATATGCAGAAAGTTGATTATGTACGCTTCTCATGATTAAGTATTAAAACCCAGCTACGAAAGTATTAAAACGTTTGAATTATTTTGAAGATTACTAAAATACGAACAAGGACAGACCCCTTACAAATTGGTGCCGAGACTCGGGAGTTATATAAGTGTCGTTTTGAAGGATAGTAAAAACGGCAAGCTTTCAACGCGACCTTAGTATTACTATATTGAGAAGTGGCAAAGTAATTCATCGAAATATGGCCATGAGTACGAAAAATAATATAACTGGTGATCAGAATGTGTATCCAGAATTGACTCCTAGCGAAAATTTGACTGACATTTTAAAAGACTTGGCCCAACAAATAAGAAACCAGTCCGAACAAATAAGGAACCAGTCCGAGCAAACTAAGGATGAAGTACGAAAAAGTTATGAATTGGCCCAACAAATAAGAGACCAGTCTGAACAAATAAGGAACCAGTCGGAGCAAATTCAACAGTTTGAAGAAAAATTGGACCAGAAGATAATACAGTTAGCTAATGATTTTGACGAAAAAATAGCGAAGTTGAATCAATGCAATGAAGACAGATGGGATCGTGTTCAACACCAATTAAATCAGATGAACCAATATGTAATGGAAAAATTTGAGAAGTATGATGAGAAAATAGAAAAAGTAGTACAAAGGAGCACAGAAATTCGAGAGTCAATGCAGGTTCTAGAATCAACGATTAATGCCCATGAAAATCATATTAAATTACTGCAAGACGAAGTAAATTTCATCAAGGAAAGATGTATTCCCGAAACTCCATTTCAGGATAACGGATGCACGAATCATCCTACATCCACAGGTTGGGTACCTGATCGTCCTCCCAGAACAACTTTGGAACTTGATGGATCTTCGAGTGGTGCAGAGAGTAGTGAAAGAGAAGGAAGAGTAAGGCAAACATCCAGGCGCAAACACATCTCCAGTAGAGGTATGAAGACGTACACAGGTAAACAACTGCGATTTAGCGAAGTTAAATCGCTTACAAAATTTAGTGGCGTACCAGAAGATATCACCGCTAGGGCATTTCTCGAAAAATTTCAGGATGAATGTGAGCTCATGGGTGTAGATGAGTCTCAGTTTTTAAAACTATTGCCGCACATCTTGTTACCACCCTGCTTAACATGGTTTAAAGCTATTAGAGGTAGTCTACATACATATTCAGATTTTAAGAATGCTCTTCTATCAAATTATGAAAACGATTTTATGGTAGCGAATAGAGATGCCGTTTTGCGAACGAAGCATTACAATCCAAAATTACACCGGAGTATTACTGAATTTGTAGTATCTACATATCATGAGTTGAGATCATTAAATCCAAACCATCCGGAATCTCGAATTATAGCTTCTATTAGAATCATATTGCCATTTAGACTACAACAGTTGTTAATGTCGGCACAGTGCATTAACTTCAACCATTTAATTATGCTCATTCAGAGTTATGAGAGTCAGTCTGCAATACAGAATAACAATACAATGCAGGATAGAGGTCAGGGTAATTATGTACGTAATCAGACACAATATGCTTCTGTTCGTAATGTAGATATACAACCTGAAAATGATTCTAATGTTCGTAGTTGCAATAATAGAATGAGTAGTTATAATGGTACCGGAAATCAAACGCAACCTAATTATAGAAATGGGGCTAGGAATTTTAGAAATAGCAAAAAGAATTTCAGTAGAATAATTATCGCCGATTTTCACAAAATGAATTTGCAGATGGCAGGAATTCTGTAAATAGGAATCAAAATATGGTAACATCCCATGAAGGACAAGAATGTACACAAGATTGTGGTATACAATGTTGCTTAAATGAACCCTTCGAACGTATAACTTGAACTATCAAAAAGGCGTCCGATGGATTTGTATTAAATTGACCTTTGCTTACGTCTATGGTTAATATGTTCTTCAGTCTATTTATTATTAAAATGTATGTTGAAAACATATGCAATTATAAAATCAGTTAAGAAAGTGATAAAATTAATTTATGGGAATTAACTGAAAATACTATTGATTTGTTCCTATAGTTTTGTTGCAATTTCCTTTTTATAACATTAATTTGAGGAGTTGTTAGTTTGTGTTTCATGTCTTTTACAAGGTTCTCTCATAATTACTTATATGAATATTATAGATACTTAAAAATAAAAGATCATAATTTTAATGTAAACTTATGAAGGTAATGACAGACTTATATAAAATAGATGCACCTTATTATATGGAAAGAATAAGAATAATGAATATCAAATCTCTTAATTTTTCAAAGTTTATTAATGTGTTAAATGATAATCTTCAATGTGTTTATATGTTCTAATTTTGTTGCCTTCTGACCCTGCTAATATTTAATATTACGAAGATCTTTGTTTGTAAATAATGTTGTTTGTATATGAAGGAATAGTTAATTTGTACCCTAGGAGGAAACTATTAGATAGGTTTAATTTTTTGAATAGCCTTATTCATGATAAATGTAATTCGTCGTTATTAGTATTGAGATATAGTGACAAATATAAAAATGTGTTATGTTATAATATATTATATATAAATGGAAAAGTAGAATATGTGTATTAAAGATGATATTAAATATACGAGGGCTATTCAAAAGGTAAATGTTTTATGATATTTAACCCAGAGTTCTTTCCCTCATAGTAGAACTATTATGGAAGTCCCGTCCGAGCGACATCTACAACGATAACGTCGACATCTACAACGTTAACAATCTGTACCGGTGATCTTTACAGAAAGGGATCAGAGGCGAATTATTTGAGCAATATTATGTATAAAGAAAAAGAAAGACATATAGAGATCTCGAGATACTATTTTGTAATCGTTAACTAAAAAAAGAGAGTTGTTACTATAGCAACGTCGTAAATAAATGTACGTACGTAGACATCTTGTCGAGAAAATAAGTGTATGTATGAAGGTGTAGACATCTTGTTGTATATGCAGAAAGTTGATTATGTACGCTTCTCATGATTAAGTATTAAAACCCAGCTACGAAAGTATTAAAACGTTTGAATTATTTTGAAGATTACTAAAATACGAACCAGGACAGACCCCTTACAATATGTCCCACAAAAATTCCAACTCAGGAACAGAAAAAAATTCCCGTGAACTGATTTGTCTTGGTTATTCCTTATGTCAAGAATATTATCCAAACCGTAATCTGTGGAAGATTTGCGACGTTTGGAACTTTCAAGCTGAAGCCCACCCAAATTGCATGATTTATTTTTTAAAAATCTAATATTAGTCATTCCTATGCGTATAAGCTGCAAGCCTACCCCCAAAAGTCTAGTGATTTTAAAAAAATAAATAAAATAAAATAAAATAAAATAAAATAAAACGAAGTCTTTGTGAGTAAAGCCCTATCAAACTAGTTTTCTGGATTCGCTACTGTTCGTAATTTATTTTCCAACAAGAAATTCATTCCGGCATATTCCTATATAGGAAATTTACCTAAATTTAGAATTTAGGAGGTTCCGGTAGTAAAAATTTACTATCTAAGCGGTATTTTGGATCGGTGCAAAGTAACCCCGAATAGAGGCTGAAACCGCCTTCTTCCAGTTTTACTTTTTTATAACTTTAAAATGTTTCACATTCAATTTCAACTATTGTATCAAAGTCCCATCATACACAGTAGTATTCTACCAAACTGACTGAAAATCTTGTACGTGATATCTTTCAAATTCTGGTGGCCTTTACAGTGACTGTTTGCCATGCCTCTACAGCAATGAACCCTCCCGGTAATTAGAACTGATGTAAATCGCCAACATTATAGCCAAAATAGAGTTCGATGTTCTATCTTACGGTGCCTGCTGAAACTTCGTCTTTACTGCCCATGGTTTTGCCGACAGAGGACTGTGAAACTCTTTTCATATTTTGTGCAAAGTGATAGTAGAAACTATACTAAGCAATCCTGATAATCCCAGTTGGGTGAACAAGAATATAAAAAACTGAATCTCCATGGAGAAGTAGCACTCAAGTCTCATGAAGTAAGTAAACATTAGGATAATATCCATAAACAAAAGGGGAAAATAGGATGGAACTTTTAAATAATTTATACTTTGCATAACATGATGGAACTTTGGGATGCAGGATGTGTAAAACAACAGGTGTAATACGTAACATGACATATAAACAAGTCATTGATGCTAGGGAAATAGATATTAATTAGTATGTGTTCACATCAAGGTAATTATTATCTTTTATAGATAAAACACATCATAAATCAACAATGGTAATTAATTACCGAATGAAATTAATACCAGCAATGAGACGAGGATAGGTGAGGGAGAGTAGAGTAGGTGGAAAAGCTATTAATGCCGACGCCTCCCGAGGGGAGCATGCCTTAATTTGGCACACCATTGTTTCTATTTGCTCTGTGCAAAATTAGTTTAATGTATGAAAAGAAATTATATTATTGGCGCTATTAACACTCGCCCAACGAAGATGCTAGAAATAACGCTTGTGGCGAAGTTAGGGTCATTTTTGACCCATCAATATTTTTTTTCTTTAAAGAAAACATAGTATTATTACTAGATTTCCAATTAATTTAGCAAAACTTGATATTAGTGATGAGTATATTGGTCTTCAGTGGCGGATCCAGAAGGTAAAAAGTGGGGACAGCCAGAACCCAGACTATGATAGCTTAGTGTAAAGTTTCAAAAATATGTAATATCTTCAAATATTTTTTGTTACTAAAAACTTTGAGTGGCTAGGCTCCCCGGCCTGGCCCCGCCACTGTTGGTCTATTTATCAAAATATAAACTAGTCTCTCTAGTTTGATATTTACTCTGACATTCAGTGTTAGCAGTTAGCACTCCGTAGACATGAAATTTTCTAATATGATTCAATGTTTCCCGCAAATAAATAATACACACAAACACACCCATATATATATATATATATATATATATATATATATATATATATATATATATATATATAGGTAGGTAGATACATAGATATACAGGTATTTATATAAGTTGTACCATGCGTTTCGATTGGTATATATTTTGAAGAAAATTATATCTTATCATACATATTTCGAAGGAAATGTCCCGCATTCCCGCCACTGATATGAATTTCCCGTTTTGTGCGATATTTTGCCACGTGGCAAGACTGCTAGCAAGCTGGAGCATGCTAAGGGAATGAGTAAAGAGTAGAAATGATCATACAAAGTGAGAAAATGGCAACAAATCAGACGATGTGAGGTAGACAAAACAAATAAAATATCCTTCACGTATACAACGAAGATCGGGTCATTCAAGACCCAGAAAAAGAATTGTTTATTTGTGGTTAACAAGTAAAGAATGCTACTATATGGTACGTAAGTTAAAAGAAGCATATCTAGACCGATGATCGGAGAAATGAAGAAGAAATAGGAAAAAAAGTTAAAATAAAACATTTGTGGGACAAAAATGACCCTATCTCTGTTGGACGAATGTTAAATTACAAATTAACTGAATTTGAACTCAAGATAAGCCATGTAGCAAAAGAAAAAACATTACATGATATCATATGGCATGATTGGTACCTTGAGCCTTTGTTGCAAAAATTTCAAAACGTCTCTTCTGCATCGGTTCAATCTTTGTTTCGAATGTCCTTCGGCTTCCTTATCAACACCATTCAGGTCGGATGAATGATAAGTGATCTCCACCATCTTCATCGAACTTACTAACAACTAATAGTACCATGATGTTTGTAAAATTGTTATATACAGTGTTGTGAAGCATCAAAATTACAAATTTTCGTAAAAGTGCAACTTTTTCAATTTTTTGTAGAGTTTTTCGATCTTATTTCAGTAATAGTGCGTCGTAGAAAAAATATTTTAAACAAAAATTGGTACAAGTTTTATATAATTTTTTTAGGACATGCCTTTTTCATTAAGACTTTTTCTATTTTATGTTTATTTCTTATTGTTGCCAATGTAACTACGTACGTTTTTAACGGAGTGGAAGATAAGACACAAGGCTTAACTCAGTCTTTAATAAATTAAATTGAAATAGCAATGGAGCTACGTAACTCTAAAGGGTTTTTAATTTATACCTTTTACTAATTTGTGTATCGGTAATAAGTTTATTTTTGGTAAAGCCAATTAGTTTTAATGAAAAATAAGAATTACAATCTAGATGTTATAATAATAGAGTAGTATGGTAAAATAAATGGAAGAAATCTTATAATAATCTATTACCTGACCAGGATAACAGTGCGGTTTTGGGAGGATGGCGCTGCTGTTGTGTTTACATCAGTTTCTTGGTAAGCGCGGTGGGACAGGGGAGCGGAGAGTTTCAGTCTGCAGTGTATCCAATGGTTTTTAAAAGTTGCAGTTTGGATGTTATGCATAGCCTAATAGTCTTTCCGCTTAATAAAGAACGCCATAAGTTATGTGGTTGTGGTGAACCATTCCAGCAGTAATGCAGATGTATTGTGGATAGTGATATATGAATGGAAATTACCAATTTAAGAACAACATAGCACAATTGACAATTCAGTGAGCTTCTACCGTGTATTAATCAGATTGTATTAATCAGATTGATTACGTTTTATTCGATGTCATTATAAAACGCTAATCCCTAGTTTGTTCGCAAGTTAATATGGAGGGTGTATTTTTGTTGTAGTTGTTTTTTTGCTTGTTACTTAAGATGTTCTGCAATAACTTCAATAACTTTTGAAACTGTTTGTCTTGAGCCAGGGAAGGGTCTAGGCTGAATGTTTGGGGGGCGGTCGTTCGAAGTCAAATCAAGGTAAGAGTGTATTGGAATAATAATAATAATAATAATAATAATAATAATAATAATAATAATAATAATAATAATAATAATAATAATAAATAAATAAATAAATAAAACAACTTTAGAAAAGGAGAAGTATCTATTGTCTGCAATTTCTAGAACGGAAATGGCCACCTGCGATTTCCAAGGTGGACATTTTTTTTTTTTAATCAAGAACGCCAATGTAAGTAACTTCTTCCAATTTATTGTTTTATTTGATTTCTGCAACGTAAAAAAAAGTAAGGTCTACCTATTTTAGGTTTTATTTTACATTTATAATACAAAGGTGAAAATTCTTAGGTTTTATTTTTAAAATAAAAAATATCCTATTCTGGGGAGGCCCCTGATTTGAGCATATGCGTGAAGTGATTTATTACGAACAGGACAAAAAGAACTGTGTTAGATTGATTACAAGTAATCCGGTTAGAAACACTGCTGCTTGCATTTTAGTTCCAAAGCCGGCCGCCCGCACTCGATGGCTGGTCAGGTCTTATATACAATAGTAATAACAATAAAACTTACAAATATGAAAACATAATTTTCTGCGTTTAGTTTCGTTTGGCCCCGGAGGCTGAGCTAGTTTCTGCTTTGATTTCTTTAATTAACAATTTCCAGTTGCATAGTATTTCTCATTGTTATCATTTATTATGTCCTCTGAATTGCGACAGGTTTGTCTACAACAGGTCTTACAAATTAAGTAGAGAGCACTTAAGACTGACCTTCGTACAATTGCAGGCTTTAGTAGTTCATCCGATAGGAAATGTAGGTCTGGATTTACTGAGGACTTGGATCCCTGATGGATTAAAAATCCTTTCTCCAAATCCCTGACAAATCCTTTCTCCATTTCGAGCCCAAAGGGTTTCTTAACTGGCCCATCTATGACTGAACTTGTGATGCATGCAGAAGACATGGACACAGCAGCATCCTATGTCAGTGGCAGCTTTGAAAAATTTAATTTGCTTTAGTAGTAGCAGCAGTGGCGTATTTACGATTTTGTTTCGGCGGGGTTTGCTAACTTTCGGGGGGGGCTTTGCCTGAAAATGTGAAAATTCTGCAAGATATTTCATATACTTTACTATAGTAAGTAAGATTTCGGGGAGGGCTTAAGCCCGGAAGCCCCCCTTAAATACGCCACTGAGTAGCAGATTTGGAAACTTTATATATTCCTACCAGATTCTAAGGATTCTTTGATGGTCAGACACTACATGATCTCGTTGATCTTCGATTCTAATCGTACGTATATTTTTGTTAGCTTTTCCTCCTTATTTTTGTGCTTTCTGGTACATCAGATCATATCTGCTGCGCTGTTGAAGTTCCATTATTTCTTCACATATCTGTTGCATGTACTTCTCGTTGGTTTTGTGCACCTCTCTTCTCAATTCATTATTCAGTCTTCTGAATTTTTTGATGTCCGTGATTTTCACTCTTCTGCGTTCCTCTATCTTCTTAACCCTAGGAAGTCCGGGCTCGAAACTGCTACGTGAAGGACCAAGGGCGAGAGGAGGTCAAATGTGCCCGCGCTGGTTTTAAATAGTTTTCAGAGTATATTTGTTCAATTTGAGTTAACGTGTTGAACTAAATTTCAAAAAATAAAATTTTCAAAGAATTATGGTTTTTTTATTTGTAAAAAACAAGCTAAAAACAGTGACTAAAACTGCTTATATATTGTACCAAATTTCTTATAACACTATGCAGAAAACCAGTATTATAACTAAGACTCAGTAGTATTGAAGCTATAAGTGGTAGACAATAGCTTTTATTGCCCCCTTAATTGCTTTATTACCTAACCACTTTCTTGTCAATATGGCCGTGTCGGCCTTGGAGAGACCGGTCCCGGGTTGGGGGAGGTTTTCTGGGGGAAGTGGTTTTATTAGTTGTGCAATAGAGGTTGTTTGGAAAAGTGGAATGACCTTCTTTCTTGTTGAAACATGCTCCTATACGATTCTTGAATCGAAATTATAATCAAATTAGAATTAAAACTATGATTTAGATAATTAGAGCATTGGTATACGTCATTGAACGCAATCCCTAGCTTCAAACATGAAACAACACGATATTTGATTGAGGATACGGCTTTGAACGCTGTTCCTAGCTTCAAACATGATTTAATACGTTTATTGAATCGAAATTATAATCAAATTAGAATTAAAACCATGATTTAGATAATTAGAGCAATGGTATACATCATTGAACGCGATCCAACACGATTTTGATTGAGGATACGGCTTTGAACGCTGTTCCTAGCTTTAAACATGAACCTATACGTTTTTTGAATCGAAATTAATATTCAAATTATATTATAATCAAATTAGAATTAAAACTATGATTTAGATAATTAGAACTTCAGTATATGGCTTAAAACGCGGTCCCTAGTTCCCACAAGGTTTTTTCCCATTAATTTAATTATGATCTGACTTGTAAAGCTTGTAACTAATTGAACAGTCTTATTTGAACTAGAAAATTATGAATAATGAATATGATTACACCCTTTAAGCTCCAATGTTTAGCAATGATTTTTAATGGTGCTTTGTTTTACGGAGTAAAGTATTAAGATGGGAGGGAAAAAGGAAGGAAAGGAAGAAATATTTATTTATTTTCATTTATTTTTCTTGTTGCGAACTGCACTTCTTTCGTTTAGCTTGCTTGGCTCTTAAATGACAGACTTAACTTTGCCATTTTCAGCCGCGCTGAGTACGAAATTCGCAAACTGATGTGTTCTTTTTCCAACTGCCATTGCAATACTGAGGGTGAAGAATGAAGTTCAGTTTCTCACACCCTATGCAAACAACCTTGCGATATGATTGGCCAGGAAAAACCAGTTTGCTCCGCCTGCAATGTTTAACCATGGGGGCCAATCATTCCCTCTAGTTTGAGTGAACGGGAGAACCCACCCGTCCCCGCCTCTCTTTCCATCATCAATGTCTTGTGTGAACAAGTTTCTACCCTCTCTTCCCACCCGCAACAAGTGACATACATTTTTCTCCCCACTCTTCACTGCCTCTCTTTGGCCGCATCTTGTGTGAACATGCTTATACCCTCTCTCCCCCCAACGGCGACAACTGACACATTTTTCCTCACAAAGGATGTTTTCTTCAAACCAGTTGCGATCAACAACCTTTTCCCCGCCCACTACCCTGTTCGGACAAACAAACAAGGTATTGCCAGGCTGTCCTTGTACTCAATGCCAATAACCTGATGAATAAATGGCTGTCCTTCATTTTGAGTTTGCAAAACAACACACACACAAAAAAGAACCTGTAGAATGGTTTCTGTGTTTTGCCACATACAATAATTATGCTGTTCTTTTCGGCAAAATACAAGTTATTGAAACAGATAGCTATATAGCTTACTGAATAAAGCCGGAATTTTAAAATCTAGGAACCCAGCTAACGAATTTTATTGCTTGGTAAACAACTATTACCCTGAAAAATACGACAATTTGGCGTCTTTGATGTACGAATTCAGACATGCTGGCGATGTTTTTCAAACTTTAGGTATTGTGTGAAAATTCCATGGTATTACCTCTATAGAAAAGAAAGAAAGAAATATTTGCTTCGATTCGGCAAGAGACCGACAAAGGAATTCTTTTCTGCTTCTTTGCAGACTGAGGCAATGCTGTATTACAAGGCAAATTCATTTACTTTATTTTTTTTCTCCCCCTATTCCATTCCCCTTATGTTAATGAATAAATAAAAAATATATTATATAAATGGAGTACACATTTCCTGTATTAACAATTTTGCTCGTGAAGTTTTCTGCCTTGCTTCTGCATTGCTTCTTTAAAGTGTTTTTTCTGGATTTTTTCTGTGTTTTGTTCAAAGAAGATATTATATTCAAGTAAGTTTTATATCATTATAATTGATTAGATATATTTGCATAAGTATCGAATGGTGGGACTCCCCTAGAAAATTAACACATATTGTTTTTTCTTATGAAAATAATTAACACAGTGTAGAAACGAACTAAGAGTTTGCCAATATGTTTTAACTTGTGGGGAGCATATCGAGCCAAAACCGGGGGAACCATACATGGGGGCATAGCCCCCCCAAACAGGGGAATCGCGGCTGCCTTATAACGCCTTCCGTGTTTACCGAAAATCGGGAGGGGGAGCCGTGCATGGGGGAATAGTGCCCCGAACCTGAGGGAACCGCGTGTGACTTATAACGCCTTCTGTGTTTGCCAAAACAGGGGGATTCATACATGCGGGGCATAACACCCAACAGGGAAAAGCTAGCTTCCTGAACGGTCACCACGAAGGAACGAAATATTTTTTTTTTAAATTGTTTGAATACTATGTTTGAGTTTTGATTCCGTTTTGGTTGCGTTTTTGGACAAGTTAACCACAGGAAAGAGTGAAGAATGGAATTAGCATTATTATCATAGTTAAGAATATGTGGGGACACGAAAAATATCTTGGCAGTGTTAATCTTTTTAGAGAAAAATGCCTGGTGACATCCCTTAAGAATCGCCAATGACAGATGGACTTATAGTTTTAGAAATGCGTAGTGACATCCCTTAAGAATCGCCATTGACGGACGGACTTATAGTTTTAGAAATGTATGGGGACATCCGTTAAGAACCGTCAATGAGATACTTTATAGTTTTAGAAAATGCGTGGTGACATCCGTTAAGAACCGTCAATGAGATGCTTAATAGTTTTAGAAATGCGTGGTGACATCCCTTAAGAACCGCCAATGACGGTTGGACTTATAGTTTTAGAAATGGGTGGTGACATGCCTTAAGAACCGCCAATGACGGTTGGACTTATAGTTTTAGAAATGGGTGGTGACATGCCTTAAGAACCGTCAATGAGATACTTTATAGTTTAATACATAATAGTTGGTAATGTGCCTTAAGACCAGCCACTGACGGACTTTACGGCAAAAATCAAGTGTGCAATTTCTTTGAATCTTTATAACTGAAATTGTGATTAAACAGAATTGCGTACTGTCCAGTATGTTGATGGTAGATTTTATATAAATACATTGTGTCTGAATGATTTGTCATGAATCTGTATTCATATTGGGAAGTCTTTTCGGAAAATAAGCAATTTACACATAAAGAACACTTTTAGAACACATACATATTCAATATTTACTACAGATAATGTTCAAAATATATTGTTTAGTGTAAAATAATTAAGTTCAACAGAAAAGATAGACATTTGTTTGCTTGTATCCCTAATATTTAGAAAATCAGTCAGTATTAAGTGTACAGATGTATTCACAAAGTGTTCAGAAGTGAACAAAAAAGTGTTCAGAACCGCGAAAAAAGTGTTTTCATACTGAAAAATGTACTTATATAAAGAGTTCTTAGTTGTAGTGGATGCAATTTCCAAGATACATGCGAATATTGCAATTTTACGTAAATATGTAGACTTTTCTTTCCCACAGTTAGACTCGAAAGAAAAGAACTACGTTCATTGATTCATTTTGGATCATAGCAACGGCCTTTTCCCTTTGAATTCGTGTTAGAATAGCTTGGCTATCACGAAACGTAGTGAATACTCAAATGTTTCTCTTTTCCAAGACATGACGAATAAACGAATATAATTGAGTGAGAAGTGTTGGGAATATATTTGAAAAATGAACTTGCGTATTTTTAACATGTGTTGCAGTATTCAGAATCTTAATCATATGGTAGTCACATGGTTTTTGTACATACTAACTCTATATTAAGCAAGGTAACGAGTGAGAAAAATAAATATTGGCTTTGTAAAAATGAAATGAAATACGGATTATTTTGTTAGGGGATGCAGAAAGAGAATCCAATGCAGTGTGAACGCGCTCTTTTGCGTGGAGAAGAGGGGGCACTATGCCCGGAGTGAATTCCCCCTCATAACTTTCCAATTACTGAACGCGCTCTTTTGCGTGGTGAAGAGGGGGCACTATGCCCGGAGTGAATTCCCCCTCATAACTTTCCAATTACTGAACGCGCTCTTTTGCGTGGAGAAGAGGGGGCACTATGCCCGGACTGAATTCCCCTCATAACTTTTAATTACTGAATGCACTCTTTTGCGTAGAGAAAAGGGGCTATACCCGTCCTTAAGAGTAATGCCACCCATTACTGAACGTTACTTGTTTTATATATGGATTTGGAGTGAGAGATCTCGGTTTTATCCCGTCTTTTTTTTGGCACTAGGATTTTAATGTAAATGTATGCAGCAGTACTAGTAGAGGGGGTCATCCCCCTGAAATGATGAGGTAGTGGTCCCTCACTGAAAAACTGGGGTTCATACCCCAGAAATGATGTGGTACCGCACCACTTAAGTAAATACTTGTTCTGTCACTGAAAGACTTGGCTTTATATTCCTTATTTAACCAAATAGTTTTACTTATACGCGTTTGATCTTCAATACTTTGATAGAATATTAAGACCAACAGAATATACAAGCATGTGCTATGGTTTATTACACATTGAAAACATATATACTATACTCACCTGAGAAATATACGGAACTTTGTCGCACACGCGTCAGCACTGCGGGACTTTCAACGCACAACTAATCTTTAATTATGACTTTTGCCGATAGGTGTCACTAGTAGTAATGGTTGTGCAATACATGATATGACACGATATAACATGCATTTGGTGTGTGGGGGTATCATTTCCTTTCACGGCAGCGTACGTGTAAGATCAAGGACAAGCTTTAGCGCATCTTAATTAATTAACTATATAGTTTTAATACTATTAAATAAAGTATAAAGAAATTGATTCAACCCTATTGTATTCCAGACATTGAAGCTTTGCCGAACCTTGAGTGGTGGTAGCAGCACAAATAGAACACCCAGACATTCTTGTTTAGCCTTACAGCGACACGGAGTCGACATTTTTTCTTCTTTTTCTGGTGTTGTGAACAAACAACTAAAGGCTTAAAAGGTGTGTATTTCTTCACTTTTTGTTTTTTAAAAGAAAGAAAGAAATTATACATATTTGAGCTGTATTTAACCAATATTAATGAACAGAGAGAGACTTATAGTGTGTGGATATTTTAAAAGAATAGATTACAACTCAATATAAGTGAATATATTTTATTGATTTTTTCATAAATTAAACAAATTGCATGCTATTTACATATCATTATTTGACTATAGATTGAAAGAAATTGAATGTGCTCTCTCTCTTTTATATTCAAGTGATATATTAACGTCAACTTGATAACTCAAAATAGTTTTTTCTTTGTCTTATTTCTTTCAGATGGATTTCTTCTGCCCGTCCGAAGAATTAAATATGGTTGATGAAATTTATCTCCAGGAATTGGTGCGCGGTTTCAACGACTACCCGAGGGTCTTCAGTACCTGGAAAGCCATCATGGAATTGAACAGGCTGGGATATCGGGGGTCGGGGAGATGCGACGCACTCCTACGCGCCCTTCGTGCCTTCGAAGGTAATGATACATTACTTCTCCAGCACTGCGTAAGCAGTGCTGATATATTAGATTTATTTTTGTATGGATTTTTCCGTACATGTGATACTTACGAATCGGCGCAGTCAAAACTCTTTTATTTATTATCATGTGGGGAAGGTCAGGTGGATAGGATAAAAGATACAGAGTTATCGAACTTTTTTGATTTTGGCACGCGCTTTGTTTCGGAACCGTGCTTAATCCCATCCACAAATAATGCCATAGTCATGCCCCCTCAAGAAAATCATAACTTGAGTCCTAATAATCTATATCAATTAACAAATGAAGATTTAGCTTTCTTGGATGAAGTAAATGGGATTGGCACTCAAAATTCCGATGAAATACCAGCTGAAGAAATGAGGAGTTTGGTTCAAAACGAGGACAATGCTGTGGATATACCCACGCAACAAGTCCAGGGAGAAAATCCTGTATACAATCCGCCTGAATACTGTGTACAGGATAATCATGACTATGGGGACCAAATGATTTTTACTCCACAGCCTGACCCGTCATATGCCAATGTTCCAGCAATGGTTGGACATGGCAACATAAACAACAACAATAGTACAACTGGTACTATTAGTAGTCCTAATAGTGGTAGTACAGGTGGTAGTGGTAGTGATAATAATAATGGCGGGGATAATCAAAGAAATAGTAATTTCGAAGTTATAAGAGAAAGCAGACAAAGGTTTCGTAAGTTTCATCTTACGGGACATGAAATTGCCGTCAGACCTGTGGGTGATGAAAGGAACATTAATAACCCAGAGGCTTATATCGAAAGCTTAGTTAATTTTGCGTTGGAACATGTGATCTCCAATGCACGCCCCTCGGACTACATTGGCTTATACATAGAGAGTAGTAATAGTACCACCAACAAACCAGTGTACGTTCCGTTTAGAAGAAAGGGCAATTTCTCTGCTAGGACAGTCCTCACTTCAATCGAACGTGTATTAAATTCGAATGAAGTGTTCCTTTTGGGGCAAGAACTATTGTTTCGATTTCATATCGCTGAGAGTATGCACGGCCAGGGAAGAAATAATACAACGAGTGCCGTTGACAAATATGCAAAATATCAAGATTACTTAGAAAAACGATTAATTCGTATTGAAAATAGAAATATTTACTGTCTCCCTATGGCCATTGTATGGGGCCAAGTAAAGCTCCACGGTACAAAATATGATTTGTATAATTTAAAAAGAGAAAACTCCGATACATGGCTTCTTAAAGCAGAAGTTCTCTGCGAGATGGCAGGGGTTAACGTTGAAAGTAAACAAGGTTGTGACTTTTCCGATCTGGACCTCTTTCAAACATATTTGAAAGGGGAATATCAAATCGTAGTTTATGAGGAGCATGAAAAGAATAACCGGGAATATATAGTACGTTACCCGGGAGAACCGGCAGAAAATAAGATTTTTATCCTTTATCGAAGAGGTAACACTATTGGTCATTTCGAACCTATTCGTAACATTAGAACTTTCCTCAAGGCACGAAAGTATTGTTATTATTGTTTGGAAGCTTATGATGAAAGGTCACATGCACACAAGTGTAAAACTCGTTGTACTTTTTGCGAACATACTCACGAACGGGACTATACTGCAAACAAAATTAAATGCAATGCATGCAATAGAGAGTTTGCTGAAGGTGAATGCTTTAATAATCATCTGACATGTAATAAATCGGCTAGATCTGTATGTGATAATGTAAAGCTCGGCATTAATTGTGGCGTCATCTTTGATAAGAGAAGTCGAAAATCTGATCACATGTGTGGTGAACATTTTTGTTCAACGTGCCGAGCCTATGTTGATACAAACCATACATGTTTTGTTCAGAGACAGCGACCTCTTCATACGAAAAGGTTTATGTACATCACCTATGATGTAGAGGCGATGTTGAAGGCACCGAATGATTGCGGTGAAAGGGAACACGAAGTTGTACTGGTGTGCTGTCGTCATGTTTGTCACGCCTGTATAAGAAAAGGTATCGATGAGCCCTGTAAAACGTGCGGTGACAATGTTGGAAATCGTTCGTTTTCTTTTAAGACAATGACGGCTTTTATTAACCATGTGTTAGTAGAGCGTCCTGTCTTTCAGAAGATCGTGGCAATCGCGCATAATGGTAGTCGCTACGATGGTCTCTTCTGTCTTAGAACTCTAATAGAAGACCAGCATATTGTACCTAGTGTCCTTATTCAGGGTCAAAAGATTTTTAATATCAGCATAGGTAATCGTATCTTTTTCCGCGACTCTTACCTTTATATTGGCGTCAAATTATCCAAATTACCAAAAACGTTAGGCCTTAGTCAAAATTTAAAGAAGGGAGATTTCCCATATTTATTCAATACTGAAGAAAATCAAAATTATGTTGGTCCCTACCCTCCGATTGAGTACTATGACCCTGAAGGGCGAAGCACAGAAGAAAGAAAACAACTGGAAGCCTGGCACCAAGAACGTGCGGAAAGTGGCGAGGAGTTTAACCTGCAGAGGGATATGCTGGCATATTGTGAGAATGATGTTAGAATTCTAACAGAAGCGGTCATTAAGTTTAGCGCTATCATCGAAGAGAAAACGGAGGGTTTGCAATGTTTCATAACATCATCTACCATTGCAAGTCTTGCGATGCGGACATAACGTACCTTGCACTTACCGGAGAATACTATTCCTATCATTCCCGCGTTGGGATTTCATCATAAGACCAAGTATAGTACAAAAGCTATGCAATGGCTTATGTATATGGAAGACCAATTAGGGATAGAAATCCAGCATGCTAGGAGAGGTGGGGAAAAGTATATTGGTAGGTACAAGGTCGATGGATGGCACGAAGGACTCAACGCTGCCTTCGACTTTTACGGGTGTTATTTCCATGCCTGCCGCCTTTGCTTCCCCTTTAATCGTGACGCGGTTTTGCACGATGCCCAGGACTCGTACAATACGATGGAGAAACGATATGAGCAAACCATGCGCCGCCGTAGGTACCTGAAAAGTATAGGTGTAAACCTATACGAAATATGGGAATGTTCTTGGGACAATAAGGTAAAGATGGATAAGGAAGTGCAAAAGTTTGTTCAAGAACGTTGTACTAATCTACCTGATTTTCTTATTCCTAAGAACTGTTACAACGGTGGTCGCACGGAGGTCTTTCGTTCCTACGTCAATTGTGCGAGTGATGAGCGAATTTCCTACGCCGATGTAACATCGTTATACCCTTGGGTGATGGCACGTAAACCTATGCCGGTTAAATCACCTAAGATTCACACGGGACCGGACTTTCCAGATGTGGAAAGTATTCACGGTGTAGTCAAATGCACAATCGTCCCTCCAAAGGACCTCTACTTTCCGATCTTACCATACGTTGCGGGAGATCGATTACTTTTCGGCCTCTGCCGCACATGCATGGAAGAAGAAAACACTAACGAATGTACCCATAGCGATGCTGAGTGTGCTCTCACAGGAACATTTTGTACACCAGAGTTACACCTTGCTCTTAAAAAAGGTTACAAAATAATCGATATACATGAGATATGGGAATTTGAACTTTTAGATCCTGAAGAGGGGAATTCAGGAGGGCTGTTCGGGACCTACGTGAATTCCTTCCTTCAGATGAAGCAGGAAGCCTCTGGTTTTCCTGCTTACTATACCACTGAAGAAGACAAACAAAAATATATCGATGAATATTATGCCCATGAAGGCATACGATTAAATTATGACAATATTAGGATGAACCCGGGATTGAGGCAATGTGCAAAGCTATACCTCAATTCATTGTATGGTAAGTGGGGGCAACGCACAGACATGTCGCAGAGTATAATCGTTAGTGATGAGGTTACCTTTCTTAGGTATTTAACTACGGCAAGGTATGAAATTCAAAGTGTGGTGCCAATTGATGATGACCATCTCATTCTCACGTACAGAGACATTGAAAATGAAAACGTTCCGTTGGAGTTTTCCAATGTGATACTAGCCGCATTTATTACTTCGTGGGCTAGACTTAGACTTTACGAACTACTGAGGACTGTAGGACCTGACAGAGTAATCTACTGTGACACTGACAGTATCATGTACTTACAGAAAAAAGATGAGGAACCCTTGTTACCGCTCGGAAACTATTTGGGTGATCTAACGAATGAAATTCCTGAAGGTTGGGAGTTTACAACCTTTATTGGTCTTGGCTGTAAAAATTATGCAATGCGGCTAACAAACGCCCAAGGGGATGTTCGGCATATATACAAAATTAGGGGGATAACACTAAATGATAGGACCTCTCAGAAAATTAACTTTGAGAGTTTCTATAAATTAGTGTCTGGACAATTAGAGTCCACAGTAATAGAAAACCCAAATAGCATCGTTCGTAGACCGGGGTTCCGTATATTTAGCTGTAGAGAGACAAAGACACACCGTGAGGTCAACAAAAAACGAAAACGGATTGACGAACCTGACATAACCGACGATGAACCAATACGAAAACGTGCAAGTGTACCTTACGGTTATAGGCCCGCGGATGAGTGAATGTGACTTGTATGAGTGTCTCTTTCGTGTAATGAAACCCCGAACCATCATCGATTGTAAAAATATTTATTTTTTAATTTATTCTTAATTTATTCTTAATTTATTCCTAATTTATTTAATTTATTCCTAATTTATTTAATTTATTCCTAATTTATTTAATTTATTCTTAATTTATTTTATTCTTTTTATATTTTCGTTTGCTGTGCAAACAATGTATAATCTAGTCACTTCAGCTTTAATCTTATATCCCAGTGATTTTTTATCCATTTCATTACTATGTATACTCCGAACAATCAACGATTGTAAAAATATTACAATTCAATGTATGAGTGTGAGTGTGTATATAAAGCAGAGTCTCTATTGTATGCATTCATTTGGTTACAAGATGTTAAAGTTTCAACATCCCTCTACTATTTTAATCGCTGGTCCTTCAAGGGCTGGTAAAACTTGTTTTGTAAATCGTTTACTTAATGAACATGATCAAATGTTTAGTATAAAGTTTAATGATATTGTTTGGTGTTATGGTGCAGTAATACCAAAATTAGATGCAAATGCAAAAATACGTTTTGTAGAGGGAATACCTGACATGAATAATTTTGAAATCAAAGAAAATTCATTATTAATACTTGATGATTTAATGTCAGAAACTAATGGTGATGTTGCTAATTTATTTACAAAGTATGCACATCACAAAAAGTTAACTGTAATATTTATTATTCAAAATTTATTTCCAAAAGGAAAACATGCACGTGATATTAGTTTAAATGCACATTATATTATAGTATTTAAAAATCCACGTGATAAATTACAAATACAATATTTAGCAAGGCAAATTATGCCTCGGTATAGTAAAGAAGTCGTGAGTGTGTTCGAAGAAGTAACACGAGAGCCTCACACTTATTTATTATTTGACTTGACACAAAAAACAAACGATGCATTGCGAATACGTACAAATATTTTTCCGAATGAAATCATGTATGTGTACGCTAACGTAAAAGACATGCATACAGAAATTTTTGTTTAGTCTGCATCAAGATGTTGAAGGTGAAACAACACTACAGCACGCTCCGTGCACTGTGCAAATGCAAGAATACCAAACGAAAACAAATTTTACAAAATGCTTCAGGGGATTTAATAAGAACAATATCTCAAGTAGCTAAGAACACAATAAAAGGAAACATCCCTTTAAATTCTCGTCAGAAGCAACGTTTACGTAGACATAAAAAGATCTTACGTGCTCTATCTCAGCAACGTACTGCATTGAATAAAAAGAAAAAGTTGTTACTACAGAAAGGTGGTGCTCTTTTACCGTTAATCTTGGGACCACTTCTTGCAGCAGTGGGAAGCAGTATTTTTAGTCGTTAAATATGTCAGAATTACGTAAAATGATTTTAGTTCCTGAAAATGCTGTACATGAAATTCAATCGAATCTTAAATCCATAGATTCACATCAGTCACGTTTAGATGAAGAAATGAATAACATCTTAAAACGTCGTGATCTTAGTGTACAACAAAAGTGGAAATTATATCAACAAGCTTTGCATCGTTATTTACAGTATACATCTTCTTCACATAAACCTATTACTTTACCTATCATTCAAGAAGAAGAAGAAAAATCATCATCATCAACAACTTTCAAACAAGATAGCAATACTTCTATTTTACCATTTGTATCAGACATTTTACAATCAGTACCGAAAACACTTCGTAGGAAAACAGATCTATTATTAAAACAGTTGACAAGTTGTAATAAAATTCAGTGGGATAAGTCTGGTACAGTACGTATTCATGAAAAAACAATACCAGGTTCAAATATTATAGATTTAGTAAATGATGTTGTTCGTACAAGAAAATATTCAAGAAATCCTATAGGTATTCATGAATTTAAAAATTTATTAGAAGATCTTAATGTTCCTAAAGAATTTATTGGTACACCTATTAGCACGCCAGCATCAAAAGTGAAAAGTAGTAGTAGTAGTAGTAGTAGTAGTAGTAGACAACGTATTCGTAAAGTAAGAAAATCTCCTAGTCCTGCAGTAGTAGCTAATTTATTTAAACATTGGAAAGAATATAGTATGTAAAATGACAAAATTATCAAAAATATATTATGATTATTCAAATCCTGATTCTTTATCAAGTATACAAACATTACAACGCAAAACAAAGTTATCTAAAAAGAAAATTAAAAAATGGTTAGCTTCTCAAGATGCTTATACATTACATGCACCAGCTCGTAAAGTTTTTGAACGTAAAAAGTATTATGTTAGTGCACCAAATGAAACATTACAAATGGATTTAGCAGATATGCAAAATATTGCAAAGTATAATAATAATTATAAATATATATTATGTTAAATTGACATTTTTTCACGTTATGCATATTGTGTTCCGTTAAAAACAAAGAAAGGTCCTGAAATGGTAAAAGCAATAACAAAAATTTTTAAAAATTTCAAGTTACCTGTGTTTAACGTACAAACAGATTTAGGTGGTGAATTTTATAATCGACATGTAAAACAATTGTTTAAAGAATATGAAATTAATCATTATAGTGTTCATTCCGAAATTAAGTGTGCGTTAGCAGAACGCTTTATACGTACATTAAAAGAAAGATTGTATCGTTATTTTACTGCAAAGAATACTTATCGTTATATTAATATATTAGATCAAATTGTAAAAAATTATAATCATTCATAATATTCAAGTATTAAAATGGCACCTGCACAAGTAAATGATTCCAATGTGAATCAAGTGTGGGAAACATTATACGGAAATAAAAAGAATAAGAAAAATATAACTTGTAAATTTAGTTCGGGTGATTATGTTCGTGTTAGTAAGTATAAACATAAATTAGAAAAAGGATATTTACCTAAATGGTCACAAGAAATATTTATTGTTGACAAATGTATAAAGTCAGATCCTGTCACTTACAAATTAAAAGATTGGAACGGTGAAGAAATTAAAGGAATATTTTATGCAGAAGAATTACAAAAAGTAATTATAAATTCAAAGAAAACATATCTTATTGAAAAAGTATTGAAACGTAAAAATGGGTGGATGTATGTAAAATGGTTAGGATATCCATCAAGTATGAATTCGTGGATTAGATCAGATTCTATTCAGTCTGCAAAATGAATTCGAACTTTACACACGACTTTTACGTTACTCTTCCTTCAAATGCAAGTAGCAATCTTTTTGATAATAATACATCATCATTTCGAGTTAAATTGGCACAACCTATTGATTTACGTGATGGGGAATGGGGTGTTGCATTAACACAAATTAATATTCCGTGGAGTTTTTACAATGTTGGTGAAAATGAAGAAATTATAATTACTAGTGTTATCGATGGTAAAGTTGAACGCCACCATGTTCCAATTACACCTGGATATTATTCATCAATTGAATCTATTCTACAATTAATTCCTGAAAATGCTCGTATGTTACACTATTTAAAAAATAAAAATCAAATTGTTATTAAACATTCTTTGAAATTAGAAGATCAATGTATGATTGGTGTTACACCAGGATTACAACACATTTTTGGATTTATTAATGAAAATACGCATGATGTTAAAAAAGTTATATACACAAAAGTTAGAAATGTTGATTTAATATTAGCACGTGGAAAATTTCCATGTGATTTAGATTATAATATTCCCAATACAATTAATGTTTGCATTGATATTGTAAAACAACAACAAAATATAGGACCATTAGTTCGAAAACTTAGTGTATATAATGTACAACACGGTCATGTAAAATCTTTTGTGTTTCACTCACCACATTATGTTAAAGTTGAAAAGAAATATTTTGATACGATAGAAGTAAACTTAAAAGATGAACACGGGTTAAAATTACCATTTCGTTTTGGAACTTCAAACCTAACACTTCACTTTAAACGAAAATGATTTCTGAAAGTATTGATGATAGTTTTTCATTACACTAGTTTCAAATGCTAGTACAGATGTATATCCTACAAATAGTCCAACACATTTTATTAATCAATTAAAAAATAATATTCGTTTATCAGAATCCGATTGGTATGTAGGATTAAGTGAAGTACATATTCCATTAACATGTTATAATGTTACTGAAGGTGAAAATGTTATATGGTACAAATTTAAAAATGCAGAACCTATGAAAAGTAAAATTCTTGTTGGATATTATCCATCCATTCATCATTTACTAGAGGAATTAAACGCAATATCAAGTTTTATAAAATTTAGTTTTTCAAATGTTGTGCATGTTGAATGTGATGAACGTGTAGAATCAGTTACATTGTCGCCTACATTAGCTTTACAATTAGGTTTTTCTGAAAAATCAGATCTTGTTAAAGAATCTCGTGGATTCAAACAACCATATGTAGATATCGGATATCCACATCAAATTTTTATATATACAGATATTATACAATATCAATTTTTAGGTGATACAAAAGCACCATTATTACGTATAGCAACAATCTCTGATATTAAATACGGAAAAGTTCAAACAATTACCTTTGAAGATATTCATTATATGCCACTTGCAAAATTTTGTTTTAACACAATTGAAATACTATTAAAAGATCATGCAGGGCGAAATTTGCCATTTCGTTCTGGGACACTGACCGTAACACTACATTTTAAACGCTCTCCTGCATCTGCTAAATAATAATTATAGAAAAAAAAGATGAGAGCAAGACGTGTTACTTATCACCGTGGACGCGGAATACCATATTTTTCAGGACCTGTATATCAAAGGGGACATGGTATAGGTAGTTTCTTTAAAGGATTATTTCGTTTTGCTTTACCATTTCTTAAACAAGGTGCAAAAACTGTAGGGCGTCAAGCATTACAAACCGGTATGCAAGTTGCGGGTGATGTATTAGAAAATCGACCATTTAAAGAATCTGTTCGTGCGCGTGTAAAAGAAGCTGGTAATAGTTTAAAGACAAAAGCAATTAATAAAGTTGGGCAGTTGCTAACTGGTAACGGCAAGAGACGGTCACGCAAGAGGAAAGCTCCTGCAATTGTAAAGTTTGGACCACCAACAAAACGTAAACATATACACGACATCTTTTCATAATGGCGCTCCTAAATTCAAGTAGTTTTGAATGTTGTACCAATGAATTTGATTTCTTTTCTATACCAATGACACAAACAGCTATTGAAGCAACTACAAATGCTGAATATCGTCCTATTTCCACATTAACCTCAGAAGGACCTATTGAATTTGTTATTCCAGGAGAAACAGGGGAATTTATTCATCCTGCATATCTATATCTTTATGTACGTTGTAAAATTACTAAAGCTGATGGTACAACTTTAGCTAATGATGATACTGTTGCACCAGTAAATAATTTCTTACATTCTTTATTTAGTCAAATTGATATTTCGTTAAATGATAAATTAATTAGTTCCTCATCAGGATCTTATCCTTATCGTGCATACATTGAAACATTATTAAATTATTCTTATGATGCTTCTGAAACACATTTAGCATGTGGGTTGTGGCATAAAGATACTGCAAAAAATTTTAATAAATTAGATAATACAAATGCTGGTTTTCAAAAACGTGCTAATAAGGTGAAAAATAGTAAATCTTTTGAAATGTATGGACGTCTTCATACTGATATTGTAAGTTTAGATCGTATGCTTCCTAACAAAGTAAGTTTACGTGTAAAACTACATCGTAGTAAAGATAATTTTTGCTTAATGTCTCCTGAAAATACAAGTTATAAAGTTGCACTTGAGGAAGTTATTCTTCATGTACGACGTATTGATGTAGCTGCAGATTTAGCTATGCAATTAAATACACGAATGGGTTCGGAAACAGCCAAGTTACCTCTGACGAGAGTGGAGACAAGATCTTATACTATACCTGCACAAGTAAAGTCTTACAACATTGATAATCTTTTCCTGGGTAATGTTCCTAAAGGCCTGGTTATTGGTTTCATCTCCAACACAGCCTTCAATGGGAAATCACATCTTAATCCCTTTGAATTTCAAAACTTTAACGTTAACAAACTGGAATTACAAGTCGGGTCAAAATCATTTCCTCCCAACCCCCTCACTCCTGATTTTAATAACAATTTATACCTTCTAAGTTACTATACTTTGATTTCAGGTACTGGTATATATTATCAAAATTATTCACATACTGTTACTCTTGATGAGTATCCAAACGGATATGCTCTGTATGCTTTTATTCTATCTCCAACAGGAACTTTAGACGACAACACGTGGGATGTGGTACGCGATTCCCCTGTAAATTTAAAAGTATCATTTTCAGAAACTTTAACTGAACCTGTTACATGCATTGTGTACGCACAATTCGATTCTTTAGCACAAGTAGACAAAGATAGAAATATTTATACTGATAACACCTTCTAATTTATTCAGTTGAGTAGGATGAGGGTTGTTGTACACTTCTCGGCGTATCATGATAACGAAGATGACTTTATTGTAAAAGAATTAGCCATTGTAAATCCTGACGTTCCCTTTTTCCAAAATTGGATTTTTAAACCACCATTTCCTTTAAATAAGTTAGCTGAGCCGATCGTAAGTACAAACAAATATCTAGGTGAGAATGTGTATGGCATTACCTGGCACGAAGGCGATGTAGAATATTCCCATCTTAAGGAAATACTTCAATCATATTGTTCAAATACTACAACAATATACACCTACGGAATAAATAGAAAGTGTTTTCTTCAAGAAATTCTTCAAAGAGAAGTTACAAATTTAGAAGAAATAAACTGTCCAAAGTATACTGCATTAAGTTTTCACGTTCATCGGTGTGCACATAATAAGCATCGTTTCGGACAATATAGGTGCAGTGTTCATGAAGCATTACTGTATAGTGAATATGTAAAAGTGTATGACTATGTCTTACATGTGAATAACAGTGATAGTTACATACCTACTACAATTAAAAATAATAATCTTCATCATGTATAGTGACGAATTGTTAAAAGTGTTACTAAGTGATAAAGTGACTGGTGCAAGTGTTACTGGAATTTACCCTATTGACAGACTACCTGTAACGGTAGAACCTCCTGCTGCACTTGTGATTAATCTTGATACATCTGATTCTGCTGGTTCCCACTGGGTCGCAGTGTACATCAATAAGAAAAAACATGGGTACTACTTTGACAGTCTTGCTATGGACATTCCCAAAGAAATAAAAAACTTTTTGTCGAAAAATACTAAAATGTACTTTACGAATAATCATCAATATCAACATGATAATTCTGTGTTGTGCGGGTATTTTGTGTTGTTCTTTTTGCATCATATTATCCGCACTCAATCATTTCAAAAGTGTTTAAAAATGTTTAACAAGAAAAATTTGAAAAAGAATGATGATATCGTTTATAAACATGTGAACAAATTTTTTAAAAAAAGAAAACAGAAATAATTTTTTTATTTTTTTTATTTTTTTCTTATTATATGTTTACAATTTTTTTATTTTTTTATCATATATACATTTTTTTTCTTAAATTTTCAATAAATTTTTTTAAACTTACATCCCTGCATTTTATTTACAATTCCTAAGAAAAACATTACAATCTTGATAATGCATTAGTTAATGCTGTTGATCTTTCATATTTCCACCAATAATTCAACTGATGTGCATTACGATATGCACATCCTGATTTCTTTACAATATTTGTATGAAAATTACAATAATCATTAAATGTGTTTCCACATAATTCACTTAATGGTGGACAATGTTTTGTTTCTAAATCAATGACATTATCTAATGCAAATATTCTTTTAATCCAAAGAGATTTCTCTAAACCTTTACAATAAAAGGATGAATTCTTTGAACATAATTGATATACAAGGTTTCGTATGCATGATACAGTATATCCAGTTTTGCTATTCCATTTCAAACCATGTAAATTTAAAGTTAACCAATCAATTTGTTTTTGACATCCTAATGATAATAAATTATAATCTATTGGTGATTTTACCAAGCAATGGAAATTTACTGTATCATCGCATGCAGTTAAACAAAACTCACGAATGATAAATTCATTATCAGACATTTTAAAACCTTGAATATCGATAATATATTGATTTACACATGGTGAAATTTCATTTGTGTGATAAATGAAAAACGGAATAATCTGTCCAACAAATTCTGTATTTTTTAAAAGATCACAAATTTTACGCATAAACCATATAAATGAGATTTCACTATGTTCTTGTTCAAAAACTTCAAAAAGTTCACTAAGAGTTTTATCAAGAGATAAGTACTTCGTTGCAAATGTTCCAGTATTATGAAGATGAGTACAATCATGAGGAAGATTTAACTTGCATTCCATGCATTCAATTGGATTGGTGTTACGTAAGTATAGTTTTATAGTTTTTAATACACAGTTCACATTAATGTTTTCATCACTGCATAACACACATGAAACACTAACTCTATTCGAATACATTTTCTCAATCTGAAATATTCGCTTTCCGTTTGTCTTTTCTTATGAAAATGTCCAGTAATTCCGGAAGATAGTCTGTATCACTTAATAATTCCACATACGTTTCATAGAATTTTTCTCTTGTTAATATTCCAATAATATGGGTGTTTGCATACAAGTAAAACACATCTTCTTCAACACTAGGACTTGCAATAATACTCCATGCACGGGTTTCCAATGACTCTGGGTGTACATTCATACAATCATGCGCAAAATCGTGAGGGGATCCTTCTCTACATCCATCGCATATTAATGTATCGTTGAAATCCCATTTTTCAATAGCCTTCTTTATACATTCACGGTCCACCTTTTGACTATTACAACAACAATCTAAACCCCAAAATCGTGATGTTCTTGATAATACTGCTGGAGATGACGGCGGTGTTGGTGAAACTGTTGTTAGCACTGGTGAATCTATTGCATCAAAATCATATTCTTCATCTGACGATGATTCGTATATTTCTGTTTCAGCATCGGATATTGCTTCGGTGTTAACCTCGTAGTGTTCTTCTTTCTCAAAGAGATACATGGTGTCTCTATATATATTTTCCGCTATAGCCCGTATTTAAAGTATTTTCATACCCACAAGGTAATCACGTGTTCATCATTCGCCGCGCAAAACTTCTTTTCTATTACCAATTAGCATAGGGGCATGATTCAACATGTTTACCTGCCACAACCTCAATCTTCTTTGTATTCTTCGCCGACAATGTCTTGTGTTCAACTACCCTGGCGCCAAACTTGTTTTTATTACGCTGTCGGCACTCTGTGATGTGTACTAAACGTGTCGTCGGTTTTCCTTTGTATTTGTCTTCATGTTTTAACACGCACCTGTTACCCAACAACGCCATCTTTCCCTCTTGCCCAGCCAGTTTCCAAAAAGCGCGCGAAAAGTTCAGTTCATGTCTTAAGTTCACCAGCGAAAGACGTACAAGAACCACGCTCTGTATATGTACCGAAGTATACATACATATTCTATACACGAAATTTCTAGTATGTTACAGCGATATATCCCTATTATAGTTAATCTGTACCCATTTTACCAACACTGATCAGAGGCGCAATAATTAAGCATATAGCTTATATATAATTAAAAGAAAGAACGCTGTTATTGACAGGACATGTTGTCATGAGTAAGATTATTAGTTTGTTATTGATAGAACATGTTGTTAGTGACAAGATTATTAGTTGCTATGGAAAAGCTCATTACGCAGGGAAACGCACGAAATTGGAAGATATGTACAAAAGCTATGGTTGCTGTTGATATTTAATGTACGTATAAAACAGAAGAATAAATCGACGATATCTGGATGCAATTTATGGTTAGTGATTAATAGTTGGTATATTTATTATAATGACATAGTGATTTTAAGATACGTAAAACGAATCAGGGCTAAAGCGAAGTGTTTATATATATATATTTCGTTTTATCTGGTGCCGAAGACACGGGACTATACTATACTATTTAGTTCCGAAGAATAGTAAGAACTGAGTTTATGTGCATACGTATATATACCTTTTTATGAGTTTCACTATTTTGAGAAGTGGGAAGAGAATACAAAGAATTGCTAATATGCAGGATTCCGAGATTGAAGAAGTACCCAGTATTTCAAATGAAACCATATCTGAAAATGCCGTAACTCTGTCTGAACATTCCTATTCTAATCTTATTGATATGTTTAGTCGACTACTAGATGAAAAGCTAGAACGGAAATTTGATCAACAACAAAAATTGTACGATGAAAAGCTAGAACAGAAATTTGATCAGCAACAAACTAAATTTGACCAACAACAAAAATTGTACGATGAAAAGCTAGAACAGATACTAGCGCAACATAAATCTCTTGCAGATAAAGTACAAGGTGTGCAAGAAAATTTTGATCGCTTGCAGTACAATTTGAAAGAAAATTTGCAAGTATTAGCTGATGAAGTTACCATCAAAATTACAAATGATATGACGCGAGAAGTTGATACTAGGTTTCAACAATTTAGTAACAAATGGCAAGATAGACAGGATCAACTAGCTCTAGAAACAGAGTCGATAAAGAAAGCCGTTGAAGCCGTGGAATCGACGACAGCCCAACAAAAAAATCAGATTGTGAATATTACTGCCCAGGTCAATTCACATAGCATACTGATATCCAACATACAAGAGGAAATCAGATCGTTACAAGAGAGGGAATGTGACTACAATAATCCTATGTATAAGGAGGCTTTGGGTACTCCCAATCAACAGGAAACAATGCATCATCAACAGGAAACATTGCATAACTGCCCGAGAACTCCATTAATAGAAACTGACGGGATATCTTCTTCTAAGAGTTCTACTGATGATGGTTTAGTTGTGGAAAACCACAGTAGGCGATTCCAAAGTCCAGATCGCAAAAGAAGAAAGGAGATAAATAAGTGCGAAAGGGTTCCAGACCATTATCAACGCCAACAAAAACATAACTATAGTAAAATAAACGTTAAGGTCAGTGAAATTAAGGCCATGACTAAATTCAGCGGTAAGTGTGACGAAACCGCAAGCTCGTTCTTAGAAAAATTTGAAGCAGAGTGTGAAATTATGGGTGTAGATCAATCTAAATTTATGAAGTTGTTACCACATCTGTTACTTCCTCCTTGTTCCTTGTGGTTTAAGGCTATTCGCGACCATATAAAATCCTACGAAGAATTTAAACGGGCCCTGTTGGCTAATTACGAAAATGATTTCTTGTTAGCTAACCGTGATGCGATGGTGCGAACTCGACACTATTCACCTCGGGTCGATAAATCTCTTACGGATTTTACAATCAATGCATATAATGAACTTAAACTCGTCAATCCGTTTCAGCCCGAATCCAGAATAATCGCTTCCGTACGCATTTTATTGCCGTATAAATTACAACAGATTCTGTTGTCTGCTCAATGCGTAAACTTCAATCATCTGATAATTTTAGTCCAGAACTTCGAGAATCAATTCCCGAACCCTAGCGGAAGTAATCGTAATCCATCCAATCCAATTCCTGTCAGAAACCTGAATATAACTAATGAAAATACCGAAAATCTTCGCAGCGATGAGAGGTCACGTGACAATACTGGCATTGGAATTAGTG
Source organism: Thermobia domestica (assembly GCF_964235325.1). Taxonomy (NCBI): domain Eukaryota; kingdom Metazoa; phylum Arthropoda; class Insecta; order Zygentoma; family Lepismatidae; genus Thermobia; species Thermobia domestica. The sequence goes on along the minus strand of NC_137465.1, from coordinate 178,442,612 downwards.
AAAGATCTATTATACGTACTGGAACTGGAGCTAATGGAAGATTCAATTCTAGCGGTAGAAATGGAACGAATTATAATAATCCGAGGAACAGTTGGACGAACGGGAGAAACTTTCGTGGAAGACGTAATTACAGTAACAATGTCATGCATACCGGTGTAACTCAAAACAGATGCAATTGGAGATCTCGAGATGGCAGGAACTGTCGGAATAGGACCGAAGTAATAAGTGAAACAGGAAATGGATCAAGAGAAAATAACCAAGATTGTGGTGTTCAATGTACTTTGATTGACCCATTTGTTAATCATAATTTAAACTAAAACCCGCTGATATGGTTGGGGTTAATCCCATACCAGCCGAAGGTTCCCACGGTTATTCAACGCAAAATTCGTCTATTAATTTATTTGTGAATAATATTGATGATAAATATAATTTAGATATGAAAAGCTGGAGCAGGTAAACGGCTAAAGCTGGTTAAAATTTCAACCCTGATATGTTAACTAAATTAAATTTGGATAACAATTCTTAATTTATTCTCTCAGATGTTACGAGTTGTGTTGTGAATACTTCATTTGGACTTTATATTTCTGCAACATGTTATGATGTGATTAATTTATCTTATCTTTGTATTAACTCTGAATGTTATGTTTACCTTTATTTTACTTTACATGTTCAAAAGAGATTTGATTATGTTAACTTGAAATCTATGACATTGATTTTAAATTGAAGCCTTTAAATGTAATTATTGCCTTCTGATCTTGTTGTTGTTTTGGTAAGATGACGATCTTAATTATAAATAATGTTGTTTGTATATGGATGTTATCGTTCAATGTAAAAGAGGAACAACTAACTAGTAACTCTGCGTAAGTCATCAATTAGTTATAATTTTGAATAGATCCATAAATGATATTTGTAATGAATCGACGTTTTATGATATGTAATTAGTAATAAAAGAAAAATGTTATTATAAATGAATTGATATATATATATATGGAGAAAGAAGAGAAAAGAAAAATATTTATATTGATGTAATAATAATAATTAATACGAGGATTGATGTAATAATAATTAGTACGAGGGCTATTCAAAAAGTGAGTGTTTTGAAAATATCCAGGGTTCTTTCCTTCACCGTAATACTGTTACGGAATTCCCGTTCTGGGCGACATTTACAGCGATATATCCCTATTATAGTTAATCTGTACCCATTTTACCAACACTGATCAGAGGCGCAATAATTAAGCATATAGCTTATATATAATTAAAAGAAAGAACGCTGTTATTGACAGGACATGTTGTCATGAGTAAGATTATTAGTTTGTTATTGATAGAACATGTTGTTAGTGACAAGATTATTAGTTGCTATGGAAAAGCTCATTACGCAGGGAAACGCACGAAATTGGAAGATATGTACAAAAGCTATGGTTGCTGTTGATATTTAATGTACGTATAAAACAGAAGAATAAATCGACGATATCTGGATGCAATTTATGGTTAGTGATTAATAGTTGGTATATTTATTATAATGACATAGTGATTTTAAGATACGTAAAACGAATCAGGGCTAAAGCGAAGTGTTTATATATATATATTTCGTTTTAATGTTCACACAGTGTTCGAGAAAATAAAAATACGATCCGTCAAATTAAGAAGTCCCGCATGAATAAAGTTTATTCCCTCCAATTTATTAGGAAAATACAAATAAGAAAGAGCTTTTAATGAAGCGAAAGAATAAAAACGATTCATCAAAATACAAGTTGCTATGCAAATGATCGAATTAATTAATATAATCACAATCAAATTTAACAACGTGTATGCTTTAGCATACGATCTAATAAATAAGGAGCTTGTAGGGCAAGCAATCCGTAAAATAAGATGTTCCGATTAATTTATTAGAAGAATGCAAATGCGAATGAGCTTCTAATGAAGCGAATTAATTAATATAATCACAATCAGAGATTGTTCTATGGAGTATGCTTTAGCATACGATTTGGGAAAACATAATATAATCACAATCAAATTTAACAACGTGTATGCTTTAGCATACGATCCAATAAATAAGTAGAGTATGCTTTAGCAAACGATCCAATAAATAAGGAGCTTGCTTAGCAAGCGAACCAGTACAATTGTTCCGACTAATTTATTAAGAAAATACAAATAAAAGAATAATTAATTTGATCATAGCATAGCTGTTAGAAACAACCCTATCAAAATCACATGATACATGTCCTTCATCCTCTTTTCTAGACACTACTCCATCCCTCCTAACACTCAACCTTTTTCAGGAACCCGTCTAACCACCTAACAAACAGGGTAATAAAACCACCTCCCCCTAAAACATCCCCAAGGCCGACACGGCCATATTGACAAGAAAGTGGTTAGGTAATAAAGCAATTAAGGGGGCAATAAAAGCTATTGTCTACCACTTATAGCTTCAATACTACTAGACTCGACAAGTTCTATGAAAGCCTAAGTGTTCATATAAAGTAGAAAAGTAGCATTTTTAGAAAGTAATAGAAGTTTTAGATTTAAAAAAAATCAAAGGAATTTTGCGGAAGACAAAGATTGGCACCTATCAAAAAAAAATCTACTTCTATTATATTCAGGATATTCCAGCTGAAAAAAGCGAAAATGAACTTTTCATTCAAAGAACAATAATAAAAAAGCAGAGAATCCTGCATCTTTAATCCATATAAACTAAATAAAACAGAACTAGCGAGCAAAATTGACCCCCACCTTGGTCTTTCTAGGGTTAAGCATCGCTTCAGTTAACAATGTTTCGGTGCTTTTTACCATTCTGCCAATGTTGTCGAATGTGTCTAGTAAAATCTGTTTAATATTTCCCTGCTTTTTTTTTTTTACATTGTTTACAATATAGTCCATTCCACAGTTTTCTTCAATCCTTTCTTTCATATCACTGTTCATGATTCTTAGTCGGTCTAAGTTCCATTTTCGACTTCTTCCATTTCTTTAGATTGACTTTGAACCGAATAAATGTCTGCTTCTGGTAATGTCTTCACCAGTCTGCGAAGTAACGTAACGGAATAAACTCGTTACTTTAACGCGTCACTTTTTAAGTAACGTTTGCTAGTAACGCGTTACATTTTTCCGAAGTAGCTGTAAGGGTAACGCGTTACAAATTTTTAGGTAACGTACTTAGTTTGCGTTACATTTTTCGCGTTACATTTCGGATAAGTGACTACAATATATTTACGTATATATTTTTTCGGAAACAAATGTTTCTTTCCTGTAAGTGAATTTCTCAGAATGGAGCAATGGAGCATGAACTACGTATGTCAGTAACCGACAGTCACCGACACACAGAGAAACAGATAAGTTCATAGTGACGCTTGCTTTTGGGGAGGGGAGATAAGGACAGCCTAAGGGAAATCACGTGTTCGGATTGTAAGCATCTGGAAGATTTTGTCATAGATTTTGACAGCTCCAAATCAATATATTCAGTGAGTGAACTACGAGTGCAATGGTAGCAGAAGTCTATTTTACTTTGTTGTTTTTATAAAGATGGAGAACGAAAATATTTTACCGTTCGAACATTTGAAAGAATACTTTTTTTCTAAAAGCTGATATGATGGTAGACAGAATTTAAAAGTAAAGTGTTTAAAGTGCCCCAGCGGGAAATACTTATCAACAACCAGAATGCCATAATTAAGAATATACAGTAAGAAGTTAATATGAATAAATTGTGTTCTGATGAACAAACTACTTCATTACTAGAAAATAGTTCGTTGATGGTATGTAATATTGGAGCTCTTTCAGATCAGTTTGCGTATCCTAAAGTCCCGTTGATTATAGAGGTTGGAAGAACTAGCTTTAAAAAGCACATATCGAGTTTGGAGTTACTAGCAAGTTTTGATTCACTCCCAGTTCATGTGTTCTCATTTTATTAGACGTAGTGTAATGCTTCTCCATATTCTGTATTTTTAATTTTACATAACAACATTGTTATTATTATATAATTAGTAGAGCAACCCACATTATGCTTTATTGTTTGCTTAATTATGCTTTATTTTTTCCAAACTGTGCTTTATTACGCTTTATTGTTAATTTTAATTATTGTTTTACATTAACCGTGTATAATGTATAATATTTACTATACATTAAATATTCTAAATATGTTATTCTATTTATTATTTTATATTTAACCCTGGGATACTAGGATATTTTTTTACCTAGTAATACTAGAGTGGGTGAATTTTCACCCGTTGATTTAATTATAATTTTTATTGTTATGTTTATACAAAAACACGGAATTGTAATATTACAGCTTTATATCTATGGATGTGACTTTTTACTTAGACATTATAAACATTAAAAATAAATAGTAATTCACGTTAAAACAATGGATTTCAATCCCTTATATTTTCTCGTGTACATATGATCTTGGTTTACCTGCACATTTAAAGATATTTATTGTAATATATTTTTATATTTTCCATTCTATAACATTCTCTTATATGTCCTAATCAGTAGTCTAGAAAGTTTTTAAAGTACATATTCCTTTTATGATAGTATAAAACAAAATTTCGGAAAAGTGCATTTTTGGCTAATTGTCATCACGGCTTATTTGCAGAATAAGTTACATTTTTTATGATACGACCAATATAAAATACCACGTGTACGTGTTACAACGATTTTCAAAGGCAATTTACAACATTAGATGAAAAAATCCAGTTGAAATAATGGAACATTAGGTAACTACTACCAATGGGTTCTTCATATAATGTCACTTGCATCTTTTGCACACTGTTTCTCTGTGTTCACCACAAACAAATGATTGGCACTTACAACAGCGAACAGCGTACTTTCTGTCCATACCTGGGCGACACAAGGGGCATCTTCCTTGTCATGACGTTCGTGCTAGAAGTCCAGGAACAGGTTGTACCTCTACATTTTCTGCCATTTCCTGATTCGTGTGCAACACAATGGATTCAAGTATTTCTTCGTCGAAATAGAGACCAACAATCCAACTCAGAAGTACATTTTCTTGCATCTCCTCTCGGACACGGCATTTTCCTAACAATATTTTTTGCAGGAGTTTTGCCCTTGTTTTTCGGTTCAGTGGTTGCCCATTTTGCAGAGCGTTTGCCTACAATAACCTTCTTATGCAGTTTAAGAATGTTTGGGTTACTACGTTTTGGTTTGCAAATCGTATCTATATCGAGCATAGTCCTACCTTTTTCCTTGGATTTTGAAATAGTAGGAACTGAAAGTTTATTTTGAACCACTTCTCTCCGCATGTTCATCTTTCCTACTTGCTATCACAACAGTTTCGCCATGTAAATCGCCACTGGGACAATAACTATCACTAAACATAGATGTAATTTCAGGCGCAGGACTTACCACACCGCCAGTACTTAGTTCAAGTTTCTTTTTCTTTTTTTTTTTATTTTTCTTTCTGGCACCACTATCTCACTATCTGATTTGTCGCTCGAAGAACTATCACTTGGTTTATAGTCAGGATCAATATCATTGTCATCAATGCCATCTATTTCGTCGTCTTCTTCAACGACATCATCCTCTGGGTCAGCGACAAATACTGGTTCCTCCTCTATGTCTGAACTACCTTCCGCTGCTTTATCCGGTAACATTTTTTTTAAATTTCAGCCTCTGTAAGATCTCACAAGGAAGCCATGTTTTAACACAACTGTTAGAGAATTATAATTACTTTACTACTAGAATGGGTGAAATTTCACCTAACAATTACCGACACAGCGTATATACTACGCACACAACACAGCTGGACGTGACACTGGCTGAATCTGCACTAGCTGCCGGAATGAAAATACACAAATGCTCAACTAAATAGATTACCCTGCCATCTAGTGGTAACTAGTCAAAAATGTCATTGGGTGAATTTTCACCCATTTGTCACTTGAGTGCGGTTTAGAGATGAATAAATATACAGAAAGAGAAAGTAAGAGATGCCACCAAAAAGTACAGAAAGTGCTCAATTTCAAGAGGTACACATAACAATATAGTGTGGAGTTCTTGTGCACTTTTTGTACATTTCGTATCATCATACATAACTGCGCAGTTACACTTAGAAGAAAACCCTATTATGCATTCATTGATGGCGGAAAATTTTCTTCTTCTTTTCCTTTTTTCTTTTCTCTACTTCAAAGAGTTACACCGAAAAGTTTACAGAAATAAAAGTAAGCTTTTCATTGTTGCATTGTTATGTTCTCAAAAATTTTACACTGTAAATATTGGTTTTAAAAATTATTAATACAGTATGTTAAACTTGTAGTTAAACAAAATCTTCCAAGAATTGTGCTAAATATTTCAAATTATGCTTTATGCTTTATTTTCTAAATTTATGCTTTTAAAATTAGTTTCTTCTGGACCCTTAGACAACCACAATCTTGTTCAAGGTACCAACCATATGTGTAAATTGCTGTTATCCTTTTTACGCTTTTTATGCTTTTGGGTTGCCCTAATAATTAGTTTAACAGAATAATAATAAGCAGCCATTTTTTTCTAACGCATAGGGAAGGTCACGAGTTTTTGGAGGATGGCGCTGCTGTTGTGTTTACATGGGGAGCGAAGAGCGTCACTTTGCAGTGTATCCAACGAATTTTGAAAGTTGCAGTTTAGCCCATTTCTTTGTGCTTAATAAAGAACGCCATAAACTATATAGTAATTATTGAATGCAGGAATGGTTCATCATTCCTGTAATAATGCAGATGTATTATGTATAATGACATATGCACGGAAATGAACAATTTAAAAACAACGTATCACGCAAATGTGTATAAAAATTGATTACGTTTTATTCGATTTCATTATAGAACAGGTGCAACCTGTAAAACACAGGAATGACGATGCCAATAAATAAAAGATTAATGTAGAATTAGTAGCTTAGAGACTTCCGCAATACCTTGTAACTGTAAGTTTAAATGAAGTTAAGGCTCGCGATTCTTGTGTTTGTTTTAAGTGTACGTTTATCGGTTGACCAATAAATTATTTTCTCGAGTTTTAACCAAGGAAGAATTCCGATACGTTTCCACTCGAGAACTTTAGAAGTCCTCCTCGTTGGTCTATTGACTTGCGCATGTGCCTTTGCTGTATGTTGTTCTAGGTTGAAATCCCAATGAGAGCCCAAAAATTAATTTTACAATCTTTAACTTTCATTAAACATCTGTCTCCTTTAGCATAAAGAGCAAAATCATAGGACATTAAAGAAATTTCATTTCACTTCATTTTTTTTAATGAATATAAACCCTTTTGGGGAAAAGAATGTGAAGAAGAATTTTTCCTTCATTTTCTTTAAAGGGCTATTGGATAGCTTTCTTGCGGGATTGACTTGTAAAATCTGATTACAATGCATCTTTCTTTTAGGATTAATATCGAAATTCAGCCTTTTGGTAAATACGGAATAAAAGTATTGATAAAACATCAGTGTATGAGTAACGTAAGTATAAATATCATTGCTTCAACACATAATAAATTCACAACTTTTATTTATGAATACATAAATTTCCCTTAAGCTCCGTCTGAATTTCTTTCAGACTCTACATTTCAGGTGACAAAGAATTAACTCTACTAGCTGTATTCACACAGAAAATAATTTTGAAACTTGGGAGAGGTACCCTGAAAATGTGTTTTGTATGTTTTATTTTTTAATACGTAATTATTTTTTTTCTGAATTTCACTGGAGTTATACGGAACATTCAATTGTCAGGTACCCCACTTAAACTTTAATCGGTCCCCTACCGTCCGCAATGTAACATTGGGTATATTTCTTTTAAATAAAGTTTTCAAAATATGGCAGAAATAATGGACTTTCAAATTACCAAACCATGCTAAATAATGACAGGTTAGATATAAGAGAAAGTTATCTTTATCTACCATCTCAATCAGGGACGGATCCAAGTCTCCTTCGGAGGGGGTTAGGAGTGTGGCGGTCAAAGATTATCAGTTTCTCTCTGACCAGACTTCAGCACATCCGAAAATAATTTCAATGCAAAAGAATGTTATTACTCAATATACTGCCTAGACAATTGATCGAAGATCACATAGTCCAACTTGGTCTCAATTTCGAATACATCTTATCTCAAAACTACACAATAGAACTTGCTTTAAACAATGAAAGCACAGTTGCCAAAATAGAACTGATTCACAAAGATGAACTTCGAGATTTTGTTAATAGAAGAAGTAGGAATTCCTTACACTCGAATGCTGCGAAGTTCTTAGTGTTTCTTTGTACAACACTGAGGTTAGTTCATTCGCAAGTTATTGCCCTATTAATATAGAGCAGCGTTTCCCAACCTTTTTCAACTTGCGGCACACTACGGGTGTAACTTGAATTCTCGTGGCACACACATAGATATTATTATTATTATTATTATTATTATTATTATTATTATTATTATTATTATTATTATTATTATTATTAATATTATTATTATTATTATTATTATTATTATTATTATTATTATTATTATTATTATTATTATTATTTGCAAATATAAAATACAATGGTAATTTTTTTCTGTGATTACTGATCTCCTTCTCACAGAGATGAAAGCTCGATCACTGGTTTTCCCCCCATGCTAATTCATTATGCTTATTTTTTATTCTAATTTTAAAATAAAAAACAACTTCAATGAAATATAGGACGCAGATTTTTAAAAATACGCTTTCATTTTCGAAAACTGTATCCAACCTTTCACTAAGAACGAAGATCACTAAATAACAAACGAAAAACAAATGTCTTGTACTTTTAACTTTGCTGTTTTAACTAAAACCTGTACATATTATTGCAATCACAGAGCTTGCGATGCATCGAAGTCAAAACACATCTGTTGAACAAAGTGTTGTTCTGTCATTCACGTGCGAATGAGTGTTCTACGAACGTTCACTCGATGCGTACCGTACAAGTGCTTTCATTTCTCGGTGTTAGTATGACTCAATTGAAGCGTAATATAGCAGCTAACCGTGGAAATGTGTACGAGCCGAAATACTGTCCGCTACACAGTAATAGATGTAGAATAATATATTACAATTACAGTAATTTTTCCCATGGTAGATAGGGATGCACACGAGACAAAATTTGTGGTTGTCTCGTCTCAAAAATGTGCTGTAAAAGTGATGTCATGATTTGAAAAATGTATATTTCTCTATTGGAAGAGCCGTGTCTCGACTCGAATTTTGTCAGTAAAATTCTGTCTCGACTCCTCTCGTGCGCATCCCTAATGGTAGAAATGCATAGAAATGTGAAATAGAAAAATATAGATTTTTTCCTATGTCCTGCAATTTGGTTGCTATAGAATTAATAATTTTGTTTCGATTTCCTCGCGGCACACCAGCGGTCCATTCGCGGCACACCAGTGTGCCGCGGCACACCGGTTGGGAAACGCTGATATAGAGGCTGTATGTACTTTGTTTGCAAGTCCTTTAAAATGTTCTGGAAATAACTTACATAACTTTTGAAATAGTGTTTGCCTTAACTTGAACATATGCGTGAAGTGGTTTATTATGAACAAGATAAAAAATAACTGTGATAGATTAATTACAAGTAATCTGGTTAGAAACACTGTTGTTTGTATTTTAGTTCCAAAACTGTCCGCCCACACTCATTCTCTGGTCAGATATTAGTAGTACTAGTAGTAGTACAGAAAATTGAAATAATATTATTTTTATCCATATTCAAAGTTTCGGACCTAAAAGTAACGCGTTACTTTCGAAGAAGGGTAACAATTACTTTTTTGGGGCAAATAACGCGTTAGTAACACGTTACATTTTAATGGAAAGTAAAGTAACGTTAACGCGTTACATTTTGACAAGTAACTTACCCAACACTGGTCTTCACTTCTCGTGCTTGACACGTTGCTTGACAAGTAATCGATTTGGTACCATTTCTTATCTAATGGACTTTTCTACGTTTAAGCTAGGTTTTTCTTTCCTTAAACCATGAACTCGTCACCATCGTATTAGTTGCCTGCAGAAATCGATAAGGATTTGGCTCCGTGCATTTCTTCTACCTAGTCCAAATGGTTCCAACACCTTACTTACAGGTCCTTCTTCTACTATACTGCGCTGTTGAAGCCTCCCATTACTATGGTGTTAACCGTACCTCTTCCCTCCTGATCCAATGTCACTATTCTGGTCATATATGACTTATATCCTACTTCATTGTCATCATGGTCGGTTGTTGGCATATACACTTCTGTTATCACAATAGCCACTGGTTTGGCACTTAGCTTTACAAACATCAGACGATCAATGCAGCATTCCACATTGGTTACGCTCTTTTTTTATTTCGTTCCTCATTGCTATCTCAACACCATTCTCGGCCTTAGCACCACCAAATAGAATATTGTGTAATTTCTCGATACTATCTGACCATTTTTAACCATCACACTACACTCAAACCCACTATGTTCACTTTACATTTATCCATTGCCACTTTTCAAAAAGTTTACCCGAACGTCAGAAAGTTGATATTTCCAATTTCCTCTATTAAAATGAGTTATTATTATTATTATTATTATTATTATTATTATTATTATTATTATTATTATTATTATTATTATTATTATTATTATTATTATTATTATTATATCTATTACCCTTGTTTGATGATTCTTCCTCGAGTAGTCTCCACCTGGAGATCCGAACGGGGAACTATTTTACCTCTGGGATGTTTTAACTCAGAAAAAAAACATCATTGTATTTATTTTCCTCCTTTGTCCTATCTGATAAAATAATAATAATAATATAATGTGGTTGTATTCCTATTCCCTTTCCATACCTCTACGTTGTCGACTACCTTGTGGTTCATCCGCCCCTCCTCAGGACAAGAAGATGCCCTGACCTCTACACGCAAATCCACCCTCGAAGGAAGCCGTTGGCACTAGGTTGACTCCTCGTCCTCACACCGACTGACTCCCGCAATAAGGAGTCATCCTCTACCAGATGCCAACGGCCTCGTTGGAGAGCAGATGAACGTCCAGAGATCAGGCACCTTCTAGTCCTTAGGAAGGGGGACTGTCCTATAAGGCGGATGAACCACAAGGTGGTCAACGATATGGTGATGTGGAAATGAAGTAGGAATACCATATTATGTATTCAGGAGGTACAAGGGAGGAAGTTATACTGTGAAGGCTATATAACTTTTATTTTAAGCATTTTTCTCCGTGACGTATTGTTATGGAGATATGATGAACTCGACAAAAATTTCAGGAATGGGATTTTTACGAAAATTTGTACCTTCGACTCTGCATAATTCTTTACATAACAATTCTACGAAAACACTTTCGAACAACTCTAATTCATAATTTTCTCTCTTTGATGCATTGGTTAAAAGATATGACTGGTAAACTGAGATATGTCTGGAATTCACAACGTCAAAGGTTTTTGTGTGCTACGCCAAACGCACAAGGGTTACAAGGTCGAAAACTTGGATTGCTAATCACGGGGCCAATCTATGTGACCTAAAAAATAGAACTATTTAACCTTTTGTAAGGTAAAGACCCTTTTTCAGTTTCTGTTTTCTGGACTAATAAATTAGATTACCATCTCACTACAGTTCTTGCACGCTTGCTGTCTAACATTACTTCTTTTCGGAACGCTAACAAACGAATACTAGTGAATGCAAAAATGAATTATAGAAATGAAAAGAGATAAAGATGAAAACACTCTGAAACGAGAGTCAGTCCGTTTCGCTCTACCTTCTCTTTTTGGTGCTTATCCAGAATTACTCCTACACCATTACTATCTGCTTTTTCATTACCTGAGTAAAATATTCTATATACAGGAGTTAGACAAAAAAAATCTAAAACGTTTGCAAACGTGTGAAAATCATACCTAGTATGGTGTGGGGCCTCGTTTTGCGTCTAAAACAGCTTGGATCCGACGTGGAATGTACGTATACAGCTCCTGAATCGTGGTGTCTGGAATTTTGTACCATTGTTCCTCTAAAACATGCACCAGTTCCTTAAGGGATGCTGGTGGAAGATAATGAGACCGAACACGCCTTTCTAACTCAGACCACAATGGCTCAATGATGTTCAGATCTGGTGATTGTGGGACTCAGGCGAGGTATGACAGCTCCTGATCATGCTCCTCAAACCATGATTTCACCATTTTGGCAACGTGACGGGTGCCAAATCATCTTGGTAGATACCATCAGCATCAGGGAACAATATTCGCGCTATGGCTAAAACCTGATCCCCCCAAAATGGCCTCATACGCCTTAGCATTCATCATTCCATGCAGGGCTATGATGGGACCTAAAAAAAACCACAATATCACTACCCATACTGTAACATAACCACTCCCATTCTTTACAGTTGGGAGCAGACAGACTGTATCATAGGCCAGCGACGGTGTTCTCCATACGTAAACACGACCGGTTGTTGGAAACAAGGTGAAGGTCGATTCATCGGACCACATTACGTGTTTCCAATGCTCATGAGTCCACGCCTTGTGGTCCTTGCACCACTGGATACCCCTCTTCGCATTTACTGTTGTGACCAGGAGTTTGGCGATAGCGGCCCTGCCATGAATTTTCATTTTATGAAGTTCCCGTCGCACTGTTTTCAATGAAACCGGGTTCTGTAAGCTGGAATTGAGTTCAGACGTAATTTTCAATGCAGTGGTCTTCTTTTTAGCTGCTACAATCCGTTTTAATGCCCTCCGGTCGCTATCTGACAGGATTGCCATTCGACCACTGTTGTGCTTTGCAGACGTCGTTTGTCCATGAATTGTGTATGCCCTAGTGACATTGGACACAGTGCTTTCGATACCCCCACAATGTTCGTTACTGTTGCCACTGAAGCTCCAACCAGAGGGGCGCCAACGATCATGCCTCTTTGGAAGTCTGTCAGGTCGCCCATTTTACCGCACCACTTTCACACCACGACACTCACAGGTGAACTGGTTACTGCTGAAGGAAGAGGAAGGTACACATGACACATTGAAAACAGAAAACGATCGGCAACCGCAACACGTGTTGTACAGTGAAGGGCCAAACTACGTGTCCTGTATGAAGTGCTTTTAGATTTTTTTGTCTTTCTCCTGTATATTTCGCTTCTAAACTCCCTATTACCTTCTCATATAACTTTATGAACTCCCAACAAGTCTATAGTATTTTGTTTCAATTATTCTTTAAAATTTTGTAATTTTTCTTCCTGAACAGGGTACCGTAGAGGGGGGCTACTTAAACTTTGGAGGAAACTTTGACATTTTCGGTGATGCTTTGACATCGTGTTCTTCAAGATATTGTTAACTTACATTCAAGCACACCGAGATGGAAAAGAAAAGGTTGTTGTAATAGGGGGACAACTTGGGATCTCATTTCTCTCCAAATGTTGTAAAAGCTGCAGTAAAAGAAGGATTATATTTCACTTGTCTGAAGCCTATCTCAACGCTTCTTCTGCAACCTTTAGATGTCGGAGTATTTGCCCCCCTAAAAAACACTGGAGACAGATTTTGGAAAAATGGAGGAAGGAATCGTGTCGGAAGGGAATCATACCTAAGGAGCAAGTTCAAGTTTTATTGAAAAGATTCATGCATGCGTTGGCTGCTTAAGTTCCAAGCAATGTCCAAAGTGCTTTTAGAACAACTGGACTTTATCCCTTCGATAAGCAGGTTGTACTCAAGAATTTTCCTGGCAGTGACAGTGGTACATCTGAAAGCATCTTGGATGAAAGCCTTTTGGAATTTCTGAAGGAAGGACGAGGTTTCAACCAAGAGAAAATCCGCCACAGAAGAGGAAAGAAAGTGAACGTAGCACCTGGAGCACTAGTTACTTTGAAAAGCAACAAGAACAACAATCAACTTGAATCTGAAGTACTTCCAGAACTTGAAGTGCAAAGTGACGATTTCCCGCTGGTTGAGCCAGCGTGTTCCAATGTGACCAAGAAAAGGAAAATAGACGACAATGTTTGTTCAATTTGTAAGTGCCATTTCGCCCATTAACGAGGAAGAGATTGGATTTGTTGTATGTCATGCAAGTTGTGGGTCTGCGGGATATGTAACAAAGGATCCAGAGATCCGTTCTATGAATGCGAAAATTGCGAAGATGATATGTAGTTGAACTCATTACTGTACCAGTTCTCATTACAAAAGATTTTGTAGTTTCGATTTCAATTTTTTATTATTTTTCAATTGTTTCACTTTATTTGATAGCCACGTTCTAGTTTCAGAATTTGTTACAATGTTGTCGGGTGTAGAAAGAATAAATAAAAGTATAAAACTACCCCAAAATATCCCTTTATCATCCATTAACAAAAAGTGTTTTTTTTTTAAATAAAATCAAGTGTTAAACAAGCCCAAAAACCACCCAAATTTGACCTAAAATGAAAAGAAGTAACGTGTTAAACTAGCCCCAAATCGTGGGGCTACATAGTCACCAATTTAAGTCAGAATATTTTAGTGTAAGACTTAGTATAAGGAAACGTTATTAGTAGGGGTTTGTAGCCGAAGGTCCATTTGGTGTAACTGAATACATGCAATATAATATCGAAAATAAATAAGAGAGTTATGTTCAATAAACTTTCCAAAACATGTCAAAGTACCCTCCCCCCTTTTACGGTACGCATGTTCCACGTACTATCATAAATCTTTTGCTCTTTCTTGTCATTCTTCTTCCAGTGACCTTTCCCACATTGTCACTGTTTCGTCCATTAGTCCTTCTCAAAATCCCCTCTCGGAGATCCGAGGGGAATATTTTATCTACGGAACTAGATCCTAAATTGCAGAAGATTATTCTACATCTATTATCTTTCTGCTATCAGCAACCTAGAGGAACATAGAGTGATGGTTTTCCATTGCCTACCACCTCGCAGTATCCTAACTGTTAAAGTGACTCTAACCATGCCTGGGGTAATGTCCAAGTCGAGATACCAATCACAATTATTTCCTTTAACTTGACTAGTGGAAAACTGCTGCCTTCTCCCAAGGCACTCTTCATCTGACTACCCATTTCAACCAATTCTGGTAGTAAACTTTCGTCGACATAGCTCTAAATTACACTGTAGCACCCGAATCTACCCTGCCGACATATACGTGTCTTTGAATGAATAGAGTGCCTTTGTATGAATATTAAAGAAGATACATTTATTGTATTAGCAACACATAACATAAAATTTTGAGAGAGGGCCGGTAAAACCTGGGAGGGGAATGATTTGCGTAGCAAGGGATTTGACAACAATAGTAGAGTATTTGTCACGACGCCTATATCTTGTATACAGTGGGATATTACAGCATTTTTTCTATATTTGAAAACACACTGGCAATAATTAGCAACTTTTTTAGAATGTCTGTTTAGGTTTTAAACATTGCCCTCTAGTGCAGTCATTTGTAAATAGATGCTCTATAACGTTACAGTTCGCTCGTCGTGTTCTCAGTAAACCATACAGAGAGAACAGCGAAAAGACAACAAATCCACTGTTGAGAGAAGACAGTGATAACAGTTAATCACTCATAGTCCATGGTTTCACAGATACGAGGATTGATCAGAAAGTTTAGGTTTTAAAGCCTACGATGAAACGAGTACATATTATTTCATACATGCAATACAGCCAACAAATAGTACATACATTAGGTTATTTTTCGACAAAGACTTCATATCTGTTGAGGCACTTGCATTTTGGAATAAATTTGGAGAATCCCTCTTGGTAAAAAATTAAGTCCTTGCGTGTTCAGCTACGTTGTCACGAAGTGTTTCACGTCCTCGTCTGAAGCGAAGCTATGGCCTCTTAGGTGCTCCTTCAAGTGAGGCAACAGGTGAAAGTCACTTGGAGCGAGGTCCGGACTGTACGGATGGTTGTCGATGATATCCAAGCGAAACTGCTTCAGCAGCATGGTGGTCTTCTGCGCTGTATATGGGCGGGCGTTGTCGTGAGGGAAGATGACGCCCTCGGTGAGAAGTTTTGGTCTTTCTTTCTGATTGTTATGAAGCAGCGCTTACATGTTTCGCCCACAGAAATCCAATAACTCAGCGGACTTTTTCGCGAGATGGTTTTCCAAACGAGTCGCCATTTGTGTTTACATACATCTAGCCTTAGGTGGCGGTTGGCTGAAACTCTGCACAGTTGCCAACTCCATGTATTAAAATTACCGCACATTCCTCCATAAAATTACTCATTTCTCTATAACAGACTTAACTTCAGAAATATTGCCCTTGTAACCTTAGTTCCTGATCCTCCTTTGTATATTACTCGTAGAGTCATGAGTAATCAAACACTGCCAACACTTGTTTGTTTCTATTTCACCTCTCTTTTTCCTTCCTCTTCTTTGGTCAATATATTCTTTCTTTCCCGGTCTCATCGTAAAACCTCGCTCCTATGTCATAATGAGCCAAGTAGCATCAATTCAGTTTCCAGTAGAAAGAAGGTTGTCTACCGACATAACAGTTTCACAGTTTTTGTTGCTATATTAGTATACACATACTGGGAAAAATCCGATATCCGGACAGCGATATATAGCGCAAATATACGAAATTCTCTTGCTTACTACAAGAATCAGTATGGAGCATACGTTATCCATATGCTGCATACGCCCTGCTCTTAGATGTTACATCATGCCTTTCCAGGATGTCTGATATTTAACAATCTTCCTTATATTACATACATACAGTATATGTATGTTAACTTCGTTAGCTATATATTATATACGTCCATTTGTATGTGAGATTTGACCGCCTATATTGTTTCATACAGAAAGTACGAATAGATGGAACACTCATACGGAAAGTATTATAAAACATGCGTTTTCAGTTATACGTAAGTCCAAAAACTACAGGATTTACAAATGTGGCATACGTTTTTAAGTACGCCACATACGATTTTCTCAGGGCTATTTATGAAAAAGTATGTTAAGGGGGGGGGGGCATCTTCCCTGCCCTTCACAAATGAGGCCCCTTGTTGGAAATACTATTCCAGCGAGACAGGTAAGCCGGTAAAATTGCTGTACTGAAGATAATACATGCATTTTATCATACATAGTTTATGCCAACGATCAATGGACAAAATGCATTAATTGTTTGGGGGAGGCGAACAGCGCGATTTTTCATTACAAAGCAAGCTAGTGCTGAGTGCAAAAGTCAGACAAATCTTCTCTTAACTGTACAGTACATAGGGATAAAATTTCGTATTGATCTTGCATGTAGAAGAATTTTAGAAAAGGAAACTAAATAGTAATTTTTCATTCACATAAATGCGCATTTCTCTGTCCAACCAACACATAAAGAGAAGCACATTTATAATTAATATCTAGCAATTTTATCAATGGATATACTCAAATGAGCACTTTGGTTAATTCCTATATCCATGTTCAACTAAATATTAACGTGAGTTATGAGCAGAGACAAAACCCCATAAGCCAACAGAGCAGAAGTAAAGGTCATTAAAATAATACAAATAGGACAATATACTAGTACTCTATACGCGCTGTTTAAGCATAGTTTTCAGTTGCTATCTGTTTTATCGAACAATATGGCTGCAATTATTTTGATGTGGTGCACGCGAATAAATGTTCTGCTTATCTTAGCATTTCAAATAGATCATTAGCAGTAATGCCAAATAGGTCAATGGTAAAAGATTAGGACATTCATATGTAGAAGTAAATGAGCGTATTTTACCAACAGATTTCTCAACATAAAAACGTTTTTCTTAGCAATACCGATGTGATTTGACTATTTTTTTCGCAAGGAAGTACAATCTGAATGAATATTTGTTAGTTTGGGATTTAAAAAATGTTAACATTCTATGTTATTAAATTCTAATGAGAAAGAAATGACCAAATATAAATCTCTCAGTTTAACGTCCCACGATTATGTCCTTTAAGCTAAGGAAGACGATGATGAAAGTAGGTGAATAGTGGAAGAATTGGTGGAATGAAACTGTGGAAGGAAACGAGAGTACCCCGAGTACTCATGGACACAATGTTGTCCACGACAAAGTTACTTGGCCGAGGATCGAACGAAGGACCTCACGCACCAAAAGTAAGCGCTCTAAAATATCTGAAGATGAAGCATGTACAATTGGTAGATCTCGTTGAGCTTAACAAAATGAATGGCTGAGTATAAATTGTCATACGTAGTTTTGGAGAAAATTTAGAAAAATTTAGAAAATTTAGAAAATTTTTGTACATTAATTTTATTTTTATTTATTTATTTTATTATTTTTTTATTTTTATTTATTTATTTTTTTTTGCGAATTTTGCATTCCGTTACGCTCTGCCATTTTTGTGAAGGTAAGTACGGAATAAGCTCCTCTGATAACTGTATACATAACATTTTTCTGTGCATTTGTGTTCTCAGAATGTTTCTAAGTGCTTTCCTATTTGTTTTTATTTTTTTTAAAAAAAAACACTTATATTCGTCTAAAATTATATATAAGTCGAAGTTGTGAATGAGGAGTAGATAACTGACTGATTAACACCCAGGCCAAACTGGTTAAGACAGAAACCTCATTATTTGTGACGTAAGATACCAGGAATTTTGGAAATTCAATATAGAGAATCAAACTTAGACATGAAATTTGGTATATAGACTTCTCATTTTAAATAATTAAACATGTCTTTTTAGCATTTTATAAAAATATTTTATCAAGAAGGGGTGAAAAGGAAAAGAAGAGGTGATTACGATGCACATATAAAGGAGTCCCTTCAGGTTAGAGACATGAAATTCGACATTTGGCTGGTTCCAGTGAATAACCGGCTATGTCGATTTTTTTTAATGAGATTTTAAAGGTATAAGCTTATTTTGGTGAGTTCTACATTGTGTAGAAGCGACTAAGGCGAATTCATAAAAGTGAGGAACTTGTAGCATGTGCATAACCAGTTATGTCAAAATTAACCAGGTAACAGCTGTAAAATTTATCTTTAAACTGTTCTCCTGTAAACTTTACTTTTCACGACTTAGCCGGTTATTCACTGGAACCAGCCATTTTGATTCAGAAGCGAAGAAAATACAATGGACAAGAAAAAAATAGTAGGATTACAACAATTATAATAAGACGTCCGTATTATAATAGTGTGCTCCACAGGTGAAGGACTTAGTTTAAATTTTGTTATCCCGTAAGCCAGTGGCGTAGCTACAATGAATGGTGTGGAGCAGTTGCTCCAGGGCGCACAGTAAAAGGGCGCAAGGGCGAAAAACATACGGAAAACTGTTCCTTACGCAAAGAACGTTTGAAAGCATTTTAAAAGGTACGCTGTGACTATTAGCAGTTAATTGGCAACAGCCGATATCGCGGATGGATCCAGGAATTTTCGAGGGAGGGAGCAAGTCTGAAAAATAAACTTGAGACATTTTTCAATATTTGGTTCAATAACTAAAAATATGGACTGCAGTGCTTCATAATACGTATTTATCTCCGCTTTTCTCGAGGAAGCATTGAGGAAAGTCATGTTGTTTAACACGAGAGAATCCAGGATTACCTTGAACTGGAAACGCATATATTATCTGCAATGCGTGGAGAACGCACTCAGAATCTTCCTTTTGAAAGAGATTTTATTTTATTTTAGGCCTATTTTATTTTATTTACGTTATTTTTATTATTATTATTTTTTGCACAGCCTTTGAACAAGCGCTTCATTAGAGACTAATTTATCTATTTTACTACTCATGTACATATTTTATTCCGCGCCCACTTTCTGAATCCCCACTCGGCGATACCCGGACAATCGTCACTGTAATTTTTGTCTAGCTAGCTTCCTAGTGAAACTTTTGCATAATGAGTCATTGCAATCAGCGTGCCGAGCCCCACCGGGAATGAAACTAAAGTTGGTCCTGTTTGAAACCTAGTTGACACTTATAAATCTATCCCGTACTCCCTACTTATATTAAGAATTATAAGCAATGATGATAGTATAAAAGTACGTAAATCATTTTTAATATAATTTCCTATTAACATAATTCATATTAAGTATGTAGTGATAACTTAGGAAAAAGATAAGTGTAAACTGTAGGTTTCTTAATATTAAAGAAAACTGTATACTATTAATATATATATATAACGCAGCAGCTGAAATCCATGGGGCAGGAGAGGTGGGTATGAGTAAATCGATGATCTATCGATCCACGAAGCAATGAAACTAGTTATGCCACTGCCATATGCATATGTGTACTCTCATACATAAAGAACATAATACTTATTTCGTCTTCTTTTTAAGGAATTTAAAGTATTTTGAATTGATGTCAAGCTGACAAGAAATTGTATAAAAATAAACCCGTCTGCCACCAATAGTACAAAACTGTAGCCTGGTGGGGCTGTGTAGTCAGGTAAAAATTTTATTAGTTCAGAAAATATGGAAGATAAAATTACCTTTTGATATTCTGGACAGATAACAGTCTGGTATAAATTAAATTTGTTATGATCTTCAAATGAAATGGTTCCACGTAATCCCAAGGAGGAAGCTACTCGGACTCATTGCCCTATTTTCTAAACTAGTTATGAACTGTTTTTTGTATCATTATGGCAAATTGTCTTAGTAACCGTAAATAACAAATATCTAAGAAAAGGAGAACAAATGGTTGACACATTTTGTTGGAATTACTTCGTGGATTCGAGAAGAGTCCTTCCCCGCCTTGGGATTCCTACACAGAGGCAAAAAAAAACGCATGTGGCGTACATAAAAACGTACATTATATGTGTAAATCCTGTAGTTTTTGGACTTAACGTACAGCTACCGTATAATTGAAAATGTATATTTTATATTTACTTTCCATATAAGTGTTCCGAATAAACGTACTTCTGTACGAACGAAAGAACTGTATATAGGCGGTCAGGATCTCAATACAGATGAACGTATGCAACATACGCATATGTATGTATTATACGGAAGACTGTTAGATATCACACATCCTACAACGGCATGATGTAACATCTAAGGGCAGTGTGTATGTAGCATATGGATAGCGTATGCTCCGTACTGATCTCTGTAGTAAGCATAAGGATTCCGTATATTTGTACCATATACCGCTGTCCGGATAACGGATTTTTCTCAGTGTAGTGTTAACTGTCGTATTGCTTGGTCTTCACCACGAATCACTCAAATACGCATAAAAATTTATGACAAATCAATTATTGTTTAACGAATAATTCGAGTTGTAAACACCATCTTTAAACAATTATGTTTGCCAATTTACTGTACTGAACTCTCTCTTCTGTATCCTTTCTATATCCATAGTTCCACAGTTTATTTGCCCCTTCTTTCTCCGGAAGGATTTTTCTAACACCTTAACAATAGCTACGAAAATTTTCCAGACACGAAGTTTCTCCTCTGCAACTTCTATCATTCGAAGCCTTAGGTCTAATCAAAATCAAGAACTGAAAGTTGGAGAGAACAACAACAAATCATAAAACAGAACGAAAATGACAAAATATCAAGCACTTATTGATATCTTTCAGTTCTGTTGTCTATTATGTATCCTAGCAACTGTCGTAAAGAATGACAAAAGTATTACGATACTTTGGAACGAGTTTCAGAAAGTGATATTATTACGGTATCCGGGCTCGATCCGTGTACCTTCCCGATTGTGATTTCTGTCCCTGTGAAGGGCTTAGCCATTCTATTACGGTCCTGGGTTCGATTCTTGTCTGTCCCTGTTCGGCAAAGCCATTCTATTACGGTCCAGCATTGCGCTGCCCGGTACCCACCATCCTTAACCGGCCACCGCGGAGAACTCTCTACTCTTTGCCCCCGAATAATATAGCTTTGCACTATTTTATTTAGAGGTTCAGAAAGTTCGTCCCCGCGACAATCGTTCAAGGAAGGCACGGTACACCTTACCGTAATGGTTCAGATTCCGACGGAACCACCTGGGAGGAGACCTAAGGCGTGTTATGGAAAATAGATGAGAACATCACCTACTTTCATGGATTGTTCACAAGTAATTCAACAACCACGTTCTCTTCTCGTCATGCTATCTGTGAAAAGAATGAACTGACAAAACTACATATTATAGTGCCGTTTATTAGAAATGAATAAACGTACCTGTAACAAATATGTTTCTTACATTACGTTGCCTCAGTTACATAGCGAATTCGTAAATATGCTTTAATATTACTCACAAGAACAGTTTTAGTTCACCATGGCGCGCCTATATTCGTGATCACGTTTTAAGTAGAAACACTAAGTATCCGACGAATCCACTCGTAGAACTTGTCCTTTCTTCCAATTCAAGGAATTTAATAAACAGTCTTTCCAGGCAAACGTGATGACAGCATTATGTTGCGATTTCTGTTGAAGAATTGACTTGTTCCGACATTTTTCGTGTTAGTCGGTGATCAGGAGTCCATTACCTTCAAGTGCATCTTGCCAAGTCCTTTGTTTCACTCGTAATCTCGATCACGCCCCCTTGTCGTTATAAAGTATTACTTGGGAATGATTTACTTTAACAACGACTTGCACAACACTTACGAAAAATACTGGTTTCTGCATTATTATTCTCACAGATCATTTATGGAGCTTCAAAGACAGCTCTAGTTTTTCTAAAACATAATATAATTTTGAATTATTGAAATGCATTCTGGCGTCGAGATAAAACTAAGATCAGTGAAACTTGCCGAATCATACTTTACACACACACACTAACACCAAAACCAACTATCGCGTTTCAAAACTCTCCATTCTATCCTTTTCCTTTTCTTCTACTCTGTCTTTTAGCACCACCAGGCGGCAGCATAATCAATGAGAAGCATATACCACACAAAGCGTACAAATTCAGATGAACGTCACATAATGCGCTAACGCAGAATTTGCGTTTAAGCGAAAAATACATTAAGCAAAATTTTGGTACAGTTACATTGGCGGTCGAAAGGAATCTACGTGCACCATTGAATAATGGTAAACGTTCAAGAACCCTGACTATAGTTTCACTTCAACGATCATCACTGTTCCAAAGTCAAGATGAACTCTAGCTCACTAGGAATTTTATAAAAACTTTCGTCGAGTTACACTTCATCAGATGAAAAAGTCTCATTTAACGTAGAAAAATGACGAACGCGTGGGGCATTTATACGCATACATAAAAGTTTATGGGGCTTTCATATGTAAAGTCTCTCTCTCTCTCTCTTTTTTTCGGCACTGTTACTAAGTTAGACAATTATACGTGCATGACTCACAATTAATATACAAATAATTCTCATGATATGCCTTTGATATTTGAATTACAATATTGCTATATGCGCTGTTATTATTAAAAATAACAAACATTATACGAAATTATGGCATTATTTAAACATAAAATATTCACATTACTTTACGATATTATGCAAAAAACTATAGAACATGAACAAATAATCATTATGAATTATTTTACTGATCAGGCAGAAAGATAAAACAAATATTATTTAGAATCATATATTTCAATATTTCACAAAAGGGAATAAACAAACTTATTCTCCACATATTATACTTAAAATTGCATAAATGACAAAGCACACTTGCACTTCTTACGCTATTCTGACAAAAAGGTTACGGAAAACAAAATCGTTATTCACAAATACAAGGATTACACATCATTTAAATATAATAACTACATGAAATAAATTTATTACCACTCTTTTGTACTGTTACAATAAGAGTGAGGCCGGATAGAAGTAAGTCTGCCACACTTTTACGCTAATAAGCGCTTATCCACTTAAATTTATAAGTCTCCCTTCCCCATTATACATTCATAGTTTCATCCCACCCTTTGGAATGGCAACAAGACCTTTTAGTGAGGTAGGAGTATAAAACAACATAGAAAAATGAACCCAAAGGTTAAAAATAAATGAAGGGGAGAGTTACCGTTTATAATTCAATACTCGTGTTACAATATTCCACTGACACACAAAAACTTACTCTCGCTCTAATAAAATTAGAGCTTATCATCGTTTACATTAGTAATAGTACATGAATGCTAAACAACTCACCTTATACAATTGGTGGTTTAAGATCTTATTGTTAGTTTCGATAACTTGTCGCAAAGCATCAACAAGACAATACAATAATTCATGTAAATGAGAGTTTTTAACTCATATTTCTTTTACATATGAATACTAATGAACAACATTTTCATGCACATTAGTATTTAGAAAATAGTCATGTCCGTGACCTTTTTTTTTCTTTTTTTTTTACACGTCACGTCTGCTTAGCTTAGGATTCAGCAAATGATTTAAAGCTAATATAAGAGTACGACACCGACAATCTAGCTTATCATTTAAATATTCCAAATATGTGTCACATTTTAATAGCTCTTTCAACAACAATTGGACATTGAACTTGTTATTTTCACTCGTGTTGAAAACAGATAAACTAACTTTCGTTATATTTAAAAAATTCACATTTACTAAAGTTTCAGGTTCACAAGAATCCAATTTTTCACTACTTTCTTTTACAGAATCAAATTCTTTTTCATGAATATGTTTCTTAGCTAATTCTAACCAGATGTTCCTAGTTTTCTGAGTGGGTCTCCACACTCTCATACGATCAATAGAATGTACACCACAAGATTCTCCGGTTAAAGGATCTACAAGTTCAAATACTTTGTCTGAAATTTTACTTTTACAAAACAGTGGACCTTTGTAAAGCATGAAAAACTTACGAATCTTTTTGTCTACTGCTGAACTCAAATGTGATTGCAACAAAAATACCAAATCATTTTCTTTTATTTTATATTTTCTTTCTTGGGATGCATTATATTTCTCGTTTCTTTTTCTAACTTTTTCACTTCTGCGCTAGTCAGCCATTATCAGTTTATTTTCCCAATTTACAGGTTCACTTTCATCATAGCTTTCGTTTGTTACAATGCCAAAATGCTTCAACACAGAATAGTTTGCTTTTACATTTAAATGAAGGCTAGCAGGGCTGACACCTAAACTACTACACACAGAATAATTCAACAAAATGACAATTTGAGGTATGTATCTCTATGGCAACGATTACAAAAATAATTTTAAAATTTCAACAATTCCAAAATCATTGCAAATATCACATATTCCAAATAATCAATTCGGCGGAGGACAATAATCTATTTAACCTACGCCTACTTTTGGTTTCTCTAACTCATGAGTAATTTTGTACGGTTTCATCTGCCAAAACATCATGTACGTAAAATCACAAACGATTAAGTGGTTTCTAATCATGACTTTACTTTTAAAACACACCATATTTATACATGCACTTTGTTTTTCAACACTGCAGATGGCAACATTGCACAAAATATTGCTCCTTCTTATGCATTTTAACACACTAAACTGCTTGACTTTCATTTTATTAGCATTAAATTTTGCATCTTTTAACTTTTTATTCATTATGGCAACACTGCGTCGATACTTGGATCGCATACCAAGTTGTGAATTGAAACACTGATTCATGTTAGAAGATTGATTCACTAACTTTTGAACTCTACCACAATCTCCACAATTTCTTCCTTTCTTTCTAAAACTTTTAAAACGATTTACTAGCATTTTTCGAAATTTTAATCGATTACTAATTTGACTTTTTATTTTAAATTGATTTTTTATGCACCTGCATGTTTGGGTTTTTTTATTGCAACGATGCCATTAACATACAGTTTTTTTTTATCAACAAGCATTTTTGACCTACATTTTGTTTTGCATTTATTTTTACTTTTGGTTCTTACCAGTGCGTGTGTTTTACTCAATAGCCTGACGGGCGTTTTTTGAAAAACTTTACAATTCTTACCAAATGATCTACGGTCTGCACCTAATACAACAGCTGATTCAATACTTAATGATCTACTATGATCGCTAGATTTCAAATTACTGTCATTCGTGCAAGAACTTTCGGAAGACAATTCAGAGACATAAGCAGAATCATTTTTGCGTATACCATGCTCTATCATTACACGACGATGGTATTCAAATCTACTTTTAAGATTGGAACGCAGGGCCTTGTTTGAGAATTTGTGAAAGTTATGCAATAAGCGGAATAATTTCTTCACTTTCTTACGGACCGTATACAACTTTCATTTGTTTTTCTTACTCTTTTTACTGTAAGCTAGTAAATGAACGCGCTTTTTGACAAGTTTGCTGCACATATGCTTTACGCTACTGAAAATTTCACGACAAACTAGACTCTTTTCTTTCCATAAGACAAAGTTGTTACTACAATTGGGAAGCTTACTGAACTCAAAACTATTATCTTTGATCTTTGAATGTATAGACATCGTGCATGCGAGTACAAAGAAAGTTATTCGTTTAACTTGCTTAACTTGTACTTGACTGACTACTAACTCACAACAGTGCAGATTACTTTCAACATGACCTAGTTTAACAATCGTTACATTAACAAAGTAAAAGCAACTAGTGCGGACGGGGATACACTCTAACTCATTAAGTGGTACACTACCTAGGACACTTTTAAGTGTTTGCGATAACAAGCTACCAACGCGCATTGAGGTCTCTTTGCCTCGAAGTTCTTTACAATAAATGACGACATTAGTGCTGTTTTTCGCTAAACGATATGCACACAGCTCATTAATGTTATTCAACCCTTCACATAACACACAATTTTCTCTTACCTGTCGCTTTTCAACTAATTTCAGACTAGGTGTGTCTGCTACAGCAATCTGACAACAAGAACTTTCGTCAATAACTGGACTAGGAGTGTTCGCATATTCTTTATCTGTACAAGTACTAGTAACTACAACACTATTTACTTCATTGCTTTCCTTTTCTTGTGACTCAAACTTATCATCTAACTGTATCGAAAATCGTTTAACGCTATCTGAACCTGCACGATTGATTTTGTCTACACTTCTTTCTAAGCTCTTTTTCAATTTAACAGAAGATTCCTGTAAGGTTGATACCCCAATTGTAATACCGTCAAAACATTTTTCTAACTGTTGTTTTTTTTCATTATGACATTTTTCTACTTGTTGGTGGACTTCATTGTATAATCACTAATAAAATCGTTGATTTGTTGTTTGGTGTCATTGACATTGCATTAGTTGTTTAGTGTCATTAACAGTATCACTAATTTTATTAATAGCTTCAAGCAAAGTTTGCAAGCTTATATTCTCACTTTTTGCCATGACTACAAGTTACAAATATATAAACATAATAAACACCAATAATGCTTTCAAGTTAGAGCATATAGCATATCATGAGAAATGAAACCTGTCAAATAGTACAACACCTAGATCCTCTCCCTAGATGCTAATCCGTTACGAATCAGTTAATAATAACGTGAATTATTATTAATTGATCCGTCCCTGAGAGGGAAACGCCATTCTATTAAGGTATCCGGGCTCGATCCGTGTACCTTCCCGATTGTGATTTCTGTCCCTGTGAAGGGCTTAGCCATTCTATTACGGTCCTGGGTTCGATTCTTGTCTGTCCCTGTTCGGCAAAGCCATTCTATTACGGTCCAGCATTGCGCTGCCCGGTACCCACCATCCTTAACCGGCCACCGCGGAGAACTCTCTACTCTTTGCCCCCGAATAATATAGCTTTGCACTATTTTATTTAGAGGTTCAGAAAGTTCGTCCCCGCGACAATCGTTCAAGGAAGGCACGGTACACCTTACCGTAATGGTTCAGATTCCGACGGAACCACCTGGGAGGAGACCTAAGGCGTGTTATGGAAAATAGATGAGAACATCACCTACTTTCATGGATTGTTCACAAGTAATTCAACAACCACGTTCTCTTCTCGTCATGCTATCTGTGAAAAGAATGAACTGACAAAACTACATATTATAGTGCCGTTTATTAGAAATGAATAAACGTACCTGTAACAAATATGTTTCTTACATTACGTTGCCTCAGTTACATAGCGAATTCGTAAATATGCTTTAATATTACTCACAAGAACAGTTTTAGTTCACCATGGCGCGCCTATATTCGTGATCACGTTTTAAGTAGAAACACTAAGTATCCGACAAATCTACTCGTAGAAATTGTCCTTTCTTCCAATTCAAGGAATTTAATAAACAGTCTTTCCAGGCAAACGTGATGACAGCATTATGTTGCGATTTCTGTTGAAGAATTGACTTGTTCCGACATTTTTCGTGTTAGTCGGTGATCAGGAGTCCATTACCTTCAAGTGCATCTTGCCAAGTCCTTTGTTTCACTCGTAATCTCGATCACGCCCCCTTGTCGTTATAAAGTATTACTTGGGAATGATTTACTTTAACAACGACTTGCACAACACTTACGAAAAATACTGGTTTCTGCATTATTATTCTCACAGATCATTTATGGAGCTTCAAAGACAGCTCTAGTTTTTCTAAAACATAATATAATTTTGAATTATTGAAATGCATTCTGGCGTCGAGATAAAACTAAGATCAGTGAAACTTGCCGAATCATACTTTACACACACACACTAACACCAAAACCAACTATTGCGTTTCAAAACTCTCCATTCTATCCTTTTCCTTTTCTTCTACTCTGTCTTTTAGCACCACCAGGCGGCAGCATAATCAATGAGAAGCATATACCACACAAAGCGTACAAATTCAGATGAACGTCACATAATGCGCTAACGCAGAATTTGCGTTTAAGCGAAAAATATATTAAGCAAAATTTTGGTACAGTTACAATATAAGAGATAAAGAACGGAAAAATGATCAGACAAGATAATATTTCATGCAATCTATGTTCACGAGATGATCAAATGTACTAGAGATTTAGTGTTGAACGGACATATTAGCTAGGCTAAATTACTAAATTGGTCTACCTGAAAAGTAAATAGTATAGCTATACAATGTTCGGGAATATAATTATGTAAAATATATGTATCATATGTATCTACACTGTAAAAACAATCGTTGTGTTATTTCAGCGACATGCCTATGTGTTAACATGATTGTGTTAAAATATAATACAAACAAGTGGTTAGAACAACTCACTCTCCATTTGGAGTTGTGTGTCAAATGCCGGTAGTTAAAATGACAAGCAGCCTGTGCATTGGCACAAGTGTAAAATCTTCGGTGTTGTTATTTCGCATGATTGCCAAATATGTTAGGCATCTAATTATAAAGGCTTTAAAACTGACGGAAAACAAGGTGTAATATTAACACTAAATAATTAACACACTACACACTTTGTTACTTTCTTCATGTTGGTGCAACACCGCCACAAGTTACACTCAACACTTTTCTCCATACTACCAATCCCGTCATGATATCGAATCAACACCGAAAATACTAACACAGATCCGAATTTAACACTGCTCAACACTGGTTGTGTGTTAAAACCGTAACACACCACTGTGTTAAACGCGAAAACCGCGGGGTCTGTGTTGAATTATCACCGCATAGTGATAGTCACGCTGGAACTACTGACCTGTGTTAAATTTGAGTTGAATTAGCGCAGCCATTTTTTTAGTGTGTATGTTCCCGATATGGATGTTTAAGTAGTATTCCAATTTATGTTGCCCTTTGCACGTGAACTAAACGGCCTCAAATTAAGAGGAAGCAAAATGGGTATAGCTTAATTAAGAGCTTCGATTTTTTATCTGCCATAAACACTTTTTGTTGTAGCTAGAGGGTTGCCTAGCTTGGATTAGTTCCACATATTTCCCAAATGCACCATAAATGAAATGTTGACACGAGAAAATTATAACTGAAATAAGAAACCCATTATATCACCATTTAGAACACAAAGGATTCCGGGTGAGATGGCCATACAGAGAAGTTGGTCGATCGTTCTTACTTGCACAGTAGTAGCCTGATTATAGTGTAACTTGGTAGGTAAAGTTATTGGTGCAATCGTTGTTGCCCACAAGTGGTGCTTAGTGTAAAAAAAAAAAAAAAATACAAAACAAAAAAATAGTGATTTTGTTGTTTGAGGTAAGGGTGATTATTATTTTATACATATGTATGTACTATGTAACTTCAAATCTCTGTCCTGATTTTGTCACACAATGTGCTAATATAATCTTTATATTTGGGAGAGATTACTCAATTTTCCGGGAGAGTTCACCAATATATTTTCAGGCACACTTTGACAATACTTTTATATTTTAATTATCTTTTGTAGTAAATTTTGTATAGGGTGCTCTCAAATATACTTACCAAAATTAAAAGAAACAAGACCGCAGTGTATATTCAGAAAGTAATCATATCATCGCGGTCAGTGCTTGTAGGAAGTTCATTTGTAATTGTGTTTGCTTTAATTTCGCTAAATTGAAGAAATCGTGGTGAAGTACTGACATTAAATAGCATCTGTAACAGCACAAAATTCAATTTCGAAGAAAAGCTTTTAACATCAAATTCTTAGTGTGAAGCTAAAAGGGATTCGGTAGTGACTTCTACTTTAGAAAGACGGAAAACTTTAACAGTCGTTGTACACTGCAATGCAGAAGGATGTTTCTTCCACCAGTCTCCATCATGAAGAAACAAAACGAAAAGCAAGAATTTGAGGATGAGATACTTCTAGGATCAGTTGTGTGAAAGGTCAGCATACGTAAATTCAACTGTATTCTCTGTTTAAAAATTCATTTCACTTCTCGAAAGCCAGAAGGAAAAGTGTTTCTTATATTATGAATATCCTTGCACTCCAACTCAGTAGAGATGCTGGAATTTGCAGAGATGAAAGGGAACATATTGATTTGTCTGCTGAGCCACACAAGACATTACATTCAGCCTTTAAAACAGGACAGTTGTTGAATGCTTTTTTTTTTTTTTTTTTTTTTTTTACAGTGCCCTAGCAATGTGGAAGGAAATATACTTGCGGAAAATCAGCCACACTACAAAATGTCATTTCTGAATTTAAATCTACAAGTATATATCTCTAAAATACCCACAACATTTCAGACTACTCTTTTCTGGCTCCAAATCCAATTGCATGTGGACCTTCAACTGCAGAAAACTGTGCTGGATAGGTTTATTCTGCCTGAACTTGAGCATGAGGACTCTGCTGAAACTTTCGCTTCTGTTGGTCCAAGAAATTCCTAACAATAGCCGACTTCATCTGTGCTTAACATGCAATAGACTCGTACAAAACTTTGAGAGACGATTTTACCGGTACCACCTTTAGGCAGACTTTCTACGAGCAAGAGACAAAAATTTCATACTGCCGTTTTAACTTCTCCAGGGAACATTAAGAAAGTAAAGTTGAAGTCAGTGGTTGCTAGTAATAACGTAGATCTAAGTACCTTTCTCAGAAAACTATATTTTGTCTAGTAGCAGCTCCAGCTCCGAGGAAAGCGTTGTATTTGATGACAGTCCAGTAATGATGTAGATCTTGCTAATAAATGTATTGGTTATGGTAAATACTATAAAAACACAAAGAGAAAGGCAATCGGATTCAATGTGTTCACTGTAAACAATGGCTTCATGAAATTTGCAGTACTTTTTTTTTTTTTTTTGCCTTGTAGGAAAGTGATAACTAGGAAAAGTTAAACGAATGCTTTGCTGACAAAAATATTTGTCATTAATTGTTGTTAATATAGTCCTAAGCTTCCTAACTAGACTTCCCTAATAATGTGATATATTCTTAGTAAAATTTAAACTTCCTAATTGCTATTATGCTTGTAGAAGCACTATATTTTTGTTCCTTGTATAAAAAGTAAATATCCATTATTCTAACTTCAAAAACATGATGGCCAATTATCTCAGTAACGTATGGACATCTCTCTCGGGTACCTCGGGAGAGGTACCCAATGCCCTATTTTTAAAAAAATAATATTTTTCCAGGTAGTTGAATTTTTTCCATCCAAAAAGCGTTTTATTATGAAAAGTGTTTCTTCTAGTACCTAATTAATATTTTTACTATAAACTTATTTTAAAAAATCTTAATGTTTTAGGAATTTGAAAAAATTATGGCTGTCTCACTCGGGATTACCACACTTAGCTCAATCAAAATGTCACGCAGTAACTTCACTTCGTATTACAGAAAAATAAAACTTGTGCCATCGGGCTATTTCATAAATCTAGAAGTTGGACCACGTGTTCCTTACAATGAATTATTTTAAAAATCAAATTAATATAATCTAGTTGGATTTCATATACAACAATAATACTTTGAGAATAAAAGTAAACGTTGCGAACCAAGTAATAGCACATATACCATCTAACAAGATACATTCGCGAAGTGTCCTCTCGGGATTCGTGTAAAATTAATTCAAATGCAAAGTTCTCCGCGATTCAATGTGTATTGTACTAATTTTAGCGGCCCATAGGATAATATGTATATTTACGGGCCTTCATATATGCGGAATTCAATCATACACTAGTGTAACACTCGGACAAAATTGCTTTTAGTTTCTTTAGATGTAACTGGACATGAATTTGGGCATATGCAAAACAAATTGGATCAAGTACTGCTTCCCTGACACATGTTACCCACCTTGATCTACAGCTTGGATCCGCCATATTGGATTCAACTTTCGGTTTTTCAATTGGGAATAGATGCAAGTGATTCATCAAATCCATGTACAATTTTCTCGGAAATTCATTGGTGCAGAGAGTCTTAATGTAGCTTCTATCGTTTGCAAGGTATTGCATATTAAATGTCAGGCACTTCACGAATATTGAACCAAGTAGAAAGTTTGCAGGGGCCCCGTGTGTACATGTAATCTTTTAAGTGATTTATCATTGACGACATATTATCTGAATGTACAGACAGACAGACACACAGACGTCAATCCGGAAATGGTAGGTCTTCACCCAAATTTGATCGTATCTGAATTTACATTAGGCATTTTGACCGTAATACAATATTTCCTTGTTATAGTATAACATGGAAGTAATAACAATCAGTCACGGAAGTGTAGTTAGATTATGACACTAATGTTGTAAAGAGTTTGTTTATAGATACAATATTTTAGGAGTTAGAAATTATTTTGATTTGTGAACATCTAAAACGTAAGAGTAACTGATATTACTCTGCAAGATCTATTCACGAAGTGACGGGAGGGATTTAACATGCAATACATTGCAAACGGTGCAAGCTACGGTAAAATTCACTACATCAGTGAATTTCCGAGAAAATTGTACATGAATTTGATGTATCATTCCCCATTTACACCTACTCCCATTTAAAAAATCGAAAGTTGAATCCAATATGGTGGATCCAAGATGGGGCCGGGGTAGGTAACATGTATCAGAGAAGCAGTACTTGATCCAGTTTCTTTTGAATATCCCCACATTCATGTCCAGTTACATCTAAAGTAACTAAAAGCATTTTTGTGTCCGAGCGTTATAGTAGTGTATGACTGAATTTCAGATTCATGATGGCCCATAAATATGCAAGTTACCCGTATGGGCCTCTAAAATTAGTTCAATACACATTGGGCTACGGTGAACTTTGCATTTGAATCAATTTTACACGAATCCCGAGGGGACACTTTGCGAATGTACCTTGTAAGTAATGGGCTGTCGTCACTGGTATTCCGATCCTGCGCTTCAAAAGGTCCGATAGCTGCTTAAATGTGTCAGAAGGTATGGGATGGTTCTACCATACCATAGATTCGGCGTCGTCGGTACTACCATACATCTTTAGGACGATTTTCCTGTGGAAATCACGATCTAAACGCATTTCTTTGAAAAAAAAAGAAAAAAATGCGCCGTAAAACGGTAGGCTAGAATTTTGTTTCTTTTACTTTATGTCACGACTGCTTTCTCAAATTTCTTGCTTTGTAATTCCCAACAGTAATTAACAGTGCTATCAATTCCTTTATTTTTAACACAAAAAATAGTACTTTACATCTTCCTGTACCACTTTAACACAAGAAAATGTTTAATTTAACATAATTATGTATTTTGTTTTAAATATTTGCAATCGTACTTTAATGATAAACCTTAGATTTGTGTACCGCAATATATGTCAGTATAGTTTACCCTTTATAAAAGGAGCTACAGTTCCGTTCCAAATTCCATAAATAGTAAATAAATAAACAGTTCTGTGATTGAAATGAAATCTTTCAGTTTAACGTTACACGATTATGCCCGTAGGCTAAAGGAAATGGATGATCAAGATAAATGAATTATGGAATGAGAGTGGAAGGAAGTTGGAATACACCGAAAAAACTCACGGGCACGATGTTGTAAACTACAAACTTACATGACGGGATCGAACCAGGGTCCATGTTCAAAACTAACCAAACCTAATAAAACCTAATATAACGTTATATTATGTAATCAAACGAAAATCAATAGAAAGAAGTGGAGAAATTGCAAATTTCGTGTGGAAGAAATTATTGGACCCCCTTAACGGAACATTGACCCGAACCAGAAACCCCACGCACTAGAGGTAAGCCTTCTGCTACTGAGCCACTTGCCTCCTATGTTTCTTGATATATTTGTCCCCTTAGTATTCATTTCTGCCCCCTCTAACAGACCGGGCTACCTAAGAACCTGCTACTCCTGTTTCGTGTTACAGAATTAGGTTCTACTGTACTTTATTTCAAAAATTTGCTGCAAGTCAAGAAATAAATGGATGCATATTAGCATTCGGTAACATGTGGGGACGTGGAAAAGCAATGTTGTTTGTTTACCTGAATACTGTACAGTTTACTTGCAGATAACATCTATAAAATGGTGACGGGTGAATGCCCTAAAACGTAAAACTATCTCCATCGTTGCGCTGTGACATCTATGTATGTTCTAAACGTGTAAATAAATAAAAGTACAACATGCAAATATAAACGCAGTCATTGCAAAACGTGGTTAACGTGGGTGAAATTACTTTTCGTGAAATGCTGAAGTGTAATTTCTGTGTATTGGACAAACACGCAAAGACTTGAGTTCAATTTCCGTCGTAACGGGAAAAATGAGTGGGTTTTATGTAAGATCCTTATCATTTCCTTCTCACACAATCAACTTCCATTATCAGATCCCTGAATCAGAATGCATCTTTGGATTTGTTTCGCTTCAAGTGCGTTATTATTTTACGTCATTGGTGCAATAAAAATGATCAAGTGTCAATACGTCACAAAAGTTGTCATTTTAAAAGTTTAGAGTATTTTATAGCTAGGCTAATAGGTATGAAAATAAAGAGTTATCCTAAATATTTTATCATCCCACTCCCATTTCCGTTAATATAAATCAGTATATGTTAGAAAGGTCAGAACGAAAAGACAAAAGGACTAATCAGCCACATTAGAAGTGTCTATCGCATCAAAACGAATCGGGTAGGAACAGGGCGGTAGCCAGCCCAAAAATTTAGGGAGACCCGGCAGAAGTTAGGGGTGCTCGATCCAACCATAATATAGTTCATCACCATATTATAGTTCATTTCCAAGCCTACCGTCAAAATTTCAGGGGGGAGTGAAAATTTAGGGGGGCCCGACCCCCTGGATACCGACCTGGGTAGGAATGACCTGCCGACAAAAGACCTTGAATCAAATGATCTCTTGATAATAAGTCTCAAGAGTTGACTTGGAAAAGGTATCGTGACAGTGATGTCTTGTGTGATAACACTTTTCATTTTTTTTTTTTTTTCCTTTACGACTCATAAATTACCCTTTTAATTGCGATTTCCACAAAAATGGTTCGTTCAATTCATAAGGGAATAAAGTCCTATTTTGGTTATATTTCATCTTTAAAATTTCTATCTGCAACTCCTTTTAGAGCTTAAACAGTGGAGGATCTAGCGCGGGCCGGGGCGTTAGGCCCCTCAGTTTTTTAAAAACGAAAACAACTGAAGCTATCATGTACATATTTTTCAAAGTTCATAGTAGTTTTATTCTTTATTGTAAAATTTTTGAAACATTGGATATGGTTTGAGTTGCAGTTTTTCTGTTACGCAATGTGTGAAGCTATACTTGAGGTTCACAATGTCAACGTCCAATTTAGCCGATATATCCACAGGGAGAGAGTTAAGTTGAAAACTTCTGCAGAACACACGAATAATTGTAAACTCATGATATATTGATCATAGTCTGGGTTCTGGCTGCCACCCCAGTTTTTACCTTCTAGATCATCCTATGAGATAGAAGGATCTCGCTCCTAAAACGTTCCATGCGCAGCTAGTGCAAATAACTCTTATAACTCTTTCCATTTACACTTAGCCGTATCGCACAAACATTCAGTGTTTCTTTCAGAAACAATGTTCCGGGGGGGTACACTTAGTATCCCGGGGAGTACTGCTGATACTATTCTATTTATTATTATATTATAGACGTATTATTTTGATCTTCTCCGTGGGGAAGGGTAAGTGCTCCCCAAAAAACAGGTCTGGAAGAAACATTGCTTTTATGTATCTTTTTCTCACAACTTTGATAATGGGATTTGATTCGTTTGTTCTCTGAGAGTCCCGAATGTCCAGTTCTCGTCTTTACCATGTCAAAACATAGAAACATCCATAATTTCTTTTAACTCTTAGCTCTTTCCATTTACACGAAAAACACGTTCACTTCTTTAAATCAATTTTTCAATATTGTTTTTTTTTTAATTGAGAAGAAATAAATTTACGATACACTTCCTTTATTTGTAATTGTTTATTTTAGTCCCTTTAAAGTCGTAGAGAGATTATGTGGCTTGAAATTCACATTAATGTTTTTGTACTTTAAAAAATCTACATAAATTTTTTGCTACAAGTTTTGAATATGCACTAGACCACATTAGTGGTGGGCCCAAAAACCGGGCTTTCGGTTTACAGCTTTAAGAACCAAAACCGGCTTTTGAAAAATTTCAAAAACCGGTTTCAGTTATGAAAGCGAACCGGTTTTGGAAAAAAACGGTTTCAGCGAAAAACCATACCGGCTTTGGAGAAAACCGAAATGTCGGCTTTTCGGATTTCGGGTATTTCTAGAAACCGGTTTCCAATTTTTACAAAAAAAAAAAAACAGTTTTGCCCATCCCTAGACCACATAATATGAAGAGAAATTCAGTTTCTTTTTTAGTCAAAGGCCAGCTCACTTACGAGAGTTTTGCCCTCAAGTTCCGGGCTGAGAGTTTAGAACATGTCCGTATTTTTATATTGTAAAATAGTTAGTTGGAAGTATTCAGTTCACGGTCTGTATTTATAAATTATAGCATGTCAAGAGTTTCTTTAAGTAATGATGAGAACTCCTCAATGATCTACTGGCTATCGCGCGCACCTTGGTGCTACTTTTAAATACCGATTTGAAAGACTTGCCGGTTTACCCAACATTGTTAGGAAATGAAATAAAATGATTTTTTTTTTTAGTTTTACGTCCCACGGTTATGCCGGTTAGGCTAAAGGAGACGGTGATAATGAGTAATGAGTGAAATGGTGGAATGAAGAAAATGGGAGGAAACGGGAGAACCCCGAGAAAACCCACGCACACGGTGTTTGTCCACCACAAAGTTCACTTGGCGGGGGCTGAGATCGAACCCGGGACCCCAAGCACCAGAGGTGAACCCAACATTGTTAGGGTCATCAAGTCTAGGAAGCTCAGGTGGGCAGATCATGAAGCCAAGATAGAAGAAAGTAGGAACGCTTTCAAAATCTTAGCTGGAAGACCAACCGGAAAACGACTATTAGGTGCAGAAGGGAGGACAATATTAAGATGGATATCGCAGAAATAGGAATCCAAAGTAGAAAGTGGATCCAGTTGGCTAAGGATAGAAATCAGTGGAGAGCTTTTGTGAACGCGACATTGAACCTCCAGGTTCCATAGGCCATAGAGTGAGTGAGTTAGCTAGTTAGTTCTGAAAGACTTGAAATTTGAACGAATTACAGTTGTTCGAATTCCACGTTAAGCTTAGGTCCATGTATCATATAGCTTCGGCACTGAAAGGTACGTTAAACACCAAAACAACCAATCGATGATGCTGAAAATACAGATAGAATGGAAAGAGAGAAAGAGATCAAATTGTGGGATTCTGATAACTTGAACAACTTCAAACGACATTTAATCGAATCTATGTCCTTTTATACCAAAGAAGGTGCGTGATGAACAGCTGAGAAAGAGCACCCTCTACAAAATAAATAAATATGGGTTTACACCAGTGGCGGATCTAGAAGTTAAAAACTGGGGGGCTCATAATATGATAGGTATATATACACTTTCAAATATATATATAAATAATAGCTTAATTTAGTCACTGAAAAAACTGGGGACCTAGGCCCCCCGACCCTGACCTAGATCCGCCACTGGTTTACACGCCACACTGTAGTTCCGTCCCACCCAAAATATGTTCATGATATTCTTGCGTAAAAGGAGAACAAAATTTAGAAGACTACGTTATTACGTCTACTTTATGTGACTGCTATTTATAGAATTCATAATTATAAGCATATCTTTTAATCATTCAGAGCTGGATTCACCATTAGGCTCGGGCCTAGGAGCATAATGTTTTTAAGGGCGCAAGTTGTGCGAAAACTTAATAAGTAAAACGGAAAATTTTGCAAAGTTAAATAATAATAATAATAAACGTGATTAAAGTAAGAGTAAACTCCTTCCAAGCAATAATTTCTTTAACAAATCTATTGGTTTCAATCATTGGTGGTTAAACTTGAGTGAAATTTTAACGTTGTACTTTCGTCCCTGCAAGCGCTCTTGTAAACGTGCACCTCACAGCACTCAATCACCATATCAAAATCCATTAAAATATATACAGAAATGTTGAAAGAAAGTTATACATAAAATAAGTTAATATACTTATTTTCTATTGTGTTAAAATTGTGAATGTCGGGTGTTGTATGTTAAAAGTTTTTGGGGGAAAAAAATATAATGTCAGACATTAGAACGAAGCGGTGGTAGATACATGAGTTGATAACACTGAAAGTTCGTAACAGTGCAATCTTACGGCTGAAACTAAAAATCTTCTGCGTGGAATTGTGTTCCCACAAATTGCGTCAGATTTCAGGGAAAATTGAAACTGGTCGAACCCTTGTTGACCCTGTTGTAAAAAGAAAAAAAAAAAAATATATTACGTTCATCAAAAGAAAGACTTCACTAACTAGGGATGATTCTATACCGGGGCCAAGTACCTGGGTAAAACCTATATATCGTCTGAAATTTCTTGTCGTATGAATTACAAAACCGTTTCCAAATCACGGGCAAACCCGCAACCTCACCCTATATGGGGACAGTTTGTTTATGTTTGTGACCCTATGTATGGCATATTCGACAGAAGTAAAAGTGAATGTTACGATGCATCACGCGTAAGCGCCTTATCCCATCATATTCCTGTTTGGCTCATTGCTAAAACGTGACTCGGGAAAAGGGTTTGATAATATCACCTTGCACCCAGACGTACGCATTTGGTCAGTGTTGCCAACGAATTATAAATGCAATGTGGCAGATGGTTTCTGTATGTATATCCATGAAACGTGGTGTAAATATCATTCGTCACTAGAGAAAATATACTCTGGATGTATTCCTCTCCTAAGGATCCCAGTTTGTCAGTGTTGCCAACCAATTGTAAAAATGAAAAGTTGTAAAACAGGTTCCGTACGATGAGACAATTATACACCAAGTTTGGCATAAACATCATACGACACTATAGCAGAAAGACGTTAAGTGTGACCGTCTTATAGAACCATTCATGGTTCCAGCTATTGTAAATAGAGTAGATTTTCAGAAATAAATTTTGTACTGGAAACATCAAATTTGTATTGATTCTGAAGAAAAAGGATAGGAACTTTTAACTTATAGGGTAGTTGTTTATTATATTCAATTTGAGAAAGTTGTTATTGTTGCTTGTATTTGGTTGCAGTGTTCAATATTTAATCGAAAATAATAACTACTTAAAATTCCGTTACTTACTGCTTCTCATTCGACCTTATGATTTATATTCGTTGACGAAAATATATATTAGGTAGCCTTCACATTAGGATCTTGTGAACCGCTCACGTGAGCTGCAGCTGCTAGCTTTACATTGTCTTAAATGTACGCTTTCACACATGCACTTCGGTGCAAGTGAGACGCATTTCTGAGCTGCTATGAAGATCACCGCGCCAATAGCTGGTTCGAGTGGGATGCTGCTGGGGAAGAACATAACACGTAGTCTTATGAGAGCCCTTCACACATAAGCGTGAACTCAGTTGAAATAAGTGTGGAAATTGAAGCACTTCGAGGTGGGAGGGGGAAAAGTTAGAGTGGGCCAAAAATATACTTGTACTAAGAGTGTACTCTTGCAGCAGTGGCGTATACTGGTTTGATGCCTTAGGCTACCACTAACCTTTATAATACCTGTACATTATTATTATTATTATTATTATTATTATTATTATTATTATTATTATTATTATTATTATTATTATTATTATTATTATTATTATTGGACTTTTTCCCACTTTATAATACAATCTTCAAACTAAGAAAAAAACTTTACACCATCCTTTTATCAAGTAGATAAATATTATTTTCTCTTCACTAGCGAGACTTATATTATCTTATTAGTATTATGGAAAAACGATCGTACGTTTCTCCCCTTATTTGTTGCATGAAGTATCACTACATTTCGCATTGGATAGATGGTAACCATACTCACCAGAGCAAATGGAAGCTGTCAGAGTAATAATGAACACTGAAATAGGCAATTAGGAAAGAAGGAGCCTCAGTCTGTGAGAGCTACGCAAACTACTGTAAAACACAAAATTTTCGTTGCGCTAACGCAAATCGCTACGGAACGAGGCTCGTGATGTAAAAAACCAATTCAGAGAAACCCTCAAAATCCACTGTCAATACTCGTCTAATTTCCTTTTATTCTTCACTCACGCCCAAGAAACCGATTTCTCTAGAGGCAACTGCTTTTACCTGGCGCCCCGTTCATACGCTGTGGGCGGAGGTGGAGCGAAGGGGAATGCTCTGATACGATTCTTACTGTAGTAGCTAGAGAGTGATTTCTGCTGCGTTGTCATATTAAAGACTTAAGTTCGCGAGATAGGCTGCGTGCAAAGAATTCAGTGGATCTTTCTAAATACATTCAAATTCTCAGAAACTTTTATCATTGAAAGAATATACTAAAGTATAAAATTATTAATATAATTTAGTTCATATTATAACTTTATTTTGTAATATTCTAGGGCTGCTACCGGTAGGTCTGGTAGTCCACAAAATACGCCACTGTTTTGCAGACTGTGTTAATTTCTCAACATATTCCAAAGAAACTTGTACTCGCAGGAAAATAACTCTCTACAATATGGAATAGGTTATAATTTCCTAGTTCACAGTATTTTTCTCATAAAAGACTTGAAAAATCAGTTTTTCTAATATACATAGTGTATAAAGGATCTTGGGCAGTGGCGTATTTACGATTTTGTTTCGGGAGGGGCTTTGCTAACTTTCGGGGGGGGATTTGCCTGAAAATGTGAAAATTGTGCAAGATATTTCATATACTTTACTATAGTAAGTAAGATTTCGGGAAGGGCTTAAGCCCGGAAGCACCCCCTAAATACGCCACTGATCTTGGGTATCCTCTGTGAGAGTGTCTCCTCGTAATTGTAATTTATGTAATCACTAGAACACCACGTTAAATTTAAGTTACAAATATGCATAACCGCAATTATTATGAATATTCATTCAAAGTAGTTAACCTTCTAGTTTAAAAAAAGGTGTATTATACAAAAAAGGTAGAACAGACAATTGTTAAAAATTGTCTTATATCCATTGTTCACAGTAAAATAGCTTCCAACGAAACATAGAACTAAACCTAAGAGACTGAAACACACCTCAATCTGTTCACTGTTCAGGATATGTTACTTTTCAGCGTTTCGGATAACTCACTGTACCAGTGGCGTATTTAGGATTTTGTTTCGGGATGGGCTATGCACAATACGGGGAAGAAAGGGGTAATTGCCCACCTGAGTTTGAGAATTAATATTTTAATCAATTGTCTACTAATTCTGTACTAGGAAAAACGTTAAACTCGAATGTCGGTGGAGGATCTTACCTCCCATGCAAATCCGAAATGACACTCCTACAAATACAGGTTGAAGATTTGTAATCTCATTTCAACTTAACTGATTTCAATTTAGAAAAAATGGAAATATTCAGTTTTATTTTTGTAAGTTTTTACCTGAAAGAAAATGTTGAGACAAGTTGAAGCTGAAATATATTGATTGCAGTTTTAATAGCAAGAATTGTAGACTGGTGAATCTTATGTGATATAATACACACAAAAATTTAACAATCAAATCTTTTATTCTACTCATAGAAGAAAAAGGAAGCATCTTCTTGACGTACCTAATTTCCCGGGCTACGTATTTCCCCTCTCTTGATTTTCTTTAATTCAAACATTTACTTTTCTGTAAATAACTAAACAATTTAAATATTCCTTTGCTATAATAACTAAAGTCCTGTTTTGTTGATATCCGTGGAAGTTGGTGTGGAACATCAGTTTGGCTTATCAGCTTCTCTTAGTTTTGGTGTTACTGACGACGGCCGACTCAAATCACAACCAGGAACGGTCGAAACTATGATAGGAGAAACGAAAGAAAGTAACCACCAAGAAAA
Organism: Thermobia domestica; assembly: GCF_964235325.1. Classification (NCBI taxonomy): domain Eukaryota; kingdom Metazoa; phylum Arthropoda; class Insecta; order Zygentoma; family Lepismatidae; genus Thermobia; species Thermobia domestica. Next base: position 178,400,316 of record NC_137465.1, on the reverse strand, counting down.
GAAGAGTAGAATGGACGAAAGATAGAAAAAAACAACACAGTTCTTACATGGAATGAAATTGAACAAATGCAGTATTTTTTGTGAACAAAGAGCATAAGAAAATGGATAGTCAATGAAATTCTTAGAAATGGAGGGAAAGATTAATGTTGTCCTACGTGGAATGCGAAAAACAATCAAATTTATTTCGGGAGGAGCTTGAGCCCGATAACCCTCCCCTAAATACGCCACTGCACTGTACTAAAATTTCTCGAAATAGATTCTATTTCGACACAGATTCCTTATTAGTAATTTGAAAAACTGATTATTTTCATTTGTACATCAATTTAATTTTTGTAATTACACATGAAGGTTGGGGTCATTACCAAGTTCCCCCCCCCCTAGAAATCACAAAGGGAACAAGCTTCCGGGGAAATGTTCAGAGGTGCCTGGGAATTTCCCTCCTTTCCCCCTTCAATTAGCACACTGGTTTAATGGAAAAAAGTGTACATATATTTGATGTTGAAAATTTTCTCATTTTGGTGTTACACTGATGAAATGCACAATTTATAAAATTATTCAATTTGTCAAACGAAGATATAGACATCCTGAAGTAATGGGAAAATATTATTTCATTTTCTCTCAGTTTAGGGGACAGACGTAAAATAAACATTCTTCCAATCGTGATCGATTTATAGGATGAATCCACATTGTTTTATATCTTCGTTTCCTTTTTTCTTGCAATTTATCGCCAAGATTAAAGCTGCAGCTTCTTTTGGCTCTAACATGGCTGCCAGTTTGGTATCGCGAACTTTTGAGCGGCTCCGAAGTACCCTATGCCTTCACACTACAGTAGCTCACAAGATCCTAGTGTGAAGGCAGTCTTAGAGTTTCATGTGATAAGGAATTGAATGCTTGCATAAATTGTTATCTGAATAGCAACTGCAACTTTCTGCATTTATTGAAAGTTAATCTGTTTAATTATTTTCGTTAATAACTATATACTGATTACTCTCTCACTTGAAATACTGCACTGTAAAAAATCGTTGTGTTATTTCAACGACATGCCTATATGTTAACACGATTGTGTTAAAATATAACAACCAGGTGGTTAGAACAACTCACTCTCCATTTGGAATTGTGTGTCAAATGCAGGTAGTTGAAATGACACAGAGCCTGTGTGTTAACACAAGTGCAGAATCTTCGGTGTTGTTTTCTGCGTGATTGCCAAATATGTTGGGCATCTAATTATAAAGGCTTATGAATTGAAGCTACAAATTCAGACAAACACAGTATAAAAAGAAAACTTAAACAAATCCATGTATACGCATAGTTTCAACATGCAAAACGCGAGATGTGTTTTCAATTGTTTTACATAATGTTTCTGGAGAAATATGTCAACAGCGAGAAACAACATCGTTTTACTGTGTCACTTCTACACTGCACTAGAGCTCACGAGTCAACACCTGGAACTATGTTTCAAAGATGGCGGAAAACTACTAGAAACACGATTAAGAGGCAAACATATTATAAGGATATAGGTAAGAGTTTCCTATCATTTTTGAGCAAGTTGTTGGTGAAGATTATGTTTCGCAGCACAAGAAATACTTCACAATAAATGTTGGGGAGGACAAAAATTTTTATGAAGACTTTCTATACGAAGTGTTCTATACTTTATATTCTTATTTTAAAATTAGAATCTTCGGTAAGCGTAAGCATGCACACCACATGATTTTCCAACACACAAAAATGGTTACATCAACACCACACAGGGAGTTATTTCAACACCGCAATAGGTGTCGTAGTAACACAGAAGTGGAGTCCAACTAACACCAGAAACGGTGTTAATCTGGTGGTCTAATCTTGCATTGTACACAGGGACTGTTGAATTAACACCAAAACGGTGTTACTTACACGGCTTTGACCTTGAATTATGACACAGATTTTGTATTGAAATTTGAAAATGATGTTGAAGTAACAGAGAAACTGTGTTATATTGATATTTGACATGACGTAATATTAACACAAAATAATTACACTGTGTTACTTTCTTCGTTTTGGTGCAACACTGCCACAAGTAACACTCAACAGTTTTCTCCACACTATCAACCCTGACATGGTGTTGAATCAACACCGAAAATACTAACTCAGATCCGAATTTAAAACCGTTCAACACCGGTTATGTGTTAAAGTCGTAACACACCCCCTGTGTTAAACGCCAACACCGCGGAGTCTGTGTTGAACTAACACCGCATAGTGATAGTCATGCAGGAACCACTGCCCTGTGTTAATATTGAGTTGAATTAACACAACCATTTTTTACTGTGTGGGGGTAGCGTTTTGTGACCCTGACCACTAACGATGAGCTTGCTCACTCTATTTATTATTAAACACGCTCGTTACACATAAAAGTTCTATCGCTTTTTCACCAACCACCTTCCAACAATGATATGTGACTTAAGATGTACCTTGAAGATCACCTTCAGCATCGACGACCTTCTGCCAACGTTCTGGAAGGCCAAGGATTCCATCGTGGTAGAACTTGGTAGGACGTGAAGCGAAGAAGGTATCAACTGAATTTTGCACCTCTACTAGGGATTTAAACTGGCATCCTTGAAGGTGATTGTCCAAGAAATGAAACCGGTGATAATCGGACGGTGCAATGTCCAAGAAGTATTGCGGATGCAATAGTGTTTTCTCATCCAAGACGTAAATGGTGTCCCAGGTCATCCTAGCCACGTGGGCCTTAGCGTTGTCCTGTAACCAGTGTTTCTTCCAGACCTGTTTTTTTGGGGGTACTGTCCCACCGGAGCTCTGAGAGTGCCCCCCAGAGGAGACCAAAATAATACATTTATAATATAATAATACTAGGAACCTCCGAATATTAAGTGTGCCCCCCCTCCCCCGGAACATTTTTTCCTGAAAGAAACACTGCCTGTAACAGAAGGACCTCTTTGCGATGCAGAAGTACTGGCTCCAGAATTTAGAGTTCTTGAACACAGCTCAACTGCTGACAGTACACAGTTGTATTGATGCTCTGAACAGCTGGTAGCAGTTCCCGATGCACGATGCCGTGATTAGTCCACCAAACACACAGGAGGACCTTCTCGTGGTTGGTTTCGGCTGTTTTTGAACAGATTTATGGGATGCTAACCAATGATAACGGCGTCGTGGAACTTCGTACGGGAAACACTTCTCATCACATGTCAATACCCTGTCCAGAAATGGCTCCTTCTTCAGACGAAACAGCAAAGAAACACAGGTATCTGCTCGCGTTGCCTTCTGGCCCGGAGTCAAATCATGTGAGACCCATTGACCCAACTTGTACTGTACTCCTAAGTTGATGGAGGTGATGCCGAATGGTTTATCCACTCACACTGAATTGTAGTCCCAGTTCCTTACATGTCTGGTCACTGTTCGCCTCAATTGCTTTCTGTAGATCTTCATTTTGTACATGTGTTGGTCTTCCAGCACGTAGCGCGTCTTCGAGTGTTTCGTAACCATCCTAAAATTTATTATAACACCGCTGCACTGTCCGCGTAGTCACGACACTCACCAAAGGCCTGGCACATCTTCCGCCCCGCTGTAGCGGCGTTTGATTCCAGTTTGAACTCGTACAGCATACACGCCCTTATGATGCTCTGTGGAGGTCCATGTTCACTCTGTTCTTAGGCAAGTTCACGGTGTACCCGAACTGCCACAACCAGGCAATGTGTTGGATATAACCACACCAACAACTGACCTTCGCCATATCTCCATTCGCATTTAACTCATGGTGTGAGGGCCAATTCAACACAGACCTCCACCTATTTATACTGTATATTCAAAATTTTTAACAAACAACAGCATAAATCAGCTCGTGTGCTTTGGAGTTGTTCTGTGCCTTTTAACCTTGGATCTGTATTTACTATTTACATGTTCCGTAAGAAATTGAAGATACTTGCATACAAAGGAACGGAAAGAAATCTAATTAGTTTTTTTGTATTATTGTTTAGAAAAAAATACATAAAAGTCTTGTAAAGAAACAGTTTTTCTTGTCGTGTTAGTCACAACAAAGATTTTAAAAGAAAACAATAAAAAAAAGTTCAATGGGAACAGAATACTTTTTTCTTATCCATATTGTAAAATTTATCAGCCACAGCCGTAATCTAAATATGTCGTATTATTATACGTGGAAACAGTACTCACTGGCCTTAGGAAACGAGATAAGTAACTATCCATTTTTAAAAAGTTCTTGTGCTTGTAAACAAATACTGTAGTTGCGACCAGTATGTAAGTAAGTAAAGTAGCAGTGTGTGTACGATTAGGAAAAGACAAACAATTAGTAGCCTACAATTGGCTAGTTAACAACTTATTTTGCTACATACACAGTAAATAAATAAATAATTTCGACATTACTGCTTTATTGCCGGACCATACGAAAATCACGAGAAGGAATATTATTTTAGTTTCTCCCCCAAAATACTGGGTTGTGATCCTGGCTCACTTGGTAGTAATTATTGCTCGAAGTATTATGTGGGCGTATGGCATAAAAACTAGTGCATCAAATACGAACCAACTTGTGCTAGGTTGCCACTAATAAACACGAATGCTATCTATCCGAGTGAGGGCAGGAGCGCAGCAAGGTTGCCGAGCAGGTAGCTAGAGGTGCGTCCGCAGGGAGCAGGTGCGTCAGCGGCTGTAGGTATACGCATAAACGTCGATAGTGGAAAAACACTTTATACGTCATAAAACGCATAGCTTATGTGTTGGACAGCTTTGGAGGAGATACTAAATGTCATCGAAAAAGTACCAAAATGTACTGAATTCGGTTAGATTCGTTTAGGTTTGGTTAGAGTTCCTCTTCTTTTCTGTAGGTTCGTTTCCACACCTACGATAAACAGTTCGCCTGTTTAGTAGACCATGTCTTTCACACAATTTCAACAACTGACACTCCTTATTTTTGTATAACTCGATAAAACTCCAACACAATATGTCACAATCTTGACATTTACGTACCATTTCCACACTACCTTTCCCATAAATCATAACAAGTGTACCTCTCCGCCAAATAGTCCCTTCCGCCTCCATATATAGTGCTGCTTACAACATCAAAAACAACTAACAACAAGTATTTTCTTAATGTCAGCTATTTCCTCACCTGACTTTCATTCACTCTTCCTCACAAACCAAAATAAATTCTCCAATTCATCCGGTAAATTTTCTAAAATTGGTCTGGCGATACAGCAGTTAACGCATAATTTCTTTCAGTAAAATAAATAAAAAAACTACCAGTTATTGTGAACGAACGGCATACTTTTAAGCGTCACAATTTTTGATTTCTCAAAAACTACTCATGAGGATTTTCCCACACGAATGTTATTTTGGTCAACTCAATCTCATCTATAAACTGATAGATTATTATCTTTAGAGAGTATTTTAATTCAACAGAAATTAAAATTTAAGATTTTTTAATGGTAATTTTAGGTTAATTAACGATACTATAGATATACCACATTAACTTGACACCTAGTGTTCTGTTCCAAACGCTGCTATCAGCTGAAGGAATTCCACTCGCTCCCTTTCGCTAAGGCTCTCTCGCTTAGCAACAGTTGAACCCTTATTGTCTCAATGCGTGGGTGTGTATAGGGTGAGAGCTTTAGTTCGTATTTTTGCCACAGCTCGACATTTTGGCAGCACTATACATTGGCACTCGTTAGTGTCCAAAGGAAGAGTTTAATGAGAGTATATTTCAGTTTAAGTTTCACCTCAATAAGTGGCATATTTTTGATACATCATTTTTTAATTATTCTCGTAAACTACGCATGACGGTTTATACTCTCAACCATATCATTTTGTTTCCCTCAATAAGACCTATCTGTGTATGTGTCTTGCCTTTATACACTTTTTCGTTAAAGAAACCGTTACGTGAGGAGGAAAAAACGGCTTTTGAATTTGCTATGACTGACTGTCAAGATGTTTTTTGTAATCCAAGTCCGTAACAATCTGTCTCTTAAGAACTGAAATGAGCTGTAGACAAGTTGTTTCCTAATTCGAAAGGATAAGGAATTATTTGATCTATCATTGTTGGAACGAAGCGAGCGTCAGCGACTGGAACTCCATTCATTTCTGGAAAGCTCATTTCGGTTTCTATATCTTCTTTCAAGGTGAACAACTAAAATTTTTACATCTTCATCAGGACTATCTGTGGCTAGGTTTAGAAAAAAAGAAAATCTGTAATACTAACACATACCACAACAAAAACCATCATCGAGAAAAATTCAGTAGAAGTTATAAGAGCGAGCAACTTCAGCAACTATTTCTGCATGTACTTTTGTTAGTGTTGTATAATTTTCACGAAGTGCACAATTCTTTCATAGAATATACGGGAAAACTCATAAAAGCGGAACTACTTATGCATTACACTGAGAAAAATATGTTATCCGAACAGCGGTATATTGTAGAAATATACGGAATCCATATGTTTATTACGGAAATCTGTACGGAGGATACATTATCAATTTGCTACATGTGTACTGCCTTTTCTCCGCATATATGTTGCATCATGCCGCTGCAGGATGTCTGACCTCTAACAATGTTCCGTATATGTTACATACGTCAGTTGTATCTTATATACGTTCATCTGTATATGAGATCTTTACCGCCTACATGTCTTCCTTTCGTACGGAAAGTACGTTTATTCAAAACACTTCCATAGAAATTATGTACAAAACATACGTTTTCGGTTATGCAAGTTACATAGGGTTGTATCGTGGCGGACATAAGTCCTTGACCAGGTAATGGCGACTGCTTCGAAACAAATGCATAATATGGGAATTTAATCTATCATATCTGTAGTTTCGTGTAGAGAAGAAACAAACTTGTGAACGAAAGGTTTAAGAACAACTCATGTTATTAATATAAACTTTGCCGAAGATTATTAACTTATATCACCATAAAAGAAATACGAAAGACTTTTTGAAACGATTAAAAATAGCATACAACTTTGCAAGCGGAGGCAAAGAAACCTAACGTAACCAGACTAAAGACGAAATTATTTACAACGTAGTGATTGTGGTTCAGTGGTTAAGGCGCTTGACCAGTAAACTGGAGGTTCTTGGATCGAATCCACGTCGGGCATTTTTTTTTACTTGATGGTGATTGATCGGCGATGACACACGTTTTATTATATTCAGATATTTGAATACTTGGATGTTTCAATACTTGAACTATAAAATCTTCAGTAATAACAAGAATAATAATAATCATCTCGTAGAAGATTAAAAATTAGAAACTTATTATCACTCAGTTCATACCATTACAAGCAGAAACGTAACATTAGGCAAAAAAATTTCGGTTTTGTTTAATGTTGCCCATGAGAACAAGAATTTCTCATCTCGATTCTAAAACAAACCAAACAAAATCGGGATGAGACTTAACATTTTACATTCGAGACGTCACAAGACTAACTCAAATCATCGTCTTGCTTTGGAGACGAGAATTGAGACGATACGAAAAGTATCGTAAACATTCTATAAATAGTGTATGCCACTCTTTAAGTAACAATTGATCTGTAGACTGAATCTTATACGTTATTTTATTTTGTATTTCAGAGCTCACTGAATTATGGTCTATGTATATATTTTTGTAGCAAAGCTTTTATAATTACATCTGCCTGTTCTACAAATTAGTTTACTATATGCCTTACTGTTCAATGATATTCAGTTATTTTTATTAGTTATCTTCCTTAAAACGTACAGTAGAATACTATCTACATCAAACTTTAGTGGAAAGCTTTCGTTTAAATTTGGGTAGATGCAAACGTGTCTCTTGATGGTACGTAACCCCTTCCCCTAAATCCCTACGTTTAAGTAAGTTTTGCCAAATTTAGGGCAACTTTAAAACTCTTAGTACCATTATTATTATTATTATTATTATTATTATTATTATTATTATTAATAATAATAATAATAATAATAATAATAATAATACTGAAGTGTTGTTAATTTAATGGTTCACCCTCTTCCACCCAGCTCCCGTCTAGTGGGCATTATGCTGAACAAACTCCTGTGTGTCTAGGTTTTCTCCGGGTTAAGCTTCCTCCCCCTTGCTTCATTCCAATATTTCTTTCATTCTCATCACCGACGTCTTCTGTAGCTTAGCCGGTATAACCATTGCTTAAAAACAGATTTTCTTACGGCTCTTGTGAGTTCAGTATTCCTACTTTCTACATGAATTTTGCCTGGAAATTTTCCATTTTATCACTTAGCTAGTTGTGGGGACGTATGCAGAGGGCATATCCTGATGGTCCTGACTCTTCTCTCCAATCCCGACAATTGTGTAGCTTTTGCCTAAGGGTAGGGGCGATTTTACAGATTTTAATACAATCTGTCCTCATACGGAATTTATCTTCTATATTATTATTATTATTATTATTATTATTATTATTATTATTATTATTATTATTATTATTATTATTACTGAATATTTCAGACCTCAATATTACGTCTTATTCCAATGCAAACAAGCATACTGAAGTTAAGAGAAAGTTAAGAGAAATGAAAAGAAATTTTTTGGACCCTCTATAAGGATGAATTGCATTATAAGAGATACTTTGGAAAGAAAAGAGGGGAGGAAAGAAGGTGTCAGCTACTGGACAATATGAAAATCGAACCTTCGGAAACTAAGTAGGATTTGTCTTTATCACGATACATGTCTTTCTTTGGGTAAAAGACATTGGATTATGTATCCGTTATTTTGATATTTTAAGAAAATATACAAATAAATATAAAAAAGAATAGTTCCTATTTACCAATTTTTGTTGAACAAATATATGGAACGTGTTGAAAATGGAAGATCTTAGAAACAATTCCACAATAACGTTTCAAGTTAGTTGACTCATACTAGGCCTGAAGGATGACCCTTCTGTATGCATGAATTGTTTGCGAAACAGGCGAAGTTTTCAGAGAGTAAGAACCGAGGTTGTAGACTGTGGCGTCATGTTGTTAGTTTTTCCCCTGTGAAGGAAGTCGTTTCAACACTAACTTGTAAGAACGAGAGAAATTGACTATTTTTCATGTTATTATACATCAGAAATATCAATGTTTTAAATTATAAAATTTTCCTGAATAACCTCGTAGGGAATCGAAGTGCGGACCCCTAACTCACGAAACGAATGCTCAAGCCACTACCATAAGACCGCTCTTTTAAGTAAGAGTTAAGACACTACGATTCCAATTCGCAAACCTGTGCGAAAAATCCCATTTCGTGGGATTTTTTGACATTAATTTTTCTGAAAGGGATAAAGGGCAACATATATGGGATTTTTCATACATGCACATACATATATAAAATTCACGTTAGCAAAATCCTCTACGAGTGGGAAGTAAACATCATGATTGATCAACAAGCATGAAAAATATGTTGATCGTCAAATTCGAGGTTTTCGTTTGCTATCGGGAAAGTGCGTGCTAGTGTGGAAGCTATTTGTAAAGTGAGTTAATTATATGCAATGCTAAAAGACTAAATGGCAAGAAACAAAATTTGTACGTGAGTATTTAAGAAATGAAAAACTAGAACAAATTAATGGAAGTATAAAGTAAAATAACAAACTTGAAACTATCAACTTTCAATATGTTCCTCACAAAATAGTTTTCCAGTATTGTTACGGTCAGTAGGAGCTGTTGGTAGAAAATCATGATATAGACATTGCATTTCTATCAACAATCTTATTTGTTTTCGATCAAGGAAAACATTTATTCATGAACTATTTTATATAGTGGGAAATTCCGAGGTAAAATTGGATTTTATAATGTTTCAGATTGACATTATTTTTCTTCGTTTCAAAAAGTCGTTCATATTTCTTTTACGATGATATAAGTTAATAATCTTCGGCAAAGTTTATATCCATAACAATCACAGTTTATATTAAGTTGTTCTTAAACCTTTTGTTCACAAGATTGCTTCTTCTCCACATGAAACTACAGATATGACAGATTTTATTCTCATACTTTGCATTTGTTTCGAAGCAGTCGCCATTACCAGTATTTGTGAATGTAACTACGTTTTCACACACGCTGCTTTTTTTAACTTTATATTTATGAGTGTTAAATAACTTCTAGGAAACGTGCAAGGATTTTTTTTCATAGCGAATTCGGATAAACTCTTTAAATGAAATCCAGATGTTTAACTTCAATATTTAAATTTTATATTCTACTTAATTTCATTAGTTCTATCGAAAATTACATACGCAGGAAATGTCGGAGTGTTATTTCAATATTATGTTGGCATGATAAGTGACGGCTTATGACATTTCAAGTAGATTTATAAAGGAATAAAACAAACATTAATTATACGGATTGATTTCTAGTACAAACTCATATGGTTTACCTTTGTTAATAATGAAAAGTAAAAGCACTTTGAAGTACCAGATATGCATAATGTCATATTATGGCACATGCTAAAGCTACGAGGAAATGAGATACACGTTATCCTTAGTGGATATATGAATGAAGTAGCGATATTTGTACTTTTAAAGTAAATACATGGTAATGGAAAATGTAATCCAGCTTCGAGTTAGGATACAAAGGTTGGACTTTTTCACTGGATGGTCAAATGAATTGCGTTTGCTGTAGTTTAACAGAATTAGCTATTTGTGTGATACATTCCTTATATTAGTAACTAGCAGAATACCTGTTCTTCGCATGGGGAGAATACTTTCATTTCGGACCTAAAGCGGTGAATTTGGATTTAATCGTCATCGGAAGTGTCACTGTTCGTCTCAGCGTCGCTGAAAGCTATTGATTCGACACCGGTCAATTTCGGTTATTTTTATATATGTCCCCTCCCCTAAGTTACGGGGCTGAATTTGGATTTAAACGGCATCAGAAGTGTCACTGTTCATCTCAGCGACCCCAAAAACTATGGATTCGACACTAATAACGGTCATTTTCGATAATTTTTAAATATTTCTCCCGTCCCCTACTCCCATGTTTCACCGTCAAAGTGTAATGATAAAAAGCATCCCAGGTCCGAATCTTATCTATATTAAAAATTTCATAGAGATCGGTCACGTGGTTCAAGAGTTATTAAGTCACAAATGTAATCACTTTCATTTTTATGTATTTTTCTACATCTCCACTCCTCCCCCTTCCCTAAGATGCACCAAAAAAAAGTGAAATGATAAAAAAAAAATCCAAGGTCCTAAGCTTATCTACGATGTAGCAAATTTGATCGAGATCGGTTTCTTGGTTCAAGAGTTATCAAGTCAAACATAGACACTTTCATTTTTATATACGTATAGAGATTATTGACTCCTCAATAAATCAGCCATCACATATTTCACTAAATTGAAAAAAAAAGAAGGAGATCTTTTTTTCTTGGCTCCTTTGCAGCATTTTATTCCTATAATAAATAAACAAGGAACATTGAACTTGTGAGAGATAACATTACTTTCGCTTCGGTGCAACCTTGTTGAAGTAACGAGCAGTGACGTAACTAAGGGAGGGCAAACGGGGCTTGTGCTCCGAGCACCCCATTGGAGGGGCGCAAAGATGGGGAAATATTTATTTTGACTGTAAGGCAAGAAAAGAAGTTTTAGCAGACTAAAGGTTATAAAATATTACCTCAGAAACTTAACAGGACAACAACGACTCACCAACCTTAGAATCATATCCATACAGCATAAGTTAGCTTCAAAGCTATCGTCTGAGGACATTGTAAAAACCTTTGCAGCTGAAAGAGCCCGCAAAGTTAAATTGTAGTTGCAGCTTTTTATCATTTAAACATCGATTTAAGAGATTTGTAAAATGTCCAAGTATAATACTTGAGACAACATCTTGATTGTTTGTCACAATTACATATACTAAAGCAACATACTGTTAATTTATTCTACACATATGCACATCCACAAATATTTCTAAAAACACTGAGATTTCCAGTTATGATGATAAGACTATAAGAATACGTCAAGCATGCTACTCTCACACTATTTGGCAATCAAATACTAATTTGTTTGGTGTTTTATCTAGTACTAAACATTAAATTATGTACAGCAGTTTTAAAATGAAGCTTTACCATTTGAAGAAAAAATGGAGTATGAGAATTACTGTGCGGTGGCAATATCAGGTGCAGTGAGGGAGCGTTTTGGTTTGGTTTGTCAGTGGGAGTTACCCTACGGCGAGTTTTTGCCCCGAGCGACAACTAGCGTATATGCGTCGCTGGTGACGAAGGTTGGCAACATCTCACTGAGCAATCACAGCTATCGCCAATCGATATTATTCACTCTTTTTTCTACATACAAATATTTACTTCGTAACAGGAGATGGAGCCTCATTGAAAAATATACAGGGTGTTTCAAAACAACACCGACAACGTTTGGGAGATGATTCCTGACACGAAGATAAGACAGAATGTATAGACCAACTTGGGTGCACAAAAGCTTCTTTTCGGAGTTACAGGCTGCCGAAAACATGAAAAAAAAATAAACTTTAAAGGTCCATAGCTCCAAAACTATGGAACCTACCGTAGTCGGGTCAAGACTTTGCTTAGAAACTATTATATGCCCTATCCAAATATCCAAGTTTCACAATCCTGTGGTACTTCGACAACAATTTTTATAGAAGTAGTTGGCGAGTACTTCAAATTATATGCCCGTAGCCGAACTCCCTCTGTAAAAATTGTTGCATGAGTACCTTAGGATTCTGAAACATGTATTTTTGGATAGGCACATATCAGTTGCTAAATGAAGTCTTGACCCGACTACGGTAGATCCCTTAGTTTTGAAGCTATGGACCTTTAAAGTTGATTTTTTCATGTTTACAGCAGCCTATAACTCCGAAGGGAAGAATTTGTGCACCCAGATTGGTCTATACTTTTTGGCTTATCTTGGTATAGGAATCGCCTCCCAAACGTTGTCGGTGTTGTTTTGAAACACCCTGTATATTGAAATGTAAATACCATATGTTGTTGAAGTTTATCGGAATTGTGAATTTCATTGAAATGTCTGTTCCAACAGTTTATGGACTTGTGACTTTAATAACATTGTGTTCTAGAACTTGTTTTTGGGCAGACCTTTTAATTCATGAGTGAATTTTGTATCTATATATGATGAAATTAATTTTGATAATGTTTTAATGAATATTTACATCTAAAACTTTCACATTGTTTCTAACCAAATTTTTTGTACGTTTGTTACTAAAATTTTCCACCTAAAATTTCTAGTCCATAGGGTGATGCATGATACAAGTACTAAGTTTCTCGTTTGAATTTTAAAAATGCATTAAACAAATAATTCTTTTTTAAATATGTAGGTAGTTAAAACTTGTGTTGTTACATTGTGTTGTTACATATAGCAGTGGTTCCCAACCGTTGTGTCGCGTAGTCACATAGAATGTGTCGCGAAATTTTATAATTTGAAACCATGATACATTTATGCCACCCCTGCTCCTCTTCAGATCGGGATGATTCACAATCTGGCAGATATTACGGCAATCCACTCATCAAGTGGCAGACGGAATCTCGCCTGATGCTGATTGCTCATCGACTTCAGGTCTCCACTACTAATGGTTGTGTTGCTACAAAAGTCCTGTTTGCGGATAATGTTATGGTACACCCCTAAATTGAAACGACTGTAGTTACAACTTGCGCGAGGCGACAATAACTTATCTTTGGTCACCAGTGGGACACAGCTTCGGAAAACTTCATCTAACTGCAATTTTAGTTCCCCGGAGGAAGTACCACCTCCCACAAGCTGGAACTGATTCTCCAGAAACCTAAATTACCACAACATTGTCTTCCAATAGCATTGGTCATTACAACATTCAATTCTACAAAATATCTTTTAACAAATAATTCATGCTGTAAAAGATTATTATTAATAAACAGATAATCTTAAGTCAACAACAATATATACGTACAATAGAATGTATATACACTCATGTCCAAAATTATTATCGTATGTCTATGTTGTTGTAGGAATATAATTTGATAACGAATTCGCCCGGTATTTCTTATAATGTTAGTATGTGTATAGTCGTCAAAGACATGTGTGTGGCAAATTTCATGTCAAAAGAGCAGTAAATAAGAGCAATAAAATGAAAATAAAACTTTCTTGGCCATTTAGCAACATTTTGTTTTACTCACTCTAATTTTCGTATTTATAATTCTTTTCCTATGAAATTTTCCACAAATATACATTTCCCGATTATATACATAGTACCAGTATTAAAAGTACCCTGCAAAATCATTATCAAATTATATTCTTACAAGAAGACAGTTATAGATATGCGACAATCATTTTGGACATGAGTATACATAATACACATTTCATACTTTACTAAATACTATCACTTTTTTCTTTCTTTTCAGACATCTTCAGCTGGAGCCTCTGAATTTGTATACAGAAGTTATCATATTTATTTCCATAGGTAAGTATAATAGTTAGATCCTATTTAGGTTAGATTAAGATTGACGATCAACTTCCTGGTAACCAACCATCTTCTAGATCAGCGTTTCCCAACCGGTGTGCAGCGGCACACTGGTGTGCCGCGATTGGACCGCTGGTGTGCCGCGAGGAAATCGAAACAAAATTATTAATTCTATAGCAACCAAATTGCAAGACATAAAAAATGCATATTTTTGTATTTTACATTACTATGAATTTCTACCATGGAAAAAATTACTGTGATTGTAATATATTATTCTACCTCTATTACTGTGTAGCAGACAGTATTTCGGCTCGTACACATTTCCACGGTTAGCTGCTATGTTACGTTTCAATTGAGAGTCATACTAACATCTGAAATGGAAGCACTTGTACGGTACGCGTCAAGTGAACGTTCGTAGAACATTCATTCGCACGTGAATGACAGAACAACACTTTGTTCAACAGCTGTGTTTTGATTTCGATGCATTGCAAGCTGTGTGATTGCAATAATATGCACCGGTTTTGGTTAAACAGCAAAGTTAAAAGTACAAGACATTTGTTTGTTCGTTCGTTATTTAGTGATCTTCGTTCTTAGTGAAAGGTTGGATACAGTTTTCAAAAAAGAAAGCGTATTTTTAACAATCTGAGTCCTATATTTCATTGCAATTGTTCTCTATTTTAAAATTAAAATAAAAAATAAGCATAATGAATTAGTATAGGGGAAAACCAGTGATCAAGCTTTCATCTCTGTGAGAAGGAGATCAGTAATCACAGAAAGGAAATTACCATGGTATTTTATATCTGCAAATAATAATAACAATAATATCTATGAGTGCGCCGCAAGAATTCAAGTTACACCTGTAGTGTGTCGCAAGTTGAAAAAGGTTGGGAAACGCTGTTCTAGATTATACTAACGTACGATAAGATTTTATGTAAATATGGAATCGCTTAGGGTAGGCATCTTAGTTTCGTACTATACGTATAAATTATATATGTATTTATTTACATTATCCAATTTGTACTCATTATTAATTAATTAATTTATTTATTTATTTATTATTAACAGAATACTCTTTTTTTCGCACAGGGAGAATACTTTTCATTTTGTACATAAAGACATGAAAACTGTCACCAATCAACTTAGGGACCCTGAAGACTATTAATTCGGTCATTTTCAATTATGTTTACATATCACCATCCTCTTTGGAGTACTAATGGGGACTGAATTTGGAATTAAATGGCATCGGAAGCGTCACTGTTTATCTCGGCGACCCCGAAAACCATGGTTTTGACACTAATATCGGTTATTTTCTATCATTTTTTTAAATATCCCTTCCTTAAGATGTACTGTCAAAGCAATATGATAAAAAAAAAAAAAAAACATTCCAAGCTTGATATTCTTTACTTCTAAACTGTGCGAACCGGGTTCCAAGTTACAAACTTGAACTTCTGAGATGAATGTTATAGTATTGTATATACAAATAGAAGCTATGATTAAAGATGAAGAGTAAAGAAATAATTAGAACGCGCGCTTTCAGCACCATCATCCCAGAGAGTTTCTAGCGTATAGTAGCTAAGTAGGTCTGGTAAAGAATAGGTTCCTTGATTATAAGATGTTAATTGCTTATATCTGGAAAATATCACGTGACGTGCAACTGAATATTCCGATAATTCTTTGATTCGAGTGTATCGTCCCGAGATTTCAACAGCGAGATTATTTGAGACAAAGCCTACTGTTTAAAACAGGGTGCAAAACTATTACTCGGACACAAATCGAGGCCCACACCAGAATCGAACTCGGAATCATACACACCGAAAGCATGGGTCTTAACTAATCAACCCCAAGGGTACTAAACATCGTAGTCTGTACTTATACAGTTCTTGAATGCGTTGTATAGCACCTATTCCTAATCCTAACTATCTGTTCTAATCCTAATCTCGTTACTGGAGCTTCCTACTTTCTCGTTTTCATAAACAGGGAAGAGAAAATAGAAACCTTTATCTATTTATTAGTATTATTTCTTCCTATTTTGGTAGTACAAAGAGATAGACCTACTCTAGTGGCCTAGTAGTGTTACTTAGCTCTGCTAGAGAAATAGGCCAGAATCTGGATTCAAATATAAGAACATAAATACACATGTAACAAAAATATGAACGTAAAATAAAACAGCAATTACTCTCATTTTAAAATAGAGGAGAAACACCTAACTGTGGTCGAACCTACAATTCCTTAATCACATACAGAGTACGTTGTCACTCATTCAATCGTCTAGAAATATCGATGACAATATGGTTGGCTATTATAGAAATCTTTATGGCGGAAAGAATCACAGATTTAAACGTGTGAATCTAATCACACAGGTAGACACACGTAAATGAGCTACCCTTGCATTTAGTTCCTAAAAATAAAGACGAATGCAGACAGTTGCCCAATTTTCCGAACACCCACGTTCGTTTTGCTTTCCTCTAAATTGACTCACCTTCATAGAATCATCGTTGAAGGAGAAAGAAAAAAAAATAAAGCACCGTGTGAGAGCGTGTGGCCTGCGCTACCCGATGTTCGATTGTCACAATAATATTTTCTATGCGTTCAGCTTGCTCCCACCACTACTGGCAAAGAGGATTCTGTTTTCGCTTCACTGTTGCTCCAGTTACGAACTCAGTTCGTCCGCTGTCAGCGGCGCGTTCGTTGGAGTTCCTAGTCACAGGCGCTCCTCGCTTGAGTAGAACCGGCATGTGCCGCAGTGCCCCATCGCCGACCAATCGAATTCCGTCCTACTTGTGACGTACTTGTGACCTCGGAAAGAACTTTGACATGACCTTACTGTGTGATATTAAGTGACCTTTTTATAATATTTTTTTAAACAAAACATTTTTTTCAGTACTTTTTTCTCTCCGCTTTTGCTAAATTTATTATTGACAAACTAAAGGATAAATAGTACTAGTATTAGTGTTTGTGCTAGTGTTAAAAAGCCAAGTGCTTCTATAGTGTAGATATTTTGTATCTTAAGCGCCATCTTTTGATAAGAAAATTTATTAAACGAAAATGGAAGGAAAACCGAGACCTAAAATAAAGATTAGGATGCCCTCTGTCGGTGGGACACCAACAAAAACTAACAATGGTGACGTTGAAGGTGGAGTTCCACGACCTCCTCCAACAGCAGGGACTATGGTAAATGTGCCCCTAACTCCAATGGGACCCCATGGATTGCACCCTATGACTCCAGGAATCCCAATGACAGCTGGTGTCCATCCTCAAATGGGTCCAATGGGCATGTTCCAGCATTACTATCCAACCAAGGCATCCGAATTTGCTTTTAAACAATTCTCTGGTCTTAAAGATTTTACAGTAAATACAGCCAAATCAGGACTAGGCATTGGTGAAAAATTTGCTTTTTGGTTTTTCAATAAAGTGAAGCACCTGTCCAAGCGGTGGTTTACCCACTTATTTCTGTTCTTCGTTATGTTAGGATATAGTATTCTCGGTGCAGTCATGTTTGTTGCTGTTGAAGCCCCGCACGAAATACAAGAAAAGGCTGATATTTCCAAAGCTAAAATGAAACTCATTGACAGTTTGAGGAATTTAAGTCAGGACCAAACTCTCGACGACGAAATGTTTGAAGTGAAAGTAAATGCTGAGATAGAGAGCTTTGAGGAACAACTTTACATATCTTTTACGCATGGTGTCACTGATTCAGACCGAAAAGTGTGGGGATTTTGGAATGCTATGTTCTATTGTGGCACTGTATACACAACTATTGGTAAGTACAGCAAGAAAAAAATATTTGTTGTTTCTTGTTTTAGTTGTGGCTTTTAATTTAGTTGCTTCATTGGACGGGGAAATGTTTTGTTTCTCTCTTCTGGAGTTGAGTTGATTTTGAGTTTAACGTCCCTTTCAGCAGCGAGGCTATATGAGACGTGGACCTACTGATTAACGTGGAATCCGAACCACATGAGCTCCCGCCGGGAATCGAACCCGGGTCTCCCACGCCAAAAGCAGGTATGCTAACCGCTTAGCCACGGAGGAGGTCTTCTCTCTTCTGGAAATACAGGTCGAACTTCTAGTACTGAATTCATCACTTCATGTTTTGCTTTGGCAGAAAGAAAGGGGCAAGACTCTCCGATCATACAATTTCACATTTACATTAATATATTATCATACCATTGATTAAAATGTGTATCAAACCAGATGCGCACTCAAATTTTTTTATTGGAAGTGGCCCAATACTACAGGTCACTACGTTTATATAGTATTGAACCGGTGTTATTCTGCTCCCGAAATGATTAATTTTTAAGAACCGGTATTGTTACCTATATTATCAGACAAAACTGAACAAGTAAAGTTCTTGTAAGAAATGAAAAAAGTACAGATGAAACTTAAGCTATAACTTATCAACCATTTACGTGCTAAATATGTATAGCTTTATTGAGAAAGTATGCAAATACATGTTGAGTTACGATTTTGGGGGGAGGGAGGTCCAGACTCGGTGGACCCTCTCGTGGGTACGCCCCTGTATCAAACTCAGGAGAGTAATTATCCTAAATGCCATCTCCAAATAACGCCCCTGCCGGAGAGCAATCGAACCGGAACAATATTCAAGATATAAGATTCTTATCTTCTTTTTTTAGTGCGTGTGTGTTAGTTGGTTGATTTAATTCTAATATATTCTCGTCTTCAGATCCGAAGCTACTGTTGATTGATTCGATTTCTAGCATCCGTTCCCAGCAGTGATCATGTAACATGCGATGAGAGCTACTACGTACAACCATTATGTGGCCCCGCTTACCGTAATCGTTAACGCTCTCACTTTCGTTGCGAGTAGTCCCGGGTTCGATTCCCTGTTGGGGTACTTGGTCGAAAAAGTGTAAAAAAAACTTTTTCAGGCCAGCCATCCTGAATGAGGTTTTCCTGGTTTTTCCTCATTCACACCAGGCAAATAGTGGGGTGGTACCTAACTTATAGGTCCCAGGCCGCTTGCTTCCCTTCTCCAATCCTTTCTTCTTTCTCTTTCTCCGGACAGTGTGCTCGCCGAAGGACGTCATCTCTCATTCGTGACGGGCTAGATGGCAATAGATGCCGAAAGCCCAGAAATCTAAATCCTAAATCCCTTAGAACCACTACCACTATCCAAAGCTTAGTTCCCCACAGGATTGAACCCAGAATCACGCGCAGAGAGGCACGTGCTTTTTTAAAAAAAATCAATCAAATTGAAACTCTTGTCTCCATGCTCTAATTAATCATATTCAATAATGACAAGAACTCAGGCACTTCGAGGGCTGCTAATATCACTTATGCTCTTCAGTGGAACTCGACCCCACAATAGGGGGGGCGCGGTGGCCCAGTGGTAGAGCGTTCACCTCTAGTGCTTGGGGTCCCTGGTTCGATCCCAGCTCGCGCCGTGTGAACTTTGTGGTGGACAAACACCGTGCTCGTGGGTTTTCTCGGGGTTCGCCCGTTTCCTCCCACTTTCTTCATTCCACCATTTCATTTATTTCTCATTATCACCGTCTCCTTTAGCATAACCGGCCTAAGCGTGGGACGTTAAACTTAAAGATTTCATTTCATTTTTCGACCCCACAATAGGTTTGTTCAAAATCAAACGTCCAAGTCCATTCTACAGTTGCTACCAACGCCATTTGGCCAAGAAAAGTGGTATTCATCTTTTACGATTAACTAAAAAAAAATAATAATAATAATTTAAATTCCCTTGCATTACAGCTCATGAACAGTGATGCCGAACCTAGCAGCTCCTAATTGGGAGATGTGCACTCAGCACATTGAGTATTGGTGCTTTGATTTACAACTTTCTATACCGGAGTTCAATATCCCTTAATTGATAGCTTTACAATTCCCTCACAATTTTGGACCAACACTGTAAATTATGTGGCTCACCGGGAGTCAAACCCGCGACGAAGCACACAAAAGTCAGACGCGATAATATTAAAAAAAGAAAGAATGAAATCGGATACTTTTTCTCTTATTAAATTTTACTGAAATTGTTCGGTTTTGTTCTGGGTCAATAGTTAATACTTAAGAATCCACTAGATGAGAACCTGTCCAACCATCAGTCTGCATAGCAGTATCTGTCAGCATATTCGCTATAAAGGAAAAAAAAAATAAAATAAAATTTATAGTTTGACAGACCATGGTTATGTCCTTTAAGCTAGAGGAAACGGATAATTATGAATTAGAATGAGGGAGGAAACGGGAGAAACCCATGGACACTATTGACCATCAGAAACTCACATAGTCCGGGATCGAACCTAAGATTCCTCGCAGCAGAGGTGAGCACTCTACGACTGAACCACATGTGAAATAAAGAAAACAACAACGAAACGCTTAGATTTCTTATTAATCACCTGGGTGTGAGAAAAAATCAATAAGAAAACTTGTATGTAGAATTATGCCCATATTGGTGTTACGTCTCTTAACTTGATATATAATGTATAATACTTGTATTAATCCCACACACCTGAAACTAACTTACAATTACAGGTTAGTATACTCATCAGCAAACTTCAGCTGCGGCAATATGAATTTTAAGGCAACAATACAAAGTTTAAGATGGCATATAAACTTAATAGAGTCGTCATTCCTAGTTTAGGGGTTAGAGCGATACCTTTTATCAACGAGGTCCCTGGTTCAAATCCCAGTGTGAGATCATAGAACGCACTACAATCGCTCAGATCCCAGTTTAAATGGTATAAATCATTCTATATACCCTCATTGGAGACAAGAGACGTAGATATGCGTCTCCACTTACTCATAACCTTCATAGGCATTCTAAATTTTAGAAGAAATATAAAATTTAAGGTGATCGAGTTTAAAGAACATTTAAAGTTTGGGAAGTATTATAAAATTTAGGAGCAATATACGTTACGTTGATACGAAAGTAAAATTTAGGAACAATATCAAGTTTAGAGCAATGTAGGGGCTAATACAAAATTTAGGGACAAACTTAAATTTAGTGTCAACGTAAAATTTAGGAACAATATCAAGTTTAGAGAAATGTAGAGGTTAATACAAAATTTAGCCAAGAGTTTATACAACAGAAATGAGTTTATAGGCAACATAAAATTTAAGAACAATATTAATTTTAGAGCAATTATTTGGCTAATATAAAATTTAGGGACAAAATTAAGTTTCGAGATAATGTAAAATTTAGAAACAATATTAACTATAGGGCAATGTAGGGGCTAATACAAAATTTAGAGACAAAAATGAGTTTATAGGCAACATAAAATTTAGGAACAATATCAAGTTTAGAGTAATGTAGGTGCTAATACAATATTTAGGCACAAAACTAAGTTTAGAGGCAGTGTAAAAGTTAGGAATAATACTTTAAGTTTAGAGACAGTGTAAAATATAAGAAGTATTATAAAGTTTTAGGAAGCAGCTCAGGAGAGTAATGTAAGATCTGTGTAGATTTTATAGAGTCATTATAAAGTTTAAGGACGATATAAGGCTTAAAGTGGTCATGTAAACTTAGCAATATACATTTAAGCTTAGAGGAGCAACACACACTTAAGTTCAGAATAGTATGTAAAGTTGAGGTGTAATATATAGCTTTAGGAAGCAATTTTAAAAAGACGAGAAAACAAAAGAAAACTGTGAAATATAAAAATTTTCGATAATATGAATTAGTTGATTTTGAGTTTAACGTGCTTTTCAGCAGCGAGGCTATATGAGACGGGACCTATTGATTAACGTTGAATCCGAACCACATGAGCTCCCGCTGGGAATCGAACCCGGGTCTTCCACGCCTAAGGCAAGTACGCTAACGGCTTAGCCACGAAGCAGCTCATCGGTAATATGAAGTTTAAGGCGAATAATAAAGTTAGGAACAATGAAAAGTTTGGGGTTATTATAAAGATTAGAAGGATAACATAAAGCTTTTGAAGGTTATATAAATTTAAGGGAACAATGTAAAGTTTAGAAGTTATGTATTACATTTACGGTATTCCTCAATTGTTCATTTGAGTTAGTTATAGCTAACCATTAAACATTAGTGTCGTTTATGTGTAGATTTTTTCTGTAAGTAATGTTAACTAAATTTAATGATCTGTGATATGATCATCATTATGTAACATAATACATGTTCACAGTAGCATATTTAGGGGGGCTTTCGGCCTTAAGCCCCCCCCCCCGAAATCTTACTTACTATAGTAAAGTATATGAAATATTTTGGAGAATTTTCACATTTTCAGGCAAAGCCCCCCTTCCCCTCCGAAACAAAATCGTAAATACACCACTGCATGTTCATAATACCTAATCTTCTCTAAACCGTCTGGAAGGAAGATAATTGTCTGGAAACTGATGGTGATGTTGAGTAATGAATTTGTATTTATAATCTTGGTCAGCAACAAAGGCTACAGGGTAAGATCTACAGTTTAAAGTCAATTGTGGACCATCATAATGTGTTCGATGTTCTCTCACACGGTATCGAACGCGGGACATTATGCACCGAAGGCACACGCGCAAATCACTAAACTACCGAAAAGTGCCGATACTAAATGATGTTATATATCTTTCTTAAATATACATACAATTTTTATAGGCTACAGTACGCTTAAGCATGTTAACACTTTTTACAAGTTATCACCGTTGATAAGAATATTTTTTTATCCTATGTATTGCATTATTGTGGGAGCCCCATAGAATAATATAATGAGTATTATCATTTTAGTTAGAGAATTTGATATTTTGTTTCATTCATAATTTACATTACATACGTATACACGGCGCGCTCGGGGAACTACCGAAAATGTTGAACTACTGGATATATTTGTAAAAGATGTGGGAACGGTTAGATTGAGTGTAAATACGTAATAAAACGGCATTTAATATGTACTGTACTTAAAAACGCATTTACTGGTAAAAGTCAAATTTAGAATCACATTTATCTACCAAATCACATACAGTACAGTTGAAACAAAGAAATTCAACAATGCAGGATTTAAATTACTCGCTTGGGTCGAGTTGTTCGGCTCGGCGGTAAAACAGAGGGGTTTGTTTACATCTACAGTACAATTTTACAATAGCACCTTCTGTTAGGTCTGTTTGTCAACAGCGCGTTGAACTACTGGGCGGCCGATCCTCAAAACCGTTGAAGTACTGAGCAATATACTAACCATTTTGCCAAATGTTGAACTATCGAACATGGTGGCTGCAAAACTGTTGAACTATAGAGCGGGCTCTGCGCGCCAGGAAAATACTGAAAAATGTCGAACTACTGAACTTGTTGAAGTATCGAATGTTGAACTACTGATCTCACCCTGTGTATACTATCTTTCATCCGTATATAACTCAACTGAACTCACTGACGTTACGGTCCGGAGAAAGGTATATGAGACAATTATTTCTGGCTTTCTAGACCAGAGTACCCTATCTCTTAATTGAACTGGCTTACCACTTACTTTACGACACTAGGTCAATACCACAAATTTTACACCCCCTCCTTCCCACGAGAATTCACGCACAAGCAGTAAATCTATAACGTCGCCACTGGCTGGTTGCCAAACTAGGCACGACCAAATATTAATGATAGAACTCAACAAGTAATAAGTTAAGAGCCACATTAAAAATGTAATAGTTACTGATTACAAGCACGTAGATGTTGAATAATGTCACGTATATGCGAATGTGGGTTAAAAAACATGTTCACATGGGTAAACGATTTTTTCCCTCCAAGTGTGTGCTTTCATTGATCTTGGTTCTGGGTTTGATTCCCAAGAGAGCTACTAAGCCTCGCATAAAATTCCGAAATTGCTTTAGTTCCCGCAATAAGTCTCTTCTCTGAAATGATATTAACCCGGCTGCTGAAAAGGAATTGAAATAACTCGCAACGAGTAAAATAAATTCAAAGAATATTTTGTTTGTTGCTCTTGCCAGTTTACACCGGAATATCTTTTAGTATGAAAAAAGGTGCCTATGTAATTGAGGAGAACGGTATATGAGTTCAAGCAATACTGGCTGAAACTACTGAAAGTTTTTTTTTCTTATTTTTTACAATATAAGAAACAACTGCCAATTACGATGCTGTTACGTCGTTATTAAATGATATCCAAGAGTAGCAAATCGAAACGAGTACGATTGGATAACAATATTTAAATAACGGTTAATATCCAATAATAACGATTGACCATTATTTATTTTGGTATCATACAATACTTCTTTTTTACTTGTCTTGTGATACATTTGCCAGTAACTCATAGTAATTTTACTGAAATTTTATAGTAAAATTACAATTCAGTTGCCAGTTTTCTTTTTTCTATTCTCAAACTTGACTCTGTCTCATACTCAAGTATTAGCTTTCAAGCCTCTTCATCCGCTGTTAATCAAATTCTCCCAGTTACAGCAATTTATGACTGTAAAAGTATCATGAAACAATTGAAAAAAGATCGGCTATTACTTACTAGGTAGGCTAAATGAATTACGAGACGGCAAATATTAGCCTAGAAGCTCTTAAATAACAGCGATGTAGCTGATGTGCTCACCACACATCATCCAGTTAAAAGTCGTAGGATTAGTCAAAGTTCTTTGTGTGCTGTACAGTTATGGATGCACGATTATTCTACAAAGAACTCTTACATATAGGCAGGGGCGGATCTAGGATATTTTATAACAGGAGATCTAGGAGTCTTCTGGCTGCGGCACTTTTTTGTCCTTCACCAGCCTAACGTTCGAATATGCGGATTTTTATCTGCTGTCATCGCTATCAGCAGGTTTTCATTATGAGCGTAGTATCTGTTTGGCTGTAGAACAGAATGAACTATGTGTTGTAGTTTTTCTGGCAGAAAACGTGATAGTTTAACTATGCTAAACAGATGTATGGCGCCCATTTCGCACGAAGGATTTCGCTGTATTGAAAACCAGAAGGGAGCGTATACTTTAACAAAGTACTGACAAAGTAGACACAAACTTGAACTAGGTTTATCAGTACTGATGTAGTAGCGAAGCATCCTACAGGCCAATGTAAGCCATCGTGAATGTGATAACGGTTCTGGTTTTCTGTTTGCTAGATCGGTAGTACACATTCCTGTAGCAACAGCCTTACTAATTTCAAAGAGATAATTCTGGTCGCTGATTAAACCATCTGTTTTTTTTTTTTTTTTTCATTTCAGACACTCATTCAACGAGACGATCGGTGAGCATTCACAATCCTTTAATTCTCTCCGATGGGGCCGGAAAAAGCGTTGGGTCCGGTCGTCCCACCATCCAATTCGGTAACCAGGTGTCGAAACGACAACTCGTTGGTATGAAGAAGGCAAATGAGATGCTGAGTTCCTTTTCTAGGGATCTTTGTATCTGACTTATCACGCCGTTATCCTATCCTGTGTTCGCAGCTTCACCATCGCTGCCGACTGCCTCAAGACTTGACAGGTCGTACTGGTTCTTCTCTAAAAACTCCAATGTAGAGTCGGCAATATCCTTGCCAGTGCCTGACTTAGGTGTGGCATGACCCAAGTATTCTAAACCGGGCTCCGATAGAACTGTGATATGCTTTTCTGTAACCTCTCGTCTTCGTAGTTTGCCGTTAATTTTTTCTTGCACAAGAGTTGCACATATTTTCCGTCGAAGTTCCGCCCGGCCTAGGTGAACCTTTTATTTCTAGATCTTCTCACGCAGTTTATCTTTTCGTCTTCGTACCTTTGATCCGTCAACAACAAGATTTTTGTCCTCTGGCTTGCGTCCTGAAGTATGGCAGAAGCGATCAAAGCAATCTGTCTGTCTGAAGCTCCAGTTCTAAACGCTTCCTCCGCTGTATTTTGAAGACAGATGCGCTTTAGGCTGTTTCCTTCTTGGTCGCGCCTCGAACTCAGATCCCAACGTGCTTCCCGATTCAACAGTTTCACGGATTCCCCTGACGACGCTAGTATCTTTGACCTGTGCCCATGCCTAATCCCACTAGTTGATGGGCTTGCTTCAACACTTCCAGCGTCTTTCTTGGTTGTCTGCTCACTTTACGGGAAAACATCTTTGACAGAGATTTGCTTGTTCGGACGTCAATGTTACCAATGCTCATTTTCCGTGATGTTCTCTGGTCCAAAAGAAACTTGAATTCTCGTTTTGGAATCTTGCGTCTCCTCTCACAGTTGTAATCTTCGGCGGTTTTACATTTGCGAGACGCAATATCAAAAAGAGACTTTTTCGCGTGTGCAACAAAATCTGCACGAAGTGTTGCTTCTTGTCCTTGTCGACAGAAATGTTTTTCCTTGGTCCGACACTTATTATAAAATGTTTTCAGCATGTCAAAAACTCTCTTTTCTGAAACCACAGGAATGCTTGCTTTACGCCAAATATGTACAACTCTTTGTCCAACTAGTTTACAAATAAATGTCAGTCACTGGTAATTTAGTTACACTTTCGTCACCACTTAAGCCACTTCGAAACCAATGATAATGTCGCATAATGTCAGTGTCTGTGAGTAACTGCACTTCACTCATTTCACTTGAGTGCCAAATAAGCCTCGTTTCACACTTTCCCGTGTTGGTCTGCTATGAGGCTTTTTCTTCATCTTGCTTTCCATTGCTTCCGAACTTGGAAACCAAAGTATATAAAATGTCTCTAAATCGAATCGCACTAAGAAGATTGTAACTTTAGGTACAATTCACAAACTCTCTGTCTTAACAGAAACAGTAGCAAACTAAAACTGTTAAAGCTTAAGCAGCAATAAACTGGCCTGCTGGATTGGTTGGCCGAAGTACACAATATTTATACCACCACCGAACTTCGAGCGAGAATATTCTAGAAACGTCGGCATAGGTTCTGGAGCCAACGAGGCGAGCGGGAGGTGCGCGAATCTTCTGGACGGAGCCGGACGTTGCGACGACGCTTGAAGAGCGTGGCCGAAGTAAGCAACCACGAAGTTGTGTAGCCTGCTGCTAGATGGCATTTTCTGCCGGTGTACATAACAAGCGAAGAGTTGCCAAAAACAAATCGTGTTATTTCAAGAGCTATGCCTATAATCATCGTTAACGTGGCATTCCAAACAAAATTTGGACATTAATTCCAACAACTCAGCTAATATGGCTGTACTTTGACCCATAAACATTTTAAAATTATTTACTGGCATTGCTACAAGTTTCTTTTAATAAAATAATCGTATTATACCCTTCGGGTAACTCTAAAAACGACTAGAAGTGGCTTTTCTGCCATTGGTGTTGTGCGTGTTGCCTAACCAAACACTTAAAAAACTTTAAGTCCGTTAGGGCAGGGTAAGGGATTGTCAAAAAAAATTAAAAAAATCAATAAGGTCGGTGCCACTTATGGCACCTTTTCCGCACCAGCCGTCATCGAATTTCCAACAAAAGTGCAAAACGCTCGACCCTATTGCTTAATCGTGGGGCGTTAAACTAAAAAGTGAAAAACCGAAACGATAACAATTGATGTCTTTCTGATTTACTTATTTAGTCTTAATATTGGCAACAAGAACAAACTCTCACTGACACTTTAAGTTCTTAACAGTATTGACCCAGCGCCCTACCCGTTAGTTTAGTGGCTAGCATGTAAGCCTTTCGTTCACGGGGTCCTGGGTTCGATTCCTGGTAAGAGAGTCTTGCAATTTGAATGGATTACTGAGCTTGAAGGTTCCACCCTAAACTGCAGGTCTACATCTGCATGCTGAAAAGAGCTCTAAACTGCAATCAACCAACCAGATATTGACCCAACATTATAAACTAATCGACGAAGTAGCTGAATTTAGTAATAGAGAATTCAGATCTAGAAAGATATATCGGAGCCGGATTGTGCGGACCACAAATTGCCCAGTTTAATGTGCACTATCTGATCGTCCATAGCCCTTTTTGTCTCCATACTTGAAGGGAATCTTATTTTTAGTTTATATATATATATATATATATATATATATATATATATATATATATATATATATATATATATATATATATATATAAATAATATTTCCAATTTCTTCGGCATCTCGAACAGTGCCTTCGGATTTCGAATCTTGCACCGTTGGTTCTATCCTACGTACAACTTTGAGGAAAGAATAAAGCAAAAAATCTATCAAATTTAGGGAAAAGACTTAAACAAGTTACTATAACAAAGTTCTCTAGACATTGAAATAACACCACTAAAAAAAACAATTCCAACATGTAGGCGACCTGCTTCTCGTATTAATTTGATGTCAGAATTCCAATTGACTTTGTTTGCATTTATAAAAATACAATAAGATAAAACAAAAGAAAAGTAAGTGTTATATTTGTGTACATATCTATTACAAACTCACATATGAATCAAGTTAATGAATACAGTGTTAGAGAATGTTTTCTGGTGTTTTAATTAATTAAAGGTACGTATAAATTACATTTTTTAGATTAAAATAAATCAACCAGCTGTAAATTGACGAGTTTCTTTCGTATTTGGAAAGAAATTCAGTTAATTTCTATATTGATTATAAAAACACTACATTCAAATCATATATTTAATTAGTGTTTATTATTATTATTATTATTATTATTATTATTATTATTATTATTATTATTATTATTATTATTATTATTATTATTATTATTATTATTATTATTAAAACTATGTACTGATGCGGAAATAATTGCTATAGTGCAGAACATTAAAATTGTAGTATCCCATTTGATCAATTAGTTAATTAGTAGGCAAACCAAAAGCATAAAAAGCATAATAGCAATTTAGACATACGGTTGGTACCTTGAACATGGTTGTGGTTGTCTAAGGGTCTAGAATAAACTAATTTTAAAAGCATAATAAAGTATAATTTTAGAAAATAAAGCATAAAGCATAATTTAAAATATATAACACAATTCTTGGAAAATTCTGTTTAACTGCAAGTTTAACATACTGTATTAATATTTTTAAAACCATTGTTTACCACGCAAAATCATTGAGAACGTAACAATGCAACAATGAAAAGCTTATTTTTATTTCTGTAAACTTTTTGGTGTAATCCTTTGATGTAGAGATAAGAAAAAAGGAAAAGAAAACTTTCCACCAGCAGTGAATAGTACCCAAGAACTCCACACTATATTGTTATGTGTACCTCTTAAACTTGAGCACTTTCTGTACTTTTTGGTGGTATCTTTTACTTTCCCTTTCTGTATATATATATGCACCTCTAAGGTGGTGGGAAAAAACTGGCTCGAGTAAAGCATATCTCTTTACAGTGCATAGAGTAGAAAGTTCATTAAATATGAAAGAAACTGGTTGCATAAAATATCAATAAATAGATGAAGATATTTAGAATATTTAATGTATAGTAAATATTATACATTATACACGATTAATGTAAAACAATCATTGAAATTAACAATAAAGCATAATTTGGAAAACATAAAGCATAATTACACAAAAAATAAAGCATAATGTGGGTTGTTCTATTAATTAATAAGACATTCTACTTCAAATGTAGCCTATATAATAGTTAGATTTATATTTATATTTTCATATTGATAAGAGTAATGATTTTCCTCTTCCTTAGTATATCAAGTATTTAGATATTTGAATTCGTCAAAGAGAAGTAGTGGCGCTCTAAGAAAGCCACATCAGTGAAAGTTTAATTTTCATTACTGCAAACAATGAAAAGATAGCTTTACAACACACAACTTCACAAAGTCGTATACAAAAATTAGTGCATTAGCAAACTTTCTTAACTAATGAATTACCTACGTTTATCTAAACGTTAATAAAATAATATGAATATGCTCTCCTATAATACTAATCTCAGTTTCCTGCTCACTAATGGATTTCGTAGCTCGCGATGCACTTGATGAAACATAAACTTTGCTCTTATAATGACGATGATCATTATTATGTAAAAGTTGCTCCTTTCGAAACATCAATGAGTTGAGAGGCAATTCATCAATAGCGCGAAAGGATAATGTCCTTTGTAATCTGACTCCACGAAACATATTTTATATAAATCTCTTTCGATAGCACACTATGATAAAAGCTCGCATGGACGGGTTATTACCTTTGTATGTTAAATTATTGCTCATTAATATATTGAATATGTATATTTTGGCTTTGGCTACTACAAATGTTACAATGTCGCACGGACGTCTTAACACGTCTTAACACTTACCTGTCCAATTGACTAATTGGACTAACTTTTCCACGTTCAATGTATCCAACTACAATGTAATACCACCAATTCAATTCTCTTTTATTATTTTTTATGCATAGAAAATAATTCAACTGATCTATACAAAATCTTAAACACTACAAACTTATCTACACATAAATATTTCATCGCAACAGCATCACGGAAAATGATAATCTGGAAGAAGAAGCCAAATGGAATGTTAGGAAGCCAAAAGCAATATTTCTGAATCATAGCTGCTTTATGGGATTTTCCACGCAACCAGCTAAAAAAAAATACATGAAATGCAATAAAAGACCTGTGACATTATGGTAGGTAAGGCGTATAACTGCCGACTGGACGGTCCAGGTTCGATACCCGTTGAAGACGGGATTTTTTTCTCGTTTTACTTTGGTTCTAATATGGCTCTGAGGTACATAGACCTTTTAAAAATGAGTATTTTGGCAACCTGGGGAAGTAAAGAAGGCAGGATTATGCACTGACTACGTCACCTCGATGAATGTCGAAATCAAGAAAGTATATTAAATACCTTTTAGTGTATAGGTTGGAAAAATAGTGGCAACACTGTTCTCAGGGCAGAGAGCTGTGTCTCATCAATATAAGAGTTCTGTACTGATAAGGGACTGTGAGGCGATAAAAGGTGGCGAGTGGTAAAGGCTGCATGTTATTCAGTAAAAAGCAGCAGTACCGTAAAGTAGGAAACTGTGCAAGCACCATAATAACACGTTTCGCAAAGACGAACATTTTTTGTGGGTCAAGATTAAAGGGACACATTGTCTAAGAGCATAGCAATTCTTCAGGCACTTCGTGACGACCTTTTCGCCAAAATGGAGAGACAACTTTTTGGGTAACGCTATGACAGAGGAGCAACATCATCCGTGCCATATGCTCATGTGGTTCGGATTCCACGTTAATCAGTAGGTCCACGTCTCATATAGCCTCGCTGCTGAAAGAGACGCTAAACTAGAATCAACTCACCTCAACTCCGTGCCATATAGTTGTCCTTGCGGAACATCAACAGAGATTGACACTTTGACGATGTATGAAGCATTCCATACGTGTAGCAGAAAGTAATAGAGATGGGAGTCAAGATTTCGTTGAAGGAATGTGACAGGTATTTTCCTGTGCATAAAGCCAGGTACGAATCATAACAATGTTGCCATTAGTTTTATCAAGCAATTGTATATTAAATACAATAAAAACAAAGATGGAACCGCGGTGGCTCAGTAGTAGAACATACACCTGTGGTTCGTGGGTCGATTGGTTCGTTCCCAGCTCGCGCTAAATAGGCTTTGTCATTGACAAACATTGTGTACGTGGTCTGCCTCCTCTCACTTTTTTCATTATACGATTTCATTCATTATCATCTTCAACGTCTCGCTAACCTTGTAGCATAATTATGGTATGTTAAACTAAAAAAGATTCACCTAAAAGCCACCAAATTCTGTATACGTGTATGTCATCACTAGATCTAATCGCCTACGGAGTACTTTTTTCAATTGTCGGCTTGAAGAGGATTTTCTAGGTGGGACAAATTGTACGCGTGTTTCTCGCTAACAACGCCTTACTTTTATGCAACCAACATTACCTTGTGGTTATACTGGCTTATAACAGCGGATGATAAATATCCGGGAAGAAATGGTTGTAGAGAAATTCTTTCAGGCCATTCTTCTTCTTCTTCTCTTTTTATTCCAGTTCTGAATAAAGACTGGGAACGACAGGTGCTTACAGCTAGTAATAAATATAGTAATAATTGACATTTCTTTAATAAATTCTCTACCAGCTAAATAAAAATATGTTATCACAAGACCAGCAAAAAAAAAATTCTGAATTGTAACGTTTTTTCCTTATTTTTGAGATATTAATTATAAGAACACTTTAATACAATTTGCCTTGATAACTTTTAAAAATGGGAGTAATTACGTGAAAAGATATAAATGAAACGATTAGGACAGTGTTTGTGTGTGTTGTGTGGTGGGGAAAATGTTAAAGGCGTTTTCTAAAAGCCAGTAGTAAGGATACTCCACGTGGCTTGCTGAGAAAGGAAACCAAAACAAATGTGACGTCACCAAGCCAACTCAGAGTAGGGAGAAAAAACTGTAACGATCGCGTAATAAACTCAAGGTCGCGAAGCATTAAACGCTTTTTGCTTCTTTCTCTTTCTTAGCATTCGTATTTACAGTATAAAATCTACTGCAAGATAATGCAGCAGTACATAAAAATCATCTATCATTATTTTTTTTTTTTTTACTCCTTTGATTAAAAAATACGCTAAAATAGACTTCCTGGCGTCTCAACCTTCTAAGGACTATAAACTGGCCTGACGTTCTTTAGTTGACTGACTAAACCGTCAGTCAGCACATCGGTTTTCGTCAGTGCTGCCAATGAGATCCCTCAATATTCCTCCAGATTCAATGGTTGATTTGGATCTTTAGCGTTCGTTCAGCACCAAATCTATATGAGACGTGGCCATAGTTTAATATGGGATCCGAAGCTCAGGAGTTTGGATTCAAATCCGGGTCTACCGCCTGCCAGGTTCGTGAAAAAAAAAAAAAACCAAAATGAGATCGAGATTTGAAAATATCACTCAAATCCTGCTGTTGCTAAGAATGATGCATAATATGAGTTTTTAATTAATTATATTTCAATATAACTAAGAAATTTTTTTGAATAGTTTTACTCATTGGGCGAGAAGCATGAGTAATACATATAATAGGAGACTAGTAGTGTTTTTTTTTTTTTTGTTTTTTTTTTAATTCGAGTCGAGACGAAAAATTTCACTAGTATCGTGGGCAACACTAGTTCACCCAGGTCTTAGATCTTAAAACACTGTTTTAGTGTTAGATTAATCATAGCATAAGAACTATAAATCGATAAAATGATTTACGAACACAGTGAAGAGCATTTATCAATGTTTAAAGGGTACGCAAGTCATAACACAATATATTCCAATAATAAATATTATTTAAACGTTGTTATATAACAGTTTTCGTAGACCTGTCCTGGCGAAGAAAGATTATGAGAACTTCTGGATGAAATTAACTCTTTTAGGATTTTTGGTAACTTTTGTTACCATGGCGTGGTGTCACCTTTGACCACTTATTTAAGTTCTATAATAGGTATTTAAGCCGCCTTTTTCTTTTTAATAGTCAAGTCAAGGATGGACCAAAGAACACCCAAGATGCATTTTGGAACCGGATGGTCAACTTGGTGACGTCAAGTAGGGGCGGAGGGGCATGACGTTTTTACTTTTTCATAAGGCGAATTTCAAAAATTTTTCAAGCCTTTACTTTATACGATATCAGATTGAAACTTTGCATACGGACTGGGTGTACCTTTGGGTATTTCTAAAAATTTTCTAAGATCACTACGTTAAACCGGGCCCGAGGGACTCAAGTGTTCCGAGGGGATGACTTTTTCAGAAAAAATTCCGGTCTTTCCCATTTTTTCCGGTTCAGGTATATGATACGAACACATGAGTTCTACCATTAAAAAGGGCTTGTTTTACTAAAGAACATAACGTTTAAACCATGATTCTAGGTCAAATAGTAATGACGCAGTATTTTTTTTCTTATAATATGTATATACAGGTGTTTCAAGACAACACCGACAACGTTTGGGAGGTGATTCCTGAAACCAAGATAAGACAAAACCAACTTGGGTGCACAAATGCTTCCTTTCGGAGTTATAGGCTTCCGAAAACATGAACAACTGAAATTTAAAGGCCCATAGCTCCAAAACTATTGGACCTACCGTAGTCAGGTTAAGACTTCACTTAGGAACTAGTATATGCCCTATCAAAATATCCAAGTTTCAAAATCCTGCGGTACTTCTACAACAATTTTTATGGAGGTAGTTGGTGAGTACTTCAATTTATATGCCCGTAGCCGAAGTCCCTCTATAAAAATTGTTGTGTGAGTATCTTATTATTCTGAAACATGTATTTTTGAATAGTGCACATATTAGCTCCTAAGTGATGTCTTGAACTGACTGCGGTAGGTCCCATAGTTTTGGAGCTATGGACCTTTAAAGTTCATTTTCTCGTTTTTTCGGCAGCCTGTAACTCCGAAAGGAAGCATTTTTGCATCCAAGTTGGTCTTTACTTTTCGTGTTATCTTGATGTCAGGAATCACCTCCCAAACATTGTCGGTGTTGTTTTGAATCACCCTGTATATACATATAAAAAAAACACTGCGTCATTACTATTTGGCCTAGAGTCATGGTTCAAACGTTATGTTCTTTCGTATAACAAGCCCTTTCTAATGGCAGCCTGTTGTTTTGAAACACCCTGTATATATATAGAGAGAGAGAACCTAAATTCAGACTTTCAACAATTTTTTCCGTTCTTTGCTTTCAAGATAGAACATTGCAATTTTGCACACGTATTATGTACACTCATGTCCAAAATTATTGTCGCATGTCTATAAATATGTTTTTGTACAAATAAAATTTTATAAGGAATTCGCCCGGTACATCTTATAATGTTAGTATATGTATAATCGGCAAAGACATGTATGTGACAAATTTCATGTGAAAAGAGCAGTAAATAAGAACAATAAAACGAAAATAGAATTTTCTTGTCCATTCAGCAACATTTCATTTTACTCATTATAATTTTCGTATTTACAGTTCTTTTCCTATGAAATTTATCACAAATATACAATTCCCGATTATACGCATAGTATCAGTATTTAAAGTACCCTGCAAAATCATTATCAAACAATATTCTTACAAGAAGACAATTATAGATATGCGACAATAATTTTGGACATGAATGTACACAGTGGCGGCGATTGGACGTTAAAAGTGGGGGGGCAAGACATGATATGAACATTTGTATATCAATGTTAGTTTCCCTAGTTGCTTCTAACGTTTTGTTTGACGAAAGGTTGTATAACTAATAGAATACTACCTTTTTCAGTTAAAATACCGTATATCGTATTTCAAATTTTATTAAGTAAATTGATAAGAGCAACGCAAGTACGTACTAGTCCTTTATATTCTTAAACGAAGATGTAAGATTTGATTCCTTGCTCATGAACATCTTAAAATTGTCTGGAAGATTGGGATCAGATTATTTAATAACAAATTTGCAAAACAAATAAATACAAAGGATAATATTAATCATAGTAGTGAATAATGAGGATTGTTTTGAAGAAGTTATATTGAAACTAGGGATTAATGAACAACTTAATTTTTAGTTACACACATGCTATTAAATGTATGTTATTACTCTTAGAAAATGAAAGCAAATACTACAAGCGTATGCTACGACATTTAAAGAAATCTCGAAACATGTTCGTTCTCGTACACCCCTAAACACACCACTACAAAACAATCGAAAAGGTAGAAGCTGTTTCTTAATACTCTCTTTTTAATTAATATTTCTTACTGAGCTTCTTCGTGGCTAAGCGGTTAGCGTACACACCTTTGGCGTGGGAGACCCGGGTTCGATTCGCGGCGGGAGCTCATCGGATTCCATATCAATCAGTAGGTCTACGTTTCCTATAGCCTCGCTGTTGAACAGCATGTTAAACTCAAAGAAAACAAATCTAATCAAAATATACCTTACTATTAGAAAGAAGAAAAGACATTTTACGAACTGTCAATTTTTGTACAATGAAAGTTTTTTTCCTTCGAAATGCTATCTCAATTAGTTTTAAAGGGCTGATTAACTCACATTGGACTTGAGTCCTTGTAAGATGAAATGAAAGTATGCTCGAAATGTTGCGTTCCAAGATATTAGCAACGGCAAATATTATAGAGACTATGGAACATTGTTTCTAAATACATACAAAAAAATTTACATTTCCAAATGGAACTATATACATTAATATTTCATTTCAGAAAAGTGGGGGCCAACTGCCCCCCTTTGCCCCCCCTAATCGCCGCCCATGAATGTACATAACATATTTTCAGAAAAATGCAGATCCCTACGTAAACCCAGGCCCGGGCTAAACGGGTTTTGGTGTTTTGGTGGAATTTTCAAAAACAAAAATCCGGGTTTTTCCATACTTTTCCGGTTCAGGTATATGATACGGATATGTAGGTAGTACTGTTGCAAAGAGTTCGTTATAGGAATGAAAATGGAGTTTAAACCATGACTCTAGGTCAAATAGGAATGACGTAGTACATTTCTGAAATACATTGGCGGATCCAAGGGGGGCTATAGGGACTAACCCTCCCACCTTGACGCTCAAGTAAACACTGGATAAAATGGGCTTCAATTCAATTCTGCTTTATACTGGATAAAACTACAAACTATGGTTTAGCCCCTTCCTTGATCACATCCTGATAGTACATCTAAAAAGAAGCAAAAACGAACTAGTGAACATGGGTTAAATTCCGTCCCGTTTAGGAGTGACAGAGTGTCGAAATCGTGGAAACATGAACTTCAGAGGCCAACAGCTTAAAAACAATACATCGTAGAGAGTGCGGTTAAAAACGTCACTTAGAAAGTCATACCTACTCTATTGAAAAATGCATGTTTGAAAACGCAGCTACGTGTGCGAACGGGATTAACAACGTGTGACCTTTCTTTCCTTTACAGCATGTCCGGAAATCCCTCCGTTCCTTTGGGGAATCCGATGCGCACGCATAACCGCGTTCTACGTGAACCCAGGCCCGGACCAGAGGGGCACAAAAATTTCGAAATTTCTTTCAAAAAATCTCTTGTTTTTTTCGATTTTCCCGTTTCTGTTGTATAATACCGACAAGCAAGTGGTACAGTTGGAAAGTATGATCTATCTTGAAACAAACGAGGTATGAATGATGAACCTACCATAAATAGTAAGGAAACAGTAGCTGTTTGAGTGAAAGTCTGAAATTTACCACAAAAAGGGAAAATCCTAAAAGGAATTAAGGGAGAAATCATACTGTAAATTCTGTACATAAATTTACTAAACGAGACTAGATCTTTTTTTTACGAGAATTGAGCCGAAACTGGTAACGCTTTTCGAAAATTATGCCTAGAAGAGAAAGATTTTTTTGAAAATCGATCCGAGAAGAGAAAGAATTCTTCGACAATCGACACGAGAAGAGAAAGAATTCTTCGACAATCGAGACGAGAAGAGAAAGAATTCTTCGACAATCGAGACGAGAAGGGAAAGAATTATTCTACAATCGAAACGAGAAGAGTGAGAAATATTAGCTTTAAAATTTCAGTATACGTCACTACGTACCAGTGACGTATAACCAAGTATTGAATCATCGTTTAAATAGACATATTTAGCTTGTGAATTGGAGTAAGTTGCTATCGAGCTTGATTCAATACTTCGTAATGCTGAATAGACCAGTTAAAACCACGACTGTGTTTCCTTATCTTCTTAAGGGTCTTCACTACACCAAAATTAAACTATCGCCAATTTTAGTTTTTTTTCGTAATATTTTTAAAACAAATAAAAAATATTCAAAAAACAGACAATACGATTTTACATGTAATACCGTTATCACAACTCATCTATCTATCTACTTCCGATTTGTAACTGTAGATAGATTTAGCATTTTTTGTCTGTTCTGTGAATAGCGGCATACCAAAAGCAGATAAGTGAATTGAGGTAATGGCAGGGGTAAAAGTGCAGGGAACTACAACGACTCACCAAAGGTAGTCATCAACCCTAGTATAATTAATATAAGTATATCTCTAGTGGCAATACTCATTTACACTTTGAAATATCTTCAAATGTTATATTCACTAAGATGATCACCCTTTTTTAATGAAATTACAAGCCAATGATAAATATTAAGTAATTTATTCTTTGATTACCTTTTAACGTATATTCACACAAACAACGACATAGCATCCAACAAAACACCAACAACATATATTCATTATGTTAGAACATTCTTCTTTTTTTATTTTTTAATTAACATTATGATAGGTATGGTGCTTGTGTAAAAGCACTTTCTGCCCGAGATATATGCAATTATGAATCAATACAAAGTATCTCGTTATAGAAAATGTCGCTCGATAAAGGGACTAAATATAAAAGTTACATGAAAGCTTGGCTTTTATATTTAAGAATCACTGGTCCGTTTATAATAA
The DNA here is from genome assembly GCF_964235325.1 of Thermobia domestica. Classification (NCBI taxonomy): domain Eukaryota; kingdom Metazoa; phylum Arthropoda; class Insecta; order Zygentoma; family Lepismatidae; genus Thermobia; species Thermobia domestica. The sequence goes on along the minus strand of NC_137465.1, from coordinate 178,361,795 downwards.
TAACATGATAATAGTTGTATTCTTTACATTTTAATCGTCCCTCATATATAACTTCGTTCAGTTATCTCATATAAATACATTTACAACAAAACTTTCATCCCACTATTATTTATCTTTTACCATTAAAAGGTCGTCGCTTACTAATACAATTAACGAAGGATTCGAAATCAAAAGCGTAAGAGATAATTACATTCTGAAACATAAATTACAATGATCAATAGTTCCAATCATCATTAAAAACGGCCATGTTAAAAAAATGGTTGATCTTTCCAGAGCCAATTATATAATAATTACGTTAGATGGCATTTTAAAGTATGTATCATATCAATAAGGTGTCGGGATACAAAAGAATCTTATCCGAATATCATATAAGGTGACGCATGGGTACGGTCGTCAGATCATTAATAGAATGAGCCTTATACTAAATATAATCTTTGACAATAAAGTTTCAACACAAATCAATATAATATAAATAACCTTTGTTTTTAATCAATAATAAATCGAATTATAATTTTTTACATTAGCACAACAGAATTAAAATCATTTGGAAATGAATATTTGTTAATGAGAATTAAAGAAAATTAAATTAAGTAAAAAAAATCAAAAATTAAATGTAACCTATGCTCGGGTGAGCGAAAAGAAGGAGATAAATTTATTTTCACACAAACATAAGTCTCTTTTCCTTATCATACGGGAAATATGGTGAGAAGATAAAGGTACTAACTGATGAAAATAATGAAGCAACAAGATAGAGGACAAAATCACCCTTAGTTTCCTTCATTCTTATTTATTTGAGCAAGAATGCCAGGTGCCACTAACTTTTTTACCAGCTGCATCCATTTTTCTCTTGTATACTGGGAAGGTCTCCAAACCTTCAACTCGTCTATATTACGAAGTCCAATTGACGTACCTGTTTTGGCGTTCAACAATTCAAAAACTTTAGGGTTTATTTCCTTGAAACATAAATAAGGACCTGAGAAAACATCACAAAATTTATAAATCTTCTTTAACAACGCATTACTTTGTGGGTGTTGTTTAACAAAAACTAAGTCATTGGTCTTGATTCGATATTTTCCTTCTTGAAGAGACTCTAATTTAGAATTACGCTTTAAAAATTTGTTGTGTCTTCGAATTTTTACCATGTTCACTAAATTTGAAGAATCTACGATTGCCGAATCTTCCAACTTGATATTAAAATGTTGTTCCACCAGGAAAATCAAATCAGAACCGTTATGTACATTAGCAGGAGACACGCCCAATGTGTCTGATATCGAATAATTCAAAAGATACGTGATTTGATTAACATGTTTAATCCATTCGGTATGTTTGTCTTTACAAAAGTGTCGAAACAACATACCAAAATTACGATGCACATTTTCTACAATAGAGCCACTAGGATGGTACGGAGTTACGAAATGAATTTTAATGTTAGCCTTATTCATTGCTTTAATAAACACATCACTTTTGAATTGTGAACCATTATCACATAATATATGTTTGACAGGACCACAATGTGGAATGTATACATTCAAAATTTTATTTATGATAGCAGCGGAAGTTGCTCTACGCAGAGAGTAAGCTATTACATAGCGCGAAAAAATATCCATAGTGGTAAGTAAATAAGTTTCTCCTGTAGCTGCTCGCGGTAACGGTCCATATAGATCAATAGATATGAACGAATGTGGTCTCTCTGGGGTTATCGATAGCATAGGTTTCTGTACAGCCTGGTAGTTGTGTTTTATTTGCATACATTCAATACAGTCCTTGATGTGATTCTTGATTTGGACTCTCATTCCTCTCCAATAAAAAGATTTATTAATCAAGGCACATACTTTCATATAACCAAAATGACCGAAATCATCATGATAGGCTTTTAATATGCGGGTTGTCAACGTAGGTGGTATGCAAATTTTATTTCTGGACTTGAACTTAAAATCTCTAATAAGCAGAATTCCGTTGGATAGTTTAAATCTGGAATTCCATTGTTTGGGGCAATTACATTCCGCACTACAAGAAGACAAATGTTTCATGATTTGATTGTATTCATGATGATTCAGTTGATGTTCCCTTAAATCTTCCATTGAAATAGTGGCTATTTCATCCTGTAAGACCTTAAATTCGTTGATAGACAAGATATGTTGTTCTTCTCCAGGAAACAGACGTGATAAAGTATCTACGGGTCCATTATCTACTCCCTTGATGTGTTGTACCTCAAAGTCATAAGACTGAAGCTCTAACGACCAACGAAGTAGTCTGTTATTGTATCCCTTTATACTATTAAGATACCGTAATGAATTATGGTCGGTAAGTACTATAAAATGGCATCCGCTGAGATACGGAGCAAATTTTTGTACTGCAAAACGTACGGCCAATAATTCAATTTCCGTAGTTGTATAGCTTTTCTCAGCTTTCTTTAGAGTACGGCTAGCACAATGGATAACGGCCGGTTCCTTGATAGTTGGATTTGGTTGCCAGAGTACCGCAGAGATTCCAAGTTGAGAACCGTCGCACTGAACATAGAAAGGAACATCGTATCGAGGATGGTTCAAATGGATGTTTCGCTTTACACTTTCCTTCAACTTAGTAAAACTGGATTCTTGAATCGGACCCCATTGCCATGGTACTCCCTTTTTTGTAATCATAAATAAAGGTTGAGCTATCTCAGCAAATCGTGGGATGGCCTTGCGAAACCAATTGAAGAGTCCTAATACTTGCCGTGTCTGTTTTACATTCGTCGGTGCAGGCAAATCCTCTATTGCTTGTACTTTAGATTGACTAAACTGTAAACCGGATGCATCAATTTGGTAGCCAAGGAATTCTATAGAATTTTGTAAAAATTTGGATTTTTGTATGTTGATAGTGAGACCCGAACTTTCCAATCTCTCTAAAACAATATCCAAGTATTTTAAGTATTCATGAGGATTTTTACCCATTATCAAAATGTCGTCAGCGTAGGTAATTACGTTGCTGCGTAAGTCTTGACCTAAGACTTTATTTAAGCAAGAAGCTAACGCCGCACTACCATTGATAAGCCCAAAGACTACACGGTTGTACTCGTACAAATGGCCTTCAAAACTGAACGCTGTATAAGGTTTCGAATCTTCATGCAATTCGACCTGATTATAGGCTAGTATTAAATCTAAACTTCCGAACACTGCATTGCCCTGTAAAGAGGCTAATATTTCTTCCACTGGTGGATACCTCACTTGTTCTAAGTCAATATGGCAATTTGTACGTCTCAGATCCAAAACTACACGTAGGGAACCATTTTTCTTAAGGACTACATGTAACGGATTAAGGTGAACGCTTCGTGAAGGCCTAATGATTCCATCTCTTAACATGTCTGCAATTTGTTGACGTACTTTTTCTCTGTATCGGTAAGGAATTATATATGGCTTAGTCACAATAGGTTTGTCTGTCTTAACCTTAAAAGAATAGATAAAATCCTTACAACATCCGGGACGTTGTGAAAAAACATTCTTGTGTTTATATAAGATATCCTTAAAGTGAGTTTTTACTGTATTCTCTATAAAGTCGAGGCTCATTTCAAGTGATTTGACACACTCAGAAAACAATACATCATCTTTCGAATCCATTAAATTTTGCGCAACTTGTGTTAATTGATCATTTAATTTATCACTTTCTGAAATTACAGAAACATTATTCAATACATTAGGAACAATATTATATTGACAAGCAATATCATCAGATTTGGGAAGAAGTTTTTGAACGATTTCTTGAGGAAGACCGGGTATCGTTAAAGTTTGATTTCTGAAATCGAGCATTACACGTAATTGAGACCATAAATCTAAACCAATGATTAGTTTTTCATTCAATTCTTTTATCACCAAAATAGGAATAGATATCTCAAAACTTTGAATGGCTATTGTGATATGAGTAATCCCAGCTACCCTCTTTTTGTGTTTACCGGTAAAATCTACTATAATAAGATTCTCTGCTCTTTGTAATTTAGAATTTGAATAATCACTAGCAATTGCTTTCCACAACGAATACGATAGCAAAGATGCATTTGCGCCCGTATCCAATAAAGCTTCTGTGCTTAATCCATTTATTTTGACAGGTATTCTGGCAGTACTATAGGATTTTAAAAATACAAAGTTTTCTTCAACACTAAAACCGTCATTGATGTTATCATCTGTAAACCAACAATGATTTACTACAGGCACAACTTGATATTGACATCTATTGACTGCTATTTCCGAATCATTATTTATACATACATCATATAAAAGATTGTTTTCATTATTGACCTTAACGCATAAATTTGAAGATAAATATTCATAAGAATCAATAGCTGATATGGGTTTAACCCCTACCACACCAGCTGCAGTCAGTTTAAATTCGTACTTGTATATGGTTCCAATAAAGTACATTGTATTGCACAATCTTGATTAAGTTCCGCATTATTATTTTGTACAGGAATTGCATTATTGTTTTGATTCTGATACGTAGTGCCATCTCTTAAATTAATGTTACGTCTATCAATACGGTTTACAGTATTTCTAGAATTACGCCATACATTTCGTCTGTTTTGGAACCTACTTCGGTTAAATGGTCTGACATAATTATCATCACAATTAGTTAGGTTAGGTGAATTCGCATTATATCTTTGCCTATTCTGATTATTTAAATTCACTCTATCCAGGTTATGTTCCGTATTGTTTACGTTACGGATATTCATATTCCGGACAGGTACTGACTTAAGGTTATCTGAATTATTTCTAATTTTACCTACTCCAGTTTGATTATTCTGTGCCTGGTATTGACTTTCGTAATATTGAACAAGCATTAGCAGATGATTAAAACTTATGCACTGGGTAGAAAGCAGAATTTGTTGCATTTTAAAAGGTAGTAGATTTCGGATAGATGCAATCACTCTAGATTCAGATTGTAATGGGTTTACAACTTTTAATTCATTGTAAGTGTTCACAACAAAATCAACAATAGATTTGTGTAGGCGAGGATGAAAAGGTTGGTTTCTAATCATAGCGTCTCTGTTAGCAAGTAAAAAGTCGTTCTCATAATTTGCGATCAACGCTGCTTTGAATTCCTCATATGTTTTGACGTGCTCCCGTACTGCTTTGAACCATAAAGAACACGGTGGGAGTAGTAAGTGAGGGATTAGTTTCATATATTGAGATTTATCTATACACATTATACTGCATTCATCCTGAAATTTTTCCAGGAAAGAAGTAGCATTTTCATTGCACCTACCACTAAACTTACTCATAGCTCGTATTTCACTCATTTTTACACTTAATTTTATATTTCTTTCACCATTTCGTGTTAAATGAAAATTTCTACCTACTGTGTTATGCGTAGTTCCACCATCTCTTTTCCGCCCATCTGTATTCCTTCGCTGAATTCTTTCCAAAATAATATCATCATCGGATGGGTTACTTGAATAAGAGGTAAAGCAAGGTTCACGTCGATCTGCTTCGGGTGGATGCGAGGGCATTTCTTGTGGGTGAGGGAACTCCAAACGATCAGTAACAACGTTATTGTTGTATGCATTGTCTTTAATCTGTAACGTCTTAATTTCCTCCTGTATGGTAGATATCAATCGTGTATTTGCACGTATTTGGTTAGAATTATCTATCACCTGAATCTTTTGCAGACGAACAGAAGATTCCATTACTTCAAAATCTTTTTTTTACAATATTAACTTCTTGAATTACATGATTGTAGTTATCCTTACAATCTTCAGATAATCTTTTTAGCTTCTCATCAAATTGTAACGTGATGTCTCTCACAGCTTGTATTACAGATTGTTTCGTTTCTTCTGACTTTTGATCTATTTGTTGCTGTACCGTTTGTTTTAATTCTTCGGACATCTGAGCTAAATTTTGTTTCATGGCTTCTAAATCATCCTTTCGGCTTTGTTCCAGTCGTTGTTCCCGTCGCTGTAACCTATTAGGATTCTATCTTCCAGGTGTAATGGGAGCTATATTCTGCTCATTGTTAACACCGTCAACAGTTTCATTCTCTACTGTATCACCAATCATGACTTTTCTTATGATTACTCTGCCACTTCTAAGAATAGTTGAGTTAATATTCATAAACCTTCTTATTATGGTAAATTCACCCTTACTTTAAACTTCGGGATATGAATTTACAAAATCCCGGGTGAGGTAAACCAAAAATTTTACAACGACTCACCAAAGGTAGTCATCAACCCTAGTATAATTAATATAAGTATATCTCTAGTGGCAATACTCATTTACACTTTGAAATATCTTCAAATGTTATATTCACTAAGATGATCACCCTTTTTTAATGAAATTACAAGCCAATGATAAATATTAAGTAATTTATTCTTTGATTACCTTTTAACGTATATTCACACAAACAACGACATAGCATCCAACAAAACACCAACAACATATATTCATTATGTTAGAACATTCTTCTTTTTTTATTTTTTAATTAACATTATGATAGGTATGGTGCTTGTGTAAAAGCACTTTCTGCCCGAGATATATGCAATTATGAATCGATACAAAGTATCTCGTTATAGAACGCGGGTGACGCCGTCCTCCCACTTCCAGAAAATATCTCTAGCGTCCTCCCACTTTCTAAAAAAAATTATAATGGATAAAGATAGGCACGGGGGACGGCGTGACGTCATGCATCCCCCTAACTTTCCAGATCCACTTTTACCCCTGGGTAAAGGTATTACATGCAAAATCGTATTGTTTAGTTTACTACGTTTCTACTATTCGAATATTTTTATTTGTTTTGAAGATATTACAGAAAACTCTAAAATTAGTGGTAGTTTAATTTCGCTGTAGTGAAATTCTTTAACAAGGCAGTCAATCCTTCAAATTTACCCCACTTAACCTATCTTTTCTAAATTTCTGCTAATATCCTGCATTCTGTCGCTTTGCCTTCAAAAACCGCTATGTGCTGCTTTTGCTCAAAATGCAATTTTTACTGATATATGAAGATTTTGGTATAGATCATCCTTGTGCAAAGACCCTTATCACTCATTTAAGGGCTACTAATTACATCATAAAACAAAACCGGCATGTACAGTGCGAGTGGTTTCGGGTTCGATTCCTGGTGGGGACACTCGGTCGAAAAAGTGTAAAAAGCTTTTTCAGGCCAGCCACCCTGAATGAGGTTTTCCTGGGTTTTCCTCACTCATACCAGGCAAAGGCCGGGGTGGTACCTAGCTTATAGGTCCCAGGCCGCTTCCTCCCTTCCCTTTTCCCGGATAGAGCGCTCACCGAGTGACGTCATCCCCTATACTTGACGGGTTAAATGGCCATAGATGCCGAAATCTCAGAAATCTAAATCCTAAATCTCCTAAAACCGGCATGTGATGTTGCTGTCAAATTGCTTCTGTCATATTCCGCTAGGTGTTCTCAAAGATACATAGCTGATTTTATGTTAAAATTGTTACTACAATGACGCGCACATATGTTTCTTTTTATTGCTACCCAAAAAACAATAAACACAATGCATTCGTTTTTTTCTCTCTCTTGTAAAGTTTTGAATTTTTCACATAACGTTGTTTTAAGGCGCAGCAAAGATTTATTCTTCCCATTTTTAACCCTTTCAGAACTGATTTTTTGTTTACCCACCGATTTTATTTTTATTTTCTCCTATTATTCTTTTTGACTTAACAAGTGAAATACAGCCATCATTTGGTTTGCGGGTGTCATATTTTGATAATTATGGACATACAATGTGCGTGCACTGAGGGTTGAAATACGTATGTAAAATATAAAATGGCATTAATCGAAAACATCATTGTCATCTGCACAGTTTAGAAACTCAAAACACATCACTAAATCAGAAGGAGGATTTATTGCAAATAGTTTGTTTCGCCAAGAATAAAACAGCCAACGTGGCTGACCCCTGTCCATCGTGATAGCTCCTGCAAGTACTCTAAAAGACATATGAATAGCTACCTGACAACAGATGAAAGCACTAGAGAAGTAGTGGAAAGTGATGTAGACAAGTTCAAAGAATACTGTCATAAAAAAAAACAGCCATTTTGAATCTCCCAGAGTAATTATATTAGTCTTAAAATATGATGTACAAATATTTTACCGCCAGAGCCAAAAGAGTTGATCATAAATGAATTCAGAAGACACCAAAATTGGAAGCAAATTCGTACAAAACAAAATTTAAAAGCAGGAGCTGTTAAACAACAAGTTGCTAGCGACATACGAAGAGAAGAAAGTAGAAAGAACGTGTGACATTGACAGTTACCGTGGCTTCTAATAGTATCATTTCTCTTATAAGCAGTTCACATACATCTGTAGTAACCGTAGATACGAAAAAAGATGCAGAGAAACATATGATATTGAAATGTCACTTGCTGTCAAAACACATTGCGAATAATTTTTGAAATCCTCAGATTTCTCGCCTCCTGCTGCTCTTGCCGATTTATCAGTTTGTTCATTTTCTAAGGTACAGGAGAGTTGACATTCTACTTCGTCATCCATGGCACTTCTGATATTAGGTATCCTCCATGTTCTAGTTAAATTCTGCTATTATTCATTCCACGTAAGCTGATAGGCAATCAAAACAAACTTCTCTACTCCATCACATCCACCCAGTTTTTGCCAGTGCAAAAGGGCAGAACGAGTTGCTGATCATATCAAGCAGGAAAACTTGTTTAACCCTTTGACTACCAACGGGATACATGTCTCCCATGTGAATAATTCAAATATCGTTGGGAATTTGCTTTTAGAAAATTCTTTAAAAAAAATAAATAAATAAATAAATAAAAATACATGTTTTTCTCTCATCGGATCAGATGTGACCAGAAGACTGTTAAGTTTCCAAACTGTGAACAGATGTCAGGAATATCCCACATTAAATTAGTCGTACATATAAAAGAATGTTCACATTTAAAAAAATGGTAGTCAAAGGATTAAGGTACGGAATCATGTCAAGTCCAAATTATAATCTCATCATTGCTCTTTATTTCAGCCACTATCGACAACTGCTACAAACTAATATATTAAACTATTAAATACGTTAACATATTAAACTACTTAAACTATTAAGATATTACATTTCCATCTTTAAAAGAAGTATTGATTATTATTCACTTATTAAAGATCGTATTCGTATGTTTAAATGTACTAGAAATAAAAAGTCAATCGTCAGAAATTACAAAAGGAGAGCTCCTACAAAATTAGCTGATAGAATATTTTAAAAACTGACATGGGTGAAATATATGAACTCAACATGTGTAAATATTATACATAGTGTCGTGTGTAATTAGGTTATATATTCTTTGTAATAAATTATATTGTATATTCATTTAAAACATATTTTTATATTTAATCCTTAGCAAAGTGAGAAATTCACAATATCTTGCAGTTATTCTCTTCACGTTTCGTGAAAACATAGAAGCTCAAAAAAGATAACCATATAAAACAAAAAACAAAAAATACAAACAAAAAATCTAATATAAATGATTTATACCCTTGCAGTATAACACCTAAATCATATAGGCCGGGGGGCACTGTAATTCAGTGACAGACCACTCGTCTTTAGTTCAAGAGGCTCAAAGTCGATCCCAGTCCATATAAGTTCCCATACTAATCTATATCTTCCCATAATCATTCATTTGACTTTATTATATGTAAACGTGAGACGTTAAACTGGAAATTTCTTGTCATTTCATAAGACCTAACGTTATATGAAACAAATTAAAATATCCAATCCATTAAAATACTCCACTAACTAACAAGAATTCTCAATTCATTTCACAAAGTACAATACATATTAGCATAGCTATAAAATAATTTTCTGTTTCACGGCTGCTTCATATGCAGCAGAATGTTAGAAAATGGGAGAGAAAGTTGTAAAGAATCAGAAATGTAAATAATTGTCCGTAACACAGAGGAAGAGGTGAATAGAACGAAGGAGCTTGTGTTAAATGTTGAAATAAGAAAAGGAAAAAACTTAGAACACGTGACTAACTTAATGTATATAGATATATATTATGATTTTAGTGAAGATCTGAAGCATGAACGGCAATTAAAACTAAGAATAGGAATGATTAAATAAATCTTTAGGTAGAAAAATAATATATTTTGTAGCTTGTTAAACAAGTAGGAGTGTCACATGTACAACACGTAAAAGGAATTTGGTTTTATGGCGTGATATTTTCTCAAATAATATTGAAACCGGAAAGAGTAGTGGAGCTAGAAATCTACTACCACTACTGACTTTAATAGTGGAGTTAGAGTGGAGATTGAATATTATATTCTCTGGTCGCTTAATCGATCTCAGAGAACAGCTACTTGATTTGTATTACCATTTTTATTTTATAGCAATCAACCTTAAAATCGGAAATGATTGGTTTCTGTCATTTTCGGTTTCAATACAGTTTTAAGGAATAATACGTGCCTATTCTTAGAATGTTAAATCAATTTTAAAAGAAGCTTTCTTTTCTTTCTCGCATCTTTTTGGATCGAAAGATCCAATATATTTCAGGCAAAAATTTTGTTTTAGGGCTTATATCTGCAGAACTATGTATAGTGTACGCAAACCAAAACTAACAATTTACACAGTTTGATGTGCTTATTCCGTAAAAATACGAAAACTCGATTTAGGGACCGTTCAAAAGTTTTGTGGCCCCTGATCCAAAAAAAAAAAAAAATCAATATATTTCACACAATCAAACATTTTCTTGTATGCCCCATATTTTGAGAACTGCATATTGTGTAGCCAAACCAAAACTAACAATTTTTGAGAATGATGTGGTTATTCCGTAAAAAATACAAAAACTCGATTTAGGTGCTGTTCAAAAATTGTGTGGCTCCTGATCCAAAAAATCAGTATATTTCATTCAATCAAACATTTTCTTGTATGTGTTATATCTGGAGAACTACTACAGTATAGTGTAGCCAAACCAAAACTATCACTTAACTCAGTATGATGTGCTTACTCCGTAAAAAATACGAAAACTCGATTTAGGGGTCGTTCAAAAATTTTGTGGCCCCTGATCCAAAAAGTAACTATTGACTATCTTTTGATGCATTTTTTGGATCATTCCTAAAATTCTTGTTATTCTATGTATAGACCAATATTGAAAACTTTGAGTTGTAGTGGATTAATATCATTTCCGGTTTTAGTAGAAAGAAAAGGTTGGACATAAAATGTATCTTGCTATCTATTACCGATTTTGCTCTACAGTGATCAGTGTAAGAACCGGAAATGGGTGGTTTCTACCATTTCTGGTTTGAATATCGCTTCTATCAACGAACTTGATTCGTAACTTCGACTCCTACACCTGAAGTTTATAGCGTTACAGCTGGTAGTTCCCCCAGTGATACCTAAATATTTTAGCCATATTTTTCTGTAAACACCGCTTTTCTTAAAAGATGCCTATACGTCATAGCTCAACAAAGCTACCTAGTTTAGAAATCTGCATAAATTGCTACTGTTAACAACAGTTTCAGTGCTCGATAAATTAACACAATTGCAATCTTAGAAATATGTATATAGCCAAAATAGTTCAACATCTTTCACTTTTTTTGGTTGCTCAGAAATATTAATATCGCAAAAGTATTCGAATTCGCCCAACTAGAAGATCACAGAGGGAGTCACGGTGGCTAAGCGGGAAAGCCTTTCCAACCGGTCTAGCGGCTAGCGTGTGTCGCTTCAGTACACGTGGTCTCGGCTTTGATTCCCGGTAGGAGAGCCTTTGAAATTTTAACTATGGTCGATCTCTTTGTGCTTGTGTCTCGAACGTGTACTCCTGGACTTCTGAACACTTGAAACAGAGTGAAATAAGAGGTCAGGAAGTTCTTTAAGAAAAAAGAGATAGAGTGCTCACATTTGGTGGAAGGGTCATTCTTTCTATCCCGGCTCATGTAAGCTTGAGATGGATAACATCGTGTCCGTGGGATTTCTCGAGATTTTCCTGTTTCTTTCCACATCCTCATTCTACCTATTCGTTTTTAGTCATTCACTGTTATTAATCTTCCGTCTCCTTTAGCCTGTAGGAAAGGCTTTCTCAACCTATTTGATGTCACAGTCCGCTACCATAGGGCTTAACTTGGGACTGAAATATTTCATATTATTTCATTTTAGAAAATTATACAAAGAATTTTTAATTCGTCCGAATAGAGTTATCTAAATAAACAGTTGATTATTATCAATATCATCATAACATTGTAATGTATGATAGAGAAGTGGTACATGGGTTTTCTCTAACCTTTTCATTATAAAAGTTTCTATACAGTTTTACGTACACTGAGTTACAAATAAGTAATGTCTCTAATGATAATCCTTTCTCTATGAGTCAGATCTCCTGCCCAGAGCAGCGCGGAGATTATTAAGGAACCTCTTGTTCGTAGGAGCACAGAAGTAGGTAATATTTGCTCCTCAGTGCAGCGCGAAGATTAGATAGGATCCTCTTGTCCAGAGGAGCACAGAGGTAAGGTTATGGAGTCTCTCACGTCGAGAGCAGCTTGGAGAGAAAGGTAGGGAGTGATCAGCTGGAACTAATGCTTTCTGCCTCTTGATGTCCTCTTTTATAGTCAGGTTTGGAGGCGGAGGCTGGGGAGGGATTACAGGGGTCCTCTTCGTGACTCGTCGTGTCGTCCTCGTATTTCTTCGGAGACGGCACCGGTTGCTTGTTGATCCTTCTGGAGAAGCGCATAGTGTTTCTTGTAAACATGAGGGGTTATTGCAATATTCAGCATCATTAGAAGATAAACTTCCGTAAATTGATAACATTTAATATACGGACACTTCAATACTTCGCTATAAGCAATGTTAATCTTTTGATAAAAGGAAAGAAAACAAAGAAAAGGCAAATCTCTTCTCCTGTCTCTTTTTTTCATCTAACATTCCTTCAACCACGTTATAAACTTCTTTTCCTGAAATGAAATTGTAACTAGTTTTTATTTTCTTCTAATTTTCTGTTATCTATTGCGTTTCTCTCTCAGAGACTACCGCTATCACTTCGTTGCTTTCTTAGTTACGAGCTATCTTCTCTGTTTATCACCATTCCTAAAGTTCAAACACTTCTAGTTTTTTTTATGTATAGTCTTTCTAAATTTTATATGTTCTCCCCAACACTATAAAGACTAAAATAAAAATCATTAAGAATAATAAAGAATTTATCTAATATTTTTTAAAGTTTCTAATTCCGTTGTTCTGTAAAAATTTCTCCCATTTCTGCAATAGATAGTAAAGTGAGTCACACTGCGCCAATAGTATATATAAAACTTGTTGCACGCCACCATCGGCCTTTTTATGTTTTTCTCTCCCCCCTTTAGCTTGTCTTCTCCCTCCCCCTTCCGCAATGTAATCACAAAGCACCAGCATTTATCGGACAACACGGAGCCTCTAAAGGCTTTGTGTGACTGGTCTTTTTTAGAGTATATATCTAAATGGGAGACCACAATGCACGAAAGTGTAAAAATACAGCAACACTGCCAAGCATTCCACATACGAGAGAAACAATGTATCATTGCGCATTTCTTTTCTCTTTTTTTCTTGTCTTTCTTTTTAATCAAAAAATATTTCATTATTGTTTCACGGATACAGAGAATTTTGTAGTGAGGAGTGACGAAAGCTTTTTAACTTTTCTGCATTGTATGCCAAGAAACTTTCAGGATAACGACCTTTCTTTGTGTTTTTCTCCATTCGCAATGCAGATAACGAAGCGTCCAACTGGTGGCACCTGATGAGGTTGCTTTATCTTAACTTTTGTTTCAAGTGAGCGCCGCAACTGGTTAGTTTACGTGTAGTAGAGGTTGGGCGCAGAAACCGCTGTTTCGGTCTTCGGTTTTTAGGAAAACGAAACCGATTTTTGAAAACTTTCAAAAACTGTTTTGAAAACTTTTTTAAAATCAGTTCTGTTTTCTATCAACGACCAGGTACAGTTTTCTATCAAACTTAGGGTTGCCAACCGTCTAGTATTTTACCGGAGAGTTTGGTTTTTGATCTCATTGTCCAGTATCCAGTACGACCTCAAAGCCGGACGTTAAATGTCCGATAATTTTTCCTCTTACTAGTCCTATTCTCTGTTCTATTCAGATTATTTTGGAGTGACGAATCGTTTGTCGATCAACATGGTTAAAGCAGAACTTTTAATTCGCTTTGATATCGACCTGCCATGCACGGAATTTGCTGAAAAGTTGAAGGTGGGAAAATTTACTGAACTTATCAAAACTGCTAAAGGTCAACAAAACTACATTTTCAAGAGCGCAGCTAGCACTGCTTCATCTTCAGTTACACCTCCCAATCAAATAATGCATCCAGATCCAGCAAAAGTGTGCTAACATTATTAAACATTAGCAGCCCCAGCGAAGCTAGAAAGACTTATTTTTCAAGTATTTTTTGTGCATGACTTAATTATATTGCCAATTACATTTGATTTTCTGTTTTAAATACGATGTACTATTGATGGTAGGCTACACAAATTATAAGTGCACACTCAACTAAAACTGGCATAAGTAAGTTTAATAAAAGCTTCAAACGTAACTAAAGTTATTAAGTTCGAACTCCGAATCGCTCAATTTTATGGGAAGTAACCAACATTTTTGACGAGGGATGATGTCACAATCTTAAGTTTATACGTATTTTACGTACTCCAGAAGGGTGTCTGGTATTTCAATTTTCAAAAGTTGGCAACCCTAATCGAACTGATTCATCTTTCCATCAAAAACTTGTTACTTGTTTCGAAATTAGTACTACAAGAACAAGAGCAGATACGCCAGTGACTTCGGGGAAAATCACGCTGGTTTCAGTAAAAACATAAAACTCTTTTCAAGAAAACTAAACCACATGACTCCAACTGGAAACTAAATCCAAGTCCTCAGGGTTAAAAACGCCTATACTAACCGTACAGCCCCGAAGAAGCTCGAGCATATACTCGAGCTTGCCAACATGCCGCAATATAATTCGCCTACTAAAAACAAATTCTCATTGAACGTTTTGGTGTAGCGCATATTCAGCCAATTGGTTTACGCCAAACGTCAATTCAGCGGTTGCGTAGTGCAGTCCGTTCTTCAAACTTTTCTCTTGTTATCTAGCTTGACTCCGTATAAAGTAAATACATTATTTACATACAGCGTATACAATATGACGCTTCTCTTACTCCCTCTGTTATTTTATCAAGGATCAAAGTTGAGTGTTGGTGAAACCTCACTTTAACATGAAAATATGTTTCTGATTTTTCAAAGACTGTTTTTATATCTTCTCTAACATCCTCACACTTTTCTTGGATTAATCAATATATATCATACCGATTTAACCTTCCTCAGTCGAAGACTTCTTACTTTTCACTTTGGAATTTAATTATACGCATTTATTTATTTATTTATGTATTTATTTATTTATTGTAGATATGTGAAAACATATGCAACTCCCTGTTTTCTGTTTCTTCTTCAGTAACTATTCACTGTTTGTCTTAATTACAAGATGACTGTCTTGACCCGATGTTTCGCATAGAAATCTTATTTCTCCACGGTGTGGTTCATAAGGATTTAGGCTGCATCAGGATAAGGCTCCAAGCCATAAGTAGATCAGTTTTCATTTGCCAAGTTTTGGCGGATATGGAGAGTGCAATGTGAATTCATGTTATCCCGTAAAGCAACATCCCTGTTAAGTCACCAGACACTTCACTAATGGATTGCTGTGTCATTGGATTGTTGAAAAGGGCGTTTGAATGCAAGGTGTTCTCGTACTGTGGACCATCTCTAGAAAGTCTGCCAATGAGAGTGGACTAATTTCGACTTAACTATACTTCGCACCAGTTTTAGAAACTCCGCTGCAGAGCGATAGCCCGCCCAAATTCACGGTCATCATATAGAACATTGCCGATGATATCATTGCGTGATATTTAATCAGAAAAGGCGTGTTTAACTTCGTTACCATAGATCGGAATCAACCTCTGTAGTTTGTATCGTACTGTATTAGTTGGTTAGGTTAGAGTTTAGCGTTCCATTCATTAGGTTATATAAAACATGGACATACAGTTTAGCGTGGAATCCAAACCACATGAGCTCCCGCCGGGTTTCGAACTGCGTACGCTAACCATATATCCACGGGAGAGTTCTATGTAAAGAGCTAGATAAAAGGAAAATATAGATTAAAATAGTTTTAACTTTATAGCATATATAACTAGGTCTGTATCTACTCACGGGCCATAGGAGCTTGGGCCCAGGGCGGAGAATTTCCAGGGGCGGCACGAGAGAGAAATTTACAGGAAATCTATACTGAAAAAATATGTTGGTATCACAGCGCGGCCGAAATTTCTCATTACGATGCTACTAGCACTAGGAACTAATTGAATTCCTCATTGTCTGTATACGTAATCCGTGCATTTGGTTATGTACGCCCCGTCCCGTTGCTGATGCCTCAATGTAAACGGACGTGTCAATATTGTTTAGGCTCGCCTATTTATTTCAAGAGTGACATAACTCAAAATTCCTAACTTTTCACGAGAAGCGTTTGAAAGTTTTGAACCGCGATGAAAACAACTTGACGCAAGAACGACACAAGTACTCTCTAGCGCCCAGCACATCTATGATTTTTTTTCCAAGAGATAGACATAAAGATTAGCTTTCATTTTCTTCCCATAAGACAATAAGGGCGATTTTTGAGTTATGTCACTCTTGAAATAAACAGGCGAATGCTGAATACGAACAAATAAGATGGGAGGTGTGCAAACTTTCTTGGGCCGAGAGGCATAAAATTCCTGTATACGGGGCTGCATATAACCAGAATGTAAAATTAAATTTTGTAATTCAGAAGCTGTTGCACTACTTACGGTAACTAGACAATAGCTTACCTTATTCAATTAAGTTTAACACACTTATTGACATGAAAAGTTAAGATATTCAAAGGATTTTATCGAGAATATCACTTGTACATGATATTCATACATCTTTAATGAAGTTAAAAAAGACAATTGTATTACAGTTTTCTATGTAACAGCCGAGAGCGGGGAAGTGGTTCTGTATTTCAACTCTCTTGGAGGCGAGATAATGTGGTGAGGAACTACATATACTGTGGTAGGATGTGCACCTGCCCGTTATATCGGATTCAAGCTCCAGACATGGTTTGAAGCCCATGTTAATAATAATTCCTGTACATCATAACCTTGGTATTGTATAAGGGCGTAAAACACAGAGTTCGAACTTCTATATAATAAGAGGCAGGGGTAGCTCAGTAGTATAGCACTCACCTCTGGTGCATCAGGTTTCTGGATCGATCATAC
Source organism: Thermobia domestica (assembly GCF_964235325.1). NCBI lineage: Eukaryota > Metazoa > Arthropoda > Insecta > Zygentoma > Lepismatidae > Thermobia > Thermobia domestica. The sequence goes on along the minus strand of NC_137465.1, from coordinate 178,344,565 downwards.
CTCGCGCCAAGTGAGCTACGTGTTGGACAAACACCGGGTTTTCTTGGGGTTCTCTCGTTTCGTCCCACTTTCTTCATTCCACCATTTCATTCATTATCTTCCAACACCATCGTCTTCCTTGGCCTCGGTGCATTTTCGTGGGACGTTAAACTAAATAAACTATAATATAGCAATCTATTGATCTAGAATTTCCACAGCACCAAGCTTTTTTCCATGAGAAAATAAACTTTAAATATTATTTCATGAAAATACAATAAACTTAAATCTAAAAGCTTTCTAGTAAAGGAAGTGAATTTTCAGTCCATTACGTATGATGTTTCCTCGTCTCTAACAGACAAAAGAAAATCTAACATAAATGGATGGCTTTTAAAGTGTACGCCCTGCGATAGTGTATTACTGCATCTAATGGAAACGCGAAAAACAAAAGTCACAAAATGAATGGCTCGAGATAAATTGAGAGCATGCATTAGTGTATCAGGATAAGCGAATAGAAGTTTACTTTAGCCGAAGATCAGTCTTTGCTTTGTTTGAAAATATACTATTATGTATTAAATATTAAATATAGTAATACCCTACTAAGTTGGAGTCATGAACCTCTCAAAACGTCCAAGCTGTTAGTTAAATTTCTTATCTTAATGTTGCACAAAGGCTATATAATGAATGGGTCTACAATTTAACATTGGATTGAAGTGCATGGGCTTCCACCGAGAATAGGACCTAAGGTTCCTATACCAAAAGCAAAAAGTGTTTATTATTTAGTCGCAAAAGATTACCATGTTAACCGCTGTTTTCCTTTAAACAATCTATTATTAGGGAACTACACGTAATAACTGTAACTACGTTATTTTGTTTATTTGTTGAAATTTAACATCCCTTGTTGCACGGAGTCTGCTCTCCCAACAAGAATCGATCTCGAAACTCCATGCATAAAAGGCGCGTGTTAACCACTGGACCAGCAAGAAGGGCTACAAATTGTATGAAATACGTACAAGTTCTGAGTTATGAAAGTTTGTAGTTTTCTCCATTTTTGAGACAAATGTTCCTTTACAGTACCAATATGGGTTGTAAACCTAGAGCAATCCCAACTATACAGGGTGCTTCAAAACAACACCGACAACGTTTGGTAGGTGATTCCTGATCAAGATAAGACAAAAAGTGTAGACCAACCTGGGTGCACAAACGCTTCCTTTTGGAGTATAGGCTGCCGAAAAAACGAGAAAATGAACTTTAAAGGTCCATAGCTCCAAAACTATGAGAACTACCAGAGTCTGGTCAAGACTTCACTTAGGAACTAATATGTGCACTAGCCAAAATACATGTTTCAGAATCCTAAGGTACTCATGGAACAATTTTTATAGAGGCAGTTTGGCTACAGGGATATAATTTGAAGTACTCACCAACTACCTCCATAAAAATTGCTGTGGAAATACCACAGGATTCTGAAACTTGGATATTTGGATAACACACATACTAGATTCTAAATGAAGTCTTGACCCGACAAGGGTAGGTCCCATAGTTTTCGAGCTATGTACCTTTAAAGTTCATTTATTCATGTTTTCGGCAGCCTATAACTCCGAAAGGAAACATTTGTGCACCCAGGTTGGTCTATACTTTTTGTCTTATCTTGGTGTCAGGAATAATTTCCCAAATGTTGTTGGTGTTGTTTTGAAACACCTTGCATAAACTCGTACCGGGAATCGAACGAGTATGGCTTCTCGTACAAAAAACAGTTATGAAAATGTATTCATTTTTAAGACGTTCTTTCTTTTGTATTTCTAATTTTGTATGTTACTTTATATGACTGCATTGAAAGGGCAAACGTATCATAGGAGTGAGTCTGCAGGAATATAATGATGTACTGTACATCTAGTAAAGGAAAGGATAATGATTTCCTCATGAAAATTGATATGGTTTATTAGGAAATCATTATAACTACTGAAAGAATGAAAACATTATTAGTGTTGAAATAAAAATATACGATAATATTTGTTTTCCTTTGTGCACACTACATCTCATAACTTCAATTTGATAGTGATTTGAAAATGAATGTGTTTTAAAAGTTTAATAATATAGCTAGAAGAATTTGCATATCCAGAAACGGTTTAAGTATTTTGCCCTCAAATGATTATTACTACAAATACTACATAAACTGTTCCTTAAAGTCTTTCTTTCTTGAAATCCATGAGTAATTCAAGGATTTAGATCCCGTGACTTTCATTTTTACTTTTGTAAAAACCGAAATTTGGAAAACATGCTGCAATCAACAGGTATGTTATAAAGCTACGTATAAGACACTTGCGAGGTACAAACAAAATTTTTCTTAACATTATCCGATATGATTTTTAAAAATTGAGAAAATGTTGATAGATCATGAGTCTCTATTCCACTTAGTTATGTGTTTTCTCTAGTGTGTATATAATTGAAAGATAGTGCTTGAAATTTTTACAGTTAAATTTGCAGGATATGTTTGTAGAGATGATAAAATTTTTTACATGTAATATTTTATGTGACATGGTACTACCAAGATTCCATTATATCATTATCTGTCTTGGATAAAGATAGTTCACTTTGGTTCTTCATTATGACTTTGTATTAATACAGTGTGTCTGTAAAGTTGTGCAACCCAAAGTTTAATTGCGTACATCTTTTGAATCAAGAACAATAAAGACTGAGACTTGAAATGAATGTAAACGTGTTCTATGTAAATATTTTCGAGATCGTGACAATATTAGAATTTGTAACGTTTTTGTGTAGTACGAAAGAAAGTACCCAAAGTGTAAAATAAAAAAAGGTACAAAATGAAGAAAATCAATATTCAGTTGCAGAAAACTTATTTTCTGCGGGTAAACTCCTGCGTAAATATGCGGTATGCATCAACATTTACCCATTGGTGCGAAAATGTGACAAAGTCGATGCACTGTTGTCATATAAAAAGGCTATTTTAATACAAGTCCGTAATTTTTTTTTGGGGGGGGGGGGGACAGAAATCTGTGCAATCACAACTTTTTTGCATAAAATCTCAGGTTATCGATTATGTGCAAATTCTCATTGCTTATTGCTATAGGTAATTAACCTAAAACACATGTCTTGCAGTAATTTTACGGCAAGATTATTGGCAGGGAGCGCGTATATATATAGCTACTATTACGGATTGATATTGATATGTCTTGAGCTCTTTCCCGGTCAATATTTATGATTTTGGGAAAAGTTTGCCTTTGTCAGCTAAAATAAACGAAAATGAGAAAGATGTTTTCTCATTATTAAGCCTGCTGTTATTTCTCATAACAATCACCTGTAATCAATACCACAATTAACAGCACAAAATGCTACGTTTCAGTATTGAGGACTCTCCAGATTGCCTAGAAAACCGATTTAAAAGTTGAATTTTCTATAAAACCGAGGGAGGTATAATTTGAAACCTCTGATTGAAAGCCCAATTAAAAGGTGAGCTTCGAGAAAATCAGGCAAAATCTAATTTCGAGGCAATTGTGATACCTACTGATTTTCGGAAGATTGTTGTAAGTCTGCCATTTTAGGCGAATTTGAGGATTAGTAAAAATAAGGATCCTTATTTCGTCTAATATGGTGGACACGAATCTTATTATTGATCTGTCATATAAAATAATTGGTTAAAGAAACAGAGGATTAGGCCCAACGATGCAAGAATACGTGGAAGTGGTGTATCGTTTTCTAAAAATGTGCCTATTTCTATTAGATGAGCTTCGTCTCAGATAGAAAATGTGCCTATTTCTATTAGATGAGCTGTCTCAGATAGAAAAATGTGCCTATTTCTGTTAGATGAGCTCTGCCTTAGATAGAAAAATGTGCCTATTTCTATTAGGTGAGTTCTGTTTCAGCTAGAAAAATGTGCCTATTTCTATTAGATGAGCTCTGTTTCCTCCCGAAAAATGTACCTATTTCTATTAGATGAGCTCTGTCTCAGATAAAAAAAAATGTGCCTATTTCTATTAGATAAGCTCTGCCTCCTCTCGAAAAATGTACCAATTTCTATTAGATGAGTTCTGTCTCAGATAGAAATATGTACACTCATGTCCAAAATTATTGTCGCATGTCTATAAATATGTAGTTGTAGGAATATATTTTGATAACGAATTCGCCCGGTATTTCTTATAATGTTGATATGTGTATAATCGGCAAAGATATGTATGTGGCAAATTTCATGTCAGAAAAGCAATAAATAAGAACAATAAAACGAAAATAAAACTTTTTTGTCCATTTAGCAACATTTTGTTTTACTCATTCTAATATCCGTATTTATAATTCTTTTCCTGTGAAATTCGCCACAAATATACATTTCACGATTATACACATAATATCAGTATTAAAAGTATCCTGCAAAATCATTATCAAATTATATTCTTACAAGAAGGCAATTGTAGATATGCGGCAATCATTTTGGACATGAGTGTACCTATTTCTATTAAATGAGCACTGTCACGTCTCAAAAAATGTACATATTTCTATTAGATTAGCACTGTCTCATTTCGAAAAATGTACCTTTTTCTATTATATTAACTCTGTCTCGTCTCGAATTTCGTCACGAAAATTGTGTCGTATCGTGCGCCCAGTGAATGAAGCACTTTTACTACCAAATAGTGATTACCGTACTCTGAACTAAAACTTCATCAGATTCCTCCTTACGAGCAGGAAGATCAAGAAACATTTGGCATTGGTTCCAACTAGATAGGAATGAGTCACAAAAAATCAAGACACGATGCAGTAGCTGTTTGTAAGTGGCAGCAGACTTTTAGGTCACGCCAAGCAATTTTCTATCCCTCTCTAAGACACTTTTCCTTTCTTCATTTTTTCTTTTTAAATTTTACTTGTTAATTTGCCAAATGATTTGAGGACACACATACACACAAGGTGGCCATCCAATCCAAGTTCGTATTTTCAAAGTATACGAACGACAACTTAATAGTAAAACAACACACACACACAGAAAGGTCTTCCAACAGATCTGACCAAAACAATTTCAGCGGTAAAGTTCTTCTAATTCTTAGAAATCTTTCTTTTATTGCTCAATCGCGTTGCATGAATCTTCTTGAATTAAGTTTTTACGACCGTCAGTAATTTCGAAAATGGAAAATGGAACTGCTACTTACTCTCTTCTCTCAAAGAAATAATGGAAATAAAGGTGTTCCTTCCTTAAAACACTTTTATTATTATTATTATTATTATTATTATTATTATTATTATTATTATTATTATTATTATTATTATTATTATTATTATTATTATCTAGATAGTGTTAGTACATGGTGTAAAAATAACTTATTGAAAATAAATTGTGAGAAAACTAAATACATATCATATATATACTAACAAAGCCCAATACTACGTGAGCAAATAGCCGAACAGATTAAAGATTTCGATATAATTCTTGACTGAAATATGAAATTTACCTATCATAGAAATGATATAATCCAAGGGACGAGAAGAATAATAGGGTTTATTTTTAAACAATGGTCTCAGTTTAGAAATGCCAGTTCATATGTATATTTATACAAGATGATTGCAAGATCAAGATTAGAGTTTGGTGTAGTTATTTGGAATAGTATAGGTATAACATTGGCAAACAAAATTGAGTCAGTGCAAAAATGTTTTATTAGGCTACTCTCCCATAAAATGAATAGAGATCACTACTCTCGTAATTATGAATACTGGAATCAATTTTGGTAATTACAGACATTGAGCGACAGCAGAAAACTTATTGAAGGAGATTTTATTCAGAAAATACTAGACAATAGATATCATAGTGAATATTGCTTGCATAATATAGGTATAAGGGGGCCAATGTATAATACGAGAAATAGATCGACCATCCTATTGAATCCAACATCTGTAATTTTAAGAAGATTGACCAATTCTTTTAATTTAGTTTAATTTATTTTTATCAGTATAGAGGCATGAATTTTAGTTTGACATATATTATTTTTAGCTCTTTTGACGATGTATCTATTTTGAGACTAAAAATATTTTATATTAATTTGATAAGGAACTATTAATCCGATATTGTTTTATTTTATCATTATGTTTTATTGTTTTAGTAGGTAGCTTACATTGTATTAATGTAATACAATGTAGTACTGCAATATGTGTTAATTTTGTCTGATAAAGTGCTGTATTTTTGCCGTTAGGCTGTTCATGGCACAGAAAGAAACATTATTATTATTATTATTATTATTATTATTATTATTATTATTATTATTATTATTATTATTATTATTATTATTATTATTATTATTATTATTATTATTTAAACTTTCGAGCGAAGAAGAAAGGATGGTTATAATGGAAACAAGTAACAGTGTCACGTGTACATCACGTAAAGGAGTTTGTTTTGTATGGTGTAATATTTTCTCAATTAATATGGAAACCGCAAGTGGTAAGATATTTCTACCACTTACGGTTTTAGTAGAGAGATTAGAGTACAGATAAACTATATTCTTGGGACGCTTAATTGATTGCTGAAAACTGCTTCCCATTATACGAGGTGTGTTCAAAAATTTATCGAAATTTGGTTGGAAAAATACATTTATTGGTTTGGAAATCTGAAACACTAATCCCCTTCAACGTAGTTTCCTTGGTAATGCACACACTTCTTCCAGCGCTCCCGCTATTCTTGGAAACACTTCTCGAACGCAGTTTTTGGAATCGCGAGCAACCATGACGTAGCATACCATAAGATGTCTTCTCTTGACTCAAGTCGGGCTCCTTTGAGTGCCATTTTCAGCTTGGGAAGTAACCAAAAGTCACACGGAGCCATGTCGGGCGAGTAGGGAGAATGACGAAACACAAGAATGTTGTTTTTGGCCATGAAAGTCTGAATCAAATTTCGCGGACATTCTCCTCATGCCCAAATTTTCGCTCAAAGTTGAATGTACCAATCCGATTGAATGGTTTCCGCTTGGGTATTGCCAAAGTTTTGGCAAAATTTGATGCAATATCGCCGCTCAAGTTTTTCTGTCATTTTACAAAAACTTAAATCCGACAACCGCTCACTACACATCTTCAATTGGTGGCCGATTGCCAGCGATTGACGCTTTCTGCGGGCGGAAAAAAAATCAAGACTACGCATGAGTGTCCCCTCTACATTCACATCGAAGAAAGTCTCCCGCGCTCCATTGGTTTACGCGAAAAAAAAACTAAGGTTCGATACTTTTTAGCTACACCTCGTATGTTACCGTTTTTACCCTACAGCAATAAATGCTAAAACCACAAATGGTTAATTTCATACATTTTCGGTTTGAGTAGAGACTTTAAGACTGAAAATTGCATTAGACTAGTGCAATTTTCACAGAAGTTAATACCTATAGGCATTTGATAGTCAAAGTGGGCAGATGTTTTTTTTTTCTAAACGATTTCAGCATGCTACGTTTATTTTTACCTGTTACAAAGCTTGATCAGTTCTCTATATCGCGCTATGACGCCATTTTTTAAAATGGCTACCATGATCATTAAAAGTTAAAAATCAATGAAAATTAATGATTTGTACGTCAAACTATGTTTCTGAGGCTGCAAAATTCAAATCTGACGTCCATTTTTACATAGAAGTGACCAGGTTATGTTCAGCCATATTCCAATATGGCTGCCATGCTCATTCGAAATTTAAAATTAATGAAAAATAATCATCTTTATATTAAACCATACCTTTTTGAGGCTGAAATATTCAAATATGCTGTCTATTCCTGCACACGAGTGATTAGTTTTGTTATTCAGCCATATTCCAATATGGCTGCCGTCATTATTCAGAAACCCAATACAGAAAACCAATTAAAAGGCTGAAAAATTCAAATATATAGGCCTATTCTATGGTTACAATAATACAAACATGTTTTGTTGTTCAACCATTTTACATTATATACTGGTTCGGTATTTCAGACTTCAGCATCTTATTTGCTGTTTGCAAATTGTAGCCAAAGTTAGCAGATTTTTGTAAAGGATTAGGGCATATTAAATTCATTTTCAGTGATTACCGGGCTTTAATTTCATATCTTTTCAGATATAAGCACACTGAAGTACTGAAGGCAACAGATTGTGTGTTTGCATGGGCCTCTCCACTAATATAGTGATTCATAGAATTAAAGTCTACTGAATGATGTGGCCAGAACATTTCTTTGATTTAACTAGAATGCTCTTTGAAACAATTGAGGAAAATGTGGTTGGAATGACATGTACTTGGTATCAGGCATTTGTGGGACACAATGGAGAGGTATACTTACACAGGATCGGATAACTACAAATAATTTATTAATTTTTAGCAAGGAAAAACATTGCTCTTGATAAGTGAATGCATACCACATTATGTCTTAAAAATATTCCTGTAAAAGTCCTGGCTCATGCTGCAGTTACAAGCAGCAGTACATTTTAATTTTGCCTTTTCTCCAGCCGTTCTGCATTGTGTTGTACAACTGCAGGTGATAAGCATAATGCAAGACTCTGGAACTGATTGCAGGGATGTTAAAGTAAGAACAAAGCTGCCATTCTTGATTTCCCATCTAGCGGTCTCAGGTGGAGTCAACCCAAGGTACTGCTTATTCGCGTGATACAACACTGATGCTTGATAGTGTGCCCTCTTGATGGTAAAGGAGAGGACATCTTTGTTTGGTGGTAGATGTTCCAGAGAACGCCCTTGTGCAAATAATATTGATCTTGCAACGTTCACTGAGCCAGTTCTGTCAATTTTGTAAAGTTTACAGATAAATTGTTCTGCATCAGCACATACAGATGGTGATCAGAAAAAATGGAAACACCTGTAGTTGGCAACACGTCAGATGTATGGTTTGGCAGTGGTGTCCTGGCGCCCGCAGCGCCGGACCGCTGGTGGTGGTGTGTTAGGTCGGTCTCCATACTACGTCAGGCGCAGTGGAACAGCAATTTCCAGTGGCTGCAGCAACGGAGGTAGTGTAAAATGGGAGACCTTTCAGATTTTCAAAGAGGGCAAATTGTTGGTGCGCGGTTATGTGGAATGAGTATGACGGCAGTGGCTACTGTGTTAGGTGTGTCGCGTGGGACAGTGTCGAAGGCGATGACGGCCTACACAACACACGGGAAAACCACATCAGGGAAGCGGAACAGTGGGCGGAAGAAAATCATGAGTGACAGGTCACGCCGGGTATTAAAGCGCATTGTCACGCAGAACCGTCGTGCCACTGCGGAGCAAGTGACGGAGAAACTCAATCATCACCTCCCCCACCCTGTTTCGACAATTACAGTCCGCCGCGAATTACATGACATGAACTTACGGGGTCGTGTTGCACGGGCCAAACCGCTCATCAGGGACCATAACGCTTTCGCACGCCGCAAATGGTGCCGGGACCATGCAACTTGAACCGTTGAGGACTGGAAATGTGTGATATGGTCGGATGAGTCATCCTTTACCCTATTCCCAACCACGGGCCGTGTTTATGTGTGGAGAACGCCCAAAGAAGCTTATGATCTGCAGTGTCTCCGCCCATCTGTGAAACATGGCGGCGGCTCGGTGATGCTGTGGGCCGCCATATCATGGTTTTCATTGGGTCCTGTGGTCACACTTAGCGGACGAATCACTGTCAACGATTATGTCGCAATTTTAGGAGACCACTTGTATCCTATGGTACGGATGTTGTTCCCGGACAATGACGCCATCTTCCAGGATGATAATGCACCCATTCACACAGCTGGCTTTGTTGCAGCGTGGTTTGAGGAACATCGGGATGAAGTTCAACACCTCCCCTGGCCCACCCAATCTTCAGATCTCAACATAATTGAACATCTGTGGTCAGTCTTGGAAACACGACTCCGACGACGATTTCCACCTCCATCCTCTCTCACAGAACTGGCCGACACCCTGCACGAGGAATGGTGTAAAATTCCATCTGCTACCATTCACGACCTCTTTGCCTCCATCCCACGTCGCATCAAGGCTGTTCTGAAAGCGAAAGGTGGCCCGACACCATATTAATCTGGTAAGTTGTAATTTCGTTCAGGTGTTTCCATTTTTCTGATCACCATCTGTATTTGGTCAGTCAGATCTCCTCGGCCCAAGTTTGATAAAAGTTGTGAATTAGCTTTGTAAATATTTCAACATTTTTATGGAATATTCTGCGAAAAAACATGTAGTATCAGAGCCTGTTAGATGATGGAAACCTGGTAAGCTGGTGATTACATTATCACCAAGCTGAGATGCAATATCATGAATTGGAATATACTTCTGTTTTCCGATATTCCTACCTTCATCCAGATCTTTGAACATGACACTTTTGTGAAATGAGCCAGCAAAAGAACAAGTGCATCTGTGTCTCGAGCAGCTACAACAATACATGAAGCATGACTCTTTATACAACTCAAAATCATAAGTGTGTCAGCTTCCTCGTGTTGGGCTTCCAGCTCTTTTGTATTAACAAGAGGAGAAGATGCTTTAACCTACTCTTCATCAATGAAACTACCTGATACAACAACGACTTTGGAGCAGTCTGTAGAATGAGCTGTTCAGACAGGAAATTCGCCAGGTCAGCTTTATTTTCTTCCATTGCTATAAAGTTGTCCCAGGTTTTTTTTTTTTTTTTTTTTTTTTTTTTTTTTTTTTTTTTTTTAAGAGAAAGACACTCCAGTCTTATATTTCTCTCCTCACTGATGCTACATTTTTGGCTCTTCTCTTCCTGGTACCTTCTTTGATTGACAGTTCATAGTACCTATCAAATACAACGTCTATGCGACAGAATGCACTTCCAGAATGCGGCTTTCCCGATGAAAATATGTCAGCTTGGCCATCAATTATAGAGCAGGACAAGGTGTTTCACCAATCACAATATTTACCAAAAGTGACTTCTATCGTGTCCGTAGATCACCATTAGTTTCTGCAAGTGCTGGAGTCAGCTTAAGCTTTAGTATGTTCTTAAGATTGGCATTTCTTCCAGCATTTATCGCAGTGATGAGGCGTTGTAAGAACTTACTGTCTGCTTGGATTACTTTATGATCACTTGTCTTTCTTTCTTTCCACTTCAAAGAGAGAAGTAAAGGTAAGATACAAGTTCCTAGGTAAACTATCTCTGAAAGGAACCTTCATTGGAGGGATTTCATCAGATTTTCTTCATCTTTAAGATCCAGTTTCTGCCTGCCTGTGTTGCATTCATTATGAGTGAAAGAATCTTTCCGTTCAATTCCATAGATACACTTTGTCTCACTAGCCAAGTGACTTTGCAGGGTGTATAAAAGGGTCCATCGGCTGAGAGCTGATAATGTCTTGGTGACAGTTCCACCACGTTTCTTGCCTATGCCATTCATCCACTTCTGGCTGTGGTGTGAATCAAGCCAGTTGTATCGTGGGTTGTGGTCTTTGCCTCAATTTGTTTTCCCAGTTTTTCATCCTTTTTACTGATGAACTTCAGTACCTGAGGAACAAGAATCCTCCACATTGCTTACAAAGTTATCTTATGTAACCTTATGCCTTTGGAGTATGACTTGCCTGACATTTGTTCAGGAGTGTTTAGTTCCAGCATATTACTCTCTATCCATGTTTCCTGAAGTCCACATGATTGAACATGCTTTCCAATTACCTCGAGGAATATCAAAGCTGTATGGAGACACCCTAGTTGAACAACCAAAAAGTCTTATTAGGAAATTATTAGTAAATTTAGAACACGGCTATTCTCAGTGACTGCAATGATTATAGTATGGTTCAAAATCACAGATTTCAGAGGCATGAACGTGACGCATGGAACGTACTGATAATTTATATCTAGTAATATGCCAACTAAAATTTCTGCGAACTACTTCTATATTTTAAGTTTTTTATTTGTTTCTTTGTTGTTTAAAAAGGAGTAAAAGTATGCTCATAATTTCATGTGAGCCACACATTTTCACTAGCTGTTATAGTCAACATGGGCCATGCAAATAAATTAAGTTGGCACAGCAAATTTTCAAATTTTTGAAGATATACCAATTGCCAACTTTGACCATCAAATGCTTACAGGCGTTATCTTTCGTCAAAAATTGACCGGTAGCCTCATACATTTATGGTTTTATATAAAGGTCATAATTTTGACGGGCTTTTAGAAATTTTAATAATGGTGGCAGCTGTTGGAAAATGGCAGAATGTCAAAACCGATATCTTTTATGCAGAAATGGACGGCAGATTTGAATTTTGCAGCCTCAAAATCATATGGTTTAATATAAAGATGATTAATTTTCATTAATTCTAAACTTCGAATGATCACGGTAGCCATATTGGAATATGGCTGAACATAAAACCCGGCCACTCCAATACAAAAATGGACGACAGATTTGAACATTTTATCCACAAAAACATATGATTTGACATAAAGATGATGAATTTTCATGAATTTTAAATTTTTGATAATTGTGTCGGCCATATTGGAAAATACCACCATAGCGCAAAAACGAGGACAAATCAAGCCTGGCAACTAGTGAAAATGAATTTAGCATGCCCAAATTCTTTAGAAAACACATCTGCCTGCTTTGACAATGATTTACCTACGACACTTTAAAAAGCATGTAATCTGTGATTTTGAAACAGTTTATATCTATTCTTAGAACGCTAAATCGACTTCCAAAAAACTGCTTCTCGCCATCTCTTATCCTTTTTGTTCTAAGTAGATCAATATTGATACCAGCAGCTTAGAGACCTGCACGGGCCGAATTTTTCGGCCCGAGCCCAATCCAGCCCGAACGTAGCTAGGCCCGGCCCAGCCCGGGCCCGAAAAGTTTTGGAGATGTTCGGCCCGATCCCGGCCCGGCCCGATAAGTTTTTTAAAATTCTAGGCCCAAGCCCGGCCCGGGCCCGATAAATTTTAGAAGTTTTTGGCCCGACCCCGGCCCGATAATTTTTTTAAAAAATTAGCTCAGCCCCAATCTTTCTCAAAATTTAGTACTAAATTTGACCTAACCCTCAGAAACATTTTCTAAACTCTGATTCACAACCCTGACGCTTGCCTCCCGAATGGTACCATTGCCTCTTAGAACTTTGCCTGTCATCTAGAGAACAAAAACTCAATTCCCTGTAACAAAAATCTAACTTAATTGATTTTTAGCATAAAGTGAAGATGGCAATATTGTTTAGTGACAGGCAAAACATTCCCACCCCTTCTTTTATATTTTGAGTTCAGTGAAGGTCAAGGTCAGAGCTAAATTTACCGCATAATGCCTGCAATCCTCTATAGTGAAAATGGAGCCGCTAAGCAACACAAACTGTAAATAGCTAGTGCGTTCTTTGTAACGTTTTTCACGGACACACTTCTTCAACGATTGGCTTTATTCCAATTATCGTTTAACGAAAAGTCAATAATGATTAAAGAATTGCGATTGATCGGCCCCAGCCCGGCCCGACCTGAAGAGAAATCAGTGTCGGCCAGCCCAAGCCCGGCCCGGCCCAAAGAAATAGCAGAGTCGGCCCGCCCAAGCCCGGCCCGTGCAGGTCTCTACAGCAGCTGTAGTGGATTTCTAACACTTCGACTTTAGTAGAGAATTAGGGATAAGAATGGAGACGTGAGTAGCGGATCGAATGTATGGTCGACGTAAGTTTTACATCAAATCAGAATAAAGTGATGGAATATGTGATATTATTACCAAAAATCTGTATGTATAAAATAATATATAATAAGTTTTTCTACAAATAAATAAGACTCCATTGTTATATTTTTGTTGATACCTTTTATATATTAAACTGGTCTCTTTATATATAGCTTCATTGCTCACGAAAAACGTAAGTTCTACTAATCATTTACTTCAAAAGTCTCAGATTCGGTGAGATTTTATTGTTTATTCGTTTTTCTTTCTTTTTAATTAATCAAGATGAAATAAATTGTTTATTATATGTCGCGAACTCAGTATCACATTTCTATATCATTTTGTGTGACACAAGGTTAAAATAATATTAATAATAAAAGAATTCATGAGTTGTCTGACTCTCCATCCTACAATGTTTGTGCAAATAATGAACTGCACACACGCTTCTTTGATGTTTATTGTACTTTGGTTTTGGTCTTATTTTAAGGACTTAGTTCAAATGATAAACCTGCGTACGTAGCACATATTTTTTAAGACTCTGCCAAGCTTTTCTTTCTAAGTTTAACGTCCCACGATTATGTACCGAGGCTAAGGGAGAAGTGGGAATTGAACCACGCCAAGATATTTGTCCACCACAAAATCCATTTCACACAACCTGGAATATTGAACCAGTGACCTCACGCACTAGACGTGAACACTCTGTTAGTAAGCCATCGTGGTCCTCTTCTGCCAGACTAGTATCACACAGATTGAATCAACAGAAAAATGAAGTATCATTATTTCATAGAAATAAATCAATAAGTAATTTCGTCCCTTTTGCCCTCCCCGTGGATCTGCCACTGGTATAAAGGAGTCTTGGTAAACCAAAATCCTTAATTAATTAGCAGTTGTACATTATAAAGTTATTTTTTTGTATATTTATTTATTTTCTTTAGAGAATTTAAGGTACAACGCGAATCTTTAAACGTCGTAAGCAAGTTCATTTGCTATATAGCTCAAATTCATTTTAGTTCAGATCTTACGCGGAACGTTTACCTATAGTTCAACCTCAGATCCGCGAGTTTACTCCACTGCGAATCTTACGGCAAGATAATGAAATCATAAGATAGAACTAATTACTTCCTCGAATTAGTAGTAATTGAGATTGAATAAACGACATAGAATGAAATCAGGACGAAATAAACAACTAAGATGAAAAATTATATCTTATGATGAGAAGAATAATTGAAAAATATTTTCAGCGTTGTGCGAAAAGTCGTGATTATAATAAAAGAGCCTTAGTGTAAGAAAATAGGACAAAATTATTGCTAACAACTCTCTCCAAGGTTGACATAAGAAATTATCTTTTTTTTTGTCTCGGACGATTTGTCAGCCTGTCAAACTAGTAGGCACAATTCCAGATTCATTTTTAGTTGATGTCTTAACAGATTAATTATCAACCCACCTTCAAATTATATTAAGTTCGGCCCTCAACTGTCTTCTAGATCAACCAGAAATTAACAATAAATCATACAAGAAAATATAGAAGTCGTCTTAACTGTTTTCTGTGTGGGGTGGTCAAGAAAAATGGAGCTCAAACGTTATTTTTACTAGGTTTCTAGAAGGTTGTATCCAGATGAATAAAGCTGAGCATGTGGTTCTTGGTAGATGAAATTAAAATAAATGTATAATTTAATGTGTCGTTATGGTATTAGTCAAATGAGTCAGATTATAAATGCTGCTTAATAATAATTAAATGACTAATGAAGTGATATTGAAGGGTTTGAACCTGCGATCCTTTTGAATCAGAGGCTAATATTCTACCACTGATCCAGCGTACTCATTCATAATTTTGTCTGAAGTGCAAGTAAAACAAAGAATAAACGGCTAAAAAGGAATTATTTTCAATGTCAAATCGAACAATGAAAATTAAATCCTTCACTTATTGCCCCACGGTTATGCTCTCTGGGCTAAAAGAGGTACGTACATGATTAATGAAAGTAAATTATTATGATAAAATTGGTGGAACAAGGACGTGGGGTGAAACGGGAAAACACCATACTATCCACAACTAACTCACATGTCCTGGGTTGGAACCAGGAAATCTTCACACCAAAGGTGAGCGCTGTACCAATTTTGTTTTAGTTTAACGTCCCACGATTAAGCACTGAGGCTAAGGAACATGGTGATGCTGATGATATTGAGTGAAATGGTGGAATGAAACGTCCCTCTCGAGACAAAAGGACGTATCTCATTTTCTTAATTTTTCCACGAGACAATTTTAAACCTTTTGTCATTATTTATCGTCTTCTTTTAAAATTTTGTTTGATCTCCTTCGGTTCAGGTATATAACTTACGAGATAAAAATTATTTTTTTTACAGAATACAATACAATAAATTATGATAAAATCTTTAAACTTGTCGCCTGGAAAAGTTGAAAAAAACTTAGATACGTCTCTTTGTCTCGAGAGGACGAAACGAAGTGGGAGAACCCCAAGAAAATCCACTCATACGGTGTATGTCCACCACAAACCCCACTTAGTAGGAGCTGGGGTCCCACGCACGGATTATTATTTCAAAATGAGTCATTACCATTCAGCTGACAAAGATGTTACTGAAGTTAATACAATATTCAACGTACACGTTAATGCTAGTGGTCTACTACTGTCAAGTTTAATTGCATGCATGGGGAGCATGACCGCGACTGTTCGGTCTCTTTAATGGACGGGTTCCACCGAACAAGGAACCCAGCCCGTAGTTGCTCAATACAGGACTGAGTCCTCATGCACGTGGTGCACTGCCAGGATTTGTCCCCTGATCCTGACTCGATTAAACCTTGTAGTCACCATTCTCTGAGGGTGTGTGATACACCCACTGCGCGGCAGGACCGAAGTCCTGAGTGCCTACTTTCTAGTGGAGGCAGATTGCTAGCGAGCCAGTCCTACCATACTCTGCAGGCATGGCGCAAGAGCGTTATAAGGCAAGCTCATCTCCCGCCCATGCTCACCACTACCCAGATTCCTGGGATTGACTCCCATGAGCTACCGAATCCCACGGTATGACCACAGCCCGGCAGAGTCCAATCCAAATCCGGGGCCCTGCGATGCCCGAGAGGAGTTGCTTAATCCCGGTTCTCTCTACCTCTATCGTTCAATTGGCAACCGCCTTATCGTGTAGAGGTACCACGCACACGTCGAGATACTCCCGTATCTCATCCCGGACCCAATGGTACGTGTTAAGTCGCCATTTGAGTTTGGTGCCGGCCCATATCCTACAGGGTCTCCTCCCTTCCACGGGATCAGAGCCGTTACCCAGATTCCTGGGGTTAGCCCCTCCCCACCTCCATTCAGTCCCCCTGCAGGCAGGAATCCGACACTCCCCACCCGGTAGGGTCGTCCAAGCAATACGGACTTCCTCTAATTACGGTAGAGATACACCGTATATTACCAGAGCTAATGACTGATGTAGACCGTCTGCTCAAGGCAGACTATCTACTCTTTCATACGTCTTGGGGTACAACGTAGCTTTATCTCCCGGACCCAAGGGCACGGTCTAGTTGCCCGTTTCGGTGGATAGCCGAAGTCTCACCTCCGCGGGTAGGGGCGGCAGTCAAGACTACCTACCTCGCTGAGAACGTGACGAGGTCACACGTACTCTCCCGGATCCAATGGCACGAGTTAGTTGCCCATTTCGGAGGATAGCCGAAGACTCACCTCCGCCGGTAGGTTGTTGTCCTGCCTTTAATCAGTCCATAAAACAGGACCAACCACATTACAGGACGTTCGAGATAGAAGCTTGTTCCCAAGCCCCACTCGAACCAATCTCCCCCACTGGCACACTGTGGCCACAATGATGCCATAGGGTCTCAGCCAGCGGGGGTCCCCTCCCCCTTTCTCAGCACGGGCTTGGGACTAGGCATGGCGGGGTTATTCAACGTACAGTGGAAAATGGTATATGAATCATGTGATACATCATGTGATATGCAAATAATAATCTTTTGTTATTTTGAAAACGAAATTTTGCTGCCTGTTCATTTGAAAACAAGATATATCTATGTGGTATGCACAAGTTTTTGGAAACAAATAAGTCTATAACTTGGAAAGTGAAGTATGGAGTCTATAACTTGGAAAGTGAAGTAAGAAAAAAATCGATTCTATAGTAATAACCGTAGGAGTAGTACGGCACATATGAGCCATATAGCAACGAAACTGGAGCCACACCACGAACGTTGGACCACATTCATTCAAAAATATGTTGAAAAGTGTCCTATAAATTACAAGGAAAGAAAGATCCGAGTCAAGAAATCCATCACGTAACTATTGTGTCACTTACAATGTTCCTGTTGCACAATTGTCGCAGACTTTGACTTGCCAAAACACACAAAGAATGCCCTCGGGACCAGCGAAGCCAGCCACCTTACTTATAACTGTCGCTAGCGCTTGTGGTGGATCTATTAGTTATTTGCACCATGTGAGTCAAAAATTGGCCTATTTTGCTAGAAAATGACACCAAAAACCGTTCTGCAAGTAGTTTGAATAAATTTATATGAATGTACAAAGTTGTAAAGTCCTTTTTGAAGCACCCTGCATACTCACAGGCGTCTAAGATGACTGGATGATGTATGTATGAAATGTATAGAACTCTAGTTGAATAGCCTATCGAAAAGACCGTTGGATAACCTAGGAAGATAGAACAATAACAGAAAAAGATCTTAGGAAAATAGCAACAATTTCGACTGAATTGGTTTGATATACAATAGGATCAAGCGATTATCTTTCTTTTCTCTTGTTTGATGAACTTTCAGCCCTTTTATGCCGCATTGTTAGTTAATATTGAAAAAAATCATATGACAAAGGAATTCTGTTGCAACTCATCTTTAGTATCAAGCTAAAACAATTTTATTGCACATTCCCCACACGATAATACGTATTTGTCTACGACTTGTAGACCGCTAGAAAACAAGAAAATGTGTGAACGTTCCAATTAACAGCAAGTTGTAACTTCTTGTTCTCTGTGTGCAACTGACTGGTAAAGTGAGGTAGTGGATGTTCTGGTATCTACAAAGCAGCAAATAAGTTTTCCATTACTTTTCAGAAAAGAGTCCAAATTTAGATGAGTAGCAAAGATAATATACAGTATTATTTTAATTAAGTAATATCATATGTTGTAAAGCAAACCGAAACAAAGTGTAATAGAATAAATGCTGGTAATATTGTGATAATTTTGATATAAATACTTTGTTCAGTCAGAAAGAGTGAGAATTACAAAGTGGAGAACATGCATGAGTACAACTGCGACTTAAACTATTTCTTTGTAAGTGAGCTACAGTTATATCTTTGAACAATGAGAAATATGTGGACATTATTCGTTGCTACTTGTAAGTATGATAATATCGTGGTAATACCTTCTAAGTTCTTGATACATTCTAACTAAATTACATATTCCTAGTTGTTGATATTCTTTTATTGTTTTTCAAGGTATTCAATTAAATTTAATAAAAGAGTTGGGGAGAATTATGAAAACCCTTAACATTAAGCGTGTTATTACTACACAGTTTCTTTGAGTTAAACATTTCAATTTAATTAATAAGAATTATGTACTTCAAGGTTATAGAACAGATTAAATAACTTACGGATTCTTCAAGTATGCTTTCAAGCGCGTTATCACGTTATTATATTTTCCACCATCTTAAATTTTGCCAGCAAAAAATATGGGTGAGTGGAAATAAACTATGCATACCAGCTGCGGAAGCAACAGTGTCTTAAAGTGTCTCCGAAATCATTAATTCTGTCCTTTGTGGAAGAGAATTCTACGCGTCGTAAGTTGTTTTCGTAATTTATCACTGTTATAAATATAAGATAAAAATATCAACGTTCTCTGTAGCTTTGAATTCTTTTGATTTGCTTTAATAAAGCAACTTGTCCAAAATACAATATATTAGACTAAATTAAAATACTCTCGCAAGCTCTTCAGATCACGAAAAACTGTGACCGGTCAAATGGCGCACATTATTTCTAGTATCATTGTTTCATGTTTTACAAACCATAGTTCGCAAATTCTTAATTTAAGTAGTTTCTCAGTTGCTTCACGATCCTGAATTAATAGCATTCTTTTCCTAAATGACGAGAATTAAATCCATGATCAAATGATCACATTAGCTAACTATCTCTTACTCAAGAGCACAAAATTCAAACAGAACATGCACTTTTTTGGTTTAGCGAGTAGTTTAAGCGCTACGAAGTATATCATCCCAAATTATTATTTTCTTTACTTACTGCAATGTTCGAACTTTATCTTTCTAGAGGTTAATCAACACCATAATAAGTCAAATTAGTCCCTGTTGCTCATGATTAAAATATTCACGGAATAATTTGATCCTTTCAGAAATATTCCAAGAAAAATCTTGCTGATGGCACTTTTATAGTATAAAGCCGTAATCTAAAGTTACCACAAGCAATATACAGACGCAAATTATTCTTGAAAGGTTTCAGGGAAACATGGTTGGGAACCAATGGTCTAAAGGAACTGAATGAGAAAAGTCAATTTGGAACAGAAAGTGTCCCAAATTTGTGGGCTCCTATTATGCATTTTTTCACATCAAAGTAACAATAAATATTCAGAATAATTTTCCAGAGTATGGAAAGAAAATGTCAACATAATTTTTCATATTAGACCGTCTTTTAAGGAATGAATCGCATTAGACCAGACGTCTCCAACTCGGAGCTCTAAAAGCAAACAGGTTGCAGAACGTTTAGGGAGCGAGGTTTGCATTAGACTTTTGTTGCTCGAGTCATGCAATGGGCTATTGCGTATGCAGCATCGATTTGAAACGGTATGTTCTTCATGAAATAATAAACAGGAATGTGAATGAGGAAGTATCTAGGTACAACTTCGTAAAAAAAAATGTCGTAATAAGATAGAATAGATACCAATGAAGTGTGTATGTGTAATCTCAATGTACTGTATATATCGAATAGTTTAGGCCGAGTTTTAATGTAGTTGAATCACCAAGTGCTTCTAGCAATGAATCCTCGAATCAAATAACCACTAAACTTATACTCTCTATTATGGATTTATTTCTCACACTATTTTGTACACCATCATCAAACAGAACTTGCTGCTTACAACCAGAGCTTGTTGTCTAATCCCCAAAATTACTATGTTTTCAATGATGACATTTTAGCATTTCCAAAATTCCATGCGTATAATTCATAACTGTAAACAGTACACAATCGTGAATATTGAATGGTCAACCTATGTTCTTGAAATTGCTTATTATTAAAACACTTTCTGTTACTAGTATTATCTTTTACATACAACATTCAACTCTCCTTACCAAGAATTAAAACTTCACCTAAAACTTAGCTGTTACCAATTCCTGCAGACTTAAGCTGACGTTTGCCTTAAGAAAAAAATCTTCAAAGTTGTTATTAATTTATCTTGTAGTTTTGTAATATTACACATCTCTAAAACTTTATTTCTTTGCGTTTCTTTCTTTACTAAATGTTTATTCTAAAGGAATAATAAATACTTCTGACCAGAGTATAACACACTTATTTATTAAAAACTAAATTACAGTGTAACGGTTTCGACAACTTAACGTTGTCTCCATCAGGCTCTTACACTGTAATTCACTAACTCTTACACTGTAATTCAGACACTCGTTACAGTGTAATTTAGTTTTTAATAAATAAGTGTGTATACTCTAGTCAGAAGTGCTTATTATTGCTTTAGTGAGTTCCAGAGTAGTGATAGATAGAGTTGCATGTTTATTCTCTAAAACTTTATTCTTCCCTCCTTCTTATTCTTCTTTTTCAGTGTTTTTTTTATCCTTCTCTCTCTTCTTCTTCTTCATTGTCATCATCTTCATTGTAAGATTGTGACAAATCGCTGTGATAGGCCCGGACACAGCTTGACTTTTTCCCTGAGGGAGAAATTTTTCACCACTATCGCCTTCTTTCTCTTGCTTCTGTTTTTCTTTGAGTTCTTTAAGAGTTTCTGTTATGTCTAACTACAATTTTACATCAATTCATGGTAAGCTTCCACGCTATAAATACACGACACACTAACTGCCTTCGGTAATAGCTCATCTACTGATATATCGTACGTTATTTGCCTCACAAAATCTGAATAGCGTACAGAAAAGGAGAAAATGTCACGATAAGTTACCCATTCTACATAAAGTAAGAAAATTTTGTCAAAAACAAAACATAAAAAGACTTTCTGTACCAGTTTTAATGAGTATGTATTAAAGGTTGTATTCTAGTTCAATGTTACCAGTCCATAGACAATAAACAATATTCACTTAATAGTACAGTAGCAGAACCTTTCATTTAGGTGATACACGGAAAAAAATTGATACAGAAATGTATTTATGGCTTGTTTGAAAGGTTTATGCATGTACATCAATATAACCAACATCCACTAAAATCCCCGTCAGGAATATTAAGATATGACATCATCAATATAGCCGCCAGTGAATTTTGCCTCAGTACATTGAAAAATGTATAAAACCTCTACCGTTCATTAGAAATTTAAATTTTCGGTTCATTTCTTAGAGAATACATCAGAAAATAACTTCCGTGGAAAATACCATTCATATATTGCCGCCATTTTTAAATATGGCGTCTAACAATAACAGAAATCGACTTTCATTGTGTGCATTACAATGTTTAATGGCGAATAACTTTAAAACTATTATATATAGCACAAATATATTTATATCAGGATTTGAGTATGTCATGAACATTCAAACGAGCCCATGCCAGTACTGTGTCCGTTAAGGTGGCAGATATATAACCTATTTTATAGTGCAAGGTGTATTTTCTCCTTTAAAGGGTTAAGTGAATATGAATTCAGGGAAGTCCTTATAGCGGAACAGCGTCTCCAAAAGTACAAATAATGTCTAGTAGAAAATTCCTAGGGAACCGGTCAAAACCCCCACAGCCAAAACCCCCACACTCAAGAAATGTCAAAACGCCCACACGATCGGTCATAACCCCCACACAAATGGACAAATCCCCCAAACGCACGAACGGTCAAAACCCCCACAGCCAAAACCCCCACACTCAAGAAATGTCAAAACGCCCACACGATCGGTCATAACCCCCACACAAATGGACAAATCCCCCAAACGCACGAACGGTCAAAACCCCCACAGCCAAAACCCCCACACTCAAGAAATGTCAAAACGCCCACACGATCGGTCAAAACCCCCACACAAATGGCCAAAACAGCCACACATAGCAACGGTCACAATCCCCACATAAATGGACAAAACCCCCACACAAATGGACAAAACTCCCACACAATCGGTCAAATCTCCCACACTCTGAAATGATCCTGGTTGTATGTCTTGCCCTTGTACTTTTTAATAACATTTTTTATTCCACTTAAACCGATGTTGCAACTATTCTTCTTGCACTGTTTTGTAATGACAGAAACACTAAGGTGGGCGTCGTAAAGAGCCGCAACAAGGACGTGCAATCACGGTATTTTCAGAGTGTGGGGGATTTGTCCGATTGTGTGGGGGTTTTGTCCATTTGTGTGGGGGTTTTGTCCATTTATGTGGAGATTGTGACCGTTGCTATGTGTGGGAGTTTTGTCCATTTGTGTGGGGGTTTTGACCGATCGTGTGGGCGTTTTGACATTTCTTGAGTGTGGGGGTTTTGGCTGTGGGGGTTTTGACCGTTCGTGCGTTTGGGGGATTTGTCCATTTGTGTGGGGGTAATGACCGATCGTGTGGGCGTTTTGACATTTCTTGAGTGTGGGGGTTTTGGCTGTGGGGGTTTTGACCGTTCGTGCGTTTGGGGGATTTGTCCATTTGTGTGGGGGTTATGACCGATCGTGTGGGCGTTTTGACATTTCTTGAGTGTGGGGGTTTTGGCTGTGGGGGTTTTGACCTAGACCCAATTCCTAGACATCACGATTGTATTTTCAGCATCTCAATTGTGTAGAAACTGTGAAATTATTTGTTCATGCTGTGCGTATTGGTGATTGGCACTTGCACTTGTTTGCTGTCAGTCGTATGCTCAATCTCTTTGCAGCAAGTGGACACTATATACACCCCCTGCTACACTAATTTACATTTTGATATGCAAATTTTAATTTTATTCCTATAAAATTATTTGTCTATCAAAATTATTAATATGTATTAGGGTTATTATTATATAATTCATTATATATATATATATATATATATATATATATATATATATATATATATATTCATCGAATATGGTAATTCAGCGTATCAGAACTACCTAATTTATTAAATATTAAAAAGGAATGCATCGCAATTGATAGGATTGGGATATAGGAATCTCTACAGCAAATATCTTTTTTTTTTTTTTTTTTTTTTTTAACTGAACATCTTTGTGTTGGCTTAGACCACGCAAGACACGGCAAAGTATTCTTGGGCATCTGAGTTTGAACTTTCGAATGTTGCTAACTGGAACTTAAAACCGACTCCAGAAATGTTTCATACGAACTATTAAGCAAAGGCTAAATAGTACTAGTCTCCAGCCTAGTACAATAGTACAGAGTAAGAACCATTGCAACGAAAGACCTGCTGTCGCGTGAGTTCCATTGTATTCCATCTACCATTCAAGTGCGAAAACTACGATACAATGAGATGTCAAAACTTTCAGAGTTGACCGATTTTTACACTTGTCTCCCCCTCCCCGCCACTAATGCTTCCTACCAGAACGGACCTAACTAGAGATGCCCTTCGGTTTTGGCGGAGGAATACAAATTTCAAATGGTAAGCTGAGTAAATGTTTAATTAAAGTGTATTTAAATTACAAAGGTTTCTGGACATAACGAAACTTACTTTTACTATTTGTAAATCGTGTTGTCATGTTCTC
Organism: Thermobia domestica; assembly: GCF_964235325.1. Taxonomy (NCBI): domain Eukaryota; kingdom Metazoa; phylum Arthropoda; class Insecta; order Zygentoma; family Lepismatidae; genus Thermobia; species Thermobia domestica. The sequence goes on along the minus strand of NC_137465.1, from coordinate 178,320,191 downwards.
GTACGTCAAAGTATCCCTACATTGCACCACAATGATGTACTAATTGCAGGAAGACTCCGTCACCGGAAGTCTAGGATCGGCTGCTAAGGAGCCATTACTGTCTGTTACTCAGGTAAATAGTGGGGAAACAATTGTTAAAACAACCTCCAAACACTTATTATGTATGTTGTCAAACTATATGTCACACCTCCAAAGTTTTTTATATATGTAAAGAAAAGGTTTGTGTATTTATTTATAATGTAACAATCTGATAAATATGTTTTTAAAGTTCTTTTCATAAAATGCTGACACATTTCGTCTGCATTGACACAGTCGAGGGGTTGCAAACTTTCACCTATAGGGTCTACACCTATTAAGGGGTGTGTACGAAAGGGGGGGAGTCAGCAAAATGTAGCAGCATACCTTCTTTTTCATAATATTATATGTTAACAAGTTATTTTATATAGAATGTGTTATATCATTGGAATAGTAGAAACTTGTAGCTTCCTGCTAATTATATTTAAAATATGAAACACCAAACTGTATAAACAGTAATTGTGAATTTTCCAATGACCTCAATTGTCAAAAACAGTGCTTGCTTGGGTCACCATTGACGGTTGGCCATAAGCGAGCATATAGCCAGAAAGAGAGTTTAAGGAAATAGTCCCTATTGACGGGGGTTTATCTCTGATGGATGGGAGGTCATGCGGCATTTCATGTCTCGGTTAGGAAGGGTTGACGTCTTCTCTACGTCACCTCTCGTCAGCAATAAAATAACATTTTAAAAAAAGCAACCATATAGGTTGTAAGCTTCATAGTAGTTATTCTACAAGTACTTTCTAACTAGAGCTAAGACTTTGGAATTTAGTTTGTCCACTGGAAAACTGTCTGCCTAGTAGTGCGGAGTAAATTATTATAAGTTAAAATACGTGTGAACATAACTTACATTTTATTCTGTTATAGTGCAAGTTATTAGAATAGCAAATATGGCACAGCCGTCTTTTCTGGTTAAACCTTGTTAGTGAATATATCAAAACAGTGTAGGCATTTACATTAAGTATTATAAGTTCTCACTTGTTAGTGATAACAACAACACTCCAATGTTCATAATGAATATGTAAGAAGATTGCCTAAGAACTGTTTGGTAGTAACTCTTGGCTATGGTCAAAATTAGTCAACTGCTACTACTACTGTCACATGAAACTGCAAGCGGTACGTCATCAGAAGGCAACTACAAGAGAATAGCAGCTGCAGGGAAGAGCTCCGGATACCGAACTCAGGACCTCTCTTTGATGAAGAAAGAAAGTGGGGAAGATTCAATACAACCAGAAGAGAATGTGCGCCAACGTAGAATAAAAGTATTGCAATAAACATTTAGGAAAGAAAGAAAAACTAACAAGAGCTATATTTTAAATTTTCACTTTTTTTGTAGTCAGTATCCTATTAGTGTACAGTGTGTATGAAGTGAAGTTAAAAGTTCTTATTATTAAATAAAATTGTTTATCAATGGAAAGCATTGTGCTGCAACTTTTCTACAAGTTCGATTCCCACTTCAAGGGTACTGTAACTGGATAGTTGTAAGTACACTAAAATGCCTGATGTATTTTTGTGTATGTAAATTCTTTGCAGGTGGTCGGCGGCTTGTGGCGACGGTGCAGCGTCCTGTAATTAGTATAGGTCTTGTAATATTTTGTGATCTGTTGGTTAACTTACTTGTTTCCATGGTTACGGGGAACAGGTTATCGTTATGGTAACTAATGAGTAAGTTCTTGCGTAATCACAAGGCAGGTAGCACAAGAAGGAAGGCCGATAAAGATCTATAAATCGGGCGTGTTTGTTGTATTTTGGTTGTTAGACAGATCTGCATACGGAAATTAAATGGTTTATTTTGTAACCTTTTGATACTGAAATTCAAGAGTATCAAAGTTTATTTTTTTAGTCTCTACTGAAATTTAATCATTATACCTAAGTATTACCTTCCTCTTGTGGACCCACGAGATAATGATCTTCTGATTGGTAATCAGACGGTCATTATCAAGAAAATTTTCAGTACTGATCTGTCAGTGCTCACTCAGGCTCTCATGCTTACACAAGTAACCTTGCTTCAGACGGAGTTACACAAATATTATTTACAATTTGTATCTGCTCTGACTGGGTCTATCTACAAGTAGTATCACACACTTTCAGGGCTGTTTACAACACATTCAATACTCAAAAAGTACTCGTACGTACTTGCAAACCATGTACAAATTTCCGACATCTCATCCCTGGTTATATGAACAGTTCATATCAAATGCTTGCACAATCCGACGATCGAGTTGCGAATGGGCTGGTTTATGGCCAGAACTTCTCATTGAACCAACACTAAAGCGGAGCATCAAAACAAGAGTCGGTCTGAGTCGAGGAAGGGGCTTCTCTGACAATGTGAGATTGCTTTAGTTCGACACTATGCATATGTGCTCCGCTGTCCACGAAGCTATGACTTCACTAACTGGGAATTGTCACTTTTCCGGATCCGTTGAAATGAGGACGACTAGAAGGAACCATGATTCAGCTGCTCTAAATAAGATATCTGAGTGGTTTGAAGTTCACAACCCATTTGATATCAGTGATGACTCACTTCGAAATCTGTAATCAGGTAATGCTGTTTTAGGAGATGGGATTAACTGTGCTGACGTTGAAGATGTTAGCGCAAGAATACAAAAGACGTTGGGCAACAAGAAAATGTGCAAAGCATTAATTAGGAAACCAAACCAAGTTCAAACGCTAATAACTTTGCAGAAAGGAATCAATGTCGGCCACACAATGCTCCACATTGATCCGTCCGTACTGTTTTTGTGACTTATTACCACTGCAGGACGAAATGGAAATGTAGCTAACTCAAATATGAACTTATTGCTGAGCCTGTAGCATTGTTCAAAGCCAAATAGCCGATGTAAAAGTTACTGAAGACATGAAAATTCAAAGAAATTAAAATGCTTTCTTCGCAAATCCATACAACAAAAGACAGTTCATTACCATACTCAGCAAACGTCTTTCAGATGATGGCCACAAGGTGGTCCAAGCATTTGGCGACGCGAATACCAAAATCGTTGCAGCCTCACTTCAGATAGCTTAAAAAAGTCATGAATTGACCGTAGTTGCTGATGATACAGATATCCTTATTATGTTACTTTATGATCTAAAATCGGAAATGGCTAACGTCTACTTCATGTCTGGAACTAGGCGGAAAGATGCAACTGAACATATTAGTGTCTGCCTGTGTTATAGACTATGGGAGAAAATCTTCAGCCGCATCTGTTGTTTATCCATGCAATGATTGGGTATGATAGCACATCTGCTCTTTTTTGGGTGTGGAAAAAAAATGCTTAAAAATGCCTGCAGCCTCAAAGGATCACCAAATCCTCAGTGATGAGATAGGCGACGTTGACTCCACCCAAGAAACTGCTGCATCAAGTGCTTCCAATTTCTCGTTACATTATATGGTGGAAGCGACTCAGACTCCTTCATTGTCCTCCGTAATAAACTATACATGAATATGGTACCAACAGTAGTACTCCACCTCAACCCGATAGACTACCCCACAGAAAGAGCAGCGTATTTTCACTGTTTACGAGTGCATTTCCAAGTTGTTTCATGGAAGCAACATTCACCGCAGATCTGGGTCTTCTTGAATGGGGGTGGAAGCTCTAGCATGGGAAACTGGCACGCATTATGACTGACCAAAGTATACATACATACGTTGTAAATGCAAGATGTCCTCCAAACGGTCATGTGGAACAAGTGTTTGCTCATATCGTAAGTGCGGCCTAAAATGTGTTGTTACCTGCGGCCATTGTAACGGTGTAGGATGCCAGAATGCTGAATCTCCGCAAGTTGAAGAAAATTATAAAGTGCTGTAGGACTCAAATGAAGTTTGGTAGAACTTTGTCTTCATTTTACTTTTTTGTGCTACTTGTTATATTACACTATCAGAGTTTTTCTTTTTGTTAATCGATATTTTCTTCTTCAGCATAAATTTTAAAGAAAAAGAAGACAGAAAACAACATAAACAATGAGTGTCAACGGTTAAACAACGTACATGTGTTTGTTGTACAACAGCGCTCATTGTGAGGAAATTGTCTGTTTGGAAAGTGTCAGTGACGACTAACATACAAAATGTAATCACTGATTTGCAAATAAAAAGTTCTCTGCAATGCGTTTCTTGAATTAAAAAAAAAATAGCACCAAAAATTCCGTTATCCTTGATGGATTTTGGCGAATTTTGGAGGATATTTTGTTATTGATAGTAAGTAATAGATTCTGTACAATTTTGTCGGGTAGAGATGAAGAACTACTGTAGATATTTCCGTTAAGTTTCCTTAAACCTTTTGACACAAAGCCGCAAGAATAGAAAACGTATATTTCTTTGAAATAATTCCCATATTGAAAGATTTTGGAGAATCATGCTGATTTTAAAGCATAACGAGACATTGTATATACCCACTTTTATGCTAAGTTTAGTTTAGCTAATAATTGCTAAAATTACGAATATTTGAAAAGCTCCAATTTCCGCTAATTAAAATTCTGCTATGAGGGTTTCTGCGATAAATAGTGTTGTAAAGAAATATTCCTTATATAAAGCACACTTACAAAAGTCTATTTATTTTGTTGTTAGACGCCATATTTAAAAATGGCGGCAATACATGAATTGTATTTTCCACAGAAGTTATTTTCTTATGTATTCTCTAAGAAATGAACCGAAAATTTAACTTTTCTAATGACCGGTAGAGGCTTTATGTATTTTTCAATGTACTGAGGCGAAATTCACTGGCAGCCATTTTGATGATATCATATCTTGATATTCCCGAGAGGGGTTTTGGTGGACCTTTCTAACAAGCCATAAATCATTTCTGTGCCTTTTTTTCCGGGTTCACCCTTTTATCTACTGTACTATAACTACAGTTTTGCTTTAATTTGCATCATGGAGTAATATACTATATATAGAAGTCAGTTATCTTCTTACAGCAATAATACATTACAAAACTCATAAGGGAAATGATTAGAGCTGCATAATTTAATTCTGGAAACAGAAAGCCACCCCTCATCAATATGAGTTCGTTTTCGAGTAATGTGTTTTCGGGGTCACTAAACTGTTAGGTGTCAAACCCGATGACATTTAAGCTCAAGTTAAGGCAAGAACGGGAGTGTTAGCTGGCTCGAAAATTTACAGGGGCAACACCGAAGGCATTACCTGCAGATATTTATTTAGTTAGCTCGAGAATTTACAGGGGTAACACCGAAGACATTATTTGCCGATATTTATTCAGCTGGATCGAGAATTTACAAGGGCAACACCGAAGGCATTACCTGCCGATATTTATTCAGCTGACTCGAGAATTTATAGGGGCAACACCGAAGGCATGACCTGTCGATATTTATTCTACTCCTTCTCTTATTTTGTGGTATGGGGAACGCCGAAGCTCGTTGCTTGTCGTTTTTATCCTCTGTTCTCTCTTCTGACAGGGGTAACGCCTAAGGTATTGCTAGAACATATACATTACGGTGTCCTTTATATAAAGAAATTTCGTGTTACGATACGCACACCCCCGAAATGTATTCTATATGACCGTAAACACACATTAGTGAGATAGCAGTTCCCTATGAGAACATTAACCCGTGCCGACTTGACGACAAAATTATGAAATGATGTTTCCTCATTATAATATACGTAATTTAGAATGTCCAACCGTGATAATGGAGAAACTAAAAGAGACAGAGAAACGAAACTTTACAAGAATGAACTAGAGAAAGGAGACCATCTGCTTGTGTATTGACGAACATCACCGGAAGAACAGTGTTGTCAACTCAAGAGAAAGTTGTTTCTGTAAATCAAATTATCTTAATTGGTTATCATCATTAAAAGCAACAATGAAAATAAAGACAAAATGAGATGGTAAACGCAGATCAATGCTGCAAACTTTTCGAGAAATAACGTGAAGCATGTGTTAAATGCAAACGCCGTTGGCGCACACAGGGAGTGAGGTACTAACGTTTTGTACACCTTAAATTAAAATATTGACAAGAACTTTTCACCCTGACTCCAAGTCTAGAAGAGTGCCCCGTGTGGCGTAGTCGCTAACGCTCTCGCCTTCGGTGCGAGCGGTCCCGGGTTCTATTCCCGTTGGGGCACTCAGTCGAAAAAGTGTATAAAGCTTTTTCAGACCAGCCATCCTGATTGAGATTTTCCAGGGTTTTTCTCATTCTTAACTTATAGGTCCCAGGCCGATTCCTTCCATCCCCCAATCCTTTCTTCCTTCTCATTCCCCGGATTGTGTGCTCACAGAGGGATATCATCTCTCATTCGTGACGGGCTAAATGGCCATATATGGCGAAAACCCATAAATCTACATCCTAATCCAAGTCTAGAAGGGTTCCATTGAACAGTGTTGCCATAACAGAAGAGAAAAGGTGAGTTTGGTAAAGGTACAATAAATTGGAAAAGGTCACTAGTGCAGTATGGTGTAAAACCTATAATGAAAGAGGGTAGAGCATGAGAAGCATTACTGTGGTTATGTGAGATCGATAAGTCACGTACTGACTGAGATATTCGGTATCTTATTATAAATGAAAAGTATGGTTTGTAAAACAAGACAACGCTGCGTGTGCCAACGATGTCTGCATTTAACGTTATTTCTCGAAAAGTTTGCAACACTGATCTGCGTTTATCATCTCTTTTGTCTTTATTTTCATTGTTGCTTCCAATGATCATATCCAATTAAAATCATTTGATTTACAAAAACACAATTTTCTCTTGGATTAGCAATACTATTCATCCGGTGATGTTCGTCAATACACGGGCAGGTGTCCTCTTTCCTCTAGTTGCTTCGTGCAAAGTTTCGTTTCTCTGTCTGTTTTAGTTTCTCCGTTAACACGGTTTTACATTCTAAATTATATTATAATGTGAAAACGTCATTTCATAATTTTGTCGTCAAGTCGGCACGGGTTAACGTTCTCGTAGGGAGCTGCTATTTCACTAATGCTTGTTTACGGTTACATAGAATACATTTCGCAGGTGTACATATACGAGAGAGAGAGGGGGAGGGAGAGAAATATTCAACCAAACTTGGTACACGTATGATTTACAATTTGAGAAAAACTGCTATAACGTAAGACATATCTAGCTTTACTACGAATCTGGAGTAGAAAGGGGAGTCGTAAAAATAATCGAAGACGACAGACACGAATATCTATTCAAGAGTTTTCGGAGTCTAGATATGAATACTGACACTCCCGACGCTGTTAAGAGGCCTCGTCCCGGCGAAATTAAAATACCGCTAATTTTACAGTAATTATGTGATATCTTCAAATACATAAAAGATAATTGAAATGTGGAAAATGAACGCCCTAGACAATATTACTTTGCGTGAGGTACCGTTATCACAAGTCACCGAGTGACTTTCCGTTTTTAGCCGTTTAGAAACACGAAAATAAATGCCGATTTTCAAAATGGCTCGAAATTGAAAGCAGATAAGTGAGTTGTGATAACGGTATCTCATGTAAAATGATATTGCCTAGGGCGTTCTTGTTCCACATTTCGATTATATTTTATCTATTTGAAGATATCGCATAATTACTGTAAAATTAGCGTTATTTTAATTTCGCCGGGATGAGGCCTCTTAAGTCCAAATTCACCCCTCAGTGTGGGTAAGACACCCCTAGCACTCATAAAGTGGGTTTACAAGGGGGTGACATGTAAAAATAATCAAAAACGACCTTTATTAGTGTCGAATTCATAATTTTTGGAATCGCTAAAGTGAATGTTGACACTCCTCATGCTGTTTATGCCCACGTGCAGCCCCCAACGGCATGACAGATGAGAAGGGGTGAAAAATAAGATATCCAAAATGACTAAGACTCAGTAGTTGCGAAGTCGGGAAAACGGTTGATCCATTTGAAAAAAAAATGACACATAATTAATATCTACCTCAAGGCGAGTTGTTATCATGTTACTTCGATCAAAGTATATATGTTATTCCATAGGTGTAGGGTGTTTCAAAATTTATGCGAAAAGTAGAGTATCTTATGGATTATTACTTTCATTGAAATGCTAATGAGGAAGGGAATTCAGGAATTCCCGATATACCTATTCTCCCCGTACGAAGATCGAGTATTTTATCTAGTAAATAAATACGATATCATACTAATGTCATTTATGGTTTATATATTAATATGAAAAAGTAAATTAATAGGAAGAATATTTACAAAAGTCAAGAAACATAAGCAAAAAAAGCAATTCTGAAGCAACATGCAATAAGGTGATTAATAATAATTAATAAATGATCTACATTTTCATCAAACTATCCAACGACGAAAAACCACATGTTTCGATGTGTGAGTGTTTGGATCAATTCCAAGTACTTCTACGTTCGTACCACAACAGAACCTTGTGCTTCAGTTCACAGACGCTACGTATTGATTCTGTGGCAGAATAACACCATTCAGCTATAGGAGTTATATTTTATAATAGATATCGCATACGCTTCTAATCGATAAAAAAAAGTTATCGTTAGGTAAATATATAATAATATACTACGTAAATATGGACTATATTTTTTTCCCCATTTCTTTATCAAGACAGGTTTATATGGGCTGTAACTTAAGTACAAACATAGTTATTATACATACCTGACTCTCGCTCTTCTGATCTTTCATTTTTCATTTACTGATTGGTAATGAAAGAAATCCAAGTGACAGCTCTCAATTAATAGAATAAAGTATATTAGACTCATGCTACAAAGATTCCTAATCTAAGCTTGACAGTTTGTCACTCAATCTGACGCATGTACTTAAGGTGGATCACCACCCGGAAGTCAATATATATTTTAGCTCATTGTCTTAACTACTGCGCAATGAGACGTTACATATTATAAATATTGTACTATAAGATAGAATATTGTTTCAGCTACAGCACAAGACACTGATTCATTTGGTTGTGTCTCCTGATATCGAAAAATGTAACAAATAAAACAAAACATTTGTTTCGTTTTGCAATGAGCACACAAGATGGCAGTTGCTGTTAGATCTTACTAAAAATGCTCAGTTTTATGAAATGTTTATTTGTATGTGTAAAGTATTTTAAAGTAACGATCTTCTCACGAAATAGATATATTGTTTGACCCTTTTTCGTGTCATATTTTATTTAAATACTAATTTACATTTAAGGAAATAGAATTTGAGACGAAACTTGCGCAGAACGCCATAATGTGTTGTTGCCAAATTTGTACGTTTACTGTGGTAGTCACAATAAGAAAATTTCTGGATTCTAGCGTTGCAGTTCGAGAAGCGGAATTGCGGTAAGGGTCGAAAACTTATTTCTCTAGTAAGTATCCAAGTAGAATTCCATGATCACCTCTTTATTATCTGGCATCCGTAAACACTCGACACTATCTGGCAACACCACACTATTCAAGCAGCGTTTAGCATAGCACTGGGAACATCTAGTGATCCACCTTAAACGATTTACACATAGTCGTAAGGTAAACTTCATTTTGACTCTTATTTTACATGTAACTTAGGAACCAAAGGTCTGTACACCGTAACATTTCACAAACTCGTATAGCAGGTCAAAATATACCATCATGCCAAGTTTCATCCAGATCAGGTGAGTTCGGTTGAACTTGTACTATGTGTAAGGAAATCTCCAATACACACAATATCTTATAAAACCTCTTTATTCTCTATCTGTGCCTATACTTTAATCTCAATTTCTCAAATCAATTGTGTTCCATAATCTTACTCACATTATAATACAAATCTTGTTATTTAACATACATAATCTTCTTCTAATCTCGTCTTAACAAATCAATTCATATCTCCAATCTATCTACCTTTATTTGCAATCGTGGGACGTAAAACTTAAAGATTTTTCCTTTATTTGCACAGGTTACTCTCTTAACTACGTAACGGTCCAGTGTTATCTTTGCAAGCACTTTGTACCATGCTTCAATATCCAATACTATATCTAGTCAGGGCCAACTCTACCATATGTGCAACATGTGCATTTGCACTGGACTGCAAAAATCTGTCATAATTATTTTATTTAAAATAAATATTTCTTGTTGGAAACAGACTACATAATGATGATAGTTAAATTTACTAAGCTGACCTTCTATTTGAATACTACATTCATAAATCATGTTTAGGTCGCATTAGTTTATGGTCACATGGACTGCTAACGCAAATGGCCAAACGAATCCAAGTATAAATTGCTTGATTGTTATCAAATACAAAAACTCAATTCTCGAACATCTGTTACATTTAGTAGTTATCACAGTTTTGATATGAAAACCAGTCTTGCCTTTGTCACAAAAAGTTCCTTATCATTGAAGGTAGAAATAAGTTCATTTTTTTTAACTTTTTAACAAATGTAGAAGGAAAATCAAGAAACAAAGATAAAAGGGCTAGTTGCACTGGAATTGCAAACTGATATACTGAGATTGAAGCTCTGTATTGAATTCTATAAAAAGGGTTACCATCTTTCCTCTGCAGGAATGTTTGCTTTATCTTTCATTTCACTAACATAATAGGTGATTATTAAAAGAAAAAACAGACTCAACAGGATTGTATTTGTAGTGTTTAGGCCTTTCTGAGTGCGAGTGCATTTTCTCTTCCCTTGTTCATGATGTGGTAGCATACTTAAAATAGTGGCTTTTAAGATTCATTCTTAATGGAGAAAAAACGGGTTGGCAAATGATCCCATTGCACTGGGCGGCAAATTGCCTTTTTAATGTGCCTTTAGGAAACAGTCAAATAAAGAATGAAAATATTCATGCCACTACAAAAATTTAGTTTCGGGGTCAAAGTCAAAATCATATTCTTCTCGCAACATGTTAAAAAGTTAACCAAGCTAAAATTTAGGTCACCAAATGTTCTAAAATCTACCACAATATTTTAACAATCTTAAAACAATAATAATAATAATAATAATAATAATAATAATAATAATAATAATAATAATAATAATAATAATAATAATAATAATAATAATAACAATAATAAAACCTATCTGTTCATCTGAGAAGTCCTATATTCCTATCTATATATGGGATTACTTCTGTACATGAAAATTGAACAAGTGTGAATTTTCTATGGATAATTATAAAATCTTCAAAGTATTTCAAGTCAAACTATTAAAATTTCCTACGTGGAAGAATTTGCAATTTAAAGAGAGATGGATTACTAGAATTATTTTTTTGAACAAGTCTGTACAAACGACATTTTACTTTCATCTTAATCAAAAATAGTGCGTGAAATCTTTATAGGCTAATGGAAAAGGACATTAGATACAAGAGAATGACTGTTAAGAATTTTTCGAAATAGAGAACATAGCCTTAGATCGAACTAGGAATACATCGACTAGAGGTCGGAGCTCTACCACTGAGCAGCTACCGTATGATCCTGATCTACATTTAAATTTAAAATAATCATATTCTTGTCTCCATCTTTTGAAAAGAAACGCCATTTCTGATTACATCCTCTGATTCTTCTCTATATGAGGGCCATGCCGAAAGTTTTTAACTCTGACCACAAGAAGCATCGAACTGGAAGAAAACATTTACAGTTTTTTCAAAGTACTCTCCACGGACACGAATACACTTTTGCATCCTTTCAAACCACATAGAAAACTGTTCATTCCACACACTTTTGTCTATATTGTCCACAGACTCCAAATAAGCACAAATCGCATCATCATCCGATGAAAAGCGACGTCCACGCAAGTGTTCCTTCACTTTGGGAAACAGAGAAAAAGTCGCAAAGGCCAAGTTCGGCGAATAGGGTGGATGTGGCAGCACTCTGACTCCTTCCTGGTTCAAAAAGTCTACAGTTCTTGAAGCACTGTGAGCACTTGCATTGCCATGATGCAACAGAAGATGGCCGAGTTTTGATCTTGGATGTTGGGCCTTCCATTTCTTGAACACAGTGAGGAGACAAACTTTTGAGTACCAACCAGCATTTACCGTACGCCGATTGTCAAGTACAACAGTCGCAACTTATCTCTTCCGTGAGAAAAAAAGGCGCAACCATTTTCTTTCCAACACCCCGAGGTCTCTTCACTTTGATTGGGGGATCTTCATTCTCGAAGCACCACACTTGCGACTGCTGCTTGGTAAGCGGATCATAATGATAAATCCACGTTTCGTCACCCGTGACGATGTTGTAAACATCACGACTTGCCCCTTGGTTGAATTTATTCAACATAAATTCAAACCATTCCACCCTACCCTCTTTTTCCCTTTCCGTGAGTAAATGGAGGACCCAACGAGAACGCATTTCTCTGAGACCAAGTATTCATGCATAATTGTCTGCGCTGCTGTTGACCCAATGTTGAGAGTCGCTTCGATCTCCAGGAAACATACATCAGGATCATCTTTCACCATTTGCCTCACAGCTTCGATGTTTTCTTGAGTCACTGCAGTGTTTGGCCGTCCGGATCGAGGTTCATCTTCAAGTGACGTACGTCCCTTTTAAATTCCCAAAACCAATTTCCAATACTTGCTCGCGAAGGAGCAGATTCCCCAAAAGTATTCACCAAAGTTTCAAGGCACTGCTTCTTGTAATCGTAGAAAATCATAGCGCGAAAGTCACGTCTTGAGAGCTCCATGGCTAACTAGACAATGGGTCACGCGCGCTTCCTTATCTTTCTTATCTCTGATCATGCTATCACAGGCTCATTGTTGCCATTGATGGCTGAAAGTCACAAAATATCAGAATATCGAATGCAATAAACAAAATGTTGCTGTAATGTTAAATTATTGCGTTGCTAAAAACTTTCGGCATGGCCCTCGTAGAACAGTCTTTTCGTTTTCCCCAAATGTTTCAGTTTCTTCAGTAATTTTCACCATCAGGACAGAATATGGCGTAGAAATGGTCAACTTTTCTCCGCTATGTATACACCATTTTATAACGACTCTATAGAAAAGCGTCGTCAACCTGGTTCGTTTTGTAACATATAAATTACGAAGCGATAATTACTTTTCTCAATGCAAAAATCAACTCAGATATTTAAAGATTATTAGTCTCACCTTTATTGCTTGATATGTCTTAATATTCTTTTTAAGACCGTAAAATACATAAATTCACTTGACTAGGTCAACACATAACATGTACGTAGTCACAACTATCCCATAATAATCTCTCTTACAGATATTAAAAACATTCTTCTTTTCTGTTAATTTAAAATGAACATTCTACTAAGTATATTACATATTTATGAACACTTTTTGCCCACGGTACAGGTAAATATTATGCAAACTAAAGTATTTCGTTATAGAAAATGTCGCCCGATAAAGGGACTGAATATAAAAGTCATGAGTGGGCTTGGCTTTTATATTCAAGAACCACTGGTCTGATTAGATTAATGTTCGTACATTACGTATGTTCTTTATATTTCGATCACACCTCGTACATATCTTCATTACATTTTGGTTAACCCTCATATATATATAAAATATTAGTTATTATTATTCACATAAATACATTTACAATAAATCTTTGATTTCATTAATATTTCTCTTTTATTACATTATTATTTATTCTTTATCATTAAAAACATCGTCGCTTTAGAAATATAATTAACGAGGGTGAAATACAAACTATCAAGATTACTAGTTTCGATCATTATTACAAACGATGATATGACAAATAATATTTGTTCTTTTCGGGCGCATTGTATAACAAATAAGTTAGATGTTGCAATTGCAATGTATACATAGTAGCACTAAGATGTCCAAAATAAAAAAAGAATTTCACTCAAGGTAGTCATTGAATAATTGATTTTATAGAATGGATCTTATTCTTAACATAATCTTTGATAATTAAACACAAATCAATCTAATATAAAATAATTTTTGTCTTTAACTAATTATAAATTGAATTATGATTCTTCATATTAATAAGAAAGAATAAAAATTAAACATAACCTACGTTTGAATAATCAAATGGAAGTAAATAAATTTATTTTACAGAAACAAAAGACACCCTTTTGTTATTAAATAAACACATTTTTCATTATTATTGTTATTTTTCATTCTTATTTATTTGATCAAGAATGTTGGGTGATACTAACTCTTTAACTAGATGCATTTCAAATATTTATAACCATCGTTTTCATTATTAATATTAACACAAACTTTAAAACGAAAATTCACAAGAATCTATAATCAACATGGGTGTAACCTAATTTCGTTAACGGTAATCATGTTACATTCGCACTGGCATATGAATCTAATAAAGTGCATTGTACCGCACAATCGTGGTTAGGTTCTACATTAGGTTGTACATGTCTTTCATCGTGATTTGAATTTGGATACGAAGTACCATCTCGTGAACAATGATTATATCTATACATAGGATTGGTAGCATCTCTAGGATTTCGATATGTATTTCTATTAATTTTGTGTCTACTTCGGTTGCTTAGGTTAGGCGGATTCCCTACATAACCTTGTCTATTTTGTTCATTTTGATTGCTAGAGTATATTCGTCTTAGGTTCGGTTCATTATTATTCACACTTCGGATATTCAAATTCCGAATAGGGACCAAATGATCTGAATTATTCTTATTTTTACCCATTCCTGGTTGTGTTAGATTCATAGCATGATATTGAGTTTCGTAGCATTGTACAAGCATTAATAAATGACTGAAACTCATACACTGTGTGGAAAATAAGATCTGCTGTAATTTAAATGGAAGCAAATTGCGAATCGATGCAATTATTCTTGATTCCGATTGCAAGGGATTAACAACCTTTAATTCATTATAGACATTTACAACAAACTCTACAATAGATTTGTGCAATCGAGGATTGAAATGTTGATTTCTAAGAGTGGCATCTCTGTTTGCCAGCAAAAAGTCATTTTCGTAATTCGCGATCAATGCCGCTTTAAATTCCTCATATGTACTAATATGATCACGTATTGCCTTAAACCATAAGGAACAAGGTGGGAGTAATACATGGGGTATTAATTTCATGTATTGTGATCGGTCGATAGACATTATATTACATTCGTCTTGGAACTTCTCTAAGAAAGAACTAGCATTTTCATTGCACTTACCACTAAATTTACTCATGGCTTTGATTTCGCTCATCTTGACACTTAACTTAACCTTTCTTTTCTCACTCCTTGTTCTTGTGGTGTGATTGTTCCGGTCCGTAGCGTGCTGTGTCATAATACCATTTATATTTCGTTCATCAGTGATCTTCGGGCAATTTTCCTCTAATATAATATCCTCCTCAGATTCCGGCGAAGGCGTATTTATATCCGGTGATCGGGGAAACTCGAAGCGATCACTGCCCAGATTATTGCGATAAATGTTATCTCTCGCCTGTAACATTTTAATTTCTTCCTGCATAGTAGCCAACTGGATCTTTTGATGCTTAACGGAAGATTCTATTGACGTTAAATCCTTTTTTACAGCACAGATTTCATGATTTTGATGATCGTGCTTTTCTTGACATTCATCGGCTAACCTTTTTAACTTCTCTTCAAACTGCGAGGATATGTCGTTCATCACCTGGACGATTGTTTGTTTCGTATCGTCTGATTTCAGTTCTATCCGTTCTATTCGTTTACTTAATTCTTCATACTGCTTGCTAGCTTCGTTGAATTTCAATTCTATCTTCTGTTCCATGGTCTGGTTAGCTTCATAGAACTTCTGTTCCATGGTCTGGTTAGCTTCATAGAACTTCTGTTCCATGGTCTGGTTAGCTTCATAGAACTTTTGTTCCATGTTTGCGTTAGATTCATTGAGCTTCTGTTCCATGGTTTGTTTTATCTCAGTCGTCATTTGCATAATTTGTCGCTTCACAGCTAACAAAAGTCGATCCTCAGATGACAAACTTGGCGTTGCACTAATTTCATCTGGATTACTGGTATTAGATTCCTGTTGCACTATTTCACTATCCATTTTTCTTTTGATGACCTTACCGCTTCGTAATACGGTTAAGTTCGTATTCATAAATGGTAATATCCAAGTAAATTCAGCCCTACTTTCCTTCTTCGGGAACTGAATTTTCAAAAGTCCCGGGTTTGGTAAACCAAATTTTTATAACGACTCTATAGAAAAGCGTCGTCAACCTGGTTCGTTTTGTAACATATAAATTACGAAGCGATAATTACTTTTCTCAATGCAAAAATCAACTCAGATATTTAAAGATTATTAGTCTCACCTTTATTGCTTGATATGTCTTAATATTCTTTTTAAGACCGTAAAATACATAAATTCACTTGACTAGGTCAACACATAACATGTACGTAGTCACAACTATCCCATAATAATCTCTCTTACAGATATTAAAAACACTCTTCTTTTCTGTTAATTTAAAATGAACATTCTACTAAGTATATTACATATTTATGAACACTTTTTGCCCACGGTACAGGTAAATATTATGCAAACTAAAGTATTTCGTTATAATTTCTTCACATCTTAGATTGACCCATGGCATTTAGCTCATTGATTTAGGATTGTAGGATTTAGATTTCTAGGCTCTCGGCATCTATGATCATGTTAGAACGTCAGGTATGAGGAATGATGTCCCTCGGCGACCAGACTGTCCGGGGAAAGGGAAGGAAAAAGGATTGGAGAAGGAAGGAATCGGCATGAGACCTGGATATTACGTATCACCCCGGCATTTGCCTGGTGTCAATGAGGAAAACCTCATTCAGGATGACTGGCCTGAAAAAGCTTTTTACACTTTTTGGTCGGAGTGTCCCCACCGGGAATCGAACCCGGGAAGTAATATTAATTTTATATATATAGAAGAAGAAGTCAGTAATTCATATCATTAAAATTCCAATTCATTTTCAAACAAAACAGAAAAATACATCTCCATAATATGTCGTACGTACTCAACGCCATGAAAAAAATTATATCTTTAAAGGCGTATGTATCTCGTATATTTATGGTACTCTATTTATTGGTTGTTTTGATTTTACGTTATTTATTGTACATAAAGTACGTGTAACACTTTTGTGATTTCTTTGTTGAAAGTTTATTTGAAACTCTGCAAACGGAAGGGTGATGATAGAAGAAACACAGACAAAAAGGCTTTAACAGAAGGTTTGCGGTGCATCAAGATAAAAATCTATAACGTCTTCTGTTTGAGAAAGTTGGTCTTCACAGAGTCAGGTTTCCTCCTCTTTGAGTTTAGGAACATTTCCAAAGAAAACCTTCACTAGATATATACTTACAGTATATATAAGTTTAAGGAAAGGCTAGAGGTTATGGAAGCATAGTGTTTGCTCTTTGTAAGAATAACGAAACATTTTGCGATTATGTAAACAGTCCAACCGGAAATACTGCTGAGTCTGCGCATTTTCAAATTTCAAAACTGCATTTAGTTGTTATTACATTTCTACCTGTTATTTTTCGTTCTCTGTATCTCTTCTTCCTCATTACGACCTTCCTTTCACTGTGTTTATTTTTTTAATAAATAAAAAATACCCAGGGGCGCATCTTCAGTGTTCATAATGAATTTCAATAATTTTTACTTTAACATACAAGACATAATAGTATTTTCAAAAATTCGAAACTTAAAACCCATTGCTCGCTATTATTCAATTTTCGCGCAGCTCATAACAAATTGTTGTAACTTGATACATAAAAAAAATGTGTTTCTCTTTAAGGAAACAACTTCTTTTTACTTCTTTTTATTATCATTACAAGTATTTAATATACAAAAAAAGGAAACAATTGTCCATTATTTTCTACAAGGTACAGTGAGTTTCTTAAGCATCCCAGATATGAGACAATGTGGGCAATAGTTACCTAAGTAACCGATTAAGAGTCCCACGATCACATTTATCTTGATCCTTAACTCTACTCAAATTAAAAGCGGTAAAATTTTTACCGGTTTCAAATGTTGATTTACGAAGAGCATAGCAAGAAGCGTTTTTTTTTTTTAAAAAAAAAAAAACGATTTAGCGTTCTAAGAGTTGGTATTATACATGCAGACCGGAAATAGCAAAAGTCAACTACTTCCCGTTTTAGCGTTGATCGATATAGAGTAAAAATTATAATATATAGGAAAAATGTTTCCAGCAATCAATTAAGCGCCTATTGTAATCTCTCTACTAAAACCGGAAATAGTTGAAATTCATTACCACCTCCTGTTTCAATATTAACTGGGAAAATCTCACTCCATATAAACAAAACAAATTCACGTGGTGTACACTTGTCACTAATACCTGTTTTCTTTTCAAATTACTCACGCTAGCAGGTAGGGGCTGGAGTGGCTCAGTGGTAGAGCGTTCAATTCTGCTGCATGGGGTTCTTGGTTCGATCCCAGGTCGCACCAAGTTAGCTTTGTGGTGGGCAAACACCGTGTGCGTGGGTTTTCTCGGGGTTCTCGTGTTTCTTCCCACTTTTTTCATTTCACCACTTCATTCATTTCTCATGATCACCGTCTCCTTTAGCCTAGGCTGCATAATCGTGGGACACGAAACTTAAAGATTTCATTTCATTTTCATTTTTCAAGCTAGCAGCTAGCATCCAAGTTGGACCATGAATTCGGAAGTTTCTACGGAAACAAATTGCATACATAGATTGTTATCCGTTTTACTGACGACTGTATACAAAGGAGAAAATGCTATTATACATCAAAACAAGTCGTTTGACGACAAAGGTACGATCATTATTTATTTATCCATTGGTTCAATATGTGAAACTTCTTACGTCACTCTTAAAAATAATATCGACAATGTCTATTGATTATTCATGCGTTGTTGCTGTGTACTTACCAAAGAAGCAAGAAACACAAATCCATATAAAGGTCGCGAAACGACGTCTGCAGCAATCAATACAGGTGTTATTTCCTCTAATAACTGTTTTATTGACACTGGTCTGTGAAAACACTTATTCTGACGCCACGAAGAGATTGCGTTAATAGATACGAAGACAAAGTTATTATTTTTCTAGAAGCTCCTTTTCCGCCATGGTCAATTGATTAATGGCAAATAACTGGATACTTACGTTATGCGAAAGAAAAGCGAGCTAGGTTTTCGTTCTTTTTATATCAACCGGCTAAGAGTGAGAACGTTCGTCTTCATTGACTTCAGTAGAAGCGAAACCTCTTCAATTGCGCCGTAGCGGTACCATCTTTCGGTAAGCCTAAAAGCGAGTATACTTATCAAACATGTGCACATAGCTGGTTCCTCATTCCCAAATTTGTACATGGAACAATTTGTTAAGAAGTAGCTGAATGCCCGCTTTTCACAAGGAGATCTAGGACAATGGGAACTATTTGAGGGAAAGACACGAATTTCAATGAAACTGTAGCTATAAAACCCATAAGATATTTTATTTTTGATATAAGTTCTGATCATCTCTAACCCTTAGGCTACACGGAGAAAAATGCATAATTCAGTCAGCATGTAAATGCTGTTTTTACCAGATTACGCGCGTCACCACATTAATAATGTTGTTTCATCCGTAGTACGATCTACACTACCGTCCAGCGAAAATTTTGAATTGTGGGACCACCATTTCAAATCTAGAATTAACGCCATACCCATTCCGACGAATTAACGCCATTCCATATAATGTTGCTATCACCTTCCCACGACTGTCCCCTCTTGGTTCTTTCTAAATCTGTGACTCCCTACCTTACGAGAGTAATAAGACGTCATAGCATTCTGTGAGAAGAAAAGTGAGGAAATATGTTTTTAACGCGAAATCCAGACACCGAACTCCAGACTTGGCATGGTAACGGAAATCCTAAGTCCTTTTTTTTCCTCAGCGTACGCTCTTTAATCAGTGTGAGTTTTTTAAATGTGCAAGCCGTTTTCCATGATGTGATTATAAACAGTAGACAACATTGATTCAAATGTAGAGGGAAACTACATAAATTGTCTGTTTCCCCCTCCAATATTTTAGAAAATGCTGGATCACATGACCATTTATTTGTAATAAGAGATTTATATACTGAGTTTTAGTGATATATTCTTTTTGGCATGTGATACTGGCTTGTGATATAATCTTTTTTTCTTCTTTCATTAACATTGAATCCGTGCCCTCTTTAGGGTATGTCCTCTAATCAAAGCGATGATTGAAACCGAGTTCGAGG
Organism: Thermobia domestica; assembly: GCF_964235325.1. Taxonomy (NCBI): domain Eukaryota; kingdom Metazoa; phylum Arthropoda; class Insecta; order Zygentoma; family Lepismatidae; genus Thermobia; species Thermobia domestica. The sequence continues at coordinate 178,300,107 of NC_137465.1, read as the reverse complement.
TAGGTACTAAGTGTGTCTCAAAATTCAGTCTTCAGCCGTTTTCTCGTGATGCGATCACAGAAAGCAGACAACGTTGCTTTGAAGGGCGCCAATTCTAGAGAATGAAGGGGTCCGATCCCCAAAGTTTACTTGGTCACTTCTAGGATTTGCATATATTTGCTTGGATCTTGCATTGGATATCTAAAATCGAAACTCACATACTCAAACGACACCTTCCCTTCCACAAAGATATTCAGCAATCGGCACCATTATTCCTTTCCCCTTAAAACGGATTTTTTTTATTTAAAAAATGCTGCGAAGCATGTCCGTTTATTTTTAATGAGGAGTTTACAAGCCGATTTAATATGCCTAATTTAGGAATTCGTGTGGTTTTCCATTCTAGGCAAAACATTTGAATCCCTTTCGCCTCCCTTGGTGTATTATTTTTTTAAAAAAAAAAAAACTTTCTTATTCACTACTTTCGTAATAGAAGTAATCTGTCCAAACCTTGTGTTTCCTTATAATAGATGGCCTCTTCGTCTACAAGTGAGGCATTTTCAGTCTTTCATATGCGTAGATCGCTTCTTTCCCACAACTCTGAAACATGTGTTTCCTTTATTTCTAATTAAGAGTTATAATACAAATTTTACATCTCAAACCAAGTGAATCCTTACATTTAAGCATTTGCTGGATAAATAGTGGGAAATCTTGATATTATACCAAATGTTTTCCTTTCTTCCTTTAGAAACGAAATTTCGAAAATTGTGAAATATGTGTTCCCTTACTTTTATCTAAGAGTATATTTATCGATTTTCATACACCGTGTATCTCCCCAACTTGAACAAATGAACATTGGACATTTTATCAATTTAAAAAAATTAGAATATGATTGACGCTTTTTTCTCCTTAGAAACGGAATTTTCGAATATACTGAAACACGTATTCCATTATTTTTTATTTAAGAGTTTATATACAGAATTTCACATCTCCAACTTAAGCGAATCCCCACATTCAGCACTTCAAAAATTGATAAAGGGAAATTTTAATATTATTGAAATGGCTCCTTTTCTCCTCTTCGTAGCAGAATTTTTCGAAAATGTTGAAATACGTATTCTCTTATTTGTAATTAACCCCTTACCGCATGCCGTGCCATATATGGCACATACCCTTTTTTCACTTTAGTTTTTTTGTGATTTATCAAAGGCATCAAATGACTGTTTTGTCTGCTGTGTGAGATATTGACGTGTGTGAATAAGAGAGTTTGGTGTCATTTGGCATGTTCTTTGTGAGTTGTAAGTGTGTCATATATGGCACTAACTTATTTCTCGTCGGGATTAAGTGAAAAGTCTAACATTCAAGTTTTAATTCATTTTTCAAGTTCCCATATGAGGATTTCCAACACTGATTATTATTTTTTCGCTAAAAGAAAAAAATCATGCAGAAAGGGGTTAAGAGTTCATGTAGTTTCATATCTACATCTTAATAATTCTTTCATTGGGTATTTTCTTTAAAAAAAGAAAGAAAGAAAGAAAGAAAGAAAAAGAAAGGAAAGTTAAATTTCCCATAAGAGTGAAATTATCGAAAACGCTGAAGAACGAGGAGCTTGTTTATCTGAGCTGGATACTTAAGCTTCCATACCAGGCTTCGATCCGATGAAAGATATGGGTGGATGAATGCATAGTAATTATTTGCGATCGAATCCGAAAACATTTTTGATATTTTGAACATTACCTCAGTGTGTAGCAAAACTTTTTTTCTGATTTCAGAACAATATTTCTTCCATCTTAAATATTCATCAAACCATAAACCTAAGCATTTTGTTTTCAATAACTTACTTTTTAAGAGTTTATTATAATAGAACATTAATGTATTGCATTTTATGTGTGTTTCTAAAGAATATGCACTTAGTTTTATCAGTAAGATTAATTTGTTAATTCGAAAAGATTGTGATAATCTATCTAACTTAGAATTAATGAACTTCTGTATTGTTATAAGCTTTGATCCTTTCATGAATATTATTGTATCGTCGGTAAACAAACAGCACTGGGAATTTTTCAATACACATAATTGGTCGTAAATATATAGAAAGAATAGTAATAACCCTATAGGGAACCTTGAGGAATTCCACATTTTACAAATGATGTGGTGATTAATGTATGTCAATTCACACTAGTGTGATGCAACCGATTCTTTAATTTAGCTTATCATGAAATTGTAGGTGACTCCCCGTGTTCCATAATATGTAGTTTCTGAACTAATATTTTGTGATTTAAGGTATCGAACGCATTTTTTAACATCAATGAACACACCTGTCACATAACTACTCTCGTCAAGACCATCTGAGATGTAATTTGAAAGACAGTTAATGAAAAGTTGTATATACATTATTTTTAAATCCATATTGTTCTTGAATTATTATTTTATGCTTTTTATGACCTCTATTAATGTGGAATATATTACTTTCTCATATACCTTGCTGAAAATAGAGAGTATATGTAATTAGTTTTACATGTTTTGTACCATCTTGGTACAGTGGTATTACTTTTGCGATTTTCATCCCATCAGGAAATATTCCTGTTTCTAAAGTTCTATTAATTGTGTGTTCTAGAATGAGTGCTATTTCCTTACTAGAATCTTGGATTATTTTTGTGTTTATATCGCCATATCCTACGCTTGATTTGTTAGGTAATGCCCTAATTATGCTATATATTTCAATTTCACTTACAGGTTTCAGAAGTAGACTTGCTTCAAAAGATACAGTCAGAATAGATAGTATTATTAGAATAGAACCTGCTGCATAGTTGTTGTTCTAGTTTACTTCATAAATGTTTCATATAATTGAGATCGGAAGTTTGAGAAGGCCAATAATTTTGTTGATACGTAAATCAATTCCCCTCAATTTGCGTAATAGCCCTGACTTCTGGTCTAAGGGCTAGAGCGGGTCTTTGTTGCTCATGGTCCCTGGTTTGACTCTCCGTTGAAGAGTATTGAACGCATTACCGTGGTTCAGATTAGCTTTTAAAGTGTAAATCCACGTCTCACATAGCCTTGGTGCTGGAAAGGAGATTCAACAAACAAATTCACTTTGTATATTGTTTGTTCTTATGTTGAGATAGCAACGGGTCAATAGACTGTGTAATGGAAGCATTGAACTGAAACGTCCTTGAAGAAACCTGTTCAAAATGATAGGTTTAAGTAAAGTAGGACAAGTGTCTTCTCATATCTGATGAGAAACAAGGCTTACAATAACGATAACGACCTACAGTGTATCTGCTGTTGGTGTAGCATAAAGTTCCATGGTTGCTCTTATATTTTAAAATCATGAAGTTGAAGCATTAACTATTAAAGCTACTCACTTCTGTTGTTCATGGTACAGTGGAAGAATATTTTCACAAGTTAACTAGAATCTTAGAATTCACAAGACATTCCTACATACATGCCTACAAGACCAAACTAGATCCAACCTGAAGTAGGCCAAAGACTGTACTGAACACAACAGCGTTATCTCGTAAACAGTTGCTAGACTAGCAAAACCGTCCAAACTTCATTTCCCAATAAATATTTATAGTACTTAGCAAACTGATACTCACTAATTGAAGTCAAAATGATCGTAATCAAAGATTTGCAATTTTCAGCAATACCTACACGTGCTCCAATAGCTGTCAGTTAGACACATCTTTACATTAATCAAAATTTTTAATTTTGATTGATGTAAAGGTGTCACATGATTGAAGAAAGTGTATAATCATTAACGAACTGGAAGAATGAGAATGTGGAGAAGGAAACTGGATAACCCCGAGAAAACATGTGAACACTATGTTGAAGGTCCACGTCTCGTATAGCCTCGCGGTTGAATGGGACGCTAAATTCAATACAAAATCGCAACCCAAAGTCAGTTGTAGTGGATATAGAGAATTGCAAGAGAAAAAATGCGCTAAGTGTATGAAATGACAGTACAATCCGCGGATTCATAGAGGGTATTTAAACTATAATCAACTCCTTTTCCCTTCAGATCCAAATTTAGAATGGATAAAATGGCACATATAACACTTGATCGTATTTTGCAGAAGACAAAATCACACATGGAAGAAATTAACCCTCTCTCTCTTTTTTTTCTGTCTCTATCTATCTATCTATTTATTTACCTATATATATCTGATAGCTGTGTGTGTTGCAAGGTTCTACATGTGCTCCCAACACCACAAACTTCAGACCGTAAAGACTTCAGACGACAACCACAAAGAAGACGTCAACAATAGGCAGGTAACGAAGGTTAATGAAGTCAGCAACACTTATGGATAAAAGGAGCCACAACACCACAGAGAAGGCATCAATCTTCACCGATTGGTCATCATCTACAGTCTCTAAGAAGCCTGGTCTCTGAGAGTTCCTCGCTTGAACTCCTAGTTCTCGCAATATCCTTATCACTCTCTAGGACTTCTGGTCTCGCAAACACCTTACCACTCTCTAAAACACCTGGTCTCTGAGTTTTATCCTTTTTTGTAGGACACTGTCTCTGAGTTCCTATAGTGTCATCAACAAACCATTAGTATCTAAGAAGAACTTCAATATTTGAGACTGTATTCATTATTATCGTATATAAGAAGAATTTGTGTAATAAAAGGTGATTGGGAAGGACCAAAATTCCCGTGTAACACCTTTTAAGCTCTACCCTAAAGATAGAATTTTACTATATATATATTGCTTGTATGTGTGTGTTTTCAGACTCTGGGTCTTAATGAACGTTATAAATATATTGACTTATGTTTGTTTATGTTGAAGTCACACAGAATCTGGAAACACGAAACACGAACAAGGGAAAACAAGCTTTGGAAAACTACTAACTATTCCTGCGGACGTTCCGAATATTTTGTTCTTTAATACAAAGCTGTTACAAGCACCCAACCTAAACAAATCCAATGAAAACATTGTTACTTTCCTCTATGTCTTTCGACATGCATATTCTTAAGCGAAAGCGTCAGTAGTCTGTGAAGTTTTTGTCACACAGCCCTTTGGACCATCACCACAAGTGGGCGTGTGTGAGTGCGTTAAGTATTCAGAAATAGATAGAGAAGGAGAAAAGGCGATGATTCTCGTTGCCAAAATACATACCATGCGTGCACCGACGACATCAAAGCACTCAGTCAGGTCAAAACGCAAATCGTCAACACACGGCTAATCACTCTCCGTTCTTTCTACCCCCTAAACATGCTTCTGTCTTCCATCCATATTGAGTGATGCATCGTCTTGTTGGCACACTCATGAGTCAACAAACAAAAGAAATGACTCACAAAAATATTGGTTGCGTAAGTAAGTAATATACCAAAATACGATTGCCTGTCAGTGAGTGGTATTGTCTTATGCGCCAATTGGGAACTGTCATGATTGAGGAGCATGTCATACTTTGCGACGCGACGCAACAGGTTTTCTGACAGGATTTCTCTCTCTCTTTCTCTCACACACACACACACTTTCTCTGTTTCGTGACGACCTAGACTAGCGATAACTTGCTACTTGACAGAACTTCTTAAGTTCGATCAAACACCGAATTGTTAATTTGCTAATCTTTAAACCAGATATAATTATTCTGAATTAATGCATGATTTAAAAGGATTTAATTTAACATTTTCCAAAATTTGTTTTAAAAAATAAATTAAAAAATAACATAACTAAATTTGCACTTCGTAAGTTTATTGCACTTGCTGCACATTAATTTAACTGGATCTGTTTAGCCTTTCTCGCCGAAGGAGGCTAAACTCTTGTAGTCGGCCAGAAACAAGGTCAACTTTTATCATATTTTTTAATTATTTTATATATATTTTTTTATTTTTGCTTAACCAGGACGCTGAGCGTCTTGAGTATCCGGATTGTATTAATAATATAGCATGAAAAACCTCATATGCATAGAAAAAACTATATTGGATCTTATTCTGCGCTAATTCAATCCAGCTTCTGTGAGATCTTGCCTTACATAATCTTCCCATATCCTTATCGTCTTAATGACTATCAAAGACTTCCATTCTCCTACTCTGTATCCGAATATTATTTAATAATACAAGAAAGGTTTCAAATAGTAAGGTTCTCTGTGAAGCCAATATCTCTTCAGATTACTATCTTATACTTACTGAAGTGTATCAGTAACAGCGCCATAATTTATATTTTTTTTCTGGGGGGGGGGGGGGAAGAGAAGCATTAATACGCGTATTTGGGGTTTCTAGAAAAAGTTGTTTTTCTAATTCTTGGGCCCCCTCTATCCATCTTTCTCTTACTCTTTATGGGCCCCCGGAGCATGTGGGCCCTCCCGCACGGCAAGGTCTGCGGGGCCGTTAATTACGTCCCTGGTCCCATTCCATACATGGCAAATTAAGGGGACGATATTGACAAATCTCAAAGCCAAACGAACAAATATTATTTCTAGGGCCGCTAATAGTTTTACATTTTTTACTGAAATGGGTCCATGACTCATTTTCGTTCTATTTATCTTTTGTGTGCTGTTTTGTTTATGTAATGCAGTGAGTCTCTTTGATGCTTCATTTATAATTTCATGTTCATATCATATATGGAATAAGAAAATTTTGTCTTAAATGGGAGGTGTGGGGAGCTTAAATGGGAGGGCAGTTTACCCTTGCCTACCTCCCACAAGTTATGCCCCCAGACCTATAAAACCTGAAGGTTTAATGCCACATTCAGAAAAGCTCTCCAACTAGGTCCAAACTACTTTCTATTCCTTTTTCTACCACAGCTGATGTTAATCTCATGCAAGGTGATAAGAAGAGAACAGAATAAATGCAGAAGTTTTGATAAACTCCTGCAGGGATATGAGTTTAGAAACAAATGCTGAGAAAACTTAATACATGGAAATTCGCTGCGACCATAATACAGCAAATATCAAGTAATACTTTCGACAAAGTGAATACTTTCAAATACCTAGAATCAACAATAGAAGACCGAACTAAATCCATGAAAAAATTAAAAATCGACTGAAAGCAGGAAATTCATATTATTGTTCATTTCCGCAAATTCTAACGAAGAATTTGAAAGTCAGTCTTAATATTGTCGTTCTATCTGCACATAAGTCTTCCTAATGATCTTTTTCCGATTACGTTTCTAGTTAAAATTTCAAAAGCATTCCTACTTTCTTTTATTTTGGCTACGTGACCTGCTTATCTGTACCTCCTAGACCTAATGATCCTAACAGTATTAAATAAATTGTGTAAATTATCCAGTTCCTCGTTAAAAGTTTTGTTATTCCCCATTCTTGTCCCTCTTAGGTTCGAATATTCGCATCAGAATTTTATTTTGAAGTACTTTCAGTTTGCGTTCTTCCTTCAAAATAAGTGACCATGTTTCGCACCAATATAGAACAACAGATTAAGATATATATATATATATATATATATATATATATATATATATATATATATATATATATATATATATATATATATATATATATATATATATATATATATGTTTTAAGTTTCAAATTCTTCGACAAAAATTGCGGAGACGAAAGAGTTTGATCTGAAATTAACCTGAATTGACTGCTTTCAATCGACATTTAATTTCTTTATGGATTTGGTTTTAGTCTCCTACTGTTGATCCTACGTTTCCTCCCACTTCCTTCATTCCACCATTCCATTCATTTCTCATCATCACCGTTCCCTTTAGCCTAGCCAGCATAAGCGTGAGATGTAAAACTCAAAGATTTCATTTGATGTTTCAACGTATAGATATTTTACAATATTATGGTCATATCGAATTTCCTTGTATTTAGTGTTCCCTCCATTTGTTTCTAAACCCATGTCCCTGCAGGCGTTTAATAAAACCTCTGTATTTCCTTTTGTTGTCCTCATATCACGTCATATCAGATTGACATCACTATAACCTATAACCTACTGAGTACCATTCAGCTCTAGGCCCTGGCTGCTGTCTATAATTTCCTTATAGAATATTTCAGAACAAAATTTAATAATAATAATGGCAACAACACATCTCCTTGTTTTAGGCCATTTTCTATGTAAAAGCTCGTGAGGTGTATTCCCTACTAGGACTTGACTTTGAGTTTCATTCAAACATATCATCATTAACCTAAGTGCTTTGGTTTTCTTTTATATATATATATATATATATATATATATATATATATATATATATATATATATATATATATATATATCCAATTGAAAAATTTAACCACAAAAAAATAGGAAATAGAGTTTACATATTGAAAGGTTGAAAGATCGGAAGATGATAGAGATCTATACAGAAGATAAAAATCTTGGACGTAAAATGTACAACGGTTCCTTAATTATTGAGCCATTAAAACACACCAATTACCTTTTACACACAGTTTAATAATTACATAAGAGATGCGTACAGATTACTTACAATCAGGGGTGGACTGGCTATGTAAAAAGGGCGCGGTCACATACTCTGGGAGGGCGCCGTCTATCCGAGGCTTTCGCTTGTATCGAATACCCCCTTCTATTAAAAGCAAGTGCCGGGAGCTTCCCCCGGAAAATTAGTACACAAAAAACAACAAAAGATTAAGTAGCTATTGAAATTAATCACGATAGAATTATACAAATTCAATATTTTCATAAACAAAGAGACTTTGAGTACTAAATATATTAGGCCTATATAAATCTGCACGCTTTAACTCAGACTACAAAAATCACACCGGCTAAATTCTTAAATTCTTAAATGTTTAAATTCTTCGGCTACATTTGTTAACAGCCTAATTATAAGTAAAGATTTGAGTTAAGTTTGGGGCTTATGCTATTTTTCATACATCTGTCCTTTTAAAGCTGTGTTCATCATAACATTAACTTGTTTTTCATCTATTTTTAGAACCGTTGATAAAAAGTATACATCAAAACATTTACTACAAATTAACAAAAGTAAATTTAGAATTATATACCTACCTATCGAAAATAGAAATTCAAAAACAAAACTGGAAAATGAAAGTAAAGTCACTGCTTTATGCTTGAAGCAGCTTTCACATCTCCCTGCTTTTCCCACACATTTTGTCAATAATAAGATTGTTGTATATTTTGGTCAGAATGTATCTTTCTGAGTTCATCAAGAACAATGATTCCAGATGTTCATCTGTAAGTCCTGAACGGAGTCTTTTTTTTTTTTTTTTTTATGTATCTGAGCTTTGAAAATGCTCGCTCACAGGACACTTGTGTTGCCGGTAATGTAAGGAGATACTTATAAACTTTGAATAATTCTGTGTAGAGTCTTGAATACATATTGTACTGCAGAATCACGTAGAAGGTGCACTTAAAGCAAGAATTGCACTTCACTCCGTCACATTTTATAGACCTTAAATCCACAATATCGTCAGTTGGCCCCAAATATTCCTCCATGAAATCTTCAGAAAACTTGTCCTCTTCAGTCAAATCTTCAATCGTATGAATCTCAATAGCTTCTTGATTCTTTTCTTGGTTTTCATAAAGGGATTTTGAAAACTCTTCCCACATTGCTGAAAACGAAAGAAGCTCTTCTTTAAGTTTTTCCTCTTCACAATCAGAAATTAATTCTGTGATTCTTTTCAGTGACAACGAAGCCAGACAAACTCTTGAACTTCTTAGGATCAAAACACTCTAAATCTAAGTTTTGATTTTTAACAAGTCGTTCCTACATGCTGTTAGAAATTTGGTCTAGAACACAGTTGAAAATGGTTACTTAAAATCTGTATTTACTGTCTTCAATTACTTCATGAGAAGCTGATTTCCCTGCCAGTTTCTTTCTTTTTCTACATCTTACCTCAGGCAATTCTGTTTCTATAGTAACTTGTTCTAGACTAGGAACATCTGTAATGAGTCCTTCAATACTATTTGACATTTCTGTTGCAACGTGTTCTGCTGCTTTGTAGACTTTGTCAAACTTGTCCCTAGCTTCTTTCAACTTATTTTGAGTTGAGGATATCAGGCGCCATGCTTGGACATAGTATAAGTTTTTTGTTTGCAAGTAGTCTGATAAAGGCGCGGTATGGTGAAAAATCAATAAAAGCATCATAGCCACAATGATAGTCCCAAAGGAGCACAACTTTTGAATGAGAGAAATTGCATCATGTCTGACTTTGGAATTGAATTTTTGCGAGTTGCCAATCACACTTAAAGCTGTTACGGGTTCCACATACACTGGTTTTGATTTTCTTGGTCTGGCATCCTTTGAGTCGGGTGCTCAGTAATGAAAGTGTCCAAATATTTTTACAGCAGCGTTGCTTTTGCTTCTCCATTGAGTTATCCCAATAGTCTCAAGACGGACGCTTGGGTTTTGTTCCAATACACCTCAAGTCGTTTCTGGGATTCTTTCAAAAATATCTGAATTTCCTGGAGAAGCCCAAAGAAAGATATATAAACACCCAAACTCGGCCAGAGGGCAAGGCTGTAGACCGAGTAAAGACTGGATCTGGGGGCGGAGCAGTGGGGGTGGGAGGATTGATATATAAAAATCATCCAAAATGACCGATATTAGAGTCAAATCTATAAATTTCAAGGTCCCTAAGATCATTATAATGACATTCCCAAAGCCAAAAACAGAAAGAGGAAGCCGCAGGCCGAGCAAATACAGTGAAACCTCCCTTAACGGACACCTCTCAATAACGGACACCTCTATAATACGGACAGATTTTTTTGTCCCGGCAAAAATATATGTTCTCTTACGGAACAAAACCCTCTCTTTTACGGACACTCTCAGATACGGACGCGGACAGTCCTTTTTTACCCCCAAACGTTTCAATAACCTCTTCATAACGGACAGGAATTATTCTTGGTTCTGCGATATTTGACATTAGACAGAAAAGTCTTTTCCCCACAAGTGTATCTATCATCAAACAGAACAACTTCAAGCTGAACTTGAAATGCTTCTTTTTTTCTGCCCGCAATAAACTTCTTTCTGGTGGAAATCCTAGAAAATCTTCAATAAGCACTAACACTCATGCTAGATTAGTCGTATGGTCAAGAATTCTATGCGGAACTTCCCTTCCCTAACAAAGTTAGTGACTTTTCTTCTGGGCCTTGCATCTTTCCCGACAATTTCATAGATAACAAAATAAACATTGTTTATTTTGCGATAACATTTTTCAACGAGCAATGTTTTCTCTCTTACTTTTTTGGAAAAGCAAAATGTTTCTTTTGTACAAATTGGTGTGTCAAACAATTGAACAATGAAATAAATTTGCCATTAATCGCGGTGAAATAGAAGTTCTCCAATTGATTCAACAGTTGCAAGCAAATTTCGAACAGAAACTAGTGTTCGTAGGATGTACACGGCAGACAACTACTGCAGACTTTTCCCCAGGAAATTTGGTGAGTTTCTTCTCCACATTTTCAGTATTTAATAATATTGCATACTTTTTAAAGCTATTTTTACTTTTCATATAGGCGGTAAGTGAATTAATGGATATTTTACAGGGTGATGACATGTCCTTAAGAAAATTACCATACACGCATTATCATTTGCAGTATACGAACATATTAACACATTCCCCAACAATAATATTATTTAAAAGAAATGAATTTCTCCTTCATTCGTCCCAGTAATTCAAATAAGTACTAAATAGAGTATTTTCATATTGAATTTTACGTATTTACGCTCATACATACAGTATTTACTGTATATTACTGCATACAATTACCGTTGAGAAAATTAATTTTTTGTAACCTCTCTGTAACGGACACCTCTCAGTAACGGACAAAAATTCCCGTCCCATTGGTGTCCGTTATTCAGAGGTTTCACTGTACTGGGATTTGGGGCGGAGCGTGGAGTTGGTAAGGGTGATTTGTAAAAATCGTCCAAAATGATCGATATTAGAGTCAAATCTAATATTTAGGGGTAAATCTAATATCATTAATAGCATTCCCACGCCGAAAACAGAAAGAGGGAGGCCGCAGGCCGTGCAAATACCAGGGTCTTGGATGGAGCTCTAGCTGGCCAAAGACTAGCGAATTTATAAAATAATTATGTATATAGCTTTGTTGTTTTTTTTTTTTTTTTTAATGTGTACAGAGAGGAAACTGTGCTCCTTCTCGAGGCTAAGACGGATCTTAGCCCCTCCGGAGGAAGGCGCGAAGGCAAAGATGTAAGGAGGGCGCAGCGGCCATCGGGCCAGCACTTGATTATGGCCAGTCTACCCCTGTTTACAATACACCTTTTCAAGGTGTCTGTTTTATCAACTGAATAATTCTATTTATTATATGTTGTCATGACGACGACCTCGAGATTAGATTACATAACAACATTTGAATATCTTTATATATTAACATTATAACCATATTATTACCTTTTCTTTCTCTTCTTCTAATAACAAAATAAGCCTAGTACATATTTAAAATACGTCATGGCCCAAAATTACAAGCAATTGTAAATGTAATGGTGATATGAAGAAAGCAAGAAGATTCAGATTGACTACGATATATGGAAGAAGGAAATTATATATATATATATATATATATATATATATATATATATATATATATATATATATATATATATATATATATAGATAGATAGATAGATAGATAGATAGATAGATAGATAGAGATAGAGATAGAGAGAGGATGATTTTTTAAATAAAAAAACTCGTGGATCTCATTTGGGTCTAGAATTTCTAACTCGAGTCCGATTTTCATGCGGTATATGGCAAATGATCAAGGAAGAATGGGAGATTTATGGAACTATATTTACTGCTGTAAATTCATTCTGGGTACTATCAATCACACCTCAAGAAAAACAGTGAATTTTCGCCAGTGTACCTTACAATTTGATTGAGGTTTTGGATTGTTGAAGCGAAATTGTAGAATACAAATTAAGTGTTAGTGGCAATACCAATAAATCACATGTTGAATAGCTATAGTCTTTTTCTTTCCACAAAAGACGGAGGGATTTCTTGAGCGACCTAAGGAATCGATAACTGACATCTTCTACAACAGCCGTCTGCGGGATACGATGGTTCCCTGTCTCACTCAGAAGCGATCTTGTTTCTTCCAATTTAATCACTAGCGACCACATTATGTTCCTGTCTGGGGCAGAACGTGAGGCAAATTTGTTTGTGAATGCCCTTTGCGTAGCAACAACAGATTCCGTTCTCCAAAACTTTTTAACAATAAACTCACGTTCCAAAGAGTACACTATTCTCACTGTGCCCTGATCATACTCACACAGTAGCACAGAACAGTAGAACACAATTCCTAATACAGCAGCAAAGTTTCCTGTTTTTTATTACCGAATTTGCGAGATTGCCATCTAACGGAGAAAACTCAAATCTCAACACCGCACCGCACCTCATTCCCATTGTATGGTACACTGGCGTAAATTTGTTGTTATGTTTTTCTTGAGGCGTGATAGATATTATTTCGGATAAATTTAAATCAGTAAACATAATCCCATAAATCATTCATCCTTCCTTGATCATTTGCCACAAACCGCATGAAAATCGGACTTCAGTTAGAAATTCTAGACCCAAGTGAAATCCGTGAGATTTTTTTTAAAAATCACCATATATATATATATATCGAAAATTAACATAATGTTACAAAAATTGTTAAGCTCAAAGAACATAGAAAAAATATCATGAAATAGCGTTACGTGTAGAAAAAAATATACATAATATATAATTGTATTGTGAAATTGCAAAATCAGATTTGAAAAGAAAACCGAGAAGGAGATAAACTTGGGATAAATTTTAAAAAGCTTAGAAGAAGCCGTAAAGAATGCGGAATGAAATACAGAAAAGAAGAAAATGATAATTATAAGAACAAAGGGAAATGAATGACAACTATAGAAACTGTTTCAGGAAAACTAGGTACAAAAGTGAGTAGCTTTGGGTTCGTTGGTAGTATTTATTAGTGAAGATTTGAAATATGATTGGAGATACGAAACGTATTTTTAAAATATTCGAGTAGAATTTGTATTCTGACAGTTGTGGTAGAAAGTATGGTAGAAGGGAAATCGGAAGATAGGAAAAGAAAAATACAATTAATGAAGTTATTGATTAAAAATAAAAAAGAGAGAAAGACAACTACTATTGACTGAGATGTTGACGCAGAATGGAGGACAGGAAAATAACATTAATTTTGAAGGAAAACGGAGGATATGGAAAGAGAAGTGAAATTGAAGGGGTATAATGAAGAAAAATTAAAGATAGAGAAAGGAAACTACAATTGATGGAGGTATTGAAGAAAAACTAAAGATAGAGAAAAGAAACTACAATTGATGGAGGTATTGAAGAAAAATTAAAGATAGAGAAAGAAAACTACAGTTGATGGAGGTATTGAAGAAAAACTAAAGATAGAAAAAGGAAACTACAGTTGATGGAAGTATTGAAGAAAAACTAAAGATAGAGAAAAGAAACTACAATTGATGGAGGTATTGAAGAAAAATTAAAGATAGAGAAAGGAAACTACAGTTGATGGAGGTATTGAAGAAAAACTAAAGATAGAAAAAGGAAACTACAGTTGATGGAAGTATTGAAGAAAAACTAAAGATAGAGAAAGGAAACTACAGTTGATGGAGGTATTGAAGAAAAACGCGGGATATAAAAAGAAATACTACAAGGGCTGGATAAAAAATAATAGTAGCCTGGCTTTATGCACAGAAGAATACCTGTTACATTCCTTCAATGTAACCGCCTCCCATTTCAATCACCTTCTACTACACGTGTCGAAGGCGTAGTACACGTTATCCCGTCAATCATTGTCGATGTCTTGTAGAGACGCCATATAGCACGGATGATGGCTTCTGTTGTTTCGTGGTACTTCCTGTCAAGCGCAGCGAAATGGTTGTTACGAACTCCCTGAAGACATTGTTGTGCACTGCGTCCACGTTCACTCTTGATTCACACACGTTGATAGTCTTTCCGAAACATATTATTATGCAGCTTCGACTTTTCTCCTTTATTTTACTGCACTGTTGTCTTCGATAGAATAACACACAGTCATTACCCTTGCCTTACCACATTGCTTTACGTTCTCTTTTTATCAGCTACGAAAAATCCTATAATGTTGAGACGCAGTCCTCTGATGTAAGAACACTGTTGCCATTGTTTTTTATCCAACCTATGTACAATTTGACACAGATATTGAAGAAAAACGATGAACAATGAAAGAAAATTATATTTTATAGAATTGATAGTGATATTGAAGAGATACAAGAGATGGAGAAGAAAAGCTACAATTGATAGTGATATTCAAAAAAAAATTAGGGATAGGGAAGAGTTACAATTGATGGTGTTATTAAAGAAAATTAAGGGATAGGGAAAGAAAACTAGAACTGATTGAGGTCTTCAAGAAAAACAAGAGATAAGGAATAAAAAATTACAATTGATATAAATATTAAAGAAAAATTAGGGATAGAGAAAGAAAACTACAATTCATATTGGTATTGCAGAAATATGAGCGACATGGAAAGAAATACTACAACTGATAGGGATATTAAAGAAAAGCAACGGAAAAGGGATAGAAAGTTGCAATTCATAAATGTATCGAAGATAGATACGGGAAACGAAAAATAAGGAAGGAAAACTACAATTGATAGTGGTATTGAAGAAAAACGGGAATTTGAAACGAAAACTTCCTAAGACAAGATGAAGAGAGTCTCTCGAGGTAATAAGACTACAGATATTTCTGAATTTGCCACAAATGACCTGTTAGTGACAGCTATGATAATGATCATGATGCTGTAATTTGGCGTAATTTCAGGTTCACATTTCACATTTGTAAAGAACTAGAGTCCACCGTTGTTACTTGTTCCTCATTCTTTCCCATTGCCGCCTACGACTAATATATCTATGAATTTATTATGTTAGCCTAACCTTGCTGTCAATTTTATCTCAATGTTCGTTTTATTCTGGGTTGTTTTTCTCTTATCTTTGATTTTACAATTCCGCTATGCATATCATGTGAAGTTTATTTCTGTACATGATGCAACTTCATATACCTTTTCTTTTTTTAAATTTTAAATCCATCTTGAAGCTGCCCCTATTTGTATTGGCAGCTTCGGCTGCATAAGCTATTCCAAACGTCTTTCGTCATGAATAGGTCAAAGCCAATTAGCTTCTTCTCTCTAAACACTCGGTTTCTTTGTTTTGAGCATATGTTATGAGAACAAGAGCAAGAAATCGACAGGGTAATGGACGTTTGTTATTCTTTTGAGGGACATTTTAGTCATTTATACCCCGTAAACATAACACAAGCGTTAAGTACATTCATTGACGCACGTACAACAAGTTCTTTCAGAATTTTTCTTTGTGTAAGTGTATTCCGCATCTTTTCTTCTTTACCAGTGGAATGCATTTTATAAGCATTCTATAAAGACATTTTTAAATGTTTTAACTTGATAATATTTAGATAATTATTGATATTACGTTTAATGAAGGCCAAAGATATTGGAATTTTGGCATCTTCCATAGGGAAATTCATATGATTAAATCAAGCATAAAACATGGGATTCAGATCAAACATAAAACTGTATACATACGTTATCATAGGTGTTTGTGTTTTCGAAGTGAAATTAGATTTGTAGTTTAACGTACCACGTCCATTGACTAATGCTAAGGAAGTGATAGTGATGATAATTGATGAAATATTGGAATGAAGAAAATAGGAGAACCCTACACACAGAGTTTGTCCACTATGATGTCTACTTAGCGCGAGCTGGAATCGAATCAGGGACCTCAGTCACCACAGTTTGAGCCCTCTATCACTGAGCCACCGCGGCTCTCCTGCGTTCTTATTAGTGTTGCCCATGTGACGAGACGAGGCGAGAAATAATGCTTTCTCATCTGAGAAATTGTTGAATCCTCGTCTCGTCTCGAGAAGAATTCTTTCTCGTTTCGTCTTGATTCTAGAAGAATTCTTTCTCCCGTCTCGTCTTGATTCTAGAAGAATTCTTTCTCGTTTCGTCTCGATTCTAGAAGAATTCTTTCTCGTTTCGTCTTGATTCTAGAAGAATTATTTCTCGTTTCGTCTTGATTCTAGAAGAATTATTTCTCATATCGTTTCTATTCTAGATGAATTCTTTCTCACCTCGTCTTGGTTCTAGATGAATTCTTTCTCACCTCGCCTTGATTCTAGAAGAATTCTTTCTTATCTCGTCTTGATTCTAGAAGAATTATTTCTCGTTTCGTCTTGATTGTAGAAGAATTCTTTCTCATCTCGTTTCTATTCTAGAAGAATTCTTTCTCACCTCGTCTTGATTATAGAGTTTTTCTCGTTTCGTCTCGATTCTAGAAGAATTCTTTTTCTCGTCTCGTCTTGATTCTAGAAGAATTATTTCTCATATCGTTTCTATTCTAGATGAATTCTTTCTCACCTCGTCTTGGTTCTAGATGAATTCTTTATCACCTCGCCTTGATTCTAGAAGAATTCTTTCTTATCTCGTCTTGATTCTAGAAGAATTATTTCTCGTTTCGTCTTGATTGTAGAAGAATTCTTCCTCATCTCGTTTCTATTCTAGAAGAATTCTTTCTCACCTCGTCTTGATTCTAGAGTTTTTCTCGTTTCGTCTCGATTCTAGAAGAATTCTTTCTCTCGTCTCGTCTTGATTCTAGAAGAATTATTTCTCATATCGTTTCTATTCTAGATGAATTCTTTCTCACCTCGTCTTGGTTCTAGATGAATTCTTTCTCACCTCGCCTTGATTCTAGAAGAATTCTTTCTTATCTCGTCTTGATTCTAGAAGAATTATTTCTCGTTTCGTCTTGATTGTAGAAGAATTCTTCCTCATCTCGTTTCTATTCTAGAAGAATTCTTTCTCACCTCGTCTTGGTTCTAGATGAATTCTTTCTCACCTCGCCTTGATTCTAGAAGAATTCTTTCATATCTCGTCTTGATTCTAGAAGAATTATTTCTCGTTTCGTCTTGATTGTAGAAGAATTCTTCCTCATCTTGTTTCTATTCTAGAAGAATTCTTTCTCTCGTCTCGCCTTGATTCTAGAAGAATTATTTCTCATATCGTTTCTATTCTAGATGAATTCTTTCTCTCGTCTCGTCTTGATTCTAGAAGAATTATTTCTCATATCGTTTCTATTCTAGATGAATTCTTTCTCACCTCGTCTTGATTCTAGATGAATTCTTTCTCATCTCGTCTCTATTCTGGAAGAGTTCTCTCTCGTCTCGTCTTCATTCTAGAAGAATTCTTTATCGTCTCGTCTCGATTCTCGGAACCCCTTTTCTAGTTTCGTCTCGTTTTATAGATTTATTTACAAAATTTATGCCCTATTTTTTTCTTCTTAATTTTATCTATAAGTTATCAGAATCCTTCCGCGTTACAAGTGGTCCACGAACAGTATGATATAACAATATTTAAACCATATTTATTATTGGAGTACATAATGCAATAACTTGCGAATCTTTAATTGTTGATAAATGCTTTTTATTGTACCCCTAGAGTTACTTTATCAATTTATAATTTTCACTATGAATCATGTAACACTAGAACAACATTTGAGATGTAAAATTTGTGTGAAATAGAACTCGACAAAATTTTCGTCTCGTCTCGAAATTCAAAATGTACTTCTCGGTTTGGAGACGACATGAGCGTCTTGTGGTAACACTAGTTTTTATATAAGAGATTAAACTATTATTAGCATAGATAATGTACGTGGATTATACGCTTTAATTTCAGTTATTTAATAGGTTTCTGTGAGAGTATTCTACGTAATGTAGGCTAGAGGTAATGCGGTACTAAATATTCCTTAATGAAGAGTTTTCTCGCTTTGATCAGAGTTGATGTCGCCACGTAAACATCAGTAAACTATTTTATGTGATATGGTCATATCAGTAAAACACACTCTGACACTTCTTAGATTGGGTATCGTAACAACGAGGTTGAATTTTGGTGTTTGGCGACCTCATGCTTCACAGAGGTTCGTACGACGGGAGACCAGGGTTTTTAATCTGATACAGTTCGTGGATGCACAGACCATCATGCAAGATCAACCTTCATAGTATGCACCGCTCCCCACCACACTATTATGCCTCCAAGGGAGTTGAATTATAGGTGATGCCACCGGCCTCAATGAATAGTGCATAAAATATGGTAATGGATATATAATTAGAGCAAAGTTACGAACATATGTTTCTTCTAGAAGCTACGAAAGCCTAAAATTGAAATTTCGTTTTACGAAGCATAGAACGATTTTCAGTAAAGACAGCCCACTACCTTTTAAACCCTAACAGTCGTCTACGTCTAATGAAGAACAGTAGCCAAGGTAGCTGGTTTTAATTCTCTTTAATATTTTGTTATTCCAATAATTTTTGTTGAACATCTTTTATGAAATAAAATTTTAATCATCTTGGTATAACATAAATTTTATTCATTCCATTGTTCTAACATATTCGGTTCACTTTTGTCTTTTCTAAGTGATATTTTCTTACTCTTATATCATGTTTGAAGAAATTAATTGAATAAATTATAGTATTGCATTCTTCGATTGTAATCTGAAAGCTAATATGAAGATCAAATTTCACGGCATGCGAATTTATAGTCAAAGGAGAACCGCGGACAAACTGAACCACTGATGGTAAGTGTAATTTAAAACAAAAATAA
Organism: Thermobia domestica; assembly: GCF_964235325.1. Classification (NCBI taxonomy): domain Eukaryota; kingdom Metazoa; phylum Arthropoda; class Insecta; order Zygentoma; family Lepismatidae; genus Thermobia; species Thermobia domestica. The sequence goes on along the minus strand of NC_137465.1, from coordinate 178,280,568 downwards.
TACATGAGTCAAAATACAGAAGCTTTCTGAACCAAAGCTACAGAAATTGCCTAAACATAGATTTTAAAGTCCATTAAAAGTCAACCTATGGGGCCCAGCTAAATTAGGTAAATTATTTTTTTTAATCTTTATTGGTGTGGAAGTGCTTTGCTTATTTGACAGTGATGGGGCCATTTTCTTTGTAATTTTATTTTATAATTGTAATGGTATACAAGAATAGGAATCTATGTTATTATGTCTGCTGAGTAATTATCTAGTTCGACTTCTTCACTAACGCGGGGATTACGGGTAGTGGCACACAAACTATTTCTTACAAGATGAAGAAAAAAAAGTAGTTGATCAATACACAGGTTTCAGAATCACTTTGTGTTTCATCAAAGAAATTTAGAGGACAAGGTCAGATATAAGAAGAATTTTTAGCAGTTTTTTTTTTTTTAACTTATTCGAGTAAAATTGGTTGTGCAGGTACTGCACCGTTTTGAAACATGAATGCTTAATATTTCAAACTGATTTAGCTAAGTCCCATTATTTCTAAACTCAGGGTGTTTCAAATAGTACTCTTTCATATTTATGACAAAGTACTTAAAGGTCGACCATTGTTTTATTGATTTTTTTCTTGTGAAATATATATAGTACATGTAATTTCATTTTTATGACCTCTGTAAAATTTTATGTATAAAGAAAGATTGCAATGAAAATTAAAAGCAATAATATTTGAAGAATATCAGGAAAATCGTGCATTGTTCTATGAAACGATAGAGGTGGTGAAATGAGCAATAGATCAACATCAAGGTAAATCACAGCCAAAAAATGGTAGATTTATAACACTCCGTTATAACTTCCTAATCTGCACCCGATTGCCAATTATGTGTGCGTAATCTGGTGATTTGCGTTCTAACTTCTAAATTCAGTGTTCATGTTTAAACCCGTGGTTGGCCAGTCTGACCAAAAGATTTTCTGGGTTTCAGCAAACGAATATCTGCATGGTATCTTAAAACGTAGGTCCTAGACAGTTTCCTTTGTCATGTTGTTATTATTGTTGTAAATTGTTGATGATTCCAGTATGAAATTGTCTTGCAATCTGATTCTCAAAATTATTTAAATAAAAAATAGTAAGCTTGTAGTTTTCCGAAGGTCACTCTAAAATTAAACCTAATTTATTCGAATCCCTAGAGACCTAGTTAAACCGCAATTTCTCACAAATATAGTAACATTACTCAATTTCATGAGCTGTTGCACCAGCTTTTTAAAGTTAAATTTTACTGCCAAATATTCAAATGAAATGAAATAAAAGTTTTTACGTCCCACGGTTATGCCGGTTAGGCTAAAGGAGACGAGAAATGAATGGAATGGTAGAATGAATAAAATGGGAGGAAACGGGAGAACCTCGAGAAAACCCACGCACACAGTGCTTGTCCACTACAAAGCTCACTTGCTGCGAGCAGCAAAAATTCAAAGATTATTTAGTTTAGCGTATTTGATTTGATATGAATGAAGTTGCACAAAGATTTGACAAGAACTTCGTTTTTTTTCTTTTTTTTTAAGTTTAGCGTCCCTTTTCAACACAGAGGTTATATGAGACTTGGGTCTACAGTTTAAGCTGAAATTCAAACCATCGTAATGCGTTCAATGCTCTCCATTCAAGAATCGATCTGGAACCACGGGCACCGAAGACACGCGTGTTTGGCCACTAGACCAGTGGGGAGATCTTACCAAGGACTTCGAATAAAGAAATGCTAAACTTGTAGTATTTCCTGTCGTTGGATTAATACATCAGTGCAGTAAAATATAAAACATTCCGTAGCAAAGAAAAGAGAAGAAAACAAAAAGTTTCAGTATGAGAACACGTTTCTTGAACACAGTTTATCTTCCACCCCATTCCCTCAATAAATTTAGAATTAACTCCCCTAACCTTGAACTCTGGAGAGTTATTTAAAGTAACAGTGGCAGTCTGCAGGAATCTCAACTCAATTGATAGAATTTTTATCCCTATGTTTCTTTTTTTGTTGGTTTGGTTCTTCCACGTGTATCTTGTCACAGAACTATTTTACTTTTGAATTTCCATTCTGGAGGAAGTCCAAGGTTCTTTCAAGACATGTTTTGCAAATTTAGGAAGAAGTTTGTAATCTTTGTTCCTCTTTTATATTTTCTTTCCTTAAAATTTAGTGTACAAGACAGAAGGCACAAATCAGAGAGCTAGCACAAACAGTTGTTAACGTTTCGAAATAAATACTTAAAATATTTATTTTGTTCTGTGTTGTAACTACTCATCCTAATCCATGACGTTTCGAAAGAAGCCAACTTCGAAATTCTATCTTGTTGACATTATTTGCTTCCTTCTCCGACTTTTTATGTCGGTCTGTTATTGATTTCCGTAACACTGAATTGAGTAATATTGCATAATTTCTATGTTTTTACATAATAAAAAAAACACAGTCAGACACTTTCAGTTGTGAGGAAAGTGTCAGTCTGTATCATCCTGTGTTGTGGCAATGGGACACTGAAAGACTCAGACAACGTTGCTTTATTATGCCAGCGGAGCGGTAAAATATTGTATGAGGTTTGACAACTCAAGCGACATAGAAGCCATGGACCTTTGTTGTGAAAATTGAAAATAAGCCTACGACATTCTCCAGAACAGCAAAAAATAAATTTGATTAAAGTGAGTCGTGTTAAGTGGCGGATATAACAATGGTTGTTCGGTTTATATGGAGCTGATGTACAAGAGTGCTCACCTTACAAGAAACCTCACCACCACCATGGAGGATGATGTTTTATTGGACCTTCAGTACTATATACTGTCGCCTGACATCGCATTTCCACTTCAATAAACTATGTTGGAAAACAGACACAACAATTCCATCTCATTCCCCTGAAGATTTTCCATAGGCGGAGAGGATGATGTAGTCTTCGTTTTAACAGTCCAAAGGCGCAAAAATCAATTGAGTTGGCGTCAAGGGTTTTTGCAGGAATGTCATGAAACGGCTTAAGAGTCTTCATCCCGGCGAAATTAAAATACCGCTAATTTTACAGTAATTATGTGATATCTTCAAATAGATAAAAGATAATTGAAATAAGGAACAAGAGCGCCCTAGACAATATTATTTTCCGAGAGGTACCGTTATCACAAGTCACCTAGTGGCTTTCCGTTTTCAGCTGTTTAGAAACGCGAAAATAAATGCCGATTTTCAAAATGGCTCGAAATCGAAAGCAGATAAGTGAGTCGTGATAACGGTTTCTCATGTAAAATAATATTGTCTAGAGCGCTCTTGTTCCACATTTCGATTATCTTTTATCTATTTGAAGATATCACATAATTACTGTAAAATTAGCGGTATTTTAATTTCGCCGGGATGGAGACTCTTAATGTGGTTCCCGTTTTATGCTTTATGCCATAGTCATGATTTGTTATTATACTGTGTCATGCTAACGAGAATGATACGAGTAAGATATATATAAGATCGTATTGTGCAGCAGGCCTATAAGTAAGCATTGCAATAGTATTAGCCTCACTTTGCCGAACTCTTGTGCCACTGGGTGCCTAGCTCAGGGGCCATGGTCAAGAGGTGCATAGAATTACTATCCTTTAAAATTTGGTAATGGGTGCGTGGTCCATCGGAGAGGCATTCGTTGGCATCCCACTATTTCGTTTTTTAAGGTCCGCCAGTTGTCCATCTCGCTAATGGAAGTCATATTATGCCAGTTAGCCAAGTACCCCATTTTTTTCTAAATCTGGTCATCCTGTGCTAGTGGATAGTATACATTTCTGTAGCCTTCCCAGAGTTAATTTCAACACATTGTTAACTAGTGCAAGTGTGATTTGTTTTGAGTGTTTTTTTCCCGCTTTTACTCTGTATTTTTAATTGCTGTGCTAAACCAATAATTACATCAATATATAGTCAGTATTGCTAATAGAGTTGGAAAATAAGAAAATTCAAAATATTTTATTCCATGAAGGCTCAAACCGTTTTGTAAATGTTTTAAAATATGAATAATAAAAGTATTTAATTTCAGAATATCAAAAAGAACGTTACTGTACAGTATTTGAGTTAGTAAACTAAAAAATTGTGAAATGTTTTCCTTCCTTTATTGTTAAATTTTGTTAGCTATAAATTTTGCTCTATTTTCAAGCAAGTTTAGTTACTTTTACCTAGATTCTGCGTGTACTTCAGGTACTTTCTGAAGCACCTGTTGGCAACACTACGCCTAATATTCGAAAACATTTCTCTCACATTTTTGGCGCGACTGCAGCAAAATATACTTTGTAAATGCGTACAGTTTCAGTGTAAGTAGAGGATTAATAAATTAATATATTCTCGGCGGTGCAGTTAGTCTAGGTTTCGAAAAGTAAATGACAGTAAGAAAAAAAGCTCCCAAATTAATTTAAATTGCACGCTTCCTCAAGTCTTCTATCAATAATACATATCCCCCTGACCCTCCAATCCCCATTCAAAAACTGTACTGTTGACATAGAAACCGATTTTTATTGAGTTTAAGATTTACTAATGGCGTGATATTTTCTCAATAGACGAAAATAATGATGTTGTCATTTCCTCTTCGTTACCATGGTGATCGCCATGTTTTTTTTTTTTTTTTTTTTCTACACAATTGCAAGAAGCGAAAGGAATACTGTGAAGTCTACTGTTAAAGAACAGACTGTTAATAAGAGAAGACAATATAGAATATTTTGAAGACAAAGTAAAGTTGAAGGGAAAAGGCATAGATTAAGAATATGGGGCCACTATTTAGAAAATTTACTAGTGAAATCTAGTATTTACTATGTAACATCTAAGGAACCTTTTCCTACAAGGGCGACATCTCTAGATAAACTGATAAGATAGTAATTGCATAAGTAATGCCAGCTTAATTACCACGTAATGCATAATGCACAAAAGTAACTATACGCAATTTAAAAACTCTAAGGTTCAAACTGACGAGCTGTCGGCACAACGAAAATAGAACAAATATACAATCTGTCTACAAGGAAAAATCATTGTTTACTTTGAGAATAATGTTAATTATATTGGCACATTTAGATTTCTTACGCTCACCCTGTATAATGTGAGTGCATAATTACAATGGCTACAAAATAAAGAAACAAACAAACAATCTAAAAAAAAACACTAAGCTTGCAATCATGTCCGTGTTGAGAATTTTCAATCTTACCCATTTCTGCTCGGTTAACATACATCGGATCTTTCCTTATGTTTCCTATTTACTTTAAAAGTATACACTGACAGTACAACAAGAAAATATCCAGTTATGAGTGGTTCTGAATAAGATTCAAACATTTTTTCTGTAGGTTTACACATTTGCAATGTAAGTGTGATTCTGATGATACTAAATGAAAATTTTCCAGAATTATTTAAATTTAATATCCGATAATAAACAAGCTAAGTATATTTCGACACTTAATGCAACCTCCAAATGTGTAAATACACAAAATCTACAATATCAGGGGAAACATTTCACTTTAAACGTTTGTCATATTTTAACATATTACTTACCTAATTACTTGCTTTTTCTGTTTTCGTAATTTCATTCTTTAGATATTTTTTTTACACATACAACTGTTTCTTTTACTCTAATATTTACAATCTGCAAGTTAACACGTCACTGTTTTCGCTTTGTACTTAGGTTCTTAGACCATGTTGTTTAGAAAATATAATTGCGATCACCATGGCAACGAGACGGATGTAATGTCACACTATTTAAGTCCATATTAGAAACCGAAATGGTACTATTTCTATTTCACTTTCGCTTTTAGTAGAGACTAGATTCTTTCTATTACCGTTTTCACTCTACAGTGATCAACGATAAAACCGGAAGGAGTTGATTTCTACCACTTCTGGTTTGAATAGAGGGTTAAGAGAGAAGATAGTACATATTCTTAGAACTAAATTGAATCTCTTCTACACTGTAAAAAATCGTTGTGTTATTTCAACTGCATGCCTATATATTAACACGATTGTGTTAAAATATAACACAAACAGGAGGTTAGAACAACTCACTCTCCATTTGGAGTTGTGTGTCAAATGCGGGTAGTTGAAATTACACACAGCCTGTGTGTTAAATTAACACAAGTGTAGAATCTTCGGTGTTGTTTTCTGCGTGATTCCCAAATATGTTGGCCATCTAATTATAAAATCTTATGTACTGAAGCTACACACAAACACAGTAGAAAGAAATACTTAAACAAATCCAGGTATTCATAAAATTTCAACATGCAAACCTCGCGTTGTGTTCTCAGTGGTTTTACATAATGTTTCTGAAGAAAATGCCAACAGCAAGAAACAACGCCATATTACTGTGTCACTTCTACACTGCACTAGAGCTCACCAGTCAACAGCGTGGACTGTGTTTCAAAAATGGCGGAAAACCAGTAGAAACACGAGTAGAGGCAAACATACCGGTACTATAAGGATATAGGTAAGCGTTTCCTATCATTCTTGAACAATTTGTTGGTGTAGGTTGTGTTTCGAACCATCAAGAAATACTTCATAAAAAGTGTTGGGGAGGACGACAAAAATTTTATGAAGATTTGCTAAATGAAGTATTCTGTAGTTTACCATTCTTATTTTAAAATTAGAATCTTCGGTAATCGTAAGCATGCACACCACATGGTTTTCCAACTCAGAAAAATGGTTACATCAACACCGCATACGGAGTTATTTCAACACCGAAATAAGTGTCGTAGTAACACAGAACTGGAGTCCAAATAACACAAAAGATGGTGTTAATCTGGTGGTCTGACCTTGAATTTTAACGCAGGGAGTGTTGAATTAATACCAAAACGGTATTACTTATACGGCCTTGACCTTGAATTATGACAGATTGTGTGTTGAAATAAGAAAATGGTGTTGACATAACACAAGAACTGTGTTATATTGATACTTGAAATGGTGTAATCTTAACACAAAATAATTAACGCACTACACTCTGTGTTACTTTCTTTGTGTTGGTACAAGACCACCGCAAGTAACACTCAACACTTTTCCCCACATTACTGACCCTGACATGGTGTCGAATCAACACCGAAAATACTAACACAGATCCGAATTTAACACCGTTCAACACCGGGTGTGTGTTAAAAACGTAACATACCCCTTGTGTTAAACGCTAACACCGCGGGGTCTGTGTTGAATTATCATCGTATAGTGGTAGTCACGTTGGAACCACTGCCCTGTGTTAATATTGAGTTGAATTAACACAACCATTTTTTACTCTTTATCTTTATCGTTTTTGTCCTATGTAGATCATTATTGAAACCGGAAGTTGTAGTGTATTTCTATCACTTCCGGTTTTAGTAGAGAGTTAAGGGTGGAGACGAAATCTATTCTTGATACACTCAATCAATTGCTCGCTATCGATTACCGTTCTTGCTGTATAGAGATCAATGTTAAACCCGGAAATGATTTATTTCTACCATTTCTGGTAGATTGGTCACCTCCATCGACGAACTAGACTCCTAATCTCTACACCTTGATCAAAATTGATGGTGACTCTAATTCTTGAGATTTGTGCCCCTCGGATAGATGATGCATGGACAGACAGAATCAATAACTATAAAGATTTTTTTTTAGTAATTATATATATTCATTGATCCAAAAATAGATCTTTACAACTCTTACTCTTTGATTAGCTCAACTTCGAATAAGCAACTAATGTAGATTGTACGCTTATTTAAAAGATTAAAACATTGTTCCTCTTTGATCGAGAAAAGTGAAGCTCTTTTTTTGTCATCTCTGAAAGAGAATATTGTAAGAGAAATTTAATGTTCTTGATAAGTCATAAACACAAGACATAAAAAAGCAGTATTTCACTTCTCGACTTTTGGCTTTATGATTGTTGAATGATTATTTTTGTAATTTTTATTAACTCATAAAAAAGTCAGAAAAAGATAGAAACAAGTAGTGTATACTTAACATACATATGAGACAGATCGCAGCTAGCTTTCCGTACGCTGGGAACGAGAATAACGAAAAGGAAAAAAAAAACCTCGGGGAAGACAGGAGAGCAAAATAAATCACTCGATGTAAATTAATAGAACATTTCCAGCGTGAGAGCTATATTTAACACTAGCTCCTCTTTCTGTTCGTATATTCCTTCTATTTTTCTTTTCTATCTCCCTTGGTCGCTTGTTCAGGGATCTAGATGTAGAGAAAGACATATAGAATCTGAATAAATTGGAACATCCACAACCTACTTCATGCAGAATAAGCTATTCTTAGACAATTCTCTACCTCTATCCTTTATTATTATTATTATTATTATTATTATTATTATTATTATTATTATTATTTAGTAGCAGTAGTAATAATACTTGGAACTAAGCTGTCGGTGTCAAATATAGAAGCAGGAGAGGAGAAAATTAAACAGGTGACTAGTTTTCGATTCCTACGCAGTAAAAAAATGGTTGTGTTACGAGGGCTATCCAGAAAGTAGATTACGTTTTCGTCTGTGTCCGCTAGGGGCGAGGCTAGCGCGGCCATCTTGGGGTCAGAGCGTTGCGCAGCTCAGTCGGCATCTAGCCGTGCTAGTGAGAGGTTCGTGCTGTGCTCCGTTAAGATACTGTGACGGTTTGAAATGTCTGCGTTAATTGAAAATCCCGCGAGCTGCGAGGTGCGTGCAGTAATAAGGTTTCTGACAGCAAAAAACTGTAAACCGATAGAAATCTATCGGCAGCTGTGTGAAGTGTATGAGGACAACATTATCACTGAAGGTGGAGTGCGACAGTGGGTCATAAGATTTAAAAATGGCCGAACCAATGTTCACGACGAAGATCGAAGTGGGAGACCCAGCAAAGTGACTGCCGAACTTGTCGAAAAAGTCGATGTTAAAGTCCGTGAAAATCGAAAGTTCACAATAACGGAACTTTCTTTGAGTTTTCCACAAATTTCGCGAAGTTTGTTGCACGAAATCATCAGCGAAAAGCTTGGTTACCACAAGTTTTGTGCAAGATGGATTCCAAAAATCTTGACAGAGGACCACAAAAATCAGCGAATGGCTGCAGCGTTGCACTTTTTGGACGCCTACAATAAGGATGGTGACTCTTTACTCGATCGCATCGTTACTGGTGACGAAACATGGGTGAAACACGTGAACTGTGAAACGAAATTGCAATCAATGCAGTGGGGGCACACAGGTTCTCCCCAAAAACCCAAGAAATGCATGCAAACAATGTCGGCAAGGAAGATGATGGCGACTGTTTTTTGGGACAGAAAAGGTGTGATTTTGGTGGACTTCCTGGAAAGAGGCACTACAATAAACGCTCAAAGGTATTGCCAATCTCTGCAAAACCTCAGAAGAGCAATTCAAAACAAGCGCAGAGGAATGTTGAGCTCTAAGATCTTGTTGATTCACGACAACGCCCGGCCCCACACGGCAAATGTCACGCGTGAAGTTTTTGAATCTTTTCAGTGGGAGTTGTTTCCTCATCCGCCGTACAGTCCCGACCTGGCACCGAGCGACTTCCACCTATTCCCAGCAATGAAGAAGTGGCTGGCTATGCAGCGTTTTGATGACGACGAACAGCTGCAAGAAGAGGTAACGAAGTGGTTGAAGTCGCAGGCGGCCGAATTTTTCGACGAAGGAATTTCCAAGCTCGTACATCGCTACGATAAATGCCTTAATTTGAATGGTGACTATGTCGAAAAGTAGTATTTGTGTGTGGCTTTCATCTGTATATAATAAAATTTGTTTCCTATACTTTGTTGATTTTTTATTCCAAAACGTAATCTACTTTCTGGATAGCCCTCGTAATTCAACTCAATTTTAACACAGGGCAGTGGTTCCAGCGTGACTACCATTATGCAGTGTTAATTCAACATAGACCCTGCGATGTTGACACTTAACACAGAGATGTGTTACGTTTTAAACACACAAGCAGTGTTGAGTGGGGTTAAATTCGGATCTGTGTTAGTATTTTCGGTCACAGGGTCATGTCAGGGTCGGTAGTGTGGGGAAAAGTGTTGAGTGTAACTTGTGGTGGTGTTGCACCAACACGAAGAAAGTAACGTAGTGTGTAGTGTGTTAATTATTTTTGTTAATATTACATCAATGTCAAGTGTCAATATAACACAGTCCCTATGTTATTTCAACATCATTTTCTTATTATTTCAACACACAATCTGTGTCATAATTCAGGGTCAAAGATGTATAAGCAACACCGTTTTGGTGTTAATTCAACACTTTCTGTGTTCAAATTCACTCCCTCTGTTAACAACTAGATTAACACCGTTTTGGTGTTATTTCGATTCCACTTCTATGTTACTACGACACCTCTTTATGTGTTGAAGTAACTCCATGTGGGGTGTTGATGTAATCATTTTTCTGTGTTGGAAAAGCTTGTAGTGTGCATGCTTACGCTTACCGATGATTCTAATTTTAACATAAGAATAGTAAATTATAGAACACTTCATTTAGAAAATCCTTATAAAATTTTTGTCGTCCTCCCCAACATTTATTTGAAGTATTTCTTGATGGTGCAAAACAGAACCTTCACCAACATCTTGTTCAAGAATGATAGAAAACTCTCACTTATATCCTTATAGTATGTTTGTCTCTTAATCGTGTTTCTACTTGTTTTCCGCCATTTTTGAAACACAGTCCCCGGTGTTGACTGGTGAGCTCTAGTGGTGTAGAAGTAACACATAATACGGTGTTGTTTCTCGCTGTTGACATATTTCTTCAGAAACATTATGTAAAACAATTCAGAACACATCGCGCGGTTTGCACGTTAAAATTTTGCGAACACCTGGATTTGTTTAAGTATTTCCTTGTACTGTGTTTGTCTGTAGCTTCAGTACATAAGCTTTTATAATTAGATGTTGAACATATTTGGCAATTACGCAGAAAACAACACCAAAAATTTTACACTGGTGTTAACACACAAGCTGTGTGTCATTTCAACTACCGGCATTTGACACACAACTCCAAATGGAGAGTAAGTTGTTCTAACCACCTGTTTGTATTAAATTTTAACACAATTGTGTTAACACATAGGCATGTCGTTGAAATAACAACGATTTTTTACAGTGTACAATTAATGAACGATATCAAAACAGAAAAATCGTACATAAAGACGAAGAGATTAGCGGAAGACAATGGAGCATGGAAGCTTCTCAGTTTCAGCAAATGGCAGAAGACCTATGAGTAGTAGTAGTAGTAGTAGTAGTCAGGGGTAAAAGTGCGGGGAATGCGGGGAAACGTCGTCCCCCACTTCCGGAAAATATATGTGGCGTCCTCCCACTTTCTAAAAAAAATTACAATGAGGAAAGATAGGCACGGGGGGCGGCGTGACGTCAAGCGTCCCCCTACCTTTTCAGATCCACTTCTATCCCTGGTAGTAGTAGTAGTAGGAGGAGGAGGAGGAGGAGTAGATTCGTATCAACATAATTTATTTTTATTTTCCTCGGGGGGAAAAGTATCCTTACATAAGTACGTTTATGTTAACACTTCCTCTGAGAGAGAGAGAAAAAAAGCTGTGTGTTAGAAAATCCAGAGAACCGAAATTACGAGGATTCTGTATCACACTTAAGATTTTCTGTACCAGGTTACGTACAGGTTTGTTGCTTAGACAGGATTAAAGTGCATAGCCACAAAAAGACTGAAATCGTCTTCGTCCTCCATCTTCACGTGTAGAATACAGAAAATCATGCTTATATACCTTGCTAAACATTTTTTTGCTTGAAATATGGACACTACACACTCCCATTCTTGTGTACGATCTAGAGTTTCCTTCTGGCTGGAAATAAACATACAAGGAAGAGAATTGTGTACGTAACAGTATCTGGAGAATTTGTACAGAACACACTTACAAAGATAAGGAGTACATATGCACCATGTAGGCTGACCTGGCTCCAACGTAGTACAGGAAATCTGCACCACAACAGAGATTGCAGCTTTCCTACCGTGGCAGAAACACGCCAGGAAAGTCACTTGTAGCCTAAATCTACGAGTTTTCCTTCTAAATATGCTTGATTTTTGTCCCCGTGTGTTTAATATTATCTATTCAATCAGGGATGGCGCTTTTGGTGCGGGAGACCAAAGTTCGATTCCCGGCGGGAGCTCATGTGGTTCGGATTCCACGTTAATCAGTAGGTCCACGTCTCATATAGCCTCGCTGCTGAACGGGACGTAAAACTCAAAATCAATCAATCAATCAGGGATGGCTCTAGTTTATAACGCACTGCAAGCCTGAACAAAATAAGAACCATACCTGGGGCCATCTTGTCACTTCGTGCAATGATGATTCGCTGATTGTGCGTAAATCATATATTTTCTGAATCTTGTTTTCATTCTCTTGCTTCTTGTTTCATGTGTCTAGACCAGGATTTCTCAATCTGGGGGTCGCGTCCCCTAGGGGGTCGTGAGAGGGTTTCATGGGAATCACGAAGATATGCGGAAGAGATAAATATAATTAGAATCTAATACCGAAAAATATTTTTAAATATTATTTTGAATCTGATAGACATATTTTTATGTTTATACATACTGTTAAGAACAACAAAAAATGATTCTACTTAACATTTTCAACAGGTGTAGAATTGTTTAAAAATAAATTTAAATGAAAGAGGTACGATTCCATATTTGTAATATGAAGAAACTGACCAAATTTGGTTTTAATCCATTCGCTTTTTAGAAAGTTGTTGTATCCACTATATACAAGAAATGAATTCTACTATTATAGAAATAGATGGATATAGTGAGATCTCCCGCAATAGGTATATTAAAATTCCCACACAAGCTTTATTATAAATCAGAAATTATAAGGGGGTCGCTGGCAAAAGGATGTGATAAAATGGGGGTCGTGATAGTAATTAGGATGAGAACCACTGGTCTAGGCCAATTACAGCCTGAGCTACGAACGTTTGAAAGTTAATTCTAGGAAATCTACATTTTTCTATTATAAAATGTGACCCAATACCAATAACCTTAGTAGCCAAAACGTTAATTAAAGAAAATAATTCCACAATTAAAAGCCAAGTCTTGATTCAGTTACATTATGATGCCCAGCTTTACTCTTCCTGTTACACATGAAGTTAAAAAAAAAGTAAAGGAGCAAATCGTAAACTTTTACATTTTAATCCGCAAGACGTCCTTTGGCAATCCCTGTCGCAAATAAAAAATGTACTGTATTTGTCATAACTGTACTTACATTCTTATAAATGATAAAGTTCGGATAACCAAATCATCGATTCCATAGATTCTATAGAAGGTCAGAGATTTTCCATGGCGCAAACACAGAACATACTACTAAAACAGGGATGATCAATCGGGCCGTTATATTGGAGGCTCGCTTAACTCGCTTTTTTTAAAAATGACTCTCTCCCTAAGCAAAACTGCAGAACGCGTAACTCGTATACTCAAATTTAAGATTATATTATCAGTTTCAGGTGATGTACAAAAATTGTATATGAAATTGATGTGATTATGTTCTTTTTAAATTCTCATTTTCTTTTGTATTTATAACATAAAGTTGAATATTTTCTTTAAATTTCTTCTTTCTGCTTAGCTTGTTTTAATGTATGTCACTCATGTAAAGCAGAATATTTATTGATTAATTATTTAGTATCAATCATGTTGTAGTGCGGATTGACACCTACCGTATAATATTTTGTATGCACTTTTCAATCGAGTTCTATCTAGTGTTAATGTTAAAAATCAAAACAATCAGAGGATACAATTTCTGTTAGATTACCTTCTTTTAACTTTAATGAAAATATTGAAATATAGGTATCCTTGTTTAGACGTACTCCATTGAACAAATATTACAAGCAACGGACAATATCTGATTCTGTTTCATAGTCCTTATTTTCAGTGGCGGATCTAATCCGGGGCCGGCGGATCTAAAAACCCCTGGTTTTTTGAATGGCGCAAATAATTGAAGCTGTTATTTACGTGTTTTTGAAAGTTTATAGTAAACTCAAGATATGCCTATCATAGTCTGGGTTTTGGCAGACCCCTTCCCAGTTTTTATCCCTCTAGATACGAAAGTGCTGATTTTAACTAAAAATGTTGGATTTGAGATACTATATTGTATATTTATAGTGTGGTACCGTAGCCATTTTACAGTGGCAAATCAAATAGTGTGCTTGATTGAAAATACAGTGCTGTATTACTCCTTGTTCTTTCATATTGTAATTGTAGACATTAACCACTGTGGACATAGGTTCAGAACCAGCGCCGTAACTTAGATTTTTTCTAGGGGGGCAAACATTAATACGCGTATTTGGGCCCCGTAGAAAAAAATTCCTAATTCTTGGGTCCCCTCTATCCATCTTTCTCTTACTCTTTATGGGTCCTCCGGAGCCTATGGGCCTTTCCGCACGGCAAGGTCTGCAGGGCCGTTAGTTATTTCCCTGGGACCGTTCCATACATGACAAATTAATTAAGGGAACAATATTGACAAATCTCAAAGCCATACGAATAAATATTATTTCTAGGGCCCCTAATATAAGTCGAAATGGGCCCACGATTCATTTTTGTTTTATTTACCTTTTATGTGCTGTTTTGTTTATGAAATGTAGTGAACCTGTTTGATGCTTCATTTATGATTTCGTGTTCGTATCGTATATGGAGTAAGAACATTTTGTCTTAAAATGATCCCCCTCGAACGGCGGGAAGCTTCCCTGGGGGGTCAGTTGCCCCCTGCTCCCCACAAGTCACGGCCCTGATCAGAACTTTAATCGGCAACATCGGACTAGTATCTGCTCCTTTTGGTCTGTTAAAACGAGGGATGAGCATATTGTGAATGTCCTACGGACGCTACGGTTGTTATGTTTTGTAAGTTAAAGTAGCGAGTGTTTTTTTTTTTTTTTTTTTTAAGTTTATGACCCATGATTATGCCTCTTAGATTAAAAGATGACGTACGGTTAATGAAAGTCAATGACTGTGAAATTAAATTTTTGTGCTCTTATCTTCCACCAGGAATCGAACACGAGAAACTACATATACCAAAGACACACAAACTAACCATTACACCTATGTAGAGGGCAATGACGAGTGAAATGTACGGGTGGATTATGATTGATGTTATTTACCACAGCTACGGCCCACATTGGGAGACTTATTGAACTAAACACAACAAATTTACTATTCCTCTCTCCGACGCGGATATATTTCCTAAATGGGAGCCACGGTGCTTCAGTGGTACATCGTTCACCTCTGGTGCATGGGGTCCTCAATTCTACACCCAAGTGAATTGTATGGTGGACAAACACCATGTCCTTGGGTTTTCTCAGGGTTCTGCCATTTCCTATCACTTTTTTCATTCCACTATTTCCTTCATTTCTCATCATCACTGTTTCTTTTAACCTAGCTGGCCTAAACGTGGGACCTAAAACTTAAAGATTTCATTTCATTTCATTTTCATTTTCATATTTTCCAAGCCTCACTCCACCAGAATAGCACGACTTATGACTTATTTACTGCTGAACCTCTTAAGAATTTGATTACCTCCAAACCAGCAACATCAATTTAAACTTTGCTTCAGGGGCAGAAGAACCTTTCGACATAAGTGAATTTTTACGTTTTTCATTGATATATTGTTATTCTCTTGCTTAAAACAGGGCTAAAAGTGCGGGAAAACGTCGTCCGCCCACTTCCGAAAATATCTGTGGCGTCCCCACTGTCTAAAAAAAAAATTACAATGGGCAAATATATGCATGGGAGACTGCATGACGTCATGCGTCCCCTACCTTTCCAGATCCACTTTTACCTCTGGCTTAAAATATATATAATTCTCAAACACATCGCCCCTCTGGAACCTCTAATAACGCTAGTGCCCCAAAGGTACACTCTATCAGATTCTCACAATTCTTTTAGGCTCACAACGTCATGTTTTGGCCACTTACCCTAACTCCAGTGCGCATCAAAAGCATGTATTTAGTAAATTCGGGAAAGATGCCTCACGAGGAGAGATGTGACACTCTTTCAAAATTCTACTTGAAATCCAACCCGTCTAATGATACAGCAACACTGTATAGCATTGGTCAGTTGCTATTAAGGTCTAGATTGAGGAGCCTATCTAAGTATTAGTTCAGAATTTGTAGCTACTTAATTTTCGAGGTAAATTGCATTTCCACAGCCATACAACTTTACCGTGACTTAATTCCAACTCGTTCTGTAATACACATAAAATAGCTGCTACTTTTGTTACTCATATATGGTGGAAAGTTTATCTCAGTTTTGCGTCATTCATTATTGTGTTCTTCAAGTTTTCGGCAAACACGTTGCTGTAGTAGGGTGCTGGAGGGAATCATATACCCCTTGTGGTATATCTCATCCAACAAACTGTTTTATCCTGTATATATAGGAGCTGTTTCTCGTGGGCCTTGGCTCAGTTGCTATACATTATCAAATTTTATCTGTCGCTCTTCAATTCATTGAAATAACATTTCCCAATAAAATAAGCACATGAAAGTGTTGTTGTGAGATGGTATAGATGGAATTATTTATCTGTGTATACCTATATTGTAAGTTCTTGCTATGCCTATGCCATATAATAATACTCATATAATTATCGTTTCCTAATATGGCAATTTACGTTTGGAAGCATGCATCGAATTTTTAATACAAAATGTGATATTTAGATTAAATTTAACGTAAATGTCAAGAATGTATCCATATTAAAGCCCTGTATTGGTATATTTTTGTTCAGGAAATTATTACGACGTCCAACCCTACTTGCTGTGACTCTGATTCCTACCGCCACTGTTACTTTCGAGACAAGAGTTGAGGATGTCTTATCTCCAAAATATATCCTGAAAGTGATGTCTAATCTCGGAAAATATATCTGTTATTATTGGAAGAGCTCTGTCTTGTCTCATATTACGTCTCGAAAATTATCTCGTCTCGTCTCGTTTGCAACCCTACTCACCATTTCAACGTATGATTCCACAACCTCAACTTTATAATAAGTAGTGATCCTTTATTCTTGGTTAGTCTCAAAGCAGTTTTGACAAGCCTTATATACAGAAAGGTTGGGTAGATCGTTTTGAAATGAGATTTTGATGAGCAGAGGGGTCAACAAGGTTGGAGTCATGACGCAGAATGCATTATTGAAATTTTAGGGATCTGAGAATCGTATAATACTCATGATGATTCTTTTGGCCTGCTTAATATTATCCATCTTCCTTCAGCATAATGAACAAATGTGAAATATAGAGTTATATACAAAGGGATTGGGGTTTCTGGGAAGCAGACCTTTAAGTATACCAAGAATCCACATAACATAAAGACGTTCCTTGGACGTTCCCAGGGTGTCCACAAATCGTCCCTTTTTCTTTCAATGCATAAATATAAACGGAACTTTCTGAGGGACGCTTCTGTGACTTTTAGACTTTCAAACACTGACAAGCTCATCCCATTGAAATACAAAAAAATCCTTGGATTTATTCATTATCCTTAAAATTTCTACGGGGAGCCTGAATGTTCTGTGGCAAGTATGGGACATCTTGTGGACACGTGAAGTATGAATTCTAATGGATTGTTTTATGCACATGATAGAGTCCAATGCCAAGCAATAACAAGACAAAGTATTCCAGTAAACCAAAATAAGGCATGCGTATAAAGAGAAACAAATACCAGCTGTTAATATTTTGTGTATTGCAAAATTCCCGTCCAACTAAGATACAACTTCAAACAGTGTCTTTGATTTCCGAAATCGCTCGTTTATAAGGATTGTTTACATCCTGTAAGATTGTTCACATCCTGTATGCATTAAATAGAGTTGTTGTTCATATTCTAGATTTAAAATCCTGCGTCTATTTTATATTGCCTGAATTGGTGACGTAATCCTAAAATCCAGCTCTCTTTGAGACAATATCGTGTGGTAAGGAACAGCTTCTATTGTAAGATTTGATCTTATAGATGGCACCTCAACCTCCAATTCCACCAGATTCAAGCCGTAATTGTGGTTCGGAACCCACACTAATAGTAGATTCTGTTCTTCATAACCTTGGTGTTGGAAACGTTATTTTGTATTTTAAAATCCAGGGAGCCATCATTTGTGACAGCAAAATCAACTGTCAACTTCACCACAATTAGTACGAGAGGTTCTGTATCAATTTCCAATGGGTTAATTCTTTGGAATTTATGCCGTCTTTTTAAGCATCGATGCTCCATGAGGAGGGAACTAACTGCTAAAAGGTAGGACCTTAACCAGTATTCTAGTCAATACTTAAAATTGATAACTAACTAACTAATCTTATGGCCTATGGACCCCAGAGGTTCAATGTCGCTTTCACAAAAGCTCACCATTGACTTTTATCCTTAGCCAACTGGATTCAGTTTCTACTTTGCATTCCTATTTCTGCGAGATCCATCTTAATATTGTTCTCCTCCTGCGCCTAGGTCTTTCTAATGGTTGTTTTCCTATTGGTCTTCCAGTTAAAACTTTTAAAGCGTTTCTACTTTCTTCCATTCTGGCTACATGACCTCCTCACCTGAGCCTCCTAGATTTGATGACCCTAACAATGTTTGGTAAACCGTATAAATTATGTAGTTCCTCATTATGAAGTTCCCGCCATTCCCGGTCCTCTTGGGTCCGAATATTTGTCTCAGAATCTTGTTCTCAAATATTTTCAGTCTACGTTTTTTTCCTCAGAGTAAGCCACCATGTTTCGCACCCATAGAGAACAGACAGGATACTTAAGATTGATAACCTACGGAAATCGAACCCGAGACAAGTACTGTAAGTTGGTATTAGTGCTCGGAGATGGAAAGAAATATGAACAAGTAAACAAAAATTCAAGGAGAAAAAAATTCCTCTCTCTATAATACCCACTATTTAAAACAAACAAAATCATAGTACTTTTTTTTTGTAAAATCATGATTTAAAATTAGATTTAGACTAAACATTGAAGACAAAAACATAAAAAAAGGAAGGAAGGAAACAGTTGCAATTTTTAACTTTGGGCGTAGTGGAAGTAGTAGTAGCAAACGTAAGCCGTTTGTTGGATCGTGTTCCCATGATGGAATGACTCAAGTAGCTCATCAACTCTCATCAGAGAAACTTTGCAACGACAGGAGGCGTTGAGATGATTCGCGGCATTGCTTACGCATGCAGCGACAACATGAATAAACCGTGAAATAGAGAGACGCCCTGTCACTGGGCAGAAAGATGATGATGAGGTAAAAACAAATTTCGTAAAAATCAACCTTCCATCCTTGGCGCTAAATTTTCGCATACAGATTACCTTTCCATTTTCAAAAGTTATTTTTGACTGGAAATAGTTATTACATGTATTCAAAACAATTAAAAGAAAAGTAAGCTTTCTGGCTACTATAAATGGCTATTCGATTTAAAACACGAAAACAAAACTAATATTCTATATGTATTACGAAATTCACCCAAAATCACTATAAACTTTTTTATTAATGACAAAATGATTCATAAAATACAGGATATGATCACAGGATCATGCAACCCATGGAGGTACTAGTGTTCATTGCTACACTGATATCCATCAATTTGTCCTCGGTGAAAACGGACGATCTACCACTTCGGGGAATATCTATTATGTTCCCAGTTTTCTTGAATAGTTCATACAGGTGTTTAATCGTTTATTTCTTCGGAGATGTCTTCCCATGTTATGCCTCTGCATAGCGTGCCGCTGTGGTTTTATAACTTAAACTTATTATGTACTCTTTCAAAATGAAATTTCTTTCTTCCAGTGTGTATGTCATGCTTCTGTGTCACTAGTCCCTGCCTCAATTATCACCACCTGTCACCTGTAACAGCCGAAAAACAATTAAATACTTGCGCTATTGGTTGCGAGCCTTTTTGATCACTTTTTTTTTTAAAGTATCTCCTTCTGGTCATGTGTCTAAAGCGTGTGGTCCTAGGTTCAATTCTTGAAGATGTACTTGTTGAGTTTTCTGTCGCTGTTTATGTTGGAATAACTTGTGCTTTGTTCTGACAACGTGGGAAGCTTCCATTAAGTTTGTCTCGATTTTTTTTTTCAGTAATTCGCAAGTAACGCAAAATTTACGACTTTCAACTTTTTCCTCCAGCCCCAATAATGGGATTATGGTTGTTAAATCTATATCTTTAAATAATGTTTACCGTTGGAAATAACAATACGATGTAAAACAATATAAAATATTTTAATTGTATACAATTTATAATACTTATGCCAGATTTTGTTCGAGGGGTGTTCCCTAATCCTTTCCACTAAGGGGAATTTCATTATTCACCACAATAGACCCGTTGTATCCCGAACTGACAAAACTGGCAGCTCTGTAAAGACACTGTATCGCATAGCGATAATTGCTATACAGCATCACGGACCACTCATTCACCACTAACATGTTGTATACTTTATTTTTTATCATCCTTAATTTGGATATTATAATTGGTTTCTGTGTACTTTTGAACATCCCTTATCTTTTGTAGTTTCAAATTTTTACCTCCTCTCTGGTGAAGAGTTTGTTTTCTAACCACCTTTGAATTTGTAAAAATAAATGAATAAATAAATAAATAAAAGCTCTAAGTAGGTGTTGATGTCTCGCATCTCAGGTTGGCGGTAGTTTTGTAAGGTCAAAGTTGCTTCTTAGCGTAGTTTTCCTTAGCAAAGCTTTAAGTCTATAATATCAGCCCCCTTTCAACATATGTTTTTTCAATAGATACAAATATAACATTTTTTTATTTTTAAAAATTTGTTTTTCTCGAAAACTACGCATGAGGATTAATCATATCACTTTGTGTAATGAAATCTATCCATTGCTATATGTCCAACTTTGGATTTTCTTTTTAATACTAATAATATTGTATAATATTGTTCGTCATTTTTAAAACAGAACAGGGATATATCAAGAACAGACATCTGATCGATGTGGATGGACTGAGTGACACTTCAATTAGAATACAATTTTAAAAGTAAAATTTAATATTGCAAGAAGCAACGCTATGAATGCTGCATAAAGGAACACTCATCCTTAATATCTACAGTAGCTCTAGTAGCCTTACCACTACAACTTAAACCCACAAGTATTCTTTAAAGGAATACAATTAATAAGAACGAACGAAAAGAAGAGGAAGTGGTAACAAAATCTGACAAATGGCGTTTCAACTATTCTCGAAACTCGTTAGCAAACATTGTGCAACTTTTAACGTGGAGTGGAAACCTCGCTTTCACGTTTCCTTTGTTGATTCAATCTTCATTGCTATCCTAGGTGTACTGCAACCCATATAAACTTCTGTGAATGTTGGGTTATCGATCTCAAAGGCGTTGCGCGCACGAAACACTTGAATTCTTCTACAGATGGATTGCAGTAGTTAAGACTTAAAAATAAGAAAGAAAAAAAGCTTTAGTGCATCCGGACGGGAAAAAGATTATGAATATTAAATGTTGTTTCTAAGAACAAAAGAAAAAGTGGGAATGAAAGGAAGAAAACAAATAAACATTACTAACATGTGCATGAGTATCTACTTGCTTTCCTAGCAAACTTTAACTCTTGGATTTTAATTATTGCTAGTTAGTTAAGCTATTTGGATTCATAAGTGAGTCATGTTATGCGTATGGTATCTATCGCATAAATTTATGCTCACTATTGTAACTTTTGAAAAGTTGTCAAATGAGCGGGAATAGCCGAACGGTAAGAGTTTTCACCTTATAATTGTGTTGTCCCAGGTTAGAATCCCGGAACCGACAATCATGACTGAGATTTTACCAAGGATATTCCTCAGTTCCATCATAGACTCATGGTATAACCCCTTTAATATGTGTGCTGCCACCTGATTTCTTTCAAAATTATGTAAAGTTTTCAATGCAAAATCGTTTCACAGCTAAATCCAGGACTTCGATAGCTTTAAATGAATAGATGTGTTAAAAAGTAGTTCTCAAATCATTGTAAAACAAATGTACAAGTTTTCTGTAATTGATCTTATAGTCAACGGACATCTGAAGACCAGGTTTTGTTAAATTAACTGAATACTCGTGCCTAATATGCGTTAGGGGAATGAGATAGTTCTGTGGTAGAGTGCTCACCTCTGCTCTGACGAATCCCTGATTCGATCCCAGACAATGTGAGTTTCTAGTATACAGCATCATGCCTATGTGTTTTCTCGGAGTTCTACCACTTTCTCGATCCACCAATTCTTTAATAATGAATCAATTTCATTAATCATCATCCGTCACTTTTAGTCTACAGGGGATTATCGAGACACGTAAAATTAAAAGTCTTCATTTTAGTATTTTTTCTTATATGTGTCAGTAGAGTAGAATCTACTTTACAGTGGTGACTAAACATTATCAAGAGACACTTGTAATAAATGTGTACAGTGTTAAAAATGGTTTCTTAAGTTCGAGAAAAAATTTCTCGTATTTGAGAACATCCGTTCCTTACCTGGGCATCGAATAATATATTCTTAAAAGTGAGATTTTGATTTTCTCAAATCATTTTGAGAAATAATGACTCAAATGCGAGGAATTGTCTCTTTCTAAGGGTGCGAATGCTTTCTCAAATTTGAGAAAAAATGTATTTTCTCGAAAATTGAGAAAGTAACATTTGAGGAAATAAGACATATAATCCCAACTATGAGAAACACATTTCTCAAACAAAAATGATAAAAATTTCTTTCTCAAAAGCGAGAAACGGGTTCTCAAATACGAGAAGAAAAAGGGAAAGATTATAGACAAAATATATACATGCAAAAAAAATTAAACTATTGATACATACAGAATTTATATTAAGTAAACTTCTACAGTTATATTGTTTAAAATATAACACATTTAAACCTTTATTTCAATGCAAGAAAATTTCGCGAAGAGCACGAAAACTTGTATTTTAAGTGCGTTACTTATTCCTACTGCATGAGACAGTCGATCATTTTCCTTTTTAACACTGTCCACTTTCACAAGACTTTTCCTTTTTATCGATGTGGGTTTACCCAAGATTCTTCCGTTTCCTCCAACATTATACCAACTTTTTGATAATTCAGATTCAAGAATTATCCATCTACTTCGACCTAACGGCAACAATTTCTGCTGGAGTGTAACGTCCAACGCTTATGCTACGAAGCTCAGAGAGACGTTATGATGATAATGAGCAAAAATGGTGTAATGACGAAAGTAAGAGAATCCCTCCTCCCCCGGAGGCGAGTTCTACCACTGAGTCATCGCGGTCCAATATGCCTACTTATCTGCCATAAAGAAGTTGCCTACATGAGAAAACACCGTATGTGTGGACTTTTGCAAGGTTTCCCAGTTTCCTCCCACGCAGGAATTTATTTCGGAGAGGGTCCAAGTTTAATACGACGACAAATTTTATTAAAATTTGTAAAATTGCCCCTAAATTAGATAAAATTTACATAAAAGTAGCGATTTCGGGGAGGATCCGAAAACCCACAACTCAACCCCTACCTTCCAACTTCTTCATTACGACAGGAGCATATGACAGTTTCTGCCCCTCATAAATATGCTGAAACTCCAGTGCTAAGGACACAATTCAGATAGAAAACAAGGACACAAATCCGTATTCATGCAAAACCTGCCAAGAAACGTACATTCACATTTTCATTACACCATTATTATCCATCTCTATCACTGTCTCCCTTAGCCTTGGAGCACAATCTTAGGACGTTAAATTTAAATAAAAATAAAAATTTTTGAGTTTTAAGTCCCATAGTTGTGTCGGATAGGATTAAGGAGACGATGATGATGAGAATGAATAAGATAGTGAAATGAAGAAAATAATAGGAAGAAACGGGAGAACCCCGAGAAAACCCACGCACAGTGTTTATCCACCCACAAAACCCACTTGCCGCGAGCTGGAATCGAACCCAGTGCCTCACGCACCAGAGGTGAACGCTCTACCAGTAAGCTACTGTGACCCCAACGTTAAATTAAGAACAAATGCGTACAGTACTATATGCAGTGTGTGAATTGACGGGGGGGCGCAAGGGATTTACCCTCTGAGAAAAAGGTATCCCCTGGATAAGAAAATTTTCATCCCTGTCAGGGATAACTTTTCAAATTCTCTATATATTATAGTATACGTGTGTGATGACTGGGTGCATCTATGAGTGAAATTCATCCCTCCTCCTGGAAAAAATATTCAGTTCTCACACTGACTATATGCCACAAATAACATGCAAACATATGTCATTAAAACGATTACTAGGGAGGAAAAAAGGAGGAGACAATCTATGCTAGGTGATCAGTACAAAGTATGTCTGCATTACAATTCCATAATAATAAATCATATTTTTTTAACGCTATTTCTAACTATACAGATGACTTAGACCCTCTTTTTTTTTTTTGTTTCCGTACGTACGCTATTTTACACCTTATAAGGAATGCAACTGCAACAGGGCCATTGTATTGTACTATAAAAAAAATAACATGCCCTGCTGTAGCCCGCCTTCACTTGTTATTGCTGCACTCGATATTATGTGAATTGAGTTTTGAGCTTTCGAACATAAAAGAGCCAACCTAACTACTACATTCTACACCCTAATGAATGTATTACAGTATCATTTAATCTATGTTAGTATGTTTAGAATTCACCCAAGCACATTGATACCTGAACTAGGTAAGTAAACTAACGTGCTGTGCCTTTGTTAGTTTCTTAGCTCGAAGCTGGTATGTTTATCTCTTCGCCAGTTTCATATGATGTGTATCCATACGCCATCTAAGCCGCATCACTGTACTGCGTACTCATATCCATTCGCACTCTGCTACAACTGAAATCCTTTATCTCGCTTCCTGTATAGTAATTAAACCCTAGCAATGTTACTCCCTAGTAAAACATACCAGTAGTTGCATTATTTCGATAAGATTGTTACCGTTACTTTTTTAATCATCTCTGATATTGCAATTCACGTACTATTCCACAAAATAATAATAATAATAATAATAATAATAATAATAATTATTATTATTATTATTATTATTATTATTATTATTATTATTATTATTATTATTATTATTATTATTATTATTATTGTTACGGATTATTTTAAGAAATGACTAAGTATCATAAATGGGAACCTGAAAATTTGCTTTGAGCTCACAAATGAAAACATGTTTGAAAATAATGTGACATTTTTTTTTCTTTCTTAAATATGAGTAAAAATTACTCATTTCGTTTCGAACATGTATTTTTCTCATTTCTGAGCAAGGAAATTTTTAAGTTTGTGTATGTTCAATTTTCTGCATTATAGACAAGTTGTGATTGTTATACTTTAGCATCAATGGAACATACAAGATTATATAGTTTGGAGAAATTCTACTTCTAACGCAGTGGCGTATTTAGGGGTGAACTTCCGGGCTTAAGCCCCCCCCCCCCGAAATCTTACTTACTATAGTAAAGTATATGAAATATCTTGCAGAATTTTCATATTTTCAGGCAAAGCCCTCCCCAGAAAATTAGCAAAGCCCCCCCGAAACAAAATCGTAAATACGCCACTGCCCTAATGAAATATTCCTGTACTGTTGTGCGCCTTGTCTCCACATATAATATGCACCCACGCAACAATTGAATTATGGGAAAAATGAATCATCAACGTTTTGTTTAATTATTTGATAAAACATTCTTTGTTTTTATATGAACATTAATTGACTAACCGTCTGATCATGGGAACAAGAGGGGGCAGTTGCCCACCCCCCCACTTTTTTGAAGTGACCACTTAACTCTTTTAAATTATATCATCTATTTTTCGGTGATAAGCTAGAATCTTCATTATTCGATTTAAAAAAGTTCCAAAAAAGCTTTTTACTTCTGTTTTCTTTCTCAAGCGTGGAGGCATTGTAGAACACGTTACATATGCTTTCACGCCTTTCTGCGTCGAGACGTAGAGAGTGATGACGCCATAACTAAAAATATTTTTGTTGTGACTTTTTTTTATTACTTTTGCACCTAGAAGATTAAAATTTTGCACACACATTCAGTGCACCCCTTAATATTTTCCAGTTTCCTTTCAGATTTCTGCGATAAAACAAGGGGTCCAGAGGGGCAAAAAAGTACAAAGAATGAATATTTTTTTAAAAACAAATAATCCATTTTTTATGATTTTCCCATCTCAGGTACATGACGGAGGCATGTGAGTGGTACCTTTGAAAGTATGATCTATTCTAAAGAGAATGATGTATGAACAGTGATCCTAGGATAAATAGGGATGTCTCAGGAAAATTTTATATTACATCCGGGTCATCTGGGGCATTGTGGTAATGTTCTTAGCTCATTGGTAAACATTTTCCCGCACTTAGTTTTCAAGATAGAAGCTTGAAATTTTTTATACACATTTAGTACACCCCTTCGTATTTTTCAGTTGATTTTGAGATCTGTGCTTTAACAAAGGGGGTCCAGAGGGGATCAAAGTTTGAAAAAAAATCAGAAAAAATCCAGATTTCCCTCAAACTTTCCCACCTTAGGGACATGATAGGAAAACATAAATGGAACCGTTTGAAAGGTTGTCCTATTCTGAAGAGAATGAGGTACTAACCATGATCCTAGGATAAATGGGGATGATGCTGTAGCTGATTGACTGAAATTCAATAATTTACCATTAAAAAGCCATAATTCAAATGGGTAATGTATATAGTTTCATTTGAAAATGTAAAGTTTTTGCATATATTACTGGTTCAGAGAAAAAAAAAATGGTACCGTATAATATTTGTCGTTGCGTAAGTGTGTATTGGTTACTAGCAGCGTTCACCCCGCTTCGCTGCGGTCACCCCGGAACGCAATAAACTTTGTTACTTAGATAATTTTTACTTTTTCGCTTTCAAGTGATATGATAAAAACCATAGAAGATTGCAGTAAATCTTAACATTATATCGCCTGTCATTTATGTTAACCCGCCCCGCTTCGCTGCGGTCATCCCGGAAGTTTTCGCTTTCAAGTGATATGATAAAAACCATAGTAGATTGCAGTAAATGTTAACATTATATCGCCTGTCATTTATGTTAACCCGCCGAGTGACACGGTCATGCGGGTTGCATATAAATACGTTTATTTTTACCTATGATGAACTAACAAAGGATTTGTACGTTATGGACACTTGAATGGTCAATTATCTCAAGACACTGGTAATTAAAAATTAAAGTGATATGATAAAAACCATCTAGGGTCCAAATCCTAATAACCCCCCAAAAATGAAATAAATTGGTTCAGCCGTATTAGCGTGATGAGGGAACAAAGGATTTGTGCGTTCTCTTTTATATATATAGACTAGCAGCGTTCACCCCGCTTCGCTGCGGTCACCCCGGAACGCAATAAACTTTGTTACTTAGATAATTTTTACTTTTTCGCTTTCAAGTGATATGATAAAAACCATAGAAGATTGCAGTAAATCTTAACATTATATCGCCTGTCATTTATGTTAACCCGCCCCGCTTCGCTGCGGTCATCCCGGAAGTTTTCGCTTTCAAGTGATATGATAAAAACCATAGTAGATTGCAGTAAATGTTAACATTATATCGCCTGTCATTTATGTTAACCCGCCGAGTGACACGGTCATGCGGGTTGCATATAAATACGTTTATTTTTACCTATGATGAACTAACAAAGGATTTGTACGTTATGGACACTTGAATGGTCAATTATCTCAAGACACTGGTAATTAAAAATTAAAGTGATATGATAAAAACCATCTAGGGTCCAAATCCTAATAACCCCCCAAAAATAAAAGAAATTGGTTCAGCCGTATTAGCGTGATGAGGGAACAAAGGATTTGTGCGTTCTCTTTTATATATATAAGAAGATTTGTCTTCCCGTTGAGTTAAGACAGCTACAGGAATTGCGTTTTATTGCAATTCAAAGGAATTAATATTACAATTGGGTCGTAGCTTATGCTTGTAGTATTTACAGTCTTTCATTTTCTAAGAGTAATAACATACATTTAATGGCAAGTGTGGCATTAAAAAATATAAGTTGTTCATATCCCCAGTTTCAATATAACTTCTGCAAAACAAACCTCATTATTCATTAGTATGATTAATAATATCCTTTCTATTTATTTGTTTTACAAATATGTTATTGAATAATCTGATCACACAATTTTCCAGACAGAATTTTAAGATGTTCATGAGCAAGGAATCAAGGGTTAGTACCTATGTGTGTTGCTCTTGTCAATTTACTTAATTAAATATGAAACACGATATACGGTATTTTAACCGAAAAAGATAGTATCCTATTAGTTATTCAACCTTTCGTCAAACAAAGTTTTAGATTTAACGTCCAATCGCCGCCACTGCGTCTGATGACACTATCGACTTCAAAATTATAATCTTATGAAAGGAAATATTCATAATGATTAACAAAACTGTTCGTATTTTCAGCGCTTACATTAAAATATATAGGTTTGGGATCGGTGTAATACTCCATTTCTCTATGTGATACTAAAGGAATATTTAACTTACAATGTTTTTACTTTCAATTGTGGTATTACACAAACGATCCCTTCAAAAAGCAGAGAATATATTTGAAAAGTTATCAGAGTCCTCTTAACGCTGTCTTGCAAAATGAATCTTTCAGTAATCTGTACCAATAACATTTAAGTACGCGCAGGTATGCAATTTGGTATACAATGGTGCACACAGGACATTTCCGAGTACAATATTAATTAAATTGCTTTAAACTCGAAATGTACAGTGATATAGTGACAGTCAGTACGTAGAAATTTTATATTTACTCTGTGTTATATAACCATAGTGATAAATATTAATCGTCATAAATATTATATCATTACTAAAAGTAAAGGTCGAAAATTTGGGTTTCCATGCACCATACTCCCTCCTAAATTCTTCGTCTTGGCGTAGGAATTGTTCACTTTAATATTGTCCATCAATTGCTGCTTTTCCTCTTTTCTTCATTTTTTTTTCACCATACATTCTCCTGCGTACTTTCTTCTTAAACAGCTTGCTTCTTTGTCTTCAATTAACGACAATATTTTTCTTTCTTCCCTATTTTTCAACATCATTTCATTGTATTATTATTATTATTATTATTATTATTATTATTATTATTATTATTATTATTATTATTATTATTATTATTATTATTATTATTATTATATCAAGTTAATTATCCCCATTCTTGTCCTTACCCGCGTTCACAGCTACACTTTCGCTCTGCCATATAAACGTTGTACAAATTTCTAAGGAACTGAATATATATTTTCATATGATTAATAATTATTAAAGATATTTCATGAACTAATGATTGAAAAAGAATGTAATTTATAAAATATATGAGGTAACATCCTCTTATTACAAGGATGAGTCATAAATCTTGGAATATTTCCAGAGCATAAACAGCAGGCGCGTGTGTGCGCCATGATCGACCGTTACAAAGTCAGACTGTCACAAGAAGTATTGTGGCAATCGGAGTATTTAACACGGAGGCCGCCCAGTGGCGGATCTAGGTCAGGGCCTAGGCCCCCCAGTTTTTTTAGTGACAAAATAACTTAAGCTATTATTTATATATTTTTGAAATTTTATATATACCTATCATAGTCTGGGTACTGGCTGCGTCCCCCCCGTTTTTACCTTCTAGATCCGCCACTGAGGCCACCAGTAATCAGTATCTTCAGTCAATTTTTAGTAGCATGATGATGAGTGCTCAACATCCAATACGTGAACTGTTACTCTATGAGTTCGAAATTTTATTGAAGGTTGTAAAAATGTCGATCAGAAAATTTGCAACTGCCCCATGGTAACAAATTCTGAGACAGTATGGAGTTTTGAAGCATTATAAACCATAAGTTTAAAAAGTATAAATTTGCTACAATGTTTTCCAACTAAAAAAAAAAAAAAAAAGCCTTTATAAACTAATAAGTGCTTATCCCAATGATTTTATGACTCCTTCTCCAGTTAGTAGTCCGTACCTCCTTATTCAACTCTTGGTGTTATTTGCAAGTAGTATGCGCGTTACTGTTAGATTACGTGTGTCATTGTTAGAAATATGTATCACCGCTAGAACACATACAACAATAGATACAATTTACACTACTATATACAGTGAAACCTGTCTATGTTGGCCACCATTGGTTCCATTGAAAAGTGGCCAACTTACAGAAAGTGTGATTGGTGTATTTTTGGAATAGGATTTCTAGTATTATTTGATTGTAAAATTTTAATAAGCAGTGGCACGACAGCTACTTTCAAATAATGTATATGGAGTAATCATAACAATATACAGTACTAGAAAAAAATAGTGCAGTATGTTTATGTACACATACTTTTCTCTTCCTGAAGACTAGTCTGTAGGATTGAAAACACAATAACACTAACAATCATAAAAGAGAAAGATATGTATGCAGTTTATTTAAATAATTGATATTGTAGCACACTGTGTTATCCAGATTGAAAACAAGAAAAGCAAAATTATAAATCCAATAATTTATATGCAGTTTATATGACTTTTTGGTTTTTACTGTTCTTTTCTATTGTAAGATAGTCCCCTATTTTTGTTTGCTTTCTTTTCATTTTTGGATGAAATCAAATGTGGTTCAATTCTCTTCTACAAACGAAACATATCTGTAATACTGTAAACTGAGGTTCATAAGTGGATGTGTGAGCAAAAAGTTGAGACGCACATTGCAAAGCATCTACATGACTCATTAGTGCTACCTTTTCTTCTTTATCTTTGTGATTTCTCTTCATCTTCTCTATCTTCAGACACTCGACAAACCGTCAGCAAGGGCGCCGATCCTGGGAAGGCCGAGGGGGCCCGGGCCCTCTCAAAGCTCATGTGGGCCCTCATGTATTTTTATGAATATATATTTTTATATGTATTTTTATTGTTATATGTATTGTTACATGTATTTTCTTATGAATGGGCCCCCCCAAAGTTACAGGAAAATCGGCGCCCTTGGCCGTCAGGTGCCAATAGTTGAGAATTGAAATGGTTAGCTTTAACTTCGGGAATTTTCGGGAATTACTAAAGCTCCCCACTGATGAAAGGAGCCGATGTAGATAATGGTTTTACCAAAACAGACAAGGTAAACAAATACGTACAACCATTTCCTGAATTCCTGTACATACTTTTACTTATTCACATCTTCCTTCACCACCCTTTTATCAGGGTAGTGTTCTGGCCATTCATCTCCAAGAACAAATCTTGGGAATCCATGCTTCTTTGTATCCAGTCACAAATACAGAACATCTGCCTCTAATATGGGAATACGAAAGAGTTAAGAAAAATAACAAAACGGTATTTTGCATGGCCAAAATACGCAGGTAAATTTATCATTATCATCATAGGGTAAACATTGCTTCAATGCGGCCAACTTCCAAGATAGACAGGTGGCCAACTTACAGAGTAATAAGTAATGAATGTCTTATGGAAAATGCAGGTTCAAGACGAACCAGGCCATGGTGAGCAGATGTCCAAGTTGATAAGTTTTACTGTAGTGTATTTTTTTTTTTTTTTTTTTTTTTTACATATGCAGCACATTAGCTAACTAACTAACTAACTAACTCTATGGCCTATGGAACCCGGAGGTTCAATGCCGCGTTCACAAAAGCTCTCCACTGACTTCTATCCTTAGCTAACTGCATCCAGTTTCTACTCTGTATTCCAATCTCTGCGAGATCCATCTTAATATTGTCCTCCCATCTGCGCCTAGGTCTTCCTAATGGTCGTTTTCCGATTGGTCTTCCAGTCAAGACTTTGAAAGCGTCTCTACTTCCTTCCATTCTAGCTACATGACCCGCCCATCTAAGCCTCCTAGACTTGACGACCTTAACAATGTTGGGTAAACCATATAAATTATGTAGTTCCTCGTTATGAAGTTTCAGCCATTCCCCATTCCCGTTCCTCTTGGGTCCGAATATTCGTCTCAGGATCTTGTTCTCAAATACTTTCAGTCTATGTTCTTCCCTCAGAGTAAGTGACCATGTTTCGCAGCCATACAGAACTACAGGCATGATTATCGTTTTGTATATTTTAAGCTTCAAATTCCTCGAAAGAATTCGCGACGACAAGAGATTTTGAACCGAATAGTAACACGAATTCCCTGCTTTTAGTCGACATTTAATTTCTCCGTGAATATGATTTTCCTCTGTTAATATTGATCCTAGATATTTGAAAGTATCCACTTTATCAAAAGTATTATTTAGTATTTTAACTCATCCATAATTTGCTGTATTCCGGTCCCGACGCACTTCCATGTATTTAGTTTTCTCTGCATTTACTTCTAAACCCATGTCCCTGCAAGCGTTTAGAAAATTACATTAGCAAAAAGAAAAAAAAAGCTACCAATTACTATCAACTACAAATGACATACTTTCCAGTGTTATAAAAATTACTTAAGTTGGAAAACTGCGAATCAGAATTTCCTTTCAAGCATGTCATTTTCAAGCATCTCAACACGATGTGAGCCTATCGATTCGTGAATGTCGTATGTTTGAACAATATCATAGTCAAACGAAAATTAAATAAGAGTTAATCATAAATTTTGGCTACATCCCATTACGCAAGCTGTGTATTGCCGACTTGTTAGTATCAGCGCCGTAACTTATATTTTTTTCTGGGGGGGGCAAGCATTAATACGCGTATTTGGGCCCCCTAGACAAAGTTGTTTTTCTAATTCTTGGGCTCCCTCTTTCCATCTTTCTCTTATTCTTTATGGGCCCCCGTAGCCCATAGGTCCTTCCGCACGGCAAGGTCTGCGGGGCCGTTAGTTACTCCCTTGGGCCCGTTCCATACATATCAAATTAATTAAGGGAACAATATTGGCAAATCTCAAAGCCATATGAGTAAATATTATTTCTAGGTCCCTAATAGTAGACTTTTTTTTTTTTTTTACTGAAGTGAGTCCACGACTCATTTTCGTTTTATTTACGTTTTGTGTGCTATTTTGTTTATGTAATGTAGTGAATCTATTTGGTCCTTCATTTTATTGTTTCATGTTCGTATCGTATATGAAGTAAAAAAAAAATTGTCTTAAAATGGGTCCCCTTTCGAATGGCGGTGAGCTTCCCTGAGGGGAGATTGCCTACCTGGGCCCCCACAAGTTACCGCCCTGGTTAGTACCATAATGAAAGTTTGATGAGAGTTTAATCTTAGTCGGTGATGTGGTTTATCGAACAGCATACTTTTTAGGTTTACTAAAACTTTTATTCTAATTTTTCTTTTTCTAAAACTACGCATCTTGATTTATACTCACCCATGCAAACTTTTAAAGCTCGATAGGGTTTATCAATTAACATAGACATATATGTCCTGTTCAAACATTTTTTTTTCTTTAACGCTAATAACATGTTAGAAATAAATGTTATATTCGTATTTTTAAAGAGAAGATCGATCATTTCAATAAATCAGCTTAAACAACGTTAAATATTTTCTCAACCCGGAATATGAAAGATTTTTTTTTTTTTTTTTAATTTCATAATTTCTATATTTTGAATTCACAAAGACCTTTTTCTTTCTCCATGCAGGACTGACTTTGCAGTCACCTATTCGGTTCTTAGAAACACGTAAACCCACAGCTCTTTGGGTAATGCCGTCATTGCTTGCGTAAATTGTCAAAAGGACGAAAACTTTTTCCTCTTAACACGCTTGCCTTCCATTAAAAAAAGAAAAAAAATGATCATACAAGTATTTCTGTATGAAGAAATTTTGCATTTCGTTCAAACATATGTTGATCATCTGCTAAGAAATGACAAAAATAAGACTTTATACACATCAATTCCTTGTAAATTTACCATCTGGATGCGTTGTGGTGATGTTTGTTTTCCGATATATTTTAGCATTTTGGCTTCAGTTGCAAAATTCAAGAAAAATATGTGTCAAGAGCTTTAAGCTGTTAAATGTTCGAATGTCCTTCACGTTCAGTACCAAATTGATGTAGTTTGTCAGCAGCAGCATTCATTACTAAATTCTTCAGTAAAGATGTTTTATGATGGATGCTCACGATTCCGTACTATGTAACATTCTACCTTACTCTTAAAGAAAATTGTTGCATATGATATAGACGAACTACTCTCGTTTATTCAAAAAGTTAGTATTTTACATTGAGGTCTTAGGTTTGACTTCCTCTGAAGAACATATATTTCAGTTTTGACCCAGCAGTGGGAGAAACGGGACAGCTATCTGAATTGAAACATAACGTACTTCTATCTGTTAATTATACATGTGATCTCCAGGACCCTCTGGAAAACATACATTTCAGTATGGACCGTGCACTGCGTACCTCTGGGCAGCTACTTTAAGCTCAAGTTCAACCCTCATCATTATTGGGGTCAGAAGGGCTGAAAAATGAAATGCCCAAAATGACTTGCATTAGTATTGAATTGATAGTTTTCAGAGTTGTTAACCTATTTGGTGACATTCCCGATGACATTTAAGCCAAAGTTTAAACAAAATGGGGAACGTTAGCTGACCTGGTTGATTTCCCGAATTACACTGGGCCTCGATTCCCTAAATACTCCATATTGATCCCTCCAATAACTAGAATGGAGAGCAAAGAAAGTAAAACTTTCTCTTGAAGACATATACCGATCACTGTTTGTTAGGGTACGAATATTCACTCATCCCAAGGCAAGACGTTGCTGAAAGTTGTCATTGGTCTTACACTTCCACAAATAACAATGGAATCCCAAATATTGACCACACATCATCCAACTGAAAGTTCCCTGGATAATCATGGTCCTTCGTATGTTGTAAAATCAAGAAGCTATAATTTAGTTGCATAACATTTCTAATATGATAATGTTAACTGTTCGCACAAAATTCAAAATACACAGTATGTTGTTCAAGTTCCATAATTCCTATTTTTATGTTCCCGCATTTAAAAAGATTAATTTGATCCCGGAAAATAATGCTATATGCATAATGCATTTAAATTTGAATTTAAAGAAACCCATATTAGTAAATTTCCTGCATTTACGGAAAAAAAAATACGGAAGAAACAGCATTAGTAATGTGGATAGTAGTATAATTTGACATTGAAGTCATTCCCATCTATTGTTTCAAAACACAAAATGTTTTAAAAGTTAAAATTTCATATTACAGGTCTTAGTGAAACTCTTTTCTAAGGTGCACGTTCTTTATACCAGACTCTTATTTAGTGAAAAGCCCCATTTAAGAAGGGGATTTCCAAATTATTCATTATATAAGGTTTATACTATGATACAAATTTAGAAGCAACCTGCTTACAACAAATAACATACTGTGTTTATTAGGTTTCTTTAAGGGGTGGTTTCAATATGTAATAGTGTTTCTCTCTATCAAAATTAAGTACGTCTAGAATTTAAATCTCTTAGTTTTAATTCTGACGCCAGTTGGCATCAACTTTCCTTCCGGTTCTTAACCTAGCTCTCTGTCAACTACCATAGGACAAAATAATCCTCTAGATTACACTGTATTTGCTTTGATAATAGTAGAAAAGCTACAAAATGTAGTCCCAGCAATGTGTAATATACGTAAGTTTTCTGATCAAAATCAACACGACTTTCTCTTTGAGACACTGCAGTCATTATGTAAACGACGATATGGTCTTTCTTGCGTGAGAAATTTCCGTGCACTACTGTGAATCCATCATAAATGGCCATCTTCCAAAAGAAAGAAAGAAAAAAACAAAAGTATTTCAGCATGATCTGCAACGCTATAAGGTTAGGTTATAAACTGATTTCTTCTTGGCTGGAAGTCCAACATCGATTCTAAGTTTTCTCTCTCACTCTGTATTATGTATGCATATACTATACAAGATGTTTTATAGCTAGTTTATGTTGTTCAGACGTGAATATTTGTTTAAATCGATTATTATTTACTTCTTCAGAGCACATAAATTCCATATGACATGACATTCAGTTTTTTTTTTCTTTTTTTAACTAGAAAAAGGAATCATTTAACAAAAACTGAGGCTGAAAAGAAATGCGTGGGTAGTACTAATTCTTTTGTTCAGGAAACGATATTAGGTAAATAAAGGCGTATAATTGAATCAATATGCCTAAGTTGAGAGCAGAATATACCCCTCTCATGAGAAATATACGAGAGGAACAGAATTTTCATGGGAATCTTGTGCGCCTTTGGTGCAAGCGGTTCCGGGTTCGATTCCCGATGGGGGCACTCGGTCGGAAAAGTGTAAACAGCATTTTCAAGCCAGCCACCCTGAATGAGGTTTTCCTGGGTTTTCCTCATTCACACCAGGCAAACGCCTGCCGGGGTGGTACCTAACTTATAGGCCCCAGGCCGCTTCCTTCCTATCCCAATCCTTTCTTCCTTCCCTTTTCCCGGATGATGTGCTCGCCGAGGGACGTCATCCCTCGTAAGTGATGGACTAAATGACCATAGATACCGAAAGACCAGAAATCTAAATTCTAAATTCTAAATGGGAATCTTATGGGAAAAGAGCCTTGGGTAGAACATGAAGAAGATGGAAAGGGTTACTTGAGATGAGATGAGCTTCAGATTATGAATAAAGTTGAGATTACCGCTCCAGGTAGTATAGTAGGTACCTTAATCCAGTGACGATGCTTTCATTTCTTGCAGGGGACAAGCGGAGGGGCAGAAAAGTTTTTTGAGGATGGCTATTTTTTCTTTCGAACACCGAAGATAATTGTTATATATTACTTGACCTGAATACAGTACAACATGCATGGGACAGTCGAAGGCAGGTGTAGCCACTAGGGAGGAACATTTGTCCCTTGTTCTCCCTCTTGCGTCCTCACTACTTTAATCCTCCACCGCCACCCATCCGAAAATACTGTGGATAAATTTTTGTTCGTTGAAGTTTAGCGTCTCTTTTCAGCACTGGGGCTATAAGAGACATGGATTTACAGCGTAAGGCGGAATCCAAATCGTGCGTTTAAATATCAATACTCTCCCGCCGAGAATCGAACCCAAGACCGCGTAGACTACAAATGCGTGCGCTAACCACTAGACCAACGGGAAGGCTCATGGATAATCAGGATACATGTGATGAGCTGAAGAAAAAAGTCGTCCCACCAGTCAATGATTGGTTAAAACCATTTCCGGCAGGTTCACTACAAATCTACCGCCATTTCTAAAAGTGGAAAATAATATAGTAGGAGTCAGAAATATACTATAGAAATAATATAGTAGCCACTTATAAAAGTAGGATCTTATACATTCCTCATCCGTTATTGTATTACACTGTAGTTCAGCACATAATCTATAGGTGAGTTTTGTTTCTGTGGGATTAGACTTTCGGATTATTAAGTCGTGTAGCTAGTTCGAGAAGTAACAAATTAAGACAAAATAAAAGTCCAACTTGAGCACTCGTAAGTTATTGATCGACGCTGCAGAAGTCTAGAATCACTTGCTTTTGAGGGCTTTAAAGTTTACTAAATTCACAACGCTCATCTGTTGCACTAAAATCTTCGAGAAAGCTCCTATGACATAATTGTTGTGGACTCAATTATGTTTCTTCAAGTTTTCATTCTATTATTAAATATTTCAAATAACCAACATTCTAGCTTAAGGTGGATGACCACCCGGAAGTCAGTATAAGCATTAGTTTATTGCCTTAACCAACGCGTAAAGAAATGGCACATATTATAAGTATTACACTATAAAATAGAGTTATGCGTCAGCTACAACATGAGATACTATTTTCTGTGCTTATGTATTCTGTTAGCTAAAAAAGTAAAATATAAGAGGAAAACTTGATCAGTTTTAAGATGAGTACGCAAGATGGCGCTTGCTGTTAGATTTTGCTACTCCTGTGCTCAGTTTTACGAAATTTTTACTTACTACAAGCATAAATTATTTTACAAGTAGTTGTCTCATTACGGAACATGAATATTATATTACCGTTTTTCGTGTTATGTTTTACATTTTATCCAAATATTATTTTGTGTTTACGGAAATAGTTTTAGCGGCTGAATCTCATGCTTACGCAGGACGCCATAATGCTTCGTTGCCAAACTTACATGTGTACTGTTGCAGTCACAGTAGTAGGGCAATTCCTTGTTAGCGTTTGAAGTCCAGAGGCGGAACCTGTGAACTGTGACAAAACTATTACAAATAATAAAAGTAGAAAATGGGGAAACGGAAGGAATCATGCACAAAATAGAAGAATCCAACTCAAAGTAAAAGATCGAAGAGCCAAGGGAAGTGAAGAGAAAGGGAGAATAATTCGAAGAAACAGCTAAGCGCTTTTCAATTTTTAACTGTTTGTTTCCATGTAAATATTATGCACACGTGTAATACGAAGATAGTTTATTTTGACGATCATTTTGAACGTTAAATATGTAATATGTGTTCTTTCTTTTTCTTCTTTTCTTTTCTGTCTTTCTTTATTTTTTCTGAAACTCATTTTGCTTAGGTAAAATATTAGATCTTCTTGAAAATAATTTATATATATTTTTGAGCTTTCATACATACCCGTTAGTGTCTGAACCCGTCAGTGGAAAATAGTAATTAATTCCACTTACTAGAGAAGGTCGTGGGGTGTTACTCTGACTTCGTTTTGATAGTATGCTCAGTCGACTCCTTTTTACATATGAAACAATTAGGCAACCGGAGAAATCCTCCTTCGAAAGCGTGTTAGAATTATGGACGTTAAGATTTCAAAATTGAACAGATTTTGAAAAAAGTTTGAAGAAACCATTTTTTAAGATACATGCTTCATTTTTGGTACTGGGGTGTTTTCTTGGGTACTCGACGGAATGGTGAGGTCAAAACGTACGCATTTTGCAAGATAAGGGAACTTATTGGGGAAGGGATGAAGGGTAATGGCGTCTTATAACTTGCAAATTACATCCTATTTGGCTCACCGGATAAATAGGCTAATAAAATTTATTTGAAACCAACTGTATTGTCATTCAAATGTCACTTTCTGTGTGGCCATCTAAACATTAAACAATGACATGTGTCTCCGAAACGCTTTGCCGCGGGGCTAACTTCAACGCGACACAACCCAGCCGGCCTCTGTGCATTGTGGAAAAAATGAAATATTTCAGTTTAACATCCGATGATTATACCCTTTAGGCTAAGGAAGACGATGATTAAGGCAAGTGAATGATGATGGAAGAATTGATGGAATGAGAAGAAGGGAGGAAACAGGAGTACCCCGAGAAAACCCATGGAAATCTCTAGGAGTAGGGAAGGAACTTAAAGATTCATTGCCGCAGAAACAAAATAACGCTACTGGACCCCATCTTGCGTCAATCCGATTCAGTAGTGATTGGTAGACACTAATGAATAGCTGAAGCATGTGATACTTCCACCAGTACTTGGGACATCACTTGTCTTTAGCGTATTTCAAAGAAATGTATTGCAGGTGGAACTTAGAATAGCTAGATCAAGCATGACGTACTTCCGCTGATACTTCCAGCATAATTTCTTTCCGATGGGTTGAAAAGGAATGGACTAAATATGGAACTTACAATGGATGGATCAGGCATGACGTATAGTACTTCCGCTAGTACTTCCAGCATCATGTGTTTCCTGCAGGTTTCAACGAAATGTGCTACATATGTAACTTCCGCCAGTATTTCCTGTACATCCTACTGCACTCTAGTATTTTGTTCCTGGTGTTTTCCAAAGAAACATTTGGAACATACAATGTTCGTGTTATCTTTTTACTTTTATGTTCTACAAAAGAATAATGTTGAAACCGGAAATGGTAGTAAATTTCATCTACTTCTGGTTATAGAAGTGGAATAAATTCAAAAATGGAACATATTGTTTTGGTAATGAATCCATATCAAGAAACTGCTTTTCGCTATAGAATACCATTATACCAATATAGTGATCAGTGTTAAAACCGGAAATCGTACATTTCTAACACTCGTTTCGAATACACTCAGTGGTAGAGCGTTCACCTCTGGCGCTTGGGGTCCCGGGTTCGATCCCAGCCCCCGCCAAGTGAACTTTGTGGTGGACAAACACCGTGTGCGTGGGTTTTCTCGGGGTTCTCCCGTTTCCTCCCACTTTCTTCATTCCACCATTTCACTCATTTCTCATAATCACCGTCTCCTTTAGCCTAACCGGCATAACCGTGGGACGTAAAACTTAAAGATTTCATTTCATTTCGTTTCGTTTCGAATACACTGAACCAATATTAGGAAGCTATTTCTCGCTATATCCTATCTTTCTAATGCATGAAAATTAACATTGATGTGGAAATGATAGCCTAGATTTCCGGTTTTAGTCAAGAGATTCGAGTGAAATGATTTTTTCACTCTAACGTCCCACGATTATGCCCGTAAGACTAAGGAAAATGGATGAATAAGGCACGTGAATGATGATGGAAAAATTGGTGGTATAATAATGTGGGAAGAAACAGGAGTACCCCGAGAAAACCTTAAGGAAACGATGTTGTCCACTACAAGCTTACTTGGCAAGGGATCGAACCAGGAACCCCATTCGCCAGAGGTAAGCACTCCATCACTGTGCCACCGGCTTCCGGTACGTGGGGTTCCGGTTCGATCCCCAGCCAAGTAAATTGGTAATGCACAACATCGTGTCCGTAGGTTTTCTCTTGATACTCCCGTTTCCTTAACCATTCTCATTCCAACAATTATTTCATCATCATTCACTTGCCTTGATCATCCGTCTCCCTTAGCCTAAAGGTCATAATCGTAGGGAGTTAAACTAAAATATTTTCGACTGTAGTATAACGGTTACTTTCTTTCCTAGCAGTCTAAAAAGCATTAAATTCTTTTATCGTCAACAGTTTACCCATTACTCTTAACGGGGAGCGCTGTGGCTCAGTGGTAGAGCGTTCACCTCCGGTACTTGGGGTCCTTGGTTCGATCCCAGCTCGCGCCGTATGGACTTTGTAGTGGACAAACACCGTGCTCGTGGGTTTTCTCGGGGTTCTCACGTTCCCTCCAACTTTCTTCATTGCACCATTTCATTCATTTCTCATCATCACCGTCTCCTTTAGCCTAACTGGCATAACCGTTGGACGTAAAACTCAAATATTTAATTTCATTTTTCCATTATTCTTATCTTGACCGATTCAAAGTTGTATCGTCTATAACTTTTAAGATTTGATATACCTGATATATTTTTTAGG
Organism: Thermobia domestica; assembly: GCF_964235325.1. NCBI lineage: Eukaryota > Metazoa > Arthropoda > Insecta > Zygentoma > Lepismatidae > Thermobia > Thermobia domestica. The sequence goes on along the minus strand of NC_137465.1, from coordinate 178,239,623 downwards.
GCTTTTGCGACGTTTTAACTGTACCCCGAGAGTAAAAATCGAAGAAAAAAGAAAGAAAGCTTTTGTCTCGAAAACGGAATTAAACAATTTTTTTCACTCTAATTTTAGAAATGAGAAGTCAACATCCATTACACTAACATTAAGAACCCTACGGTATAAGTAATTTCTCTTGGAAAAATCTAGAAATAGAATATGACAAGTAGATGGTGTCTTCCGACGATTCTAAAAGCAAAAAAGTGGCTGATACGATTTTGCTCCAATTTCATAAAGTAACACTATGCTATAGCGTTCCTCATGGGAAAACGCTTAAAGCAGCTCGGATCGTATGAACTTTCGATAGAGATGATTCGTTTTTCTCGCAAAATTCGAGGGACGCTACCAAGCTAATGAGACGACTTCCATAAATAATATTTCATTAACAACTCATCAATATGAAGTAAGCAGTTTCTTTTGCAAAAAAATCTCCAAGATTACATTTGTACGAACGAACTTCCCGAAACCGGCTTCGACGATTTCGCTGATATTTGATAAATAAATACTATATCATTAACACTCTTAATAGAGCATAACACATTTTAACCAATTCCAAAGGAGAATATATATATATATATGGTATGTTCACGTATAACTTCGACATAGGTGGACCGCTTTCTTTAAAAAATATACACCTCTCTGATAGTACCACGTAAATTTTGTCGAGTTACACTTATTGTCTTCGTTGCTGGACCATGATGAAACACCTCGTCAGGTACAGTGTGAAATACCATAATTGTGTGTTGTAACTTTAAAATAGAGAGATTTGTTATTAATTTGAATGATGATTATAGGATATTGTTTATTATTTGTCATATTAGATATGTATAGTTTTAGTAAATGGTTCCAGTGTCCTCGGTAGAAATAAACAAATGCTAATCTAGATGCATTTTAATTATTATTGGAACAAATAATATAGAATTGAAAGAAGGTTACAAAATAATAATTATAGGAATTATAATTGATAACAAATTAAGCCTGTCAAGCAGGAAGACTTTTATGCACTGAACTTCTTGTGTGTCGCCTCTTTAGCATAATTAATGTAAAAATTTACAGGATAAATTGATTGCATAAGCTGAGGTCCATCCTGATCAGGTTCCAATTTTAGTCGACTAACTATGCTGTTTCGACTGACGGGCCCAGTGTTTCTTCCAAACCTGTTTTTTTCTGGGGGGGCACTGCCCCCACGGAGCTCTGAGAGTGCCCCCCAGAGAAGACCAAAATAATATGTCTATAATATAATAATAAATAGAATTGTATCAGCAGTGTCCCCCCCCCCGGCTACTAATTGTGCCCCTCAGAATATTGTTTCTGAAAGACTGTCAATAGACTGCCTGCCAAATGACTGCCTCTTGTTTACTATTTGTTTAGTTTAAATCTTCCTGGTTTTGGTTTTTTTTTACCTGTATAAGTTCTTTATTTTATTTTTGTATTTTGTTATATTCATTTTCATTTTTAGATTTCACTTCCTTGAAAGTGAATTTGTTTTTGGTACCTCAGCCTGTTTCTTTCTTATTTTCAATTTCAAAAATTTTTAATATACATCAATGTGTTACAAAAATTACATTACAATTGTGTGTATGATCAGATCTATAACTACGGTGGCACGGTGGCTCAATCATAGAGCGCTTTTCTCAGGTTCGTGGTGTCCCTGGTTCGATCCCCATCCAAGTAAGTCTGTGGTGGACAACATCGTGTCCGAGAGTTTTCTCCGGGTACTCCAGTTTCTTTATAGATTCTTATTCCACCAAGTTTTCCATCTCATTCACTTGCTTTAATTATTCGTCTCCCTTAGCCTAATAAGCATAATCGTGGGACGTTAAACTTTAAGAAAAAAGATCTTATTCATTATTGCCACAAACTTGTAGAAATGATGCGGATGAGTTGTATTAGAACGATTTTCTCTAAGATGATTCAGGCAATTTTATAAATTTTTGACAAAATATTTTATTAGCAACTCTATAGTATGGCAGACTCTTAGTAGAATAGTTCAAAAGTAGGGTGATTTTTCGGGTGATTTTTTTAAAGCAAGAATTTGACACGATTTTGTTGCTATTTCATAAATAAATATTTTATTTAAATACAACTCAATAATTTGGCATAGTTCCGTTTCCTAATTTCCAATCCATCCCCTTTGAAACTTGCTAGCGCTCAGTTACAGCTGAATAAATACAGCGTAGCATACTTTTAACATGATACGTGTTCAGCGCACAACTACACTATTTTTGGCTTCCAAGATCAGATTGAGCTTCCTCTTAACTCAGGTAACTTAATTACTCAGTAAACCCTGAAAAATGTCTACAAGGAGAATCGAACTCGCGGCCGCGTACTGTTTGTTCACCTACACGAATTGTAGACTGGTGGCGAGATTCCGCAACCCAGTTTCTTGGAGCCTAAATAGTGTGGAGAGGAACGAAACTGTGAGGATTGATCTTGTATGATGATTTCTGCACGCACCAAGTGAACCCGGATTCAAACTTCCGGTTGTGGCTCGGGACTCACGTTTATAATTATATTAGATTCTGTCGGGGATGTAAATGAGTGGGGAAGTGAGGGGATGGCGTACCATTAGTAAAAGAACCGAGTAAAAATTTTCTTACTCTATGGTAAAAGTTCAAGAAAGAAAAAAGTATTAGAATCACACGAAGATGTGGACACAAGAAGAACTTTTCGTTTTATTCATTGTTTCGTTTCCTCTTAGAACGTAAGAACACCGGTTCTCAACAAAGTGGTTAAGATAGCAAAGAGATAACGTAATAATATTAATTACCGTCCCTTAGTTCAGGAATTTCATTTCCTTTCTTTCTGAACTTGATATTGCATATGAACACAAAACATATGAACTCAAACGAGGTTTCTAAAACTTTCTAATTACTGTATTTTTTAAAAAAAAAATCCATTTTAGTAAAATTAGAGATAATTAGCAAAATTTAAAGACCCTTCTCTACATCACTATTTGATATTAAAAGAATAACAAAAAGGCTACATCTAGTCTTCGTCTCCATATGTAGAAGTTATTTTTTATTTATTTATTTATGTGAAAAATGTGTAATTTTACACGAAGTATACCTAAAGCACAAATTTATTATTATTATTATTATTATTATTATTATTATTATTATTATTATTATTATTATTATTATTATTATTATTATTATTATTATTATTATTATTATTATTAGGTTGAAACATATTGTCACTAGTAAACACTTCAATATAAACTTATAACAGAACCTCTCGAATGGAATTACAAAAAGTACTTGATACACAATTCTCTTTCATGTGTTTTATTTATTTGTTTCTTTAGTTTTCTTATATTTAAAGGCTTATAGAAAGTAATCTATTCTAACTTATAGTAAGTAACTGCTCATAGTAAGTAACTAATGTAACATTATAAGATGTTTCACATTTTGTTATTATGGTTCTTATATATATATATATATATATCAATGACAATGACAATGACTGTTTTGACAACTCTTGAAGCGATCTCTATCAACTTTTTCAGCGTAGATGAAGTTCGGGCGAGGGATGTTTTTATTATTATTATTATTATTATTATTATTATTATTATTATTATTATTATTATTATTATTATTATTATTATTATTATTATTATTATTATTATTTCACTTTGATAGTACAAGTAAGGAACGCGGAGTGGGAGATATACAAAAATGATCGAGAATGGCTGATTAGTGCTGACTATAGTTTTCGGGATCGCTGAGATGAACAGTGACACAGTGACATTTCCAACGCCGTTTAAATCCAAATTCAGTCCCACAACTTGGCGGATGGGGAGGAGGGGGATATATATATATATATATATATATATATATATATATATATATATATATATATATATATGTGTGTGTGTGTGTGTTTCTTATTAGGTTGTCGACTTTCCAGTTAAATTTATACCTAACTAATGCTTATTATGTAGTAAAATTTTAACAGGATCATTATTGTACATATTTCTTGAACACAGAGTAACTGTGCAATACCATGTGTATTACTTTTCTATATTTTTCTCTTTCTATTTCAGATATGGCTTGTGCCAAATATTCATAATATTTTTTGTCCATTTTTTATTTATTTTTTTCAATATCATCATTTTATTGCTTCGCAACGGCTGAGCAGATAAAGAATTTTAGTGCGTTCATTTTGCCTTAATGCAATACTGAAAGAACAATTGGATACACATATGCTTGGAGTATTCTGTTTAAACTCATGCTCTGAGAATATCTGATTTGCTAAGGCGATCTCTGTTCTAAAACTGCCTGATAACACTGCGTGAGGATTCAATCTCAGAATTTAGAAATCACATTTCACCGAAAATAAAAATTACTTCATTATTATAAAAATTGCAACATAGGTTCTAAAAATACATTTTATATAAAGTAATCGAAAATGACCGATATTAGTGCCGAATCCATAGTTTCCGGTCTTACTGAAATGAACAGTCACACTTCCGACGTCATTTACTGGTACATCCAAATTCAGCTCACAATAGTAATATTTAATTTTTATTTATATTCATTACTTATTATTTTCTGATTTGTCATTATACAGGGTGCGGCACGTAAAACCGGCCCGTCGTAATATTCTGGTATATTGTGTTTTTGGCAACACTTAAATAATCTACCTTCCTACCAAGAGATGGCGTGTCAAAGTCGGGTCGACTTACGTGACCTGCAGCAGTCACGTGCAGCCGCAGCCAGTGAAACTTGTCGAAACCAGTTGAGAAAAAGGCCTCGTTGTGTTAAGCCGGGTGAGTGTCAGTGTGTGATAATGCCGTATTCGATACCCGAGCGTGTTGCCATTGTTGAAGGGTTCATTCTCACTGGATCTTTTGTGAAAACAAAGAATTTGTTTCGGGAGAAATTTCCAGGACGTTCTGTGCCAGCAAAAAGCACCATTCAGGAATTGATTGAGAAATGGCGGCGTACAGAATCGGTCCAAAATGCTCCCAGAAACAGACGACCATCTGTCTGCACACCTGAATTAAAGATGCAGGTGGAGGAGATAATGACAAGAAGTCCTCTGGTTGAGTCAACAGGTTCATGCGAGTGAGAGAAGTTGCAGACGTGTTTTAAGAGGACTGAAGTAACACACATCAGGTGCATCATTGTCCCTTGTGCATGAGATGTTTACACCAGAGAAGACAATCAGCAAAGGCTTGTGGCCTCCTCGGTCACCAGACTTGTACACGTTTGACTTTTACTTATGGGGACTGTTAAAGGGAAGAGTATACGAAACAAATCCACACACAATTGAAGAACTCAAGACCAGGATCCAGGATGTCACCAATAGCATTACAACACAAGAACTGACAAGGGTATATATGAATCTCCTCAATCGTGCTCACATGTGTGTTGAAGTGGGCGGAGGACACTTTCAGCACCTGCTGTGAAGGTGAGTAGTCATATTCAATACATTACATTTCATTTATGTGTTGTAGTTAATCATATTCAATACATTACATTTCATTTTATGTGTTCACTTTACGGGCCGGTTTTACGTGCCGCACCCTGTATTTTCTTTTGTTTCTATCGATTTATTTTTTTCTAATATTTTAATTCTTATTTTAACCCAGCGAAGCGGTTAATTGACGCTAACAGTGGTGTATTTACGATTTTGTTTCGCGGAGGGGACTTTGTTAACTTTATTCCTGGGAATGTGAAAAATTCTGAAAAATATTTCATTTACTTAAAAATAGTAAATAAAATTTCGCGGGGCTTAAGCCCGGACGCTAATATATATATATATATATATATATATATATATATATATATATATATATATATATATATATATATATATATATATATATATATATATATATATATATATATATATATATATATATATCGACATGACTATGTTAGGGGGGCCAAATCATTACGAATTCTGTTACAAATTTCTAAATTATGCTCTTATTTTTTATGAATAATAGCATTTTATATTGAGGTCTGATAGTTCTATAATATTCGTTGGTAGTGAAATCGTAGCACCTAAGCAAAAGACTTCATTTGCTAAAGAACTCGTAAAACTTGATTATCCGATAATGTGGTCATCGCAATTAAGTGGAAAATCTTATGCATCAATGCACAAACCAAAAGCCACGACCGAAAGCCAAAGAGAATTAACGAAATTGGTGCTTTCTTTCGCGAGTAGATGGCAGCAAAACGCTACCTCCAATACAGCAGTGCCACTTGGCGGTACGTTTTCAAATTACTTCAAGAGGATTATTCTGAACAAGTAGTGTTGCATGCTGCAAAATGCGAAAGGAAAGAAATTACTGCATACAATAATTTATTCAACCTAGTAATTTTGTTAAAAGCAAGTTGTTTCTATCATAAACTGAATCAGCGCATAATTCCCTGCAACATTTTGACATAAATTTGGTTAAGTATGCGTTAATGGAATAATGCCATTTGCTTTCTGCTTTCTATGCAAATTGATTAGTTCTGATTCGAATAAGCTCCAGTTCAGATAGAGATAGTATTAAAACAAATGTACCTCAGATTGATTTAAATGTGGTAATCTACGTAACAAACAAAATAAATTGAAAATGCAACCATTTAAATAGGATTATTAACTTTTTCAACATTAGAAGATAAGGAAAGGCATTAGCAAAATATTAGCTCCTGGAGATTTATTGCCAGTCTACTGAATATCTTGCTAATGCGTTTTTGCAATAAAATCTTGCTAACACTGCAATTTAATGAGTGATAATGAATATACAAGGTCTGTATGATAAGTAATGAGACTCGCCGCGCCGCGGCGCGCGTGTCGCTGGAGCGGGTTTGTCGGTGATGGAGGATGTAGGGGGGGGTCCGAGCAAAGCAACGCACCGCGCGTCAGTTGGCTCCGAGCCTTAGTGGAGCGCGGACAAGCCTTGGACAAAGCCCTTGTGAACATTCTTGTCACGGCGGAAAATCAACAAACATGGAGGGTTCCATCGAACAGCGTTATGCGATCAAATTTTGCGTTCGCCTGGGGAAAACGGCTACTCAGACGCTTTCTCTCATCACGGAGGCCTACAAAGAGGAAGCCCTATCCAAAGCCCAGGTGTTTCGTTGGCACAGTGCGTTCCGGAACGGCCGGGAAAGCGTTGAGGATCTGGAGAGGGCTGGACGCCCGACAACAGTGACTACGGACGAAACTGTGGCAAAAGTGAGGGATCTCCTGAACTCAGACCGTCGATTATCGTTGAGATTGATTGCTGATGAACTCGATATGAACCACACAACAGTGCACAAGATTGTGACGGAACAATTGGGAATGAGAAAAATCTGTGCGAAACTGGTGCCGCGAGTGTTGACTGACGAACAAAAGCAACGACGTGTTGATTGTTGTCAGGAACTGTTGAACCTCATGAACAGTGACCCTAACTTTGAAGATGACGTCATAACAGGTGACGAGTCGTGGGTGTTCCAGTACGACCCTGAAACGAAACGTCAAAGCGCGGAGTGGCACACTCCTGCGTCCCCGCGCCCCAAGAAGGCCAGAATGTCGAAGTCAAAGGTGAAAACAATGTTGATTGTTTTTTTTGACAATGTGGGGGTGGTCCACAAGGAGTTTGTACCCCAAGGACAAGCCGTCAACGCCGCCTTCTACAAACAAGTCCTTGAGAGACTGCACAGGAGCGTCAAGCGGAAAAGACCGGCGATCGCTAGCCGGTGGAAGTTGCATCACGACAATGCCCCTGCCCACACCGCCTTCTTAGTGACCTCCTTTTTGACCCGGATTGGGGTGGAAGTCCTTCCACAACCACCCTACAGCCCAGATGTGAGCCCGGCCGACTTCTTCCTCTTCCCGAAGCTGAAGCCACGCTTGAAAGGAACCCGTTTTGCAGACGTCACAGCCATCCAAGCAGCCGTGACCACATTTCTAAAGGACATGCCGGCTGCTGACTTCCAGGGGGCGTTTGCAGCGTGGAAACATCGATTGCAGAAGTGCATCGACGCAAGAGGAGAGTACTTCGAAAGCTTTTAAGTCCCTGTACAGATCAGATCAATAAAACAATGTTTCCAGACCTGGTCTCATTACTTATCATACAAACCCTGTAGATGTACAGTTTTATGTGCTGGCGAGACTTCCGGTTCATAAATTCTTGATTTCTTATATATTAGGTAGGTCTCATTGTTATAGTTCATACTTCAGGTTGATATGATAGTTCTGATAGAATTTTGACAAAAGAATGATAAATTAAAACGCGAATGTGCAGCAAAGAATAATAGTGTTTTCGTTCAGTTTAAAGCTCATTCAGTACATTTTATTAAATGTAAGTACGTGAATATCGTACAATACGAGACGGCTCTACTTCTAAAACATACATGTAAAAATTTTTGTCTTCACTATATTTCAGAGCTTTTTTTCTTATTTATTTATTTGGTTTTGAATACAACTTAGTAACAACAAACCACTTGAGAATTTTAGAAAGTATGCTAATTGATATACGGATTCCCCGACTTAAACAATACGCGACTTGCGTCGGTTTTCAATTATGTACTAAATCTAGAAAAGTACAATACAGTTGTATGCAGAAACGTCGATCCTAGTGGGGAACTCACCCAAAATTTGCTTGGGCCACAATAATGTGAATATCTTCGCTTGACTCTTTCCTTGGACATCTAACATAGAAACACATTACACACATGAACACTCCCCCCCCCCTTTCAAATTTACATAAAAATCAGTGAAACCGGTTGTATGGTAAAAAATAACGTTAATGTAGGGCCTACTCCTAATTATGTATTTTTCGTAGTTTTATAGTTTGTACAGTAGTAAATACTGCTGCATATTTCATTTACAAAATTTATAAAATAATACTGTACTATGTAAATCAGTGGTTCTCAACCTTTTCGAACCTAACTTCCTCTTGGGGCAAGACGATTGTCCTTAGCCCCCACCCCCACCATCATCTTCTTAACCCAATCCATCCATGCACAATGTTAAATCTAAAACTTGGACTAAGCAGTCTAAGAAAATGGCCTCAACTCTTAAAATTAGCCTCGAAAAATAAAGATGATTTAAGAATTGAAGCCTTAAAAGGATTTTTTCTATAATTTGTCTCGAAAAATACATTTTTAAAAATTAAATACACTCTTTCCCCAGGCCCGTATCCAGGGGGGGTAGGGGGCGGCCCCCCTAAATTTTTAGTGGCCCCCTCTAAACTTTTCACTGTAGGTTTGCAAATGAACTATAATATGGTGATAAACTTTAATGTTTTTGGATTGGGCTCCCCTAACTTTCACCGCCCCCCTACATTTTCGGGCTGGCTAAGGGCCTGGCTTGCCCTACTTACTTTCCAAGAAAAAAAGGAGCCAGCGAACATTTCTTTGACTGGAATTTTAAAATCTAGAATAATCTGAATCAATACTATACATTAAATAAACAGCTATCATTCAACTTTCCTGTAACTGAAATCCATCAAAAATTGCAATAAACAATTCCACCACAGGTTAATTCTACATAACAAAGTATGTGCATCAGGAGCGTCATTTCAGATTTTGCTTGGGGGGGGGCAAAACCCCTTGATATAAGTAAAGTTTCGCGTGTTTCACTGATTTACTACTATTTTATTAATAAAAGCTATAGAAATCTCAAACTCAGGGGGGGCGATTACCCCTCTCTGCCCCCTAAATGACGCCCCTGATGTGCATCAATTCTATAACAATTTTCACCTACCCAACATTCTCCCGAATCTATATAAAAATTGAATCCAACATTATTGTGTAACTGTCACTTCTTCAATTCCATTATCCAAATGAATGTACCAAGACTCAACCTTCTGCTTCGAATTCTCAATTTTCATTTTATGCACATCAAACTGGTTCCTTATTTTTTTCCACATCCATTCGTCACTGTTCAAACACATCTCGCTTCTGTAATTCTCCAGTAATCAGCTGCTCCATCACTCCATTTCGTTCTTTTACTTTTGTTTGAACTTTTCATCTTTCCTCTTTAATTCCTCTGTCAAATATTGCATGATTTCGAGTTTACAACTGTCTTTTCCTCTTTTTTCATGTTTCTTCTTTATTGTGTTTTCTGTTGTTAAAATAGATGTCAAAACCTTTTTCTTCCAGTGCTTCACGTTCTACTTATTCTTCTTCCACTTCTTCCTCCATTTCTTCTTCTACTATTTCTCTCCATCCTTCGTCTGCATCTTCTAATGTATTTCTCCTGTTAATATCCTCAGAGGAATTATGCGTCCTTCCAACAATATTCTGTGTCTTTAGGTTCTCCTCAAGGATCTTATAAAATAGAGGATCTGCCCTTACAACAAAATTCTGAAGCCATACGTCACAGTTTCGCCACCCTTACTCTGCCCACTCCGCCCAATAGGATCGCAATGTTTTGAGTCAACAATCATGGCGGAAACGAAAGTAGCCAATCAGGCGATGGCAGAAACGAGAGTAACCAATCAGACGTCCCGATGCTCGGTTGTTTTTTGGCTTCATCGATTTAATAGGATGAAGATACATATGGGCAGATCCTCTATTTATAACATCCTTGGTTCTCCTGGAATTTTTACTGCTTTTCCCTGTCTTCTTCTTCTTCTTGTAATTGGTAATACCGCCATTGTCCTGTACTTCTTATTCTTGACTCTCTAAGCTTACGATTACTTTCTTACTGCTATTCATTTGTTCATTTCCTTCTATATGACATTAAATACTGAATTGTCCTGTTTAAAAACGTTCGCTTCATTCTTTACCTCCTTTCCCATGACATCTAATCTATTATCCGTATGCACAGTTGTCAGTTGTAAACAGTCAACATTCGTGTTCTCAGGCAAAGGCAGTTGAGAATTAATATCAGTGATAATTTCTTGATAAGTACTATAGTTACCCTCTTGAACTATATTTATTTGTAACTGTTCCATCTGCTATACTGTATTCGTGAAAGTTTTACATCTGTAGGCATGAAAAGCAAAATGATTATTCCTCAGGCATGAAAAACATTGTTTTCCAAATCCAGGACAGTTGAGGAAAACACGAAATTTGTTGTATATACCACATGGAAACTTTCTTCGTTGATATACGTTTAATACAAAACCGTCATTTATGTAACTGGACCTTCTTGGAGCCATGACTACATAAGTAAATGTAAGAAGCTGCTGTAGTGAGCGCAAATTTCACGGGTTATTTTTTCTTATTTTTATACATTTTTGTTATACTGCTATTGCAACAGAATTAGTATTTCAATTACTTGTTTTTAAATTCAAATTCATGTTGAGTACTTTTGTTCTCTGTTAGTCAGAACGAAGGATTTCTTGTCTTCTTGGTTTTAGTTGTTTATCTCCCTTCGCGCTGACCTCAAGTTCAAGCTCTCTGGTCGATAACGACATCCCCTCACTTAACAAGGAAATATCTATGTTTCACAACTCTATGTATACTATATGTGTAATGTTAGTATTAGTGATATTATTATTATTATTATTATTATTATTATTATTATTATTATTATTATTATTATTATTATTATTATTATTATTATTATTATTATTATTATTATTATTATTATTATTGGTGTTAGAAGACTTAAGGAAAAGTCCATATAATTGGTGTGTTTAAAACTCTTCTCATTTTTGCTTTTAAAAGCCAAATAAAGAAATATCTTTTTCTGTCCTCAAACTACAGATGTTATATCTGTTTTTAGTGTGTTTTATAAGAGGCAATCAACTGAAACCCGATCATTTCATGTATTATTGGTATAATGTGTAGGAGGATATTGTTTGTTTAATAGTGTGTAATGGCTAATTCCCTGTGTGTTCGGTGTAGGAATATTGTTGATACGTGTTTCCATTTTGCAGATATAACGAGTGAAAGATGGCGTTCAAGATCCCCAATCCGTCCAAACAGAACCAGCGTACCGTCATCCAGTTTCTGAGTGCCGAAGCTTGTCAACCAGTTGAAATGTTCCAGCGTATGAAAGACGTGTATGGTGATTCATGCGTCTACAAAACAACAGTGGCGGACTGGGCTAGAATGTTTCGGAAGGGGCGTGAACAAACTACTGATTATCCCCGTCCTGGTCAAGCCCATGTTGTTGCCACAGAAGAGTGAATGCGGCTATAGCTGCGGGTAGACGCATTAGTATTCAATCCATAGCGAACGGGTTAAAAATGAGTTAAGGTATCGCTCAGAAGATTGTGAAAGATCTGGTGTATCATAAAGTGTGCGCGCAGTGGATCCCCAGGGTGTTGACGGAAGACCAAAAGTTGGAGCGTATGGATTGCGCCACTGAACATTTGTCACGTTACCATTTGGAAGGTAACGACTTCTTGCTACGCATTGTTGCTGAGGATAAAACTTGGCGCCATCATTTTGAACCGAGTTCAAAGTCTTCCAGTATGCAGTGGAAACACCCCTCATCTCCACGTCCCAAAAAGTTCAAGACGCAACCGTCTGTGGGGAAAGTTATGGTGTCTGTTCTTTGATTGCCATGGACCATTATTGCTCGACTTCAAGGAACCAGGACAGTCCATCAACGCCATACGCTAATGTCAGACCTTGACACAGTTACGGAAAGCCATCAAAAACAAAAGGCCTGGTTTATTGACCGCTGGAGTCATTATGACGACGCGCGGCAACACGTTGCAAACCAAATGCAGGATTTGTTTCAATGATTAAAGTGGGAAATGTTGCGACACCAGTCCTACAGCCCTGATCTTTCACCTTGTGACTCACATTTTTGGGCCTCTAAAGGAGGCATTGAAAGGTCAGAGATTTCAGTCTGACGCTGAGGTTCAGGACGCTGTGCGTGATTGGTTTGAGTCAGCCGTCCAAATTTTACATGGACGGCATTTGTATGTTAGTGACAGTCTCAACGCTCATGGTGACTTCTTCTTAACAATATTTTTACTCCATGCTAACCATAGACGAATCTAGATAGTGTACAGGTTTCCGCTCGAAGAAAAATTTATTTCATGAATTATGACCACTGAACGGATTTCAGTTGATCGCCTCTTATGGATAAACTATAGGAAGAGTATCCATGGTACAAAAATATATAAAATCTTTCATGTTCAACACTTTGAATGACGTTATGTATGATTATTGTACATTTCGATGTAAACTGCTCTCCAGAGTTTGGGGGCAACACACACAAAGACAGAGTACAGAATACACCCATATACACGTATGCGCACAAACAGAATACTTCTTCTCACTTAGCGCCGCCGTGACACTTTTGTGTAAGCCAATCTTGATGTTAAATTCTGTTATCAGCATGACATGTTCCAATCGCTACATTCTCCTCCCACAGAGAAGAGCTTTCCTCCGTGAGATTTTGCCTGTAGTGTTGTGCGCAAACAATCAGCTTTCTTTTCAAGGTGCTGACTACTATTTGGTTCCTCCCCAGGGAACTTTCAGACTACCACACATTACCTGACGGTACTAGTGCAACGTCTGCACGCGTTACACCTATTCGCAAGACCTGTAAATTGGTGCCGATTGCATGGCCTCTCGAGCCCTTTAAAAACTCATGATTTCGGCTCGTTCTTTGGACTTGATCCCTTTTCTGAGCTCCTTTAATGTCGTACTATCTAGACGGAGTCCGCAGCGTCTTAGGTACAACCTAGCCTAGAAATTCCGAATGGTTCGTAATAATCCATGCCGTCTCCCTCTTCTTCACTCTGTACCTTCCCCGGAAGCCGTTCTTACCTTATCCTCTTGGCTAACTTGGAACTCTGTTTCTGAAAGCTGGACGACAGCCAGGATTCTGCCCATAATTGCTGATCGGCTTAGGAAACTGACGGTCAAAGTCTGCCTCCTTCGATCTTGGCAATCTGCTTCTGCAAGTTTGGCTTCAGCCCGGACGTAAGCGCTAGAAACCGCTGGCTAAACTTAGGAAGTTGACGGTCGAAGTTCTGTTACTCCCCTATTTGATGTGGGTTTGGACAGACTCTAGGTTTATTGCCTAGCTAGCCCCAACTCACCGGTAGATCAAATAGCAATAAATGGAAAACGACCAAAAGTAGGCACTATCTTTTTCTCCAATTGATTGTAGGTTCAACCCCACACAAAGCAATCCTCGCTTTTTTGCACCAATAAACTGCAAATTCAACCTAATCAATTATAATTATATGCATAATGGAAGAGTCAAAATAGAATGAAATTTTATGAAAAATCTTCAAACGAGCATCCATCGTTTATTATATTAAAATTTGTCAAGAACATTCTCAAAACTTGGAACAACTCGATTCACTGTGTAGCCGAAGTATATAATCGCAGTTTAGTTCATTTGTTTTAAAATGGTTGGTTGTATGGAAATGAAATCATTTACATGATGAATAATCAATCGTTAAGTTTCAATTCATCTTGTCACTATTAATAATTCTTATAGGGCATACAATCTTGCATTTTTCGCACGATGATTTTGAATTGCTGAAAAATTAATGCCAAACGATGCCTGCTTATATCTATTTTTTTTTATTTATTTATTGCATTAGGAATAACAAGAAGCTGCATACAAACAAGTAAACAAAATAATTACCAATGATAACGAATTGAATTGTATAAATTAAAAAAATAGCATGGTCTAGACTCCAACACGGATCTTATGAATTACAAAATCCGACACTTAAGCCATTATGGTACGGATACGATTATTGGGCCATTGTGCAGCGCGTTCTCGTATTCGAAGTTGGATGACTGCCGTTGGGTAGTCACCTAAAGTCGCCACACTGAGTGAATTCCTAATTGTCCAGCGCATGAGAGATTGTTGGAGGAATTATTAACACTTGTAATCCTCTTAGTATCTTTTAAATAATCCGCTTAAATAAATGATAAAAACTATAATGAGATTTTATAAGAATTTTAAGACGAGAACAGCCAAAATGAATTTCCTAGACAACTAATTTTGATATATTTCTTTTACAGAAATCAATATCCTCCCCCATTTGAGTTCAAAGTTTAAGTCGCCTACCCCTTTGACGACTTCCTCATGTATATGGTCTTATGACTCGATTTCTCTGACATCTTCTTACAAGAGGATTTTTTATCATCAGATAAAAGTTCAAAGACTAAGAAAGAGTGCTCACTGCCCCTGCTATACCCAGCCAAGTGAAGATCCGAGAAGAAAGAAGCCAACATGCAAAAATACTCCCTCTGCCTCCGGGATGGTTGTAATCATCTGAAGGATTATAGCTTCAAGACAGAATTACCAGAAAGCATATTTATTGAACACAAATTTCACTTGAAACACTATACACTTTATCACGCAACTAATATTTTTATTTAAAAAAAATAAAAAATAACCCAAATCAATAGATTCAATATATGTATTTATTTTACCGTATATGAAGATTTTCTTTCTTTTTTTTACGTGTACATGTGTGATATCTAGGTATTTCTAATTTTCACTATCAGTCATTTCACACTTATCCTCTTCACTCCAACAAGATCATATGGTTTTCTGAGCTTTTCTCGGATGAGTCCTCTAAAAGATGAAATTTCCTCACTTCTAAATCATTAATCTGTTCACCTTCCATTCGATTGGATCAGCATTACACTTTCTTTCTCTCCTTATCGAGGCATTTGTGGCAAAGTCCTTCTCGCCTTAGTAGAGCACTGACTAGTTTCGAAAGTTGTCCACTGAAATTGACTCACTAAAACTTCGCCATATGTAGGATTTTTGCTCTCGTCCAGTCTCTCAAGAATTAGAAGTGGCAAACAAGTACAGATTGAAACCCCGCAACTGACAACTGTCCACTGCACAACATGATTCACTTTTAACGTCAGTTTAGAGTACTGGTTGTGTTTCATTAGCGGGTATCAACCAAAATTAATTTTCTAAATGGCAACGAGAATCAATAGTAAGTGATACTTAATGTTTTTTCAACAGCGATACAGGCTGTTGACAAAATTTTAAGTCTCTGCTGATTGTGAATTAAACAATAACCACACATAGCCTAACAACAAAAAAATGAACAGCTTCCAACGAACTCTAAATGTAATTGAATTTGACGGACCGGTGGCTACCTATCAACTGTTTTCTTTCTGAGTTTCTCTATTTACTTCCGCACAGGGGGGTAAAAGTGCGGGGAACGCCGTCAAGCCACCTCGAAAAAATATGTGCACCGTCAGCCAGTTCCTAACAAATTACAATGGGCAAAGATAGGCACTGGGAACGGCGTGGCTTCATGCCGCTACTTACCGTCCCCCCCACCTTTACAGATCCACTTTACAGATCCCTTCTACCTTCATTGTTTTCGAGATTGTCACCCCTTTCTTCGTGATGTGCCACCTACGTTTGGGATAGCGTCATATTGATATATTTGTAAATAATTTAAAATTTACGTAATTACACTCCATTTTCTGTGTTTATACATAAACTCGGAATTAATTCACACCTCCCTGTATGTTCTTTTCTTCAGAAACTTATTTAATTACACTTATTTTTAATTAATGATATTTATAGTTTGTTTATTTGTGGTGGGTACTGTTAAAACTTCGAATCAGACACTTTTTGCCTCATGTTTACCGTCTCTAACGGAAGCCCTAAGAACTACACTCGGACAGGCTTCTGTCTTTCCCTTATCAAAATTTGAATGAATTGTGATTAAATATTCGCATAAACAATTACCAGGAATACAGCAAGATATATAATTGGTATACTTATTTTTATAAATTCCTGCAGCTGTCATCCCTTTTTAAGCACTAGATAAAAAAAATCCCATTTACGTAATTACACTCCATTTTCTGTGTTTATACATAAACTCGGAATTAATTCACACCTCCCTGTATGTTCTTTTCTTCAGAAACTTATTTAATTACACTTATTTTTAATTAATGATATTTATAGTTTGTTTATTTGTGGTGGGTACTGTTAAAACTTCGAATCAAACACTTTTTGCCTCATGTTCAGCTGATCATGTGAACAGCTGTCTGCTAATTCTCCTGTGAAACACACCACCTTTCACTGCCCTTCAGTGGCCAGGAGAACTCTTTTCAAACATGTTAAAAACAGACCGAAAAGAAAATATCCATGCGGGGTTGCGTAAAACACATTTCTTAATAGGTGTTGGAATTTCCGAGAACATTTTAATATTAATTTTAATTATTACTATTATACCCTGGTACTCCCTTAATCTGGTACTTCTAACACAGAAGCCAGGTTTTTTTTCCTTCTTTTTTTTTTTCTTTATTGTATGTTACCAACTATATTGGCTCAGAAGTGATTCACCTCTAGTTCTAGCACTGTTGTGCTGTGTGAAGCGAAAATTGAATTTTACAGAGAGAAGGGCTCCTTAAACCGAAAAAGATTTTTTATTTGACTTTTTTAAACTTTATTCATAAGGACTGTACTACGTCTGACAAATTCTCGTGAATATGAATAGTGCTTTCGAATAGGTATACACATATCAGAATGACCCTAATACAATATCAAACTGTTACTTAATTTTGCCTTTAATTATATTACCTGTAATATACATAGGGTGAGTTCGCCACTAGTCGACCGCCATCCAATAGTCGACCATTTTTGCTTACTATTGTCGATATAAAATATATCTGATGGTCTTTTGGAGCGAAAAATTATTCATGATAAAGCTTGCATCATATACTACCAATGACATACATTGTTTAACTCTCTCTTGTTTAGCTGGTCATCTTCGACCAATATATTTCGACGTATCTGTAGAATTACGACTAAAGTGCGTACTTTACGACAGCGTGTAATGAGATTCTCGTGTTCCTGTTGTTTTTCATTTTTTTGAGGATAAAAAATGTTTTAGTTACATAACTAAGTTAGTCTAGAAGCTGTACCAGCATAATTTGTCAATAACTGGAAAGCATTAAATGAAAAAATACGCATTAAAATGTGGTCGAAATTTGGCATTTTTCCTTTCCCATACAAACCAATTGTCGACCAAGAGTGGTCGATTATTGGATTATCTGAGAGTGCGCCAAATTGCTTCAAATTATTCTTTGTCTGGTATTAAGGCCTGCTTTTCAACATGCATGTATAAAATTTTCGATTTCGTGATATATTCTAAAAATCGACCGCCTGTTCCTCATGTTGGTCGACTATTGGAATATTTCTTGCCAGCTGTCGACCACACTGTTTCTTACTGTGTTTTGCATATTGCTGACTACATTTTGTTCAGTAAGATTAGTTGAAAGTTTCTTTTTCTGACAATCTATTTCAAAGTGGAACTTTTTTTTTTTTTTTTTTTTTTTTTTTTTTTTTTTTTACACAAGAGAAAGAAGCTCTTCTAGCTGATCTAACGGCTAGCACGCGTGCCATGATCTTAAGACTTACCTCACCAGTACGAACAATCTTTTCATTCTAGAAGATCCACGTAGAATTTTTAACACGTATGAATCTTCTTTTCAATTGTGCCCATCATCCGGGAAAACTTTGGGATCAAAGGGCGGGAAGAATATTTATGAGGTTCAAGATAAAGAAAAGTTAACGCTTACTTTTCTAGGGAAGTTTAGTGCTTCGAGAGAAACAGTTGCTCCAACGATTGTTTATCCATACAAGTCGCGAGTACTCAGATATATTGGGCCTTGTGCAGAGTCGTTCTGACGCGTGATTAGTGCAATACTAAAGCGTTCGACTAACATGTGTCCCCTGCAGTAGTCAGGTCTTTAATATGACTCTAACCATAGCTCAAAACGACCCTGCATAAGGCACATTGTGTTCAATATTCCCTCTTCGATTGTGGTAGAACGATCCGAATCTGGCTGGATGATTAGCGAGACATTCTTTGAGTGGGTCGCCAATGGTTTCAATAAATGGCTATTAGATTACGATGTACCTAAGTCTGTAATACTTTTCACCGACGGTCAAAAAACTCACTTAACTTATGAAGTAAACAAATTTTGTGACAACATCATATTGTATGCCCTGTACCTTCATGCAACGCATATCTTGCAACCATGCGATGTATCCGTCTTCAAGGCGTTAAAAACAAATTGGAAATTCGTTGTCCGCAACTATCTAACGGAATATAATTTATCTTCTATTACAAGAGTTCAGTTTGCACCACTTATTGCAGAAGTCCTAGCAACAGCAACTACACCGTCAACAATAATGTATTTCGCAAATGTGGACTGTACCATTTCAATCCGGACGCCGTTGACAACACAAAATGCATTAAGAGTGTAGCAAAAACAGAGTACTTCCACTCAGCTAAACGCTAGTGAAGAAGATCTTCTTACTGCAAGAAAAGTTATTACTGTGTACAAGGATGTACTTTAAAAGGCTGCGGTTGACTTCAACACAGGTCTTGAAGTTTTGAAACTTCCAGTAGAAGAGCTGATGGACGAAACACTGTAAACTGATGATAAAAATGCCAGCTTATCAGTAGATGACGAAGTTGTAGTTGGTGAAATCCCTGTAGTTGATGATAACAATGAATACTTGCCTCAATCTATTCTTACTGTTAATCAGGATTTACTAAATGACCTTCTCCAGTCATTGGCTGCTGAAGCAAATCCAAATGTAACAACTGAAAACACTGAATATAGCACCTATTCTAGCAACGAAACCTGAGGACTCAGACACTATTGCAGTACAGAAGAAAGAGGAAATCAGTATTGGGCCAAACGAAGAATCAGTTGTATGTCTGCTTCAACAACAGAATCAGAGAGGCCTCTAATTATTCTGAGAAAGGAAGCTTCTATTCCAGAATTTGTGACATCAAATGAGAAGAAAGGTAACACATCAACTTCATTGAATGAACTGAACCTATGAAGGATATTCAGAAATATACTTATTCTCCCAAAGAACATTCTACTGAAGCTCTGGCTTATATACCAGAAGCATAGCAAGAAACAAAGGACATTGAAAGCGAGTTGTTCCTGGACCAAGTGAATCAAATCAGAAGAATATCACAACACCTAAAATTATCAGACCAATATACTGTATATATATAACGGCAACTTTTAAAAAGCATATGTTC